>NC_071657.1:40839718-42283738 GCF_014839835.1 Dryobates pubescens | reverse complement strand
AGTTCTATACAGAAAGAGTGATTGCACATTGGAATGGGCTGCCTGGGGAGGTGGTGGAGTCGCCATCACTGAGGTTTTTAGGAGAAGACTTGACAGGGTGCTTGGTGCCGTGGGTTAGTTGCTTGGGCGGTGTTGGATTGGCTGATGGGTTGGACGCGATGATCTTGAGGTCTCTTCCAACCTGGTTTATTCTATGTATTCTATGTATTCTACTGAAATCAGTGTTGTTGTACAACCTAAAGATAAAAGGCTAGTACCAAATTTCATGTTCCAGATGATTTGCCTTCTGGGGGCATTCAAAAAGAGGTTTTGAATTCTGGCCTACCTCTTTCCTGTGCTGAGATGCATGCTTTATTCTTCCCAGGCAAACTGTACATTTCAGCGACAATATGAATAGAACCAAACAATGCTGTGGTACAACCTAAAGGGAAAAGGCTAGTAGCAAATTGCATGTTCCAGATGATTTGCCTTCTGGGGGTATTCAAAATGAGGTTTTGAATTCTGGCCTACCTCTTTCCTGTGCTGAGATACATGCTGTAATCTTCCCAGGCAAACGGCACCTTTCTGAGACAATAGGAATAGAACCAAAACAATGCTGTGGTACAACCTAAAGGGAAAGGCTAGTACCAAATTGCATGTTCCAGATGATTTGCCTTCTGGGTTAAGTCAAAATGAGGTTTTGAATTCTGGCCTACCTTCTTCTATTGCTGAGATACATGCTGTAATCTTCTCAGGCAAACTGCACCTTTCTGAGACAATAGGAATAGAACCAAAACAATGCTGTGGTACAACCTAAAGGGAAAAGGCTAGTACCAATTGCATGTTCCAGATGATTTGCCTTCTGGGTTAAGTCAAAATGAGGTTTTGAATTCTGGCCTACCTCTTTCCTGTGCTGAGATATATGCTGTAATCTTCCCAGGCAAACTGCACCTTTCTGAGACAATATGAATAGAACCAAAACAATGCTGTGGTACAACCTAAAGGGAAAAGGCTAGTACCAAATTGCATGTTCCAGATGATTTGCCTTCTGGGAGCAGTCAAAATGAGGTTTTGAATTCTGGCCTACCTCTTCTATTATGCTGAGATACATGCTGTAATCTTCTCAGGCAAACTGCATCATTCTGAGACAATATGAATAGAACCAAAACAATGCTGTGGTACAACCTAAAGGGAAAAGGCTAGTACAAAATTGCATGTTCCAGATGATTTGCATTCAGGGATCAGTCAAAGTGGAGTTCTGAATTCTGGCCTACCTCTTTTCTCTGCTGAGTTACATGCTGTTCTCTGCAGATGCAAAAGGCTCGATTTCGAGATTAAAATGATGGCTCCAGGCTTTTCAGGAGAGATAGACAAGGAAGAAGGGGTGGAGGGGTGGCCATGTACATCAGGGAGGCACTAGATGCCATTGAGCTAGAGATTAGGGACAATCAGGTTGAATGCTTGTGGGCAAGAATTAGAGGGAAGAGCGGTAGGGCAGACATCCTGGTTGGAGTCTGTTATAGACCACCCAACCAGGAGGATGATGTCGACGAAGCATTCTATAGACAGCTTAAGGCTGTCTCAAGATCTCCTGACCTTGTCCTCATGGGCGACTTCAACCTGCCTGACATCTGCTGGGATCTCAACACAGCAGAGAGGAGGCAGTCTAGGAGGTTCTTAGACTGCATGGAGGACAGCTTCTTATCCCAGGTGCTGCGTGAGCCTACCAGGGGCAAGGCTTTGCTTGACCTCCTCTTCACCAACAGGGAAGGGCTGGTGGGTGATGTGGTGGTCGGAGGCTGTTTAGGGGCCAGTGACATGAAATAATAGAATTTTCGGTATTTGGTCAAACTAAGAGGGGCAGCAAGAAGACCTCCACTCTGGTCTTCCGGAGGGCGGACTTCAGGTTGCTCAAGGAAATAATTCAGAGGGTTCCTTGGGAGAAAGCCCTTAAAAATAAAGGGGTCCAGGAGGGCTGGACCTGCTTCAAGAAAGAGCTGATGAAGGCTCAGGAGCAGGCTGTGCCAGTGTGCCGGAAGAGGAGCCGCCGGGGCAGACGGCCAGCCTGGCTGTGTAATGAACTTTTAATAGAACTAAGGGAAAAAAAGAGGGTGTATAATCTTTGGAAGAAAGGTGAGGCAACCCATGGATGTTTAAAGAGGTTGCTAGGGCATGTAGGAGGAAAATTAGGGAGGCAAAAGCACATTTGGAACTTAAACTGGCCTCTGATGTGAAGGACAACAAAAAGTCCTTCTATAAATATATTAATAGCAAGAGGAAGGGCAGGGACAACCTCCACTCCTTGGTTGACATGGAAGGAAATGTTGTAACACAGGATGAGGAAAAGGCAGAGGTACTTAACACCTTCTTTACCTCAGTTTTTACTAGCTGGAAAGAACGTCTACCAGACAGCTGGCCTGCAGAGCTGGCAGAGGGAGCCAGGGAGCTGCATGGTTTCCCTGTGTTCCATGAGCAAGTGATAGGAGCTCTCCTCAGCAGCTTAGACCCCCACAAGTCCATGGGACCAGATGGGATCCATCCTAGGGTGCTGAGAGAGCTGGCAGATGAGCTGGCCAAGCCACTCTCCATTATTTTTCATCAGTCCTGGCTCACTGGAGAGATCCCAGATGACTGGAAGCTGGCCAACGTGGTACCCATCCACAAGAAGGGCCGGTTGGATGAGCCAGGGAATTACAGGCCTGTCAGCCTGACCTCAGTGCCAGGAAAGATTATGGAGCAGGTCATCCTGAGTGCAATCACACAACACTTAGAGGATGGCCAAGGGATCAGGCCCAGCCAGCATGGGTTTAGGAAGGGCAGGTCCTGCCTGACCAACCTGAGCTCCTTCTATGATCAGGTGACCCGCCTGGTGGATGTGGGGAGGCCTGTGGATGTAGTCTACCTGGACCTCAGCAAGGCCTTTGACACCGTTCCCCATAGCAAACTCCTGGCCAAGCTGTCAGCCCATGGCTTGGATGGGAGCACACTGAGATGGGTTAGGAACTGGCTGGAGGGCCGAGCCCAGAGAGTGGTGGTGAATGGTGCCACATCCAGCTGGCAGCCAGTCACCAGTGGTGTGCCCCAGGGATCAGTGCTGGGCCCCATGCTCTTTAACATCTTTATTGATGATCTGGACGAGGGCATCGAGTCCATCATCAGTAAATTTGCTGACGACACCAAGCTGGGGGCAGGAGTTGATCTGCTGGAGCGTAGAGAGGCTCTGCAGAGGGACCTCGACAGGCTGGGCAGATGGGCAGAGTCCAACGGCATGAGATTTAACACATCCAAGTGCCGGGTTCTGCACATTGGCCACAGCAACCCCATGCAGAGCTACAGGCTGGGGTCAGAGTGGCTGGAGAGCAGTCAGGCTGAGAGGGACCTGGGGGTGCTAGTCGACGGTAGACTGAACATGAGCCTGCAGTGTGCCCAGGCAGCTAAGAGGGCCAATGGCATCCTGGCCTGCATCAGGAACAGTGTGGCCAGCAGGAGCAGGGAGGTCATTCTGCCCCTGTACACTGCACTGGTTAGGCCGCACCTCGAGTACTGTGTCCAGTTCTGGGCCCCTCAGTTTAGGAAGGATGTTGACTTGCTGGAACGAGTCCAGAGAAGAGCAACAAAGTTGGTGAGGGGTTTGGAACATAAGCCCTACGAGGAGAGGCTGAGGGAGCTGGGGTTGCTTAGCCTGGAGAAGAGGAGACTCAGGGGTGACCTTATTACTCTCTACAACTACCTGAAGGGAGGTTGTAGACAGTACGGATGTTGGTCTCTTCTCCCAGGCAAGCAGTACCAGAACAAGAGGACACAGTCTCAGGCTGCGCCAGGGGAGGTTCAGGCTGGATGTTAGAAAAAAGTTCTATACAGAAAGAGTGATTGCACATTGGAATGGGCTGCCTGGGGAGGTGGTGGAGTCGCCATCACTGGAGGTTTTTAGGAGAAGACTTGACAGGGTGCTTGGTGCCGTGGGTTAGTTGCTTGGGCGGTGTTGGATTGGCTGATGGGTTGGACGCGATGATCTTGAAGGTCTCTTCCAACCTGGTTTATTCTATGTATTCTATGTATTCTACTGAAATCAGTGTTGTTGTACAACCTAAAGATAAAAGGCTAGTACCAAATTTCATGTTCCAGATGATTTGCCTTCTGGGGGCATTCAAAAAGAGGTTTTGAATTCTGGCCTACCTCTTTCCTGTGCTGAGATGCATGCTTTATTCTTCCCAGGCAAACTGTACATTTCAGCGACAATATAATTAGAACCAAACAATGCTGTGGTACAACCTAAAGGGAAAAGGCTAGTAGCAAATTGCATGTTCCAGATGATTTGCCTTCTGGGGTCAGTCAAAATGCGGTTCTGAATTCTGGCCTACCGCTTTCCTGTGCTGAGATACATGCTGTAATCTTTCCAGGCAAACTGTACATTTCTGACACAATATGAATAGAACCAAAACAATGCTGTGGTAAAACCTAAAGGGAAAAGACTAGTACCAAATTGCATGTTCCACGTGATTTGCCTTCTGGGAGCAGTCAAAATGAGCTTTTGAATTCTAGCCTACCTCTTTCCTGTGCTGAGATACCTGCAATTCTCTGCAGATGCAAAAGGCTTGATTTCGAGATTGACTGCTGGCCACAGTGTTCCTGATGCAGGCCAGGATGCCATTGGCCCTCTTGGCTGCCTGAGCACACTGCAGGCTCATATTCAGCCTACCATCAACCAGCACCCCCAGGTCCCTCTCTGCCTGGCCGCTCTCCAGCCACTCTGACCCCAGCCTGTAGCTCTGCATGGGGTTGCTGTGGCCAATGTGCAGAACCTGGCACTTGGATGTGTTAAATCTGATGCCATTGGACTCTGCCCATCTGTCCAGCCTCTCGAGGTCCCTCTGCAGAGCCTCTCTACCCTCCAGCAGATCAACTCCTGCCCCCAGCTTGGTGTCATCTGCAAATTTGCTGATGATGGACACAATGCCCTCATCCAGATCATCAATAAAAATGTTAAAGAACATGGGGCCCAGCACTGATCCCTGAGGCACACCACTAGTGCCTGGCTGCCAGCTGGATGTGGCACCATTCACCACCACTCTCTGGGCTTGGCCCTCCAGCCAGTTCCTAACCCATCGCAGTGTGCTCCCATCCAAGCCATGGGCTGACAGCTTGGCCAGGAGTTTGCTATGGGGGACGGTGTCAAAGGCCTTGCTGAGGTCCAGGTACACTACATCCACAGCCTGCCCCACATCCACCAGGCGGGTCACCATCCTTAGTGACTTGAGCCATATTGCAGTTTCGTCTCTGAAGAAGCCTGTTTTGTTTTTCAGCAAGAAAGGTATTTAACATTTTTTAAATTAAGATTTGTCATTAAACTAGCAAGAGGAATATTTAGCCATCTTGCTCAGGCACAGGATTTGCAATTAGTCATGTAAATCAAATTTGTCTGCCTGATCCAAGCTTCTGGAAATACTTAGCAGAATCCCACATTAGCAGCATAGGTGTAGAAAAGCACACTATCTGCAGCCAACATCTTGAGCCAACTGGTTTATTTGTAATAAACATTTGTTTATTAGCCTGAGAGGAGTGTCAGTTCATGGATGTCGCTGTGCTCCTGTGGTCAAGACTGCCAAAACAATGTTATGTAGTAACCTGGACATCTGCAGAGGATTTGAGATAGTTGAGGATGTGCCTCCAATATGGATGACAGCTGGTATGCAACAAGCACCTCTAGAAGGCAGGAAGTTGCTCCATGCCAGCAAAATGAAAAAGTTAAAAAATCTGGGCCTAGACTGACAGACATGATGAACAGTGGCCCTATTCTCCAGTGACCCAAAGTGCACACATGTATTAATTGTTCTTGCCTCACCCTAGTGAACCACAGCCTAGTGCCATTCTGCCATCTCCTTTGTGAGTAAAAATAGCAAACCCATCCAACACAGTGACAGGCTACATAGATGCTGTAAGCCAGTACCATATCACAGACTGAGAGCCTAACAGAGGCCAGCTTGCAATATGCTTAATAGACTCTGTAGGACAAGGTTTCCCTTAGGAGTCTGAGGGCATTAAAAATTTAGACTGACACACTCTTCCATCCACATGTCAGAAATTATTTTCTTGTGCAGCATGCATGTCTGACAGAAGTGGTCTACTAAATAAACAGAAACCAGGTCAAGGTATGGTTCCCCTGACAAGACCAATAGGATTCTGAAGTCATTCATGCTCTGCTTCCTGGATCCTCTCAGACAGCTGATCTTCAATTGTGGTGTAAGTAGTCAGGTCACCTCAGCTCTCCAGGTGCAGCAAATCAGGTTGCCATCTGAAAGGTAACAGGGACATCCAATAGTATGGCTTCCCGAGGAGGTGGCATCACCTTTAAAAGGTATTTTAAAAAAAAGGAGTAAAGCAGTCTTGTTTTCTTGTTCTTGTCCCATCAAAAGACTTTCTTACTCAGCTGGGAAGCAGCTAGTTGAACTGCTGTCTGCTATTTCCAAAGAACAAATTAGAAAAAAACCCACAGTACTACATGTCAAGAAGTCATGGAAAAAGCAATCCCAATTGGGAGAAGGATAAATGGTGGTCTTGGGTTTTTTTTCCCCTTTCCAAAAAGCTGCACAAGATTAGCTCACAACAGTGGCATATCAGGTATGTTTAACAGGAATCTGAGTATAGTGCTTCCTTCAGAACCCACTGGACTGTAATAATACCACACTTCATAAGTGTGATAAATTCTCATAAGGACTTTTTTCCCCTGCTGTTTCTGTCAGATTTGTTCCCTGTAGGCTGCAGTGAGAGATCTCACTTTAATTGTAGAAATGATATGTTGAGTGAGAACTCCAACCAAAACTAGTTGTCTCAGCAAACCACTTGTAGTGTGCATAATATCCAAATTATCTGGAAGCTACCAAAACATCTGTTTGATGAAGTCTGTAATGCCTGAAACTTCTGAAAATTCAATTCAATTAATGTCAGGACACATTTTATACTTTATGGGGTTTTTTTTCCTCTAGTAGATCTTTCTCCTGGAAGCCAATCACAGAGAAGTTGTTTCTAGTGGGTTTACATAAACATTTCCTTGTCAGCCTCCATTCTTTACAGTTTATAGTAGTAAATGCTCTGTAAAATCTCTCCCATCTCATGTGCTATACTAAGTATAGAAGTCAGTCCTTCATATGATTCTACCACAGAAGACCAACTCTTTCATCTTTTAAGTACATGTGTATTCAGACTTCTGAAAACCTTTCTGGCTGTGTGGCTGACAGAGCAAGAGACATCATAGTTGCACAGCCTCTCACCCACTGCCTAAGTAAAACTGAAGTATTGAAGGAAGATAATTAGGTTGAAAACCTTTGGCAAAACAGTGGCAAATGTAAACCTATACTGCCAAATCAAGGCCAGTGGGTTTCCACATCACCTGATAAATACAAGTAACAGAACTACCTGCTCAAGGAAGGTGGCACTGGTGGCAGCTTCTGCTGAGTGTTTCCCATCTGGTTTTAAAACCGACTTGGTATTTTCCACCAATCCATATGTCAGAGGTCATGCTGCAGAAGGACTGCTCTGTAGTCCATGCCACAAGCCATTCAGTGTCTGTGAGGTCCACCAAAGACTGGGATCTTCCCCTCATAGCTTTTCTCAAACTGTTGCACTGGGTGAGAGCACTGAGTTGTGTGTTTGCTTCATTCTCTGTTTCAGATTCAAAGCCTGGCACTGCCCCTGAGGACAAAGATCAAACAAAGCAAACAATCCACTTCATTCTATTCACAGTACTGTTGTTCAACAATAATCCACAGTACCACAGTATCACAGTATAACTAAGGTTGGAAGAGACCCCAAGGATCGTTGAGTCCAACCTGTCTCGATAGACCTCACGACTAGACCATGGCACCAAGTGCCACGTCCAGTCTCCTCTTGAACACCTCCAGGGATGGTGACTCCACCACCTCCTCAGGCAGCCCATTCCAATGACGAACGACTCGCTCAGTGAAGAACTTTCTCCTCACTTCGAGTCTAAACCTCCCCTGGTGCAGCTTGAGACTGTGTCCTCTCGTTCTGGTGCTGGTTGCCTGGGAGAAGAGACCAACCCCTTCCTGGCTACAACCACCTTTCAGGTAGTTGTAGAGGGCAATGAGGTCACCCCTGAGCCTCCTCTTCTCCAGGCTAAACAATCCCAGCTCTCTCAGTTTCTCCTCATAGGGCTTGTGTTCCAAACCCCTCAACAACTTTGTTGCCCTTCTCTGGACATGTTCCAGCAAGTCAACATCCTTCCTAAACTGAGGGGCCCAGAACTAGACACAGTACTCAAGGTGTGGCCTAACCAATGCAGAATACAGGGGCACAATGACCTCCCTGCTCCTGTTGGCCACACTATTCCTAATGCAGGCCAGGATGCCATTGGCCTTCTTGGCCACCTGGGCACACTGCTGGCTCATGTTTAGGTGGCTGTCAATCAGCACCCTCAGGTCCCTCTCTGTTTGGCAGCTCTCCAGCCACTCTGACCCCAGCCTGTAGCTCTGCATGGGGTTGCCATGGCCAAAGTGCAGCACCTGGCACTTGGACTTGTTAAATGCCATCCCATTAGACTCTGCCCATCTGTCCAGTCGGTTGAGGTCCCTCTGCAGAGCCCTTTCACTCTCTAACTGACCAACATCTGCTCCTAACTTGGTGTCATCTGCAAACTTGCTGATGACCGACTCAACCCCCTCATCCAGATCATCAATGAAGATGTTAAAGAGGAGGGGGCCCGGCACTGATCCCTGGGGGACACCACTGGTGACTGGCCACCAGCTGGATGTGGCACCATTCACCACCACTCTCTGGGCTCAGCCCTCCAGCCGGTTCCTAACCCAGCACAGAGTGTTGCTGTCCAAGCCACGAGCTGACAGCTTAGCCAGCAGTTTGCTGTGGGGGGACAGTGTCAAAGGCCTTGCTGAAGTCCAGGTAGACTACATCCACAGGCCTCCCCACATCCACTAGATGGGTCACCTGATCATAGAAGACGATCAGGTTGTAGAGGCAGGACCTGCCTTTCCTAAATCCATGTTGGCTGGACCCGAGCCTTTGGCCATCCTTCAGGTGTGCAGTTATTGTTGCCAGGATAATCTGCTCCATCGCTTTCCCTGGCACTGAGGTCAGGCTGACTGGCCTGGAGTTTCCAGGTTCCTCCATCCGACCCTTCTTGTGGATGGGGACCACATTGGCCAGTTTCCAGTCATCTGGGACCTCTCCAGTGAACCAGGACTGGAGGAAAATGATGGAGAGTGGCTTGTCCAGCTCATCTGCCAGCTCTCTCAGCACCCTAGGATGGATCCCATCCAGTCCCATGGACTTGTGAGTGTCCAAGTGTCTCAGCAGGTCCTGAACTATTTCCTCATGGATTTCCGGGGTATCACACTGCTCCCCGACCCTATTACCCAGCTCAGGAGGCCACTCATCCTGGACTCCTACCTTGCTGTTAAACATTGAGGCAACGAATGTGTTCAGGACCTCAGCCTTTTCCTCGTCTTCCTCCCCCAAGATTTCATTCCCGGTTCAGTGATGATGCAGCACACACTTTAACAATGTAAAACTTTGTTCTGGCATGGTTGGGGCAGCACATCAGGATCACTCTGTATTGGATTTACTCTAGAGAACATACCTGTAAAAGAGAGTTGTAAGTACCTATGGTTGAGTGCATATCACATGTGAAAGGGTCTGCAGGGTCACTTCCGGGAAAGGCTTTTTCCCCTTTTGTGTATATTGTTTCTTTTCTTTTGCTTCTGTTCTGAACAGGCCTGAAATGAGCACTGAGCATTCATATTAATGTTCAGTTAACTGTTAACGGGAAAACTTGAAGACTTTCATGGTCACTCCTAAATACTTTGTAGCTTTCAGCTATTACCAGTCAAGAGGGATAGTTACAAATCACCACCTTGTCAAGCTGGAATCTTGATACTACAAAATGGAAATTTAATTACAAACAAGACAAAACCACTACCAACAAAACACCAAGCAAACAACAAACCAACAAAAAAAAAATAAATCCCCACCATTCAGAATTACCTTGCAAGGACTAAACACGGAGCAAGAGGGAATCAGTTGCACTCCCTTACGTCCAAATGAAAATCCACTGCATTTGATCTAACAATCATCAATTTTTTGTGTAAAAAATAAAATTTAAAAGCATCTATGGCAACTCATTTGGAGCATGCAATTTGGTGCTCGCCTTTTCCCCTTAGGTTCTACCCCAACAATGTTTTAAGTAGTTTCGATTCAACTCGAAGCATTTTGCATCTGCAGAGTGCAGCATGTATCCCAACACAGGAAAGAGGTAGGCCAAAATTCAAAACCTCATTTTGAGTGATCCCAGAAGGCAAATCATTTGGAACATGCAATTTGGTGCTAGCCTTTTCCCCTTTGGTTTTACCCCAGCAATGTTTTCATTAGTATCAATTAAACTCGAAATGAAGCATTTTCCATCTGCAGAATACAGCATGTATCTCAGCACAGGAAAGAGGTAGGCCAGAATTCAAATACTCATTATCACTCATTCCAGAAGGCAAATCATTTGGAACATATAATTTGGGGGTAGCCTTTTCGCCTTAGGTTTTACCCCAACAATGTTTGATTTGTTTCGATTAATCTCTATATCAAGCATTTTGCATCTGCTTAGTACAGCATGAATCTCAGCATAAGAAAGAGGTAGGCCAGAATTCAAAACCTCATTTTGAGTGACACCAGAAGGCAAATCATTTGGAACATGCAATTTGGTGCTGGACTTTTCCCCTTAGGCTTTTCCCCAACAATGTTTTCATTAGTTTCAATTAAGCAAGAAATGAAACATTTTGCATCTGCAGAATACAGCATGTATCTCAGCACCGGAAAGAGGTAGGTCACAATTCAAATGCTCATTTTGAATGCCTCTAGAAGACAAAACATTTGGAACATAAAATTTGGTGCTAGCCCTTTCCCCTTAGGTTTTACCCCAACAATGTTTTCATTAGTTTCGATTAAACTCGAAATGAAGAATTTTGCATTTGAAGAGCGCAGCATGTATGTCAGCACAGGAAAGAGGTAGGCCAGAATTCAAATGCCCATTTTGAGTGACTCCTGAAGGCAAATGATTTTGGAACATGCAATGTGGTGCTAGACTTTTCCCCTTAGGTTTAACCACAACAATGTTTTCATTAGTTTCGATTAAGCTCTAGATCAACAATTTTGCATCTGCAGAATACAGCATGTATGTCAGCACAGGAAAGAGGTAGGCTCATTATCAAATTATCAAATGCTCATTATCACTCATTCCAGAAGGCAAGTCATTTGGAACATGAAATATATAGTGCTAGCCTTTTCCCCTTAGGTTTTACCCCAACAATGTTTTGATTTCTTTCGATTAATCTCTATATCAAGCATTCTGCATCTGCTTAGTACAGCATGTATCTCAGCACAGGAAAGCGGTAGTCTAGAACTCAAATGCTCATTTTGAGTGACTCCTGAGGGCAAATCATTTCGAACATGCAATTTGGGGGTAGCCTTTTCCCCTTAGGTTTTACCCCAACAATGTTTTCAGTAGTTACGATTAATCTCTAAATCAAGAATTCTGCATCTGCAGAGTGCAGCAAGTATCTAAGCACAGGACATAGCTAGGTCACAAGTCAAATGGTCATTTTGAATGCCTTCACAAGGCAAATCATTTGGAACATACAATTTGGTGCTAGACTTTTCCCCTTAGGTTTTAGACCAACAATGTTTGATTTGTTTCGATTAATCTCTATATCAAGCATTCTGCATCTACTTAGTACAGCATGAATCTCACCATAGGAAAGAGGTAGGCCAGAATCCAAATGCTCATTTTGAGCGACTCCAGAAGGCAAATCATTTTGAACATGCAATTTGGTGCTAGCCTTTTCCGCTTAGGTATTACCCCAACAATGTTTTCATTAGTTTCAATTAAACTTTAAATGAAGCATTTTGCATCTTCAGAGTACAGTGCATATCTCAGCACAGGAAAGAGGCAGGCCAGAATTCAAATGTTTTCATTAGTTCGATTAAACTTGGAATGACGCATCTGCATCACCAGAGTGCAGCATGAATCTCTGCAAAGGAAAGAGGTTGGCCAGAATTCAAAAGCTCATTGAGAGTGACTAGAAAAAGCAAATCATTTGGAACATACAAGTTGGTGTGAGCCTTTTCTACACAGGTTTTACCACAACAAAGTTTTCAGTAGTTTCGATTAATCTCGAAATCAAGCTTTTTGCATCTGCAGACTACAGCATGTATCTCAGCACAGGAAAGAAGTAGGCCAGAATTCAAATGCTCATTTTGAGTGACTCCAGAAGGCAAATCATTTGGTACATGCAACTTGGTCCTAGCCTTTCCCCCTTAGGTTCTACCCCAACAGTGTTTTCAGTAGTTTCGATTAATCTCGAAATCAAGCAATTTGCATCTGTAGAGTGCAGCTTGTCTCCCAGCTCATGAAAGTGGTAGGCCAGAATTCAAATACTCATTATTTCTCATTCCAGAAGGCAAATCATTTGGAACATGCAATTTGGTGCAAACCTTTTCCCCTTAGGTTTTACCCCAGAAATGTTTTCATTAGTTTCAATTAATCACTAAACCAAGCACCAAATGCATGTTCCAAAAGATTTGCCTTCTGGAATCAGTCAAAATGAGCTTTTGAATTCTGGCCTACCTCTTTCCTGTGCTGAGATACATGCTGTAATCTTCCCAGGGAAACTGTACATTTCTGAGACAATATGAATAGAACCAAACAATGCTGTGGTACAACCTAAAGGGAAAAGGCTAGTACCAAATTGCATGTTCCAGATGATTTGCCTTTTGGGGTCAGTGAAAATGGAGTTTTGAATTCTGGCCTACCTCTTTCCTGTGCTGAGATACATGCTGTAATCTTCCCCGTCAAACGGCACCTTTCTGAGACAAAGTGAATAGAACCAAAACAATGCTGTGGTACAACCTAAAGGGAGAATGCTAGTACCAAATTGCATGTTCCAGATGATTTTCCTTCTGGGAGCAGTCAAAATGAGGTTTTGAATTCTGGCCTACCTCTCTATTATGCTGAGATACATGCTGTAATCTTCTCAGGCAAACTGCATCAATCTGAGACAATATGAATAGAACCAAAACAATGCTGTGGTACAACCTAAAGGGAAAAGGCTAGTACAAAATTCCATGTTCCCGATGATTTGCCTCCTGGGGTCAGTCAAAATGCAGTTCTGAATTCTGGCCTACCTCTTTCCTCTGCTGAGATACCTGCAGTTCTCTGCAGATGCAAAAGGCTTGATTTCGAGATTAAAATGATGGCTCCAGGCTTTTCAGGAGAGATAGACAAGGAAGAAGGGGTGGAGGGGTGGCCATGTACATCAGGGAGGCACTAGATGCCATTGAGCTAGAGATTAGGGACAATCAGGTTGAATGCTTGTGGGCAAGAATTAGAGGGAAGAGCGGTAGGGCAGACATCCTGGTTGGAGTCTGTTATAGACCACCCAACCAGGAGGATGATGTCGACGAAGCATTCTATAGACAGCTTAAGGCTGTCTCAAGATCTCCTGACCTTGTCCTCATGGGCGACTTCAACCTGCCTGACATCTGCTGGGATCTCAACACAGCAGAGAGGAGGCAGTCTAGGAGGTTCTTAGACTGCATGGAGGACAGCTTCTTATCCCAGGTGCTGCGTGAGCCTACCAGGGGCAAGGCTTTGCTTGACCTCCTCTTCACCAACAGGGAAGGGCTGGTGGGTGATGTGGTGGTCGGAGGCTGTTTAGGGGCCAGTGAGCATGAAATAATAGAATTTTCGGTATTTGGTCAAACTAAGAGGGGCAGCAAGAAGACCTCCACTCTGGACTTCCGGAGGGCGGACTTCAGGTTGCTCAAGGAAATAATTCAGAGGGTTCCTTGGGAGAAAGCCCTTAAAAACAAAGGGGTCCAGGAGGGCTGGACCTGCTTCAAGAAAGAGCTGATGAAGGCTCAGGAGCAGGCTGTGCCAGTGTGCCGGAAGAGGAGCCGCCGGGGCAGACGGCCAGCCTGGCTGTGTAATGAACTTTTAATAGAACTAAGGGAAAAAAAGAGGGTGTATAATCTTTGGAAGAAAGGTGAGGCAACCCATGGGATGTTTAAAGAGGTTGCTAGGGCATGTAGGAGGAAAATTAGGGAGGCAAAAGCACATTTGGAACTTAAACTGGCCTCTGATGTGAAGGACAACAAAAAGTCCTTCTATAAATATATTAATAGCAAGAGGAAGGGCAGGGACAACCTCCACTCCTTGGTTGACATGGAAGGAAATGTTGTAACACAGGATGAGGAAAAGGCAGAGCTACTTAACACCTTCTTTACCTCAGTTTTTACTAGCTGGAAAGAACGTCTACCAGACAGTTGGCCTGCAGAGCTGGCAGAGGGAGCCAGGGAGCTGCATGGTTTCCCTGTGTTCCATGAGCAAGTGATAGGAGCTCTCCTCAGCAGCTTAGACCCCCACAAGTCCATGGGACCAGATGGGATCCATCCTAGGGTGCTGAGAGAGCTGGCAGATGAGCTGGCCAAGCCACTCTCCATTATTTTTCATCAGTCCTGGCTCACTGGAGAGATCCCAGATGACTGGAAGCTGGCCAACGTGGTACCCATCCACAAGAAGGGCCGGTTGGATGAGCCAGGGAATTACAGGCCTGTCAGCCTGACCTCAGTGCCAGGAAAGATTATGGAGCAGGTCATCCTGAGTGCAATCACACAACACTTAGAGGATGGCCAAGGGATCAGGCCCAGCCAGCATGGGTTTAGGAAGGGCAGGTCCTGCCTGACCAACCTGAGCTCCTTCTATGATCAGGTGACCCGCCTGGTGGATGTGGGGAGGCCTGTGGATGTAGTCTACCTGGACCTCAGCAAGGCCTTTGACACCGTTCCCCATAGCAAACTCCTGGCCAAGCTGTCAGCCCATGGCTTGGATGGGAGCACACTGAGATGGGTTAGGAACTGGCTGGAGGGCCGAGCCCAGAGAGTGGTGGTGAATGGTGCCACATCCAGCTGGCAGCCAGTCACCAGTGGTGTGCCCCAGGGATCAGTGCTGGGCCCCACGCTCTTTAACATCTTTATTGATGATCTGGACGAGGGCATCGAGTCCATCATCAGTAAATTTGCTGACGACACCAAGCTGGGGGCAGGAGTTGATCTGCTGGAGCGTAGAGAGGCTCTGCAGAGGGACCTCGACAGGCTGGGCAGATGGGCAGAGTCCAACGGCATGAGATTTAACACATCCAAGTGCCGGGTTCTGCACATTGGCCACAGCAACCCCATGCAGAGCTACAGGCTGGGGTCAGAGTGGCTGGAGAGCAGTCAGGCTGAGAGGGACCTGGGGGTGCTAGTCGACGGTAGACTGAACATGAGCCTGCAGTGTGCCCAGGCAGCTAAGAGGGCCAATGGCATCCTGGCCTGCATCAGGAACAGTGTGGCCAGCAGGAGCAGGGAGGTCATTCTGCCCCTGTACACTGCACTGGTTAGGCCGCACCTCGAGTACTGTGTCCAGTTCTGGGCCCCTCAGTTTAGGAAGGATGTTGACTTGCTGGAACGAGTCCAGAGAAGAGCAACAAAGTTGGTGAGGGCTTTGGAACATAAGCCCTACGAGGAGAGGCTGAGGGAGCTGGGGTTGCTTAGCCTGGAGAAGAGGAGACTCAGGGGTGACCTTATTACTCTCTACAACTACCTGAAGGGAGGTTGTAGACAGTCGGATGTTGGTCTCTTCTCCCAGGCAAGCAGTACCAGAACAAGAGGACACAGTCTCAGGCTGCGCCAGGGGAGGTTCAGGCTGGATGTTAGAAAAAAGTTCTACACAGAAAGAGTGATTGCACATTGGAATGGGCTGCCTGGGGAGGTGGTGGAGTCGCCATCACTGGAGGTTTTTAGGAGAAGACTTGACAGGGTGCTTGGTGCCGTGGGTTAGTTGCGTGGGCGGTGTTGGATTGGTTGATGGGTTGGACGCGATGATCTTGAAGGTCTCTTCCAACCTGGTTTATTCTATGTATTCTACTGAAATCAGTGTTGTTGTACAACCTAAAGATAAAAGGCTAGTACCAAATTTCATGTTCCAGATGATTTGCCTTCTGGGGGCATTCAAAAAGAGGTTTTGAATTCTGGCCTACCTCTTTCCTGTGCTGAGATACATGCTGTAATCTTCCCAGGCAAACGGCACCTTTCTGAGACAAAATGAATAGAACCAAAACGATGCTGTGGTACAACCTAAAGGGAAAAGGTTAGAACCAAATTGCATTTTCCAGATGATCTACCTTCTCGGGTCAGTCAAAATGCAGTTCTGAATTCTGGCCTACCTCTTTCCTCTGCTGAGATACCGGCAGTTCTCTGCAGATGCAAAAGGCATGATTTCGAGATTAATCGAAACTACTGAAAACAGTGTTGTTGTACATCCTAAAGTTCAAAGCCTCGTACCAAATTGCATGTTCCAGATGATTTGCCTCCTGGGGGCATTCAAAATGAGGTTTTGAATTCTGGCCTCACTCTTTCCTGTGCTGAGATACATGCTGTTCTCAGCAGATGCAAAAGGCATGATTTCAAGAGTAATCGAAATTACTGAAAGCAGTGTTGTGGTACAACCTAAAGGGAAAAGGCTAGTACCAAATTGCATGTTCCAGATGATTTGCCTTCTGGGGGTATTCAAAATGAGGTTTTGAATTCTGGCCTACCTCTTTCCTGTGCTGAGATACATGCTGTAATCTTCCCCGTCAAACGGCACCTTTCTGAGACAAAGTGAATAGAACCAAAACAATGCTGTGGTACAACCTAAAGGGAGAATGCTAGTACCAAATTGCATGTTCCAGATGATTTGCCTTCTGGGAGCAGTCAAAATGAGGTTTTGAATTCTGGCCTACCTCTCTGTTATGCTGAGATACATGCTGTAATCTTCTCAGGCAAACTGCATCAATCTGAGACAATATGAATAGAACCAAAACAATGCTGTGGTACAACCTAAAGGGAAAAGGCTAGTACAAAATTCCATGTTCCCGATGATTTGCCTCCTGGGGTCAGTCAAAATGCAGTTCTGAATTCTGGCCTGCCTCTTTCCTCTGCTGAGATACCTGCAGTTCTCTGCAGATGCAAAAGGCTTGATTTCGAGATTAAAATGATGGCTCCAGGCTTTTCAGGAGAGATAGACAAGGAAGAAGGGGTGGAGGGGTGGCCATGTACATCAGGGAGGCACTAGATGCCATTGAGCTAGAGATTAGGGACAATCAGGTTGAATGCTTGTGGGCAAGAATTAGAGGGAAGAGCGGTAGGGCAGACATCCTGGTTGGAGTCTGTTATAGACCACCCAACCAGGAGGATGATGTCGACGAAGCATTCTATAGACAGCTTAAGGCTGTCTCAAGATCTCCTGACCTTGTCCTCATGGGCGACTTCAACCTGCCTGACATCTGCTGGGATCTCAACACAGCAGAGAGGAGGCAGTCTAGGAGGTTCTTAGACTGCATGGAGGACAGCTTCTTATCCCAGGTGCTGCGTGAGCCTACCAGGGGCAAGGCTTTGCTTGACCTCCTCTTCACCAACAGGGAAGGGCTGGTGGGTGATGTGGTGGTCGGAGGCTGTTTAGGGGCCAGTGAGCATGAAATAATAGAATTTTCGGTATTTGGTCAAACTAAGAGGGGCAGCAAGAAGACCTCCACTCTGGACTTCCGGAGGGCGGACTTCAGGTTGCTCAAGGAAATAATTCAGAGGGTTCCTTGGGAGAAAGCCCTTAAAAATAAAGGGGTCCAGGAGGGCTGGACCTGCTTCAAGAAAGAGCTGATGAAGGCTCAGGAGCAGGCTGTGCCAGTGTGCCGGAAGAGGAGCCGCCGGGGCAGACGGCCAGCCTGGCTGTGTAATGAACTTTTAATAGAACTAAGGGAAAAAAAGAGGGTGTATAATCTTTGGAAGAAAGGTGAGGCAACCCATGGGATGTTTAAAGAGGTTGCTAGGGCATGTAGGAGGAAAATTAGGGAGGCAAAAGCACATTTGGAACTTAAACTGGCCTCTGATGTGAAGGACAACAAAAAGTCCTTCTATAAATATATTAATAGCAAGAGGAAGGGCAGGGACAACCTCCACTCCTTGGTTGACATGGAAGGAAATGTTGTAACACAGGATGAGGAAAAGGCAGAGGTACTTAACACCTTCTTTACCTCAGTTTTTACTAGCTGGAAAGACCGTCTACCAGACAGCTGGCCTGCAGAGCTGGCAGAGGGAGCCAGGGAGCTGCATGGTTTCCCTGTGTTCCATGAGCAAGTGATAGGAGCTCTCCTCAGCAGCTTAGACCCCCACAAGTCCATGGGACCAGATGGGATCCATCCTAGGGTGCTGAGAGAGCTGGCAGATGAGCTGGCCAAGCCACTCTCCATTATTTTTCATCAGTCCTGGCTCACTGGAGAGATCCCAGATGACTGGAAGCTGGCCAACGTGGTACCCATCCACAAGAAGGGCCGGTTGGATGAGCCAGGGGAATTACAGGCCTGTCAGCCTGACCTCAGTGCCAGGAAAGATTATGGAGCAGGTCATCCTGAGTGCAATCACACAACACTTAGAGGATGGCCAAGGGATCAGGCCCAGCCAGCATGGGTTTAGGAAGGGCAGGTCCTGCCTGACCAACCTGAGCTCCTTCTATGATCAGGTGACCCGCCTGGTGGATGTGGGGAGGCCTGTGGATGTAGTCTACCTGGACCTCAGCAAGGCCTTTGACACCGTTCCCCATAGCAAACTCCTGGCCAAGCTGTCAGCCCATGGCTTGGATGGGAGCACACTGAGATGGGTTAGGAACTGGCTGGAGGGCCGAGCCCAGAGAGTGGTGGTGAATGGTGCCACATCCAGCTGGCAGCCAGTCACCAGTGGTGTGCCCCAGGGATCAGTGCTGGGCCCCACGCTCTTTAACATCTTTATTGATGATCTGGACGAGGGCATCGAGTCCATCATCAGTAAATTTGCTGACGACACCAAGCTGGGGGCAGGAGTTGATCTGCTGGAGCGTAGAGAGGCTCTGCAGAGGGACCTCGACAGGCTGGGCAGATGGGCAGAGTCCAACGGCATGAGATTTAACACATCCAAGTGCCGGGTTCTGCACATTGGCCACAGCAACCCCATGCAGAGCTACAGGCTGGGGTCAGAGTGGCTGGAGAGCAGTCAGGCTGAGAGGGACCTGGGGGTGCTAGTCGACGGTAGACTGAACATGAGCCTGCAGTGTGCCCAGGCAGCTAAGAGGGCCAATGGCATCCTGGCCTGCATCAGGAACAGTGTGGCCAGCAGGAGCAGGGAGGTCATTCTGCCCCTGTACACTGCACTGGTTAGGCCGCACCTCGAGTACTGTGTCCAGTTCTGGGCCCCTCAGTTTAGGAAGGATGTTGACTTGCTGGAACGAGTCCAGAGAAGAGCAACAAAGTTGGTGAGGGCTTTGGAACATAAGCCCTACGAGGAGAGGCTGAGGGAGCTGGGGTTGCTTAGCCTGGAGAAGAGGAGACTCAGGGGTGACCTTATTACTCTCTACAACTACCTGAAGGGAGGTTGTAGACAGTCGGATGTTGGTCTCTTCTCCCAGGCAAGCAGTACCAGAACAAGAGGACACAGTCTCACGCTGCGCCAGGGGAGGTTCAGGCTGGATGTTAGAAAAAAGTTCTATACAGAAAGAGTGATTGCACATTGGAATGGGCTGCCTGGGGAGGTGGTGGAGTCGCCATCACTGGAGGTTTTTAGGAGAAGACTTGACAGGGTGCTTGGTGCCGTGGGTTAGTTGCTTGGGCGGTGTTGGATTGGCTGATGGGTTGGACGCGATGATCTTGAAGGTCTCTTCCAACCTGGTTTATTCTATGTATTCTACTGAAATCAGTGTTGTTGTACAACCTAAAGATAAAAGGCTAGTACCAAATTTCATGTTCCAGATGATTTGCCTTCTGGGGGCATTCAAAAAGAGGTTTTGAATTCTGGCCTACCTCTTTCCTGTGCTGAGATGCATGCTTTATTCTTCCCAGGCAAACTGTACATTTCAGCGACAATATGAATAGAACCAAAACAACGTTGTGGTACAACCTAAAGGGAAAAGGCTAGTAGGAAATTGCATGTTCCAGATGATTTGCCTTCATGGATCAGTCAAAGTGGAGTTTTGAATTCTGGCCTACCTCTTTCCTGTGCTGAGATACATGCTGTAATCTTCCCCGTCAAACGGCACCTTTCTGAGACAAAATGAATAGAACCAAAACAATGCTGTGGTACAACCTAAAGGGAGAATGCTAGTACCAAATTGCATGTTCCAGATGATTTGCCTTCGGGGTTAAGTCAAAATGAGGTTTTGAATTCTGGCCTACCTCTTTCCTGTGCTGAGATACATGCTGTAATCTTCTCAGGCAAACTGCATCAATCTGAGACAATATGAATAGAACCAAAACAATGCTGTGGTACAACCTAAAGGGAAAAGGCTAGTACAAAATTCCATGTTCCCGATGATTTGCCTCCTGGGGTCAGTCAAAATGCAGTTCTGAATTCTGGCCTGCCTCTTTCCTCTGCTGAGATACCTGCAGTTCTCTGCAGATGCAAAAGGCTTGATTTCGAGATTAAAATGATGGCACCAGGCTTTTCAGGAGAGATAGACAAGGAAGAAGGGGTGGAGGGGTGGCCATGTACATCAGGGAGGCACTAGATGCCATTGAGCTAGAGATTAGGGACAATCAGGTTGAATGCTTGTGGGCAAGAATTAGAGGGAAGAGCGGTAGGGCAGACATCCTGGTTGGAGTCTGTTATAGACCACCCAACCAGGAGGATGATGTCGACGAAGCATTCTATAGACAGCTTAAGGCTGTCTCAAGATCTCCTGACCTTGTCCTCATGGGCGACTTCAACCTGCCTGACATCTGCTGGGATCTCAACACAGCAGAGAGGAGGCAGTCTAGGAGGTTCATGGAGGACAGCTTCTTATCCCAGGTGCTGCGTGAGCCTACCAGGGGCAAGGCTTTGCTTGACCTCCTCTTCACCAACAGGGAAGGGCTGGTGGGTGATGTGGTGGTCGGAGGCTGTTTAGGGGCCAGTGAGCATGAAATAATAGAATTTTCGGTATTTGGTCAAACTAAGAGGGGCAGCAAGAAGACCTCCACTCTGGACTTCCGGAGGGCGGACTTCAGGTTGCTCAAGGAAATAATTCAGAGGGTTCCTTGGGAGAAAGCCCTTAAAAACAAAGGGGTCCAGGAGGGCTGGACCTGCTTCAAGAAAGAGCTGATGAAGGCTCAGGAGCAGGCTGTGCCAGTGTGCCGGAAGAGGAGCCGCCGGGGCAGACGGCCAGCCTGGCTGTGTAATGAACTTTTAATAGAACTAAGGGAAAAAAAGAGGGTGTATAATCTTTGGAAGAAAGGTGAGGCAACCCATGGGATGTTTAAAGAGGTTGCTAGGGCATGTAGGAGGAAAATTAGGGAGGCAAAAGCACATTTGGAACTTAAACTGGCCTCTGATGTGAAGGACAACAAAAAGTCCTTCTATAAATATATTAATAGCAAGAGGAAGGGCAGGGACAACCTCCACTCCTTGGTTGACATGGAAGGAAATGTTGTAACACAGGATGAGGAAAAGGCAGAGGTACTTAACACCTTCTTTACCTCAGTTTTTACTAGCTGGAAAGAACGTCTACCAGACAGCTGGCCTGCAGAGCTGGCAGAGGGAGCCAGGGAGCTGCATGGTTTCCCTGTGTTCCATGAGCAAGTGATAGGAGCTCTCCTCAGCAGCTTAGACCCCCACAAGTCCATGGGACCAGATGGGATCCATCCTAGGGTGCTGAGAGAGCTGGCAGATGAGCTGGCCAAGCCACTCTCCATTATTTTTCATCAGTCCTGGCTCACTGGAGAGATCCCAGATGACTGGAAGCTGGCCAACGTGGTACCCATCCACAAGAAGGGCCGGTTGGATGAGCCAGGGAATTACAGGCCTGTCAGCCTGACCTCAGTGCCAGGAAAGATTATGGAGCAGGTCATCCTGAGTGCAATCACACAACACTTAGAGGATGGCCAAGGGATCAGGCCCAGCCAGCATGGGTTTAGGAAGGGCAGGTCCTGCCTGACCAACCTGAGCTCCTTCTATGATCAGGTGACCCGCCTGGTGGATGTGGGGAGGCCTGTGGATGTAGTCTACCTGGACCTCAGCAAGGCCTTTGACACCGTTCCCCATAGCAAACTCCTGGCCAAGCTGTCAGCCCATGGCTTGGATGGGAGCACACTGAGATGGGTTAGGAACTGGCTGGAGGGCCGAGCCCAGAGAGTGGTGGTGAATGGTGCCACATCCAGCTGGCAGCCAGTCACCAGTGGTGTGCCCCAGGGATCAGTGCTGGGCCCCACGCTCTTTAACATCTTTATTGATGATCTGGACGAGGGCATCGAGTCCATCATCAGTAAATTTGCTGACGACACCAAGCTGGGGGCAGGAGTTGATCTGCTGGAGCGTAGAGAGGCTCTGCAGAGGGACCTCGACAGGCTGGGCAGATGGGCAGAGTCCAACGGCATGAGATTTAACACATCCAAGTGCCGGGTTCTGCACATTGGCCACAGCAACCCCATGCAGAGCTACAGGCTGGGGTCAGAGTGGCTGGAGAGCAGTCAGGCTGAGAGGGACCTGGGGGTGCTCGTCGACGGTAGACTGAACATGAGCCTGCAGTGTGCCCAGGCAGCTAAGAGGGCCAATGGCATCCTGGCCTGCATCAGGAACAGTGTGGCCAGCAGGAGCAGGGAGGTCATTCTGCCCCTGTACACTGCACTGGTTAGGCCGCACCTCGAGTACTGTGTCCAGTTCTGGGCCCCTCAGTTTAGGAAGGATGTTGACTTGCTGGAACGAGTCCAGAGAAGAGCAACAAAGTTGGTGAGGGCTTTGGAACATAAGCCCTACGAGGAGAGGCTGAGGGGGCTGGGGTTGCTTAGCCTGGAGAAGAGGAGACTCAGGGGTGACCTTATTACTCTCTACAACTACCTGAAGGGAGGTTGTAGACAGTCGGATGTTGGTCTCTTCTCCCAGGCAAGCAGTACCAGAACAAGAGGACACAGTCTCACGCTGCGCCAGGGGAGGTTCAGGCTGGATGTTAGAAAAAAGTTCTATACAGAAAGAGTGATTGCACATTGGAATGGGCTGCCTGGGGAGGTGGTGGAGTCGCCATCACTGGAGGTTTTTAGGAGAAGACTTGACAGGGTGCTTGGTGCCGTGGGTTAGTTGCTTGGGCGGTGTTGGATTGGCTGATGGGTTGGACGCGATGATCTTGAAGGTCTCTTCCAACCTGGTTTATTCTATGTATTCTACTGAAATCAGTGTTGTTGTACAACCTAAAGATAAAAGGCTAGTACCAAATTTCATGTTCCAGATGATTTGCCTTCTGGGGGCATTCAAAAAGAGGTTTTGAATTCTGGCCTACCTCTTTCCTGTGCTGAGATGCATGCTTTATTCTTCCCAGGCAAACTGTACATTTCAGCGACAATATGAATAGAACCAAAACAACGTTGTGGTACAACCTAAAGGGAAAAGGCTAGTAGGAAATTGCATGTTCCAGATGATTTGCCTTCATGGATCAGTCAAAGTGGAGTTTTGAATTCTGGCCTACCTCTTTCCTGTGCTGAGTTACATGCTGTAATCTTCCCCGTCAAACGGCACCTTTCTGAGACAATATGAATAGAACCAAAACAATGCTGTGGTACAACCTAAAGGGAGAATGCTAGTACCAAATTGCATGTTCCAGATGATTTGCCTTCGGGGTTAAGTCAAAATGAGGTTTTGAATTCTGGCCTACCTCTTTCCTGTGCTGAGATACATGCTGTAATCTTCTCAGGCAAACTGCATCAATCTGAGACAATATGAATAGAACCAAAACAATGCTGTGGTACAACCTAAAGGGAAAAGGCTAGTACAAAATTCCATGTTCCCGATGATTTGCCTCCTGGGGTCAGTCAAAATGCAGTTCTGAATTCTGGCCTGCCTCTTTCCTCTGCTGAGATACCTGCAGTTCTCTGCAGATGCAAAAGGCTTGAATTCGAGATTAAAATGATGGCTCCAGGCTTTTCAGGAGAGATAGACAAGGAAGAAGGGGTGGAGGGGTGGCCATGTACATCAGGGAGGCACTAGATGCCATTGAGCTAGAGATTAGGGACAATCAGGTTGAATGCTTGTGGGCAAGAATTAGAGGGAAGAGCGGTAGGGCAGACATCCTGGTTGGAGTCTGTTATAGACCACCCAACCAGGAGGATGATGTCGACGAAGCATTCTATAGACAGCTTAAGGCTGTCTCAAGATCTCCTGACCTTGTCCTCATGGGCGACTTCAACCTGCCTGACATCTGCTGGGATCTCAACACAGCAGAGAGGAGGCAGTCTAGGAGGTTCTTAGACTGCATGGAGGACAGCTTCTTATCCCAGGTGCTGCGTGAGCCTACCAGGGGCAAGGCTTTGCTTGACCTCCTCTTCACCAACAGGGAAGGGCTGGTGGGTGATGTGGTGGTCGGAGGCTGTTTAGGGGCCAGTGAGCATGAAATAATAGAATTTTCGGTATTTGGTCAAACTAAGAGGGGCAGCAAGAAGACCTCCACTCTGGACTTCCGGAGGGCGGACTTCAGGTTGCTCAAGGAAATAATTCAGAGGGTTCCTTGGGAGAAAGCCCTTAAAAATAAAGGGGTCCAGGAGGGCTGGACCTGCTTCAAGAAAGAGCTGATGAAGGCTCAGGAGCAGGCTGTGCCAGTGTGCCGGAAGAGGAGCCGCCGGGGCAGACGGCCAGCCTGGCTGTGTAATGAACTTTTAATAGAACTAAGGGAAAAAAAGAGGGTGTATAATCTTTGGAAGAAAGGTGAGGCAACCCATGGGATGTTTAAAGAGGTTGCTAGGGCATGTAGGAGGAAAATTAGGGAGGCAAAAGCACATTTGGAACTTAAACTGGCCTCTGATGTGAAGGACAACAAAAAGTCCTTCTATAAATATATTAATAGCAAGAGGAAGGGCAGGGACAACCTCCACTCCTTGGTTGACATGGAAGGAAATGTTGTAACACAGGATGAGGAAAAGGCAGAGCTACTTAACACCTTCTTTACCTCAGTTTTTACTAGCTGGAAAGAACGTCTACCAGACAGCTGGCCTGCAGAGCTGGCAGAGGGAGCCAGGGAGCTGCATGGTTTCCCTGTGTTCCATGAGCAAGTGATAGGAGCTCTCCTCAGCAGCTTAGACCCCCACAAGTCCATGGGACCAGATGGGATCCATCCTAGGGTGCTGAGAGAGCTGGCAGATGAGCTGGCCAAGCCACTCTCCATTATTTTTCATCAGTCCTGGCTCACTGGAGAGATCCCAGATGACTGGAAGCTGGCCAACGTGGTACCCATCCACAAGAAGGGCCGGTTGGATGAGCCAGGGAATTACAGGCCTGTCAGCCTGACCTCAGTGCCAGGAAAGATTATGGAGCAGGTCATCCTGAGTGCAATCACACAACACTTAGAGGATGGCCAAGGGATCAGGCCCAGCCAGCATGGGTTTAGGAAGGGCAGGTCCTGCCTGACCAACCTGAGCTCCTTCTATGATCAGGTGACCCGCCTGGTGGATGTGGGGAGGCCTGTGGATGTAGTCTACCTGGACCTCAGCAAGGCCTTTGACACCGTTCCCCATAGCAAACTCCTGGCCAAGCTGTCAGCCCATGGCTTGGATGGGAGCACACTGAGATGGGTTAGGAACTGGCTGGAGGGCCGAGCCCAGAGAGTGGTGGTGAATGGTGCCACATCCAGCTGGCAGCCAGTCACCAGTGGTGTGCCCCAGGGATCAGTGCTGGGCCCCACGCTCTTTAACATCTTTATTGATGATCTGGACGAGGGCATCGAGTCCATCATCAGTAAATTTGCTGACGACACCAAGCTGGGGGCAGGAGTTGATCTGCTGGAGCGTAGAGAGGCTCTGCAGAGGGACCTCGACAGGCTGGGCAGATGGGCAGAGTCCAACGGCATGAGATTTAACACATCCAAGTGCCGGGTTCTGCACATTGGCCACAGCAACCCCATGCAGAGCTACAGGCTGGGGTCAGAGTGGCTGGAGAGCAGTCAGGCTGAGAGGGACCTGGGGGTGCTAGTCGACGGTAGACTGAACATGAGCCTGCAGTGTGCCCAGGCAGCTAAGAGGGCCAATGGCATCCTGGCCTGCATCAGGAACAGTGTGGCCAGCAGGAGCAGGGAGGTCATTCTGCCCCTGTACACTGCACTGGTTAGGCCGCACCTCGAGTACTGTGTCCAGTTCTGGGCCCCTCAGTTTAGGAAGGATGTTGACTTGCTGGAACGAGTCCAGAGAAGAGCAACAAAGTTGGTGAGGGGTTTGGAACATAAGCCCTACGAGGAGAGGCTGAGGGGGCTGGGGTTGCTTAGCCTGGAGAAGAGGAGACTCAGGGGTGACCTTATTACTCTCTACAACTACCTGAAGGGAGGTTGTAGACAGTCGGATGTTGGTCTCTTCTCCCAGGCAAGCAGTACCAGAACAAGAGGACACAGTCTCACGCTGCGCCAGGGGAGGTTCAGGCTGGATGTTAGAAAAAAGTTCTATACAGAAAGAGTGATTGCACATTGGAATGGGCTGCCTGGGGAGGTGGTGGAGTCGCCATCACTGGAGGTTTTTAGGAGAAGACTTGACAGGGTGCTTGGTGCCGTGGGTTAGTTGCTTGGGCGGTGTTGGATTGGCTGATGGGTTGGACGCGATGATCTTGAAGGTCTCTTCCAACCTGGTTTATTCTATGTATTCTATGTATTCTACTGAAATCAGTGTTGTTGTACAACCTAAAGATAAAAGGCTAGTACCAAATTTCATGTTCCAGATGATTTGCCTTCTGGGGGCATTCAAAAAGAGGTTTTGAATTCTGGCCTACCTCTTTCCTGTGCTGAGATGCATGCTTTATTCTTCCCAGGCAAACTGTACATTTCAGCGACAATATGAATAGAACCAAACAATGCTGTGGTACAACCTAAAGGGAAAAGGCTAGTAGCAAATTGCATGTTCCAGATGATTTGCCTTTTGGGGTCAGTGAAAATGGAGTTTTGAATTCTGGCCTACCTCTTTCCTGTGCTGAGATACATGCTGTAATCTTCCCCGTCAAACGGCACCTTTCTGAGACAAAATGAATAGAGCCAAAACAATGCTGTGGTACAACCTAAAGGGAGAATGCTAGTACCAAATTGCATGCTCCAGATGATTTGCCTTCTGGGTTATGTCAAAATGAGGTTTTGAATTCTGGCCTACCTCTCTATTATGCTGAGATACATGCTGTAATCTTCTCAGGCAAACAGCACCTTTCTGAGACAAAATGAATAGAACCAAAACAATGCTGTGGTACAACCTAAAGGGAGAATGCTAGTACCAAATTGCATGTTCCAGATGATTTGCCTTCTGGGTTATGTCAAAATGAGGTTTTGAATTCTGGCCTACCTCTCTATTATGCTGAGATACATGCTGTAATCTTCTCAGGCAAACTGCATCAATCTGAGACAATATGAATAGAACCAAAACAATGCTGTGGTACAACCTAAAGGGAAAAGGCTAGTACAAAATTCCATGTTCCACGATGATTTGCCTCCTGGGGTCAGTCAAAATGCAGTTCTGAATTCTGGCCTACCTCTTTCCTCTGCTGAGATATATGCTGTAATCTTCCCAGGCAAACTGCACATCTCTGACACAATATGAATAGAACCAAAACATTGCTGTGGTACAACCTAAAGGGAAAAGACTAGTACCAAATTGCATGTTCCACGTGATTTGCCTTCTGGGAGCAGTCAAAATGAGGTTTTGAATTCTGGCCTACCTCTTTCCTGTGCTGAGATACCTGCAATTCTCTGCAGATGCAAAAGGCTTGATTTCGAGATTAATCGAAACTACTGAAAGCAGTGTTGTTGTACAACTTAAAGGGAAAAGGCTAGTAGCAAATTGCATGTTCCAGATGATTTGCCTTTTGGGGTCAGTGAAAATGGAGTTTTGAATTCTGGCCTACCTCTTTCCTGTGCTGAGATACATGCTGTAATCTTCCCCGTCAAACGGCACCTTTCTGAGTCAAAATGAATAGAACCAAAACAATGCTGTGGTACAACCTAAAGGGAGAATGCTAGTACCAAATTGCATGTTCCAGATGATTTGCCTTCTGGGAGCAGTCAAAATGAGGTTTTGAATTCTGGCCTACCTCTCTATTATGCTGAGATACATGCTGTAATCTTCTCAGGCAAACTGCATCAATCTGAGACAATATGAATAGAACCAAAACAATGCTGTGGTACAACCTAAAGGGAAAAGGCTAGTACAAAATTCCATGTTCCCGATGATTTGCCTCCTGGGGTCAGTCAAAATGCAGTTCTGAATTCTGGCCTACCTCTTTCCTCTGCTGAGATACCTGCAGTTCTCTGCAGATGCAAAAGGCTTGATTTCGAGATTAAAATGATGGCTCCAGGCTTTTCAGGAGAGATAGACAAGGAAGAAGGGGTGGAGGGGTGGCCATGTACATCAGGGAGGCACTAGATGCCATTGAGCTAGAGATTAGGGACAATCAGGTTGAATGCTTGTGGGCAAGAATTAGAGGGAAGAGCGGTAGGGCAGACATCCTGGTTGGAGTCTGTTATAGACCACCCAACCAGGAGGATGATGTCGACGAAGCATTCTATAGACAGCTTAAGGCTGTCTCAAGATCTCCTGACCTTGTCCTCATGGGCGACTTCAACCTGCCTGACATCTGCTGGGATCTCAACACAGCAGAGAGGAGGCAGTCTAGGAGGTTCTTAGACTGCATGGAGGACAGCTTCTTATCCCAGGTGCTGCGTGAGCCTACCAGGGGCAAGGCTTTGCTTGACCTCCTCTTCACCAACAGGGAAGGGCTGGTGGGTGATGTGGTGGTCGGAGGCTGTTTAGGGGCCAGTGAGCATGAAATAATAGAATTTTCGGTATTTGGTCAAACTAAGAGGGGCAGCAAGAAGACCTCCACTCTGGACTTCCGGAGGGCGGACTTCAGGTTGCTCAAGGAAATAATTCAGAGGGTTCCTTGGGAGAAAGCCCTTAAAAATAAAGGGGTCCAGGAGGGCTGGACCTGCTTCAAGAAAGAGCTGATGAAGGCTCAGGAGCAGGCTGTGCCAGTGTGCCGGAAGAGGAGCCGCCGGGGCAGACGGCCAGCCTGGCTGTGTAATGAACTTTTAATAGAACTAAGGGAAAAAAAGAGGGTGTATAATCTTTGGAAGAAAGGTGAGGCAACCCATGGGATGTTTAAAGAGGTTGCTAGGGCATGTAGGAGGAAAATTAGGGAGGCAAAAGCACATTTGGAACTTAAACTGGCCTCTGATGTGAAGGACAACAAAAAGTCCTTCTATAAATATATTAATAGCAAGAGGAAGGGCAGGGACAACCTCCACTCCTTGGTTGACATGGAAGGAAATGTTGTAACACAGGATGAGGAAAAGGCAGAGGTACTTAACACCTTCTTTACCTCAGTTTTTACTAGCTGGAAAGAACGTCTACCAGACAGCTGGCCTGCAGAGCTGGCAGAGGGAGCCAGGGAGCTGCATGGTTTCCCTGTGTTCCATGAGCAAGTGATAGGAGCTCTCCTCAGCAGCTTAGACCCCCACAAGTCCATGGGACCAGATGGGATCCATCCTAGGGTGCTGAGAGAGCTGGCAGATGAGCTGGCCAAGCCACTCTCCATTATTTTTCATCAGTCCTGGCTCACTGGAGAGATCCCAGATGACTGGAAGCTGGCCAACGTGGTACCCATCCACAAGAAGGGCCGGTTGGATGAGCCAGGGAATTACAGGCCTGTCAGCCTGACCTCAGTGCCAGGAAAGATTATGGAGCAGGTCATCCTGAGTGCAATCACACAACACTTAGAGGATGGCCAAGGGATCAGGCCCAGCCAGCATGGGTTTAGGAAGGGCAGGTCCTGCCTGACCAACCTGAGCTCCTTCTATGATCAGGTGACCCGCCTGGTGGATGTGGGGAGGCCTGTGGATGTAGTCTACCTGGACCTCAGCAAGGCCTTTGACACCGTTCCCCATAGCAAACTCCTGGCCAAGCTGTCAGCCCATGGCTTGGATGGGAGCACACTGAGATGGGTTAGGAACTGGCTGGAGGGCCGAGCCCAGAGAGTGGTGGTGAATGGTGCCACATCCAGCTGGCAGCCAGTCACCAGTGGTGTGCCCCAGGGATCAGTGCTGGGCCCCACGCTCTTTAACATCTTTATTGATGATCTGGACGAGGGCATCGAGTCCATCATCAGTAAATTTGCTGACGACACCAAGCTGGGGGCAGGAGTTGATCTGCTGGAGCGTAGAGAGGCTCTGCAGAGGGACCTCGACAGGCTGGGCAGATGGGCAGAGTCCAACGGCATGAGATTTAACACATCCAAGTGCCGGGTTCTGCACATTGGCCACAGCAACCCCATGCAGAGCTACAGGCTGGGGTCAGAGTGGCTGGAGAGCAGTCAGGCTGAGAGGGACCTGGGGGTGCTAGTCGACGGTAGACTGAACATGAGCCTGCAGTGTGCCCAGGCAGCTAAGAGGGCCAATGGCATCCTGGCCTGCATCAGGAACAGTGTGGCCAGCAGGAGCAGGGAGGTCATTCTGCCCCTGTACACTGCACTGGTTAGGCCGCACCTCGAGTACTGTGTCCAGTTCTGGGCCCCTCAGTTTAGGAAGGATGTTGACTTGCTGGAACGAGTCCAGAGAAGAGCAACAAAGTTGGTGAGGGCTTTGGAACATAAGCCCTACGAGGAGAGGCTGAGGGAGCTGGGGTTGCTTAGCCTGGAGAAGAGGAGACTCAGGGGTGACCTTATTACTCTCTACAACTACCTGAAGGGAGGTTGTAGACAGGTGGATGTTGGTCTCTTCTCCCAGGCAAGCAGTACCAGAACAAGAGGACACAGTCTCACGCTGCGCCAGGGGAGGTTCAGGCTGGATGTTAGAAAAAAGTTCTATACAGAAAGAGTGATTGCACATTGGAATGGGCTGCCTGGGGAGGTGGTGGAGTCGCCATCACTGGAGGTTTTTAGGAGAAGACTTGACAGGGTGCTTGGTGCCGTGGGTTAGTTGCTTGGGCGGTGTTGGATTGGTTGATGGGTGGATGCGATGATCTTGAAGGTCTCTTCCAACCTGGTTTATTCTATGTATTCTACTGAAATCAGTGTTGTTGTACAACCTAAAGATAAAAGGCTAGTACCAAATTTCGTGTTCCAGATGATTTGCCTTCTGGGGGCATTCAAAAAGAGGTTTTGAATTCTGGCCTACCTCTTTCCTGTGCTGAGATACATGCTGTAATCTTCCCAGGCAAACGGCACCTTTCTGAGACAAAATGAATAGAACCAAAACGATGCTGTGGTACAACCTAAAGGGAAAAGGTTAGTACCAAATTGCATGTTCCAGATGATCTACCTTCTCGGGTCAGTCAAAATGCAGTTCTGAATTCTGGCCTACCTCTTTCCTCTGCTGAGATACCGGCAGTTCTCTGCAGATGCAAAAGGCTTGATTTCGAGATTAATCGAAACTACTGAAAACAGTGTTGTTGTACATCCTAAAGTTCAAAGGCTAGTGCCAAATTGCATGTTCCAGATGATTTGCCTCCTGGGGGCATTCAAAATGAGGTTTAGAATTCTGGCCTCACTCTTTCCTGTGCTGAGATACATGCTGTTCTCAGCAGATGCAAAAGGCATGATTTCGAGAGTAATCGAAATTACTGAAAGCAGTGTTGTGGTACAACCTAAAGGGAAAAGGCTAGTACCAAATTGCATGTTCCAGATGATCTACCTTCTCGGGTCAGTCAAAATGCAGTTCTGAATTCTGGCCTACCTCTTTCCTCTGCTGAGATACCGGCAGTTCTCTGCAGATGCAAAAGGCTTGATTTCGAGATTAATCGAAACTACTGAAAACAGTGTTGTTGTACATCCTAAAGTTCAAAGGCTAGTGCCAAATTGCATGTTCCAGATGATTTGCCTCCTGGGGGCATTCAAAATGAGGTTTAGAATTCTGGCCTCACTCTTTCCTGTGCTGAGATACATGCTGTTCTCAGCAGATGCAAAAGGCATGATTTCGAGAGTAATCGAAATTACTGAAAGCAGTGTTGTGGTACAACCTAAAGGGAAAAGGCTAGTACCAAATTTCATGTTCCAGATGATTTGCCTTCTGGGGGTATTCAAAATGAGGTTTTGAATTCTGGCCTACCTCTTTCCTGTGCTGAGATACATGCTGTAATCTTCCCCGTCAAACGGCACCTTTCTGAGACAAAATGAATAGAACCAAAACAATGCTGTGGTACAACCTAAAGGGAGAATGCTAGTACCAAATTGCATGTTGCAGATGATTTGCCTTCTGGGAGCAGTCAAAATGAAGTTTTGAATTCTGGTCTACCTCCCTATTATGCTGAGATACATGCTGTAATCTTCTCAGACAAACTGCATCAATCTGAGACAATATGAATAGAACCAAAACAATGCTGTGGTACAACCTAAAGGGAAAAGCTAGTACAAAATTCCATGTTCCCGATGATTTGCCTCCTGGGGTCAGTCAAAATGCAGTTCTGAATTCTGGCCTCTTTCCTCTGCTGAGATACCTGCAGTTCTCTGCAGATGCAAAAGGCTTGATTTCGAGATTAAAATGATGGCTCCAGGCTTTTCAGGAGAGATAGACAAGGAAGAAGGGGTGGAGGGGTGGCCATGTACATCAGGGAGGCACTAGATGCCATTGAGCTAGAGATTAGGGACAATCAGGTTGAATGCTTGTGGGCAAGAATTAGAGGGAAGAGCGGTAGGGCAGACATCCTGGTTGGAGTCTGTTATAGACCACCCAACCAGGAGGATGATGTCGACGAAGCATTCTATAGACAGCTTAAGGCTGTCTCAAGATCTCCTGACCTTGTCCGACTTCAACCTGCTGACATCTGCTGGGATCTCAATACAGCAGAGAGGAGGCAGTCTAGGAGGTTCTTAGACTGCATGGAGGACAGCTTCTTATCCCAGGTGCTGCGTGAGCCTACCGGGGCAAGGCTTTGCTTGACCTCCTCTTCACCAACAGGGAAGGGCTGGTGGGTGATGTGGTGGTCGGAGGCTGTTTAGGGGCCAGTGAGCATGAAATAATAGAATTTTCGGTATTTGGTCAAACTAAGAGGGGCAGCAAGAAGACCTCCACTCTGGACTTCCGGAGGGCGGACTTCAGGTTGCTCAAGGAAATAATTCAGAGGGTTCCTTGGGAGAAAGCCCTTAAAAATAAAGGGGTCCAGGAGGGCTGGACCTGCTTCAAGAAAGAGCTGATGAAGGCTCAGGAGCAGGCTGTGCCAGTGTGCCGGAAGAGGAGCCGCCGGGGCAGACGGCCAGCCTGGCTGTGTAATGAACTTTTAATAGAACTAAGGGAAAAAAAGAGGGTGTATAATCTTTGGAAGAAAGGTGAGGCAACCCATGGGATGTTTAAAGAGGTTGCTAGGGCATGTAGGAGGAAAATTAGGGAGGCAAAAGCACATTTGGAACTTAAACTGGCCTCTGATGTGAAGGACAACAAAAAGTCCTTCTATAAATATATTAATAGCAAGAGGAAGGGCAGGGACAACCTCCACTCCTTGGTTGACATGGAAGGAAATGTTGTAACACAGGATGAGGAAAAGGCAGAGCTACTTAACACCTTCTTTACCTCAGTTTTTACTAGCTGGAAAGAACGTCTACCAGACAGCTGGCCTGCAGAGCTGGCAGAGGGAGCCAGGGAGCTGCATGGTTTCCCTGTGTTCCATGAGCAAGTGATAGGAGCTCTCCTCAGCAGCTTAGACCCCCACAAGTCCATGGGACCAGATGGGATCCATCCTAGGGTGCTGAGAGAGCTGGCAGATGAGCTGGCCAAGCCACTCTCCATTATTTTTCATCAGTCCTGGCTCACTGGAGAGATCCCAGATGACTGGAAGCTGGCCAACGTGGTACCCATCCACAAGAAGGGCCGGTTGGATGAGCCAGGGAATTACAGGCCTGTCAGCCTGACCTCAGTGCCAGGAAAGATTATGGAGCAGGTCATCCTGAGTGCAATCACACAACACTTAGAGGATGGCCAAGGGATCAGGCCCAGCCAGCATGGGTTTAGGAAGGGCAGGTCCTGCCTGACCAACCTGAGCTCCTTCTATGATCAGGTGACCCGCCTGGTGGATGTGGGGAGGCCTGTGGATGTAGTCTACCTGGACCTCAGCAAGGCCTTTGACACCGTTCCCCATAGCAAACTCCTGGCCAAGCTGTCAGCCCATGGCTTGGATGGGAGCACACTGAGATGGGTTAGGAACTGGCTGGAGGGCCGAGCCCAGAGAGTGGTGGTGAATGGTGCCACATCCAGCTGGCAGCCAGTCACCAGTGGTGTGCCCCAGGGATCAGTGCTGGGCCCCACGCTCTTTAACATCTTTATTGATGATCTGGACGAGGGCATCGAGTCCATCATCAGTAAATTTGCTGACGACACCAAGCTGGGGGCAGGAGTTGATCTGCTGGAGCGTAGAGAGGCTCTGCAGAGGGACCTCGACAGGCTGGGCAGATGGGCAGAGTCCAACGGCATGAGATTTAACACATCCAAGTGCCGGGTTCTGCACATTGGCCACAGCAACCCCATGCAGAGCTACAGGCTGGGGTCAGAGTGGCTGGAGAGCAGTCAGGCTGAGAGGGACCTGGGGGTGCTAGTCGACGGTAGACTGAACATGAGCCTGCAGTGTGCCCAGGCAGCTAAGAGGGCCAATGGCATCCTGGCCTGCATCAGGAACAGTGTGGCCAGCAGGAGCAGGGAGGTCATTCTGCCCCTGTACACTGCACTGGTTAGGCCGCACCTCGAGTACTGTGTCCAGTTCTGGGCCCCTCAGTTTAGGAAGGATGTTGACTTGCTGGAACGAGTCCAGAGAAGAGCAACAAAGTTGGTGAGGGCTTTGGAACATAAGCCCTACGAGGAGAGGCTGAGGGAGCTGGGGTTGCTTAGCCTGGAGAAGAGGAGACTCAGGGGTGACCTTATTACTCTCTACAACTACCTGAAGGGAGGTTGTAGACAGTCGGCTGTTGGTCTCTTCTCCCAGGCAAGCAGTACCAGAACAAGAGGACACAGTCTCAGGCTGCGCCAGGGGAGGTTCAGGCTGGATGTTAGAAAAAAGTTCTATACAGAAAGAGTGATTGCACATTGGAATGGGCTGCCTGGGGAGGTGGTGGAGTCGCCATCACTGGAGGTTTTTAGGAGAAGACTTGACAGGGTGCTTGGTGCCGTGGGTTAGTTGCTTGGGCGGTGTTGGATTGGCTGATGGGTTGGACGCGATGATCTTGAAGGTCTCTTCCAACCTGGTTTATTCTATGTATTCTATGTATTCTACTGAAATCAGTGTTGTTGTACAACCTAAAGATAAAAGGCTAGTAGCAAATTTCATGTTCCAGATGATTTGCCTTCTGGGGGCATTCAAAAAGAGGTTTTGAATTCTGGCCTACCTCTTTCCTGTGCTGAGATGCATGCTTTATTCTTCCCAGGCAAACTGTACATTTCAGCGACAATATGAATAGAACCAAACAATGCTGTGGTACAACCTAAAGGGAAAAGGCTAGTAGCAAATTGCATGTTCCAGATGATTTGCCTTTTGGGGTCAGTGAAAATGGAGTTTTGAATTCTGGCCTACCTCTTTCCTGTGCTGAGATACATGCTGTAATCTTCCCCGTCAAACGGCACCTTTCTGAGACAAAATGAATAGAGCCAAAACAATGCTGTGGTACAACCTAAAGGGAGAATGCTAGTACCAAATTGCATGCTCCAGATGATTTGCCTTCTGGGTTATGTCAAAATGAGGTTTTGAATTCTGGCCTACCTCTCTATTATGCTGAGATACATGCTGTAATCTTCTCAGGCAAACGGCACCTTTCTGAGACAAAATGAATAGAACCAAAACAATGCTGTGGTACAACCTAAAGGGAGAATGCTAGTACCAAATTGCATGTTCCAGATGATTTGCCTTCTGGGAGCAGTCAAAATGAGGTTTTGTATTCTGGCCTACCTCTTTCCTCTGCTGAGATATATGCTGTAATCTTCCCAGGCAAACTGCACCTTTCTGAGACAAAATGAATAGAACCAAAACAATGCTGTGGTACAACCTAAAGGGAGAATGCTTGTACCAAATTGCATGTTCCAGATGATTTGCCTTCTGGGAGCACTCAAAATGAGGTTTTGAATTCTGGCCTACCTCTCTATTATGCTGAGATACATGCTGTAATCTTATCAGGCAAACTGCATCAATCTGAGACAATATGAATAGAACCAAAACAATGCTGTGGTACAACCTAAAGGGAAAAGGCTAGTACAAAATTCCATGTTCCCGATGATTTGCCTCCTGGGGTCAGTCAAAATGCAGTTCTGAATTCTGGCCTACCTCTTTCCTCTGCTGAGATACCTGCAGTTCTCTGCAGATGCAAAAGGCTTGATTTCGAGATTAAAATGATGGCTCCAGGCTTTTCAGGAGAGATAGACAAGGAAGAAGGGGTGGAGGGGTGGCCATGTACATCAGGGAGGCACTAGATGCCATTGAGCTAGAGATTAGGGACAATCAGGTTGAATGCTTGTGGGCAAGAATTAGAGGGAAGAGCGGTAGGGCAGACATCCTGGTTGGAGTCTGTTATAGACCACCCAACCAGGAGGATGATGTCGACGAAGCATTCTATAGACAGCTTAAGGCTGTCTCAAGATCTCCTGACCTTGTCCTCATGGGCGACTTCAACCTGCCTGACATCTGCTGGGATCTCAACACAGCAGAGAGGAGGCAGTCTAGGAGGTTCTTAGACTGCATGGAGGACAGCTTCTTATCCCAGGTGCTGCGTGAGCCTACCGGGGCAAGGCTTTGCTTGACCTCCTCTTCACCAACAGGGAAGGGCTGGTGGGTGATGTGGTGGTCGGAGGCTGTTTAGGGGCCAGTGAGCATGAAATAATAGAATTTTCGGTATTTGGTCAAACTAAGAGGGGCAGCAAGAAGACCTCCACTCTGGACTTCCGGAGGGCGGACTTCAGGTTGCTCAAGGAAATAATTCAGAGGGTTCCTTGGGAGAAAGCCCTTAAAAATAAAGGGGTCCAGGAGGGCTGGACCTGCTTCAAGAAAGAGCTGATGAAGGCTCAGGAGCAGGCTGTGCCAGTGTGCCGGAAGAGGAGCCGCCGGGGCAGACGGCCAGCCTGGCTGTGTAATGAACTTTTAATAGAACTAAGGGAAAAAAAGAGGGTGTATAATCTTTGGAAGAAAGGTGAGGCAACCCATGGGATGTTTAAAGAGGTTGCTAGGGCATGTAGGAGGAAAATTAGGGAGGCAAAAGCACATTTGGAACTTAAACTGGCCTCTGATGTGAAGGACAACAAAAAGTCCTTCTATAAATATATTAATAGCAAGAGGAAGGGCAGGGACAACCTCCACTCCTTGGTTGACATGGAAGGAAATGTTGTAACACAGGATGAGGAAAAGGCAGAGCTACTTAACACCTTCTTTACCTCAGTTTTTACTAGCTGGAAAGAACGTCTACCAGACAGCTGGCCTGCAGAGCTGGCAGAGGGAGCCAGGGAGCTGCATGGTTTCCCTGTGTTCCATGAGCAAGTGATAGGAGCTCTCCTCAGCAGCTTAGACCCCCACAAGTCCATGGGACCAGATGGGATCCATCCTAGGGTGCTGAGAGAGCTGGCAGATGAGCTGGCCAAGCCACTCTCCATTATTTTTCATCAGTCCTGGCTCACTGGAGAGATCCCAGATGACTGGAAGCTGGCCAACGTGGTACCCATCCACAAGAAGGGCCGGTTGGATGAGCCAGGGAATTACAGGCCTGTCAGCCTGACCTCAGTGCCAGGAAAGATTATGGAGCAGGTCATCCTGAGTGCAATCACACAACACTTAGAGGATGGCCAAGGGATCAGGCCCAGCCAGCATGGGTTTAGGAAGGGCAGGTCCTGCCTGACCAACCTGAGCTCCTTCTATGATCAGGTGACCCGCCTGGTGGATGTGGGGAGGCCTGTGGATGTAGTCTACCTGGACCTCAGCAAGGCCTTTGACACCGTTCCCCATAGCAAACTCCTGGCCAAGCTGTCAGCCCATGGCTTGGATGGGAGCACACTGAGATGGGTTAGGAACTGGCTGGAGGGCCGAGCCCAGAGAGTGGTGGTGAATGGTGCCACATCCAGCTGGCAGCCAGTCACCAGTGGTGTGCCCCAGGGATCAGTGCTGGGCCCCACGCTCTTTAACATCTTTATTGATGATCTGGACGAGGGCATCGAGTCCATCATCAGTAAATTTGCTGACGACACCAAGCTGGGGGCAGGAGTTGATCTGCTGGAGCGTAGAGAGGCTCTGAGGAGGAACCTCGACAGGCTGGGCAGATGGGCAGAGTCCAACGGCATGAGATTTAACACATCCAAGTGCCGGGTTCTGCACATTGGCCACAGCAACCCCATGCAGAGCTACAGGCTGGGGTCAGAGTGGCTGGAGAGCAGTCAGGCTGAGAGGGACCTGGGGGTGCTAGTCGACGGTAGACTGAACATGAGCCTGCAGTGTGCCCAGGCAGCTAAGAGGGCCAATGGCATCCTGGCCTGCATCAGGAACAGTGTGGCCAGCAGGAGCAGGGAGGTCATTCTGCCCCTGTACACTGCACTGGTTAGGCCGCACCTCGAGTACTGTGTCCAGTTCTGGGCCCCTCAGTTTAGGAAGGATGTTGACTTGCTGGAACGAGTCCAGAGAAGAGCAACAAAGTTGGTGAGGGCTTTGGAACATAAGCCCTACGAGGAGAGGCTGAGGGGGCTGGGGTTGCTTAGCCTGGAGAAGAGGAGACTCAGGGGTGACCTTATTACTCTCTACAACTACCTGAAGGGAGGTTGTAGACAGTCGGCTGTTGGTCTCTTCTCCCAGGCAAGCAGTACCAGAACAAGAGGACACAGTCTCAGGCTGCGCCAGGGGAGGTTCAGGCTGGATGTTAGAAAAAAGTTCTATACAGAAAGAGTGATTGCACATTGGAATGGGCTGCCTGGGGAGGTGGTGGAGTCGCCATCACTGGAGGTTTTTAGGAGAAGACTTGACAGGGTGCTTGGTGCCGTGGGTTAGTTGCTTGGGCGGTGTTGGATTGGCTGATGGGTTGGACGCGATGATCTTGAAGGTCTCTTCCAACCTGGTTTATTCTATGTATTCTATGTATTCTACTGAAATCAGTGTTGTTGTACAACCTAAAGATAAAAGGCTAGTAGCAAATTTCATGTTCCAGATGATTTGCCTTCTGGGGGCATTCAAAAAGAGGTTTTGAATTCTGGCCTACCTCTTTCCTGTGCTGAGATGCATGCTTTATTCTTCCCAGGCAAACTGTACATTTCAGCGACAATATGAATAGAACCAAACAATGCTGTGGTACAACCTAAAGGGAAAAGGCTAGTAGCAAATTGCATGTTCCAGATGATTTGCCTTTTGGGGTCAGTGAAAATGGAGTTTTGAATTCTGGCCTACCTCTTTCCTGTGCTGAGATACATGCTGTAATCTTCCCCGTCAAACGGCACCTTTCTGAGACAAAATGAATAGAACCAAAACAATGCTGTGGTACAACCTAAAGGGAGAATGCTAGTACCAAATTGCATGTTCCAGATGATTTGCCTTCTGGGTTATGTCAAAATGAGGTTTTGAATTCTGGCCTACCTCTCTATTATGCTGAGATACATGCTGTAATCTTGTCAGGCAAACGGCACCTTTCTGAGACAAAATGAATAGAACCAAAACAATGCTGTGGTACAACCTAAAGGGAGAATGCTAGTACCAAATTGCATGTTCCAGATGATTTGCCTTCTGGGAGCAGTCAAAATGAGGTTTTGAATTCTGGCCTACCTCTTTCCTCTGCTGAGATATATGCTGTAATCTTCCCAGGCAAACTGCACCTTTCTGAGACAAAATGAATAGAACCAAAACAATGCTGTGGTACAACCTAAAGGGAGAATGCTTGTACCAAATTGCATGTTCCAGATGATTTGCCTTCTGGGAGCACTCAAAATGAGGTTTTGAATTCTGGCCTACCTCTCTATTATGCTGAGATACATGCTGTAATCTTCTCAGGCAAACTGCATCAATCTGAGACAATATGAATAGAACCAAAACAATGCTGTGGTACAACCTAAAGGGAAAAGGCTAGTACAAAATTCCATGTTCCCGATGATTTGCCTCCTGGGGTCAGTCAAAATGCAGTTCTGAATTCTGGCCTACCTCTTTCCTCTGCTGAGATACCTGCAGTTCTCTGCAGATGCAAAAGGCTTGATTTCGAGATTAAAATGATGGCTCCAGGCTTTTCAGGAGAGATAGACAAGGAAGAAGGGGTGGAGGGGTGGCCATGTACATCAGGGAGGCACTAGATGCCATTGAGCTAGAGATTAGGGACAATCAGGTTGAATGCTTGTGGGCAAGAATTAGAGGGAAGAGCGGTAGGGCAGACATCCTGGTTGGAGTCTGTTATAGACCACCCAACCAGGAGGATGATGTCGACGAAGCATTCTATAGACAGCTTAAGGCTGTCTCAAGATCTCCTGACCTTGTCCTCATGGGCGACTTCAACCTGCTGACATCTGCTGGGATCTCAACACAGCAGAGAGGAGGCAGTCTAGGAGGTTCTTAGACTGCATGGAGGACAGCTTCTTATCCCAGGTGCTGCGTGAGCCTACCGGGGCAAGGCTTTGCTTGACCTCCTCTTCACCAACAGGGAAGGGCTGGTGGGTGATGTGGTGGTCGGAGGCTGTTTAGGGGCCAGTGAGCATGAAATAATAGAATTTTCGGTATTTGGTCAAACTAAGAGGGGCAGCAAGAAGACCTCCACTCTGGACTTCCGGAGGGCGGACTTCAGGTTGCTCAAGGAAATAATTCAGAGGGTTCCTTGGGAGAAAGCCCTTAAAAATAAAGGGGTCCAGGAGGGCTGGACCTGCTTCAAGAAAGAGCTGATGAAGGCTCAGGAGCAGGCTGTGCCAGTGTGCCGGAAGAGGAGCCGCCGGGGCAGACGGCCAGCCTGGCTGTGTAATGAACTTTTAATAGAACTAAGGGAAAAAAAGAGGGTGTATAATCTTTGGAAGAAAGGTGAGGCAACCCATGGGATGTTTAAAGAGGTTGCTAGGGCATGTAGGAGGAAAATTAGGGAGGCAAAAGCACATTTGGAACTTAAACTGGCCTCTGATGTGAAGGACAACAAAAAGTCCTTCTATAAATATATTAATAGCAAGAGGAAGGGCAGGGACAACCTCCACTCCTTGGTTGACATGGAAGGAAATGTTGTAACACAGGATGAGGAAAAGGCAGAGGTACTTAACACCTTCTTTACCTCAGTTTTTACTAGCTGGAAAGAACGTCTACCAGACAGCTGGCCTGCAGAGCTGGCAGAGGGAGCCAGGGAGCTGCATGGTTTCCCTGTGTTCCATGAGCAAGTGATAGGAGCTCTCCTCAGCAGCTTAGACCCCCACAAGTCCATGGGACCAGATGGGATCCATCCTAGGGTGCTGAGAGAGCTGGCAGATGAGCTGGCCAAGCCACTCTCCATTATTTTTCATCAGTCCTGGCTCACTGGAGAGATCCCAGATGACTGGAAGCTGGCCAACGTGGTACCCATCCACAAGAAGGGCCGGTTGGATGAGCCAGGGAATTACAGGCCTGTCAGCCTGACCTCAGTGCCAGGAAAGATTATGGAGCAGGTCATCCTGAGTGCAATCACACAACACTTAGAGGATGGCCAAGGGATCAGGCCCAGCCAGCATGGGTTTAGGAAGGGCAGGTCCTGCCTGACCAACCTGAGCTCCTTCTATGATCAGGTGACCCGCCTGGTGGATGTGGGGAGGCCTGTGGATGTAGTCTACCTGGACCTCAGCAAGGCCTTTGACACCGTTCCCCATAGCAAACTCCTGGCCAAGCTGTCAGCCCATGGCTTGGATGGGAGCACACTGAGATGGGTTAGGAACTGGCTGGAGGGCCGAGCCCAGAGAGTGGTGGTGAATGGTGCCACATCCAGCTGGCAGCCAGTCACCAGTGGTGTGCCCCAGGGATCAGTGCTGGGCCCCACGCTCTTTAACATCTTTATTGATGATCTGGACGAGGGCATCGAGTCCATCATCAGTAAATTTGCTGACGACACCAAGCTGGGGGCAGGAGTTGATCTGCTGGAGCGTAGAGAGGCTCTGCAGAGGGACCTCGACAGGCTGGGCAGATGGGCAGAGTCCAACGGCATGAGATTTAACACATCCAAGTGCCGGGTTCTGCACATTGGCCACAGCAACCCCATGCAGAGCTACAGGCTGGGGTCAGAGTGGCTGGAGAGCAGTCAGGCTGAGAGGGACCTGGGGGTGCTAGTCGACGGTAGACTGAACATGAGCCTGCAGTGTGCCCAGGCAGCTAAGAGGGCCAATGGCATCCTGGCCTGCATCAGGAACAGTGTGGCCAGCAGGAGCAGGGAGGTCATTCTGCCCCTGTACACTGCACTGGTTAGGCCGCACCTCGAGTACTGTGTCCAGTTCTGGGCCCCTCAGTTTAGGAAGGATGTTGACTTGCTGGAACGAGTCCAGAGAAGAGCAACAAAGTTGGTGAGGGCTTTGGAACATAAGCCCTACGAGGAGAGGCTGAGGGAGCTGGGGTTGCTTAGCCTGGAGAAGAGGAGACTCAGGGGTGACCTTATTACTCTCTACAACTACCTGAAGGGAGGTTGTAGACAGTCGGATGTTGGTCCCTTCTCCCAGGCAAGCAGTACCAGAACAAGAGGACACAGTCTCAGGCTGCGCCAGGGGAGGTTCAGGCTGGATGTTAGAAAAAAGTTCTATACAGAAAGAGTGATTGCACATTGGAATGGGCTGCCTGGGGAGGTGGTGGAGTCGCCATCACTGGAGGTTTTTAGGAGAAGACTTGACAGGGTGCTTGGTGCCGTGGGTTAGTTGCTTGGGCGGTGTTGGATTGGCTGATGGGTTGGACGCGATGATCTTGAAGGTCTCTTCCAACCTGGTTTATTCTATGTATTCTATGTATTCTACTGAAATCAGTGTTGTTGTACAACCTAAAGATAAAAGGCTAGTACCAAATTTCATGTTCCAGATGATTTGCCTTCTGGGGGCATTCAAAAAGAGGTTTTGAATTCTGGCCTACCTCTTTCCTGTGCTGAGATGCATGCTTTATTCTTCCCAGGCAAACTGTACATTTCAGCGACAATATAATTAGAACCAAACAATGCTGTGGTACAACCTAAAGGGAAAAGGCTAGTAGCAAATTGCATGTTCCAGATGATTTGCCTTCTGGGGTCAGTCAAAATGCGGTTCTGAATTCTGGCCTACCGCTTTCCTGTGCTGAGATACATGCTGTAATCTTTCCAGGCAAACTGTACATTTCTGACACAATATGAATGGAACCAAAACAATGCTGTGGTAAAACCTAAAGGGAAAAGACTAGTACCAAATTGCATGTTCCACGTGATTTGCCTTCTGGGAGCAGTCAAAATGAGCTTTTGAATTCTAGCCTACCTCTTTCCTGTGCTGAGATACCTGCAATTCTCTGCAGATGCAAAAGGCTTGATTTCGAGATTAATCGAAACTACTGAAAGCAGTGTTGTTGTACAACCTAAAGGGAAAAGGCTAGTAGCAAATTGCATGTTCCAGATGATTTGCCTTCTGGGAGCAGTGAAAATGGAGTTTTGAATTCTGGCCTACCTCTTTCCTGTGCTGAGATACATGCTGTAATCTTCCCCGTCAAACGGCACCTTTCTGAGACAATATGAATAGAACCAAAACAATGCTGTGGTACAACCTAAAGGGAAAAGGCTAGTACAAAATTCCATGTTCCCGATGATTTGCCTCCTGGGGTCAGTCAAAATGCAGTTCTGAATTCTGGCCTACCTCTTTCCTCTGCTGAGATACCTGCAGTTCTCTGCAGATGCAAAAGGCTTGATTTCGAGATTAAAATGATGGCTCCAGGCTTTTCAGGAGAGATAGACAAGGAAGAAGGGGTGGAGGGGTGGCCATGTACATCAGGGAGGCACTAGATGCCATTGAGCTAGAGATTAGGGACAATCAGGTTGAATGCTTGTGGGCAAGAATTAGAGGGAAGAGCGGTAGGGCAGACATCCTGGTTGGAGTCTGTTATAGACCACCCAACCAGGAGGATGATGTCGACGAAGCATTCTATAGACAGCTTAAGGCTGTCTCAAGATCTCCTGACCTTGTCCTCATGGGCGACTTCAACCTGCCTGACATCTGCTGGGATCTCAACACAGCAGAGAGGAGGCAGTCTAGGAGGTTCTTAGACTGCATGGAGGACAGCTTCTTATCCCAGGTGCTGCGTGAGCCTACCAGGGGCAAGGCTTTGCTTGACCTCCTCTTCACCAACAGGGAAGGGCTGGTGGGTGATGTGGTGGTCGGAGGCTGTTTAGGGGCCAGTGAGCATGAAATAATAGAATTTTCGGTATTTGGTCAAACTAAGAGGGGCAGCAAGAAGACCTCCACTCTGGACTTCCGGAGGGCGGACTTCAGGTTGCTCAAGGAAATAATTCAGAGGGTTCCTTGGGAGAAAGCCCTTAAAAATAAAGGGGTCCAGGAGGGCTGGACCTGCTTCAAGAAAGAGCTGATGAAGGCTCAGGAGCAGGCTGTGCCAGTGTGCCGGAAGAGGAGCCGCCGGGGTAGACGGCCAGCCTGGCTGTGTAATGAACTTTTAATAGAACTAAGGGAAAAAAAGAGGGTGTATAATCTTTGGAAGAAAGGTGAGGCAACCCATGGGATGTTTAAAGAGGTTGCTAGGGCATGTAGGAGGAAAATTAGGGAGGCAAAAGCACATTTGGAACTTAAACTGGCCTCTGATGTGAAGGACAACAAAAAGTCCTTCTATAAATATATTAATAGCAAGAGGAAGGGCAGGGACAACCTCCACTCCTTGGTTGACATGGAAGGAAATGTTGTAACACAGGATGAGGAAAAGGCAGAGGTACTTAACACCTTCTTTACCTCAGTTTTTACTAGCTGGAAAGAACGTCTACCAGACAGCTGGCCTGCAGAGCTGGCAGAGGGAGCCAGGGAGCTGCATGGTTTCCCTGTGTTCCATGAGCAAGTGATAGGAGCTCTCCTCAGCAGCTTAGACCCCCACAAGTCCATGGGACCAGATGGGATCCATCCTAGGGTGCTGAGAGAGCTGGCAGATGAGCTGGCCAAGCCACTCTCCATTATTTTTCATCAGTCCTGGCTCACTGGAGAGATCCCAGATGACTGGAAGCTGGCCAACGTGGTACCCATCCACAAGAAGGGCCGGTTGGATGAGCCAGGGAATTACAGGCCTGTCAGCCTGACCTCAGTGCCAGGAAAGATTATGGAGCAGGTCATCCTGAGTGCAATCACACAACACTTAGAGGATGGCCAAGGGATCAGGCCCAGCCAGCATGGGTTTAGGAAGGGCAGGTCCTGCCTGACCAACCTGAGCTCCTTCTATGATCAGGTGACCCGCCTGGTGGATGTGGGGAGGCCTGTGGATGTAGTCTACCTGGACCTCAGCAAGGCCTTTGACACCGTTCCCCATAGCAAACTCCTGGCCAAGCTGTCAGCCCATGGCTTGGATGGGAGCACACTGAGATGGGTTAGGAACTGGCTGGAGGGCCGAGCCCAGAGAGTGGTGGTGAATGGTGCCACATCCAGCTGGCAGCCAGTCACCAGTGGTGTGCCCCAGGGATCAGTGCTGGGCCCCACGCTCTTTAACATCTTTATTGATGATCTGGACGAGGGCATCGAGTCCATCATCAGTAAATTTGCTGACGACACCAAGCTGGGGGCAGGAGTTGATCTGCTGGAGCGTAGAGAGGCTCTGCAGAGGGACCTCGACAGGCTGGGCAGATGGGCAGAGTCCAACGGCATGAGATTTAACACATCCAAGTGCCGGGTTCTGCACATTGGCCACAGCAACCCCATGCAGAGCTACAGGCTGGGGTCAGAGTGGCTGGAGAGCAGTCAGGCTGAGAGGGACCTGGGGGTGCTAGTCGACGGTAGACTGAACATGAGCCTGCAGTGTGCCCAGGCGGCTAAGAGGGCCAATGGCATCCTGGCCTGCATCAGGAACAGTGTGGCCAGCAGGAGCAGGGAGGTCATTCTGCCCCTGTACACTGCACTGGTTAGGCCGCACCTCGAGTACTGTGTCCAGTTCTGGGCCCCTCAGTTTAGGAAGGATGTTGACTTGCTGGAACGAGTCCAGAGAAGAGCAACAAAGTTGGTGAGGGCTTTGGAACATAAGCCCTACGAGGAGAGGCTGAGGGAGCTGGGGTTGCTTAGCCTGGAGAAGAGGAGACTCAGGGGTGACCTTATTACTCTCTACAACTACCTGAAGGGAGGTTGTAGACAGTCGGATGTTGGTCCCTTCTCCCAGGCAAGCAGTACCAGAACAAGAGGACACAGTCTCAGGCTGCACCAGGGGAGGTTCAGGCTGGATGTTAGAAAAAAGTTCTATACAGAAAGAGTGATTGCACATTGGAATGGGCTGCCTGGGGAGGTGGTGGAGTCGCCATCACTGGAGGTTTTTAGGAGAAGACTTGACAGGGTGCTTGGTGCCGTGGGTTAGTTGCTTGGGCGGTGTTGGATTGGCTGATGGGTTGGACGCGATGATCTTGAAGGTCTCTTCCAACCTGGTTTATTCTATGTATTCTATGTATTCTACTGAAATCAGTGTTGTTGTACAACCTAAAGATAAAAGGCTAGTACCAAATTTCATGTTCCAGATGATTTGCCTTCTGGGGGCATTCAAAAAGAGGTTTTGAATTCTGGCCTACCTCTTTCCTGTGCTGAGATGCATGCTTTATTCTTCCCAGGCAAACTGTACATTTCAGCGACAATATAATTAGAACCAAACAATGCTGTGGTACAACCTAAAGGGAAAAGGCTAGTAGCAAATTGCATGTTCCAGATGATTTGCCTTCTGGGGTCAGTCAAAATGCGGTTCTGAATTCTGGCCTACCGCTTTCCTGTGCTGAGATACATGCTGTAATCTTTCCAGGCAAACTGTACATTTCTGACACAATATGAATAGAACCAAAACAATGCTGTGGTACAACCTAAAGGGAAAAGACTAGTACCAAATTGCATGTTCCACGTGATTTGCCTTCTGGGAGCAGTCAAAATGAGCTTTTGAATTCTGGCCTACCTCTTTCCTGTGCTGAGATACATGCTGTAATCTTCCCCGTCAAACGGCACCTTTCTGAGACAAAATGAATAGAACCAAAACAATGCTGTGGTACAACCTAAAGGGAGAATGCTAGTACCAAATTGCATGTTCCAGATGATTTGCCTTCTGGGAGCAGTCAAAATGAGGTTTTGAATTCTGGCCTACCTCCCTATTATGCTGAGATACATGCTGTAATCTTCTCAGACAAACTGCATCAATCTGAGACAATATGAATAGAACCAAAACAATGCTGTGGTACAACCTAAAGGGAAAAGCTAGTACAAAATTCCATGTTCCCGATGATTTGCCTCCTGGGGTCAGTCAAAATGCAGTTCTGAATTCTGGCCTACCTCTTTCCTCTGCTGAGATACCTGCAGTTCTCTGCAGATGCAAAAGGCTTGATTTTGAGATTAAAATGATGGCTCCAGGCTTTTCAGGAGAGATAGACAAGGAAGAAGGGGTGGAGGGGTGGCCATGTACATCAGGGAGGCACTAGATGCCATTGAGCTAGAGATTAGGGACAATCAGGTTGAATGCTTGTGGGCAAGAATTAGAGGGAAGACCAGTAGGGCAGACATCCTGGTTGGAGTCTGTTATAGACCACCCAACCAGGAGGATGATGTCGACGAAGCATTCTATAGACAGCTTAAGGCTGTCTCAAGATCTCCTGACCTTGTCCGACTTCAACCTGCCTGACATCTGCTGGGATCTCAACACAGCAGAGAGGAGGCAGTCTAGGAGGTTCTTAGACTGCATGGAGGACAGCTTCTTATCCCAGGTGCTGGTGAGCCTACCGGGGCAAGGCTTTGCTTGACCTCCTCTGCACCAACAGGGAAGGGCTGGTGGGTGATGTGGTGGTCGGAGGCTGTTTAGGGGCCAGTGAGCATGAAATAATAGAATTTTCGGTATTTGGTCAAACTAAGAGGGGCAGCAAGAAGACCTCCACTCTGGACTTCCGGAGGGCGGACTTCAGGTTGCTCAAGGAAATAATTCAGAGGGTTCCTTGGGAGAAAGCCCTTAAAAATAAAGGGGTCCAGGAGGGCTGGACCTGCTTCAAGAAAGAGCTGATGAAGGCTCAGGAGCAGGCTGTGCCAGTGTGCCGGAAGAGGAGCCGCCGGGGCAGACGGCCAGCCTGGCTGTGTAATGAACTTTTAATAGAACTAAGGGAAAAAAAGAGGGTGTATAATCTTTGGAAGAAAGGTGAGGCAACCCATGGGATGTTTAAAGAGGTTGCTAGGGCATGTAGGAGGAAAATTAGGGAGGCAAAAGCACATTTGGAACTTAAACTGGCCTCTGATGTGAAGGACAACAAAAAGTCCTTCTATAAATATATTAATAGCAAGAGGAAGGGCAGGGACAACCTCCACTCCTTGGTTGACATGGAAGGAAATGTTGTAACACAGGATGAGGAAAAGGCAGAGCTACTTAACACCTTCTTTACCTCAGTTTTTACTAGCTGGAAAGAACGTCTACCAGACAGCTGGCCTGCAGAGCTGGCAGAGGGAGCCAGGGAGCTGCATGGTTTCCCTGTGTTCCATGAGCAAGTGATAGGAGCTCTCCTCAGCAGCTTAGACCCCCACAAGTCCATGGGACCAGATGGGATCCATCCTAGGGTGCTGAGAGAGCTGGCAGATGAGCTGGCCAAGCCACTCTCCATGATTTTTCATCAGTCCTGGCTCACTGGAGAGATCCCAGATGACTGGAAGCTGGCCAACGTGGTACCCATCCACAAGAAGGGCCGGTTGGATGAGCCAGGGAATTACAGGCCTGTCAGCCTGACCTCAGTGCCAGGAAAGATTATGGAGCAGGTCATCCTGAGTGCAATCACACAACACTTAGAGGATGGCCAAGGGATCAGGCCCAGCCAGCATGGGTTTAGGAAGGGCAGGTCCTGCCTGACCAACCTGAGCTCCTTCTATGATCAGGTGACCCGCCTGGTGGATGTGGGGAGGCCTGTGGATGTAGTCTACCTGGACCTCAGCAAGGCCTTTGACACCGTTCCCCATAGCAAACTCCTGGCCAAGCTGTCAGCCCATGGCTTGGATGGGAGCACACTGAGATGGGTTAGGAACTGGCTGGAGGGCCGAGCCCAGAGAGTGGTGGTGAATGGTGCCACATCCAGCTGGCAGCCAGTCACCAGTGGTGTGCCCCAGGGATCAGTGCTGGGCCCCACGCTCTTTAACATCTTTATTGATGATCTGGACGAGGGCATCGAGTCCATCATCAGTAAATTTGCTGACGACACCAAGCTGGGGGCAGGAGTTGATCTGCTGGAGCGTAGAGAGGCTCTGCAGAGGGACCTCGACAGGCTGGGCAGATGGGCAGAGTCCAACGGCATGAGATTTAACACATCCAAGTGCCGGGTTCTGCACATTGGCCACAGCAACCCCATGCAGAGCTACAGGCTGGGGTCAGAGTGGCTGGAGAGCAGTCAGGCTGAGAGGGACCTGGGGGTGCTAGTCGACGGTAGACTGAACATGAGCCTGCAGTGTGCCCAGGCAGCTAAGAGGGCCAATGGCATCCTGGCCTGCATCAGGAACAGTGTGGCCAGCAGGAGCAGGGAGGTCATTCTGCCCCTGTACACTGCACTGGTTAGGCCGCACCTCGAGTACTGTGTCCAGTTCTGGGCCCCTCAGTTTAGGAAGGAGGTTGACTTGCTGGAACGAGTCCAGAGAAGAGCAACAAAGTTGGTGAGGGCTTTGGAACATAAGCCCTACGAGGAGAGGCTGAGGGGGCTGGGGTTGCTTAGCCTGGAGAAGAGGAGACTCAGGGGTGACCTTATTACTCTCTACAACTACCTGAAGGGAGGTTGTAGACAGTCGGCTGTTGGTCTCTTCTCCCAGGCAAGCAGTACCAGAACAAGAGGACACAGTCTCAGGCTGCGCCAGGGGAGGTTCAGGCTGGATGTTAGAAAAAAGTTCTATACAGAAAGAGTGATTGCACATTGGAATGGGCTGCCTGGGGAGGTGGTGGAGTCGCCATCACTGGAGGTTTTTAGGAGAAGACTTGACAGGGTGCTTGGTGCCGTGGGTTAGTTGCTTGGGCGGTGTTGGATTGGTTGATGGGTGGATGCGATGATCTTGAAGGTCTCTTCCAACCTGGTTTATTCTATGTATTCTACTGAAATCAGTGTTGTTGTACAACCTAAAGATAAAAGGCTAGTACCAAATTTCGTGTTCCAGATGATTTGCCTTCTGGGGGCATTCAAAAAGAGGTTTTGAATTCTGGCCTACCTCTTTCCTGTGCTGAGATACATGCTGTAATCTTCCCAGGCAAACGGCACCTTTCTGAGACAAAATGAATAGAACCAAAACGATGCTGTGGTACAACCTAAAGGGAAAAGGTTAGTACCAAATTGCATGTTCCAGATGATCTACCTTCTCGGGTCAGTCAAAATGCAGTTCTGAATTCTGGCCTACCTCTTTCCTCTGCTGAGATACCGGCAGTTCTCTGCAGATGCAAAAGGCTTGATTTCGAGATTAATCGAAACTACTGAAAACAGTGTTGTTGTACATCCTAAAGTTCAAAGGCTAGTGCCAAATTGCATGTTCCAGATGATTTGCCTCCTGGGGGCATTCAAAATGAGGTTTAGAATTCTGGCCTCACTCTTTCCTGTGCTGAGATACATGCTGTTCTCAGCAGATGCAAAAGGCATGATTTCGAGAGTAATCGAAATTACTGAAAGCAGTGTTGTGGTACAACCTAAAGGGAAAAGGCTAGTACCAAATTGCATGTTCCAGATGATTTGCCTTCTGGGGGTATTCAAAATGAGGTTTTGAATTCTGGCCTACCTCTTTCCTGTGCTGAGATACATGCTGTAATCTTCCCCGTCAAACGGCACCTTTCTGAGACAAAATGAATAGAACCAAAACAATGCTGTGGTACAACCTAAAGGGAGAATGCTAGTACCAAATTGCATGTTCCAGATGATTTGCCTTCTGGGAGCAGTCAAAATGAGGTTTTGAATTCTGGCCTACCTCCCTATTATGCTGAGATACATGCTGTAATCTTCTCAGACAAACTGCATCAATCTGAGACAATATGAATAGAACCAAAACAATGCTGTGGTACAACCTAAAGGGAAAAGCTAGTACAAAATTCCATGTTCCCGATGATTTGCCTCCTGGGGTCAGTCAAAATGCAGTTCTGAATTCTGGCCTACCTCTTTCCTCTGCTGAGATACCTGCAGTTCTCTGCAGATGCAAAAGGCTTGATTTTGAGATTAAAATGATGGCTCCAGGCTTTTCAGGAGAGATAGACAAGGAAGAAGGGGTGGAGGGGTGGCCATGTACATCAGGGAGGCACTAGATGCCATTGAGCTAGAGATTAGGGACAATCAGGTTGAATGCTTGTGGGCAAGAATTAGAGGGAAGACCAGTAGGGCAGACATCCTGGTTGGAGTCTGTTATAGACCACCCAACCAGGAGGATGATGTCGACGAAGCATTCTATAGACAGCTTAAGGCTGTCTCAAGATCTCCTGACCTTGTCCGACTTCAACCTGCCTGACATCTGCTGGGATCTCAACACAGCAGAGAGGAGGCAGTCTAGGAGGTTCTTAGACTGCATGGAGGACAGCTTCTTATCCCAGGTGCTGCGTGAGCCTACCGGGGCAAGGCTTTGCTTGACCTCCTCTTCACCAACAGGGAAGGGCTGGTGGGTGATGTGGTGGTCGGAGGCTGTTTAGGGGCCAGTGAGCATGAAATAATAGAATTTTCGGTATTTGGTCAAACTAAGAGGGGCAGCAAGAAGACCTCCACTCTGGACTTCCGGAGGGCGGACTTCAGGTTGCTCAAGGAAATAATTCAGAGGGTTCCTTGGGAGAAAGCCCTTAAAAATAAAGGGGTCCAGGAGGGCTGGACCTGCTTCAAGAAAGAGCTGATGAAGGCTCAGGAGCAGGCTGTGCCAGTGTGCCGGAAGAGGAGCCGCCGGGGTAGACGGCCAGCCTGGCTGTGTAATGAACTTTTAATAGAACTAAGGGAAAAAAAGAGGGTGTATAATCTTTGGAAGAAAGGTGAGGCAACCCATGGGATGTTTAAAGAGGTTGCTAGGGCATGTAGGAGGAAAATTAGGGAGGCAAAAGCACATTTGGAACTTAAACTGGCCTCTGATGTGAAGGACAACAAAAAGTCCTTCTATAAATATATTAATAGCAAGAGGAAGGGCAGGGACAACCTCCACTCCTTGGTTGACATGGAAGGAAATGTTGTAACACAGGATGAGGAAAAGGCAGAGGTACTTAACACCTTCTTTACCTCAGTTTTTACTAGCTGGAAAGAACGTCTACCAGACAGCTGGCCTGCAGAGCTGGCAGAGGGAGCCAGGGAGCTGCATGGTTTCCCTGTGTTCCATGAGCAAGTGATAGGAGCTCTCCTCAGCAGCTTAGACCCCCACAAGTCCATGGGACCAGATGGGATCCATCCTAGGGTGCTGAGAGAGCTGGCAGATGAGCTGGCCAAGCCACTCTCCATTATTTTTCATCAGTCCTGGCTCACTGGAGAGATCCCAGATGACTGGAAGCTGGCCAACGTGGTACCCATCCACAAGAAGGGCCGGTTGGATGAGCCAGGGAATTACAGGCCTGTCAGCCTGACCTCAGTGCCAGGAAAGATTATGGAGCAGGTCATCCTGAGTGCAATCACACAACACTTAGAGGATGGCCAAGGGATCAGGCCCAGCCAGCATGGGTTTAGGAAGGGCAGGTCCTGCCTGACCAACCTGAGCTCCTTCTATGATCAGGTGACCCGCCTGGTGGATGTGGGGAGGCCTGTGGATGTAGTCTACCTGGACCTCAGCAAGGCCTTTGACACCGTTCCCCATAGCAAACTCCTGGCCAAGCTGTCAGCCCATGGCTTGGATGGGAGCACACTGAGATGGGTTAGGAACTGGCTGGAGGGCCGAGCCCAGAGAGTGGTGGTGAATGGTGCCACATCCAGCTGGCAGCCAGTCACCAGTGGTGTGCCCCAGGGATCAGTGCTGGGCCCCACGCTCTTTAACATCTTTATTGATGATCTGGACGAGGGCATTGAGTCCATCATCAGTAAATTTGCTGACAACACCAAGCTGGGGGCAGGAGTTGATCTGCTGGAGCGTAGAGAGGCTCTGCAGAGGGACCTCGACAGGCTGGGCAGATGGGCAGAGTCCAACGGCATGAGATTTAACACATCCAAGTGCCGGGTTCTGCACATTGGCCACAGCAACCCCATGCAGAGCTACAGGCTGGGGTCAGAGTGGCTGGAGAGCAGTCAGGCTGAGAGGGACCTGGGGGTGCTAGTCGACGGTAGACTGAACATGAGCCTGCAGTGTGCCCAGGCAGCTAAGAGGGCCAATGGCATCCTGGCCTGCATCAGGAACAGTGTGGCCAGCAGGAGCAGGGAGGTCATTCTGCCCCTGTACACTGCACTGGTTAGGCCGCACCTCGAGTACTGTGTCCAGTTCTGGGCCCCTCAGTTTAGGAAGGATGTTGACTTGCTGGAACGAGTCCAGAGAAGAGCAACAAAGTTGGTGAGGGCTTTGGAACATAAGCCCTACGAGGAGAGGCTGAGGGAGATGGGGTTGCTTAGCCTGGAGAAGAGGAGACTCAGGGGTGACCTTATTACTCTCTACAACTACCTGAAGGGAGGTTGTAGACAGTCGGATGTTGGTCTCTTCTCCCAGGCAAGCAGTACCAGAACAAGAGGACACAGTCTCAGGCTGCGCCAGGGGAGGTTCAGGCTGGATGTTAGAAAAAAGTTCTATACAGAAAGAGTGATTGCACATTGGAATGGGCTGCCTGGGGAGGTGGTGGAATCGCCATCACTGGAGGTTTTTAGGAGAAGACTTGACAGGGTGCTTGGTGCCGTGGGTTAGTTGCTTGGGCGGTGTTGGATTGGTTGATGGGTTGGACGCGATGGTCTTGAAGGTCTCTTCCAACCTGGTTTATTCTATGTACCTGCTCATCTCTCAGCTGGACAATTTGTCCAGAAGGATGTTGTGAGGGACAGTATTAAAAGTCCTATTAAAATCAATAATACTGGCATCCACTGCCTTCCCTTCACTCACTTGGTGTGTGATATTATTGTTGAAGGATACCATATTAACGAGACAGGACTTTCCCTTTGTGAACCCATGTTGACTCTGCCTAAGCACAAATACAGGCAAGGGGTGTCTTGACAGCTATCATGAGGAGAAGGACTGGGGAGGGCGGGTCACGTGATGAAAAACTCAACATGAGCCAGCAATGTGCACTTGCAGCCCAGATGGCAAGCCATGTACCTGTACTGCATCAAAAGAAGTGTGGCCAGTAGGTCAAGACAGGTGTTCCTTTACTCTGTACTGGTGAGATCCCACCTGGAGTACTCACCTGGAGTGTGTTCAGTTCTGGGGCCCCCAACAAAAGAAGGACATGAACCTGTTGGAGTGGGTCCAGAGGAAGGCCGTAAGGATGATCAGAGGGATGGAGCACCTTTCCTGTGATTACAGGCTACACGAATTTGGGTTATTTAGCCTGGAGAAGAGAAGGCTTTGGGGAAACCTTATAGCAACCTTTCAGTACCTGAAAAGAGCCTAAAATAAAACAGGGAAAGAACTTTTTACAAGGGCTTGTATTGATATGATGAGGAGGAGTGGTTTTAAGCTCAGAAAGGGTAGGTTCAGACTGAATGTTATTTAAAAATTCTTTACAGTGTGGGTGGTGAGACTCTGGAAGAGTTGTCCAGTGAGGTTGTGGATGCCCCTTCCCTGAAGGTGTTCAAGACCAGGTTGGACAGGGCCTTGAGCAACCAGGTTTAGGTTACTCAGACCATGAGGAGTGAGACACTGGCAACAGTCATGCTGTGCCACGCAGACAAAGGAGTTCTCAGGACCAGGGAAGAACAACGAGAGTGAAAAGATACAAAGCTGCTGGCAGTTCTTGAGTAGAGAGGTTGATATGACTGGGGCACTGACAAGGCAACAAAGGGATATTTAAATGCCACTAAACCTGATGCTTTACTCAAACCACAAGGGGCAAGACAGCATCCTCAGAGGACCTCATGCAGGGAGAGCATGTGGAGAGGAACAAACCTAACCAAGTCGTCATCATTGCCCTTCAAGAAAAGGGCTCAGCTGTCGTTGCAACCTAGACAAAAACCTATGCCAAAAGAAATGTGGCAAACAAAACAGAGCTCATATGGAAACAGGCAGATATCCATGTCTCCAGCGGCAGGCAATGCTAGAGCCTGGCACTTGTACTGGAGGTCAGCAAAGACAACACCTCTGTCCAATATGACCAGGTGAATTATCTGCTCAGCTTTGTGGCTGTGCTAAAGGAAGGTAAGAAAAGATTAAGGAGTATAAGGGTCTCTGAAAGGGAGATAGATTGGTGCAGCCAGACTTGAACTTTCTTGAAACTAATGCCCAAGAGATAGACAATGCTTAGTACACAGAGGGCTCTCTATCCTGTCTTCATGTTGCCAAATGTGATGACTTAGGATATGGAGCAGAGGCAACAAGTTCCTGCCTGGCATGGTAGGCATGCCACAACAGTAGCTACTGCATCTCCCCAGGTACCCTTGAAAAACACATATACATATCTTCAAGGAGAATCAAATTATGATGAGGATCAAACAACCATCTCACCCAACTTAGAGGTATCACTGATGCTAAGTTGAACTACACTTTGTATCAAAACATCTTCAGTAAAGAAAAAGGTGCATCCTAGTCATATAGGACTCACTTTTGAAGGAGATAGCCCTATTTGCCGACTGGACACTTCTTAGGGATGTCTGTTGCCTTCCTGGGGCCAGGATTAGTGACAATAGGGACACTAGGAATAAGAAAAGACTCACTACCCTGGTTCAGACCTCAGACTACTACCTATTTATATTTTTTTAGGTAAGTAATGACAAACTTAACTCAAAAGCCCAAGAATGTTGAAGAATGACTTCAGAGCCTTGGGGCAGCTAGTTAATGGATCAGGGACACACATAGTGTTCTCCTCTAACCAGCTGCATGGAGTGATACGGGTTTAGACAAAAAGAGCCACCAGATGGTTTCCTGTCTTGAAGGCTGGTGTTACCAGCAGGATTTGGGGTACTTTTACCATTTGTTAGTCCATAAGACACCAAGCCTGCTGGCAACAGATGGACTGAACTAGTCTCAAAGATAGAAAAGGATCCCGGGACTTATTGAAAAGGACCCTGGGGCTTATTGAAAAGTCTTTAAACTAGTTTCAAAGTGGGGTGTGGGTGAAAGTGGGCTTTCTAGAGCCTGTAAATTGCATGCAAGTCTGTAGGACAGTGCAGTAGTAAGGTCCTGCAGTCAGCTTTCTCAGTGGAAGTGGGCAAAGATGATACACATAGCAGCAAAGATACAAGAGCTGACAGACTAGAACTGAAAAGGAAAGAAGATGTAAACCAGCCTTGGTAGTCAGGCCCCTGGATGTAGCAGCCCAGAACTTGTGGGGCAGTGTGCTATCATTTTTTGAGAAGGCCTACCACCCCTCAAGGGCAATAACTACATGCTCAATTCTTTCTCTGAAATGCTAATGCACGCAGCATGGGGAATAAGCAGGAGGAGTTGGAGATCTGTATTAGGCTGCAGGGCCATGATGTCCTTGTAGTTACTGAGACACGGTGGGATAGCTCACATGACTGGGACTTTGTCATGGATGTCTGTGTATTTTTAGGAAAGACAGGTTGAAGTGGTGGTGTTGCTCTTTATGTGTGAGCACAATTGGAATGTATCACTGTCTCTCTGAGAGTAGATGAAAAGTAAGTTAAGAGCTTCTGGGTAAGGACTAAAAGGCAGAGGGATGAGACACTGTCATAACTGTTTAACATAGGCCACCTATCAATATGAGAAAGCTTATGAGGCCTTCTACAGGCAACTGGAAGTAGCCTCCAAGTCACAGGCTCTGGTTGTTATGGGGGACTTCAATTACCCTGACATTTGCAAGGAAAACCACGCAGCTAGACATGAGCCATCTGGGAGGTTCCTCCAGTGCATTGACAACAACTTCTTGATGCAGGTGGTGAAGGAGTTTACAAGGAGAGGAGTACTGCTGGATATTGTACTAATAAACAAGGAGCGCTTGGTTGAGGATGTGAAGGTATGGGGCAGCCTTGGCCATAGTCACCACAAAATGGTTCAGCATAGGATCATTAGTCACAGAGACACAAACAGGATTGCTACCCTGGGTTTCAAAAGGGTTAACTTTGGCTCGTCAAGGAACTTCTTGGAGAAGTCCCATGGGATGGGGTCCTAGGTGATAGGGGCATCCAAGTGAGGTGGTCATATTCAAGAATCATTTCCTCCAAGCTCAAGATCAGAGTGTCCCCAAAAGTAAGAAATGAGATAAGAGAGTTAGGAAACCTTCATGGTTCAGTATGACAAATCTGTATCATACATGTAGCATGGGCAACATTCAAGAAGAGATGGAAGCTATCATGCAGCAGTGTGATGGGTTGAGGCAGACCCCCTCCCCACCACGGGCAAAAAATGAGACTCAGACAAACAGATTGCAAAAGTGGTGGAAAGTTTAAATGGAAAAGCAGTGAATATTTTCAGAGAACCAGAAGCATAGTGACAAAAGAGATCCCAAAGCACACCCATAAATACCCCATCCCCACCTGGGGGTACACCCATAACCCCCAGGGCTCTTTCTTTCCGCCCACCCACCCCTCCCTCCCCTCCACTGCTAGGGTAATCTCAGCTGGCCAGATCTGAGACTGACCATCCCCCCAGCCTCGGGCCTAGGCAGGCCCAAAAGGCCAGGAGACATCCTCCCCAGTTACCAGGTGGTGAGGGAAGAAAAAGAGGAAGTGCCAGGACCCCCACTGAGATCTTATAGGGGAGCAGGGTATTGTGGGATGAAATACCTGGTTTCCTGTGTCCACCCACTGGGCTGGACTCCTTTGGGACACAGGAAGCGTCCCTCATATGAATGCAGCAGGGGCACCCAGCCCAAACTGCTACAAGCAGGAAAACTATAATATGAAAGCTTTGGGCAGAACTGGAAGAACAGGAGGAAATGGGAAGTCTACTGGCTATGGAAAGAAGGGCAGGCAATTATGGAAAAGTACAACGCTCTTTCAAGGATATCGTAATGGGTTGGGGCAGATCCCCTCCCCACCACAGGGAGAAATAACGACTCAGGCAAACGGATTGCAAAATAGTGATGGAAAGTTTAAATAGGAAAACAATAACAAACAACAATGAAAGTTTTACAGAGACCCACAAGCACCATGACAAAGAGAGAGATCCCAGAACATACCCAAGAACATCCCATCCCCACCTGGGGGTACACCCAAACCCCCCCCCCAGGGCTCTTTCTCCCCCCCCCAACCCAGCCTTGGGCCTGAGCAGGCCCAAGGGAGGCAGCTCACGCCATGTTACCTAGGCAGCAGCAGGGGACGAAAGAGGAAGTGAAGACCCCGCATGGCCTTTTTATAGGGGAGCAGGGCATTATGGGAATGGAATACCTGGTCCCTGTGACCACCCCCTGGGCTGGGCCCACCCCTTGGGACCTCCCAGGTGTGGCCTGCGCAGTGGCATCTGGGCCAGCACCCAGCCTAAACCACCACAGATATGTAGGAAAAAAATTAGAAAGCGCAATGTTCAACTATAAATCAATCTGGCCAGTGTCATTAAAGACAATATAACAGAGCTTTTGCAAGTGTGTTTACTGTAAAAGAGCAGCTAGGGAGTATCTCTACTACTGGATGAAGGAGAGAGAAGCTGATCACCAAAGACAAGGAAAAGGCTGAGCTGCTGAATGGCTACTTTGCTTCAGCATTTGTCAGTGATATCATTTGCGCTATGACTGTTCAGCCCTTGGAAATGGAAAACAGGGATGGGGAGCAGAAATCAGCCTCTGCAATCCAGGAGGAAAGGATCAATGGCCTATTGTGTCACTCAGATGTGCACAAGTATATGGGACCAGGTGGAACCCACACAAGGGTCCCAAAGGAGCTGACAGATGTGCTCATAAAGGCATTCACTGTTACTTGTCAGAAGTCCTGGGTAAATGGAGCAGTTGCAGTGGACTGGAGACCAGCAAATATGACACCCATTTAAAAGACATGCCAGAAGTATCACAGAATCACAGAATTTCAGGGGCTGGAAGGGACCTCTAAATATTATCTAGTCCAACCCCTCAGCCAGAGCAGGATCACCTACACCAGGTTACACAAAAATGCATCCAGGCAGACATTTAATATCTCCAGAGAAGGAGACTCCACAACCTCTCTGGGCAGCCTGTTCCAGTGCTGTCTTCCTCACAGTGAAAAAAGTTTTTCCTTATATTTACATGAAACCTCCTGTGCCTCAAATTCCACCCATCACCTCTTGTCCTGTCATTAGGCACCACTGAGAAGAGTCTGTCTCCATCCTCTCAAGACTCTCCCTTTACATATTTATAAACATTGATGAGGTCACCTCTCAGTCTCCTCTTCCTAAGCTAAAGAGCCCCAGCTCCCTCAGTCTCTCCTCATATGAAAGATATTCCATTCCCCTAATCATCCTTGTGTGTCTGTGCTGGACTCTTTCAAGTAGCTCACTGCCTTTTTTGAACTGAGGGGCCCAGAACTGGATGCAATATTCCAGATGCAGCCTCACAAGTGCAGAGTGGAGAGGGAGGAGAACCTCTCTCCACCTACTGGTCACACCCCTTCTAATCCACCCTAAAATGGCATTGGCCTTCCTGGCTACAAGAGCACATTGCTGGCTCATGGTAATCCTTCCATCCACCAAGTCTCTTTCACCTTCACTGGTCTTCAGCAGGTCCATCCCCAACCTATACTGGAGCACAGAGTTGTTCCTTCCCAGGTGCAAGACTCTACATTTGCCCTTGCTGAACTTCACCAAATTTCTCCCTGCCCAGCTCTCCAGACTGTCCAAGTCTGGCTGAATGGCAGCACAACCTTCTGGTGTGTTAGCCACTCTACCCACTTGGGTGTTCTCAACAAACTTGCTGACATTGCACTCTGCTTTCACCCAGGTCATCAGTGAATATATTGAACAGTACTGGTCCCAGTACTGACCCCTGAGGGACTCCACTAGATACAGGCCTCTAACTAGACTCCATCCCATTTACCACAACTCTTTGACTTCTTCCCTTCAACCAGTTCACAATCCACTTGACTACCTGATCATCCAGACCACTCTGCCTCAGTTTAATTGCAAGGATGCTGTGGGAGATGGTGTCAAATGCCTTACTGAAATCAAGATAGACCACATCCACAGATCTACCATCATCTATCCACCTGGTTATGTTCTCATAAAAGGCTATTAAGTTGGTCAAACATGAATTCCCTTTGATAAAGCCACGTTGACTACTCCTAATGACCCTCTTGTTCTTGATATGCTTATGGACAGCACCAAGGATAAGTTGCTCCATCACCTTTCCAGGGATGGAGGTGAGGCTGACCAGTCTATAGTTACCCAGATCCTCCCTTTTTGGAGACGGAGCATGTAATGAAGAGGTTGTTAGTTTATGAATATGAAATGTATATATTATATTTTATTAATTATTAAAATTATCAATAACCAATTAATCACTTTTATATACAGTTTCTAGTACATGATTGTGAAATACATCCCATAAGTGGTTTAGTATTTACAATTTGGACCCAATTAGAATATTTATGGAATTAATTTCTAGTAGTATAAACGAAGGATGCAATTTCACTGCTTGTCCACCAGGAGGCAACTCAACAGGATGCTGGCAATTGCTTAACTATATACTGAGAATATTACAATGTATCAGAGGCTTGAACTGGAAATGTTATGCTGCTAGGCGCAGATACTTTGAACTGAATGTTAGTGAGTGGAAAATGTGGAAGATATACTGTGTCCTCTGTTTGTAGCAAGGTTAGGTGCTAGGCTGGCTCCTAGGCTGGTCCAGACAGCAATGGTGGGAGCAACCTTCTCCCTCCTGCAGCAGCAGAGAGGGGGCAGAATGTAGGCCACCCAGTAGGCAGGCTCCCTTCGCAGGACTTAAGCAGCTCCCTCCAGAAGGCAGGGAGCAGTCCTGTGGGATCAGCCCAGCAGGGTCAGTAAGACTGGTCCCTGGATGGGGTCAGCCCTGCAATAATGGGCTTCGGGGCTGGTGTGGGTGGCCCCAGGGAAAAGGCACAGCTGCACAGAGCAGCAGCTTCCCCTTTGCTTGCCCTCATGTAGCAGAGGGCACCCAGCCCAAACTGCAATATGCCACCCCTTATTTCAAACCATAATCTCTGCACCCAAACATATCATCAAATCAGAAATCTTCTGATGACATGTCCAGCAAAGTCCATATCTTCATCTGGGCGTCCACCCAAACAGTCTCTTATTCAGGCTCAAATGTTAGTCCATTCCAGTTCTTCTTTCATCTAATGGAACCTCCCAGTGATGCAGAGTTCATTCTTCTGCAGTGCAAGCTCTTCATGGATTCATTGGACGTCCTGGTCACCCGGAAAAGCCTCACAACTTCTCAACCAAACCTTTATTTCCATCTATATTTACTCAGCGACATATTTCCACCCCTGGGGCAAGCCAGGCAGAACAACCAGGCTCTAACTGCTTCTTCACCCCTCCAGGAAAATAGCACACTGAGCCTTTCACAACCCTGCATGGACCTATCCCAAGCCCAGTGCTGACTGCTTCCAGCTGCAGCCCAAGGCTATACAGATGCATGTCACAGTACACCGCCTCCCCACTGGGCGTTCGCATACCGAGACGTGACAGCATCCAGCTACACAACCCTCCCCCATAAGAGGGAGGGACTGCACCACAACCTACTGAGAAGAAGGGAGGTGGAGCCAGGTGCTAGGCACCATTTCAGAAGTCGTCCAAAAAAATTGGGGAAGAGACTAGAGCCGGCCCCACCGCAGCCCAAGTGGATGGCTGCAGGCCACCATCGCTGCTCCGAGCACTGGCCAGGCCCACCACCACCACAGCCTGAGTGGATGGCTGGGGGCTGCCATCACTGCTCTGCGCACATGGCCGGGCCCGCTGCCACCACTCGTATACAGCAGGGCTCCGGCCACCTCTACTGCCACGGTACAGAATCAAAATTGCCTCCACCCCTCAGGCATTCAAATAGTTCCTCCTGCAAAAGCCAAAAACGTGTTCTCAGGGCCCTTGAGAATGGCTTTCCAGCTGGAGTCTCTGTTCGCCCTCTTGGGTTTTGGGAGCTGGGCTCGCTCGCTTACCATGACTGGCCCTATACCCGCAGCAAGAACGGACCTGACTCTGATCTGCTTGCCACTGTCCCTCCCCCACTTAACTCGCTGCTGCTTCTACCTCCCTGCAGAGAGCAAAGGTGGAGGGAGGGCAGGTTCTGCATTCTCAAGCAGTACCCCAGTTCCGATGGCCAAGAACCATCCCTGCTTGAAACAGCAGGAGGGGCTCTGTGCCATCAGCCATGCACCAGGTGTCCCCCTGCAATCCACAAGAACTCACACAATCGCCCCAGCAACAAAACTTGAGCCCCAACTTCCAAAACCTATAATGACGCCCAGAACTAAATTTAAACTCTCTATCTTTTGCAATCCAATCTGCAGAGTGACCACAATAACTAACTCCAACTCCTGGCTGGCTACGCCAAGAATGTGATGGGTTGAGGCAGACCCCCTCCCCACCACAGGCAGAAAATAACAACACAGGCAAACGGATTGCAAAAGTGATGGAAAGTTTAAATGAGAAGAGGTGAATGTTTACAGAGAGCCAGAAGCGCAGTGACAAAATAAATCCCAAAGCAGACCCAGAAACATCCCATCCCCACCTGAGGGTATGCCAAAGATCCCCAGGGCTCCTTCTTCCCAGCCCCTCCTCCCACTCCACTGCTAGGCTAGTCTCAGCTGGCCAGATCTGAGACTGCCTCCCCCCGGCCTTGGGCCTAGCCAGGCCCAAGGCCGGGAGATATCTCCCCCCGTTACTGGGTGATGGAGGAGGAAGAAAAGAGGAAATGCTAGACCCTGCACTGGATCTTATAGTGGTGCAGAGAATTATGGTAGGAAATACCTAGTTTCCTGTGTCCGCCCACTGGGCTGGACCCCTGGACACAGGAAGCGCCTCACGTAGCAGAGGGCACCCAGCCCAAACTGCAACATGTGGTGAGCTGTGAGGAAAGTTCTGGTGAGGAGAACATTATTGAACAGAAAAGCATGTGTCTGGTGATTACAGCAGAGGTTTTGGACAGTAGTGGTAAGTGCAGCACTGCAACTACTACCACAATCACCTAGCAATGCACTGCATGCAGCTGAATGATTTGCAAATCAAATACACAAGGGAGTCAGATGAACCTGTTGCAGATTGTGTTTACTGAGTGTCCCACACTGAGGGAGATAAAGTCTTTTTAGACTCAGAATAAGCAGCTGGGGACTGGGAGATGACGTATTTTTGTCTTGGGATCCTCAAGGTTCACACAGTTGGCTTAATGGGCTGGTAGTTTTTGTCTAGCTTTCAGGGGTGAACCACCAGAGATGCAGGTCACTAGCTCCTCTGAGCTGACCAGGGCACTTTGTAGGCTCATCTGCGTACAGGCAATGTATAAGGGAAAGTATGAGTTTCCCTTAAGCATGCCTGTTGACCCAGATAGGCTCCACGTGTTAAAGAATACTGGTTTAATTTATAAACTATATGGCAAATACAGATATTAATAAAAATACTAATTAAATAGGTTTGATGTACAGTTAGAATATATGTTTACAGTGGGAATGTACAATATTTAGGCAACTATAATGATTTTAACAATTTTATGTAAACTGGTAGGAATATCAGAAAGAGAGAATCCCCAGCCATAGAGGCAATTAATTAATTATTCACAGCTGGTGAATACTCCCATGTGGGGAGTGATGCTTCTGTGTATTAGCTGTTGAGGCTTTGGGGTGCTCTCATACAGTGCTGGCATAGCTGGTTGCCAGTGAGAATGGCGACCTGGCCTCGGGGATGGTTTTGCTTCAGCAGATGGTGGATGGTTTTTGAGGCGTTCTTTGCAGTGGACACTTGCTTTGTCCTGGGTAAACTGAGGCACAGCAAAATTCTGGTTTCAAGGGGAAGCAAAGCAAGGCTCCAGCTCCTAAGCTCATGGCTTCTCTAGCTTGCTGTGGGTAGGCTCATGTCTTTTATCCCGGGTCCTGAACCAGGCAACTCGAGGAGAGACAACTCAAGCCAACTTCCAGCCAGATAGGTCCAAGCAGGTTCAAGCAAGGCAAGGTGACTAGAAATCAGCCGGTATATATATATCTTGCCCAAGATTCAATTGGGCCAATAGGGCAACTAAAACCAGCACTTAGTTACCAAATTGAAAGGGCTCTGCCAGGCTGTGGCCAGAAACATAAGCCTGGTCAGGCAGAAGCCAGTACATATGCCCTTACCCCAGACACAAGGTTGTTCACCAGACACACATGGTCCTGTCCCCTTTTTCCTTTTCCCACGTTACCCCAACTTTCTGTAGGAAAAAGGTGGGGGGAGGGGGGGACCATGTCTAGACACATCAGGGTCTGTCTGGGTTTGTGCTGGGCCTGTTTGGCCCTACCATGACATCATCCTCTGATGGCTCAAATGGCTCATTATGGAGCTTCAGCTCCTATGGGGTGGAGTCAGAGGGTGAGAACAGCTCATGTAAACACCCTACAGATGGTTCCAGCCGGCATTACTTTTATGCCTCAATATCCCTTAGTTGCAGCAGCTAGGCAAGGCATCACTGAGGTGATTGCCAACCTGCAGAGGAGGTAAATTATCTATAGGACTCACTCTCCATATAATTGCCCAGTCTGGCCATTTAAAAAAACATATCATCTACAACTATAACAGATAACTATAATTTTATAATTCCTGCCTTGTTATTCTAAAGTAAAGCAGGCCCCTATAGCCTGCTCCTCTCAGGCCAAAGATAGAAGTCTAAATGAGAAGAGTGAATGGAGATAAGTTCATAAGCAACAAGCTCTTCAGAAAAGATAGGCAGAGAAAGAGAGATGGTGGGGTGGCTCTGTATGTTAGGAAGCATTTTTGTTGTGTAGAGTTCAATGACTATGATGGTGTGATTGAATGCTTATGTGTGAGGATGAAAAGGAAGGCCAATGAGGCATTTATCCTGTTGGGAGTTTCCATCCAGCCAGGATGAAGTTGACGATGGGTTTTACAGATGACTGATAAGAGTCTCAAACTCAACAGATCTTGTGCTCTTGGGGAAATTTGACTTATCAGATGTCTGTCAGAAATATAACACAGCAGAGGGGAAACAGCCTAGGAGGTTCCTGGAGAGTGTGTGGAAGATAAATTCCTGACTCAGCTGGTAAGCGAGCCCACCAGTGAAGATGCCCTGATAGACCTTCTGTTTGCTAACAGAGAAGAACTGGTGTGACATGTGGTGGTCAGAGGCAGTCCTAGGTTTACTGACCGCAAAATGATAGCACTCTCAATTCTTAGTAAAGTAGGAAGGGAGGACAGCAAAACCACTACCATGGACTTCTGAGGACATTGACCTGTTCAGTACCCTGGTTGAGAGAATCATGTCACTTCAGAATAATGCCCCATTAACGTATGGTCAAACTTGGGACTTCATTTGCTGTTCCTTCTGTCTTTTCTACTTGGATACTCCTAAGTTGATGGGACCAGATGGGATCCATCCTAAGGTGATGAGAGAGCTGGCAGATGAGCTGGCCAAGCCACTCTCCATCATTTTTCAACAGTCCTGGCTCACTGGACAGGTGCCAGCCAACTGGAAGCTGGCCAATGTGATGCCCATCCATAAGAAGGGCCGGTTGGATGAGCCAGGGAATTACAGGCCTTCTGTAGATGTAGTCTACCTGGACTTTAGCAAGGCCTTTGACACCATCCCCCATAGATAACTCCTGGCAAAGCCAACAGCCCAAAGCTTGGACAGGTGAACTCTGCACTGGGTTAAGAACTGGATGGATGGCCAGGCCCAGAGAGTAGTGGTGAGTGGTGCCACATCCAATTGGCAGCCAGTGACTAATGGTGTCCCCCAGGAATCAGTGTTGGGCCCAATCCTGTTTAATATCTTTATTGATGATCTGGACAAGGGTAATTAAGTTCATCATCAGGAAATTTGCAGATGACACCAAGTTGGGAGCAAGTGTCAATCTGTTAGAGGGTAAGAGGACTCTGAAGAGGGATCTTGACACGCTGGGTAGATTCTAGTGTATGGTTGTGGACATATCCCATAAGCTGGTACAGTTTAACCATTTTGAACCAAATTAGAAAAATGTAAAACAGTTCTTCAATAAGACAACTGGGTGCAATTCTGCTGTTTTTTCACCATATGGCAACTTGTCAAGACTCCCAGCAGCTTGTACAGCTGGGGGGCTCAGTGTCAGGCACACACGATGTTAAAGGAATGCTTTAGAGCCTTAAATCCATTTTTTATTACAAATCATAACTCCAGACATACTGGGATGCTGCATTAATAAACCACAGATTGCAGTACCACGTGGGCTAAAGCATGGGTATTATAAACAGAACCAAAACTGGTGTTAAACATGTGAACACTAGAAAAATAGTTTCACTTGCTAAACTGATTGCTGTGGCTGGCTGCTGAAGCTTGTAGGGACCCGGTGGGGCAATAGCTGGTCACTGCTGAGGCTGGCATCAAGGGTGATCCCTTCTGAACATGATGGACACAGCCTTCTCCTGTAGCTGTGGTGGGTGCAGCAGAGACTGGGTCATCTAGAACAGGCTCTCTGGCATTTCATGGTGCTGGTGGGCCTGTGGAATCTGAAGGACACACTGTGGGGGGAGGGGGTGGTTGGGCAATCCCCTCCTGGAGGGGCTTGACAGCATGGTGGGGGCAGCAGCTTTCCCTTGGCTCAGCTCAGAAATGAGCAAGCATCCAGGACACTCACAGATGGTCACAGCGTCATAGTACTGTGATACCGTGACCATCTGTCCCAGCAGAGACAGGCAGTGCTCTGAATTGCCCTGGTATTTAGGTTTTGGGCATGGAACAACAGGTGGCAGCTCCTCCTGCAGCTGTGGCCAGCACACAGGGGGCTGCAAGGAGTGGTCCTTACTTTGCAAGGAGGCACATGGAAGGCTTTGGCTTACAGGTCTACAGCCTTGTTGCTGCACCAGACATTTAGAACTGCTGAAAGGGATTCAGACAAGTTTTCCCAGCTGACTAGGCTTACCAGAGGGGTCTCAGTCCCTTTAAGATGTAGTGGCGTTTTCTTTATACTGTCAGGACTGCAGATAAGCTGAAGCTACAGTGCAGCTGATGCAAAGGACTCTGCCGGTTTCTGGGTAAACTGGCACTTCCCAGGTTGTTAGGTGCAGGACCAGTGGAGAGAAAACACACAGGCACTCAGGAGATTCTGCATCAACAGCTGCTAGAAAACTCTAATGAATACAGCCATCGTTTGAAAACCTTCTTTCTCTCTTTCACAGCATTTTCCTAGAGCTCACACAATAGCCCCCACATTGCCTTTTCTTCACAGCTGTTCTTTCCCTGGGGGCTATTTACCTTTCAAGTCAAGAGGAGGATACCGGGCAAGGCTGCAGCCTTGCAATCCACAACACCAGGTAGCAATGCTTCTCTCTGGACTGCAGACAAAGGCAGAGTATGTACACGAGGGCAGAGCATGTGCAAGGAGTGAGAGAGCAATAGCAATAAAACAGAAAAATGCAAAAGAATGAGTTGTTTACAATTTGGGCAATATTTATAATTTGCCCCAGGCTTGGATTTAGCCAATAGTCAAACTTGGTAAACACCATTAGCCAATGGCAAACCATATGGCCAGAATTAGGCCTATATTTGCAAGAAGCACAGTCATCCCACAAGCATCTCATAAGGTGAGCTGTGATCTTGTTTACCCCATAGAAGGCAGGTTAGGCTGTTTACCTCAGCTTGGTGACACCAGACCCTTTGTTTACTCAGCTCTGGCTGAATACCCACTCCTCTAAGGAGGGGATTGAGCGAAACATGTAGGGACAAGTTCTGGCAATATTTGGGGCACAATTCTGGGCATAGGTACCTTTCAGCATACCCTAATCCACCACTTAGTGGATCCCGTCTAGTCCCACAGACTTATGTATGTCTAAATAATGTAACAGATGACTAACCATTTTTCCTTGGAGCAGTCGTTCCTCATTTCCTTCTCCTTCCCCATCTTCCAGCTCAGAGGGCTGGGTACCCAGAGAACAGCTACTGTTCTTACTCAAGACCAAGGCAAAAAAGCCATTAAGTAACTCATCCTTTCCCTCATCCTTTCTCACTATGTTTCCTCCCTTGCACATTAAAGGATAGAGATTCTCCTTCGTTCTCTTTCTGCGGATGATGTATTTAGATGAACATTTTTTTAATTATCTTTTACAGCAACCAGAATAAGTTTAAGCTGGGCATTGGCCCTTCTAATTTTCTCCCTACAGTGTCTCACCACAAGCTTTATAGTCCTTCTGAATGGCCTGCCACTCTTTCAAAGGCCATAAACTCTCCTCTTATTCCTGAGCACCAGCCAGGCTCTCTCTTCAGCCATGGAAATCTCACTCTTCTTCTCCTGTCTCTCCTTCTTCCTATCTTTTTGTACATGAGGATGACCTATACCTGTGCCCAAAAGACTTCCTTCTTAGATCGTGTTCATCCCTCCTTGACTCCTCTGGCCTTCAGGATGACCACTAAGGGACTCTGCCAATCAGTCTCCTAGACAGACCACAGTCTGCCCTACGGAAGTCAAAGGCAGCCTTTGTGCTAATTTCATACTTCTTTGAAAATCGAAACCTATCATTTCATGCTCATGATTCCCAAGACAGCTTCCATGCATTACATCCTTCAAATGCCCTTCCATGTAAACGAGCAGCAGGTCCAGGACAGTACCTTCCCTAGTTGCAGTGTGCCCAGGCAGCTAAGAGGGCCAGTGGCATCCTGGCCTGCATCAAGAACAGTGTGGCCAGCAGGAGCAGGGAGGTCATTCTGCCCCTGTACACTGCATTGGTTAGGCCGCACCTCGAGTACTGTGTTCAGTTCTGGGTACCTCAGTTTAGGAAGGATGTTGACTTGCTGGAACGAGTCCAGAGAAGGGCAACGAAGTTGGTAAGGGGTTTGGAACACAAGCCCTATGAGGAAAGACTGAGGGAGCTGGGATTGCCTAGCCTGGAGAAGAGGAGACTCAGGGGTGACCTTATCACTCTCTACAACTACCTGAAGGGAGGTTGTAGACAGGTAGATGATGGTCTCTTCTCCCAGGCAGCCAGTACCAGAACAAGAGGACACAGTCTCAGACTATGCCAGGGGAGGTTCAGGTTGGATATTAGGATGAAGTTCTACACAGAGAGAGTGATTGCCCATTGGAATGGGCTGCCTAGGGAGGTGGTGGAGTTGCTGTCATTGGAGGTTTTCAGGTGGAGACTTGATGGGGTGCTTGGTGCCATGGTTTAGTTGTTTAGGTGGGTTGGATTGGTTGATGGGTTGGACGCGATGATCTTGAAGGTCTCTTCCAACCTGGTTTATTCTATTTCTATTTCTATTCTAGTTGGATCCTTCACAAGCTGTGTCAGGACGTTGTCTCCCACACACTGAAGGAATCTCCAGAACAGTTCCCTGTCTGCAATATTGTATTGCCAGCAGACATCTGGGAAGTTGAAATTCTCAACAAGAACAAGAGGTAGTGATTGTGAAACCTCTCACAGGTGCTTACAGAGTAGCCTTTTGCAGCACCATTATCCTGACTGAACAGTGTATAACAAACTCCCACCATGCTATTTGCCTTGCTGGCCATAGATGCTCTGACCCTATCACTGTAGCCAAGTGTTAGAACATCATATCCCTCCCTGACTTAGAGGGTGTAATGAAGGAGATTATTAATTTATGAATATGAAAAATTGAAATATGAACATTACTTTATAATTAATAGTAAAAAATTATTAATAAATAGTTACAATTGTTTATATGCAGATTCTAGTGCACAATTTTGGATATATCCCATAAACTGGTACCATAGAACAATTTGAACCTAATTAGAAAAATTATAAAATAGTTATTCAATTAAGAACACAGGGTTGTCATTCTGCCACTTGTCCACTAGATGGTGACTCAACAAGGCCCTGGCAGCTGCTTACACAGAAGAGACAAAACGTCAGGGCAATACAACTTAAAGGAACCTTTCAGACATTTGAATTAATTAAGATCATGAGCTATGACTCCAGAGGTTGCCAGGGTGCTGCTTATAAGGCATAGGTTGCAATTGCATGCGAGCTAACAGGCACAGAGATTTAAACTGAACTACATCTGGTGCTGAGTACGTGAAACTAAAAGAATACAGTGTATTACTTGTAGCTAGGGTGGTTGTCTAAGCTATGCAGGCTGGCTTCTGACACTGTCTGGCTCTGGGTAAAAGGGGACCTGGCTAGGCTGCTGAGGCTGGTCACTGCCATGGCCCAGGGACTTGAAGGGGCGGTGCTGGCTCCAGGGGTGGTCCCTCTGCACTTGGCAGCTTCCTTCTCCTGCTACAACTGGGGGGAGAGGGTGGGTGTTAGAGGAGCTGGGGCAGAGTGAGACGTAGACTCTGCCACTCAGGTAGGTTCCCTTGGCAGGGCTCAGGTGGCTCCCTCAGAGTGGTCCCTTCCAGACAGTGGTGCAAAGCTACCAGGCTTCTGTCTGGCTCAGCCCAAAATGAGCTCAAAATTCCTCTCAGCAACTGCTCTGCTGTTTCTAAGGTTACAGGCAGTCCTTTGTGCAGGGCACTCACTGGTAGTCCTGGCACTGAATTATGGGCATGGACAGGGCTCTGAATTTCCCTGGTGTACACAGGGGTTTGGCTCACACGTCGGCAGCCCATAGCTGCAGCAGACATTTGAATTTGCTGAGATTCAGGCTAGTCCCTTCCCTTAATGGCTTATCTTACTGACAGGGTCTCAGTCCCTTTTAAGGCATAATGGCAGCTTTCCTACTGGCAGGACTGGGAGATTATGACACCAGGCTGTGGTGAAGTGAAGCAAAGGACCCTTTGTAGGCTTCCAGGTAAACTGAGACATGGCAGCACTTGCCAGGTTACTGGCTTCTCTCTGGTTTGCAGAAGCTGGTAGTATGTGTGCAAGTGAACGGAGCTTGATAGAAGCAATAGCAAGGAGCTTAAGGAAAGCAAAGAGCTCAGGCAAAGAGTAACTTGTTTACAATTTGGGGTATACTTATACATTGCTCGAGCCTTGAATTTGGACAACGATCAACCAGGAGGCAACTCAACAGGATGCTGGCAATTGCTTAACTACATACTGAGAATATTACAATGTATCAGAGGCTTGAACTGGAAATGTCTTGTGGTAAGAGGGTTACAGCACTTCTATGGTTGATGTTTCTAGGGTTGCAGCACTTCTAGGGTTGATGTTTATAGGGTTACAGCATTTCTAGGGTTACCATGAGCTAATTTTTTTTTGCTATGGGGGTATTTTCTCTTCCCCCCCCCCTTTTTTTTTTAATAAGCAAAATGTAAAGATGAAACTTTATCCCCTAGGATGTCTACATTCAGAGGCACATTTAGTTAACAAGAAAGAAGATAAAGTTATCAAACAACCATAATATTCAGTCCTAATTCACATGGTGCTGTGGTACATTTTTCTGAATGATGTTTGTGATCCCAGATGATCGATGTTCGACTTCATGGGAGATGCTGTTTCCTTATAGTCTTGATTCTTCTGCCCTTGTTTATTGCGATGATTGCAGTTAGCAGAAAAGAAGGCTCGAGGTGACCTAATTGTGGCCATCCAGTATCTGAAGAGAGCCTACAAGAATGCTGGGGAGGGACATCCTAGCATGTCAGGAAATGACAGGACTAGGGAGAATGGAATAAGGCTGGGGATGGGAAGATTCAGGCTGGATGTGAGGAAGAAATTCTTCACCGTGAGAGTGGTGAAGCCCTAGAATGGGTTGTCCAGGGAGGTGGCTGAGGCCCCATGCCTGGAAGTATTCGAGACCAGGCTGGACGAGGCTCTAGCCTGCCTGATCCAGTGTGAGGTGTCCCTGCCCATGGTAGTGTGGTTGGAACTAAATGATCCTTGTGGTCCTTTTCAGCCCTGACTCATCCTATGAGTCTATGATTCCAAATATTTTGTAGCTAATTATTTGTTCGTTTTTAATGTGAGCCATTGTCAAATTTTTAGTTAATTTTCTGTTTCATTTTTTAATATTTTAAAATCTATTTTTAATAAATCTGTTTTATTTTGTTTTGATTTTATTATATACATTATTTTTGTTTTCTAAGTTTAATTTGAATATGTCTTTCCATTATTTTTATATGGTTTTAATTGTTTTTGTTCATTTTTTAACTTCTTTTTATTTCAATTTATTTTTGCAAATTATTTTTATATATTTTCTGTTTAATTCTAATTTGGTTCATTTTATTTTTTATTGTATTTTGAATGTATTTCTTTTATTATGTTTTTTCATTGTTATTTTTCATTTTTAGTTATTATTTCCTATGCTGAATTTATTATTTTATGTTTAATATTTTTTCTTTTAATCTAGTTCTGTTGTTTAATCTTTAATTCATTTATTTTTTATACCATTTTAATGTATTTTTATTTTTTCTATTGTATTTTATTTTTCATCTATACCTTTTATTTTTTGTTAATTTGTGTTGTTATTTATAATTTTTTGTTCTTTAAATTTTTATTATTATTTTTAACTTACTTCTTGTCAATTTTTAAAAATTTCTTTTTTACTTTATTATTATTTTTATTTTGTTATTGTAATTTTTTAATCTGTATTTTAATGTGTTATTCTAATCAATTGTTTATTTTTAATTTTTTAATGTCTTTTTTATCTAGTATTTAATCTTTTATTTTGTTTGATCTTATATTCTTTATAGTAATTATTTTTTAATTTGCATGCTTAGTTAATTAATCTATTTTTAATTTAAATTTTTATTTTTGCTTTTTTATTATATTTTGTAACCTTCTTTTCTATCAATTCTTTTATATTATTATTGTCCATTTTAACTTTCTTAGTTTCTTCTTTTTATAGAGTTTTTTGGTTTAATCTAGTAGTCTTGACAATCCTTATTTTTATTTTTTGCTAACAATTCTTATGTTTTTGTTAACAGCTATTTTTGTTAATAATCCTTATAATTTTTATTTTGTCATATTTGTTTTTTAATAATTTGTTTTTATTGTTGCCCTTCTTGTTTATTATTCTATTATTTAGTACTCTATTTTTTGTACCCAGAGTTTTTGTACTTTTGTTATATATATGTATGTTTAAACTTTTTCTTTGCACTTGTTACCTTTTTTATTTACCTTTTTCTAAATTATTTTTTGTATTTTTTCTAGTCTATGTCTAAAAAGGAAATATAAAGACATTACCTTAGCTAAAGAATACTTTTTTAAAATTAATACGTATTTACTACAAACCTTAACTATATTACAGGGAGCTCCTTTGAAATGCCTAGGCACACAACTAAGAAGGTTCAAACCATAAGAAAATCTTACAAGGTGAACTCATTACTAAGTACTTACACCTTACTACAATTACTATGTATTAACTACCTATAAGTACCAAATGCTTACCATTCATTATGCTTACCAGGAAAACTTAGCAAAACTCTAAATAACAAATCTCTTAAGGACGTTGCAATCAGAAATGAAGAAATTAGCACTGTAGTTTTAAATCAGAGCAGAACTTTGGTCGGCAAGAGTCGTACCAGAAAATCCTCCTTTGTCTGGGGGTGGGGATAGGGGTGGGTTGAGGGTGGCTAACAAGGTGTGCCCTAGTTGCTATAGTTTTTCTGCATTAGGGTCTTAACGACTTGCAGCCTATTTTGTCTGAGCAACCATTGTTCCACCCATACTGAATTATCTGATTGCCATTTTAATTTGCTGACCAGTAGCCACTACAGAAAATGAACAAAAATGAATTTTTGCTCCTAGCTGACTTAAGGCATCTCAGCCCATTAGAGCAACTGGAAGGGTTAACACGTATGGTCTTACAGTGATTGATTTGCCATTGTTAAAGGCTAATTGCACTGGCTCTTTGCTAACCCAGGTTGTTTGGAGACCTTTTAAAGCCATGACTGCAGCATTTGCCATGAGCAACGGCTAGTGACCATTCCATTTATGACGAGGCATAATGATGACATCGTCTCAGGTATTCACAATCACTGGAATTGTATAATGTGTCCACAAGGGTGTCTGACAGATACAATCTGTTCCAGTTTTCCCTTTTGGATTTCTAGAGCCAATGAGATATCAGGCATATCGGTGGAACCCGAGCCTTCTTGCCCTAGGATCCTGTTAGAAGTTTAAGCACTCGGGACTCAAATGATATTAGCTGAACAATTTCTGTCCCAACAAGAGTGCTAACAGGAGAGGTAATGGTATAGAGCATAATTTTCATAGCCCAGTCATAATCAGAATCTATTGAACCAGGAATTGTAAGGATGCCCTGCCTAGAGGTAGACGATCTGCCAATTAACAGAGCACAGGGTCTGTGACCCAAAGGACCGTACTAATTGAACTCGACAACGCTTTGTGGATTCAAAAGTGATATGCGGCTGTTGTTAGGTCCCGCTAGGCGCTGCCAGAGGGTGGCTGCGAGGGCGGGGCGCGGTCCAAGCATCCTGGTTTGGTGTCGTCGTGCGGGGTATATCCGCACTGAGGGAGCAATTTCCCTGCCTACGACAATCTGGAGTAGAAGGATTAGGTCTGTGACAGTGGGCACTTTCGAGTCTGCCCAGCAGCCAGGCAATTTTGATTTAAGGTACCTAGGTTTCCCAGAAGCACGATATTTTCCACCCAGGTTGTCTCCCTTGTGCGGTGGTTGTACTGGTGGTTTCAAGACTGCTTCTATGGCCGTGGCTAGATACATTGCTGTTTTATCGATGCTTTATTTGTTGTTGCATCCAGCAGTCATGAGACAGTGGCATCTGTTGATACAATGCTGAAAACCTGTTTAGTTTTTTCATTGGCATTGTCAAATGCCAGAATATCCAGCATTTTTACCTTCATATCATGAGTCAGATCTGAATGTCTTATGTAAGGTATCAAAAAAGGAACCAAATGGCCCTGTTAGACCCTGCTCAGTAGTGAAAAGCACAGGGTCAGAGTTATTGTCCTGGATTCTTGACCACTCTTTGATCGCTAAATCCTGATTTAATTGCAAAGCCTCATCAGGAAGCTGCAATTGCTGATATGATGTAACAAAAGTCTTGCCCCATCCAGGTGGGTAGCAGTGACACCTTGTAAAAAGATCTGCTGGCTGCCGGGGTGTGGCTTCTGAGGCATTTGCAAGTGAATTGCCACTTAATTGTGAAGTTGCAAGGTCTGGCATAGTGTTGTTTGTGACCCTCTGCTTGCTGACATGGGTTGAAACTCAGAGAGTATTGTCTTAGGACAATTGTCTTTGCAATCAGGATATCATCCATAGACTTACAGGTGAGAAAGTCATAATAAGTCTATCTAAATGAGAACAAAAGCCAAGCCTGGCATGCCTAGGGCTATGCATTGATACCAGTGGGTGGAGTCTGCCTTAATTGATGACTCAGTAGATGCAGACTTTGTTGAATCCTCTGGATGCAAGGAAATTGTAAAGAAACAATCCTTCAGATGAATAATAATCAGGTCCCAATTTGAGGGGACTGGGAGTTGGGAGACCACGTTATAAGGCACCCATCTCCTCCACGATCGATTTGATTGGTCTCAGACCAATCCACCATTTGCCAACATAAGTGTGTAAAAAGGGATTAACAAATGTGTTGAAAACAACTGATTGATTACAGCAGTTGTGTATCCTGACTGTAACCCACAGGTAGCTATGGCTTGTCTAGCTTCCTTTAATATTTGTCAGTCCATCAGTCCAGAGATTGTTATACTTGTTGTTGACCTTCTAATACCACAGGAAATGCATGTACAGGCTGTGACTACATTTCCTACAATACCCTTCCACCAATGCAACGGGACAGTTCCCTGTCCCTCCCACCACCCGATTGTCCCATCGGAACGCGATTGGAACCGCCTTTGGAGTCCTATACTCTGCTGATAATGTCTGGAATGTAGGACTCACAGAGGGAGGGTGTAGCGCAGCTGAAACCACTGGGCGGGGGGAGGGTCCACTGGTGCAGGCCGTTCCTGCCGCCGCCATGGGGACGGCTGCTGCTGGGGCTGCTGGCATTGGCGGGAGCCAGTCTGGGTCACGTCAGTTGGAACCACTGGGACCACTGGGGCTGGGGCAGTGGGGACTGCCGAGACCACAGGGGCAGCCGAGATCGCAGGGGCTGCAGGGGCTCGCTGGAGCCATTGCCAGGAGGACTGCCGGGACAGGTGGGGGGTGGGCCCCGCCGAGATGGGCACCACTGCCGGGGTGGCCGAGGCTCGCGGGTGCGGCGCGGTGGTAAGAATGGTGCAATTGCAAGCCTGCAAGCTCTGCATTATATTTTCTAAGAGGAGTTGTAAAGTCATCAGTGTCCGGTCTCCCGGTATTGGGCCTCCCATCTTCCAAATCCAAACTGTCGCTGGTGGTATCAGAGGAAGATGTTGATGAAGGGGATCGAAAACGCCGAGCCACAGGCTTTGCTGTCTTTTTACAGCTTTTTCTCTGCTTGGGGCGGGCAACAGTGGTGGCATCTAATAAAGATGGTGTGGTCAACCAAGATGGTGGACATGGCATATTCGTGCAATTTATGCTGCATAGCGACCTCCATTTTGATTTCACGCGCCTTATCAGTTCGATCAGGATTCACTTCTATCGCTATTGACATGGCAGGAGCAGATTTTTCCGCGCAAAAGGATGGTAGTAAGAGAGCTGCAATTTGTGTACAGGGAAGAAATAGCGGGCAATTGAAATTGTGAGGAGGATGCTGACAGAAGATATGCAGGGAGAGAGGAGGTGGGCAGAGGGCGGGGGGTGCCTTCCGAATCTCCCTTGTTCGTCTCGGTTGGAAACACATGCTGCCGCAGCTGAATCAGGACTAAACTGCTCTGCTTTTTTCGATTGCAATGTATGTGACAGTCCGTCACACGGTGCTATTGTGAAAAGCTTCTTTTTGAGTATTTAAGCACCTCATCCCACAGCTGGGCTGCAATTTCATCCCGCGCTTCGGAAGTAAAAGCATAGTTGCCATGGGGATGATTCTGGGCCCAGGCTAATAGCAGTTTTAAGATCCCGGAATTGCCAGTAATGCTTCTCACGGAGAGAATAATTTGGAGGGCGTTTAGCACAGCCTCTTCTGTTTCGCAGAGTGCTTCCCCTTGCCTGTCCTCTGGCTGCTCACTGGATCCAGGCGAGATTCACTTCCTTTTCGAGCGTGCGCTGCTAATTTTTCAGCACCGGGGCAGTGCTGTTCGACCGGCTTTCCGTATCGCTTGGAGCATACCTTTTTATGCTGAGTCGTGCAGCATCGTAGGCCAAGGATCCCAATTCACACGTTGGGCACCAGATGATGACAGAGGTTGGAATCAATACGGCTGACCAATATGATCGAATATCGATCCTTTATTGTTCTAGTATTGCAGGCCTATGGCACAGGCCTAAGGTGTGAGTATAGCACAGTAAAGCATGGAAGAAGAGGGGATAGGAAGGCAGAAGTGCGTAGCTAGGGAACTTCTACAACTTACATAAACTCGGAGTGCCTTGTTGGCATGGACTCATTGGTTCCCTATGAGTGACCACACATCACACTATTATAGATTATTGGTCCAACTACTGATGACATGCGAGGTTTGTTGATGCAGGTGCGTGTCCTGTTGTCCCAAGATAACTTGTTGTGTTTACAGTTACCAGCGCTTTGCTTTAGTTACATGCTGCAAGACAGCACTGTTTTGGTACACTGCTAGCTGGCTCTGCACTGATGCTGAGCATGGCCTACCACCATGTCAGGCTCTAGGCTTGCACTGCCAGATTGCTCACACTGCTTGTCGCTGGCATTGTCACAGTACCACCTTTGGAAGGAGGGGAAGGCTTCTCGAGGTATGTTTAAGGAAGTTGTTAGATTATGTAGGAAAACAATTAGAAAGGCAAAGGCCCAGATGGAACTTAAGCTGGCCACCTCTGTGAAAGACAATAAAAAGCATTTTTACAAATACATTAACACTAAAAAGAAGGGCAAGAAGAACCTCCACTCCTTATTGGACCTGGAGGGGAACACTGTGACTGAAGATGAGGAAAAGGCTGAGGTCCTGAACACCTTCTTTGCCCCAGTTTTTAACAGCAAGACAGGATTTCAGGATGAGTGGCCTCCTGAGCTGGGTGAAGGGGTCAGGGAGCAGTGTAATGCCCTGGAAATCCTTGAGGAATTAGTTTGGGACCTGCTGAGCTACTTGGATATTCACAAGTCCATGGGATTGGATGGGATCCATCCTAGGGTGCTGAGAGAGCTGGCAGATGAGCTGGCCAAGCCACTCTCCATCATTTTCCTCCAGTCCTGGCTCACCAGTGAGGTCCGAGATGACTGGAAACTGGCCAATGTGGTCCCCATCCACAAGAAGGGTTGGATGGAGGAACTCGGAAACTACAGGCCAGTCAGCCTGACCTCAGTGCCAGGGAAAATGATGGAGCAGATTATCTTGGCAGTAATAACTGTGCACCTGAAGAATGGCCAAGGGCTCAGGTCCAGCCAACATGGATGTAGGAAGGGCAGATCCTGCCTCTCCAACCTGATCTCCTTCTATGATCAGGTGACCCGTCTGGTGGACGTGGGAAGGCCTGTGGATGTGGTCCATCTGGACTTCAGCAAGGCCTTTGACACCGTCCTCCACAGTAAACTGCCATCTAAGCTGTCAGCTCGTGGCTTGGACAGCAGCACTCTGTGCTGGCTTAGGAGCTGGCTGGAGGGCTGAGCCCAGAGAGTGGTGGTGAATGGTGCCACGTCCAGCTGGCGGCCAGGCACCAGTGGTGTCCCTCAGGGATCAGTACTGGGCCCCATCCTCTTTAATACCTTCATTGATGATCTGGATGAGGGCATTGAGTCAGTCATCAGCAGATTTGCAGATGACACCAAGTTGGGAGCAGATGTTGGTCAGTTAGAGGGTGGAAGGACTCTGCAGAGGGACCTCAACTGACTGAACAGATGGGCAGAGTCCAATGGGATGGCATTCAACAAGTCCAAGTGCCGGGTGCTGCACTTTGGCCACGGCAACCCCATGCAGAGCTACAGGCTGGGGTCGGAGTGGCTGGAGCACTCCCATACAGAGAGGGACCTGGGGGTGCTGATTGACAGCCACCTAAACATGAGCCAGCAGTGTGCCCAGGTGGCCAAGAAGGTCAACGGCATCCTGGCCTGCATTAGGAATAGTGTGGCCAGCAGGAGCAGGGAGGTCATTGTGCCCCTGTACTCTGCATTGGTTAGGCTGCACCTTGAGTACTGTGTCCAGTTCTGGGCCCCTCAGTTTAAGAAGGACATTGAGACACTTGAACGTGTCCAGAGAAGGACAACAAGGCTGATGAGAGGCCTTGAGCACAATCCCTATAAGGAGAGGCTGAGGGAGCTGGGATTGTTTAGCCTGGAGAGGAGGAGGCTCAGGGGTAACCTCATTGCTCTCTACAACTACCTGAAAGGTGGTTGTAGCCAGGAAGGGGTTGTTCTCTTCTCCCAGGCAACCAGCACTAGAACAAGGGGACAGAGTCTCAAGCTGTGCCAAGGGAAGTTTAGGCTCGAGGTGAGGAGAAAGTTCTTCACTGAGAGAGTTGTTAGCCATTGGAATGGGCTGCCCAGGGAGGTGGTGGAGTCACCATCCCTGGAGGTGTTCAAGAGGGGATTGGACGTGGCACTTGGTGCCATGGTCTAGTCATGAGGTCTGTGGTGACAGGTTGGACTTGATGATCTTCCAACCTTAGTGATACTGTGATACTGTGATACAAGTGAAGTTCCAAAATACTGCAGATTAGCAACTTCCTAGGAATTTGCCCATACTCTCCCACACATCCTGCCACTCATAATTATCTAGCCATGGGGCAGATCTCCAAGTGGTATTCTTGGGAAAGATTAGTATTACTATAGTCAAGACCAGGCACACATTTGGGAGATGTGACAACAGAAGCAGGCTGGTGATGGTGTCTAAAGAATATCTGAAACCCTCAAAAGGTGAAAAAGTGTTCTTGTCTGTTCCATTTGTCAGTGGGTGAGATTGGTGATAAATGATGACACCACAGACAAATACCAGCTTAACTGAATATGCACTGGAATAATCAAATCATCACATGTCAGCCCCATGAATGACATCATAGGGAGTACAAATTAATAAAATGCATGAAATCCTATGTAACATAACCAGAAAAGCAAACACCTTAAAATCTTCATCACAGTGAACATACTAAAGCAAATGCAAGGTGAACCAAATTTGACAACACTAATCCACTCTCCTAAGGTGATAGAAAAAAGCACATACATTACAAGCACATAAGATTTTATGTAACGTAACCAGTGCTGGGCCCCACACATCTGCCCCAGCCACTCCTGGAGAGCAAATGCATCAACATAACAAACATACCACAGGGGGAAAAAAAAAGTATACAACTCTTAATAAGCCTTAATTGAATTTTCTTGTTACCTCACTTCTTGTTTTATCAACCCTTGCATCTCCTGCCAAAATCTAGTGTCTTGGCTAAAACAGCTGTTTTTAAGCCACATGGATTATCCTGGGTTAATGCAATTTGCTTTCACAAGCTCCCCTCCCCTCAGACAAACAGGAAAGAAAGTAACACACACACAAAAAGAAAGCTTTCTGGTTTGAGATAAGGAATTTAGTAAGATGATACAATGCAAAATTACCTTAGCCTATTTGAAGAAAAGCACACCCAAAGCAGAAGCAGCAGCAGAAGCCAATAATAAAATGTTTCCTCCCACCCAAGCACACAGCAAGCAGCCCAGAGGAAAAGGCCAGTGCCCCAAAATCAGAAATCAGAAGCAGCAGCCAGAAACAGGAAACCTCTTACATTACAGTTTGAACTTCAAACCCCGTGATACTTCGCTCCAGCCATCACTTCCATTGGGAAGCTATCATGATAACAGCATTGTGCTGAATCCACACCAACAGATGCAACTCAACCCATGACAGTTTTTCAAAAGTTATTGAGTAGATCAGTTTTCTCCTCATCTATTGTTACTAGCTCTTCATTCCTGCTCATCAGCTGATTACCAATGGCCATTGTGACTCAGGAAGCCACACAACGACCTGAGAATAAGAGCTGGTAAACATTGCAAGAGAGTCTTTTGTCTTCTCTCTGAACTTAGAGAAGAGATGCTTGGTCGTTTGCCTTTTGTCTAACACCTGTCTGAGCCTTGCTCAGGGATGTGTGTTCCCTGGCATTTCCTTGGCAGCCAATCACAAATCTGTAACTGTTGCACAGACACATCTAATTACCAATCACAAGTTGCTTTTGATTATGTTAGCCTATATAAAGAAATGACTTTGTACAATAGACACTTTGCTTGCATCAAGCTTTGTCTCCATCTCTCAATCACGGTACTCATCATAAGGGGTACACGTTCTTTAACCTTTGTTTGTTGGTTGATGTACTTGCAGAAGCCTAATAGCTCTAATGAATAATGAAATTAAATAAAAATTCAGTCTGAGATGATGAAACCTCTTCATAACCTAAGCTGTATTTCTCTCTATATATATATTTAATTTCTTTAATATCTATGAAGATCACAAATGTTTATGTTTTAGCAGCCAGATTTTTTTCACAGTCAGTGAAGAGCTCTGCTCTTGTTCACTGTGCAGATGAAGATATTTCCTAAATTGTCATTTGCTTCAGCCATCACTCTCCACATTCAATGCTATCAGACTTCTTTGGGGATGATCTGTGAGCCACTGTAGTTCTGGCTGTCACCCCAATTACTGTAAAGAATGAGATGAGAATATCATCTAGTTCTTGTGTAAACCCTTTAGCATGATTATATGTTATACATAATACAAATTCATTTTTTCAGTTGTTATAGATTTGGTTCAGAATTTGTAAATTAATGTATTTGATTCTTTTTTATAATATTCAAATTTGTTCAGTACTTCCCTTCAGAATTTTTAAAAAATTAAAAAACATTTTTGAAGGCTAGCTGTTTCTCTAACAGTGATTTAAGTGCCTATAGAGTATCAAGAAATAAAATTTGAAAGATTTTTACTTTTAATACTGTTGAAAGAAATGTGGATTTTTGTTCATTTATGCTAAACAATAGAAGGAAATAATTAATTTCAGTTTCTTGGGTTGGCTTTTTTTTTTTTTTATTGTTAGCTGAATAGGTGATTTTTTTTCAAGTTAAGAATACAGAACACTTTTTAAGTTAAGATGTCTGTGTATCTTAGTGATTTCCAGTGTAACAGCTCCAGGTGCAATGCCCTGTGTTTATTTCAAGATACTTGTATAATTTAGATGCTTAGAATTTTCACACAAACAGTCCCAAGTTATTGTTGGTGAGCTCACACATCAAAAAGGGATGGCTTTTTGTGGTAGTGGTGGAAATGGAGCGGTGTGGGCAGAGGGATCTGTCCTGGCTGTGTAGACTGTGCTGAGCAGAGTTGCAGGGACAGACCATCATGGAGCTGGTGGGTGGCATGGGCACTGCCAAGCTGTGTGGGGCAGCAGGAGTGTTGCAGCCAGGCTGAGCTGTTAGGCACCCTGCTAACATGTGGCCCTCACAGAATTTATTTTCGCCTTATCACCCCTTGCCAGGGCTGGGGTGGTGTCTCTCGAGCTGTGTAGAGTGCAGTGTGCACCTTGGCCTGTCGGTGGCACTGTTGCAGCACTTTTAAGCCATGCCATCAGGCTAAGTCACACCCTGTTTGCGGCGATATCATAGATACCTTACTTGACAGCAGACATGATGAGTTGGTAAGTGACCTGTCCTTAGCATGTATGTTTGACCTTTCAGCCTAAGAGAATGTAGGGTGATCTCCTGAACAAACAGTACAAATTAGCTTACTAGAACAGACATGGGAGCAATTTGGGATCAGTGGAAACAGCAATAGTCTTATTTTGTGTTGAAACAGAGAGCTTTCATTTGCACTTTAGAATCTGATAGTTGTTACCCCACCTTCCTCTCCCATTTCTCAAGGTAACTCTCATAGATGAAGTCAAGTTGATGCTCTGATGTATCATGGGTGCATAGACTGCAAGAATCACAGATCAGAATCAGAGAATCACTCAGGTTTGCAAAGATGCTTGAGCTTATCACGTTCAACCATTAACCCCACAGCATCAAGTTCACCACTAAGTTATATTGCTATGTACCAAATCTAAAAGACTACTAAAAATGTCCAGGGATGGTGACACAGCCACCACCCTGGGCAGCCTGTCCCAATGCTTGACCACTCTTTCATTGATTGGGTTTTTTCCTAATATCTAGCCTAAACTTATCCAGGTGCAGCTTCAGGCCATTCTTTCTTGTTCTATCGCTGTTCTATTACCTGTGAGAAGAGACCACCATCTTCCTCTCTACACTGTCCTTTCAGGTAGCTGTAGAGTATGATGTCTCCCCTGACTGCTCTTCCTCAAACTAAACAGTACCAGTTCCTTCAGCCATTCTTCATAAGACTTATTCTCTAGGCCCTTCACCAGCTTTTAGCTCTTCTTTGCACGCACCCATGAAGCTGGGTGTCCAGTGAACAACTACTTCTACTGCTAAAGAATGAGGCAAAGTAGACATTGAGGTACCTCAGCCTTTTTCTCATCCTTTGTCACCATATTTCCTCCTGTATCCAATAATGGATGAGGATTCTCCCTAGTCCTCTGTTTGTTAATGCATTTACAGAAATATTTCTTATTGTCCTCAACAGCTGTAGCTACATTCAGTTCTAGACGGGCTTTGGATCTTAGGAGGTCTCTATTGCATCCACTTCTCAGAAAGTTCTGAGCTTAGCTCAGTTTGCTCAGGGCTGCATTTAGTGAGTGTGAAAGCACCTCTGCCCAGCCTGTGCCACTGCTTAATCACATTTACAAAAATTTCCTCCACAGCTACTTGGTTCCACCTATTTTGTACTGTCCTCTAACAAGGCATAACTCTACGGAGTTGGACTCTGCTCCCTTTTCAGGACAACTGCTGAGCAGCAGGTAACATTACTCTGGCGCCTAGTCTAGAGACATATAAGCCTCAATAATCAAGCCATTTCAAATTTGTATATAGATGTGAAAGAATGGTGCAGTGTGTTGAAATTTCCCTCCCAACATTAACTTTGCCAGACCAGCTCAGCAGGAAGCAAATAAAAGCTGTATTTACAGGCAAAACTACAATCTACAATGGAATGCAATGAATGTGTACAAATATACAATATTTACAATACTTACAGATATTTACAACAAACAACCAGCACAAGAACCCCCTGGTCAAAGACCAGGGGAAGCTACTACCTTCTCCTTCCCTACCTACCCAGACTCCCCTGGACATAAAGAAGGGAGAAAGGAGCAGAGAAAGTTGCTGTTAGACTTAACCAAAACACTGTAGCCAAGGTTGATCAGAAGCAAGTTAGTATCTCTCAGAAGTGAAAAATGAGAAAAGGGAAGGCAAGGGAAGGCACGGGAAGGGAAGGGAAGGGAAGGGAAGGGAAGGGAAGGGAAGGGAAGGGAAGGGAAGGGAAGGGAAGGGAAGGGGAGGGGAGGGGAGGGGAGGGGAGGGGAGGGGAGGGGAGGGGAGGGCCAATTGTTTCGGTACAACCAGTCTTATGGTAGATAACTCTTCAGTGGAACTGTTTAGAATTTTTTTTCCCCCTTTTTACCCCCAATAGTGATTTATTTCCATTTTACTACGTTTCTGCTCAATATCTGTGAAAAATTTTAAACATACAGCCTGAAACTACAACAATCCCCCCCTTCTAAACAATTCCATTGGCTGCTGATACTACCCATCTAATCTAAAACAACATCTTCAATAATGACCAAATAAAGTCCATAGTCCATTCTGGCTATCTCAGGTGTATATGATTCAAAAGTTTAAAACAAACAAACCACAAAAAAAAAAAAACACAAAAAAAACCCAACAAAAAAACCCCAACAAACCCCACAGAAAATAAGAAAACAGTTTGTTCCTTCACAGATGAGACAAAGAAAAGGAACAGGGACTCTGAGGTGACTCAGGGCTCTCGGGGTTCATGCATCGTAGATTCCTCATGGATTCTTCCTTTGGGCGTGATGTTATATTTGTATAATACTCTGAATTTAAACTCTCTCAGCTAATGTTGGATTTCTTTCTGAATTTCACTATTCTCTTGCATTACCCAGTAAGTGTGACCAGGACCTTCAGCAGAAACCACCCTTCAGACAGGTTTGGCCTCTCCTGAAGGAGAAAATACCCAGTTTTGCCCAACAGATTGTTTTCTCTAACAACAGGAACTCTATCACCTTCTACCTTTCATAACAAATCTGATTGTACAGGTCCAGCTTGAATTACTGAACCTTTACTATTTACCAACCAGGTTGCTTGTGCTAGATGTTTCTCTTAGTTTTGCAAAGATCCACCCCCCATGGCTTTGAGAGTGGTCTTCAGCAAACAGTTGTAGTGTTCAATCTTTCCTGCAGCTGGTGCATAGTAAGGAATGTGGAATATCCACTTGATGCCATGCTCTTTGGCCCAGTCTTTCACAAGATTGGTTTTGAAATTATTTCATCTGGGTCGAGGCAATCCCATGCAAAATACAGGCTGGGCAGTGACTGGCTGGAAAGCAGCCCTGAGGAGAGAGACTTGGGGGTGCTGGTGGATGAGAAGCTCAACATGAGCTCTCAATGTGCACTTGCAGCCCAGAAAGCCAGTCAGATCCTGGGCTACATCAAGAGAAGTGTGGCCAGCAGGTCAAGAGAGGTGATTCTCCCTCTCTACTCAGCTCTGGTGAGACTGAGTCCATGAGGATAATCAGAGGGCTGGAGCAACTCTCCTATGAGGACAGACTGAAAGAGTTGGGGCTGTTCAGTCTGGAGAAAAGAAGGCTCTGAGGTGACCTTATTGTGACCTTCCATTTTCTGATGGGGGCCTACACGAAGCCTGGGGAGGGACTTCTCAGGGTATCAGGTAGTGATAGTACTAGGGGGGAATGGAATGAAGCTGGAGGTGGGGTGATTCAGACTGGACATAAGGAAGTTCTTCACCATGAGAGTGGTGAAGCCCTGGAATGGGCTGTCCAGGGAGGTGGTTGAGGCCCTATCCCTGGAGGTGTTTAAGACCAGGCTGGATGAGGCTCTGGCCAGCCTGATCTAGTGTGAGGTGTCCCTGCCCATGGCAGAGGGGTTGGAACTGGATGATCAAGGTGGTCCCTTCCAACCCTGACTGATTCTGTGATTCTATTTCTGTTGTCTGACTCAATCCTCTCTGAAGTTCTGTGTCTCCACAGGATTTGTCTCTTCAGACCAAGAATGGTGTTGCATGCAGTTGCATGTGGAACTGGATAAGTTTCCAACTATCCAAAATCCCACTGTACCTAAAAAACATAGTTTCTTTCTTGTTGATGGGATTTGCCACAGTAGAGACTCTGTTTAGCATATTCACTGGAACTTGATGGTGACCATCCTGCCACTGCAATCCCAGAAACTGGATTTCTCTAGCAGATCCTTTTACCTTGTCTCACTTAATGTCAAAACCTGCTTTCAAGAGAACGTCAATGATTTTGTTACCTTTCTCAAAGACTTCTTCAGCAGTTTTATCCCAGACTATGATGTCATCAATGAACTGAGTGTGTTCTGAGTGTGTGTACCTTTCTCCAAAGCATCATGGATCACTGCATGACAGATGCTTTGTGGTGGTTTAGGCTGGGTGCTGGCCTGGATGCCACTGCACAGACCACACCTGGGAGGCCCCAAAAGGGGGCCCAGCCCAGTGGGTGGTCACAGGAAGCCAGGTATTTCACCCATAATTCCCTGCTCCTCTATAAAACATCTGCGCGGGGTCCTTTCTCTTTCGTCCCCTGCAGCTGCCTAGGTAAAATAGCATGAGCTGCATCCCTTGGGCCTGCCAAGGCCCAAGGCTGGGTTGGAGAGGTGGGTTTGGTGGTACCCACAGGTGGGGATGGGAGGTTCTTGGGTATATTTTGGGGATCTCTCTTTGTTATGGTGCTTGTGGGTTTCTGTAAAACTTTCATTGTTTTTCCATTTAAACTTTCCACCATTTTTACAATCTGTTTGTCGTGAGTCTTTCTTTTGCCTGTGGTGGGAGAATTGGTCTCCCAACCCACTACATGCTTAAACTGTGAATCTAGCCTTGAAGCAAACAATTATCATTGTATGGGGTGGCTCCAACAATCATATACCCTGTTTAATTCTAAACTGCTTGAATAATATCCTGTTCAGACAAAGAAATAGACTAGATATCCTAATATGTATTCCTCTTGCTTAGCATCTATGATTTCATACACTTTTGAGTTTTCTTTTTCACATGATGTATCATCCTACTCAAGAAAACCCAAACCAACTCAACCAAACAAAAAACCCCACACAAATAAACCAAAACCCAAAACCCAATAAAAAACAGAAAAAGGGGAAATATTTTCAGATGTAATTAAGTGATAAAGTTCACTTACAGCTTTGTACGTGATGATTGTAATAACTGCTATGCCAGAACAGTTAGTGTAAAACTCAGTATAACTGTATACGATGTGATTGCTATACATGCACAGCTACACAACCAACTTTTTTAGAGAGAGGCTAATTTTTCATATATTAACCCTTTCTCAATATTATTCTTAAATTGAAATAAAGCTCAGGCTGTTAAACTTGTTTGCATTTTTTGACAGGTAGTAAGACAAACTTTATTAGTGGTTGTTCTTCATGTGAGTTCTTGTGAAGCTAGCAAATTCCCTCTTGGTTGTATTGCATTACCATGTGAGGTAGTTTTAGGCTATGCCTTTAATTTTTTTCATAGATCTTGAGCATGAAAGTAGTAAAATGTAAATAAATCACTATTGGGTGTAAAAAGGACAATAAAGGTAATTCTAAACAATTAATTGGAGAGATATCTATCATAAGACTGTTTGTACCAAAATAATTGGTTCTTCTCATCTCTTCTCGCTTCTTCACTTTGGAAAGATACTAACTTGTTTCTGCTCAACCTTGGCTGCAGTGTTTTGTTTAAGTCTAACAACAACTTTCTCTGCTCCTTTCCCCCTTCTTTATGTCCAGGGGGTCTGGGTAGGCAGGGAAGGAGAAGCTAGTAGCTTCCTCTGGTCTTTGACCAGGGGGTTCTTGTGCTGGTTGTTTGTTGTAAATATCTGTAAGTATTGTAAATATTGTATATTTGTACATATTCATCGCATTCCATTGTAGATTGTAGTTTTGCCTGTAAATACAGCTTTTATTTGCTTCCTGCTGAGCTGGTCTGGCAAACTTAATGTTGGGAGGGAAATTTCAACACACCACATTACAAAATCAATTGGTGCCTATTCAACATGGGACAATTGCTTGATTGATTAATTCATGCTCAGATTAAGGAAGCCAAAATGAAGCTGGTTTGGGTTTTGTGGCATTTGGTATATTCTGTTCTAACTGTGATATTTTATAAATGGTTTGTGTTTCTGCACTTAATGGATCAAGTTATCAGGTACATAGTACATACGCTATTCTTCTGGTTTAAATGCAAGTTAAAGAGCTTTGGTGATTACTGCCTTGGATTTGTTGGTTTGGGGACATACAGCAATTTAGCTGTGAGCGTCCCTCCTGGATTTGTTGCATTCAGTGTTTCTGCAACTAGATAGTCATGCAACTGAAGATGATTATGCTGATTTGGAGTTTAAATTGTTCTGTTTGTTTTGGCTGAATTATGGTCAGGGTGATTCTGATGAGGGAGAGAAAGTCTGTCTTAAAGATCTAGTTAACTTAGTGAAGCCACCAATGGATGATGAAGATGCAGGACAGGATATGAGTCTGAGTAGATCAGGAACCCAGGGAGGTGCTTCTGAACTTAAGAGGACAGCAGGATGAGGAAGATAAGTATTATGATGATAATGATGACATACAGTCAGCTAATGAACCCAGGCAGGAAATTAGGCATGTAAGAAAAGATTGCATTAGAGGAGACACTGCGCTAATAATGAGCTGGTTGGAAAGATGCATTGACACAGGTGCTCCTGCTCTACTGGTCGGTGATAAGTCAGCAGCTCATCTTGGAACACTCTCAAAAGATAGCGGAATTCATAAGCATTTAGGCACTATTCTTGGTAAATGAATACCCATTCAGGAACAGACTCCCATGGAACCCTCAGAGATGGAACACCAAACATGAGGGAATTAAGCATTTCAGAGAATTTGCTATGAGAGAATTACTTTATGGAAGTCATGGCACCCTGAATCCTGATGAAATTCCTGTGGGGACAGGTCTCGCCAAGAATCTTATTAAACTTGCTCCTTGTAATTATGCTACTATTCTGGCAAGCAGAATTGTGGCAAGAAGTTATGGGGGAGTACCTCCTTCTGCTGCTCATTTTACTGACCAAATGAGGCAATTGGAGCATAGTCTCACACGTGTTTCTATGGTCTCAGCCATTGAAACTCTGTCTGGAGAGATAAAGAATTGCATGAAAGAGATGAAGGAGGAATTTAAAACCTCCATATCTTCCTCTTCCAGATGGATACAAGTTTCAGCTGTTAGACATCCTCCAAAGAGGCCATTTCAAAGTAGGTCAAACCAAAACTGACAACAGAGGCAACCATGTGGGAGTATTAGGATAACTCTGTGTGGTCAGTTTGGTGAAAACATGAGTAAGTGGGATGGTCAACCAACTTCTGCTCTTTCCAGATATGGGAGCTGCAGAGTGGCAGAGCCTGAGGAAACAATACCAGAAGGGTATCTGTCATTTCCTCAGTTTCCCAGAACAACTCTAGTAGCTCCAACAGTGATTCTGACACTAATACTAGGTGATGTGTCAACTGTACATGTGGATGTAATCCCCATAACTAGGGGTGCTCTGCCTCCCACTGAGGGGAGGAGAGGCATAATGGAGATAACAGAATCTATTGGGATGTGTACACTCAGTGGCTTGGCACTTCAAAATTTCAGAAGTACAGGGCCTTGGTTGACACAGGAGCTCAGTACACTGTAATACCATCAAACTATCAAGAGTCAGAGCCTATAACTATTCTGGGAGCCATTGGTGGATCTCAAGAGTAGACTATGATATAAGTTGACACAAGTTTAACTGGGAAAGAGTGGAACAAACATACTTTTGTGACAGGACCTGATGCACCTTGTATTTTGGGAATTTATTTTATGAGAGAAGGGTGTTTCAAAGACCCTAAGGGTTACAGATGGGCTTTTGGAATAGTGACTGAAGAAACTGATAGAGGAAAGTTGAAGTTGTCTATTAGACCTGAACTTTCAGATGAACCTGCAGTTGTGGGACAGGATGAGATAGAGGATGTGAAGTTACTGGTTGCTTCTCAAACTGTGCATCACAGGCAATACAGAACCAACTGTAACTCTTTGGTGCTCATTCACAAATTGATGTGTCAATTGGAAGGTCAGAATGTCATCAGCAAAACTCATTCACTTTTCAACAGTCCATTGTGGCCTGTGCAAAAGCAAAATGGAGACTGGCATCTGACAGTTGACTTCTGTGGTGGTTTGAGCCTTAACTGGGAGTTCAGAGCTCAGATGGGGGAAGGGCTGAGAATCTCTTCCCCCACTCCCCCCTTCTCCCTCCCAACAGAGAGGGGAAAAAAAGGAAGGAGCAAATCCACCAAACAATAATATGTCAATAAGAGGTAAGATTCACAAGGTCAAGGAACAGGGATGGATGGGAGGGGGACAAAGAGGAAGAATACAAAGCAAGTTTCTCTCTGACGAGGCGCAGAGGCAGCAGGGAGAAGGATCAGGCCCGACCACGTGGCAGAGGAGCAGGAAACCAGCCACAGTAGCTCTCATCCAGGAGAGGCAGGAGCCAAAAGGAGAGCTAACAGCTACGATGTCCTGCTTTTTATACCCTAGCTGGGCAGGGAGGGGGGAGTGGAACAGACTCAGGTTCCCACGGGAGAAACGCCCTGCAGGGAGGGTAAAGTACCCACAAGCCCTCCACCCTGCTTTGTTTTCTTGTTCTCAGAATGGGCATTAACCCACCACCACCCACCCCTCTGATCCAATTCCTCTGTCCTGCCACAGCCCCTTCATGCAATCTTGACACGAGGTATTAGAATCCGCGATGCAACTCCCTTGTTATCCCAGCTCGCTCCCAGGGCAGTCTCTCTCTCTCTCCAGTGATGGTCAATGTAGGTGGTGGTTGAACTGAGCAGGCAAGTGGAGAAGAATCAGGAATCAGTCTGTCTTTGAAAGGGAAAGGAAAAAAAAAAATCAGGAACAGTCTGTTGCTGTAGGGACATCAGGAACAGTCTGTTGCTGTAGCGAAGCAGGTACAGGTGCAGGTGAGATGATGCAGGAGCTCTCTGGGTTGGTGCGCAGTGTGTATGTTGAGTCCTGGATGCTAGGCTGGTATTAAGCTAGGAGGGAGAAACTTAGAACAACTTATAGCTACTTACACAATTACTATAATACATCGATGAGTGTTGCCCCCTCTGAGTTCATCCCCTCTCTGCCAGCGTCACGTTCCACTGTGGGATACACTGAATGTCCCCAGTTTCTAACGTGACCCAGTATGTGTGACCAGGCCTCTCAGCAGAGACCACCCCTTGGGTTGGTTTGCCCCCACCAGCAGCAGGAAAACCCCACACTGACTTCCCCAGCAGGTTTTTCTCAGCAACCACAAGAACTCCATCTCCATCCACTGTTTGCAGCAGGTCGGACTGGGCAGGACCAGCTCGGTTCACAGGTCCTCTGCTGTTCACTAATCAAGTGGCTTGAGCTAAGTGTTTTTCCCAGTTCCTAAAGGTTCCACCCCCAACTCAGCCTTAGGCCTGGACAGACCCAAGGGAGGCAACTCACACCATTTTACCTAGGCAGCAGCAGGGGCCAAACAGGAAGTCGGGGACCTGCTTGGATGTTTTATAGAGGAACAAAGAATTATGGATGAAATACCTGGTTTGCTGTGACCACCCAGTGGGCTGCACCCTTTTGGGACCTCCCAGGTGTGGTCTGTACAGTGGCATCCAGGCCAGCACCCAGCCCAAACCACCACACACTGAAGTTCTATAATTTATCTGAGCTGCCACAGAGGTGGCTGCCCCGGCATGTGCAGTCAGGCAGAAGGCTCTGCAGCCAAAATGGCATCACATGCACAGCCCTGGAGGGTTTTAAACTTCCCACAGTTGATGTCATGATCCCAATCCTGAGCAGGCATGTGAGGGGATGACCCTGCCAGACCTCACCATCTACCAGGGGTCCTCCCAACCCACATAGCCACAAAAAGAAAGCAAAAGCAAAGAAGAAAACTCTCAGTTCAAGCGCAGTGGTCCCGGGTGCCAGTCCCAATCGGCTCTGCAACCAAAATGGGTGGGGTTAGGAAATGAATATGTATAGGTGGATTGTGAAACTCAATGCATATGTAATGGTTCAGGGTATAAATAGGGTAAATAATGTTGCTGAAGTTGTGTATGCTTTGGATGAATTACCACCCATGTGCCACAGCGCTGAATAAATACATACCTACTTTACAACTTGCAAGTTGTGGAGTTTTTGCTGCATGTAATTTTGGTGAGCCAGGCAGGAGAGTCACTGTCCGGCTGCGGGATCAGCTGAGGAATGGACTCCCTAGGTGCACCCTGGGAGTTTCCCAGGAGGGACTCTGAACCTCGTCTCGCTCACTGCAGGGGCAGACAACTACCTGCTGGCACTGTGGGAAAATGGTATGTATCCAGTATAGAGAGCCTGTAAGCCATACGTGAGGTTAGGGCTGCTGGTAAGACACACAGAGACGTCTGGTGTGCAGCATAGATGCTTTTGGTGAAGTTTTTTGGTGAAGTTTGGGAGTGGTCGTTAGCCGCTATTAGAACTGTTACTGTGTGCTAGCCGAGCTCGGAAGTTTTGTTGTGTCAGTGAGATGTACACTTGGTATGAAGCGAGTGGGAGATCTATCCGACCTCAGGCAAGTGAGGTGGCTGGAGAAAAGCGAAGGGATTGGAGTAAGTGCGATTGGTGGAGGTGTGGTGCTGGAACACAGTAATTAGTGCTAATTGTAGTGCTAATTGTAAGAGGTCTGTAAAAGCAGGCAGACAAAGGAGGGAGAAAATGGAAAGTGGCTAAAGCAAAGGAATTTCTAAAGCAAGCCTTTTGGGATGTATTATAGCTCATTGGAGAGAGATTGCAGGGACTGGAGGTACGGAGAACAACAGAACTCTAATCAAGTACTGTACCCAATGGTGGCCGTTATAAATAGGATAAATAATGTTGCCAAAGTTGTGCACGCCATGTGCCTCAGCAGGGAATAAATATATACCTACTTTACAACTTTTGAGTTGTGGAGTTTTTGCTGTATATCAATATAGTATGTGGAGTATAGAGATTTGTGTATTGCCCATTCCACATCTTGGGCTCAGGATCAATCAAACCCTGAACATTTAATGGGGTAGGGACAATTTTTCTGACCCATAGCTGCAATCTCGCTATACCAGAGAGGTCCTGTAGCTAATAGCAGTATTGGCAACAAAAGCCTTTGAAAAGATACCAGATTTAAAATGGTCAACAAAGCCTTTCAGGGTTGTGCAACAGGCCAATTATGAATAGAATAGAATAGAATAGAATAGAATAGAATAGAATAGAATAGAATAGAATAGAATTAACCAGGTTGGAAGAGACCTTTGAGATCATCGAGTCCAACCTATCAACCAACACTATCTAATTAACTAAACCATGGCACCAAGTACCCCATACATACAGTTCATAGGCTGCAGAGGGCAGTGGAACACTAAGTTGACCTCCCTGAAGCATCTGACACGTTAATTAAACAATTAGCTGTGGAAAATGCAAATAGCAACTGTCAACGTGTATTAGAAACTCTTAGATCCACAAATAAGCAAGCAGTCTGATTTTATCCAGGCACATGCCCATGTGGGGTCAGAAAGATACAAAGCTGAAATGCAGGCAGAGTTATTGGCTTCAGCATTAGCACAACTGTTAATCGTGCTCAAGTGATATGCTTTAACTGTGGACAAGAGGGACATTTCAGGTGTGATTGTCCCGGACCTAATAATGAAGTAAAAAAAGTGAACAAGGTATGCTGTAAGTGTAGAAAGGGCTTTCACTGGGCAAGTCAGTGCTGCTCCCAATTTAACATTTCAGGAAGATAAATTGTTCAATCAGGAAACAGGGTGAGGGGTGTGAGACCCAGTGCCCCCAAAATGAACAGGGTCCTTTATGCAGAAATACCGGACCTGATGGGTCTGGATCTGATCTCTTCAAAGGAACAGGGGGGAGTGCTGGATTGGACATATGCAATGCCAAACCTGCCAGATGTCTGCCAAGTCTGACAGATGTGTCTGTAACAATGGTAACATCTAATTCTAGGAACTCATGCTTTGTTAATAGGTTGATCATCCACAACTAAAATGGATTTATTTGTTCTCCCAGGAGTGATAGATAAGGATTACAAAGGCAATTTAAAAATCATGCTCTGGACACCCTCCCCACCATGTTAAGTTCCACAGGGGAAAAAAATTGCTCAACTAATATCTTTGCCTGATTTGTCCACTGGAATTTGGCCACTTAAAGAAAATAGGGAGGGAGTTATGGGTAGCTCAGGCTGTCCAAAAATTTTATGGATGCAAGCAATCAAGGATGATCATCCTATGCTGAATGTCTGTATAATGGGAAGGCCCTTTACAGGTCTCATTGACACTGGAGCAGATTATACTATTATACGAGCTCAGAAATGGCCAGACAATTGGGAATTGTCACAACTGTTAGCTACCATAGAAGGAATAGGTGGATCTCAAATTCCCTATCAGTCAAAAAATCCATTGAAAATAGTGGGACCCAATGGCAAAATTGGTAATATAAGACCCTTTGTTTTACAAACATCTTGTAACCTCTGGGGAAGGGATCTTTTGACACAATGGTGCCTCACACTGTCGACAAATTTTTGGTAAGGGCCATTGAAAAGAATCAGCCTTGCCTTAAACTGACATGGCTAATGACACAGCCTGTCTGGGTTGACCCTTGACCAGTGAGAGGCTGAAACAAGCAAACATCTTGGTAATGGAACAGTTAGAGGCAGGTTATACTGCACCATCTACAAGCCCCTGGAATACACCAATATTTGTAGTACCAAAAAAATCTGGGAGGTGGTGGTTGCTTGAAGATCTTAGAGCAGGTACCTAATCCTGTGGCAATTCCAGCATCCGCAAGCCCTCCACCCTGTTTTGCTCTTTTCAGAATGGGCATTAACCCACCACACCATGCTATGTAATAGACTAAAAAGACTGCTTTTTTACTATTTATCTCCATCCAGATGATTGTAAATACTTTCCCTTTTCAGTTCCCACTGTTAATTCTCAGGGTCCTATAGAAGGAAATGAATGGGTTGTCTTGCCACAAGGGATGAAAAACAGTCCAATGATTTGTCAATTTGTTGTGGGGTCAGCATTGAAACCTGTGAGAAATGCTTTTCAGGATGTTTTAATATTTCACTACATGTATGATATTCTCATTGCTGCAGAACAGGAGGATCGATTGTCAATAGTTTTACCTGTATTGCTGTCAAACTTAAAACATTATGGGTTACAGGTGGTCCCTGAGAAGGTTCAATGTGAACCACCTTGAAAATATCTGGGATGGAAATTGAGAGAGTCTAAAGTCATGCCATCGAAAATCAAACTTCTGAATTCAGTGCACACATTAAATGACTTAAAGAAATTGTTGGGCACTATAAATTGGGTCAGGCCCAGGCTGGGCATTATTACCTTAGAAGTACTACCTCTCAGCTGTTACGGAGAGACACTGACTTAGCCTCACCATGAGAGCAGACACCAGACACCTTACAATCACTAAATAGTACAATTGGAAAAGTACAATCAGGTTTTGCTAGCCACTGTCAGCCACAGTTGCCATTAAGAGGCTTTGTTATCAATTCTAGTTACCAGCCTTTTGGGATTGTCGGTCAACAGGATGGTAAGGATTTGTACCTCCTGGAGTGGCAATTTTTATCCCACCAACCATCTAAATCCATTTGTACAAGATTTGAAGTGATTGCAAATGTTATGTACTTGCAAATATGTACTTGCAGCATCTCTATTTTTCCAGAGGATGTTGATGTCTTACACATCACATTTAACAAACAGGATTTTTCTTACGATTTAGCCAATTCCATGGCACTGCAAATTGTCTTGGCAGATTTCATCAGCACTGTTGACTTGGTCATAAGCTGCTGCAATCTCTTTCTGATATCCCTTTAACTGCCACACCTATTGTCTCTAACAAACCATTGGTGGGAGCATGAACTGTCTTCTAGACAGCTCACCATCTTCACACAAGGATATGGTAGTTTGACTTGACAATGCCAAACAGGAATGGAAACATCATATCCTTCATCAGGAAGGCATAGCTCAGAGTTATGGGTTGCGGTCAAGGCATTTAAGCTATTTGCCAGGGAACCAATGAATATGGTTGTAGATTCCAAATGTGTTTATGGGGTGCTGTTACAGTTAGAATTTGCATTTATAAAAAGACTGAATAACAAGGAATTGTTTAAAATTTTGTAGAATCTACTCCCAACACTAAAATGAGATTCATCCATATTCTTCCTCTATAGAGTCTAAATAATATAAATGTAAAAATAATCAGAGTTCACATTATTTTTAATAAATACATTAACCTAAGAAAGTAGTAGCAGCCTAACTCAGAAATAACTGTTACCAAAGCTTTTCCAAACATATCCTTTAGCACAGTTTATTAATTCAAATATAAAAAAGAGATAACTTAGATCAGAACTATACTGCCTGATAACACAGGCTTGAAAAACAGGTATGTCAATACTATGTCCTTTCCTTTTTAATAAAGTTAGTCTCAGAAAAAAAAACAAACAAAAAACAAAGCACCATAATCTTGTTTCCTCCCTTCAATTATATCATTTGCCCCCTTTTTTTCACAGAGGTTTGCTGTCCAGGCAGAGCTGTCATATGGTCAGCCACCCCAAGACTCATTAGGCATAAAAAGGCAGACCAATCTATAGAAGTCACATGACAGGATTAAGTACACTTTGGTGTACTGCTGGTTTCCTCATAGCATGTGGCTTCTGCAGATGTAGTTATCTTCATAACACCACCTGCATACTGGGAGGTGCCAAGTATCTCAGACTAACAGGTCTCCAAGACCTTATTTAATAAAGGATCTTTGAGGACAACACATTGCAAGTCTCAGAACCATCTCTCCCTGTGTGATAACACTGAAAGCACACCTTGAGTACTGTGTCCAGTTCTGGGCCCCTCAGTTTAGGAAGAATGTTGACTTGCTGGAACGTGTCCAGAGAAGGGCAACAAGGTTGGTGAAGGGTTTGGAACACAAGCCTTTGAGGAGAGACTGAGGGAGCTGGGGTTGCTTAGCCTGGAGAAGAGGAGGTTCAGGGGAGACATTATTGCTGTCTACAACTACCTGAAGGGAGGCTGTAGCCAGGTGGGGCTTGGTCTCTTCTCCCAGGCAACCAGCACCACAACAAGAGGACACAGTCTCAAGCTGCACCAGGGGAGGTTTAGGCTGGATGTTAGGAAGAAATTCTACACAGAGAGAGTGATTGCCCATTGGAATGGGCTGCCCGGGGAGGTGGTGGAGTCACCATCATTGGAGGTGTTTAGGAGGAGACTTGATAGGGTGCTTGGTTGCACGGTTTAGTTGATTAGGTAGGTCAGATAATAGGTTGGACATGATGATCTCGAAGGTCTCTTCCAACCTGGTCTATTCTATTCTATTCTAAGCATCCAGCATTTACATTTTCAAGGCTAACAGCCAGGTATTGAAATAGCTGCACCTTACTTTTTTGTTTTTCAAACCTGTCAGGCATTTGGAATTCCTGGACAGCTAAGTAAAGGTTGAAGTGGTGCTGGACTAGGATGTGCCCATGTTCTTGAATTTTGTAATAACTACTGGCCAGTACAGGCTTTGAGTTGACTGAGGAGGAACATTCTTGTAAAGCTGTATTTATCAGGCTTCTGGAGTTTGAGTGAGGTTGTCAATTAAGAGTGGAAATGGATGCTGTGCAACTGATTCACTCACATCTTGAAAGAGACTCGTAATTACAGCTCTGAGTTGATAGTGACAATCAACCTGAAGAGAAGTGCTGATCCCCAGTTATTTTATAACCTTATTTGCAAAAGATTTTCAAAAGGTAAAAACAGCTCTTAAAGCAAGTTACCATTGCATATTTTAAAGAAACACTAAATTGGTCTTAGAAAATTTATCACAGTGATTTAAGTCTACATATTCACAGAAACTTGTAACATTGTATCAACACAGTAACTAAACCTGTTAGCAGAACTAAAATATTTTCAAACTTACGAGTCTTGGAATTATTTAAAATTCTCATTTAATTTTTTATTACAGGTACTGATACTTAAAACAAGTCTATTACCTTATTTTTGTAATGATGCACGGGAAATACACAAATTGCAAAATTCCACTTGAGCTACTTACAATCATGTATGCTGACATGATGTTAAGACACAGAGAAGATATCCTCCCATCAGGGAAAAAAAAAAAAAAATTGAAAAAGCTTCCTTTAACTGTTTATTTATTAGCATACATTCCCAGCCATCTGCAATAACACAGCACAGGAAAACAAACCCTGTTATTTTAAATACCATCATTTGTGTGGTACACAAATTCGGAAAAGGCTCATGGTAGGGAGGACACACAAAAATTCTTTCATGGAAACAGAGACAGAATTTTCTGTAGGATCAAATACATGCATGACTCATATGGCAAAAAATTCCTAAAGGTTAAAGAGGAAGTCTGGAGAAAGAAAGACTCTTTCTTAGTCAAGGAGGATTGGGTTAGAGAGTGTTGAGGCGAGCTGGACAAATCCACAGGCTTTGACAGAATCCACATGCAAGTGTCAAGGAAGCTGGCAGGTATCATTGCTAAGGCATCCTCTGTCATCTTCAAAAGACTATGGAGGACAGGGGACATACCTAAGGATGAGAGGAAGGCCAATGTCACTCCAATCTTCAAAAAGGGAGAAAAAAAAGAGGACACAGGAAATTACAGGCCATACAGGCTCACTTCTATCCTGGAAAAGTGACAGCTCTTTACAGTTGTCATCTCTAAGCATGTGGAAGAAAAGGAGGTTATCACAAATGGCCAACATGTATCAAGGAGAGATCATCTATAGTCATCTATAATACCATGGCTGACAGAGTAGATGAGGGAAATCAGTGGATGTTGTCTACCTTGACTCCAGCAAGGGTTTTGCCACCATCTCCCCTAATATCCTCATAGGTAAGCTTAGGAAATGTGAGTTAGATGAGTGGACAGTGAGGTGGCTTGAGAAGAGTTTGAGTAGCAGAGTTCAGGAGGTCATAATCAGCAACACAGTCTAGTTGGAAGCTTTTAACTAGTGATGTTCACTAAAGCCCAGTACAAGGTTGAGTTTTATTTAACATTTTTGTCAAAAACCTGGAAGAAGGGAGAAAGTGTACTCTCAGCAAGACTGACGATACAAAACTGTGAGGAGTGGTTGATACACCACCATTGCCATTCAGCAAGACCCAGACAGGCTATGGAGTTGGGCAGAGAAGAATCTAATGAAGTTAAAACTGCAAGTGTAGGATCCTCTAGCTAGAAAGGATTAATCCCATGCACCAATACTGGTTAGGGGTTGAGCTGCTAAAAAGCAGCTTTGCAGAGAAGGTCCTGAGTCCTCATGGGCAACAAGTTCGTAACAAGACAGTAATGTTCCCTCATGAACAGAAAGGCCGCGAGTACCCTGGGCTGAATGAAGAATGTGGCTAGGAAGTCAAGAGAGGTTATCCTCTGCTCCATTTTGCCCTAGTGCCTAGGGCAGGTCATACAGGCACACATCTAGGTGGGGCTTGAAAGTTTCCAGTGAAGGAAACTCCACAACCTTTCTGGGCAGCCTGCTCCAGGGCTCCAGCATGCTCACAGCAAACAATTTTCCCCTCCTGTTGAGGTGGAATGTCCTTTGTTCCACTTTGTATCTATTGCCCCTTGTCCTATCACAGAACACCACTGAAAAGACACAGGTCTCTTCTTCTTGACAGCCATCCTTCAGATATTTGTAAACATGAATCAGATCGCATCTCAGTCTTCTTCATACTGAACAGCGTTTTCTCATCAAACAGATGTTCCAGTCCCCATGACATGCAAAGCCTGGCAGATACTACAGGCAAATGTACCAATGAGCTCATGTACCAATAAATTCATGTTTGTGAAATCCCTGTCCCAAGGAAGAGGATTGATCCTGCTGGAGGAGGGTTGTGAGATGGAGGTCAGAGGTAAGAGATGCATTTGATTCCCTGCAGTGCCAGGAGCATGCATCTCTATGGTGTGAGACAGCCTTAGCTATTGAGGAAGATACCTGAGCCTGCCTTTGGAGAGGGGATGGGTTAACTCTCTGACTTTGCTTTTTCTGCAGTTTTGTGGCCAGCAGGAGCAGGGAGGTCATTCTGCCCCTGTGCTCAGCACTGGTTAGGCCACACCTTGAGTACTGTGTCCAGTTCTGGGCCCCTCAGTTTAGGAAAGATGTTGACTTGCTGGAACATGTCCAGAGGAGGGCAACAAAGCTGGTGAGGGGTTTGGAGCACAAGCCCTATGAGGAGATGCTGAGGGAGCTGGGGTTGCTTAGCCTGGAGAAGAGAAGGCTCAGAGGAGACCTTATTGCTGTCTACAACTACCTGAAGGGAGGTTGTAGCCAGGTGGGGCTTGGTCTCTTCTCCCAGGCAACCAGCACCAGAACAAGAGGACACAGTCTCAGGCTGCGCCAGGGGAGGTTTAGGCTGGATGTTACGAGGAAATTCTACACAGAGAGAGTGATTGCCCATTGGAATGGGCTGCCCGGGGAGGCAGCAGACTTGCCATCACTGGAGGTGTTTAGAAGGAGACTTGATAGGGTGCTTGGTGCCATGGTTGATTAGTATTGGATGATAGGTTGGATACAATTATCTTGAATGTCTGTTCCAACTTGGTCTGTTCTAGTCTAGTCTAGTCTATTTTCCCTTGGACTGGTACAGCATGGATTTCCCCAAGCTCCTCTTAGGCTAACAGAGCACACTTATACTGAAATTATATTCTGTCTTGTATAATCACTCCAACTTCCCTGCTAACCATTTCCCCCTGCAGTGAAATCTCATTTGCTCCACTTTTCTCACAAGTACTTGCATATTCCACTGCTTCCTGGTTTTGGCTTCTGCTAGTATCGTGAAGCAAAGCTTAAAAACCATTTCCTGCCTGAAAGACAAAATGGCCTTTTGCTATTAAACCTGCCCGGCAAGTTTGCTCCACTGGAGGTAGCTTTTCGCTCCTCCCTCGCTGCGGCCCTGCCTGTCTCCGCTGCAAGGCTCTCGCCCGCGGGATACGACCGTAGGGAAGGCCCATAGCCACTGCGAGGACCGGGCGATGACAGCACACAACGCAGCCCCGGGCGATGCCTTCCAAAGAACCGCGGCCCACTGCGCATACCCGGATGCATCTCTCTGCCCTGCGCGGGACGCGGGGCGGGGCGTCGCGTCGCTGGGACACACCCTTTGCCGCGGCGGAAAAGCCGACAGAGACCAACTACCGGCAGAGGTTACGCCTCCGCATCCGTTCACTGTAACGAAACCTTCTGTGGGTGCCGGGAGAGACACAGCTCGCCTTTGCCCTCAAGACGCCAGCCCCGATTCATCGTACGCGCAAACACGCACAGTAGGAAAAGGCAAATGTACGCTGCCTTGCCAGGCGCAGCGGCGGGGCGGGCACTTTGCAGCTGCGCGACAGCTGTTTCGGAACGGCGCGTTCAGCACAAGGGCTGAGGCCGAGAAGGGTGGGGGTCACGGCAAGGTCATTGTTGTTTTGGGTCTGGTGGAGAAAATGCTATGCGTTTGAGTGTGTTTCCGATAAGTGATGGTGGAGCGGGTACAGAATATAAGCTTTCGGTGTTTCGCGCGGGTGCTTGCTGCCAGCAGCGGCAGCAGCGGCCTGGCCCCGGGGCTGAAGGATGGGCGGCCGCCGCCGGAGGCGTAGCGTAAGTTAGTGTAAGTTTTTTGCCAGTTCTTGGACGAGCCCTCAGCCCGCAAAGGGACTTGCAGTTTTGCTGTTATTTTTATTATTTCCAGGGCTTCTGAGGCTCATTTCTCGGCGTGAGGCTTTGTACTGTTCTGTCTTGTGCGTGTATGGAATCGTGAAACCAGAACACGGTTTCCACATTCAGAGAGATTACACAGTAAAATCGTTCTCTTTAAGCCTCTTTACATCTAGTCTTGATAGTTACGATAAAAATTCACTGTATTCTGAGACGTATGGGGCTAAGCTTTGGTTGGGAATAACAATATCACAGTAAGAATTTGACTCGTGCCATACTTACAGTGATAATATTGGTTATAAGCATGTCATCGAATTTAATGATTTTTACTTAAGTTGTTTTACTAACATTGAATATGTTTTCAGGTAATTTTATTTGCTGGTGTTTTTTGTTTTTTAAGTAGTTGACGCAATGACAGCCTTTGAAAAGAACCTCCACCAGAAAATTATTTCTCAGCTGCATAATTTTGCTGCTAATGGAGATGCAGCCAAACTAAAAGCATTGCTCAGGCATTCTCCGTCACTTGTCAATGCATCTGCAGATAATGGCTGGACAGCCTTGATGTACGGTGCCAGAAATGGACATCTTGAGGTTGTGCAGCTTCTTCTTGAAAAAGGGTAAGGTGCTTAGCATGTCCCATTGAAGAGCTGTAACTTAAATCCCTGTCTGCTTTTATCTCAGAAAATAAATTTACTTCACAGATAGCAGCAGGATTTTCAAGGTTAAAACTCAGGAAAATATGCTTTGTATTTATAATTGGATTCTTCAATTACATCATGCTTTGCATATTTGCTAAGAAACTCTTTAAAAGTGATGACCATCTCTAAAATTATTCCATTGATCTTCAAGGATATATTGACACTTCCCACAGACAAACAGAATAGAACAGTTTGTATCTCGTTCCAACCACTGTACTGAGAATAAATTTGGTATATATATGATTTTTCCACTTAGACTTTCTTCTAATCTTTATTTGCAGCCCACTTACATTTACATCACGGTGCAGAATATTTGTTGACCTACGACCTGTTAAGTGGGACATGATAGACACACCTTTACCAAAGTTATTGATTGATTAATTTAATTTGTCATAGTTTTTGACAATTCACTTCCCTCTTGGGCTGTCACATTTTCTTTTCTTCAGTCAGTATGACACCAAGTGTGCTCATTTCTTGTCTAATCTTGCTATGACACATTTTTGTCTTCCTTAAACTGTTGTAGTTCTAATTTTTCAAGACACTCATTAAAGTAAAAAATACTTCAGTTGTCTCCTTGAGATCCCAAAGAACATTATTCTGAGCCTTGAATAAAGTCAGGATCCAAATAATTCAAATGAAAAAAAATTTAAGAGCCAGATACTATGGTTCAATTAATCTCCATGTTAATCAGAAAATTACAGAATTGAATAAGTTAATTTTATTTTGTGGTTGTGAATAATATTAGGCACAGTATTTCATAGCCTCCAGTGGATTCTCACTTTTCTTTTTAGTCCTACACAGATTCCGTGCCCTCTGTTGGGCCCAGCATGGAATGTCAGGCGAATCACTCTTGTGTATTAAAGTGGTGTATTCCAGCACGTAGAGGAGTGTCTCTGTGACAAGTTTTGTGTGTGTGTGTGTGTTCAAATAAAATATGCATTGAGGAATCTTTTGGGATTTGGGGGAACTTAACATTTTGGTAAATAGCCTAACAGTTTTAAATTTATGCTTAATGTAAAAGAGAAGCTGTGGACACCAAGTACCAGCCTGATCACAAGTTTGCACATACCTGAGCAGATAGTAGTAGGAATGCAAAATAATTAGGAAGTCTGGCAAGATTTTGCCTAAAGGAGACTTCAGCAGAAAAATGGGAGAGTTTAGGAGAAAAATGATCAATGGTATTTTCTTTAGCACCAAAACCTTGTAAATTAAGTTTTGAATGCTTTTCTAATGTAAACTCCCTGGAAAACTACTCAGAATCTCAAAACCAAATCTCAAATCAAAACAGCTTTGTGATGCAGTTACCTATGTATCAGCAACATGAATATACCAGCATCTTCTGGTTTTGAAAAATCATCAGCCTGGGCCCAAATCTACTCTATAATTTGTAGTTTGCAATAAGATTTCTGGTTTTCTTATCCACTCGAGTTAAAATTGACAAAAAATAGAAGTGCTTTATTTTTGACTTCCAAATCAACCACAGTCTACTTCAAATAATATTTTTTAAAGTAAATACTTAAATATATATCATGAGGCAATGTTTCCTTATCTGTATCATTTTGCAGACCTTTTGGTAACAAAGAGATCCCTTCAGGGACCACCAATGCAGTTGTAAAGGTGGTACTTCTCTCACTAAGCGGAGGCTGTATTTTTGGTCCTTATTTAATGGTAAATATTCTGTTGTAAATATTTTTAGGCTGTTTTCAGTAGCTTCTAGAAAGTAATGCTGGTTAAACTGCCTCTTTTAATTATCTTTACTGGTTATTCGGAAGAGACCTTTAGCCTGGTTTTGCCTGGCTTTCAGTGTTCTATCTGTAAATGATCTTGACCTGCTCTTTTTCTTTTTTTTCTCTTGTTTAAAATTACATCATACAGTATGTGGGATATAAATTAATTCATTGATGGTGCAGTACTGCATGTATCTTGGTAAGTGGATGAACAAAAAAGTGAAATAAGGCTGCAGCAAAAGAGTATGATTCTTTTTCATTACTGTAATGCTAAGTGTTTAAGCCTAAAGAGTGCCCTGGTATAGACAGAGTGTCTAAAAGTTCTTGCATATTAATAATATCGGATGTATATGCTGTAAGTAAGAATCAGAACTTTTCCTAAACATATGTGCCCTGGTAACCACTGTTTCATTTTGTTGTTTTTTTTTTCTCTAGGTGTGACAGGTCCATTGTTAATAAATCAAGGCAGACAGCTCTGGACATTGCTAAATTTTGGGGATACAAGCACATAGTGAATTTGTTGGCAGATGTGAATGGTGGACAGAGGCCTACTTTTCTGTCAGATGAAGTGAAGGAATGTGAAAATTATTTTGGTTTAACACTTCTGGACAGAAAAAGTGCTAAAAGAACAGATTCCAAGTGGCTAAGTGAAAAACAAACCCATCCAACTACAGTATACATCCTCTTCTCAAATCTAAGTCCTTTGGTTACTTTGAGTGGGGGAATAGAGGGCTCCCAGCAGCCAGGAGTAAAGCTTTGCAGGCTGTGCCACAAGGATGTTCAGCAGTACATAAACCAAAGTGAAGAAAGCACCTTAATTTTTCTTGGAGTTGAACTTCAATTACACATGAATGTGCTGGATGCTTGCAATAGAAGAGGTCTACAAGATGAAGAGGATGGGTTAGTTACTTGGTTTGCTCTTAGCATAGATTCTGCTTCTGCTGAGAAGTTCAAACAGAATCATGAGGATTGTTATTTTCTTTACCCACCAATGCCAGAACTACTTCGGCTTCCTGAAAAAGAAGCTGGTAAGATGTATAAAATGCAGCAGTTATTGAATAGGTAATCAGGATAAATTTTGAGATTCACAGAGGTATATATAATACAAGGATAATCCACTACAAAAAAGAAGCAGGTGTTTTCAGTGGCTTTAGAAATACTTTCATTTAAAAAGCCTGTCAGTGGTTTTGTGAAGAATTTTGTATTTGAGAACATGGAAAGCATTAAACTGTAAAATCTATTGACATCATGATTTTACAAATGGTACTATTTAAATACTAATTCATGCACATTAATATTCTAATATGGAAAGAGTTGAGTTTTCATTAGAAGTTATAAAACTATTAATAAGGCATTAGATAGTCTGAAAAGAGTGCAAGCAAGTCAGGTTCATTAAGTGAGTGAATGACATTATAGATGCATTACAAATGCTGCTGTAACAATTCTCCTTTTACAGAAGGATAAAGGGCAAAGTTGATTTGCATCTGAAGTTTAAATACACCAATGCATTGTTATATCCATACCTGTAGTAGCCCTAAATAGTAATCTAAAAAATGTGCGTTACATAATTCTGGCACCTTACCCAAAGTAACTTTTGTGAGAAATAATGTATATTGATCTGGATGAATTTATTTCTGAATATATAAAACAGTCTGTAGCTATGTAGTACTCTGCTGTATTGCATGTGCTGTGCTACAAAGAAATAGATCTGAGTAGCTCATATTCCTGAACTTCTCTTTTAGTACAATTTAGTTCAAGCCATAGTCTTATTTTGATTTTTTATGTTAAACTTCAGTATTTGCTTTTTTCTATACTGCTAAAAGCTTATATGAATTAGTATTTGATTTTGTGTATTTTCAATGTATCCTTTTAAAGGAGTGGTAGCCCAGGCTAGGTCTGTTCTAGCATGGCACAGTCGCTACCGATTCTGCCCAACATGTGGGAGTGCAACCAGGATTGAAGAAGGAGGTTACAAGAAAACCTGCTTAAAAGAAGGTTGTCCCAGCCTTCAAGGTGTTCACAACACATCATATCCAAGAGTTGGTGAGAGTTTTGTAGTATAAACTAGGCTGAAGTGGCTTGTTTGTACTAGTAGATACATGTAAATCAATTTCTTTCTAATTATTTCAGCTCCTTGCTTTTGTCCCAAGTCTTACATACTTGTGTATCCCCAGACTACATGTGTCTTAGATCTATTCAGTAGACACATGTAGTAGTAGTTTATGACAAAGAACTGCTGTGACAATACCAATCTTTATTGCAGTGGAGTAATTTCCATTAGAAGTTCCAACAACATAAATGAGATATTGGTAATACAGAAGGCTACGTTTTACTTTTTCTTTTCCCCTTACATTTTGTTTTCTTACCTTCAAACCATCTGAGTTTGAAGTATCTCGGTTCTCAAACAATGCTTATTTTGTCTAGTTCAATTTTGACTGTATTAGCCATCTTTGCTGGCATTGACTGTTCATCAGCAATCACAAAGTTACAGCCTTGTCCACTCAGACTACAAGCTTGTGCAGTCTTCTATAGCTTCTGTTGTTCATGTGGTGCAAAGGGAAGTATACCATGTTGGTGGTGGGGAAACGAAGGCAAAATAACCCTTCCCTTTTTTTCTCCTGTTATTTGGTGGTTCTTAGCGCCTTTCCTTCCTTTACTCTGCTCTCTCTTCTGCACTTGTCATTCTGGGTGATGTCTGTGTGTTGTCTTTCTGAATTTCATATTCTCTTACATGCTGGATTACTCTCTAGTAAAGAAAGCAATTCTGCCATATTCTGTCCTGTAGACTATAACAAACCTTGCTAAAACGCTAATGGCTGTTTCTTTACAGTCTGTATCACAACAAACTTAGAGAAGGAATGAAATTATATAGGAAAGACTGATGAACCAACATTTTGTACTGATACCTTTTTCTGAAGAAAGTTTACAGACAGCAACATTACATGTGCTGCACTGCAGCAGATACCTTTAAGCAGGACAACAATCTTTGAAATTGTTTTTTATAGTGGTTGCTGAGTCATGCCGTTCATACAGAGAGAAAGAAAAGAAAAACAATAGCAAGAGAAAAGGTATATAAAGGCAGAGGTGGATAGAAAAAAGAAATTAAAAACCAAAATACTAAGATATTTAAGAGGTAGCTAACAAAAAGAGGAAAATACCATAGATGAACAGTGTGAAAGACATGACAAAAAGGATGTTACCAATGGGAGAAAATACTTAATAAACAAGAAAAAGATTCATAAAATGACCAGAAGGGAGAAAGTAGGTAAAACTATGACATCTGGTGAGAGATTGATAGCATAGTCAACAAAATCAAAACTAGAAAATATAGTCATTGTTTACATTGTAACTAGAGTATCTAGCTTTTCTTTGGTATTTCAGTCAAAAGTTTGATCTTAAGACCTGTGTGTAGAGGAGTTGATCGTAAACAGGTTTTGCCGCAGAAATTGTTTCTCTCTGCTGAAAGCATAGCTAGGTTAGTATTGCTGATACTCTTGAAAGATTGTGTGCTTCGGTTGCAGATAATTTATGTCCTACATTTCTAGCCTTGGCTAGTAAACTGCTTCTGCTAAGCATGTATGTTGAAATACAAAGCAAACAGATGCCTTTCAGTGAAAAAATAAAACCAACCAACCAAACAAAAAACACCAAAGTGAAATAAAATAACATATTGCTCTGGGCATCTGCAGTTCTGATTACAATCACTTAAAGGTACCTTACACGTATTTATTTGCACTGGTGTCAAGACTGAATTGTATTATCACTTTTAGGTCCCATTTGAAATATATTCCTTGCACATCCCTTACAGATCCTGTTGTGATAATGCAAGTCATCCATCCAGATGGGAACCACTGCCTTTTAGGTAGGCAGAAGAGGTTTCCCCCAGGAATGTTTACCTGTCTTGCTGGATTTATTGAACCTGGTGAGTAATTTCATTTTTGATGGCTGATTTTTACATCTCAGTATTGAATATAATATAGAAATTTGTTAGATATCACTTCAAATAAATGTTTTTTGCTTCTTGCTAGATAATACAGTTCTATACAGCAGCTCTTTTATAAAAAACACAAAAACAAAGCAAAAAAAAAAAGGAAAAGCAAGTTGAGTTGTGCTAGTTTTAGGCTATGCCTTTAAAATTTAGTTGCAGATTTTGAGCAGAAGAGTAGAAAAATATAAATAAATAACTTTTGGGTGTGAAAAGGAAAACAAAAGATTACTCTAAACAAATTCATTGGATAAATATCTAGAATAAGACAGGCTGTACCTAAACAATTCTTCTTTCTTGATCTCTGCTGCTTAGCTTCACTCGAGAGAGATTAACCTGCTTGCTGGCTGGCCTTGGCTGGGCTTTTTAGTTAGGTCTAACCCAATGCTTTCTCTTTGCTTCTCTCTTTTCTGGGACAGGGGCTAGGGGAGGGTGGTGGAATGGCTGCTGAGGAACAACAACATAACCATCAGGCAGAGTTAGCTGCAAAAGTCGTTCAAGTAGACATGAACTCTGATCTTGATCTTGGCTGGAAACACCGACGTGAGGTATTCTTAGCCTTGTGGGCTCATGATTCATCAGGACATCAAGGCAGAGATGTAACCTACCAGTGGGCTTGTGACATGAGAAAATATAACTTTAAAATAGTTACCATGTGCTCTTATATCACATATTTAAGTGGAAAAAACTCACATACAAGGTTCTTTCTGTGGTACCACTTAGCAGGGGATTATAGCACAGGAAAATCAGACTTAAAGCATAATTTAGAAAAGATGACCATATATTTACATATTTAGGGCCTGACTGATCATATGCAAGATAGGCTGAAATTACATCATTTAGTAAGAAAAGAGATATTTTGCTAGCTATGTTCAGCAGTAATAGTTGGAATTAATTACAATTGTCAGTAACTGCAAAACAGTTCGTAAAACAGTCTTGTCTTGGGAATATATCTTAATAATCAGTGAAATTATAGTGTTTAACTGTGTGCAGGTGAAATACTGTAACAGCATGAATAAGTTTATCCAAGTACCATCTGAAAAAGTCAACATGTTGATTGATTCTTTCTTCTCCTGGCCTTACTACTTTCTGATACAGAATTCAAGTGTATAAACTGAAATTTAAGAATCGCTGATCTTACCAGCTGAATGTAGCTGAACTGAAACTTGTATCTCTGATGCATGGACTGTCTGCTTTAGTAAACTTGTAATCAGTGGTTCTAACCTATTACACTTGAATATATATATATATATATCTATCAACAGTCCACATACACAGCTAGCAGTTTTCTGTGAATATGGACCTAAAGCTTTGTAGTTATATTTGGAGATTTGTCTGTATGCATTAAGGCAATGAAGGTAGAGTGAATAACACAATGTAGAAGTCTCTGGATTTTTTACTATTATAATTTTAAATACCCATTATCAGCTTGCATTGCATATTATATTCATGCTGAAAATAAAAAAATTAACACAATTCTATTTATAAATTAATAAATCAGCATTTAAAAAGTGACTAAAGGAAAGATTTAATTCCTACCCACTTCTTGAATTTAGGTGTGGTAATAGTAGTTTCTGTGTATGATTAATCATCAGTTCAGGAAATAAAGTATGATGATTTCTTAATGTATATTTTCTAAGTTGCATTTTGCTCCAGTGGCTAGTTTTTACATTCTTAAACCTCTCTTATCTTGTGGTTAAGGTCTGTGCTGTGATCTGCGAATGAGATCTCAAATTGCCTTGGGTTGACTTGAGTCAGTTCAAGCGTAGGATGTAATCATTGCTTCGAGTATTTTCTTCAGCTGCTTGTTCTCTGCCCTTTTTGATTAGGTGAAACAATAGAAGATGCTGTTCGAAGAGAAGTAGAAGAGGAGGCTGGAGTCAAAGTTGGCCATGTTCAGTATGTTTCGTGTCAGCCGTGGCCAATGCCCTCTTCCCTAATGATTGGCTGCTTAGCTGTTGCAGTGTCTACAGAAATTGAAGTTGACAAGAATGAAATAGAGGATGCCCGATGGTTCACAAGAGAACAGGTGAAGTTCAGTTTAATTTCCTTCTTGTACAGATTGTATCAGTTTGACTGTATCAGTTCTGGTGCTTTCTTGAGCAAGTCAAATGAGCATTGATGTGACTTGAGCTTCAAACCATGGTCTTAGAGACAAAGTTGCTATAGGTTCTGAGATCCCCCATGGACAAACAAAGGTGAATCCATCATCAAGAGACCAATTGAACTCTTTATTGAATATAAACAGCAATACAGAAAAGGAGATGTTCTTCAACTTGTTCAGTATCACACGTAGAAGAAATTAGAGAAGATTAAAGGTGAGGAGAGAAGGAAAAGAGAGGACAGGAATAGCAGGAAAAAGGAGAGAGGAAGTGATCATCACCCCAGGTTCTAGTGTCATGCAGTGTGTGCTCCAATCTGGCTTTCCAAGGTGTTGGTGGGTCTTCAGCCTGGCCTAGATAATTTTGGATATTTTATAGTCTCTGATCTGTTGGGGTCCTCTCCCTGGGTGGAGTTGCCTGGGCATGTGCATTATCTCACTTGGAAGGTTCCTGAAATAGGTCTGCAGAGTGTAGAGGGTCTAGGGGTTGCCTTGCTCCCAGTGTTGACATGAGTGTAGCATGACCTCTTTGTTTCCCACATGCACCCTTTTTGCTGAATCAGAGCAGGGAGATTACTGCAGGAGGAGCACCATCCCTCCTTCACAGGACTTGGTGCCACTCAGTACTCACTGGCTGTGCAAAATCAGCACATTTAAAGCGTATTCTGTAGGTCATGGCTATGACAGGCATATATACTATTCACTTTATACTACAGCAGCATTATATTGTAGATTTCAAACAACCCAAGACAGCAGTATATGTATGGTAATTTGAGAGTCACTTCCAAGCCTATTTCCTGACATTTTTGACAGCTAGGCCTTTCATGTTTTCCTTTTGGGACATACCGAAGATACTGATATTTTAACCCACTTTCTTAGCAAGCCTGTACTTTTCCATTTTAGCAGAAGTAGTGTTAAATAACATCATAAACATCATCTGAATTTCTCCAAACAAACATGCCACCAGATTTACTGAGATGGGGGAGGTTTAGGTAAAAGTTCTGGGAATTCATTAGTTTGAATATCTTTTTCCATTCAGTACTGTTTTAATACCCTGGTACCGAATGGGTATTTTTCCTGAGTATTTCAAATACATTCAAATCAAAGAGAGGATTAAAAAAGATTTTCATGCTGAGATTTAAGTTCATGAGTGGAAAAAGGAAAAGTTGCTTACACAACATAGTCTTCATAGGTTTTTCCGCATGCTACTTACGAGCTAAACTTGTAGTAGCACTGTATTTCTGCCTAGCACTTGGAAGTATTTTGACTCTGTAAGTCAACTTGAAGTCAAAGTTAGTTACCTACAATCTCAGTGTATTCCAGACAATGCTGAGAGCATTTTTTTAAAATGAGTATCAGCTCTGTGTGTAGCTGGTCACATGCAGAGTGAAAATAGAATAGAATAGACCAGGTTGGAAGAGACCTTCAAGATCATCGTGTCCAGCCTATCATCCCGCCCACCTAATCAACTAAACCATGCAACCAAGCACCCTAATCAAGTCTTCTCCTGAACACCCCCAATGATGGAGACTCCACCACCTCCCTGGGCAGCCCATTCCAATGGGCAATCACTCCCTCTGTGTAGAGCTTCCTCCCAACCTCCAGCCTAAACCTTCCCTGGTGCAGCTTGAGACTGTGTCCTCTTGTTCTGGTGCTGGTTGCCTGGGAGAAGAGACCGACCTCCGCCTGTCTACAACCTCCCTTAAGATAGTTGTAGAGAGCAGTATAAATAAATGTACATCAGAAATTTACTTAACTAAAAGTGAACTCCCATGTTATTTGCAGGTGCTTCAGAAAACCAAGAAATCACGTTTCCTTCTCCACTACATGAGGGAAAAAGAAATTAAATGTATGGAGTGGTGTAGAGCTGGTAGTCCATACTTCTAAAAGGTTTCACAAAAACCTTAAATACTATATTAACAGTTGGCCTCCATACTTGTAATTGAAAGGAGGTATCCTTTGGATTTGAGCTCAAAAATGTCAGAATTCACACAGAATCCCGTGTGGCTTTTTTCTCTACATCTGTCATGGATTATATGCATGTTTAATAGCTGTAGGATCATCACAATAATATAATTCTTGCATTAATAGAATGTTAGACTCCATATAGTTTCTAATACTCTCTTCTCAAAAAACCTCTGTCTTTATTGCAGGTTGTGGAAGTTCTTATTAAAGGAAACCAGCATTCTTTCTTTGTGCCCGCAAGTCAAGCTATTGCACACCAGTTGATAAAACACTGGATTGGAATGAATGCTAATCTTTAATTCCAGTAATTGATTATGTTAAATTACTTCTTCTAGTGAATTCTAAATTAGGAATACATTGGAAGGAATTGTATATATAGTAAATTAATTTTCTACGTTCTTTTGGTTCCTGGACTAAATTATGAAAACCTTTGAGGCTCTTTGCAGAACAGAGTTACAACTGGACAACCACCCAGTAATTACCCAAAGCATACAAGTGAGGTAAAATTGTTACCTTGTTGTGCACAGGCTGCTTTTTTGTTTTGGAATTAATTTATTATGCTCTTTGCTATTACATTCTTAATGTTTGATTTGTTCTTTCCTGTCCCCCACTGTCAGGAGTCACAGCATTACAAAGATACCTGCCTGCTGTGTGAAATCTGTATTTACAATCTCCTATTTTGTTGTAATAATTTCTTCCCCATTTTTTGCTTTCTTTATTCTTTGAGTATCAACATGCAGTGCTGAAAACCTTATCAGCAGTGGCTATTTTTAAGCTAATAGTATAGCTAAATGGTGACTATCTAGTAATTTGTATCTTCCACATTAATAGCCCTCTAAACCAGAGGAGTTACTCCAGTATGATTTGGACTGCACTAACCCAACTGTATGTCTGTCTGAATTTAAAGATATAACACAATACTCTCTTTATGTAGCAGGTATTGGAGAACCATCCCCAAACCCCTAAATATTAGCTATTTTATTAAGATAATAATGTATTTATTGACTGTAGGCAATTAGTTATTTTATTCTCGGATAATTAAAAATGGAACTGTAGAGTAAAGAATAAATATAAATTAAGACATAGCATTTCAAAATAATAGAAATTTCTTTCATGGAAATGGAGACACTAAGATTGTTGCTGCTAAAACTTTACAGTTGAAATAAATATATTGATCCCAGCTGTAAGACTGAGAATGTAATATGAATTTAAATATTTGTGTATATTTACTGTCTTAGCTCAGATCTGTGCCTTAATTTACTGTTATTGAAAAACCTAATATTCTTTTAAAATGGAAGATAATAAATGTATACTGTTTTTATTTTAATGTCATTATGTAGTGGTTCAGTAGTCTGTGATTATGCAGTCATTGCACTGAAACAAAAAAGAATGCACGTGTCCCAAGGAAAATGCAATGATGGTTGTAAATACTAGCTTTTTATCATATGGTGATTTGTTTATCCAGAGAAATTGTAATATTTTTATTAGTGAATGATGTCACATTTGCTTCATAATTCTCTGCAAATTTGAATCAATAAAAATGTTTTACAGATCTTAATAGTCTGGTGTCATGCTCTGCTCAGCAGCTATTTTTACTTAAAGGCAATTGTCTCAGTCCAGAGGGTAAAAGAGACTAACTAGTTCTTTTTAAAACATTCACATGTTGTGAAATTAAGGCACAAATGAGGCCAAATACCAGAAGTAAGGCTATTTATTAAAGGATAAAGTAAACAAAAGAGAGGAAGTAAGAAAAGGGGCAGGGAGAGTGAGGAAGAGAGAGTGAAACAAATGGAGACAGAGAGGAGGAGAGCCATCTTTGGACAGAGGAGGGGAGGGAGAGAGAATTCCAAAGTCCAAGTCCTTTAAAGCTTGGGTTGTCTGATGATGTTTCCAGCATATGATGTCTTCAGTGGAGTTGTTCTCTCCAGAGCAGGCATCACTCAGGTCCTCTTACACAGTTTTTAATCACAGATTTCTCCTGGCCCCTTACCCTTATGTATGTGTCCAGATATTGCCACCATGGAATCTTCAAGTGTGATGGTAAGGGTCTGTGCCAGGGACTTACCAGACCAGGTGGTGAATATGTTGCATAGTCCAGAAGCCTTTTCACTATCCTCCCTTTCCAGGGTAGCTGTGGTCTTGATGGGTAGAGATGATCCCATCTTTGTTGCTCATTCCAGAGGATCTCCTACCACCCACTCCTGGGGCAGCTACTGTCTGGTGAGCAGATCTTAACCTTTGTTCAGATGTATCTCAGTTCTTGATACAATCACAAGGTGATTTGCATCCAGACAGGATTCCTACAGAAAGGCATAGGAAACTCTAAAGCAAGAATTTCTGACAAACTTGAAGCAGCTGACAAGTAATTATATTGCTTCTTCCTCTTGTTACAGCTAAAGGTGAGGCAACCCACGGAATGTTTAAGGATGTTGCCAAATCATGCAGGAAGAAAATTAGGGAGGCAAAAGCACAATTGGAGCTTAAACTGGCCTCTGCTGTGAAGGACAACAAAAAGTCCTTCTATAAATATATTAATAGCAAGAGAAAGGGCAAGGACAACCTCCACTCCTTGGTTGACATGGAGGGAAATGTTGTATCAAGGGATGAGGAAAAGGCAGAGGTACTTAACACCTTCCCTAACAGTTTCCCTATGTTCCATGAGCAAGTGAGTGGACCTCTCCTCAGCAGCTTGGACCCAGACAAGTCCAGGGGACCAGATGGGATCCATCCTAGGGTGCTGAGAGAGCTGGCAGATGAGCTGGGCAAGCCACTCTCCATCATTTGTCAACAGTCCTGGCTCACTGGAGAGGTCCCAGAAGACTGGAAGCTGGCCAACGTGGTGCCCGTCCACAAGAAGGGCCGGATGGATGAGCCAGGGAATTATAGGCCTGTCAGCCTGACCTCAGTGCCAGGCAAGGTTATGGAACAGGTCATCCTGAGTGCAATCACACAGCATGTACAGGATGGCCAAGGGATCAGGCCTAGCCAGCATGGATTTAGGAAGGGCAGATCGTGCCTGACCAACCTGATCTCCTTCTATGATCAGGTGACCTGTTTGGTGGATGTGGGGAGGCCTGTGGATGTAGTCTACCTGGACCTCAGCAAGGCCTTTGACACCGTTCCCCATAGCAAACTCCTGGCCAAGCTGTCAGCCCATGGCTTGGATGGGAGCACACTGCGATGGGTTAGGAACTGGCTGGAGGGCCGAGCCCAGAGAGTGGTGGTGAATGGTGCCACATCCAGCTGGCAGCCAGGCACCAGTGGCGTCCCCCAGGGATCAGTGCTGGGCCTCATCCTGTTCAATATCTTTATTGATGATCTGGATGAGGGCATTGAGTCCATCATCAGTAAATTTGCAGATGACACCAAGCTGGGAGCAGATGTTGTTCTGTTAGAGGGTAGGAGAGCTCTGCAGATGGATGTTGCCAGCCTGGACAGATGGGCAGAGTCCAACAGCATGAGACTGGGTGTTGGGTTCTACACATTGGCCCCAACAACTCCATGAAGTGCGACAGGCTGGGGACAGAGTGGCTGGAGAGCAGCCAGGCAGAAAGGGACTTACGGGGTACTGGTTGATAGTAGGCTGAACATGAGCCAGCAGTGTGCCCAGGTGGCCAAGAAGGCCAATGGCATCCTGGCCTGCATTAGGAATAGTGTGGGCAGCAGGAGCAGGGAAGTCATTCTGCCCTGTGCTCAGCACTGGTTAGGCCACACCTTGAGTCCTGTGCCCAGCTCTGGGCCCCTCAGTTTAGGAAAGATGTTGAGTTGCTGGAAGGTGTCCAGAGAAGGGCAACAAAGCTGGGGAGGGGTTTGGAGCACAGCCCTGTGAGGAGAGGCTGGGGGAGCTGGGGTTGCTTAGCCTGGAGAAGAGGAGGCTCAGGGGAGACCTTCTTGCTCTCTACAACTCCCTGAAGGGAGGTTGTAGCCAGGTGGGGGTTGGTCTCTTCTCCCAGGCACCCAGCACCAGAACAAGAGGACACAGTCTCAAGCTGTGCCAGAGAAAGTTTAGGCTGGAGGTGAGGAGAAAGTTCTTCCCAGAAAGACTGATTGGCCATTGGAATGTGCTGCCCAGGGAGGTGGTGGAATCACCATCCCTGGAGGTGTTTAAGAAGAGACTGGATGAGGCACCTGCTGCCATGGTTTAGTTGATCAGATGGTGTTGGGTGATAGGTTGGACTCGATGATCTCCAAGGTCTTTTCCAACATGGTTGATTCTGTGATTCTGTGATTCTATTGATGATCTGGACGAGGACATCGAGTCCATCATCAGTAAATTTGCTGACGACACCAAGCTGGGGGCAGGAGTTGATCTGCTGGAGGGTAGAGAGGCTCTGCAGAGGGACCTCGACAGGCTGGGCAGATGGGCAGAGTCCAACGGCATGAGATTTAACACATCCAAGTGCCGGGTTCTGCACATTGGCCACAACAACCCCATGCAGTGTTACAGGCTGGGGTCAGAGTGCCTGGAGAGCAGCCAGGTGGAGAGGGACCTGGGGGTACTGGTCGATGGTAGGCTGAATATGAGCCTGCAATGTGCCCAGGCAGCCAAGAGGGCCAATGGCACCCTGGCCTGCATCAGGAACAGTGTGGTCAGCAGGAGCAGGGAGGTCATTGTGCCCCTGTACACTGCACTGGTTAGGCCACACCTCGAGTACTGTGTCCAGTTTTGGGCCCCTCGGTTTAGGAAGGATGTTGACTTGCTGGAACGAGTCCAGAGAAGGGCAACAAAGTTGGTGAGGGGTTTGGAACACAAGCCCTATGAGGAAAGACTGAGGGAGCGGGGATTGCTTAGCCTGGAGAGAAGGAGACTCAGGGGTAACCTTATCACTCTCTACAACTACCTGAAGGGAGGTTGTAGACAGACGGATGATGGTCTCTTCTCCCAGGCAGCCAGTACCAGAACAAGAGGACACAGTCTCAGGCTGTGCCAGGGGAGGTTTAGGTTGGATGTGAGGAAGAAGTTCTATACAGAGAGAGTGATTGCCCATTGGAATGGGCTGCCTGGGGAGGTGGTGGAGTCGCCGTCATTGATGGTTTTCAGGAAGAGACTTGATGGGGAGCTTGGTGCCGTGGGTTAGTTGTTTAGGTGGGTTGGATTGGTTGATGGGTTGGACACGATGATCTTGAAGGTCTCTTCCAACCCATTTTACTCTATTCTATTCTATTCTAAATCAGGTCATGTGTTGAACCTTCTGGAAATAAGAAGCAACAATACAGTGCTTCCCTTGAAAATTGCTTTTAGAGAGAAGAGGAAGTATGAGCTACAGCTAACAGCAGGACCACACATCAGTGGGATTCATCTCTTTTAAAAATTGTGTGGGCAGAAGGAAGCCTATTTGCAAATTCACAGAAATTAAGACATTGGACTGTGTGGAAACAGTAACGAAAGCTACATTACACATGAAGAAAAATTACAAGGAAAGAAGAAATGATCAGATGGAAGGAGGGTATTAAGAATCAGACTATTTCTAATTCAGCATCTATATAAACAATATATCTCTACAATTAAAGTACAATTTTCATTTGACTGTGTGAAAAAGCATTAAAAAGGATAGATTGAAAAAATAAAAATAATCTCTGAGTTTAAAACTAATAGTTTAACTATTTCTGTTCTAATAACTTCCATGCTCTAACAATTTTCAGTATATATAGATTCAAAAGCTAAACAGTTTTTCTTGAGCTTTCTTTATTTTCCCCCTTCCCGACACCTGAGCCATTCAGAAGAAGATGGCAAATACCCCATGTAATATCTACACATGGGTGTTTTCTGCAGGATAGTGATTGTTTACATATTGCATATGAAACACATAATTGAGCCAAATGCTGTAGTTATTTACCTACTACAGCAATTTAGGAAAGCACCGAATTAAATTTAGCAACAACTAAACACAGTGTAGTTCTGACTGGAATATAATCAGATCTTAGTTGCTCGCCTAGTTCAAAAGACTGCAGCTTTGCAAGCAGGCTGTTTCTTGTTACTAGATTAATGCAGTACCTTAAGAAAATAGTATTTCTTCAAGCCACTAGACATAGATTTAGGTGCAATGTGCTAATGATCTCACTCTCTTCTTCCCTCAGTTCTACAGTAGTACCATATCAAAAGAAGTATTCATTTTATGTAGATGTGGAAGGCAGAAAATTCTGGAGATGCCATTTTTCCCCCACGTGCCTGTGCATTAATGAGAATTAACTTCCATTTGGTATATAATTTTTAAGTATTTCATAGAATCAGAATTGTTAGGGTTGGAAGGGATTGCAAGGATCATCTATTTCTCATGTCCAGAGAAGGGCAACGAAGTTGATGAGGGTTTTGGAACACAAGCCCTATGAGGAGAGGCTGAGGGAGCTGGGGTTGCTTAGCCTGGAGAAGAGGAGACTCAGGGGTGACCTTATTGTTCTCTACAACTACCTGAAGGGAGGATGTAGACAGGCGGATCTTGGTCTCTTCTCCTAGGCAGCCAGTACCAGAACAAGAGGACACAGTCTCAGGCTGTGCCAGGGGAGGTTTAGGCTGGATGTCAGGAGGAAGTTCTATACGGAGAGAGTGATTGCCCATTGGAATGGGCTGCCTGGAGAGGTGGTGGAGTCACCATCATTGGAGGTTTTCAGGAGGAGACTTGATGGGGTGCTGGGTGCTATGGTTTAGTTGTTTAGGTGGGTTGGATTGGTTGATGGGTTGGACATGATGATCTTGAAGGTCTCTTCCAAGCTGGTCTGGTCTATTCTATTCTATTCTATCCTATCCTATCCTATCCTATCCTATCCTATCCTATCCTATCCTATCCTATCCTATCCTATCCTATCCTATCCTATCCTATCCTATTCTATTCCATCCCCCCTGCCATGGCCAGGGACACCTCACATTAGATCACGTTGTTCAGAGCCATATCTAGCATGGCCATAAAACCTCCAGGAACAGGGCTTCTACCACCTCCCTGGGCAACCTGTTCCAGCATCTCACCATCTTCATGGTGAAGAATTTCTTCCTAACATCCAATCTGAATCTACCCATTTCTATTTTTGCTCCATTCCCCCTTGTCCTATCACTACCTGACACCCTATCAAGTCCCTCACCAGCTTTCTTGTAGGCCCCCTTCAGCTACTGGAACGCCACAATAAGGTCACCTCAGAGCCTTTTCTTCTCCAGACTGGATAGCCCCAACTCTCTCAGCCTGTCCTCATAAGAGAGGTGTTCCACCCCACTGATCGTCCTCATGACCCTTCTCTGGACACACTCTAATGCACATCCAGATCCTTCCTGTAATAGGGGCTCCAGAACTGGACACAGTACTCCAGGTGAGTCTCACCAGAGTGGAGTAGAGGGGGAGAATCACCTCCCTTAACCTGCTGGATATGCTTCTCTTGATGCAGTCCTGAATATGATTTGCTTTCTGGGCTGCAACTGTACACTGGTGGCACATGCTGAGCTTCTCATCCACCAGCACCCCCAAGTCCTTTTCTTCAGGGCTGCTCTCCAGCCGGTCTCTGCCCAGCCTCTATCATTGCCTGGGATTACTCCGACCCAGATGCAGGACCTTGCACTTGGTCTTGTTGAACCTCATGAGGTTATCATGGGCCCACCTCTCCAGCCTGTCAAGGTCCCTCTGGATGCCATCCCTTCCCTCCAGCATGTCTGCTGTACCACAGAGCTTGGTGCTGTCAGTGAACCTGCTGAGGGTGCAACTCAATTCCACTGTCCAGGTCACCAACAAATATGTTAAACAAGACTGGTCCTAGTACTGATCCCTGAGGGACTCCACTTGTCACTGGCTTCCTCTTGGACATGGACCCATTGACAGCCACTCTTTGGGTGCAGCCATCAAGGTAGTTTTTTTATCGACTGATTTGGTCCATGCATCAAAATCATACTTTATCCGTTTGGAGACCCAGATGTCATATGGGACAGTGTCAAAGGCTTTGCTCAGGTCCAGGTAAATGATGTCAGTTGCTCGACCTTCATCTATTAATGTTGTGACCTTGTCATAGAAGGCCACCACATTTGTCAGGCAGGATTTGCCCTTGGTGAAGTTGTGCTGATTGTACCCAATCACCTCTTTGTTATTCTTCTGCAGCAGTGCCTCCAGGAGGAACTGCTCCATGTTCTTACCAGGCACAGAGGTGAGACTGACTGAGGTCTGTAGTCCCCTGGGTCACCCCTCTTTCCGTTTTTGAAAATGGGAGTTGTATTTCCCCTTCTCCAGTCATTGGGGACCTCCCCTGACTCAGCACCCATGGGTATATTCCATCAGGTCCCATTGACTTGGACACTTTCATATTCTTCAGATGGTCACAAACCTGATCCTCACTCACAATGGGCAGTTTCTTCTTCCAGTCCCTGCCATTATCTTCCATTATTCTGGGAGTGCATCTAGAGCCCTTGCCAGTGAAGACTGATGTGAAAATGGCATCGAGACACTCAGCCTTCTCCATGTCACTTGTCACCAGCTCACCTGTTTCCTTTCTGAGGGGCCCCACACCTTCCCTAGTCTTCTTTTTACCATTAATATACCTATAGACATTTTTACTGTTGCCCTTGTCCTCCTAGTTGCCCCAAGGAACATAAATTGTGTTGCTTCATGGTCACTGCAGCCAAGGTTATCCTTGTGCCTCACATTGGTCACCAGCCCTTCCCTGTTAGTGAGAACAAGGTCCAGCTTAGCACCTTTTCTCGTTGGTTCCTCCACTGTTTGGAGGAGGAAGTTGTCATCTGTGCATTCCAGGAACATCCTAGATTGCTGGTACCTAGTTGTGCTGTCCCTCCAACAGATGTCAGGGTGGATGAAATCCACCATGAGGACCAGGGCCTGTGAACATGAAGCCACTTCTCTTTGCCTGTGGAGGGTCTCATCTGCTTAGTTCTGCCTGTCAGGGGGCTGTTATAGTTTATTAATTTATTGGCCGGAAATATGATAAAATATGAATATTATTTATTAAATATAAAAATTTGTTTTCCCACGCCAATTTATTCAGCTTCATTTGCCTGGTCAATAACAAGTTAATTACACACAGTAGAAGGCTAATAGACAGTAGATTAACAGTCTAGAACAATCAGAACTTGGAATACAGAGGAACAAACTAGAATCTCGCTGTGCACGCAAAACTAAACAGCACTGCCTCGAGTGGCACAGACGAACCACCGTCAAGTTCACAGTGGAGCTATTTAAGAGGTAACAAGCTATAAACCTCAGAAATAACCAGGTAAAATAGCGCATTTACTCACGAACCACCAGGCAGTATCCACAGATTTAGAGGAAATGAGAGGGAGCAAGCTGCTGCGGTGAAGGCCCAACTTTAGCACTACACCGCTAAACAAAGAAGCTAATTGCTCTGGAGATTGGATCAAGTAGGTTGCTTGTCACCCCCTTGAATCCCATTAATGAACAGGGTAGAGAGGTGAGAAAGTAACTAGCATGCAAGCTATGAGTGTGACGAGTGAGGTACAAGCAAGCTACGAGCATAGGAGGTCTTGCTCTATAAATTCCCTTTTTGAAAACTGAATAGAATAGAATAGAATAAAGTAGAGTAGAGTAGAGTAGAGTAGAGTAGAGTAGAGTAGAATAGAATAGAATAGAATAGAATAGAATAGAATAGAATAGACCAGGTTGGAAGAGACCTTCAAGATTGTGTCCAATAGCCCAATGGAACGTTAGCCATTCAAATCCTTCCAATCAATTCAAAATGTTTAGGTGGTGGGTAAACTGCACACACCTTCTCTCATGGCGTCTGACACGTGAAGTCGCCTCTCTGAAACATGAAGCTCAGGGCTCAGCTTCCACTCCCCTCCAGGCAGCCTTAAAGGTGCCTGCCTGTTAGGCTACTCGACCTCAATCCGGACCCTGTAACAGAGAGGGAGGAGAAAGGAGCAGTGGCTCAAAACAGATTTAACTGTCTTATTAATGCCTCTTCCAGAACAGGGGCCTGTAGCAAACCCCCTACAATAACATCACCTTCCCCTGTCTTCACTTTAATCTTCACCCATATGTTCACAACCAGCTCATCATCCTTCCCCAGGTGGAGCTCCACTGATTCCCTGCCTCTCCTTCCTGAAGAGCTTGTACCCATCTATCCCTATGTTCCAGTAATGGAAATCATCTCAACAAGTTTCAGTAATAGCCACTATGTCATGGCTTTCCAGCAGCACAGTGGCCCTTAACCCATCCCATTTATTGCCCAAGCTGCATGCATTTGCATACAGGCACTTCAGCTGGGCTGGCCTTGGGGTGTCCCAGATCTTTATCCTTGGCTTGTCTCAGGGCAAGAAGTGGAGAGGCCTTGCTAGCACTCCATCCCTCTGCCTCTGGTGAGCTGCCCCACTGTTTGTCATAGGCAAGCATGAGATTAACAACCCCTTCCCTTTTCATATCTAGTTTAAAGCCCTATCAATGAGCACTGCCGACTCCTGCCCCTCTGGGACAGGTACATCCCATTAGTTGCTTGCAGCTCATGCCCTGTAAACTGAGCTGTGATCATTAAATCCAAACCCCTGTTGACAACACCAGTCCCAGAGCCATGAATTGACCTCTTGGCTCTTCCGAAATGTTCCCTCATCCATCACTGATGTCAGAGGGATGGAGAACACAACTTGAGCTCCTGATCCCTTTAGCAGTTGCCCCAAGGTCCTGAAGTCTCTTTTAATCGATTGTGAGCCTCTCACTGCTGCATCATCACTACCTACCTGAAAACACAGCAGTGAGTAATAGTCTGAAGGACTCATAAGGGTGGGAAGTTGACATTCTATGACATCCTTTACCCATGCACCAGGGAGAGAGCAGACCTCTCTATGAAGTGTTCCCAGTCTGCATATCAGGCCCTCCTCTCTGCTCAGCAGGGAGTCACCTACAACAATGACCCTTTGATTTTTCTTTTCAGGGTCAGTGTTTATGGCTGCCCTGAGGAGGGCTGGCCCCGCTGGCACTTCTGGCCTTTGTGGCATTTTTGGCCTTTGTGAGCCCTCATCCTTGCTAACAACCAGTTCCTCCTGCAGACACTCATACCTGTTCTGCAAGGGTAGAATTTCATATTTTATCTGGTTTTAAAGTAAAAATATTTTACAAATTATAAAAATAGTAATTTAATAAACTGGGAAAAAATGGATGGAAGTGTTTAAACACAAAAGAAAACTGATATGACTAACCAAGCTGTAAGCTCATGTGATGTAATGACATCTTAAGTAAGCTCATTCACACAACTGAAATTTTTACAAACACAGCATTTGTCCCTATAAGCATACTCACATCTCATTTTTCATGCTGGATATGTGTAAGCACATGAAAATTAAAAAACATTCCAGTGCTGATACAAATAGCACAAGCATTGTATTTCTTATTTTGTGTAGGAATATTGCCAAGTTGGTAAATTATTGTCTTGAATTCTATAGCATGTGAAGAAAAAAGGGGTGGATGTCAGCAGGCTGATTAATGGCAGACCAGTAATGCTTCATGGAATTAAATGCACTAATCAGATTCTGAGCTTAGGAGACAAAAATAGAAAAAGAAGTGGAGCAAGACTGTGAACAACATTTCCACATCTTTTATCTTTAAATTTAATTAGATAATCTGATAAACTATGACTTCTCACACATTTCATAAGGAAAAAAACCCTCTGCTGACTGGGGCTTTACCTACTTTACCTGTTAAAGAGTTTGATAACTAGTAGCCCCGTATTGCTTCAGTGATTGGAAGGATGTGTGTGTACAGCATATCAGTGGTGAGTGGTGTTGACAGATACAGAACTGGCTAAGTCCCAAGGGAATAAAAAACATCTTTGAACTTGTTATCCTATTATGCCTCAACAAGACAGGCAGTCTATCCTTCATGAGCTTAGAAAAGCAAACTATTCATGGAGTGCATAACAGCAAGCAAATACCCAAGGAAAGTTAATATTGGCTTGTAGTAGCAGTAAGTATAAACTTCTTTTTTTTCAAAATGACACCTTGTCAGGGTAGTATTCTGAACATACTTACTGTTGTAACATAATAGCTTTTATAAAATATGGGATTTTTACACAGTAGATACAGTTAAGAGAATTTCAATTATAGTTCAATATACAGTTTTGCTTTCTGAATAAATAAATGAGTGATCATTTTCCAAGTAGAAGAGATTTTTCAGATTAATTATTGATTTTGAATTAAGACTATTTTTGTAAATTATAGAGATTTCTAAGATGGATTTTTGATTCCTAAAATGGTATCTGTCACCTTATTTTAGCATATAGGGACTTAATGTATAGCAGAATATAATTTTAGAAGTGAAAGCCTCCCTGAATGAAATTCAGCTTGTTTATTTATATTGTCTTTCTGCCACTAATATTTCAGGTGTGGAATGTGAGCATGCTATGGTAAGACTACAGGATTATTAATCAAGAAGGAATGTTGCATACTGTTGAATAAAGAGACTTACAAACTGAGTTTGCAGCACATAAATAAGCCTAGATAACAGGGTTTTTTCCTCCTACCATCTCATAACCCTGCATACTAAATTAGCTTTGGTAAAGTACTTTTTCTTGAAGGAAAGAAACATTCTAACACTGAAGCTCTCCCAGAACACACCTTATAAAACTAAAAGAAGTATAAATTGTGTTTCTGGAGAAAGTAACCCTGAAAACTGCAGTCAGAAAACATGGTACTTAGATTTCTCCATTTTAGATGCTGGAACTATATAGCTAGGAGATAGAACAGGGAGGGGTTGCCCTTATTGCACTCTCAATTAATTGTAGTTTGTATTCTGTACCCATAGAAATTCTCAAAATAGTAAGCTACTTAATTTTTTTTCAAAGGCAATTCTTAGAGTGTACAACTTGCACAAGTTTCTCTTGGTGAACTGAGTTTCATCGAAGACTTTGGATTTACATTATTTGTATTCCAATGGATAAATAATTCAGAAGCTGAAAATCATTGAATAATATGGCTTGACAAATAATCATAGTACTTTAGTGACAGTAACACTATTGACTATAGAAAACTGGTCAAAAGTTACAGTGAGATTTCTAGTAATTTCATGACCACATCACATTTGAAGCGTATTTCAACTTCTTGTTGTCCTGCTTGGTTCTTTGACAAAGAATTACATGGCAAAACAGAAATAAAAGTGTATAAAATGCAAGAAAGCACACTAAATAACAGAATGACACACTCACTGTCAGGAAAAGGGCTAATCCAGCTAATATTCAGATTAATTTTTCCTTTGAACTCTAGAAAAGGAATAGCAGAAGTACAACAATGTAAACAGAAATGGCAATTTGTGACATTTGGGGGGCAATGTAAATACCTTTCCAAAACCTTTACTGAAAACAAAATAATTTTATCCAGTGTAACAGATATAAAATGCACAGTAACATCATTTCTATGGCAGCTTTAAAAAATATGTTTTACAAACATGATAATAGATGCATTGCATTAAACTGTTACCACTGGAAAAATCTGTTGTATATCATTTGTTACAGATGTTTGTACTTGTAGTGTGTATTTGTTATATAACAGGTGAAATACTTGTGTAAAACCTGCTGGTTCTCCACATTTTGTTGCACTGGAAAATAGTGCATATCTTTAAGCAAGGGTTGAGGATAGAAATGAATAATGGTGATGCAGAAAGGAAACATCTCCAAAATATTAAATCAATGCTTACAATAAATCCTTATTAACAGTTTTTTGTTGTTGTTGTTGTTCTTACTGTGACAAAAGCTCAAAATAGTTAACAGAAAGCAAGACTATTATAGTAAATGGGCAGAAGCTTTATAAGAAATTGAATTGTATATATTATTTTGCAGAATTTAAAAGGTGAAAGGTAGATCAATTACTTAACTTCTCCCTAAAAAGGCAGAAATGCTTGTGCATATACAGCCTATGATAGCTGAACTATTTTTCAGAGTGCATTTGCTGGCACTTGCATTCATAGTAAAAATAAACTTGGAAACCTTTGACTGACTGCTACTTTATTAGCTTGTTTTAAAGCTAAAGTAAAAAGCACTCTAACTGTAGGGAGGTATTTTTTAATGTAATGATGAGAACAGCATATCCACTATTCCTTTAAAAAAGATTAGTCACTACCTATTTAACATGTTGTCTGGTGTCACTTACGGAATAACCCAGAATATTGCAAAATGTAATTACAAGTGGTTTAGATTTCCTGAATATGCTCATTTATAGCATGTGTTGGTTTTACTTCCTTAGACAGTAATCTTCCTTGAGAATCAAATTTGCATGACTATTATTGCATGAAAAATGAAGATCCTGATTAAATGTGCTCATTAGAAGTCCCAGACCACAGTTCACTAAATAAAATGGTTGACCACTGGGTCCTAGTACAATACCTACTGCAGATTAATTCCATTTATATTTCTCATGACCAGTTGAATACTTTCAGATAACTACTCAGTTCAATTTGAATGGAACCTGATTCTTTGCAGCCATATGTTCATTAATTTTGTAAAATGCTTTAGAGTTCTGTTACAGCCCCTTAAAATGGCTGCCTGCTTGTTTCGTTCTAGACATTTTAAAAAAGCATTTTTCAAGACCAGTCTTTTCTGGAAAATATATAGATGAAACTGTAAACAAATGAAAATAATCTATATAGCATCTGAAGCAGAGAGTAAGAAACATTAGTAAGGCATTTTTGATAATACACCACTTTTCTTGTGATAAAATTCTAAATACAATTACTATTTGTCATATATTTTGTTCTATTCTTTGGCAGGAGAACTGCAGAAACAGGTGTCCAGAAGTTATTCAAATAAGGTAATAGTGGTAGTTCAAAAGCGAGAGTTGGAGCATCTTTGTGTAAAAATACGGGAAAATGGAAGGTACTTGGTTAAAACTTACTTAAATGAGGCAAATAAGAGGTGAATCAATTATGAGACTTTTTTTACCTTTATTCATTCTCTAAGTAAATACTTGGCTGTCACACATGACTCATTCTAATGACATTTTAAGAGTAAATTATCTGTGGGGCATGTCCCTCAGTGCATAAAAGCTAGTTCAGGAGGTATGCCACAAAGAGTAAGGTGAATAAAAGGAAGAATTCACATAGAAAAAACAAAGAAGCTTTAACAATAATTTTATAGGAGGAGAAGATCTAAGCACTGAGACTGGTTGTTGGTACTTTGAGGAAGTCAAAGTCAAAGCCAAGATTAGTAAGGAATAGAAGAATATTGAGAAATGTAAGACACTATGGAATTCAATGAGAACAAAATTCAATGTGTTTAAGGTTGTCTAGAGGAATGGAGACAAAAAGTAGGATTCTGTATTCAGAGGGAGGAAATGAAGGGTTAATGTGCTTGAAATACTGTTTCAGAAAGGCTTGTTTTGCTATTCTGTGACATTATTTTACAGTCTGTCAATAATGCAAGATTCACCTGGAAACTATTCAGTGAGCTGCCATCAAATACATTTGTAGTCATTCTTTCTACAACAGATTCAGATTTTCTTGAAGTAGTCATCTGTAGTGCATAAAGCTGTACAATTAACCATCAAATGCAAAGAAAGTAAAGTTAAACCAGCTGCTCTTCTCAATCTTCAAATAATTTTTAACAACATTTTAGCACTAAAGCTTGACAATTGCATTTCCTGTACTGGGATTAACCATTTCTTTACTGACCATAGGATAGGGGAAAACAAACAAACAAACAAACAAAAACAAAAAACCCTACCCCAACACCACCAAAAAAACAAACACATGACAAAGGAAATCCTAGGGAATTACACAAATAATACAACAAAAATATTTTATAAAGACAACCATGAACCTCAAGAAGGGCAACAGAAAGGAGCATAGAAGTAAAAATATTTTCTCAGTTACAATCCTCAAGTATCAAGATCAGTTTATGGGATTCTGTTAGACTGTTACTTCTATTGTAATAAATATATGTACCAATTCACATATGTCATGTAACATCAGACATGTCTAAATATGTTTCATACTTTCAACATACTCTCATATGTAAGTTTAAGAGAATACTGTTTTTAATCTGGAACTGACAGGCACTGCCTTAGATCCAAAACTACACATAAATATCAGTCTCATCTCTTGCCTGTGTCCTTTAAAGTCTTGTATATGGCTTTAATATCATTCTTCTCATGGTGAGCAAGGCTCACCTGGCAGGTTTGTCTGGTTATCAATCCTCAACCAAAGACACCTAGGTAAAAACAGAGAGGTATAGTCTCATCCTGAAAACTGACAATGTAAACATTCCAAGGTCTCTGCTGTGAAATAAAATGGAAACTTTTTGTTTCCCCAGGGTGTCTTCAAAAAGACACTATGAGGAGAATACGTGCACTTTTGCACCCAACTAATGGGCGTGCTACTGCACTAGCACATTCAATCATTTAGCCTCACATGGACCTGGACAGTTTTCAGAAGCAGAAGTGAATGACTGAGTCTTGAAAGAAGAATTTCTTCCCAATTTTTTGGCTAGCTATGTATTACTGCATTTAATGAGTCTTATAATGTCAACACAATGCTTTAAAAAGCTTTACTCTAATCCTTATTTGTATTACAAAATTCATACATCCTCATTAATGCATATAAGTTCACAACCTGAAAAATTCACTCACACTCTTACCACAATGATGTATTTGATGTACTGTTGAATGATCATATAAAAGTTATTATGATTAAAGCCACTTTCTCTCAGTTGATTTTTCCCACCATAATTCTATTGAATTTTCAAGACTTTCCAAATGGTGTATTAGCAGTTCAAATACTTCTAATTTCATACAATGTTAATTATCTATAACAAGGTGATTTTGAATAAAATAATAATTATTTGTATTCAATAAACAGAAGTGAAAAACATTGATGTATTTTGGAATGTTAAGTATTTTCATACTTATAATACTATGGGGAAAAACAAACAAACAGAAAATAGTTGTAACTTTTTGCTGAGTTTCCAAGGAAACATCAGTCCCAGAAAATGGGACCAATTCAAAATGGTTAAATAATCTCTACATAGTAACCCAGCTGCATGGGATACAGACATAATCCATTACTGCTATGCCTACAGTCAGCATTCAGCCCCATTGTGCAATAAGAATAACAGATAATTTCTTTGTTTCAGTTGTTCTGCTTCATTTAATATACATTTACATTCTTACTTCCATAATCAGCTAAAAGAAAATGACCACCTAACTGAACATGGATGCAAAGCTCAACTCCTAGTTCAGAGCTTAGGGATTTTCATTTGTCTCCAATTATTAAAGCACAGAAGTAACACCCATAATGTTTCCTTTGGAATGAGTTTTCTTTAATACCACATTTGTTAAAGCTTGTTCAATTCAGATAGTGAAGTTTAACACAGAGCTGTGAAGAAACAAAAAACCTTTTTTTTAATTTTCTTGAGTTTATTAATAATTTGAAATTTTACACTGACTTTTGAGTTGAGCACTTCTTAAATACTAAGCAAATTAATTTAACAAGCTCATCTGTGAGATGAAAAAATTATCTATGAAAATTTTCTTCTTCCCACAAAAAACTGCCATGGAAAACCCATGAGATGCAGATCGGTCTTGGTTTGCTCTCCATGCATCTCAGTTGTGCATTCAGTTCTAGCGGAGGCCTTTTATTTCCTCATATTAAGTCTTAATATTTTTCAATTAAAAAAAATGTTGTTTAATTATGCATATAAGATTTAATTTAAAATTAATGTTTAAAGCAAAATATTACAATCTAAAAATCAGAATCAGATCAAATTACAGGTGGGAAAAGGTTAGCCACTGCCCAATCTCACACAGACTTCAAAGACCATTGTTTCAGGCACTATAGCTGAGATCATCAGACCTTGATTTTAACCTGTTGTTTGGAAACCTTTGAAAATTTTGTCCCAAATAACCAAAACCCCAGATGGATTAATACGTACTCTAGCACTACTTTTTTTTCTTCTTCTTCTCTTTATAATCAGTCAGCTCTTGCACAGGAGAAACACCAAGTTAGAGAGCCTGAGAGATTTAAAGGTATTTCAAAGAAGCTTTGTCATTATCCAGTGTTTTCCCTCCCACACCGAAGAGTGGAATCCAGATATCCTCAGTTCATAGAAATGAGCAGAAAAAGAAGAAAAAGCTGCAAGGGCAGAAAAAACTCTGGCTCCAGAGAATGTAAGTTTACAAAACATTTGTCTGGTGGATTGAAATTTCCCCCCCAACATCAACTTTGCCACCAGTCATAGGTGGATATTCTTTATTTACATATCAAGAAATCCATCTTTGTGCCGAGAGCTGTTTGTCAGATTGGAAGTATTTGCACTCAAGCGTGGGTACCTAGAGTTATCCTGATGTGACTAATTACTACATTTTAGTACTAGCTACTTCTGGCAAAGTCTTTCCAAAGATGTTGATGTTTAATTGCCTCAAATGTTCAACATTCTTACAGTAGATTTCTCAGTATTCTCTAAATTTTACAGTTTGTTCTAATCCTACTTAGGTAGACGTTACTGTAAAATGTTATCCTCTAAAGAATATGACCTAGTCTAAAAAAAAAAAAAAAAAAAAAAAGCCCAATCAAGGCAAAATTTTAGCTAATTGTATGAAAGACAGAAAATCCTGCCTAGTAGACTGATAGCCTGGAAACAGTATTTTCTTCTGCTTCAAGCAGGCCTGGCAGCATGCCACTGATAAGCTGTATGATTGTGACAATATTCATTAATCCCATTGTTTGCTCATCTGTGAAAGGGTTACCAAAATCAAGTTCCATGTATTTTATCCCAAGCTGAAACATGTAATGGGTTATTTATTGTCCCAGTGTGTTCACAGGAATGAAGTAAATATTGAGAAGAATAATGTAAAAAAGGTGACTCTTTCTACATGCAAAGAGAACAGCTTATGGCATGACAACTATAAAACTTTCTGAGAGAAAAAAAAGTATTTGTTAATTTCCTTCAATAAGAGTGAGTTAACATAGCCTACCATGTTTATCTGACTTCACATTACTTATCAGATAATTTACACAAAAGAAGTTACTATTGAAATGAAAACATAGTATTGTGGAAAATACACTACTTCTTAAAGGTAAAATAGTCATTTTAGCTTAGGACTGTTTCAAAGGAAGCATGCATTTGTGTTACTGCTTACCAAATCATGTGGGGAAAAACATTGAGGAATTTTTTTTCTTTTTTCCCCCTTAAATTAGATGAACAGTTTTTACCCATTTGCAAATGCAAGCAGAATGTAGGAAGCCTTGAAAGTAAAGCAGATGAGGCTCCATCACTCTTCACCGAGCCACTGGATGCAAAGGGTACTGAAGAAGATGTAAAAGGTCATGAAAAGAAGAATCAGAGCAGCTCAAATGCATATGAAGATAAAGACCTTGATAACATACTAGACAGTGATGAAAAAGGAAAGAAGGAAAATAATTACCCCTCTCCTCCAATGTTCTCTCCTCAGCAAGATGAAATCCTAGCTACAGTAACTTTTGGTGAAGCAGAGGGCTCATCCACAGGAAAAATCACACTCTGGGGCAAGCCAGATTCTGTAGAGTCCATTACCTTGACTACAGGAAAAATTACTGCAGAAGTGAAATGTGGTTCCTTTAATGTGAAAGTGGAAATTAAGAATGTTTCTTTGTTTGATTCTGGAACAAATATTATAGCTGAAAAAAGGAAAAGTTCAAAGAACAACAAATGTCATGAAAGAAAATACCAGAAAAGCCAGTGCTCAAAATGTTCAGAGTACCAGTGTTCTTCAACTGTCCATTCAGTAGAACACAGCGGAAAATATAAGGCATTCTCTAAACATAAAAGTCAAAATGCCATCACCAAAAATGCCTCTCTGAAAATGAACATTGAAGCAAAAGAAATTAAAGTCGAATACACCTGCAGAAAGAAAAATCTAAAAGTTAACATCAAACCTGTTGAACAGCCACAGAATGAAACCTGCAGCAAGGAACATGAAGGTATGTATTGGAGTGAAACAGATTATTCTGTGACAGAGACACCTTGCAATATAGATTGTAACTCATCTTTTAGCTTTCATGAAAAAGTAGACTGTACATTCCCAGCTGGATGTACACTTCTCCCTCCACCTAAAGAATTTGCTGACTGTGATGAAATGCATTTGGATACAATCACAGAGGGGGTATCTTCATACCCTGTTAATGACAGCAGGGAATCTGACAACATCTCTACAGCCTTGGAAATCTGGGGGGAAGAAAATTATTTCTGTAAATATAACAAAAAGGACTATGAAGACCACACCAATGAAAAGGGAGATTTTTCAAAAGATAAAATACTTTTCTCAAAAATAAATAATACGAATTGTCTTGTAGCTAGTAACAGCTTGAATAACCCAAACACTGGGAAGGAGTGTATCAGTAAGAATGTATTAGGTCAAGTAGGAAATAACCATGACAAATGCAAAGACACAGGACAAAAGCCAGCAAGAAGAAAGTCTTTCCCAGATACTACCCTTGATGTACCATCACCAGTTCACCCTAGAAGGGATTCTGGCTTTTATTCATTGCCATCCTTAAAAGTATTGCCTAAGGAAACCAAAACAGGAGATATATACAACAGGAACTCACATGTTCATGCCATCTATACAGAACTTTGTAAGTATCCTGACTTGACCTCCTCACTGAGAAGTTTAAGAAATCTTAAGTCTTCATATCAGTGTGCTTTCACATCATTTGATCATAATATTACCATTTATCCATGTGACCCTGAGGAAAGTCTAGATGATGCTTGTTTACTGAATGACTATGCAGCGTATTTGGGGCAAAGGGAAGAAACTGAAGAAACACTAATAGACAATTTTCATTCCAGTGGTATTATAAATGAGAAAAAAGAAAATAGGCATGAAGAGCCTCTGAGAAACCTAGCCACATGGCAGAAAGACTCTGAAATTACTGAAGAAGCTTTAGATGAAAGGATATCAGAGTACAACCACCTAGAAAAGCATATTGAATCACAAAATGAAGTTCAACTGGTTCAAGTCTCTCCATGTTCTAGAAGCTCTTCAGGTCAATTTATTAATGACAAGGAAAATACTAATTATACATATACAGAAAGCACCCCAAACCTGCTTTTAGCTTTACAGCAAAATGTTCAGCCACCTCCTGCAGAGCCTGAGATAGCCAAGAGGAGGGGATCAGTATTAACTGTGATAACTGGAGAATTAGAACGAAGACTCATCCAAGGTGACACAAAATCAATGCCTGATTCTTTCTGCTTTGCAGTAAGAAAAGAGCCTAAACTTCCCTGTAGTTTACAAGAAAAATCATTGCTGTCATCCTTGCTATTAGACCCCAAAGAGCATGATATAAATACTGAACTAGAAAGCTTTTCTGAGATACAAGACATACCTGGGAATATCCTTGCTGATTCTGATTGCCATAATGATTCTACACAGGCTGACATATTTTCTACCTCTTCAGCACATACAGAAAAGAAAGACAACTCCACAGAATACTCTAATGCTAAGGGAAGACCAGAAGACTTTTGTAGTAAACAGTTAATTGATATCCTAAGGACAGAGCCTGGAGCACGTCAACTGTCTCAGATAGCCAAATCCAACTCTGATGAAATTGAGAAAAAGATTGAAATGAGAGAAGATTTTCATCAGAATGCAGATATCCTCACACTGTCAGTAAAACAGATTAGCCAGAAAGGTAGGTGTTATAAGTTAATATAAGTTAATACCACTTACATTTTGTACAGGTGATTTAGTGCTGACATGTGTTGGTGACATGTCTTTTGGTAATGTATGTTATAAAGTTACAAAAATATTATATTGGTATGCTTGGCCATTTGGTTATAAGATGCACTTCTGGTGTTGAGAATCCTGGAGCTCATCTTGTTGAGCCAAGTATCTTAAAAAAACCAGCAACAACAGCAACAAAAATTAATGCAGGTTTCCTCAAGAATTTAGTTTCCTATGTTAAACAGTCAACCCATTCTATGCATTTAGTGAGAGAAGGAAGCACCAAAACAGAAAGGTAGTTTGTGTTTTGGGGTATTTTTTGCAGTTGCATTGTAGCATGAACTCAGATCTCTAGTCAGTGTCTAAAACTGCATAAATTTGTATTTGGGATCCGCATGATCTAAGAAATTGCTGAATTCTAAGCACATCTCAGTACTCTGGCCAAGTGTCTTGGAATGACTATAGTGGATGATTTAACCTTTTCTCCTCTTTTCTCCTCTTTATGTAGTTACGAAAGCTGCACATGAAAAAAGTAATTAATTTTTAATAGGTAATCTTTTACAAGATGTCTTGTCTCCCTTTCTGGAATACATACACCCATAACAATCCCAGTCATTTTAAATAGTATTGTGAATCACAAAAATGTTAAGCCCTGTTGGGACACTGCGCACTACAATATAAGCTTTTTAACATGTTTTGTTGTCACATATTGCACACTAACATATAAGTTTTTTAACATGTTTTGTTACCACATGTGTCCGTGTGGCTTTAAGATATCGTTCTAAACACTTCCATTTTAATTTTAATTTTTAGATATTTTTCAAGCTATATGCAGATATAACTCACATTGTGCTCCCCAGAAGATAATGTCTGCAGCAGTTTGGAAGCTAGTGTTGAAAATCACATATTTTCTTATCATGGAAAATTTTCTTCAAGAATCTTAGTAAAATGCATCAGAAAGTTTTCATCATCTTCTTATTTCACAGTATCTGTAGCAAATATTGATGTCCTTCAAGGTTGCCTTGTTTGCTACTTGTAATGGAAATTTCAAAAATATCTGAACTACATATGCTATATATATGTACTATATAGGCAGGCATTACTATGTAGATTAATGTCTAAAATTCTAAAATAAACAGAAAATTAATTAAATGAAGATCTCTTTCAAACAAAGTATAGAAAGAGGACACTGAAGAAGGTATGCACACTCAAAAACTTGACTTCTCATACGTTAGACCTCAGTGGTTATGCACATAGCACATTAGAGGTGTAGCTGTTTCTTGCATTTTACGTTTATTCTCTCCTGTTCCCTTTTGCCTTTTGCTAAGAACTACATGTGGGTGTTCTTTCTCTTACCTATCACCTCACTTGATCTGTAACTTTTACACTCTTCTGATCTATGGTTCTATTTTGATTTTCCATTTCTGTTTTTCTTAGCAATACTGTGGATGTCCTAACTTAAATGAGAAATGTGTACATCCAGAAGGAAGTGTAAGCATTTAAAGATGTTAAAGTTGTTAATATGAGTCTAAGTCCACTTGTAATGTGGAAATACCAACCTATTTAGTGAAGACACTGGGTATAACAAGCAGTGTAGGACTTCTTGTGCTTGGTAATTCAGTGATGCTGGAAAGGAAATGCATGAGAGTGTCTGGGGAAAAAAAAGAAGAAAATAGAAGAAAATGTTGTGAACAGGATAAAACAGAGAAGTCCAGGCAATCTAGAAATCTGTTGATGTTTTGGGAACTGAATTATTGTCAGATGGGCAAGGACTCAGGCAAAGGCCAGTACTAAATAACATAGAATAGAATCATAGAATAAAGAAGGGTGGAAAAGATCTCGAAGATCATCAAGTCCAACCTGTCACCCAACACCTCATGACTACTAAACCATGGCACCAAGTGCCACATCCAATCCCCTCTTGAACACCTCCAGGGATGGTGGCTCCACCACCTCCCTGGGCAGCCCATTCCAATGGCTAACAACTCTCTCAGTGAAGAACTTTCTCCTCACTTTGAGTCTAAAGTTCCCCTGGTGCAGCTTGAGACTGTGTCCTCTTGTTCTGGTACTGGTTGCTTGGGAGAAGAGATCAACCCCCTCCTGGGTACAATCACCCTTCAGGTAGGTGTAGAGAGCAATAAGGTCTCCCCTGAGCCTCCTCTCCTCCAGGCTAAACAATCCCAGCTCACTCAGCCTCTCCTCATAGGGCTTATGCTCGAGGCCTCTCACCAGGCTCGTTGCCCTTCTCTGGACACATTCAAGAATCTCAATGTTTTTCTTAAATTGAGGGGCCCAGAACTGGACACAGTACTCAAGGTGTGGCCTAACCAGTGCAGAGTATAGGGGCAAAATGACTTCCCTGCTTCTGCTGGCCACGCTATTCTTGATGCAGGCCAGGTTGCCAATGTCCTTTTTGGCCACGTAGGCACACTGCTGGCTCATGTTCAGCCAGTTGTCAATCAGTACCCCCAGATCCCTTTCTGTTTGGCTGCTCTTTAGCCACTCTGACCCCAACTTATAGTGCTGCATGGGGTTGCCGTGGCCAAAGTGCAGCACCCGGCAGTTGGACTTGTTAAATGTCATCATGTTGGACTCTTCCCATCTGTCCAGCCAATCAAGTTGCCTCTGCAGAGCCCTTCAACCCTCTAACCAATCAACACCTGCTCCCAACTTGGCTGATGACTGATTCAATCCCCTCATCCAGATCACGAATAAAGATACTGAAGAGAATGGGGCCCAGAAATCTGTTTCCTGACTCTCAGTCAGCTGCCCTGGAAAAGTAGCTCACAAGTTTGTGATGGAGATTTAAATGAAGCCAAGAGAGCCAAGAGAGTACTTAGGCAATCTTGTAGGAAGCCTGTTGAGACTGGGATCACGGTGTGCCTGTCTGTCATTGACAGGGGGCACAGTTGCATTTTCAGAATGGGCTCTGACATGAAGTCTGTTTTCTAGTTGTTGTTTTAGCTGAAATAGTAATGCAACAAATAAATTTATACTACCTTACCTATAATAAACTTAAAGTGGAGAGCTATATCCTCCTTTTATCTGTATGTGTCATGGGAGATTTTTAATCTTTAAATAGCACATATATTTATGACTTCAAACTGTATGAATATTTGTGAATAAAATCCATTAGTAATTTTCAATTTTTTGCATAAAAATGGTGGCATAAAATGGCTATGTAGGTACTTAACTACAGGTACAACTACCACAAGGTAATCACACATACTTTTATCTGCATGAAGACCTCAATTAGTCTAAAATATATACTTCATCAATATTTTCAGTGTTATTTGGCATTTTCCTTGCTATGTCTGATTCATTTGTTCTTGAATTTAGAACGTTGATATTTTAAACATTAAAATTTCTTAGGTTATCTTATGCATTCCTCATAAGCAATGTCTGGTTATAGAGTTGAAATCAGAAATGAACAAAACCAGAAAACTGCCTTTGATGAAAGACACCAGAGCAAGTGATAGTTCCCAGGAAGAAGCAATAGACCAGTGGGCCAGAAGACGAAAACAGTTCAAAGACAGCAAAAAATGCAGTTCAGCTGGAGGAAGCTCCATAAATAGCACAATCACTGAAGGATCAAGTGAGTACTTTAACCTTACAATTGTATTCTTTCTCCTACATGTGACTGGCACTCTGACAGGGTTTTCAACTAAAGAAATTGATCTTCATTTTGTTATCTGAGTGACTGTTTTAGTCATTGTCATGATCAAGCTTCTTTTATTCAGTTGTCACTATGGATGTTAGTATCCTCTTTCCTTCATATAACCAAGTGAGCAATCTGACTGAAAAAAAGTTGATTCACCATCCTACTCCATATGCAATTAATGTTAAGACAAGCTGTAAATGCAGACAAGCAGGTAATCACTTACAGCAACAGATTGGAAGGTATAATAAAATACATAATTCTGATGCCTATTTTGCTTATGTGAAAACCATGGTGATCTGGGAGTTCTTCCCTCACTAAGATAACCACTAATTCCACCTTTTATCTTCAGGCTTGTTTCTTAGATTACCTTCACTTTTCCACCAGATACTGAAACAGTTCCATAATTGTCTCAATAAGGAATCTGTAATCTTGCCATACGTTTGAGCCTTAAATCACATAGGAAGGAATTTTAAAGATTACATGCTTAAATAACTTGCATTTCATGCAGATGGAATATTCAGGCAAGGATTGTACAGTCTAGGAGAAAACTTATGTGGTACTTCTTACTTCACACTGCATTTTCCTCCTGTTTCAGTGACGTAAGAAGCATTTTTTACAGATGAAAAAGTGTGCATTTCACTGTGGAAATATTGTGTACTATAATGGCTACTCTTAGTGAAGGAAGTTTTATTTGTAGGTGCAAACTTTTTGGTTTTTTTTAAGAAGAAAGTTAAATACAAACCTATAGGAGACTGACAGCCGTTAATATTTCAGGGAATGTACAAACCAAGATAAACTGTAAATATGTTCTACCCCTCTACTGATAAAGTAAGTCCTACATCAGCAAGACCTCAATTCTCTATGTAAATGTAGATGCCAGTTGCCACTGGGATGCCAATAGGGTCCTGAGATATGTGACCTACTGTGGAACTGTGCCTTTTTGAAGTAGTAAATGAACAACAAGCGAGATACCATAAAGCATCTGTAATGGTTTAGTGCAATGGCTAAACTGCCTGCTCCCCCAACACAAAAGTGAGGGGAAGAGTAACACGTACAACTCAGGACTGCAGTAAGGAGTTAAGTGTTTAATATAACATAAGACATGATAAGCACGTTGTATAACTACCTTAGCTAATAATTTAATTAATCTAATAGTACAATACATGTTTACCTTAGCTTAGCCTATTTGCAGAAGAAGCACAGGGAAATACACTTTCAATTTTTGAAGCTGGCATGACTGTGTCATGGTATGATGACACCAAGCTGGAGGCAGGAGTTGATCTGCTGGAGGGTAAAGAGGATTTGCAGAGGGACCTCGACAGGCTGGACAGATGGGCAGAATCCAACGGCATGAGATTTAACACATCCAAGTGCCAGGTTCTGCACACTGGCCATGACAACCCCATGCAGTGCTACAGGCTGGGGTCAGAGTGGCTGGAGAGTGGCCAGGTGGAGAGGGACCTGGGGGTGCTGGTTGATGGTAGGCTGAACATGAGCCTGCAGTGTGCCCAGGCAGCCAAGAGGGCCAATGGCATCCTGGCCTGCATCAGGAACACTGTGTCCAGCAGGAGCAGGGAGGTCATTGTGCCCCTGTACACTGCACTGGTTAGGCTGCACCTCAAGTACTGTGTCCAGTTCTGGGCCCCTCAGTTTAGGAAGGATGTTGACTTGCTGGAGCATGTCCAGAGAAGGGCAACAACGTTGGTGAGGGGCTTGGAACACAAGCCCTACGAGGAAAGACTGAGGGAGCTGGGGTTGCTTAGCCTGGAGAAGAGGAGACTCAGGGGTGACTTTATTGCTCTCTACAACTACCTTAAGCGAGGTTGTAGACTGGCAGAGGTTGGTCTCTCCTCCCAGGCAACCAGCACCAGAACAAGAGGATGCAGTCTCAAGCTGCGCCAGGGGAGGTTTAGGCTGGAGGTTAGGAAGACATTCTACACATAGAGAGTGATTGCCCATTGGAATGGGCTGCCCGAGGAGGTGGTGGAGTCACCGTCACTGGAGGTCTTCAGGAGGAGACTTGATAGGGTGCTTGGTTGCATGGTTTAGTTGATTAGGTGGTGCTGAATGATAGGTTGGACGATGATCTTGAAGGTCTCTTCCAACCTGGTCTATTCTATTCTATTCTATTCTGGTAACAGCTGCATGTTCAGTTCAATCCATGACAGCATCTAATATTGTATTAACCACCTACAGTCAGCTAACTGAGTTTTTAGTGCCTGTTAACAGTAGGGATGACTGAAACTTCAAGTGGAAATGATAAAAGGCAATATTACTAGCAGCTTCCATTCTTTGTGTCTAAGACACAGTCAAGTCTACAGCAAGGAGATTAGAGAGTTACAATGTCAAACCTGTAGAGACTGCTAATTGATTTCAACAGTAATGCTGAAAGCAAGAAACTCTTTACTGATTTCAACAGTAATGTCTCTTGATTGTAAACCTGGATCATAAATCACGCACACTAATTTCACAGAGAAAATGCTAAAACAAACAAAAAAATAAAGCAGACACACACAAAAACAATTAAGCAAAAAACCCTCCACCCAACAACCAAACAAAAACACTCAGAATAAGCAAACAAACAAACAACAACAAAAAAAGTCAGAGTTAGAAATGAGTTAGAGTTAGAATTAGAATTGCTTTCCTTGAGACAAAGCTCATGGCATGAACTTGAGGTGGTCTCCATAACAGGTAAGTGAGTAGACAACTCTACCACAAATCCTACTATGTAATAATTGTGAATAGTATTGTCATCCTGGGATTGAGTAGGGTAGAGGTAATTTTCACAACAAGCATGGAGCGGCCAAACCCAGACTAGCCAACCAAACCAGCCAGTGGGATAGTTGATACCTGTTAACCTCATGACCACCATATAAGGAGAGGGGTGATCAACAGCCAGTAAGCAGGGTTTTTCTAGTCCAGCAGCAGGAACAGAGAAAGGCACACAGGCTGTGAGTGTTGCACTTTATATTACTTACATCATATGTTCTTTCATTAGTATTATTGATATTCTACTATTTCTTCTGTCTATTGTTCTGTGAAATTCTGCTTATCTCAGCCCATGGGGTTTGTTTTTTTAATTCACCTGGTTCTCCTGTCCTTCCTCACAGCAGGGAGCAGCATTTACAGCAGCATTCATTCCTATAGTTCTACCTATTTGTCATGTTTTAAGCTCTAGTATAATTGGAAATTATTAAACTGGCAGAAGGCTGCTATAGTGCATTTGTTGGTGATAGTCTATGTTTCTTAATTTATGAATTCATGATGGCAAGCTAAGATGTACTTTAAACATCAGCCTAATAGTATTTATTTATTTTATTTTGTTTATTTACAAATAGCTTTTTGTATAGTTAATCATGCTATCTCATACTTCATGCATAAGAGAGAAAGCCAGTGGATGTGAAGTATTTGTCTACATAGACATAGTTAAATAAATTATCAAAGTGGGAAAAGACTGCCATTTAGAAGTATTCAGAAAGCAACGCACTGAGCAAAACTAAATAAATGTTAATTTTTCTATTTCTGTGTTTTGAAGCTGGAAATTGTTCTGCATAATTGCCACAGCAAACACAGTATAAACAAAACAGCAGTTCCTTTCTCCAAGTGCATTAAATCCATCTGCATTATACCAGGCATTTTGTACTGAAAGGAACATGATTTTTTTTCTCTCAAACAATCTATGCTACAGCATTTTTAAAGTCTATCTGTTAGGACAGTTGCTGATGGACTATACTTTTATATACCTTTCTCCATACAGCTTTGAAGTTCCAGCTCCCAGTCTTCTTGGGAAGTTACCATACTGTTGCATAGCCTTTTTCTCCACAGTTGTACTTCTGCTTATAGACTGTTACACAGCCAGCTGCCTTCTGTCATATGTCCTTGCAAGCCTGAACATTGCTGCTTTTTCCCACTTTTTCCCTTGGCGGAGAATTAGAGCCATCTTTGTGTCAATCTGGGTGATGTTGTTTGACCCAGTGGATTCATTGTGAAACACTGTGAATGTAAAATTAATATGAATCTGATAATGCTTATGATGACACATGTGAAGTCATAGCAATATTCAATAAGCCAGAATTTATATAATAAATAAATAAATAAACCTTAAAAAAAAAAAAAAAAAGGAAAAAAAAAGTGCCCTATTATTTCCTTATCTCTTTTATAATAAGACTTAATACATACATCTGGAAGACCTGAGGTTAAGCAAATAGCAAATATGGTCACCATTACCTAAGTCATGCCGGTTACTTGTCAGCTTCTCTTTTGTCGTCCCATATGCACTGAACTCACTAATTTTCTAGAAAACTTGCTTGGCTTCCCAATCAAATGGGCCACATAAGAAAGCTGAACAATTGGCTACAGCCAGACTTGTCTTTAGGAGATGCAGCTTCTGTTTTGACCTTTTACATTAAGACTTCACTTGACATTTAAGTGCAATATGCAATAGCATCTGATATTGTGATCTTATATTTGGTCATCTTTACAGCAAAATAATTGCAGAAATAAGTATAGACATTGAGCTTGTGGCCCTTCTTCCATGCTGACTAGCTGAGCTCTGTGATTTTTAATGCATTTTCTCTGTTGGCATTGCTTTTTACTTGTTTTATCCTCATGACAGTAAATTCAGAGGATGCTCGGTCACTAGATCCAGGACTACATTCTGAAAATGAGGACAGAGGTTTTTATACAGAAAACTTCCATTCTGCTGCCTGGGTTTTCAGAGGAGATGATATCTCTCCAGGTAACAGCCCTAGATGTCTCAGCAAAAGGCCGAGACCAGTGGCAAGTAAGTTGGCTAAAGCAACAGGTAAGAAATGTCATAAACCGATATTTATTTTGAGCATTCTGAGGATTCCAGTGATTGACATTTTGGAGAAAATGCAGGATGTGCATGCTGAAGACAGGAAATAGAGCAACCCAAGAAGTTAAAAGGTTACTAAAAGTTGTAAGAAAGTAATTCTTCTTTAGCTACTGCCTTGCAAAATGTCAAAAATTTATTTAACAAAACTGATAGTGGTAAAGGATCATAATTAAACCTCACCTCTTTCTGCATTATAAGGGTAGAAGCAATGTAATTTTATAACTTTTTCAAGCACAGCAAAATCATAGTTATTTATGGACTTGAAGTTTATAAAGTAAGTTCATAAAATGAGTTTTCCATTTAACTTTAAAACATAGTAGATCCAGAAAGAAAATAATGAAGTTTGCTATCCATTGTAGTTTATATAAATTTATCAGCTGGAAATATGGTAAAATATTAATATTATTTATTAAATATTAAAAATTGTTTTCTCAAGCCAGTTTTATTCAGGTTCATTTGCCCGGTCGATAACAGGTTGATTACACATGGCAGAAAGCTAATAAACAGTAGAGTAACAGTCTAGAACTATCAGAACTTGGAATACAGAGGAACAAACTGGAATCTCCTTATGTGCCTCGGGTGGCGTAGACGGACCACCGTTGAGTTCACAGCAGAGTTAACCAAGGGGGTAACAAGCTATAAACCTCAGAAATAACCAGGTAAAATACCATATTTTACTCACAAACCGATGAGCTTCTTACTACCAAAACTTTTGCTGAATGAAGAGGTATTTGAGTTTGTAATTATACTCCAAAGGGCGGTATGCACAAACTAGAGGAAATGAGAGAGCACGCTGCTGTAGTGGAGGCCCAACTCAAGCACTATGCTACTAAAATAACAGAAGCTAATTGCCCTAAAGATAGGACCTGCAAGTAGGGTGCTTGTCACTGCCTTGAATCCCATCAACAAACAGAGGGGAGATAAGAGTGACGAGCATGCAAGCTATAAGTGTAACAAGCAAAAAGTATAGGAGGTCTTCCCCTATAAATTCCTTTTTGAAAGCTGAATGGCCCAATGGTACATTAGCCATTCAAATCCTGCCAATCAATTAAAAATATTTATGTGGTGAGTAAACTGCACACGCCTTCTCTCATGGCATCTGACACATACTGCCTCCTCTCTGAAATGTGAGGCTTGGGGATTGGGTTCAGCTTCTACTCCCCTCCAGGCAGCCCTATTGGTGCCTGCCTTTTAGGCTCCTCACCCTCAAACTGGACCCTGTAACAGAGACGGAGGAGAGAGGGGCAGTGGCTCAAACAAGTTCAGCTGTCTTGTTAATGCCTCGTCCTGGACACTATGTTCTAATTGTAGTTTAAACCCTCTTTTACAAATGTACATAGTGAATAACTTTTGCAGAGAGATGGGAAGTTTTTCTTCACTTTTAAAATGTTAAGTTACTGAAAAGTAATGCAGTTCATAAAACTAAGACAAAGTGCAACATCCCTGTATCTTTCCAGGAGATAATTCTTTGCTGGGGCTTATAAATTATTCACAATATGAGAGAAAATAAATATCCTCTATAAATCTCTACAGAAGAATAATCTCCCTGAATATATATGAGAATATTCTGGAGAGCTATTTTGATTGCCCTTTCTCCAGATGAGAAGCCAGAAATTCATCAAGATATTTAAAGCAGATATTGAAGTATTTATGCTCTTTGAGAGAGGTATTGGACTGCTAGTAAAGTAATCTTTAAAACAGGTATTTAGACCCTTATCTGAGGGTGATTTTCGAGGGTAGATTAAGGCAAAAGAAAATTTGGTGTCCAAAGGACAGAGACCTTCCAAAATGTAAAAACAAACAAACAAACAAAAAAACCCCACAACACACAAACCAAAACAAGCACACCAAAAAAAACAAACCACCAAAATATTTCTTGCAGGGTTTTTTATTTACACTTTTTTTAGAATTTAGAATTTGAGTGAATTTTGTACTTGCAGCTTACAGGTCTACGGTCCTACAGAGCATAGGAGCACTTTTCTCTCCCAGAAAGCTGCCAGCAGAGTGTATGAATGCTTCTATTCCCCTTCATTACAATTACTTTAAATTCTGATGAAAGTACGCTTCATTGATACTGTCTGTCTTTGCCCTAACAAGAATGATCAATCAGTCTTGGGGTGAGGGCAGTATCCACTGGCAGACAGTCAGCACTACACAGCTAGGAGTGATATTGAAAGCATTCCAGCCATTTGCAGAATCAGTACTGTGGGTGCCTATAGATAAACCATTTTTAAAACAGGCTGCTGCTTGTTAAATTTAAGTTGAGTTGAGGAGAAAAAGGGATGTACTTTTTCTTGTTTGGCAGTTCGTGAAAGAACGGTGAAGATTGCTAAAGGAACGGGCAATTATCCTTGGGGCTTCAGAATCCAGTTCTCAAAGCCTATCCTTGTGACTGAAGTTGACACAAGTGAGTTGTGATTATTAACTTCTGCTATCAAAATGTATTAAAATAAATATATAATGTTTAGTAATATAATGAAATATGATCTATGTAATATGTTATTTTATATTCCCTTAGTTAGTGAGTGTAATATGTTTAATAATATGTCCTTAAAATATTCATGACAAGCTGTTTTAGGGCCCTAGTATGACTGTGGGTAAACTGAACTCCACTATTATGTGACCTTCCATGCCAGTTGATGCAAGTGTCTGCATCCAGCTTCTCACCAGATATTAAATATGGAACTTACGGCATCAAGCTTTTAAGAATAAAATAGAGGATTTGATGGGGACACTTCTTGGATGTTTTGATTGAGCCATAGACAGCTCTTAACAGGTGGGCTGTTAGCTTCTGCAGGGTAGCCAATGATTGTGAGGAACTCCAGAAAAATCTTACAAAACTGAATGAGCAAAGAAGTGGCAGATGTATTTCAGCAAACATGAAGTGTAAGATGATGCTACTAGAGTGAAACAATCTATACCATGCCTGAAAGATGAAGAACATGGCATAGGCAGTTATATTCAGGAATGAGATCTTGGAATTCACCTCTGAAAGGTCTCTGAAATCATCAGCTCTGTGTGTAATGGCTTCATCAGTAGCAGCTGTGAGAATGAGACACAGGAAATCAGAATCATTTAGCTGCTCATAAAACCTTGGTTCACCCAAGTGTACCATATTACTTGTGCTGTTTCCTGTATCACAGAAGTTCTACACAGTAGAATTCGAGAATTAGAAGAAGTTACAGGATAAATTTCTGCTACAAAAGCCAGATATAACCAACAAAATGTCATCCTAGACCATGCTACTGTGTGCCCCCTAGAAAGGTGTCTAAGAATAACTGTTACTTTAACAGCCTATATATTCAATTGTGCAGCTTCATAACAACACTGGGAAAGCCTGTGAACACAGAGGTTTGTGAATCCATTAGCTGAGCCTATCACTTTAAAAACTATTGGCTGAGCTACTAGATAGGGTCATCAATAAATTCCACTATGAAATAAAAATTGCATCTATATCCTTTTTTGGCTACATGGTGAGACATTAGCAGCAATCCGCAGAGAGAGATCCCAACATGAAGGACTTCCTGTCCTTTCTCTGCCTGTCTGATTTTGGTAACTTAGAGGATGGGGGACAACAGCAACAAGTCCCTGCCCAATGCAGCAGTTGTCACAAGCATGTTCCTCCTGAAACCAACCCCTCCCCTCCCAAGTCCTCATGCAAAACAGGTACAGTGCTCTGCAAGAGGTCACAAACAATGACAAAAATGGCAGTTCACCCAACTTAGAGGTGTCTTCAGGGCCCAATCATACTCCAGCTCACATTAAACCCACTTCCTTAAAGAAAAAAAGATGGTGACTCACCTTTGAAGGGAGTGGAAGGACCAATATGCCAATGAGACCCACTTTTCAAGGAAATCTGCTGTCTTCTTGGGACCAATGTCAAAGATGTAAGAAAGAGGCTTCCTGCTGTAGTACATCTCTCTGATAACTATTCACTATTGATCTTTCAGGTGGGAAGTGATCAGTTACCTTCATACCCAAGGGCTATGAAGAGGGGCTTCAGGGATTTGGGACAGCTGATGAAGGGATCAGGAGCATAAGTAATGTTCTCCTCTATCCCAATTGCAAGAAATGATGAGGGAAAGATCAGGAAGAGATATCAAATCAATGCCTGGCTCCAAGACTGGTGTAGCAGGAGGGATTTTGCATCCTTTAATCACAGGTCACTTTACACATCACCACATCTAGTGACCACATATGAGGTGCACCTGTCTCAAAGGGGCATAAGGATACTGGGAAAGGAGTTAGGTGATGGATATCATGTACCTGGAATTTAGTAATGCTGTGCACAAGGTTCCCTACAATATCCTCTTGGACAAACTGGCTGTCCATGTGTGGTAGGTTGAGAGAGGGCTTAGCTCTCCCTCCTCCACAGAGTAAGAAACCACAACTAGCCCAGTCGAAAGAGCAAGCTATATATTTACAAGCATATATGGAAAGCAGGTTATATATAACACAATATATACAGGTATTTACAATATATACACAGAAATACACAGCAAAGAGAAATAACACAACAAAAATCCCTCCCCGAGGGAGGGATCCCCTCCTTGGAACCCCCTCTCTCCCCCCCTACCTCCCTTTTTTCCCCAAAAAGGGGTTAGAGAGAGAGAAAGGCAAGTTACTAAGGAAAAGAGTTGTTAGTAAGCTTCAAAAGCCCATGCAGGATTAGTTTTTGCTTATCTGAAGGCCAACTCCAGCAGTTCGCAGAGAAGCAGGCAGGGAGAACAGGCTGAAACTCTCCCCCCAACTCCCCAAACCGAACTGAACTGAGGAAAAAAACATTCCAACTGCTCTAAAATCTAAAGCTGCATTTTTGTCTATTAACCAATGAAATTCATTTAGAATATCAGAATGTTTTGCTTCTAGTACCAAAAACATTTAGCCAGTGTCTCAGCACTGCTTGTTCTTAAAGGCACAGTGTCAAATGGCCACAATAGAGAAGCAATGTCTATGGTAGCATACCATTTGGCCTCTTTGGATTCCAGCTCATACTGGAGTTCCATCATGTCTGGTACTGCTGCACTCATAGGTGGTGTTACTTCATTCAGGGCTCGGTAGTCCACTGTCAGACGCCAGTCTCCATTCGGCTTTCACACAGGCCACACTGGACTGTTGAAAGGTGAATGAGTTTTGCTGATGACTTTCTGACTCTCCAACTGACGAATCAGATTCTGAATGGGCAACAAAGAGTCACGGTTGGTTCTGTATTGTCTGAGATGCACAGTCCGAGAAGCAACTGGCAATTTAATGTCCTGAATCTTGTGTTGTCCCACAACTGCAGATTCATCAGAAAGTTCAGGTCTAGCAGACAGTTTCAGCTTTTGTCCATCAGTTTCTACAGAAGCTACTCCAAAAGCCCATTTGTAACCCTTAGGGTCCTTGAAAAGCCCTTCTCTCAGAAAATCAATTCCCAAAATACAAGGTGCATCAGGTCTGGTCACAACTGTATGCTTCCTCCATTGTTTACCAGTTAGGCTTATATTAACCTCCACCTTACTTAACTCTTGAGATCCACCAGTGACTCCCAGAATAGTTATAGACTCTGATCCCTGATAATTTGATGGCATTATGGTGCACTGAGCTCCTGTGTCAACCAAGGCCCTGTACTTCTGAAATTGTGAAGTGCCAGGCCACTGGATGTGCACATCCCAATAGATTCTGTTATCTCTATTACCCCTCTCCTCCCCCTGGCGGGAGGCAGGGCACCCCTAGTTATGGGGAACATGTCCACAGCTGCAACGAGCACACTGTGCAGTGTTAGAACTGAAGCCACTGTTGGAGCTACTAGAGTTGTCCTGGGGAACTGTGGAAGTAACAGCTACCCTTCTGGTATTGCCACCTTGGGTTCTGCCACTTTGCAGTTCTCTCAGTCTCCTGAAAAGATTAGAAGTTGGTTGACCATCCCATCTGTTCATGTTCTCACCAAACTGATCACGCAGAGTTATCCAAATAGTCCTACGTGATTGCCTTGGTGGTCTGTTTTGGTTTGATCTGTTTTGGAATGACCTCCTTGGAGGATGTCTGTTCCTCACAGATGAAACCTGTATCCACCTGGAAGAAGAATTGGAATTATCTCTTTGTGCCAATTGGGTTATGGTGTTTTTAAATTCATCCTTCAGCTCTTTCATGCAATTCTTTATTTCACCAGACAGAGTTTCAATGGCTGAAACCAATGAAACACGTGTCATGCTATCATCCAATTGCCTCAATTGATCAGTGAATTGGCCAACCGTAGGAGGAGCTCCACCATAATTTCTTGCTACAATTCTGCTTGCCAGAATGTTTGCATAATTAGAAGGAGCAAGCTTGATGAGCTTTTTAGCAAGACCATTTCCTACAGGAACATCATCAGGATTCAGAGATTCATGTTCACCATAGAGTATCTCTCTAACAGCAAATTCTCTCAGACGCTTAATTCCTTCATCTATGGTAGTCCAGGGCTTAGGATTCCATGGAAGATCATCTCGGGAAGGGTATCTCATGAGAACCGCCATTAAAAGGCGTATCCACAGATTAACCTTACCGAGAGCCTTGCCTAGATGTCTATCTATTCCATTATCCTTTGAGAGAGTTCCTAGCTGAGCTGCTGACTTGTCTCCAACCATTAGAGCTGGAGCACCTGTATCATAACATCTACCAAGCCAAGCGAGAACTGGCTCCTTATCTGCTCTGAGATAGTCTTTTCGCACATTTCGCAATTCCTCATGCGGTGAAGAGCAGTCGGTTATGTCATCTTCTTCTTGCTCCTTTGCCTCCTCTTCCTCAACTTGTGGTCCCAACAACCTTTCTGTCACTCTCTCAAGGATCCCTTTAAGCTGAGAAGCATCACCACTAGCTGCTGTCCTACGAAGAGATGCATCTTGATCCTCTGATGATCTCAATAACTCAGCTATATTTTTAAGACAAATTTTCTCTTCCTCCCCAGCAGAAGAACCTTGCTGTGCATCCCCATCAGCTCCTGAATCAGCTTTAGGCTTACCCCTCCTTGTTGTTAAAACTGCTACTTGCTTTGCTGGAGCTGTGTTTGGGTTTCCAGCTGCCTTATCAGAAGCTGATAGGCTTTGAGACATATTAGCTGCTTTGGAGGACGCTTCCGCTCCTGCCATGGAGGAAGGAGGAAATGACTTTGCCTCATTAATGGTGGCTAACGGGGATACGGGAGCTGCCATGTTTGGGGCTGCTGCAGTCCCTGGCTGCTTGCCAGAATCATCAACACTGCCATTCAGAGCTGCCTTTCCAATTAACTTTTTAGCTTTATCTTTAACTGACGCAGATTCTCCATTATCATCATCACTGGATGTTTCCAAAACAGAGCCAGGGTGGTGTTTTCGTCTATTAACCCTCCGTTTTGTAACAAAACATGCCTTAGACACTTTTTTCTCCCGGTACAGCGCTACCAACAAATACACATTACTTATCACCAGCAGCAGGATTACACACATTGAGAAAAATCAGCTTTGGATCCCAGCCATCACTCAAAATTACCCTTTCACCAACTGGAATCTTAAACTCCTTTATCTCAATAGGGAGTGTGCTTGATGTAACATTCCTGTATTTTTTCACCCAAAAGTATTCCAGGCACCGATCATATAGGATCTGAATCTTGTACTTAAACCACAAATACAATTTTTGCATTATATATTTACCTATCTGATCGATAATCATACCCAGGCAATACTTGTAGATCAATACACTGAAGACTGAGAAGATCAATTACTTAAAAATCCAAAACACCTTCATGTTTGCTCATCCAACTCAAGCAAGCAATAAATCAAACTAATTTATTACCAAGCCCCGAGTTGGGCAGCCAATAATGTGGTAGGTTGAGAGAGGGCTTAGCTCTCCCTCCTCCACAGAGTAAGAAACCACAACTAGCCCAGTCGAAAGAGCAAGCTATATATTTACAAGCATATATGGAAAGCAGGTTATATATAACACAATATATACAGGTATTTACAATATATACACAGAAATATACAGCAAAGAGAAATAACACAACAAAAATCCCTCCCCAAGGGAGGGATCCCCTCCTTGGAACCCCCTCTCTCCCCCCCTACCTCCCTTTTTTCCCCAAAAAGGGGTTAGAGAGAGAGAAAGGCAAGTTACTAAGGAAAAGAATTGTTAGTAAGCTTCAAAAGCCCATGCAGGATTAGTTTTTGCTTATCTGAAGGCCAACTCCAGCAGTTCGCAGAGAAGCAGGCAGGGAGAACAGGCTGAAACTCCCAAACTCCCCCAACTCCCCAATGAAACTGAGGAAAAAATAAAATTCCAACTGCTTCACAATCCAAAGCTGCGTTTTTGTCTATCAACCAATGAAATTCATTTAGAATATCAGAATGTTTTGCTTCTAGTACCAAAAACATTTAGCCAGTGTGTCCCAGCGCTGCTTGTTCTTAAAGGCACAGCCTCAAACAACCACACCATGGTTTGGACAGGCATGCTCTTTGTTGGGTCAAAAACTGGCTGGCTGAATGAACACAAGGTGTGGTAGTGGGCAAAATTTAATCTAGTTGGCGGCCGGTCATAAACAGTGTTCCCTATGGCTGGGTATGGAGACCAGTTCTATTTAACATCTTTATCAATGGGATTAAGTGCACCCTTAATAAGTTTACAGATGACACCAAGCTGGGCAGAAGTGCTGATCTGCTGCAGGTGAGGAAGGCTCTGCAGAGGGGCCATAACAGGCTGGATCAGTGAGCTGAGTCCAGCTGTACAGCAAATGCTGTACAAGACCAAGTGCTGTGTCCTGCATCTTGGTCACAAAACCCCCATGCAATGCTACAGGCTTGGGGAAAAGTAGCTACCCCTTGAATACTGTGTTCAGTTTTGGGCCACTCACTACAAGGAGGACCCTGAGGTGCTGGATCATGTCCACAAAAGGCAGTGAGACTGGCAAGTGGTCTTGAATACAGGTCCTGTGAGAAGCACCTGAGGGAGCTGGGGTTGTTCAGCCTGGAGAATAGGAGGCAGAGGGAAGACCTCATTGCTTTCTAGAACTACCTCAAAGTATGTTGCCATAAGGTGGGGACCAGCCTCTTCTTCCAGGTAATAAGCAATAGGATAAGAGGAAATGGCCTTAAATTGCACCACGAGAGGTTTAGGTTAGATATTAGGAAACAGTTATTTTCCAAAAGCCTTTCACTGCTGCACTTCAGTAAAGTGCAATTCAGTGTAAAACCTGCATTTTTGGTCCACTTTCTGCACAAAAAGCCCTTTAGCCCATACGCTGAAGCAGCTGATGCCATGCCACTGGGCTGTTACCACAGACCTGAGCACCAGAAGGGCTGCCAGCGAAGTGCTGAAATCACCATCTCTGAAGGTGTTTAAAAGACAGTTGGATGGACATGATGTAACAGCTGTGTGCAGGCAGATGTTAGGTTATATTTGAACTCTATGATCTTAAGGTCTCCATGATCATAAGGTCTTTTGTAGTGAATGTGATTATTTTAGTAGTATTTTGAAGACCACTTATTATCCAAGAGTCTTCTATGAGATCCTCAAGGCCAGCATAAACAAAAATGTGCTGGCATCTGTAAATTATTTGTAAAATACATGAGGATGAAGCATTTTTCTTCCTGCCAGTTTATTATTAAGCTTTTAGTTTTCTCTACAATTTCTAAGCATGCTCAGAAATACACTACATGGTAATAGAATCATAGAATGCATCAGATTCAAAAGGACCCTCAAAGGTCATCTTGTCCAACCACTCTGAAGTGAGCAGGAACATCTCCAACTAGATCAGGTTGCTCAGGGCCCCATCAAATTCAACTTTGAATGTATCTAGGGATGGGGCATTCACCACATCCCCAGGCAACCTGTTGTAGGATTTCACTACCCTCATTGTGAAGAACTTCCTTCATATGCCTACCGTGCTCTAGTTTAGAGCCATTGCCCCTTTTGCTACATGCCCTTCTGAACATTCACTCCCCAGCATTCCTACAAGTCCCCTCCAGATACTGAAATGCTCTTACAACGTGACTCCAGAGCCTTCTCTTCTCCTGGCTGAACAACCTCAACTCTCCCAGCCTGTCTATGTAGGAGAGGTGCTCCAGCCCTCTGATCATCATTGCAGCCCATTGCTGGACCCATTCCAGCAGGCCCATGTCCTTCCTGTTTTGAGGGTCCTAGAGCTTGACACAGTACTCCAGGTGAAGTCTCACCAGAGTAGAGTGGCAGAATCACCTCTCTCAATCTGCTGTCCATGCTTCTTTTGATGCAGCCCAGGATGCAACTGACCTTCTGGGCTGATGTGCACATTATTGGCTTATGTCCAGCTTCTCATGATAGTGCCCCCAGGTCCTTTTCTGCAGAGCTGCTCTCAATCTCATCATCCCCCAGCCAGTATTGATAATGAGGATTGTGCTGACCCAGATGCAGAACCTTGTACTCAGCCTTGTTGAACATCATGAGGTTCTCGTGCATCCACTTCTCTAGTCTGTCTTGGACCCTCTAGGTGGCATCCTGTCCTTTAGTCTTGTCAGCCACACCACTCAGCTTGGTATCATTAGCAAACTTGCTGAGGCTGCAGTCAGTCTCGCTGTCCATATATCTCACCATCACTGATGAAGATATTGAACATCACTGGTCCCAGTACAGACCACTGATGAACACCACTACTCACCTGTCTCCTGCTAGGCATTGAGCTGATGAGCGCTACACTTTGGATGCAGTCATCCAAACAATTCTTATCTACTGAAGAGTTCACCCATCAAATCCACATCTCTCCAGTTTAGAGAGAAGAGTGTTGTTGAGGACTGTGTCAAAGGTTTTACAGAAGTCCAGACAGATGGTATCTATTGCCCTTCCCTTGTCCACTGATGTGGTCACTCCACTGTAGAAAGGCACTAGGTTGGTAAGGCAGGACTTGCCCTTGGTGAAGACATGCTGTCTGTCATAAATCACCTCCCTGTCATCAATGTGCTTTAGCATAGCTTCCAGGAAGATCTGTTCTATGGTCTTCTTGGGCACAGAGGTGAGGCTGCACCATATGCACTGCACAGTATTTAAATATATGCGTTAGGTAGTATGGACATGGAAAAATATTGTCAAAGGCAATTTTTTTCACAGCACATTAGAAATGCTTAATTATAAATGAGAAGGAAAAAAAAACTATGTCCACTAAATTTTTTACTGGGTTTTAAGTATCTGTGTATTGCTGCCCATGAATGGAGCATAATTTGCCTTATGTAGTTTCCCTCTTTTGCCTCCATTCTTCTCTGGCATGTGTCAGAGCCCTGTTTTACTAGGAAGGCATGTGATTTGCAACAGTTAGGAAATAAATAAAGTTTGATATATTAAGAAACTTGATCCAGTCTCTCATTCACTTTGTTGACTTACTATGTTATTTCCTTCTAAAGACAAAGTTCATAAGATACTGTAGCCAAATTCTGTTAATCAAAAAGAGAAACATAAAGTAGTCTTTTGGTCTAAAACTCAAAACACAGCAGAATAATAGATGTTTTCTTTATTAATTTTACTGAAGATTGCACCAGATCTTTGTACTTAAGTCAAAACTCTCAGATACTGAAATACCTATTTGCCTCTCAAATTACTTAAGTCCAAAGGGCATTATTAACAAAATTTCTTCCTTCCCAGTAATTATGTAGTGTTGAACCAGTATCCAAATACTGAAGGTTCACTTTCAGACAGCTAATGGGTTATTCAGAAAAACTTTCTTTGCCTAAAAGTTGACATCTCAAAGATCCCAAAGAATAATTCATGACTGGTTGGACAGGTAGCTATTGTACTGGAAAAGCTTTATCTCATACAAAAGCCTGATAGCCTAACTCTTAATCATTTATTTTTTAATTTATTTATCCAGACAGTGCAGCTGAAGAAGCAGGGCTTCAGGTTGGGGATATTCTGATTGCAGTCAATGGAACTGATGTCACCAGCATGCCACATTCAGAGGCTGCCAATCTGGCAAGGAAAGGTAGGTTTGAGATCACATCTTCAAATACATCCAAGCAAGCTGAGTGATGAATGAAACAGAAATATTATTTTAGCAACTTAACCCATTAATATTTAGTAGCATAGAAGTGCCTAAGTCACTTTTTTAGATATACCTTGCTAGGAATACAGAAGAAAATAGACATACAAAGTATTCCTCAAATAGTGCATAAGAGTACTGCTTTTGGCTCTCCTGAGTGAGTCCTGAAAGTGACGGCAGAGATACAAATACTTCATTTATGCATTATGCTTCCTCATTGAGAGACTTCACTGTGTGCTTCAGAGCACTCAGTAGTTATTTCTGTGTCACCAATATCTGAAGACTAATCAGGAGAGCGAAGTGATTATGAGGAACCCTTTTTGCAGCAACACGGAAGCAAGGGGGCAGTGATAGTAACTGCACATGTTCTTCCTAGATTTGTGATGACTAAACCCCATGTTTGCATCCTGAAAGTTAGTTTATTGTCTTTCTTTTCTTAATTGCAGATATGGTTCTGATGAGGGCTTATGGGAAATTCAATAAATTACAAAGTTTCTTCAATACAGTGAAAAATTTAACTTGCCACTTCTTTATAGAGGTGTCATTCACACGGTTATATTTAAGAGTATGTCCAGTCTTTAAGTAGCTAAATCTTTGATCAATTGGTAATTTTAAGCCCTCAGGGAACATCCTCTGGTGTAAATCTTGGCACACAAGCAGTATTCAGAAAGTCAAATGACCCCAAGAGAAATCCAGCAAATATTTTGCAAATAAAAGTGTTGTCATAATCACACTTCTCAATCCTCTTTCAACATATTTGACGCCTTCTCTGAAGTGTAATAATTCTGCTATAATCAGAATTTCAAGCCTTTAACATCAAAGCCACAGCATCAGGAAATTGTTCCTCATTGATAACAATAACATGTTTTTACACAGTCTTGCAAACTAACATCTCCTTTGAGTACTTACCTCTTGCATATTAAGTAGACACTTCAACACATGGTTAGCATCCATCAGCCCCTCAGTGAGGGACACCAATAGCAGGAACGGTTAATAGACCCTAACACAAAGAAAGGAATTCTTAAGAGCATATGTAGAGAAAAGAGAGATTGAAAGTACTTAGAATAGAATAGAAAAGAATACAATACAATACAATACAATACAATACAATACAATACAATACAATACAATAGAACAGAATAGAATAAACCAGGTTGGAAGAGACCTTCGAGATCATTGTGCCCAACCTATCATCCAACACTATCTAATCAACCAAACCATGGCACCAAGCACCCCATCCAGTTTCTTCCTAAACACCTCCAGTGATGGCAAATCCACCACCTCCCCGGGCAGCCCATTCCAATGGCCAATCACTCTTTCTATGAAGAATTTCTTCCTAACATCCAGCCTAAACCTCCCCTTGACACTGTGTCCTCTTGTTCTGGTGCTGGTTGCCTGGGAGAAGAGACCAGCCCCCACCTGGCTACAACCTCCCTTAAGGTAGTTGCAGACAGCAAGAGGGTCTCCCCTGAGCCTCCTCTTCTCCAGGCTAAGCAACCCCAGCTCCCTCAGGTTTGTGCTACAAACTCCTCACCAGCTTTGTTGCCCTTCTCTGAACACGTTCCAGCAAGTTAACATCTTTCCTAAACTGAGGGGACCAGAACTGGACACAGTATTCAAGGTGCTGCCTAACCAGTGCTGAGTACAGGGACACAGTGACCTCCCTGCTCCTGCTGGCCAAGGACTCTCAGCAAGTTTTGTATAAACCTCAGTTTATGTACAACCATTTGGACAATGAAATCCAACTACTTCTCTAAACTGACAAAATGCAAGCACCCAAGATGCTGCTTGCAAAGGTAGATCATGAAAACTGTTCTAAGAGTTTTAACCATGAAATGTTTAAGGATGTTGCTAGGTCATGCAGGGAAAAAATTGGAGAGGCAAAAGCCCATTTAGAGCTTAGACTGGCCGCTGTTGCGAAGGACAACAAAAAATCCTTTTATAAATATATTAATGGCAAAAGAAGGGGCAAGGACAACCTCCACTCCTCGGTGGACATGGAGGGGAATATTATAACTAAAGATGAGGAGAAGGTAGAAGTACTTAACACCTTCTTTGCCTGAATTTTTAATAGCAAGATAGGTTGTCTTCCAGACAACTGGCCTACAGAGCTGGCAGATGGAGTCAGGGAGCAGTAGAGTCCCCCTCTGTTCCAGGAGGGGATAATTAGAGATCTCCTCAGCTGCTTGGATCCCCACAAGTCCATGGGACTGCATGAGATCCATCCTAGGGTGCTGAGAGAGCTGCCAGATTAGCTGGCCAAGCTGCTCTCCATCATTTTTCAACAGTCCTGGCTCACTGGAGAGGTCCCAGATGACTGGAAGCTGGCCAACATGGTGCCCATCCACAAGAAGGGCCGGAAAGAGGAACCAGGGAATTACATGCCTGTCAGCCTGACCTCAGTGCCAGGCAAGATGATGGAACAGGTCATCTTGAGTGCAATCACACAGCACTTAGAGGATGGCCAAAGGATCAGGCCCAGCCAGCATGGATTTAGGAAGGGCAGGTCCTGTCTCTCCAACCTGATCTCCTTCTATGATCAGGTGACCTGCCTGGTGGATGTGGGGAAGACTGTGGATGTAAGCTACCTGGACTTCAGCAAGGCCTTTGACACCGTCCCCCACAGCAAACTCCTGGCCAAGCTGCCAGCCCATGGCTTGGATGGGAGCACACTGTGTTGGGTTAGGAACTGGCTGGAGGGCCGAGCCCAGAGAGTGGTGGTGAATGGTGCCACATCCAGCTGGCAGCCAGTCACTAGTGGTGTCCCCCAGGGATCAGTTCTGGGCCCCATGCTCTTTAACATCTTTATTGATGATATGGATGAGGGGATTGAGTCCATCATGCATAAATTTGCAGATGACTATGTCCAGACAGAGTCTCAAGCTGTACCAGGGGAGGTTTAGGCTGGATGTTACGAAGAAATTCTTCATAAAAAGAGTGACTGGCCATTGGAATGGGCTGCCCAGGGAGGTGGTGGAGTCACCATCACTGGGGGTGTTTAAGAAGAGAGTGGATGGGGAGCTTAGTGCCATTGGATAAGTTCATTAGATGGTGTTGTAAGATAGGTTGGATTCGATGATCTCGAAAGACTTTTCCAACATGGTTAATCCTATTCTTTTCTTTTCTTTTCTTTTCTATTCTATTCTATTCTATTCTATTCTATTCTATTCTATTCTATTCTATTCTTTTCTATTCTATTCTATGCTATGCTATGCTATGCTATGCTATGCTATGCTATGCTATGCTATCCAGCCTAAACCTCCCCTGGTGCAGCTTGTGACTATGTCCTCTTGTTCTGGTGCTGGTTGCCTGGGAGAAGAGACCAGCCCCCACCTGGCTACAACCTCCCTTAAGGTAGTTATAGACAGCAATAAGATCTCCTCTGAGCCTCCTCTTCTCCAGGCTGAACAACCCCAGCTCCCTCAGCCTCTCCTCACAGGGTTTGTGCTCCAAGCCCCTCACCAGCTTTGTTGCCCTTCTCTGGACACATTCCAGCAACTCAACCTCTTTCCTAAACTGAGGGGCCCAGAACTGGACCCAGGACTCAAGGTGTGGCCTAATCAGTGCTGAGTACAGGGACAGAATGACTTCCCTGCTCCTGCTGGCCACACTTTTCCTGATACAGGCCAGGATGCTATTTGCCCTCTTGGCCACCTGGGCACACTGCTAGCCCATGTTCAACCTACTATCAACCAGTACCTCCAGGTCCCTTTCTGCCTGGCCTCTCTCCAGGCACTCTGACCCCAGCCTGTAGCACTGCATGGGGTTGTTGTGGCCAATCTGTAGAACCTGGCACTTGGATTTGTTAAATCTCATGCCCTTGGACTCTGCCCATCTGTCCACCCTGTCAAGGTCCCTCTGGAGAGCTCTCCTACTCTGAAACAGACCAACACCTGCCCCCAGCTTGGTGTCATCTGCAAATTTACTGATGATGGACTCAATACCCTCATTCAGATCATCAGTAAAGGCATTGATCAGGATGAGACCCAGAACTGATCCATGGGGAACACCACTAGTGACTGGCCGCCAGCTGGATGTGGCACTGTTCACCACCATTCTCTGGGACCAGCCCTCCAAGCCAGTTCCTAACCAGAACAGAGTGCTGCTGTCCAAGCCACGGGCTGGTGGGGATCCAAGCGGCTAAGCAGGTCTCTAACTACTTCTTCCTGGATTATAGGGGAACTCCACTGCTTCCTGACTCCATCTGCCAGCTCTTTAGGCCAGCCGTCTGAACCTATCTTGCTATTAAAAATTCAGGCAAAGAAGGTGTCAAGTACTTCTGCCTTTTCCTTATTTTTAGTTACAGTATTCCCCTACATGCCCACTAAGGAGTAGTCCTTGCCCCTCTTTTTCCATTAATGTATTTATAAAAGGATTTTTTGTTGTCATTCACAGCAGTGGCCAGTCCAAGCTCTAAATGGGCTTTTGGCTCTCTAATTTTTTCCCTTCATGACCTAGCAACATCCTTAAACATTTTGCGAGAAACCTCTCCTTCCTTCCAAAGATGACACACCCTCTTTTTTCCCCTTAATTCACTCAGAAGTTCATTGCCCATTCAGTCTGGCCATCTGCCCCAGCAGCTCATCTTGCAGCACATTGGCACAGCCTGTTCCTGCATCTTCAAGAATTCTTTCTTGAAGTAAGTCTAGCCCTCCTGGACACCTTTGTTTTTAAGAGCTGTTTCCCAAGGTACCTTCTGAGTTAGTTCCTTGAGTAACCTGAAGTCTGCCCTCTGGAAGTCCAGTGTAGAGGTTTTGTTGCTGTCCCTCTTAGCTTGACTGCATAGTGAAAACTCAATTATTTCATGGTCACTGGATCCCAGACAGCCTCCAACCACCACATCTCCCACCAGGCCTTCTCTGCTTGTAAAGAGGTCAAGCAAAGCCTTACCCCTGGTAGGCTCACACAACAGCTGTGATAAGAAGCTGTCCTCCATACACTCTAAGAACCTTCTAGACTGCCTCTTCTCTACTGTGTTCAGCTCCCAGTGGATATCAGGCAGGTTGCAGTTGCCCATGAGAACAAGGTCAGGAGATCTTGAGACAGCCTTAAGCTGCCTATAGAATGACTCATCAACCTCTTCATCCTGGTTGGGTGGTCTATAACAGACTCCAACCAGGATGTCTGCCCTGCTGGTCTTCCCTCTAATTCTCACCCACAAGCACTCAACCCGATCATCCCTGATCTCCTGCTCAATGGCATCTAGTGCCTCCCTGATGTACAGGGCCACCCCTCCACCCCTTCTTCCTTGCCTGTCTTTCCTGAAGAGCCTGTAGCCATCAATTGCAGTGCTCCAGTCGTGCGATTCGTCCCACCATGTCTCTGTGATGGCAACTACATCATAACTTTCCTGCTGTAACAAGGCTTCCAGCTCCTCTTGTTTGTTGCCCATACTTTGTGCATTACTGTACAAGCACTTCAGCTGGGCCTCTGGTTTCACCCCTGACTCCAGCTTACCACCCTCAGACTCCTGTCTGGGGGGACTGGTTTCAGCCCCTTCCCCCTTCAAATATAGTTGAAAGCCCTGTCAATGAGACCTGCCAATTCCCTTCCTAGAACCCTTTTCCCTCTGTGGGACAGGGTATTCTCATGTGCTAGGAATTTTTCCCCTCTCTGGGTCGGATGTACTCCATAGGTTGCTAGCGGACCTGGTGCAACAGAAAGTTTCCCAGGATCAAAATCCCCAAAATTCTATTGGTGGCACCAGCCTCTGAGCCTCGTGTTCATTACAGCTGCTGTCCTGTTCCTTTCAGTATTCCTTCCTGCAACTAAGGGTATTAAAAAAATTACCTGTGCCCCTGACTCCTCAACCAGTTTTCCCAGAGCCTTGAAGTCCTTTTTGATTGCCTTTGGACCTCTGGTTTCAACATCATCACTCCCTACCTGCATAACTATCAAGGGATAGTAATCAGAGGACTGTACCAGATTAGGCAGCCTTCTGGTAACATCTCTGACCTGGGCCCCAGGGAAGCAGCAGACTTCCCTGTGGGAAGGATCCAGCCAACATATGGGGCCCTCTGTTCCCCTCAGGATGGAATCACCAATAACAGTTACCCTCCTCCTTTTTTTTAAGGGAACAAGTCCTGATGCAGGGGGCAGGCTGTTTTGCTTTTAGGCAACACCTCAGATGGTGTGTCTTCTCTCTTCCCAGTCACATCACTCTCAACTTCCAGTGCCCCATACCTGTTTTGCAAAGGCAGCTGGGAAGGTGAGGGGAGTAGTGAGGGTTTCACTTTGCATTTCCTAACAGGGACCTGCATCCATTTCCTGCTGCATCTTGGGACACCTCCTTCTGGATGTTAGGAAGAAGTGCTTGACAGAAGAGTAATTGGCCATTGGAATGGGCTGCCCTGGGAGGTAGTGGAGTCACCATCACTGGAAGTGTTTAAGAAGAGGCTGGATGAGGCACTTGGTGCCATGGTTGAGTTTATTAGATGGTGTTGCCTGATAGGTTGGACGTGATGATCTTGAAGGTCTTTTCCAACCTGTTTTTTTTTTCTATTCTATTCTATTCTATTCTATTCTATTCTATTCTATTCTATTCTATTCTATTCTATTCTATTCTATGACAGCAGTCTCCATTGCTAGTTCTCAACACAAAATTAGTTTCATTCCTGAGTACCAATTAAAAGAAGGATGCTTTTCTCATTGCTGCTTCTGGAAGCTACATTAGGAGGAGAAGATCATGAAATAGAGCACTGCCTTCCTGCTCCATACCCTATAGGGATGTTAAAAAAATTTACAGATTGGACTGTAGTTTTTGACCTATGTTTTCATGTTATTCATATGATATTTTAGGTCCTGATATACTCACTATGGTGGTGGGATCAGATATCAGCCGTTACCCTAACACCCCCAGACCTACCTGCCGAGGATATTTGCATAAACGAACACAGTCAGCAATACTGAAGGGTTGGAGAAAGAGGTGGTTTGTGCTGAAACATAATGGCTACCTACACTATTACAAACACAAGAAGGTAAGGAAAGAGGGTGATGAGGAAGCAAGCTGTATACTTGTGAAGTACTCAAGTATTGTACTCAAATTTGTAGGTCATTATCTGGACTTGTAGTATTTATGGAATAGCATCAGCACTAAAACTGTTTTTGTATGTGCTATACAGCAGGCTTGTTGAGTAATTCTGCCTTCCTGTTATCTTAGTCACAGACACAGGCAATGTCAGGCTTTTACAGATTCACATTTAATCTCTAGTTCTGATCATCAAGAAGTCTGTAAATTGAACAGACATAAGGAGGCTCATGCAGTTTCTATGGAATTTCCTAGATCACCTAGTAAGAGCATCAGCAAAAATGTCTGCTGATTAGATAAGCAGAAATTAGTTTGCCTTCAACACATAAGTCAAATACATGGCCTGAAATATGTCATACATGAAATACGTCAATGTTTACCTTTAATAAAAAAACCACAAACAAACAAACAAAAAAAAACCAAACATGAGAACATGAACATGACACCAGGTCTTTGACTGTAAATAATTTTTGCTTTTCTAATGTGGCCACACACCTTTTCATCAACTCAGTATATGAAGGATATAGAGGTACATGAATACACACACTTATGTAGACATAGTAGCATAGTTTTGCAATAAATATTGACATAATCAAGTCAACAAGATGATGTTCACAAAACAGAAGACAATAATGAAACTGATCCTATAAGCTTCACGATTTTATCCTTATGAGGTCCTTCATCAGCCTCCTGAAATGTAAAAATCCCAATCTATTTATGCCTTTGAAACGCTTTTCACTTTTCAGTCAGTTGAGTACCTCTGAGGACAGTGTTAGATAAAACACTCTGAAGACAGTGTGTTAGGTAAATAATCTAACAGTTTTAGGTAGCAGAAAATGTCCCATTTTCCTACATTCATTATTATTTAATCAAATTTTCTTTAAATTCTTTCAACTAGCAGGTTTCTTTTTAATCCTCTCTTTTCTTCCACAGATATTTTTGTCTTAGTTACTGCACTGGAAAAATAACTCTTCCAGTTATACCAACCTTATGCTTTGATTCTAGGAAGGGAAGACTCTAGGAAGGGAATTGGCAGGTCTCATTGACAGGGCTTTCAACTAGATTTGAAGGGGGAAGGGGCTGAAACCAGTCCCCCCAGACAGGAGTCTGAGGGTGGTAAGCTGGAGTCAGGGGTGAAACCAGAGGCCCAGCTGAAGTGCATGTACAGTAATGCACAAAGTATGGGCAACAAACAAGAGGAGCTGGAAGCCTTGTTACAGCAGGAAAGTTATGATGTAGTTGCCATCACAGAGACATGGTGGGACGAATCGCACGACTGGAGCACTGCAATTGATGGCTACAGGCTCTTCAGGAAAGACAGGCAAGGAAGAAGGGGTGGAGGGGTGGCCCTGTACATCAGGGAGGCACTAGATGCCATTGAGCAGGAGATCAGGGATGATCGGGTTGAGTGCTTGTGGGTGAGAATTAGAGGGAAGACCAGCAGGGCAGACATCCTGGTTGGAGTCTGTTATAGACCATCCAACCAGGATGAAGAGGTTGATGAGCCATTCTATAGGCAGCTTAAGGCCGTCTCAAGATCTCCTGACCTTGTTCTCATGGGCAACTGCAACCTGCCTGATATCCGCTGGGAGCTGAACACAGTAGAGAAGAGGCACACTAGGAGGTTCTTAGAGTGCATGGAGGACAGCTTCTTATCCCAGGTGCTGTGTGAGCCTACCAGGGGTAGGGCTATGCTTGACCTCCTCTTCACCAATATGGAAGGGCTGGTGGGTGATGTGGTGGTCAGAGGGTGTTTAGGGGCCAGCGAACACGAGATAATTGAATTTTCAGTATTCAGTCAAGCTAAGAGGGGCAGCAAGAAGACCTCCACTCTGGACTTCTGGAGGGCAGACTTCAGGTTACCTAGGGAACTAACTCAGAAGGTTCCTTGGGAAACACGCCTTAAAAACAAAAGGGTCCAGGAGGGCTAGACTTACTTCAAGAAAGAATTCTTGAAGATGCAGGAACAGGCTGTGCCAATGTGCTGGAAGATGAGCCGCTGGGGCAGATGGCCAGACTGAATGGGCAATGAACTTCTAAAAGAACTGAGGGAAAAAAGAGGTTGTATCATCTTTGGAAGAAAGGTGAAGCAACCCATGGAATGTGTAAGGATGTTGCTAGGTCTTGTAGGAAGAAAATTAGGGAAGCAAAAGCACATTTGGAGCTTAGATTGGCCTCTGCTATGAAGGACAACATAAAGTCCTTCTATAAATATATTAATAGCAAGAGGAAGGGCAAGGACAACCTCCACTCCTTGGTGGACACGGAGGGGAACGTTGTAACAAAGGATGAGGAAAAGGCAGAGGTACTTAACACCTTCTTTGCTTCAATTTTTACTAGCAGGACAGAGTGTCTTCCAGACAGCTGGCCTACAGAGCTGGCAGGAGTCAGGGAGCAGTGGAGTTCCCCTCTGTTCCAGAATGGGGTAGTTGGTGATCTTCTCAGCCTCTTGGATCCCCACTAGTCCATGGGACCAGATGGGATCCATCCTAGGGTGCTGAGAGAGCTGGCAGATGAGCTGACCAAGCCACTCTCCATCATTTTCCAGCAGTCCTGGCTCACTGGAGCCGTTCCAGAGGACTGGAAGCTTTCCAGCGTGGTGTCCATCCACAAGAAAGGCCAGTTGGATGAGCCAGGGAATTACAGGCCTGTCAGCCTGACCTCAGTGCCAGGCAAGATTATGGAACAGGTCATCTTGAGTGCAATCACACAGCACTTAGAGGATGGCCAAGGGATCAGGCCCAGCCAGCATGGATTTAGGAAGGGCAGGTCCTGCCTGACCAACCTGATCTCCTTCTATGATCAGGTGACCCCCCTGGTGGATGTGGGGAAGCCTGTGGATGTGGTCTACCTGGACTTCAGCACGGCCTTTGACACTGTCCCCCACAGCAAACTCCTGGCCAAGCTGTCAGCCCATGGCTTGGATGGGAGCACACTGCGTTGGGTTAGGAACTGGCTGGAGGGCCGAGCCCAGAGAGTGGTGGTGAATGGTGCCACATCCAGCTGACAGCCAGTCACTAGTTGTGCCCCCCAGGGATCAGTGCTGGGCCCCATGCTCTTTAACATTGTTATTGATGATCTGGATGAGGGCATTGAGTCGATCATCAGTAAATTTGCGGATGACACCAAGCGGGGGGCAGGAGTTGATCTGCTGGAGAGTAGAGGGGCTTTGCAGAGGGACCTCGACAGGCTGGACAGATGGGCAGCATGCAACGGCATGAGATTTAACAATGCAAGTGCTAGGTTCTGCACATTGGCCACAACAACCCCATGCAGTGCTCCAGGCTGGGGTCAGAGTGTCTGGAGAGCGACCAGCCAGAGAGGGTCCTTGGGGTGCTGGTTGATGGTAGGCTGAACATGAGCCTGAAGTGTGCCCAGGTGGCCAGGAGGGCCAATGGCATCCTGGCCTGCATCAGGAACAGTATGGCCAGCAGGAGCAGGGGGGTCATTCTGCCCCCTGGAGGGGTTTTTTCCCCCTGAGAAACTGAGTCAGTCTGTTCCATTGTCCCTCCCTGTGCAGCAAGCCTATAAAAAGGAGGACACTGCAGCCATTAGCTCTCTCAGCCCCTGCCTTTGCCTGGATGAGGACTGCTGCTATCTCCCTGCTTCTCTGCCATGTGGTCAGGCCTCATTCTTCTCCCTGCCAATCCACGCCTCTTCAAAGAGACTGGTTTTGTATTTTTATTTTTTCCCCATCCATCCTTGTTCCTTACCCTTGTGAATCCTTCCTGTTATTGTTCTATATTGTTTAAAGAAAATTCTTTACCTTTCTACTTCCAAGCCGAATCCAAATTATTTCTTGGTGGGTTTGCTCCTTCCCTTTCTTTTCCTCTCTATTGGGAAAGAGGAGGGGAATGTGGGTGAGGGATTCTTAGCCTTGCCCCCATCTGAGCCCTTAAATCCCAGTGAAGGCTCAAAACCACCACACTGAGGTTAAATCAAGACAAGTATTTGTCTGCATTTATTTCATTTACCCAGACATGCTATTATAGCACATCGCTGCTAACCTTTTAGTCACTCCAGCCTGTCTCAAACTTAAGCCGTGCACCATATAGAAGCTTAAACGCAAACCCACATATGAAACTTCTTTATGGAAAACCAAAGTCTTTGCAAAGGGTCCACTTGTGAAAGAAAAACAAAATGAAAAAGCAGATATAAAACATTATGGAGTACAAAATATATGTTGAAATACAGTGCTTTTTCTTTTGCTTCCATCAGGTAAATTGTGTTAGTTCACCATTATAAAGCAGAATTTCTGAATGGTCACAGAATTGTCAGGGCTGGAAGGGACCTCAAGTTCCCAGTCCGGTGCCATAGGCAAGAACACTTTTCACTAGATCAGGGCTTTTCACTAGACCAGGTTGCCCAGAGCCACATCCAGCATGGCCTCAAAAACTTCCAGGGATGAGGCTTCCACCACCTCCTTGGGCAGCCAGTTCCAGTGTCTCACCACCCTAATGGGGAAGAACTTCCTAACATCCAATCTGAATCTCCCCTCCTCTAGCCTGGATCCATTCCCCCTAGCCCTATCACTACCCAACACCCTAAAAACTCCCTCACCAGCTTTCTTGTAGGCCCCCTTCTGATACTGGAAGGCCACAATAAGGTCTTCTTGGAGCCCTCTCTTCTCCAAAATGAGCAACTCTGACTCTCAGCTTGGCCTCATAATAGAGGAGTTCCAGCTCTCCGATCATCCTCGTGGCCCTTATCTTGACACAGTCCAGCATGTCCATATCTTTCTTGTAATAGGACACATTATTCCAGGAAGGGTCACATGAGAGTGGTGTAGAGGAGGAGAATCACCTCTCTTGACCTGATATGGTGGGTTATCGCCCATTCTGGAAAAAACAAAACAGGGTGGAGGGCTTGTGGGTGCTTTTCCCTCCCTGCAGGGCGTTTCCCCCCACCCTGGGAAACTGAGTCTGTTCCACTCCCCCCTCCCTGCCCAGCTAGGGTATAAAAAGCAGGACATTGCAATCATTAGGCCTCCTTTTGGCAGCTGCCTCTCCTGGATGAGAGCTACTGCGGCTGCCTTCCTGCTCTTCTGCCATGTGGTTGGGTCTGATCCTTCTCCCTGCTGCCTCCATGCCTCTTCAGAGAGAGAGACTGGTTTCTTGTTTTTTCCCCCTCTCCCATTCATCCTTGTTCCTTGCCCTTGTGAACCTCACCTGTTATTGTTATATATATATTGTTTAAAGAAAACTCTTTACCTCTCTACTTCCAGGCTGACTCCAAATTATTGCTTGGTGGATTTGCTCCTTCCCTTTCCTTTTTTCCCCTCTCTGTTGGGAGGGAGGAGGGAGGAGCAGGGGAGAGATTCTTAGCCTTGCCCCCATCTGAGCTCTTAACTCCCAGTTAAGGCTCAAACAACCACACATGATAGCCACACTTCTCTTAACACAAACTGGGATATGGTTGACTTTTTGTGCTGCAAGTGTACACTGGCAGCTCATCCACCAGCACCCCCAGGTCCTTTACTTCAAGGCTGCTCTCAAGCCAGTCACTGCTCAGGCTGTGACCTACATTGGTGCTTAGGATTGCCCAACCCAGATGCAGGACCTTGCACACATGAGGTTGGAATGGGCTCAACTCTCCAGCCTGTCAGGGTCCCTTTGGATGCCATCCCTTCCCTCCAGCAGGTTTGTCAGGCAGGATTTGCCCTTCGTGAAGTCGTGTTGAATGTACCCAATCACCTCTTTGTTATTCTGCTGCCTTAGCAGTGCCTCCAGGAGGATCTGATCCATGATCTTACCAGGCACAGAGATGAGACTGACTGGCCTATAGTTCCCTGGGTCATCCTTCTTTCTCTTTTTGAAAATGGAGGTTTTGTTTCCCCTTTTCCAGTCAGTGGGCACTTCCCCTGAGAGTGATTGCCCATTGGAGTGGGCTGCCCGAGGAGGTGGTAGAGTCACCATTGCTGGAGGTGTTCAGGAGGAGGCTTGATAGGGTGCTTGGATGCATGGTTTAGTTGATTAGGTGATATTGGATGATAGGTTGGATGCGATGATCTTAAAGGTCTCTTCCAACCTGGTCTATTCTATTCTATTCTATTCTATTCTATTCTATTCTATTCTATTCTATTCTATTCTATTCTATTCTATTCTATTCTATTCTATTCTGTTCTGTTCTATTCTGTTCTGTTCTGTTCTATTCTGTTCTATTGCTAGCTCTTTAGCCACTGAGAACAATTGCTTTTGGTTAAAAGAGTAAATAAATGTAAAGAACTGTGTAAATATTTTAAAAGAATAACTATTGCCTATTTTCTTGCATTATCCAATACTAATGCTATTTAAACCTTTAAAAAAATTTTCGTAGCATTTTTGCCAGATGTTCTCTCTAGACTCCCAAGAGTACACTGAAATACTGCAATACTAATTTAGCAGCTGAAAGCACAAGGACCTTTTTTCACTGCCCCAGGCATAGAGTACTCTGAGAGTCATTTACTAAGATAGAAAAAAAACCTTAAATAGAGATATGCTACTTTGCTACTGAGAGATCTAATGCCCAACTGAAGAAGGAACTCAGCTGAACTCTCTGGCACTCTTTCTTTTGGTGTGATTTCTATCCAGACATAAGAAGAAAACACATGCAGATGCTGCTCTTCCCTCTTTCTTTTCTAAGGGAATTGCACATAAAGTTTCTTATCATTATCAATGTTTAATAATTGGCAGAATGATTAACAAAAATATTAGTAACTTTGTTAATAAAAACTCCCATGGAAAATATTAATAAAACCTATTTAGTGATTCTAAATATTAGATTGTGAAAGGTATCTCACAAGCAGGAACAGGTAACAATTTAAACAATATTAGCAAAAACCAGACACAATAAACAGTAATTTAAACTGTAAAAACAAAAACCAACTTTGGCAACATGCCAGCTATGCCCACAAAGGGGAATTCTACAACTCATCCAATAGAGTGGCTAGGGCAACAGGATCTTTTAACAGATGCTTATAAAAATCAGATTTGCTGGGTTATTCACTGCAAAATGCTTCAGTCCAGTACATTTGTTCGCTGCATTTATAATTCCAAGAATATGTGTTGCATTTGAACTCACGCCGACCTGCAGTGGTGTCTGTACATGGATGCTGCTGTGCTGGGGAGAGGCTTCTCTGTGCAGGATATGTCCCTGGCATGCTGTAGGCAGGCAGATGATGTAGCTGTCTGGGTGGGCTGTGGCTTGGGGTATCTTTGGTGCTCAGGCTTTGAGCAGCTCTTGTCCCTGCAGCTCTGGGCTCGGCAGCTTTGGTAGCTTTGCCTGCAATGGAGAGGTTCTATAGCTGCAACCTCTGCAGCAGCTCTTGTTGCCTCTTCCAGCAAAACGAGGCAAATTGCTCAGCCTTTGAGCTAGTATTTATAGATTCCTGTGACAGTGATGACCAGTGGAAACAAAGATGAAAAGACAGAAACCTGACACTTTCACCTACAGAATCAGGTTTTCTCTTAAGTATGGCCAAAGGCACACACAGCTGGCCCACTGGGATCCCAGGGCATGTTCAGACAAGCCTGGGGAACGTGGGCAATGTCCAGGAAAAACAGAGTCTGGCTCCTGCTCCATTGTCTGGTCAGGGCATGTTTGGGTCTTTGTTCCTTCAGGACAATGTTTTTAATGTGCAAAAAAAGCATAGCATTTATGTAACATGTCAGCTGCATGATTATTAAGAGGGAAACATTATGTTGCAGGCCATACCTTAATCATGAGGAAAAGCTTTCCCACTTAGAGGATATGGAATGTTCTTTGAAACAGTTCGCTGAAGTAAAAAATAACTCAGGAAGACAAATGTAGTTCAGGATAATCTGCATGTCAGTGTCCAACAAACTAGACAGTCATCAATTTTCAGGTCTTGATTCTGATATTGGCATAATTCCAGTGACTCTAGCAAGGTCATGCCTAATATCCACAAATGCAAGAAGACAACCAGGCCTTTTATCACAGAGCTGTCAGGGTTGGAAGGGACTTCAAGGATGGATCATCTAGTTCCAAATATCACTCCCATGGGCAGGGACACCTCACACTAGATCAGGTTCCTCATAGCCGCATCCAGCCTGGGCTTAAAAACTTCCAGGGATGGGGCTTCCACCACCTCCTTGGGCAGCCAGATCCAGTGTCTCACCACCCTAATGGGGAAGAACTTCTTCCTAACATCCAATCTGAATCGCGCCTCCTCTAGATTGGATCCATTCCCGCTAGCCCTATCATTACCCAACACCCTAAAAAGTCCCTTACCAGCTTTCTTGTAGGTCTCCTTCAGATACTGGAAGGCCACAATAAGGTCATCTCAGAGCCTTCTCGTCTCTAGACTGAATAGTCCCAACTCTCTCAGTCTGTCCTCATAGGAGAGGAATTCCACCCCGTGGCCCTTCTCTGGACACACTCCAGCATGTAATAGGGGCTTTCTTGTAATAGGGGCTCCAGAACTGGACCCATTACTCCAGGAGGGTTCTCACAAGTGTGGTGTAAAGGGGGAGAATCACCTCTCTTGACCTGATGGCTACACTTCTCTTGATGCAGCCCAGGATACAGATGGCTTCCTGGGCTGCAAGTGTGCACTGGCAGCTCATGTTGAGCATCTCATCTACCAGGACCCCCAAGTCCTTTTCTTCAGGGCAACTCTCAAGCCAGTCACTACCCATCCTATACAGGTGCCTAAAATTGCCCCCAGCCAAATGCAGAACCCTGCCCTCCTGAGGTTGAAATGGCCCACCTCTCCAGCCTGTCCAGGTCCCTCTGGATGCCATCCCTTCCTGCCAACATATCTGCCACACCACGCAGCTTGGTGTAATTGGCAAATTTGCTGAGAGTGCACTCAGTGCCATTGTCCATGTCACCAACAAAGATGTTAAACAAGACTGGTCCCAGTACTGATCCCTGAGGGACTCCACTTGTCACTGGCCTCCACCTGGACATGGACCCATTGACAGCCACTGATTGGGTGCAGCTGTTACTCCATCAGTCCTATATTTTCCTGGTTTACAGACCAGGATGTCATGTGGGACAGTGTCAAAGGCTTTGCTCAGGTCCATGTAAATGATGTCAGTTCCTCTCCCCTAGTCTATTGATGTTGCCACCTTGTCAGAGAAAGTCACCAGATTTGTCAGGCGGGATTTGCCCTTGGTGAAGCCGTGTTGAATGTATCCAATCGCCTCTTTGTTATTCTGCTGCCTTAGCAGTGCCTCCAGGAGGATCTGAACCATGATCTTACCAGGCACAGAGATGAGACTGACTGGCCTATAGTTCCCTGGGTCATCCTTCTTTCTCTTTTTGAAAATGGAGGGTTTGTTTCCCCTTTTCCAGTCAGTGGGCACTTCCCCTGACTGCCATAACTTTTGGAATATAATAGAGAATAGTTCCCTCAGTACCTGTGGGTGTATCCCCTCATGTCCAGTGGACTTGTACACTTCCAAGTTCTTCAGGTGGTCATGAATATGATTTTCAATTACTATGGGCAGTTCCTTCTTCCAGCTTCTGTCATCATCTTCTGTGACTTGGGAGTATGGCTGGAGCCCTTGCCAGTGAAGACTGAGGTAAAGAAGTCCTTGAGAATCTCAGCCTTCTCCATGTCACTTGTCACCAGTTCACCTGTTTCCTTTCTAAGGGGGCACACACCTTCCCTAGAGTTGCCATTAATGTACCTATAGAAACTTTTGCTATTCCCCTTGATCTCCCTGGCTAGATTTAATTCTAACTGAGCTTTAGCTTTTCTAACCATATCTCTTGTTCCTTCGACAGCTTCCTTACATGCCCCCATTCTAGCTGTCCTTTCTTCCACTCCTTGTACAATTTCTTTTTTTGTGACAGTGTGTCTAGAGGCTCCTTGATCATCCAGGCTGGTCTCCTAGCATTCTTTCCTGCCTTCCTTTTTAGAGAAGGTGATCCTTGGACACTGATCAGCTGTCCTGAGACCCACTGTGTTCTAGGGCTTTGTTCCACAATACTTTGGCCAGCAGGTCCCTGAAGTGATCAAAGTCTGCATGCCTAAAATCCAGGGTTGTAAGCTTGGGATACATCCTCCTATTTGCCCTGAGTATCTTAAATTCCAGTGCATTGTGGTCACTGCAGCCAAGATTATCCCTGAGGTTCACATTGGTCACCAGCCCTTCTCTATTGCTGAGAACAAGGTACAGCATAGCACCTTTTCTCATTGGTTCCTCTGCCGTTTGGAGAAGGTAGGTGTCATCTATGCATTCCAGGAACATCCAGGTACCTAGCTATATTGTCCCTCCAGCAGATGTCAGGGTGATTGAAATCCACCTGAGGATCAGGGTGTTTTAACGTAAAGCCATTTATATTTGCCTGTGGAGTGCCTCATCTGCTTGGTCCTCTTGGTCAGGTGGCCTGTAGCAGACCCCTGAAGTAGCATCACCTTCCCCTGTCTTCCCCTTAATCTTCACCCATACACTCTCAACCAGCTCATCATCCTTCTGCAGGATTCCGCAGGTCACATATAGAGAGGGCAACACCTCCTCCCTTCCTACCCTGCCTGTCCTTTCTGAAGAACTTGTACCCATCCATCCCTGTATTCCAGTCATGGAAATCATCCCACCAAGTTTCAGTAGTAGCCACTACAGCATGGCTTTCCAGCAGCACAGTGGCCCTTAATTCATCTGTACATTTGCATAGAGGCACTTCAGCTGGGCTGGCCTTGTCACTGTTGGGAAGAGAAATCCATCGGCGAGGGGGGTGAGGGAAAGACTCGCAGCAATCAATATGATTGATAAGCAAGCTTCAACTTTATTGTTCCACACTTCCTATAGTCTTCCTATGTATAAGATAAGACTATAGTCTTATCTTATACATAGTTAATTCTATTCTAATTTAACACACACTATTGGTAACTTTCTAAAAGGTTACATCATTGTTTTCACTACTCTGTGGAATTTCTTAATTGCTCTTTTTCCCAGATCTTCACCTACTTCTTATCTTGTTTGCCTTCCTTCTCAAGGGCAGCTTGACTTCAGCATACCAAGCATCAGACTTTTCCACAACTCCTACTCCATTGCTGTATTAACAACAGAAAGTCCTTCAAGGCCTAATTTGCACAGATGTTCAAACCATTTCCCAACAGTCACCCTCTTAGGTGAACCTGCCTTAATTCAGTTTGGGTGTCTTGGGTTTATTGCCCATGGCTTGCCTCAGGGCAACAAGTTAAGAGCCCTTGGTAGCACTCCTTCCCTTTGCTCCCCTCAGCTGGATGCCTCCTACTACAATTACTTGACAATTTTTCTTTTGAGGATCAGCTTTTATGGACAGCCTGGGGTAGGTCCGTCTTGGTGGCACTTCTGGTCTTCCCTCATCTTTGCTCACAACCAGTTCCTCCTGACGAGCCTCATACATGTTCTGCAAGGCCAGAGAGTCACCTTCTACAATTACCCTCCTTTTTCTTCCTTTTTGAAGAAGTCTAAAGTGTAGGCATGAAGGACATGCCCTGAGTGACTCACTGGATGGATCCTTATCTCCAAGTTCATACCTCTCTACCTCCAGAGCCTCATACCTATTATGTAAATATGTCTCAAGGGTTGGGGGGCACATGTAGGAAGGGAAGGAAGGTGGCTGCAACTGAGACCAGGAACTTGTTTCCACCTTCCCTCATCTTCTTTTTTTGTTACTGCAAGCTTGGTGGCAGGAGGGCAGGGGACTCTCTTTTTCTTCATGTGTCTCCCTTGTACTTGCCTCAGGGATGCTACAGGAGCCCCTTGTTCCTGGGTGCTAGGTGGCAAGGGAAAAAGGAAAGTGAGATAGATAACCAGTCTAGTACCTGGATAGGAAAATATGAACTTATGATAAAAAAGAAGCTATAAAGATAACTGGTTCCAAACAGAAATGTGTTGTCCATGTATCGCCTTTGCAGCCTTCCTTTCCAGAGTCAGAGACTGATGTAGTCATATCAGCTCTGTCTGTCAGATCTTTATATTACATTTATAATTTATTCCATTTATCTTTCCAGTTCCCTCAGCTGAGAACCACGTGGAACAGCTCTCATTCAGAATAAATGTCTAAAGGGTATGAGTGTGCTGCCAGCATTTTATGTGGACTCAAAGTAGGAAAGTTAAATAAGAAACTGTAATGGGAAGGACATAGGACCAATTATGTTGGAAAGAAGAGTTAAGTTGAATATCAGTATTCTGACAGTAGAAAAGAAAGTGCTTTAGCAATTCAAGCATAGCAGAAGAATTAACTGTGAAGAACAAATTCACATCTAGACCAAGCCTCAGAGAAATGACCTTTGCAATGGTTCATGTTTGTAATGCTCTGAAACATGCTGTAAGAAAATGGCAACAGATACTTTTGAGAAGTAGTCTCTTTGAACTCAGTGGCACCAGTGAAGGAGATATCCCTTTTGTCAGTCTTTACTGTATGTATTTATGTAAATGTAAGCATAAAAAATAATTTGGATTTGGATTTCTTTGGCTAGTCTCACAATTTTGATATCTCTAGGATACCCTTAGGCAAAGTACTCAACAACTTTTTGCCTCAGTTATCACTGACAGAATCTCTTCTCCCATCTCCCAAGTCAATGAACCACAAGATGAGGACCACAGGGAAACAAAGTCCCCCCCACCGTAAGACAAGATCCTGGGTGCTAGGTGGCAAGCGCTCCCATTTCTGTTGCAGGCAGGGCAGAGCCTCATACCTGTTCTGCAAGGCTACTTCAGGCGTTGTGTTTCTTAAAGGAACATGCTTATTCCATTTGTTTCATCAGGCAGGTCATCAACCTGTTCACACTGCACGCAACTATAGTCAGTGTTGCCCCCTGTTGGTCTGAGTTGAAGTAGAAACACATAGCCACAAAGAAGGCAAGGCAATGTTGCTTTTTATTTACTACTGCCTACAAAATTTGTGAATGTACAGCAGTGCTAAAGATCAGCTGCAGCTACAGCATATTTTGAGATGAACCATAAGACATATAATGGAATTTTTAATGCAAAACAGATACTGAATGGGAAAAAAAAAGGGACTTTCTTATCACATCCTTGTCTCTTCCAGTGGTCTGTTCATGAAATCTTGGATTGCCTGATGTAGGGGTAACCATTTATTAATCGAAGCTTGCAAAGCTGTAATCCATCTAAAAGAAAGGAAAGACCAACTGTTATGCATGCATGTTTTTGTTCTTTGAAACACACCTTTTATAAATGATGTTTGTACTGCTGAGTTACTGTGTACACTGATATTAAGTGAATTGGAGAGAGGCAGGAGGAGTTAACTATAACAACAACACATGTAAATACCTATTTCCAACATAATAAAAAGCTTTGTCCATTGTTCATTAAATGTAATTAGTAGGCTTTACACTCCAACTGACAGCCATGGAATTTGGCTGGATTATGACAAGGGAATTAACATTCATATCATAATTTCACAGGACAATTTTCTTTTTTATTCTAATGGTTATTGTTGGAAGTAAATTACTATTGGGAATGAGGAAGATACACTTTCCATTATTTCTAATGCCAGGTGCCATGGCTTTTCTGTTCAGTTTAATGACCCACACATTGACTATGAAAGGCATCTTATCCAGGTTTCTTTCTGACCTTCTGCAAGCCAGTCTTGTTGTAGTTTCAATAGCAGAACTGATGACTCACATGTACCAGCATGCTGTACTGCAGTTAGGCTAAAGATACAACTACATGGAAATATGGAGGAACAAGTGAAAATAGAATGAAATGTTGTGACTAGATGTTCCCAAGTTGCATTGTTTCTGCTCTCTTAAAATCTGAGAAATAAAACTGAGAGACAAAACGGAGAGAAAACGGAGAGGGAGAGGAGAGGAGAGGGAGAGGGAGAGGGAGAGGGAGAGGGAGAGGGAGAGGGAGAGGGAGAGGGAGAGGGAGAGGGAGAGGGAGAGGGAGAGGGAGAGGGAGAGGGAGAGGGAGAGGGAGAGGGAGAGGGAGAGGGAGAGGGAGAGGGAGAGGGAGAGGGAGAGGGAGAGGAGAGGAGAGGAGAGGAGAGGAGAGGAGAGGAGAGGAGAGGAGAGGAGAGGAGAGGAGAGGAGAGGAGGGGAGAGGAGAGGAGAGGAGAGGAGAGGAGAGGAGAGGAGAGGAGAGGAGAGGAGAGGAGAGGAGAGGAGAGGTTTGTTTCACCTTTTATTTTCATTTACATTCTCTGCACATAAGTAGAATGTTTTAAATTCTTCAGATGGTGGCTTGAGTTCAATAACAGATCTCTTGGTGCCCAGACTTTGCTCACTCACAGTGTATCCCTGCAGGTAAAGGCCACCTGCACAAAAGAAAATAGCATGTGTCATGTATATTGCAGATTGTAATTGCTGTCAATTGCAAACATACCAACAGTCCTTGCAAGCTGGATTTTCAGATGCCTTGTGCTCGGTGTTTCAACAGAGTTGTACAAAACTGGCACGCAAAATATTGAAAATGTGAAAATTCATGGCTTTTTTTAAATGAAAATTGATTTGAAAATAGTGTAGAATATGCTTGCCATCCTGCAGGTAATCAGCAGTATGGTTTTATTTAGCTTTCCATTAAATAAGAAATGGTGAAGTATTTTCTCTAGCTTTTGTTTTCTTTTTATTTCCTATAAAAATGAAAAAGACAGGAATTTTAGCATTGAAAAAGTTCCTGCAGTCAGCGTTCATTCTCTTTTCTGCATTAGTAACTAATGTCATTGTATGACACTTTAGCTATTTGTGAAGGCAATGTAAGGAATTTGGTCTTCAGAACATTTCCAGAACATTTCTGAAACATGCTGTAAGAAAATGGCAACAGATACTTTTGAGAAGTAGTCTCTTTGAACTCAGTGGCACCAGTGAAGGTGATATCCCTTTTGTCAGTCTTTACTGTATGTATTTATGGAAATGTAAGCATAAAAAATAATTTGGATTTGGATTTCTTTGGCTAGTCTCACAATTTTGATATCTCTAGGATACCCTTAGGCAAAGTACTCAACAACTTTTTGCCTCAGTTATCACTGGCAGAATCTCTTCTCCCATCTCCCAAGTCAATGAACCACAAGATGAGGACCACAGGGAAACAAAGTCCCTGTGGACAAGATCAGGTTCACAAACACCTGAGGAACCTAAACATACTTAAGTCTAAGGGACTTGATAAGATGTAATTCTTAAGACACCCTCTATAATGTTTGAAAAGTCCTGGCAGTCAGGTGAAGTCCCTGGTTACTGGAAGAAAGGAAATATTGCACTTATTTTTAAAGAGGGTAGAATAGATGACCTGAGACCAAATGGCCTGTCAGTTTCACTTCCATCCTTGGGAAGATCATGTAACAGATTCTCCTAGAAGCTATGCTATGCTAAGTCACATGGAGGACAGGGAAGTGATTTGAGACAGCTAGCATGGCTTTAGCAAGGACACATCCTATTTGACCAACCTTTCATGATTGTTTCTTTCTGTAATGCAGCTGGCTACATCAGTGGACAAGGGAAGAGTTATGGACATAATCTGTCTGGATTTCTGTGAAGCCGTTGACCCAGTGCCCTGCAACATCCCTCTCTCTAAACAGGAAAAATAATAATTTGATGGGTGAACTGTTTAGCACATCATGAATTGGTTGGGTAGTCACATCCAAAGGGCAGTGAAGGGTGACTCAATGTCTAGTTGGAAACTGTATTACAATTTGCTTTTTAAAAAAAAAAAAAAAAAAGAATCAGCAAGAATCAGCAGAACATTTACCCGCTTCATATAACCGGCTGGATACCAGTCATCCATTTACCTTATACTCACATGAAGACACATCACTTTCCACCCAGGACTCACAGAACATATGAAAGCCCTTCCAAAATGTTCTGTGCATCAGAACAGGGCATTTTACAGAAAGTGAATTTACTAAAAATTCATAATTCAGACACCACAGTTCCAGTTGCCTGTGTCAACCCTTAATAATATAGAATAGAATAGAATAGAATAGAATAGAATAGAATAGAAGAATAGAAAATGCTTTTAAATTTATTTTGTGGTATATATGGAGTCCAACTATCATAACAAGAAAGAAATCCCCTGCCTGCCATATTCATATAATTTCAATCCAAAACAAACATTCAGTGTTTTGTTCTCTTGAGCAAGCCAGTGTGTTCATTGCTAAGCCTAAGCACATCATATAAAAAGCTTAGATATAAATAGATTGAGGTCTAAGCCATCACTTATAAAGATACCACTTCTAATTGTTCATCATTTTTGTTTGGAGCTTAATCATCACAGCTGGCAAACTGCAACATTATTTAGAATTGGTGTACAATCTGATTTCTTCTCTGTTTTCCATGACTCCCATGTCTTCAGGATATATTTTTCAATTTACATTTAAAGAGCTGTTGAATCCAATGTTTCCAATACTTCCACTGCATTATTGCTATTAATAAATAAATGAGAAATAATATTGGCTGGTAAAACAAGCAAGTTAATTTTGGCCTAATAACAGACTGCATACCCTGACAGAGAGAAGAGTCATAATCAGATATATTACTTCACCTGATTTGAACTGTTCAAAATTTTAACCCAGTCAGTAGGTCTTCCTGTAATGTTCTGCAAACATTTCATTACCTTTTGTGCAATTGATTGCAGTGAATTACTCAACCTCAATGAAAGAACCAACTAGAATGTGAAGGTTAATCATATCACAAGACCACCTGATTGGACAACCAATACAGTTAGGTGTACAATACTTAGTTTCTTCAAATCAGAGGAGCTTTTTCATCTTTTTCCCCTGTTGTCTTGCTCCTCAATATGTTTCCACTGTCCCCAGTTTAGATGTAAATTGTCTAAAGTGAAACAAAATTTTAAAAAAAATAACTAAATTCAGCTCTACTGGCAAGAAGTGCCATACAAAAAGTTGTAGAGTCTAGAGCTCTCTGTTCACTGTCCTTTCCTCAAAGGAAATTAATAAAAATGTAGGGTAAAAGATGTAAAAGTCTTAGTCTTCCCCTCTGCACCAATATGACCAGCTCAAGAATGGCAAGAAGTTTCTACCTATGATTTCCTAAATATCCCAACAACGAGCATACCACAAAGCACAGTGAGAGAGAGGTCAGACAAAACAAGAAAATAACAGGTAGTGAAAAGCCTGAGTTCCAGGGAGGGTTGTGGCCACATCAGCCGCAATGGAGAAAGTTAGGCAAATCAGAAATAAGAAGCAAAAAGAGAAAACAATTAATTTTCCTGTATCATTTCGAAGATGTCTGATTTAAGAATACAGTGGCACATCCAGGAAGACATATTTTAAAGACAATGAAAAATTCAGTTGTGCCATTACTGACCTGAAACTAATCTGAGCCAGTGACCTACAGGAGCTGCCTTGCACTTTCCCAGCCTCCTGAATTATCCTGTATTATTTCAGCTTTATAGCACTGCTCATTTTTCACATAATTTCTGTTATTTCTTCTAGATTTTATTCCATTTCCCTTGAACCTGCAATCTCTTCATTTAAATCTCTTTTCATAGCTGATTTTGATTTGTGTTACTGCAAGTAGCATGAAATGTTAACAAAAAATCTCTCTAATAAACAAAGAAGCCTGACTAGAATAGCAAATGTAACTGCTCAAAATTCTTGGAACACAGTGAATCATCCAGGAAATGCTATGAATGTAATTTATTTTGTGGAATTATTTACACCAAATTAAGTAGAGCTGATTAGTGAATGCTCCTGGGCTATATACACTATCTTAATGACCCTTTCCTACAATAGAGGAAGGAGACATCTGTTTTTCTTATTTTCTCCTTATTTCAGTCTCTCATAGTTATACATTGATTAATTTTAAATTTTTTTCATAAACAAATTAGGCTATTTTAAGAAAATTAGCAGCAAGAAAAGGGCTACTTCCGGTCTTTCTATTGTTCTTAGAGTAGCATTTACCAAAGCAGCATATGCTTTCTGCCTTCTACTCAAAGGTCTCTGTCCATGTCCGACTACAGACTGCCAAGAATCCATGAATAGTTGATAGCAACATTGTGAGAACACAAAAATCTTTTTTACTTCAGTGCAAAATAGGATAATAGTACCTAAAATCTGAATTAGTTCATTTAAAATCTCCACAATATATGTCATCAGCTCAAACAGCATTATGTAGTTGTATTGGGTTCTATAATAACAGCATCATCAGTGTATTACTCTCCAGTCACAGGCATAACAAATTACTTTTTATAATTATTTTCAAAGCAATAAAACTTTGGCACTTTCATAACAAAGGGATATTTGCCAAAGGAATGCTCTCCAGATATTATTTATGAAAGCCACGTAAGTGAAAAGAAATGCCCCTTACCTCTGGCTTACAAGAATTAAGGGAGTATGGCTGACTGATAATCTGTGAAGGATATTTTGTCTCACTTCGAATGCTTCAAATCCATCTCAGTCCTTTCCTAGGTGCATTCATTTGGACATAAATAATTCTTGATGCCACAGAGCTCTATCTGCATTCATTCTAGATAGCACAGAAAATGTTTAGAAAAGGAGTTTATAAGGATGTTAAATAATAGCTGTCACACAGACAATTCAGTATCTTCAGTGACTGTTGCCTTCACACTGAGATAGTCAGAAGAACTTAGACCCTGGACAGGATTCTATGGTATAATATTTCATTAACCTAGCTCATAGTATTCTTTACACTACGAATGAGATTTGGAGCCTGAATACATATTTTGGTTATGCTGTCTTTGCAATGTAGTTTTGTGTCTATAGGCATTGCAACTAAAGTAAGTCACACAGCACTGGCAACTTTCAGGATTGCCGCCTTCTTCTGTACTAACTTCAATTTTGCATTAAAGAAAAAAAAAAAAAGAAGGAAACAGAAGAAACAAAATAGTCTAGGAAAAGCATTCATAAATGTTTGGTTACAGTGATTTTTTAAAATTTATTTAATATTAGGAGTTCTTTTGTTACTCCAGAAAATTAATTTGTAACAAAGGGATAATTGCATTTGCAAAAACGCATACAAGCAAGTATTTAATTGTCTAAACCTGCAGATGCATATTTTATTCATGGAATTATATGTATGTTAATTTTTAGACTAATTATAAAGAATTATGTGGGCACTAATAATTCAGCTTCTGCTGACAACATTTAATTAATTTTAATCTATGAGACTTCCACCATCAGTGTATATTGCAAACAGAACTAACATTCTTCATATGTACTAACATTAACTCATGTTTTCCATTTTATTGCTGCCAGATTTGATGGGATTGTTAGGACTCCAGTCATAGCTCCTCAGAACCTAGGACCTAAGAATATGGTTTTAAACAAATCTAGAGTTCACTATCTCAGATGTGTGCATCTTTGTTTCAAGTTAAGACGTGTTTTGAGGTGAGCTGGGCTGGGAAAACAGGTGAAATATTTTCACCTACTTACATTAAGGAGCTTAATGGCTTCTTATAAATAACCACAGAGAAAGACACTGACAATGACTTTCAGTCTTAGAGGGCTTTATCTCAATCGGGAGCATTATAGTAAAAAATGTATTGGTATGTTTTCCATTGAAAGTTGTCAGAAGTTAATGGGAAGGGTTATGAACACAATTACATTTAGGGAAACTTTAAAAAGTAACTGAAATCATAGGATCATACAATTGTTAGGGTTGGAAGGGACCTCAAGGATCATGTAGTTCCAATTCCCCAGCTATGGGCAGGAACACCTCACACTAGATGAGGTTTTACAAACTATGCTCACTGTTTTCTGAATGTAAGATTTTGTTCCTTCTATCTGCACAAATAAGGTGAGGTTTTCAACATAAACCCAAACTGCAAACAGTTTTACTTAATAAAGAGCTTAATGCTCCTAAATTCTTCATTGTATTTGAAAATTTGATGCTCACTCACATGCGCCTTCAAAAACTGGATTATGTACAAATACATGCAGATATGACTTCTGATGAACAAAAAACAGTTAAAAGAGGAAAAACAGAGATGCAAATTTAGAGGGTCTTTTGTGACTGCACTGTATTTTCTGGAGCAGCTGAATTTTAAACCATATAATGGTTTAAAAACGTAAGAGTTTATGACTAACTCCTACACATTTGAACATTCCATGAGTTTATCCCCATCTCACAGGGAATCAGTTTAAGTTCTCTAAGTTCTGAACTTTGACACTCTTTCTCTCTAATTGCAGGATGAAGGGAAATGCAGACCCTTGGGGGTAACAAATCTTGAAGGAGCAGAAATTGGTGTTGATATTAGTCTGGGTAAACCATTTGTTTTTAAATGCATACCTCAAAGTGGAAACAGGATCTTCTACTTCTGTGCAACTTCCAGCCAAGAAATGAAAAGGTAAGTGATCTTTCATTTTGCAGGGTCATATTTCACTTTGGGGAGAGGAGGTCTGGGTTTTTGGAGAATGTTCACAATACCTGACTTGACACGTAGCGGGGAGGAGGGAAATTTTAAAAAATCTCTCAACTATTTCTGGGATTATGGTGTTTCTTATTTCAGTTCACAGAAGTGTGTATATATATATATATATATATATATATATATATATATATATATATGTGTGTATATATATATATATATATATATATATATATATATTCAGCTTCCAGGGGGTTCTAAGAGAATTTTTCTTTCATAGTCTTTAATATTTGTGCTTTGTTCCAGATCCCCCTGAATTCTTAATTTATCTCCAGAAAAAAAAAAATCTTCACTTGTTCTCATGTCTTCCCTACTGTTCTATCAAATGAAAGTATAAATCTTCCTCTGTAAATGGGTCATTTCACATGAATAATCTGCCCTCTGACAAACAAGAACAGTGATAGCAGTAAATACAATCCCATCTTCCATTTTCATTCCTGTCATGCTGTCATCATCATTTTAGTATTTTAAAATGCAAGTATGCCACAAAGTCATATTGGTTGTAGTAAGTGGCAATGAGTTTGGACTTAACTAAGAGTTAAAAATCTTTTTTCTTTTTTTTTTTTTTCCCCCCAGAGACTATAGCTGACAAAGCAAAGAGACTAAAACCACCCCAAACACAAGTAACAACTTTCTAGGCTTTAATTTTTAATCTTTTCCTCTTTGGTTTGTTGTGAATTACCAAAAATAAAAATCTAGGAAGTGTATCAAGTAGCTTGGTATTCATCCATACATCTTTTTATATCATTTTACTGCTTAACATAGCACTCTCCATTGCAATATCAGAGCATATTCCACTTCTGAATTCTAGACCATCTGTAGTGCAAAAATAATAACTTTGCCAACAAATAACTTTCTTTCTGCTGTAGTCTCCAGTAACTAAATTATCCACATTATAACAAAAACACAAGGATATTGACCACATTGAACTTCATTCAAATTTTATATTCCCTCACCAATATTGCCTTAATTTATTACAATGTGCTGTGCAACAAGCTTTGAGAGTTATTTTTCTAAGGATTAGCAATGTTCATTCAGATTGAATCCACTTTTCTGATTTGAATATGTTCTGAAGACTGCATATCCATTTAGGTGCTGTCCATGTCACCAAGAGTAAAGAACCAATCTGTTCTACCCTACCAAAATAAGTTTTTCTTTTTTTTTTTTTTTCCTTTTTTTTTTTTTTGCTTTTTTTTTTTTTTTTTTTTTGCTTTTTTTTTTTTTTTTTTTTGTGTGTGTGTCATATTATAGGTGGTTAGAGGCTATGGATAAAGCAGTGCATCCCATCCATCAGGTAATGTTTTATTTCTATGCCAAGTATGTGTATAGCAGACCATGCAGAAGACCGAGAGACAGAAGATGTATTTGTAAATGGTCAGGTGCAGAGAGCAGCAAGGGAAGGCTGTGGATGTAGTCTACCTGGAATTCAGCAAGGCCTTTGACACCATCCCCCATAGCAAACCCCTGACAAAGCGACAGTTTGGACAGGTGCATACTGCACTGGGTTAGGAACTGGCTGGAGAGTTGGGCCCAGAGAGTGGTGGTGAATGGTGCTACTTGCAGCTGGCATCCAGTCACTAGTGGTGTCCCTCAGGGATAATTGTTGGGCCTGATCCTGCTCAATATCTTTATTGAGGGGATTGAGTCCATCATCAGCAAATTTGCAGATGACACCAAGCTGGGGCCAGGTGTGGATCTGTTAGAGGGTAGAGAGGCTCTGCAGAGGGACCTTGACAGGCTGGACAGATGGGCAGAGTCCAATGGCATGAGATTTAGCACATCCAAGTGCCAGGTTCTATACATTGGCCACAATAACCCCATGCACTGATATAGGCTGGGGTCAGAGTGGCTGGAGAGCAGCCAGGCAGAAAAGGACCTGGGGGTACTGATTGACAGTAGACTGAATATGAGCCAGCAGTGTGCCCAGGTGGCCAAGAAGGCCAATTGGAATAGTGTGGCCAGCAGGAGCAGGGAAGTCATTCTGCCCCTGTACTCATCACCTTGTCCAAACAGACAGGGTATTCAGGTTATGAAAGCTAAAGCACAGATAAGAATAAATTTTACTGGGGACATAAAGGGGAACAAGAATAATTCCTTCAGGTATGTCATTGACAAAAGGGAGGCTATGAAAGATGTGCGTCCTCTCCAGAAGAAAAATGGAGACCTGGTCACAGAGGACTGAGAGCTGTGAGGCAACTGAAACAGCACTGGCTAGCTCCATGCTGTGCCAAGCTATTTAGAAAAGAGGAGAAGAGGAGGGTTGGGAGGGGAAGGGCAGGCAGGGAGAGATGCGACCTGACAGGAGTCAGTGTCTCCCATGAGGGTGCTTGAGAGGGTGACATGGCTGGGGGTCATTCCCAGAGAAGCTGTGGGAGATTTAAACCAGGCAACACTGGCACAGGCTCTCAGACTGTGAGCTGCAAGGCAGCAGGCTTCTTGCTAGTTGGAACCAAGTGAGTGCAGTGCAAGAGGGAGGGGGAGTGGTCAGACAGCTGGGTGTACCTGGCCATTGGTCCAAACAGGCAAACAGGCACAGGGAGAGCAAATAGTGACTGAGTGTGCCCTGGGGGCTCCTTTTGAATCAGCTCAGTATTTGGCACAAGCAGGGTATGTGGGCAGGACACAAGGTGCTTCAGTTTTACTGAAGGCATGATGGTGGCTACTCAGAGGAGGAAGGCTGTGCTCTCTGCACCTACCAAAATGGATATTGACATCCCAGCCACAGGCTGTGAGGAAGGCCATAGCCTTTCACAGGCAGCAGGGGGCAACACTGACTATGGGAGTGTGTGGCACAACTCCAGGATGATGTGATGAAACTCAGGGAAGAGAGAAGCATCAGGGAGAATGAGAGGCAAACTGATAACTTTCATAAACTGATCTTTACAAAAACAGAACGGGAGTTAGCACTTAGTGGAGCAGAGGATTTGATATCCTCCTGTCAGCAAACCCCCAGCCTTCCTGTAGTAACTGACACATTCAGGGTTGTGGTGGTTTGAAAGGAAAGGCTCTGCTTTCCCTCCCCCACTGAGAAAGAGACCACGGCTAAAACCAGTTGGAGAAATGAGATTATATTTTACAAGGAAACAGATTATATGTAACACAACAAATACAGGTATCTTACAATATATACAGGAATATACAGCAAATGAACTCAACCAGAAACCAGACCCCCCCACAAAGTAGGCTTCCCCCCTGTGCCCCCTTCACCCCCCTACCTCCCTTCTCCCCCAAAAGAGGTAGAAGACGAGAAGAAAGGGGAGTTAGTACAGCAGACAGAGGCCTATGCACAGGGAGTTAGTTCTTATCTTAGTTGGCCAGAATCCCAGAAGCAGAATCCAGCCGAAAGGGACAGAGAAGGAAGGAAGACTGAGAGAAAGTCCCAGCTACCCTGGGTCTAACCTCACCTCCCACAATCCTACCAATGAAATTCGTTTAGAATACCAAAATGTTTTGCAAACATTTAGCCAGTGTGCCCCTTTCTTAAAGGCACAGTGTCAAACGGTCACAAGGGTCAATGGGAACAGGTAGCTGCCCAACAAAACAAATTATAAAAATGGAGCAAACATGCTCCTTTAACAAGCACAGCACCCAAAGTGCTCTTGCAGAACAGGTATGAGGCTCTACAGGAGGAACTGGTTGTGAGCAAGGATGAGAGCTCCACAAAGGCCAGAAGTGCCACCAAGGCCAGAAGTGCCACAAAGGCCAGAAGTGCCACCAGGGCTGGCTTGCCTCAGGCCAGCTGTAAAAACTGACTCTAAAAATTAAAATCAAAGGGTTATTGTTGTAGGTGGCTGTGGTGGTGAAAGAAAGTTCAGTTCTCACACACACACAAAGTAACCACGGCTAACTCAGTCGGAGAAGCAGAAATTAATATAAGCTATATTTACAAGCAGGATGAAATGCAGTGAATATATACACGATATACAATATTTACAATATGTACAGAAAAATACAGCAAAGAACGAAATACAGAACAAAACTCCCTCCTCCAGCCAGGAGGGTCCCCCTCCCCTTGTACCCCCCTCTCTCCCCCTACCTCCCTTTTTTTCCCAAAAAGGGTTAGAGAGAGAGAAAAGGTCATTATTGAGGAGGAAATTCTGTTAGCTTGAAGCATATGCAAGAATTAGTTTCTTATCTGTTAGTTCAAGGTTAACTCCATCCAGCACAGCTGTTGCTCAGAGAGAGACTGAAACAGACTGAAAAAGACAGACAGAACTGAGACTGAGATTCAAACTGAATGAAAACTTAAAGTTGCATTCTATACCTTGTTTTCATTATTTCAGCAAAACATTTAGCCAGAGTGTTCCAGTGACTGTCCCTTTCTTAAAGGCACAGCCTAAAATGGTCACAATCCACCCCTTCTAAACAATTTTATTGGCTGTTTGTACTGTCCCTCCAATCTAAAACAATATCTACAGTTTGCAGGTAAAGTTCATAGTCCATTCTGGCTATCCTCAGATGTAGATGATTCGGAAGTCCAAGAAAATGAGGAAACAGGAAAATGGAAAACAGTTTGTCTCTTCGCAGACGAAGCGAAGAAAAGGGAAACAGGGAAACAGGGACTCTCAGTTGACTCAGGGCTCTCAGGGTTCTCAGGGTTTGTGCACCATAGATTCCTCATGGATTCTTCCTTTGGACGTAATGTATCTGTACAACATTCTGAAATTAAACTTTCTCAGCTACAGTCAAATTTCTTTGTGGAATACACTGAATTTCACCATTCTCTTGCATAACCCAATAAGTGTGACCAGGACCTTCAGCTGAAACCACCCCTTGGACAGGTTTAGCCTCTCCTGAGGGAGAAAATACCCAAACAGTTTTACCTAACAAATTTTTTTCTCTAACAACAGGAACTTTGTCACCTTCTACTTCCTGAGTGTGCAGGTCCAGCTCGATTTACTGAACCTCTACTATTCACCAGCCAGGTTGCTTGTGCTAAATGTTTTTCCCAGTTTTTCGAAGACCCACCCGACACGGCTTTAAGAATGGTCTCCAGCAAACCGTTGTAGCGTTCAATCTTCCCTGCAACTGGTGCATAGTAGGGAATGTGGAATATCCACTCAATGCTGTGCTCTTTTGCCCAGTTCTTCACAAGATTGTTTTTGAAATGAGTTCTGTTGCCTGACTCAATCCTCTCTGGAGTTCTGTGTCTCCACAGGACTTGTCTCTCCAGACCGAGAATGGTGTTGCGTGCAGTTGCATGTGGAACTGGATAAGTTTCCAACCATCCAGTGTTTGCCTCTACCATAGTAAGCACATATTGCTTGCCAGAACAAGAACGTGGTAGAGTGATGTAGTCAATCTGCCAAGCTCACCATACTTGTACTTGGACCATCTGTCGCCATACCACAAGGGCTTGATTTGCTTTGCCTGCTTAATAGCAGCACAAATGTCACAGTCATGGATGACTTGTGTGCTAGCATCCATGGAAATGTCTATAGATCAGTCACGAGCCCATTGGTAGGTTGCATCTCTGCCTTGATGTCCTGACGAATCGTGAGCCCACCGAGCTAAGAATATGTCACCTCGGTGTTTCCAGTTGAGATCAAGACCAGAGTCCCTGTCTACTTGAGAAACTCTTGCAGCTAGGTCTGCCTGATGGTTGTGTTGCTGTTCCTCAGTAGCTTTGCTCTTAGGAATGTGAGCATCAATGTGTCTCACCTTCACTGGAATTCTCTCGATTTGATCAGCAATGTCCTGCCACAGGTCAGCTGCCCAAATGGGCTTTCCTTTTCTCTGCCAACCATTCTTTTTCCAGTCCTTTAGCCAGCCCCACAGCTACCATCCATGAGTCGGTGTAGAGATAAAGCTTTGGCCATCTCTCATGTTCAGCTACGTCAAGAGCTAGCTGGGCAGCTTTTACCTCTGCAAATTAACTGGATTCTCCTTCTCCATCCTTTGCCTCTGCAACTTGGTGTGTTGGACTCCACACTGCAGATTTCCATCTTCGCTTGTTTCCGACGAGACGACAGGAACCGTCTGTGAACAAAGCATATTTCTTTTCATCATCAGAAAGGTCATGTAAGGAGGAGCTTCCTCAGCACAAGTTACTCTCTCCTCTGGAAGTTTAGTACAGTTGGTACCTTCAGGCCAACTTGTGATCACCTCCACCAGACCAGGTCTTTCAAGATTTCCCATTCGAGCTCTCTGTGTTATCAGAGCCATCCACTTAGACCATGTGGCATCTGTGGCATGATGTGGTGTGGAACCTTTGCCTTTGAACATTCAATTCAAAACTGGCAATCTGGGAACTAAGAGAAGTTGTGATTCAGTTACTTCAGAAGCTGCTTTTACTCCTTCATAGGCAGCTAGAATCTCTTTCTCTCTTGGAGTATAATTAGCCTCTGAACCTCCGTAACCTCGACTCCAGAAACCAAGAGGTCATCCACATGTCTCACCTGGATCTCTTTGCCACAAGCACCACGTTGGACCATTGTCACTTGCAACTGTATACAAAATGTTCTTAATGTCTGGACCATCTTGGACAGGTCCCAGACCCACTGCTTGAACTACCTCTTGCTTTATCTGGTCAAAGGCTGCTTGCTGTTCACGTCCCCAGTGGAAACTCTTCCTCTTTTGAGTCACATCATACAGAGGTTTCACAATCTGACTGTATCCAGGAATGTGCAGTCTCCAAAATCCCACTATCCCCAAGAAACGTAGAGTTTCTTGATTGTTCATGGGATTTGCCATGGTGGAGATTCTATTTACCACATCCACTGGAATGTGTCAGCGTCGATCCTGCCACCGCACTCCCAGAAACTGGATCTCTCTGGTAGGTCCTTTCACCTTGTCTCGCTTGATGGTGAAACCTGCATTCAGAAGAATGTCAATGACTTTGTTACCTTTCTCGAAGACTTCTTCAGCAGTTTTACCCCAGACGATGATATCATTGATGAACTGGATGTGTTCTGGAGCACCACCTTTCTCCAGAGCATTATGGATCACTGCATGACAGATGTTTGAGCTGTGGATCCAGCCCATTGGCAATCTGTTGAAAGTGTACTGGATTCCTCTCCAGGTGAAAGCAAACGGAGGCCTGCATTCCTCTGCTATAGGAATAGAGAAAAAGGCATTAGCAATGTGTATGGTACCATACCATTTGGCTTCTTTGGATTCCAGCTCATACTAGAGTTCCATCATGTCTGGTACTGCTGCACTCATAGGTGGAGTAACTTCATTCAGGGCTCAGAAGTCGACTGTCAGACGCCAGTCTCCATTCTGCTTTCGCACAGGCCACACTGGACTGTTGAAAGGTGAATGAGTTTTGCTGACGACTTTCTGACTCTCCAACTGATGAATCAGATTCTGAATGGGCAAGAAAGAGTCACGGTTGGTTCTGTATTGTCTGTGATGCACAGTCTGAGAAGCAACTGGCAATTTAATGTCTTTTATCTTGTGTTGTCCCACAACTGCATATTCATCTGAAAGCTCAGGTCTAGCAGACAGCTTCAGTTTTTGTCCATCAATTTCTACATATGTTACTCCAAAAGCCCATTTGTAACCTTTAGGGTCTTTGAAATGCCCTTCTCTCAGAAAATCAATTCCCAAAATACAAGGTGCGTCAGGTCCGGTCACATCTGTATGCTTCTTCCACTGTTTACCAGTTAAACTTATATCAACCTCTACCTTAGTTAAATTTTGAGATCCACCAGTGACTCCCAGAATAGCTATAGGCTCTTATCCCTGATAATTTGATGGCATTATGGTGCACTGAGCTCCTGTGTCAACCAAGGCCCTGTACTTCCGAAATTGTGAAGTGCCAGGCCACTGGATGTGCACATCCCAATAGATTCTGTTATCTCTATTATCCCTCTCCTCCCCCTGGCAGGGAGTCAGGGCATCCCTAGTTATGGGGAATATGCCCACATGTGCAATGAGCACACTGTCCAGTGTTAGAATTGGAGCCACTGTTGGAGCTATTAGAGTTGTCCTGGGAAACTGTGGAAGTAACAGCTACCCTTCTGGTACTGCTACCTTGGATTCTGCCACTTTTCAGTTCCCTCAGTCTCCTGAAAAGATTAGAAGTTGGTTGACCATCCCATCTGTTCATGTTCTCACCAAACTGATCACGCAGAGTTATCCAAATACTCCCACGTGATTGCCCTGGTGGTCTATTTTGGTTTGATCTGTTTTGGAATGACAGAGGACGTCATTCTTTGGAGGACGTCTGTTCCTCAAAGATGAAACTTGTATCCACCTGGAGGAAGAATTGGAATTATTTACTTGTGTCAATTGGGATATAGTATTTTTAAATTCATCCTTCAACTCTTTCATGCAGTTCTCAATTTTTCCAGACAGACAGATTTTCAATGGCTGAAACCAAAGAAACACGTGTCAGGCTATCCTCCAATTGTCTCATTTGATCAGTGAATTGGGCAACCATAGGAGGAGCTCCACCATAATTTCTTGCCACAATTCTGCTTGCCAGAATATTTGCATAATTAGGAAGAGCAAGTTTGATGAGCTTTTTAGCAAGACCAGTTCCTACAGGTCAGGATTCAGAGTTTCATGGCCACCATACAGTACCTCTCTGAGAGCAAATTCCCTCAGATGATTAATTGTGTTCTCTTCCATGCCCCTGACATTGGTAACGGATGAGGGAACATTTAGGAAGAGCCAAGAGTTCAATTCATGGCATCAGGACTGGTGTTCTCAACAGGGGTTTGGATTTAATGATCACAGATTAGTTTACAGGGTGCCAGAGTTGCCAGAAACCGATGGGATGCACCTGTCCAAGAGAGGGAAGGAGTGGACAGGGCTCATTGATAGGGCTTTAAACTAGATTCAAAGGCTGAAGGGGTTGTTAATCTCATGCTTGCCTGTGACAAACACAGGGGCAGCTCACTAGAGACAGAGGGATGGAGTGCTAGCAAGGCCTCTCCGCTTGTTGCCCTAAGACAAGCCAATGACAAGGCACCAAGACACCTTAAGAGAATCAAGGGGGATTCACCTAAGAGGCAACTAGGAGGATATATCCCAAGCTTACAATCCTGGACTTTAGGCATGCAAATTTTGATCGCTTCAGTGATATGCTGTCCAAAGTATCACGGGATAAAGCCCTAGAGGGAAGAGGGGCCCCAGACAGCTGGTCAGTGTTCAAGAATCACCTTCTCTGTGTCCAGGAATAAAGAGGAAGGCAGGAAAGAATGCTAGGAAACCTGCCTGAATGAGCAAGAAGCTCCTGAACACAGTAGAATATAACCCCCATTTTCAGAAAGGGAAAGAGGGATGACCCAGGGCACTATAGGCCAGCCAGTCTCTCCTCTGTGCCTGGTAAGATCATGGAGAAGACTAAAAAACTGGCTTCACAGCCACACTCGCCTGGTGGATGTGGGTAAGGCTGTGGATGTGGTCTACCTGGACTTCAGCATGGCCTTTGACACTGTCCCCCACAGCAAACTCCTGGCCAAGCTGTCAGCCCATGACTTGGATGGGAGCACACTGCACTGGGTTAGGAACTGGCTGGAGGGCTGAGCCGAGAGGGTGGTGGTGAATGGTGCCACATCCAGCTGGCAGCCAGTCAGTAGTGATATGCCTCAAGGATCAGTGCTGGGCCCCATGCTCTTTAACATCGTTATTGATGAACTGGATGAGGGGATTGAGTCCATCATCAGTAAATTTGCAGGCAACACCAAGCTGGGGGCAGGTGTTGATCTGCTGGAGAGTAGAGGGGATTTGGAGAGGGACATTGACAGGCTGGACAGATGGGCAGAATCCAACGGCATGAGATTTAACACATGCAAGTGCCAGGTTCTGCACATTGGCCACAACAACCCCATGCAGTGATACATGCTTGGGTCAGAGTGGCTGGAGAGCAGAAGGCAGAGAGGGACCTGGGGGTACTGGTCGATGGTAGGCTGAACATGAGCCTGCAGTGTGCCAAGGCAGCCAGGAGGGCCAATGGCATCCTGGCCTGCATCAGGAACAGTGTGGCCAGCAGGAACAGGGAGGTCATTCTGCCCCTGTACACTGCACTGGTTAGGCCGCACCTCAAGTACTGTGTCCAGTTCTGGGCCCCTCAGTTTAGGAAGGATGTTGACTTGCTGGAGCGTGTCCAGAGAAGGGCAACAAAGTTGGTGAGGGGTTTGGAACACAAGCCCTGTGAGGAGAGACTGAGGGAGCTGGGGTTGCTTAGCCTGAAGAAGAGTAGGCTCAGGGGTGACCTTATTGCTCTCTACAACTACCTGAAGGGAGGCTGTAGACAGGCAGAGGTTGATCTCTTCTCCCAGGCAAACAGCACCAGAACAAGAGGACACAGTCTCAAGCTGCACCAGGGGAGGTTTAGGCTGGAGGTTAGGAGCAAGTTTTACACAGAGAGAGTGATTGCCCATTGGAATGGGCTGCCTGAGGACGTGGTGGAGTCACCATCACTGGAGGTGTTCAGGAGGAGACATGATAGGGTGCTTGGTTGCATGGTTTAGTTGATTTGGTGATATTGGATAATAGGTTGGACGTGATGATCTTGAAGGTCTCTTCCAACCTGCTCTATTCTATTCTATTCTATTCTACTCTAAGAGTAGCTGAGTCCATGTCCAAGAGGAGGCCAGTGACAAGTGGAGTCCCTCAGGGATCAGTACTAGGACCAGTCTTGTTTAACGTCTTTGTTGGTGACATGGACAATGGCACTGAGTGCACTCTCAGGAAGCTTGCTGACAACACCAAGCTGTGTGGTGGACATGCTGGAGGGAAGAGATGGCATCCAGAGGGACCTTGACAGGCTGGAGAGGTGAGCCCATGACAACCTCATGAGGTTCAATAAGACCAAATGCAATGTCCTACACCTGGGTCAGAGCAATCCCTGGCAACGATATAGGCTGGGCAGTGACTGGCTTGAGAGCAGACCTGAAGAAGAGGACTTGGGGGTGCTGGTGGATGAGAAGCTCAGCATGACCCACCAGTGTACACTTGCAGCCCAGAAAGCCAATCACATCCTGGACTGCATCAAGAGCAGCATATCCAGCAGGTCAAGGGAGGTGATTCTCCCCCTCTACTCCACTCTGGTGAGACCCCACCTGCACTACTGAGTCCAGTTCTGGAGCTCCTATTACAGGAAGGATCTGGACGTGCTGGAGCATGCCCAGAGAAGGGCCATGAGGATGATCAGAGGGCTGGAGCACCTCTCTTATGAGGACAGGCTGAGAGAGCTGGGGTGGTTTATTTTGGCGAAGAGAGGGCTCCAAGTTGACCTTATTTGTGGCCTTCCAGTATCGGAATGGGGCCTACAAGAAAGCTGGTAAGGGACTTTTTGGGGTGTTGGATAGTGACAGGGCTAGGGGGAATGGATCCAAGCTAGAAGAGGGGAGATTCAGATTGGATGTTAGGAAGTTCTTCACCGTAAGGGTGGTGAGACACTGGAACTGGCTGCCCAAGGAGGTGGTGGAAGCCCCATCCCTGGAAGTTTTTAAGTCCATGCTGGATGTGGCTGTGAGCAACCTGATCTAGCATGAGGTGCCCCTGCCCATGGCAGGGGGCTAGAAACTAGATGATCCCTAAGGTCCCTTCCAACTCTAACAATTCTCTGATTCTATGATTCTAGGATATTAAGAAAGCTGAGGTACTTAGGCACTGCTTTGCCTCAGTATTCATTGGCAATGGCTCTAGCCACACCACCCAAATTCCAGAAACCAAAGGTAGGGAGTGGAAAAAGGAAGATACGATCACTATAAATGAAGATCAGTTTTGAGACCATCTCAAGAAGCTGAAGGTGCAAAAGTCTATGGGGCTGGAAGAGGTCTACTCACAGATACTGAGGGAACTGGCAGATGTAGTTGCCAAGTGAAGGACTTCACTAGATTGCATCATATTTGAAAGGTCATGCAATTTAGTGATGTCCCTACTGACTGAAAATGGGGAAACATAAACTCTGTCTTAAGAAGGGAAAACAGGAAGAGGCAGTCCCACTTCTGTGCCTGGGGAGATCACAGAACAGATCCTCCTGAAGGCTCTGCTAGGGCATGCAGAAAATTAAGAAGAATTGTTTTGTGGTAACCAGCATGGCTTCACCAAAGGCAAATCATGCCTGATGAATTTTGCGGCATTTGTGATGGACTTACAGCTTCAGTAGATTAAGGAAAGAGCAACTGACGTAATCTACTTTAATGTCTGTAAAGTATTTGACATTGTTCCATGTGACATCCTGGTCACTAAATTGTAAAAACATGGACTTGAGGGACAGATCACTTGCTGGATAAGGAGTTGTCTAGATGGTCACACTAGGAGAATTGCAATCAATGGCTCAATGTTCAGATGAAGACCAGTGACCTCAGGGGTCAGTACTGGGACCCATAAATAGCACCTAAGAGTGCTGTTTAACACCCTTATTGGCAACATGGACAGTGAATTTTAGTGCACCCTCAGCAAGTCTGCAGACAACACCAAGTTGTGTGGTGAAGAAGACACGCTGGAGGGAAGAGATGGCATCCAGAGGGACCTGGAGAGGCTGGAGAGGTGAGGCTGTGCCAATGTCCTGAAGTTCAACAAGGCCATGTGCAAGGTCCTTCAGCTGGGTCAGTGCAATCCCAAGAGTAAATATAGGCTGAGAGGAGACTGGTTTGACAGCAGTCTTAAGGAGAAGGACTTGGAGGTGCTGGCTGACACAAAGCTCAACATGAGCCAGCAATGTGTGCTTGCAGCCCAGGCAGCCAACCATGTCCTGGAATGCATCAAAAGAATGGCAAGTAAGGTGATTCTACCCATCTACTCTGCTTTTGTGAAACACCATCTGGAGTACTGTGCCCAGTTCTGGGGCCCTCAACACAAGAAGAACATTGAACTGTTGGAGCAGATTCAGAGGAAAGCCATGAAGATGATCAGAGAGCTGGAGCACCTCCTCTATGGAGACAGGCTGTGAGAGCTGGCTTTTCAGACTGGAGGAGAGAAGGCTGTGGGGAGACCTCATAGTGGCCTTCCAGTACCTGAAGGGGGCCTACAGGAAAGATGGGGAGGGACTTTTTACAATTGTTTGTAGTTATCAGACAAGAGATAATGGCTTTAAGCTGTGAGAGGGTAGATTTAGACCAGATATTAGGAAGAAATTCTTTATGTTGAGGGTGGTGAGACACTGAACAGGCTGTCCAGGGAGGTGGTGGATGCCCCTTCCATGGAGATGTTCAAGGCCAGATTGGACAGAGCCTCAAGCAATCTGGTTGTTCAGTGGAAGGTGTCCCTGCCAGTGTCAGGGGGTCTGCAACTAGATGGTGTTTTAAGTGCCTCTCAACCCAAAGCATTCTGTGATTCTGTGAAGACAGAACACATCCAAGAAGTTACTCTTTAGCAAAACATTCAAAATCACTTGTTGAATTAAAAGTTCCAACATATGTGTACAGAAATATATCTCATGTAATCATCCATTAATAACATAGTAAGTTGGTTGTGCTGCTGCATCTTTTGACCAATTTGATTTTGTCTTAGATGGAATATTTTCTGAAAGAAATATTTGATTTAATATATCACTTGCATTTCCTAACCTCTAATTTAATGAACTACTATCTGATTCTCCCTTTAACTGGACTTTCTATTCAGTTGAACAGACAAAACTTTTTGTTTGCTATACTGTTTGGTACTGACTTCTTGTAAGAGCTAGGGCATAGCAATAGAGCTCACAACAAAACAATTTAATAGACCAATATACTGAGACTATGTCATCTTACTGAGTCTGCAAGGATGACTATTTTTTTTATGTATCTAGTAATACTGAGGTCCTTTTCTGCACTTTGCTGCAATAACTCTCAGCAGGTTTTCCATTCATAATAAAGAACAGAGCTAGCTATATTGTGCCAGGTATTTTTCTGTAATAGCCTTGTCTAGAATACTAAAGAAATACCACGAATAAATGCAAAATAAAACCCTTATCTTCTGAAGGCTTCTGTAAACGGCTCTTTGGCAGGCCACCTTCACTGATCTTCATTTAACAAAGCCACCTGCTGATTGTAAATGACCTTGGTCCCTAAGCATGCTAGACCAACTTGCCTTCCTGTCCCACTGCAGGCTAAGTGGTTCTCCCACACTATTGATACTACACATATTCTCCATGCGGATTTCAAACTATAATGACACTGGTTGATGCAGAATTCAAAAAGTGTATTGCAGATAAGCAAAATACACTAGGAGAGGCTGAGTTCCTAACACCTCTTAGATTTGAAGAAGAAGAAATTATTTGATCTCACATTATACAACTTAGTCTTACTAAACAAATTTCTTTTTTCCTATTTTTTTAATCTGATCATGCAGATAGCTGTACAATACCAGTCTTTTCATGGGTTCACTTTTCTCTTTGCCTATAAATGACAATAGGATAACTTTAGCAATGAAAAAGTTCCTGCTTTCCAGAAAGGGGTAGGAAGGCATCTGTAAACATTTTGTTTGTAGTAGTACTTCCATCTGAGTCTGAATGCTACAGCATTCTGACCTCAGACACCCCCATATTCTCTCTGGAACCTGAGGTAAATGGTGAACCTCATCTTGACACCTTACATTCAGAAAAGGCTTTTGAAGTCAGGTAAGACAATTTTTTGGAAAAAGCTTATTCATACAGCTTTGAAATCATGCTATTTCTATGAAAAAAACTTGTACTGAAAACCAAAACAGACACAGAAAAGACAAGTTATTGTTGTAAGAAGAAATCAAGTATTGACTTTTTTGACTTGTATTGGTAACTTTTCAAATTATTTTAACAACAAAAGCTAATTTCCAGCAGGGTATTGGAGCTTTGAGTGTTTTCATACTATCAGTTCTTCCCTACTTTTTTAGCTGAATATTTTATTGCATGCTTACTTTACAGAACCATGTGTGGGTAGATGTCACGCTGCATAACACTACACTTCCACCCCTGGCTATCAAAAACCCAGAATGCCTGGGGCTTCTGCACCTGCTGGACAGAAGCAAAGATGTCTGGATTCAGCACTACTGCATTCTGAAGGATGGCTGTTTGTACTTTTATGCCACTCTCAGGTCTACACCTGCTCAAGGTATGGATGGCTGCTGGATTTTAATTGATTGTTAAATTCAGAAACGTTTCACTGAACTGTCCAAACATAATGTCAACAACTGAGTTTCTTATCAGCAAACTCACTCTACTCTCTGAAGATGAGTGAAGGAATGCCATACTTAGTCTCTTTTCATAAAACAGCTATCTTGTTCTCCCCCCATCATCTTTTGTTTTCCTCCCACAATCTGCATTTTTCTCTCTGGAATAGAGCTAGTCAGGATCTGTGAAGACTACCTCAGGAGCAAGTATCAGCAACAAGATTCACCCTTCCAAAGCACTTTAATGTGGCTTGAGGCAGTACCACTGATGTCAGTCTGCTGAAAAGTGTTGAGTCATGCATATTAGGTAGCATCCTCAGAGGGAGGGACATCATAAACTTAAGACTGGTTTCTCTGGCTCTATCAGGTTTTCACAATGGTCAGTGGCCTTGTCAAACCTAGTCCACCCATCAACAGGCAGAACTTCCCAACTCCACCACAGGCTGATCTCTGGGTTGTGACCAGTTGCTGGCATCTAAAGAGACAAGACCCCACAGTCATGAGCAACAGTATTCACACCAGAAGAGGGTGTTTCCCCACACTTAAAAACAAACAAACAATCAAAAAAAAGCCACACCACAATGTGAGGCTACTTGTGGTTAGCTGTAAGTAGACTAGCCAAGTTTCAGACACTGAGGAGAGCCTGCAAGCACAGCTCTATGAAAATATGTATTTATGAAATAAAGAGGTGCTCCAGGGAGAGAAGATGGGCCAGGACCTGCAAATTCGCTTTCACTGTGCTAAGGAAACCAGCAGTCAGAAGAATAAAAAAGAAAATTCTATGATACTTCTGGTTACTAGGCAGTTTTCAGATCAAAAGGGAAAACTGTTTTTCTTAGGGTGTATGCTATTTGCCACATGATCAGGCAAGAACTGTCCCACTAAATTTGAGAATACCCCCCTAAAAAAAGTACAGACCCTGACGACAATAACAGAAACAATCAACTATAGTTAATCATCTTAGCAGGCCTTTTTTGGCTATTCGCCATGTATGTATAAAACCAGCACATATAGTGTTACAAAGAAGTGAAGTGTGGTGGGAAAAACAGAATAAAAGTCTACAAAACCCAAACAGCAATTATCCATAAGCCCTGAGCTGGGCCGCCAATAAATTATGTGGTGGTGAGAGCAAGTTCAGATGTCCCCCACTGTGGTGAAGAGGTTATTAATTTACGAATTATGACATATGAATTATGGAAAATATTATTTTTATTAATATTATAAAATTGTTAATAACCCATGAATCACCAACTTATATACATGTTCTAGTGCACGTTCATGAAATAGATCCCATAAATGGCTTAGTATTATGATTATAACTTATTTGAACTAATTACAAACTATTTATGTATTTATATGCAAGAAGGGTGCGGTTCCATCGCTTGGCCACTAGATGGCGACTCGACGGGACATGCGTAGCTTCCCCTCTGCGGCAGGGGAGAGGAAGTGGAACCTGGACTAGCTAATAAGCAAGCTCTCTTCACAGGACTCGGCAGGTTCTCTCCAGATGATAGGCAGAGGGGCTGGCAGGGCTGGTCCCGGGACGGGCTGACCCTTGGAGTCGGCTCGCACGACGGGACGGGGCGACAGGGTTCCCGGCCGAGCAAGGGGCTGCAAGTGGCGGGCCTGGCAGGAGTCGGCCCGGGTCGGCAGGTTCCCGGGACTGAAGAATACAGTCTCGGAGACAGGAATGCGGCTGCGACAGATGGCGGCTTCTCGTTCGCTGGGCTTAAAGCAACAGCAGGGCACCCAGGCGATCCCGGGGTTCAGTGCAATGTAAGCACGAACGCTGTTTAGGTAGCCCCTGGAGTTAATCAGGCTTCAGAGCGGCATGTAGCGCTCTCCTCTACCACTACGGTGGGGTTAAACAACTGCATAGACGACCAGGATGGGTCAAGTCCTTCTTCCCCGGCAACTGGGCAGATCTTACCCTCGGGGGTTGGTCCAGTCCATACGGTGGCGACGGGGGTCTCTCTCCCGGTTGTTGTGACTGGCTATGGTGACTCTGGCTCCTTAGCTCAGTGTGGTGTCCTTCCTCTTGTGGAAATAATTCCTCCAGTCGCTTCTCACATGCAAATGCTTTGATATGCGTGCATGTATGTAACAGAAGCTGGACAACAATAAACTCAATTGCAGAGGCTGCAGTTCGGACTTAACTCTCGAGCTAGCACAGAGACAGAAATGGAAGAGGAGGGCACTTGTTTACTCACTGGGGTAATACTTACAGAATCCCTCGACGCTGGGTTTGACCAATGGGCATTCTCATAAACAGCTGGTTTCAACCAATGAGAAAGCATGAAGCTAGAATTCTTCCATATTTGGCGAATGCATGAGCACAGCATGCACTAGATGCGTGCTAGCCTGGCTTTTGTCTTCCTCCTGAGGGAGGGGGAGCTCGCCCACATGCTGGGGCAAGATTCAATATCTGGGTAATGTGCCTTCACCACACCCACACACAAAGAAACCACGGCTAACTCAGTTGGAGAAGCAAAGATATGAATAAGCTCTATTTACAAGCAGGATGAAGTGCAGATGATTATATACACAATATACAGTATTTACAATATATACAGAAATATACAGCAAAGAACGTAACACAGGAAAAAAAACCTTCCCCTCCTCCAGCCAGGAGGGTCCCCCCAACCATACCCCCTTCTCTCCCCGTACCTCCCTTTTTTCCCAAAAAGGGGTTAGAGAGAGAAAATGCAATTAATAAGGAGGAAATTCTGTTAGCTCAAAGCGTATGCAAGAATGAGTTAGCTCAGTCAATTCAACTCTGTCCAGCACAGCTGTTGCTCAGAGAGACTGAAACAGACAGACTGAAACAGACAAACTGAACTGACTGAGATTCAAACTGAACTAAAGCTAAAAATTTAAAGTAGCATTCTACCAATCTACCAATGAAATTCGTTGGGAATATCTTTGTTTTCATTTTAATACCAAAACATTCGGCCAGAGTGTTCCAGTAACTGCCCCTTTCTTAAAGGCACAGCCTAAAATGGTCACAAACCCAAACAGCTAAAATGGAAATGTTCTGAAGACCAAATTCCTTACATTGCCTTCACAGATAGCTAAAGTGTCATACAATGACATTAGTTACTAATGCAGAAAAGAGAATAAATGCTGACTGCAGGAACTTTTTCAATGCTAAAATTCCTGTCTTTTTCGTTTTTATAGGAAATAAAAAGAAAACAAAAGCTAGAGAAAATACTTCACCATTTCTTATTTAATGGAAAGCTAAATAAAACCATACTGCTGATTACCTGCAGGATGGCAAGCATATTCTACACTATTTTCAAATCAATTTTCATTTAAAAAAAGCCATGAATTTTCACATTTTCAATATTTTGCGTGCCAGTTTTGTACAACTCTGTTGAAACACCGAGCACAAGGCATCTGAAAATCCAGCTTGCAAGGACTGTTGGTATGTTTGCAATTGACAGCAATTACAATCTGCAATATACATGACACATGCTATTTTCTTTTGTGCAGGTGGCCTTTACCTGCAGGGATACACTGTGAGTGAGCAAAGTCTGGGCACCAAGAGATCTGTTATTGAACTCAAGCCTCCATCTGAAGAATTTAAAACATTCTACTTATGTGCAGAGAATGTAAATGAAAATAAAAGGTGAAACAAACCTCTCCTCTTCCTTTCCTTTCCTTTCCTTTCCTTTCCTTTCCTTTCCTTTCCTTTCCTTTCCTTTCCTTTCCTTTCCTTTCCTTTCCTTTCCTTTCCTTTCCTTTCCTTTCCTTTCCTTTCCTTTCCTTTCCTTTCCTTTCCTTTCCTTTCCTTTCCTTTCCTTTCCTTTCCTTTCCTTTCCTTTCCTTTCCTTTCCTTTCCTTTCCTTCCCTTCCCTTCCCTTCCCTTCCCTTCCCTTCCCTTCCCTTCCCTTCCCTTCCCTTCCCTTCCCTTCCCTTCCCTTCCCTTCCCTTCCCTTCCCTTCCCTTCCCTTCCCTTCCCTTCCCTTCCCTTCCCTTCCCTTCCCTTCCCTTCCCTTCCCTTCCCTTCCCTTCCCTTCCCTTCCCTTCCCTTCCCTTCCCTTCCCTTCCCTTCCCTTCCCTTCCCTTCCCTTCCCTTCCCTTCCCTTCCCTTCCCTTCCCTTCCCTTCCCTTCCCTTCCCTTCCCTTCCCTTCCCTTCCCTTCCCTTTCCCTTCCCTTTCCCTTCCCTTTCCCTTCCCTTTCCTTCTCTCTCAGTTTTATTTCTCAGATTTTAAGAGAGCAGAAACAATGCAACTTGGGAACATCTAGTCACAACATTTCATTCTATTTTCACTTGTTCCTCCATATTTCCATGTAGTTGTATCTTTAGCCTAACTGCAGTACAGCATGCTGGTACATGTGAGTCATCAGTTCTGCTATTGAAACTACAACAAGACTGGCTTGCAGAAGGTCAGAAAGAAACCTGGATAAGATGCCTTTCATAGTCAATGTGTGGGTCATTAAACTGAACAGAAAAGCCATGGCACCTGGCATTAGAAATAATGGAAAGTGTATCTTCCTCATTCCCAATAGTAATTTACTTCCAACAATAACCATTAGAATAAAAAAGAAAATTGTCCTGTGAAATTATGATATGAATGTTAATTCCCTTGTCATAATCCAGCCAAATTCCATGGCTGTCAGTTGGAGTGTAAAGCCTACTAATCACATTTAATGAACAATGGACAAAGCTTTTTATTATGTTGGAAATAGGTATTTACATGTGTTGTTGTTATAGTTAACTCCTCCTGCCTCTCTCCAATTCACTTAATATCAGTGTACACAGTAACTCAGCAGTACAAACATCATTTATAAAAGGTGTGTTTCAAAGAACAAAAACATGCATGCATAACAGTTGGTCTTTCCTTTCTTTTAGATGGATTACAGCTTTGCAAGCTTCGATTAATAAATGGTTACCCCTACATCAGGCAATCCAAGATTTCATGAACAGACCACTGGAAGAGACAAGGATGTGATAAGAAAGTCCCTTTTTTTTTCCCATTCAGTATCTGTTTTGCATTAAAAATTCCATTATATGTCTTATGGTTCATCTCAAAATATGCTGTAGCTGCAGCTGATCTTTAGCACTGCTGTACATTCACAAATTTTGTAGGCAGTAGTAAATAAAAAGCAACATTGCCTTGCCTTCTTTGTGGCTATGTGTTTCTACTTCAACTCAGACCAACAGGGGGCAACACTGACTATAGTTGCATGCAGTGTGAACAGGTTGATGACCTGCCTGATGAAACAAATGGAATAAGCATGTTCCTTTAAGAAACACAACGCCTGAAGTAGCCTTGCAGAACAGGTATGAGGCTCTGCCCTGCCTGCAACAGAAATGGGAGCGCTTGCCACCTAGCACCCAGGATCTTGTCTTACGGTGGGGGGGACTTTGTTTCCCTGTGGTCCTCATCTTGTGGTTCATTGACTTGGGAGATGGGAGAAGAGATTCTGTCAGTGATAACTGAGGCAAAAAGTTGTTGAGTACTTTGCCTAAGGGTATCCTAGAGATATCAAAATTGTGAGACTAGCCAAAGAAATCCAAATCCAAATTATTTTTTATGCTTACATTTACATAAATACATACAGTAAAGACTGACAAAAGGGATATCTCCTTCACTGGTGCCACTGAGTTCAAAGAGACTACTTCTCAAAAGTATCTGTTGCCATTTTCTTACAGCATATTTCAGAGCATTACAAACATGAACCATTGCAAAGGTCATTCCTCTGAGGCTTGGTCTAGATGTGAATTTGTTCTTCACAGTTAATTCTTCTGCTATGCTTGAATTGCTAAAGCACTTTCTTTTCTACTGTCAGAATACTGATTTTCAACTTAACTCTTCTTTCCAACATAATTGGTCCTATGTCCTTCCCATTACAGTTTCTTATTTAACTTTCCTACTTTGAGTCCACATAAAATGCTGGCAGTACACTCATACCCTTTAGACATTTATTCTGAATGAGAGCTGTTCCACGTGGTTCTCAGCTGAGGGAACTGGAAAGATAAATGGAATAAATTATAAATGTAATATAAAGATCTGACAGACAGAGCTGATATGACTACATCAGTCTCTGACTCTGGAAAGGAAGGCTGCAAAGGCGATACATGGACAACACATTTCTGTTTGGAACCAGTTATCTTTATAGCTTCTTTTTTATCATAAGTTCATATTTTCCTATCCAGGTACTAGACTGGTTATCTATCTCACTTTCCTTTTTCCCTTGCCACCTAGCACCCAGGAACAAGGGGCTCCTGTAGCATCCCTGAGGCAAGTACAAGGGAGACACATGAAGAAAAAGAGAGTCCCCTGCCCTCCTGCCACCAAGCTTGCAGTAACAAAAAAAGAAGATGAGGGAAGGTGGAAACAAGTTCCTGGTCTCAGTTGCAGCCACCTTCCTTCCCTTCCTACATGTGCCCCCCAACCCTTGAGACATATTTACATAATAGGTATGAGGCTCTGGAGGTAGAGAGGTATGAACTTGGAGATAAGGATCCATCCAGTGAGTCACTCAGGGCATGTCCTTCATGCCTACACTTTAGACTTCTTCAAAAAGGAAGAAAAAGGAGGGTAATTGTAGAAGGTGACTCTCTGGCCTTGCAGAACATGTATGAGGCTCGTCAGGAGGAACTGGTTGTGAGCAAGGATGAGGGAAGACCAGAAGTGCCACCAAGACGGACCTACCCCAGGCTGTCCATAAAAGCTGATCCTCAAAAGAAAAATTGTCAAGTAATTGTAGTAGGAGGCATCCAGCTGAGGGGAGCAAAGGGAAGGAGTGCTACCAAGGGCTCTTAACTTGTTGCCCTGAGGCAAGCCATGGGCAATAAACCCAAGACACCCAAACTGAATTAAGGCAGGTTCACCTAAGAGGGTGACTGTTGGGAAATGGTTTGAACATCTGTGCAAATTAGGCCTTGAAGGACTTTCTGTTGTTAATACAGCAATGGAGTAGGAGTTGTGGAAAAGTCTGATGCTTGGTATGCTGAAGTCAAGCTGCCCTTGAGAAGGAAGGCAAACAAGATAAGAAGTAGGTGAAGATCTGGGAAAAAGAGCAATTAAGAAATTCCACAGAGTAGTGAAAACAATGATGTAACCTTTTAGAAAGTTACCAATAGTGTGTGTTAAATTAGAATAGAATTAACTATGTATAAGATAAGACTATAGTCTTATCTTATACATAGGAAGACTATAGGAAGTGTGGAACAATAAAGTTGAAGCTTGCTTATCAATCATATTGATTGCTGCGAGTCTTTCCCTCACCCCCCTCGCCGATGGATTTCTCTTCCCAACAGTGACAAGGCCAGCCCAGCTGAAGTGCCTCTATGCAAATGTACAGATGAATTAAGGGCCACTGTGCTGCTGGAAAGCCATGCTGTAGTGGCTACTACTGAAACTTGGTGGGATGATTTCCATGACTGGAATACAGGGATGGATGGGTACAAGTTCTTCAGAAAGGACAGGCAGGGTAGGAAGGGAGGAGGTGTTGCCCTCTCTATATGTGACCTGCGGAATCCTGCAGAAGGATGATGAGCTGGTTGAGAGTGTATGGGTGAAGATTAAGGGGAAGACAGGGGAAGGTGATGCTACTTCAGGGGTCTGCTACAGGCCACCTGACCAAGAGGACCAAGCAGATGAGGCACTCCACAGGCAAATATAAATGGCTTTACGTTAAAACACCCTGATCCTCAGGTGGATTTCAATCACCCTGACATCTGCTGGAGGGACAATATAGCTAGGTACCTGGATGTTCCTGGAATGCATAGATGACACCTACCTTCTCCAAACGGCAGAGGAACCAATGAGAAAAGGTGCTATGCTGTACCTTGTTCTCAGCAATAGAGAAGGGCTGGTGACCAATGTGAACCTCAGGGATAATCTTGGCTGCAGTGACCACAATGCACTGGAATTTAAGATACTCAGGGCAAATAGGAGGATGTATCCCAAGCTTACAACCCTGGATTTTAGGCATGCAGACTTTGATCACTTCAGGGACCTGCTGGCCAAAGTATTGTGGAACAAAGCCCTAGAACACAGTGGGTCTCAGGACAGCTGATCAGTGTCCAAGGATCACCTTCTCTAAAAAGGAAGGCAGGAAAGAATGCTAGGAGACCAGCCTGGATGATCAAGGAGCCTCTAGACACACTGTCACAAAAAAAGAAATTGTACAAGGAGTGGAAGAAAGGACAGCTAGAATGGGGGCATGTAAGGAAGCTGTCGAAGGAACAAGAGATATGGTTAGAAAAGCTAAAGCTCAGTTAGAATTAAATCTAGCCAGGGAGATCAAGGGGAATAGCAAAAGTTTCTATAGGTACATTAATGGCAACTCTAGGGAAGGTGTGTGCCCCCTTAGAAAGGAAACAGGTGAACTGGTGACAAGTGACATGGAGAAGGCTGAGATTCTCAAGGACTTCTTTACCTCAGTCTTCACTGGCAAGGGCTCCAGCCATACTCCCAAGTCACAGAAGATGATGACAGAAGCTGGAAGAAGGAACTGCCCATAGTAATTGAAAATCATATTCATGACCACCTGAAGAACTTGGAAGTGTACAAGTCCACTGGACATGAGGGGATACACCCACAGGTACTGAGGGAACTATTCTCTATTATATTCCAAAAGTTATGGCAGTCAGGGGAAGTGCCCACTGACTGGAAAAGGGGAAACAAACCCTCCATTTTCAAAAAGAGAAAGAAGGATGACCCAGGGAACTATAGGCCAGTCAGTCTCATCTCTGTGCCTGGTAAGATCATGGTTCAGATCCTCCTGGAGGCACTGCTAAGGCAGCAGAATAACAAAGAGGCGATTGGATACATTCAACACGGCTTCACCAAGGGCAAATCCCGCCTGACAAATCTGGTGACTTTCTCTGACAAGGTGGCAACATCAATAGACTAGGGGAGAGGAACTGACATCATTTACATGGACCTGAGCAAAGCCTTTGACACTGTCCCACATGACATCCTGGTCTGTAAACCAGGAAAATATAGGACTGATGGAGTAACAGCTGCACCCAATCAGTGGCTGTCAATGGGTCCATGTCCAGGTGGAGGCCAGTGACAAGTGGAGTCCCTCAGGGATCAGTACTGGGACCAGTCTTGTTTAACATCTTTGTTGGTGACATGGACAATGGCACTGAGTGCACTCTCAGCAAATTTGCCAATTACACCAAGCTGCGTGGTGTGGCAGATATGTTGGCAGGAAGGGATGGCATCCAGAGGGACCTGGACAGGCTGGAGAGGTGGGCCATTTCAACCTCAGGAGGGCAGGGTTCTGCATTTGGCTGGGGGCAATTTTAGGCACCTGTATAGGATGGGTAGTGACTGGCTTGAGAGTTGCCCTGAAGAAAAGGACTTGGGGGTCCTGGTAGATGAGATGCTCAACATGAGCTGCCAGTGCACACTTGCAGCCCAGGAAGCCATCTGTATCCTGGGCTGCATCAAGAGAAGTGTAGCCATCAGGTCAAGAGAGGTGATTCTCCCCCTTTACACCACACTTGTGAGAACCCTCCTGGAGTAATGGGTCCAGTTCTGGAGCCCCTATTACAAGAAAGCCCCTATTACATGCTGGAGTGTGTCCAGAGAAGGGCCACGGGGTGGAATTCCTCTCCTATGAGGACAGACTGAGAGAGTTGGGACTATTCAGTCTAGAGACGAGAAGGCTCTGAGATGACCTTATTGTGGCCTTCCAGTATCTGAAGGAGACCTACAAGAAAGCTGGTAAGGGACTTTTTAGGGTGTTGGGTAATGATAGGGCTAGCGGGAATGGATCCAATCTAGAGGAGGCGCGATTCAGATTGGATGTTAGGAAGAAGTTCTTCCCCATTAGGGTGGTGAGACACTGGATCTGGCTGCCCAAGGAGGTGGTGGAAGCCCCATCCCTGGAAGTTTTTAAGCCCAGGCTGGATGCGGCTATGAGGAACCTGATCTAGTGTGAGGTGTCCCTGCCCATGGGAGTGATATTTGGAACTAGATGATCCATCCTTGAAGTCCCTTCCAACCCTGACAGCTCTGTGATAAAAGGCCTGGTTGTCTTCTTGCATTTGTGGATATTAGGCATGACCTTGCTAGAGTCACTGGAATTATGCCAATATCAGAATCAAGACCTGAAAATTGATGACTGTCTAGTTTGTTGGACACTGACATGCAGATTATCCTGAACTACATTTGTCTTCCTGAGTTATTTTTTACTTCAGCGAACTGTTTCAAAGAACATTCCATATCCTCTAAGTGGGAAAGCTTTTCCTCATGATTAAGGTATGGCCTGCAACATAATGTTTCCCTCTTAATAATCATGCAGCTGACATGTTACATAAATGCTATGCTTTTTTTGCACATTAAAAACATTGTCCTGAAGGAACAAAGACCCAAACATGCCCTGACCAGACAATGGAGCAGGAGCCAGACTCTGTTTTTCCTGGACATTGCCCACGTTCCCCAGGCTTGTCTGAACATGCCCTGGGATCCCAGTGGGCCAGCTGTGTGTGCCTTTGGCCATACTTAAGAGAAAACCTGATTCTGTAGGTGAAAGTGTCAGGTTTCTGTCTTTTCATCTTTGTTTCCACTGGTCATCACTGTCACAGGAATCTATAAATACTAGCTCAAAGGCTGAGCAATTTGCCTCGTTTTGCTGGAAGAGGCAACAAGAGCTGCTGCAGAGGTTGCAGCTATAGAACCTCTCCATTGCAGGCAAAGCTACCAAAGCTGCCGAGCCCAGAGCTGCAGGGACAAGAGCTGCTCAAAGCCTGAGCACCAAAGATACCCCAAGCCACAGCCCACCCAGACAGCTACATCATCTGCCTGCCTACAGCATGCCAGGGACATATCCTGCACAGAGAAGCCTCTCCCCAGCACAGCAGCATCCATGTACAGACACCACTGCAGGTCGGCGTGAGTTCAAATGCAACACATATTCTTGGAATTATAAATGCAGCGAACAAATGTACTGGACTGAAGCATTTTGCAGTGAATAACCCAGCAAATCTGATTTTTATAAGCATCTGTTAAAAGATCCTGTTGCCCTAGCCACTCTATTGGATGAGTTGTAGAATTCCCCTTTGTGGGCATAGCTGGCATGTTGCCAAAGTTGGTTTTTGTTTTTACAGTTTAAATTACTGTTTATTGTGTCTGGTTTTTGCTAATATTGTTTAAATTGTTACCTGTTCCTGCTTGTGAGATACCTTTCACAATCTAATATTTAGAATCACTAAATAGGTTTTATTAATATTTTCCATGGGAGTTTTTATTAACAAAGTTACTAATATTTTTGTTAATCATTCTGCCAATTATTAAACATTGATAATGATAAGAAACTTTATGTGCAATTCCCTTAGAAAAGAAAGAGGGAAGAGCAGCATCTGCATGTGTTTTCTTCTTATGTCTGGATAGAAATCACACCAAAAGAAAGAGTGCCAGAGAGTTCAGCTGAGTTCCTTCTTCAGTTGGGCATTAGATCTCTCAGTAGCAAAGTAGCATATCTCTATTTAAGGTTTTTTTTCTATCTTAGTAAATGACTCTCAGAGTACTCTATGCCTGGGGCAGTGAAAAAAGGTCCTTGTGCTTTCAGCTGCTAAATTAGTATTGCAGTATTTCAGTGTACTCTTGGGAGTCTAGAGAGAACATCTGGCAAAAATGCTACGAAAATTTTTTTAAAGGTTTAAATAGCATTAGTATTGGATAATGCAAGAAAATAGGCAATAGTTATTCTTTTAAAATATTTACACAGTTCTTTACATTTATTTACTCTTTTAACCAAAAGCAATTGTTCTCAGTGGCTAAAGAGCTAGCAATAGAACAGAATAGAACAGAACAGAACAGAACAGAATAGAATAGAATAGAATAGAATAGAATAGAATAGAATAGAATAGAATAGAATAGAATAGAATAGAATAGAATAGAATAGACCAGGTTGGAAGAGACCTTTAAGATCATCGCATCCAACCTATCATCCAATATCACCTAATCAACTAAACCATGCATCCAAGCACCCTATCAAGCCTCCTCCTGAACACCTCCAGCAATGGTGACTCTACCACCTCCTCGGGCAGCCCACTCCAATGGGCAATCACTCTCAGGGGAAGTGCCCACTGACTGGAAAAGGGGAAACAAAACCTCCATTTTCAAAAAGAGAAAGAAGGATGACCCAGGGAACTATAGGCCAGTCAGTCTCATCTCTGTGCCTGGTAAGATCATGGATCAGATCCTCCTGGAGGCACTGCTAAGGCAGCAGAATAACAAAGAGGTGATTGGGTACATTCAACACGACTTCACGAAGGGCAAATCCTGCCTGACAAACCTGCTGGAGGGAAGGGATGGCATCCAAAGGAACCCTGACAGGCTGGAGAGTTGAGCCCATTCCAACCTCATGTGTGCAAGGTCCTGCATCTGGGTTGGGCAATCCTAAGCACCAATGTAGGTCACAGCCTGAGCAGTGACTGGCTTGAGAGCAGCCTTGAAGTAAAGGACCTGGGGGTGCTGGTGGATGAGCTGCCAGTGTACACTTGCAGCACAAAAAGTCAACCATATCCCAGTTTGTGTTAAGAGAAGTGTGGCTATCATGTGTGGTTGTTTGAGCCTTAACTGGGAGTTAAGAGCTCAGATGGGGGCAAGGCTAAGAATCTCTCCCCTGCTCCTCCCTCCTCCCTCCCAACAGAGAGGGGAAAAAAGGAAAGGGAAGGAGCAAATCCACCAAGCAATAATTTGGAGTCAGCCTGGAAGTAGAGAGGTAAAGAGTTTTCTTTAAACAATATATATATAACAATAACAGGTGAGGTTCACAAGGGCAAGGAACAAGGATGAATGGGAGAGGGGGAAAAAACAAGAAACCAGTCTCTCTCTCTGAAGAGGCATGGAGGCAGCAGGGAGAAGGATCAGACCCAACCACATGGCAGAAGAGCAGGAAGGCAGCCGCAGTAGCTCTCATCCAGGAGAGGCAGCTGCCAAAAGGAGGCCTAATGATTGCAATGTCCTGCTTTTTATACCCTAGCTGGGCAGGGAGGGGGGAGTGGAACAGACTCAGTTTCCCAGGGTGGGGGGAAACGCCCTGCAGGGAGGGAAAAGCACCCACAAGCCCTCCACCCTGTTTTGTTTTTTCCAGAATGGGCGATAACCCACCATATCAGGTCAAGAGAGGTGATTCTCCTCCTCTACACCACTCTCATGTGACCCTTCCTGGAATAATGTGTCCTATTACAAGAAAGATATGGACATGCTGGACTGTGTCAAGATAAGGGCCACGAGGATGATCGGAGAGCTGGAACTCCTCTATTATGAGGCCAAGCTGAGAGTCAGAGTTGCTCATTTTGGAGAAGAGAGGGCTCCAAGAAGACCTTATTGTGGCCTTCCAGTATCAGAAGGGGGCCTACAAGAAAGCTGGTGAGGGAGTTTTTAGGGTGTTGGGTAGTGATAGGGCTAGGGGGAATGGATCCAGGCTAGAGGAGGGGAGATTCAGATTGGATGTTAGGAAGTTCTTCCCCATTAGGGTGGTGAGACACTGGAACTGGCTGCCCAAGGAGGTGGTGGAAGCCTCATCCCTGGAAGTTTTTGAGGCCATGCTGGATGTGGCTCTGGGCAACCTGGTCTAGTGAAAAGCCCTGATCTAGTGAAAAGTGTTCTTGCCTATGGCACCGGACTGGGAACTTGAGGTCCCTTCCAGCCCTGACAATTCTGTGACCATTCAGAAATTCTGCTTTATAATGGTGAACTAACACAATTTACCTGATGGAAGCAAAAGAAAAAGCACTGTATTTCAACATATATTTTGTACTCCATAATGTTTTATATCTGCTTTTTCATTTTGTTTTTCTTTCACAAGTGGACCCTTTGCAAAGACTTTGGTTTTCCATAAAGAAGTTTCATATGTGGGTTTGCGTTTAAGCTTCTATATGGTGCACGGCTTAAGTTTGAGACAGGCTGGAGTGACTAAAAGGTTAGCAGCGATGTGCTATAATAGCATGTCTGGGTAAATGAAATAAATGCAGACAAATACTTGTCTTGATTTAACCTCAGTGTGGTGGTTTTGAGCCTTCACTGGGATTTAAGGGCTCAGATGGGGGCAAGGCTAAGAATCCCTCACCCACATTCCCCTCCTCTTTCCCAATAGAGAGGAAAAGAAAGGGAAGGAGCAAACCCACCAAGAAATAATTTGGATTCGGCTTGGAAGTAGAAAGGTAAAGAATTTTCTTTAAACAATATAGAACAATAACAGGAAGGATTCACAAGGGTAAGGAACAAGGATGGATGGGGAAAAAATAAAAATACAAAACCAGTCTCTTTGAAGAGGCGTGGATTGGCAGGGAGAAGAATGAGGCCTGACCACATGGCAGAGAAGCAGGGAGATAGCAGCAGTCCTCATCCAGGCAAAGGCAGGGGCTGAGAGAGCTAATGGCTGCAGTGTCCTCCTTTTTATAGGCTTGCTGCACAGGGAGGGACAATGGAACAGACTGACTCAGTTTCTCAGGGGGAAAAAACCCCTCCAGGGGGCAGAATGACCCCCCTGCTCCTGCTGGCCATACTGTTCCTGATGCAGGCCAGGATGCCATTGGCCCTCCTGGCCACCTGGGCACACTTCAGGCTCATGTTCAGCCTACCATCAACCAGCACCCCAAGGACCCTCTCTGGCTGGTCGCTCTCCAGACACTCTGACCCCAGCCTGGAGCACTGCATGGGGTTGTTGTGGCCAATGTGCAGAACCTAGCACTTGCATTGTTAAATCTCATGCCGTTGCATGCTGCCCATCTGTCCAGCCTGTCGAGGTCCCTCTGCAAAGCCCCTCTACTCTCCAGCAGATCAACTCCTGCCCCCCGCTTGGTGTCATCCGCAAATTTACTGATGATCGACTCAATGCCCTCATCCAGATCATCAATAACAATGTTAAAGAGCATGGGGCCCAGCACTGATCCCTGGGGGGCACAACTAGTGACTGGCTGTCAGCTGGATGTGGCACCATTCACCACCACTCTCTGGGCTCGGCCCTCCAGCCAGTTCCTAACCCAACGCAGTGTGCTCCCATCCAAGCCATGGGCTGACAGCTTGGCCAGGAGTTTGCTGTGGGGGACAGTGTCAAAGGCCGTGCTGAAGTCCAGGTAGACCACATCCACAGGCTTCCCCACATCCACCAGGGGGGTCACCTGATCATAGAAGGAGATCAGGTTGGTCAGGCAGGACCTGCCCTTCCTAAATCCATGCTGGCTGGGCCTGATCCCTTGGCCATCCTCTAAGTGCTGTGTGATTGCACTCAAGATGACCTGTTCCATAATCTTGCCTGGCACTGAGGTCAGGCTGACAGGCCTGTAATTCCCTGGCTCATCCAACTGGCCTTTCTTGTGGATGGACACCACGCTGGAAAGCTTCCAGTCCTCTGGAACGGCTCCAGTGAGCCAGGACTGCTGGAAAATGATGGAGAGTGGCTTGGTCAGCTCATCTGCCAGCTCTCTCAGCACCCTAGGATGGATCCCATCTGGTCCCATGGACTAGTGGGGATCCAAGAGGCTGAGAAGATCACCAACTACCCCATTCTGGAACAGAGGGGAACTCCACTGCTCCCTGACTCCTGCCAGCTCTGTAGGCCAGCTGTCTGGAAGACACTCTGTCCTGCTAGTAAAAATTGAAGCAAAGAAGGTGTTAAGTACCTCTGCCTTTTCCTCATCCTTTGTTACAACGTTCCCCTCCGTGTCCACCAAGGAGTGGAGGTTGTCCTTGCCCTTCCTCTTGCTATTAATATATTTATAGAAGGACTTTATGTTGTCCTTCATAGCAGAGGCCAATCTAAGCTCCAAATGTGCTTTTGCTTCCCTAATTTTCTTCCTACAAGACCTAGCAACATCCTTACACATTCCATGGGTTGCTTCACCTTTCTTCCAAAGATGATACAACCTCTTTTTTCCCTCAGTTCTTTTAGAAGTTCATTGCCCATTCAGTCTGGCCATCTGCCCCAGCGGCTCATCTTCCAGCACATTGGCACAGCCTGTTCCTGCATCTTCAAGAATTCTTTCTTGAAGTAAGTCTAGCCCTCCTGGACCCTTTTGTTTTTAAGGCGTGTTTCCCAAGGAACCTTCTGAGTTAGTTCCCTAGGTAACCTGAAGTCTGCCCTCCAGAAGTCCAGAGTGGAGGTCTTCTTGCTGCCCCTCTTAGCTTGACTGAATACTGAAAATTCAATTATCTCGTGTTCGCTGGCCCCTAAACACCCTCTGACCACCACATCACCCACCAGCCCTTCCATATTGGTGAAGAGGAGGTCAAGCATAGCCCTACCCCTGGTAGGCTCACACAGCACCTGGGATAAGAAGCTGTCCTCCATGCACTCTAAGAACCTCCTAGTGTGCCTCTTCTCTACTGTGTTCAGCTCCCAGCGGATATCAGGCAGGTTGCAGTTGCCCATGAGAACAAGGTCAGGAGATCTTGAGACGGCCTTAAGCTGCCTATAGAATGGCTCATCAACCTCTTCATCCTGGTTGGATGGTCTATAACAGACTCCAACCAGGATGTCTGCCCTGCTGGTCTTCCCTCTAATTCTCACCCACAAGCACTCAACCCGATCATCCCTGATCTCCTGCTCAATGGCATCTAGTGCCTCCCTGATGTACAGGGCCACCCCTCCACCCCTTCTTCCTTGCCTGTCTTTCCTGAAGAGCCTGTAGCCATCAATTGCAGTGCTCCAGTCGTGCGATTCGTCCCACCATGTCTCTGTGATGGCAACTACATCATAACTTTCCTGCTGTAACAAGGCTTCCAGCTCCTCTTGTTTGTTGCCCATACTTTGTGCATTACTGTACATGCACTTCAGCTGGGCCTCTGGTTTCACCCCTGACTCCAGCTTACCACCCTCAGACTCCTGTCTGGGGGGACTGGTTTCAGCCCCTTCCCCCTTCAAATCTAGTTGAAAGCCCTGTCAATGAGACCTGCCAATTCCCTTCCTAGAGTCTTCCCTTCCTAGAATCAAAGCATAAGGTTGGTATAACTGGAAGAGTTATTTTTCCAGTGCAGTAACTAAGACAAAAATATCTGTGGAAGAAAAGAGAGGATTAAAAAGAAACCTGCTAGTTGAAAGAATTTAAAGAAAATTTGATTAAATAATAATGAATGTAGGAAAATGGGACATTTTCTGCTACCTAAAACTGTTAGATTATTTACCTAACACACTGTCTTCAGAGTGTTTTATCTAACACTGTCCTCAGAGGTACTCAACTGACTGAAAAGTGAAAAGCGTTTCAAAGGCATAAATAGATTGGGATTTTTACATTTCAGGAGGCTGATGAAGGACCTCATAAGGATAAAATCGTGAAGCTTATAGGATCAGTTTCATTATTGTCTTCTGTTTTGTGAACATCATCTTGTTGACTTGATTATGTCAATATTTATTGCAAAACTATGCTACTATGTCTACATAAGTGTGTGTATTCATGTACCTCTATATCCTTCATATACTGAGTTGATGAAAAGGTGTGTGGCCACATTAGAAAAGCAAAAATTATTTACAGTCAAAGACCTGGTGTCATGTTCATGTTCTCATGTTTGGTTTTTTTTGTTTGTTTGTTTGTGGTTTTTTTATTAAAGGTAAACATTGACGTATTTCATGTATGACATATTTCAGGCCATGTATTTGACTTATGTGTTGAAGGCAAACTAATTTCTGCTTATCTAATCAGCAGACATTTTTGCTGATGCTCTTACTAGGTGATCTAGGAAATTCCATAGAAACTGCATGAGCCTCCTTATGTCTGTTCAATTTACAGACTTCTTGATGATCAGAACTAGAGATTAAATGTGAATCTGTAAAAGCCTGACATTGCCTGTGTCTGTGACTAAGATAACAGGAAGGCAGAATTACTCAACAAGCCTGCTGTATAGCACATACAAAAACAGTTTTAGTGCTGATGCTATTCCATAAATACTACAAGTCCAGATAATGACCTACAAATTTGAGTACAATACTTGAGTACTTCACAAGTATACAGCTTGCTTCCTCATCACCCTCTTTCCTTACCTTCTTGTGTTTGTAATAGTGTAGGTAGCCATTATGTTTCAGCACAAACCACCTCTTTCTCCAACCCTTCAGTATTGCTGACTGTGTTCGTTTATGCAAATATCCTCGGCAGGTAGGTCTGGGGGTGTTAGGGTAACGGCTGATATCTGATCCCACCACCATAGTGAGTATATCAGGACCTAAAATATCATATGAATAACATGAAAACATAGGTCAAAAACTACAGTCCAATCTGTAAATTTTTTTAACATCCCTATAGGGTATGGAGCAGGAAGGCAGTGCTCTATTTCATGATCTTCTCCTCCTAATGTAGCTTCCAGAAGCAGCAATGAGAAAAGCATCCTTCTTTTAATTGGTACTCAGGAATGAAACTAATTTTGTGTTGAGAACTAGCAATGGAGACTGCTGTCATAGAATAGAATAGAATAGAATAGAATAGAATAGAATAGAATAGGAAAAAAAAACAGGTTGGAAAAGACCTTCAAGATCATCACGTCCAACCTATCAGGCAACACCATCTAATAAACTCAACCATGGCACCAAGTGCCTCATCCAGCCTCTTCTTAAACACTTCCAGCGATGGTGACTCCACTACCTCCCAGGGCAGCCCATTCCAATGGCCAATCACTCTTCTGTCAAGCACTTCTTCCTAACATCCAGAAGGAGGTGTCCCAAGATGCAGCAGGAAATGGATGCAGGTCCCTGTTAGGAAATGCAAAGTGAAACCCTCACTACTCCCCTCACCTTCCCAGCTGCCTTTGCAAAACAGGTATGGGGCACTGGAAGTTGAGAGTGATGTGACTGGGAAGAGAGAAGACACACCATCTGAGGTGTTGCCTAAAAGCAAAACAGCCTGCCCCCTGCATCAGGACTTGTTCCCTTAAAAAAAAGGAGGAGGGTAACTGTTATTGGTGATTCCATCCTGAGGGGAACAGAGGGCCCCATATGTTGGCTGGACCCTTCCCACAGGGAAGTCTGCTGCCTCCCTGGGGCCCAGGTCAGAGATGTTACCAGAAGGCTGCCTAATCTGGTACAGTCCTCTGATTACTATCCCTTGATAGTTATGCAGGTAGGGAGTGATGATGTTGAAACCAGAGGTCCAAAGGCAATCAAAAAGGACTTCAAGGCTCTGGGAAAACAGTCCACCACACAGCTGAGCATGACATTCTATGGTACAGAATATCCCTTTGGTTATTTCAGATCAGTTGTCCTGGCCATGATCCCTCTTGTACACTGCCTCACAGGCAGAACATGGGAAACTGAGAAATTCTTAGCTCTTGGGATAAGCTCCACAATAACTAAAATACCAGTGTATTTTACACATTATTTTCACACTAAATCCAAAGCTCAGCACTGCACCAGCTACTAGGAAGAAAATTAACTCTATCTCAGCTGAAACCAGAACAATACTTTCACTCTTGTATGTTCTATCTTAACATAAACTTACATTTTATAGTAGTTTTGATTTGGCCACCTGCCAGCACACCATATTGGTAGACATCTCCAGAGACTGACAGAGCTTGGATGTAAAACTTCATTTAATGTTCCTCTTTAGTGTGTTAGTCCCACTTTAGCTTTTGTTACAATTCCTCCAAAAGAAAATGTGGAAGGTGAAACTGGGGTATGGTGCTTCATTATGATCTCATGAGGGTAAGCAAGGGATTGGCACAGCTGTGCAATGCTTGTATTGCCAGTGTCTCACCATGGCTTATTGGTTTGTATCGAAGACTTCATTGTTATATAAACCTTTATTCAAGGTTTTCCTATCACTATCAGGAAAAACCATAACTACACTGAAAACAGAATGCTTCCTCTAGAAGAATATGATATTCCACTGAGAAGAAATAGAGCCATGTACTTGAAGCATGATTTATTCAGATGGTTGGCCACACTCAAAATTTAACTCATTTTCTGCCCTGTTCAGCAGAAAATACATAGAAAGTTTTGCATAAGGAAAGCTAGAGAATATCACCAAAAGATTTTGCATTAAGGGGATGTCTTATTTAGCAGGAAATATTCTAGGCCATAGAAACGTTTTTGTCAAGAGCACCTCTCAAATACAGCAATGATGAGATAGACATTAGCTAAAGCTGAAACACTGAAGCATTCTAGGACAGAAATCTTACAGCCAAATACCTAGGCTTGGCTGACATGTGGACACTTACGGCGTTCTGCCCATTCACAAAATGATATACTATTTTTTTCAGAGTAAATGCAAAAGACTACAGTAATGTGTAGAATTTCACACCTTTTATTCAAGATGAATAAGGGTAATTTGTGCAGGCCAAGACAGGTACTTCACAACAAACAAAATCTTATACTGACAGAACCTGGAAATACTTTAATTTTTCTGGGGAAAAATGTGATGCTTTCAGCTAAAGGTTTCCTGTTTTGGGAAAAGATGTCCTGTTAAGAGAAAAAAAAAAAAAAAACACAGGAAAAAAGATCCAGATTGATTTCTTAGTACTCTAGGATAAGTAGAGATTTAGAAAATTGTGTTAGGTGGCTTTTTCCATATTAATAATATAATCTATATAATACAATAATATTATATTACATGACATTACAGAATAACAGAATTGTTGGCAAAGACCTTCAGGATCATCAACTCCAACCATCCATACAGCACCACCATTGACATCAAAGCACATTCCAAAGTGCCATGTCTGCACACTTCTTGAACACCTCAGGGACCATGACAATTTCCTGGGCAACCGATTCCAATGCCTGACTACTTTCTTGTAGGAATCCTGTCTACCAATCCTGGATGCAAATCACCTTGTGATTGCATCATGAATTAAGATGTGCCCCAGCAAAGGACTGCAGCTGGCCTACAACAATGGCCCAAGGACCCAGCCATCACGCCTTCAGGACAAGATCATTTCCAGCCATCAGATACCCCAGGAAGGGAGGATGGTGAGACAATGGATTCACCACCTGTTTCCTGATGTGTAATGAGTGTGTGGGCAGGTAGATGGAGAAGGAGGAGGCAGAGCCCCCCCTTCTCCATCCAGACCCCTACCCAAACACACAGGAATACACAAAAAGATTTCCTGGGGAATGATACCTGGATACTTACTTCAGGATGATTTCCCGGGATGATGTCCTGGGGAACAACACCTGGACTCTTACCTAAGGACTAAAAGTTGTATAAAAAGACTTGAGCGATACTGGCAAGATAGAAGAAAGAAGACGGCACCACATGCTGGAAACATCATGGGGCAACACAACAGATCTTGGACTCTGAAAACCCCCTCTCCACCTCTGACCATTGGTAATATAATCCCTTTCCTACTTTCTCCTTCTCCCCATTCCTTCTCTTTCTCCCTCTCTATTTTCTCTCTCTCTGTTTCTGATCCATCCACTTTATTTGTGTAATAAATAGTTGAGCTGTTGATATTATGGCCTCATTCATGCCAAAACATGGGAATATTCAAAAGAACTGAGTCTCTTTCCCTCTCCGGACTGAGACATTTCTGTAAAGAAATTTTCCCTAATGTTCTATCTAAACTTCCCTTGGTACAGGGGAGTCCCTTGGGAGACAGTTCTGAAGGGCAAAGAAGTCCAGGAACTTCTTTAGGAAGAAAGGCCTAAAATCTCAGGAGGAGGACATCTTCATATGCTGGAAGACAGACTGGTGGGGAAAATTACCAGCCTGGCTGGAAAGACAGCTTTTGTTGAGACTCAGGGGGGGAAAGGAGAGTTTACCTGTCCCTTGGAAGAAGGGACAGGCAACTCTAGAAGAGGACAGAGATCTTGTTAGGTCATGAAGAGAGAAAATTAGAAAGGCAAAAGCCCAGCTAGAATTCAATCTGGCCACTCTCATAAGAGATAACAAAAATGTTTTTACAAATACATTAACAACAAAAAGAAGAGCAAGGGAGAACCTCCATGCTTTATTGCATGCAGGGGAAAATATTGTCTCCAAGGACAAGGAAAGGGTTGAGATGCTTAATGTCTACTTTGCCTCAGTCAGACTACTTATCCTCAGGGTACTCAGTGGAAGGGCAACTGGGAAAGTGACAGAGACAGGGAGAGAATTCATCTGCCACCCTGAGCAAGGACCTGTTTCAGTCTCCCCCTCCCTACCCTAGCCTCAGGTTCCCCTCTTCTGCCCAGTGACAAGAGGGCAGAGGATCCTTCTCCAATTGTGAAGCCCCCATCTGCTGCCTTTGCCTCAGAGGTGTCAGGCTCCACCCATCTGTCTTCCTGTCATAAGCTGAGTTTTAGTCTGCTGTTATTTGTACCATCCTGCCTCATGCCAGCTTCAAGATGAAAGTGCTGGATGGATCAGAGTATTATGGGGCTTGAAGCTGGGATTGTAATGTGGGAGGCTTCCTGTTCTGGTTGCTGTTTATGGGTCCTGGAATTTTGGGGGTTGGGTCTCTTATGCTGAGAGGGCAGTGAGACAGGGCTCCCTGGCTTGGGTTTTCATCTTGCTTGCTTCTGCTTGCTGCTACTTTCTCCTGTGATTTTCTGCAAAAAGCCTAGGGTAAAAGTGCATTTGTATTATGATTATCTGATTTTGCTCAGTAAACTCTTACACCACTCTTTTTCTCTTTCAACCCAGAGGTTTCCTGTGTTGTTTCTCCCTCAATTCTGGAACATCTGTCTTAGATGAGAACATCTGACCAGAGAGACATAGAGCCATTTAGCCTGGAGAAGAGAAGACTGAGAGGAAATCTTACTAATGTTTATAAGTATCTGAAACATGTGTAAAGAAGAAGGGTCCAATCTCTTTTCAGTGAACAAGGGGCAGTGGGTACAAAGTAGAAGACAGGAAGTTCCACATCGACATGACAAAAACTTCTTTACTGATGAATGACAGATGACAGAGCACTAGCACAACCTGCCCAGAAAAGTTGTGGAGCTTCCTTTTCTGGAAACTTTTAAAATCCACCTGGACATACTCCAGTGAAACTTGGTCTAGGCATACCTGCATTAGCAAGCAGGTTGGGCTAGATGACCTCCAGAGGTCCTGTCCAGCCCCTACCACTCTGTGATTCTATGAATTCTGCACATAGTAGCAACTGACAATAATCTACTTGCCATTGTTATGTGTTTTAAGAAATTGGGATGTCTTAAACCATAGAGTACAGACCTCCAGAGGACAGATAGATCCAGGGATGGGCCAGGAAGTGTAATCTTTTGTTGTTTCACTCGCAGAATGCCTCCAACTCCCCTTTATAAGGGAACAGCTGAAGCTCCTTCAGCCCTCTCCTTCTCTCCCTGCTCCTTTCCTGACATAGCCTCCCTTATCACTGGCAATGTGGGGGAAGTGGGGCCTGATGCTGGCAAGCTGTATTTGGCCTTTGCTGAGCTAGCTTTCAGCTGTGTCACTAGGGTTTGGTATTAGAGGGAGGATGTAGAGAGGTATGGTGAGGAGGAAGCATGGAGGCCTGGAATTCTGGCCTGCTCTGAAGGGACATTGTAGAAAGCTTTGGCTGAAGGAGTTTTTTTTTTAAAACATGGCCAAGGTGAAACTGTGTATTTTACATGCTTTGTAGTGTTATATGTAGTTATGAATAACACTTCCATTCCAGTGTGGAGCATTTGTCTTTAGCTCCTTTCAGAAGGGTTAAAGAGCATCTGTCTCACTCTCTAAACCTAAGACAGAAAAATGGTGGAGAATGAGGGCAAATTATTTGAAATTAATTGGGTTTGGATTGGAGAAAATGAATTGGAAGTTAAAATGAGGCTGTTGGGTGCTTTTCACCTTGCTGCTTCATCCTTTTTCCAAATTTATTCATTCTTGGCTGGTAGGCTTTTTGTCTTATCATATCATGAATAATATTTAAATTTAAACGTCTAATTCTTTCCAAGCTTGTGTGGTGTGTTTTTCTTCAAATCCGTTGAGAAGGGTTAGTGAGCATCTGCCTGCTCTTAAAACGAAGACAGATATGTACTTTGAGACCAGAGTTACATATTGCAGGTCAGATAAAGCCTACCATTCCTCTCTACAGAACTTCCTTTTTGTCCTTTTTTTTCTACTTACTGTTATGATTAAAGGAGGATAAATCATGCTTTGTGCAAGAGTATTTGTTTGCATGAAATCTGTATAATTAATTGCTTGAATAGTTGTAGACAGATTTTATAAACACTAGCAGAACAAATAGGAATTAAATCCAGGGCTGAAGGGATTATCTACATTTTGTGCAGCTATTGTAGCTACTTTTTTCATAATGTATTTAAACTAGATCATTCACAATATGTTCACATCTAATTCTCAAATGCTTTGTGAAATCATGCAACTCAGATGACTGGACAGGTTGTAGGTAGCCTTTCCATGCAGGCCTCTATTGCATATTAGCCCCTGGTAGTCAGTGACCTTTGCCAAATCCTTCGCCATTGCTAGTTCTTCTGAGATCAAATTGAAGTGAAATCAATTTTTCCACAAATGTTCTCCCTCTCCTTCATGGCTGGTGTGTATGCTGCTCATGTAATGATGTCTCAAATGGCAGGCTGGATAATCCTGACTCCAAAGAATTAACCTCTCTAGAATAAGGTGCTTTGAAATGCAGCACCACCTTTCTTGAAGACGGGTGTAGAAGAAAGGATGCTGCTATCCTATCCCAGTAACAAACTAACTGTTTCAGTTCAGCTGTACCAGTCAGTAACTGAGTAATGGACCCCAGAGTCTATGGTGACAAAGCACTCTCTGCAGAGGTCAGAACGTGCCTGGCAATCCACAATGAGAAATTAAGACAGTTTCTCTACACATTTACTTTGTCAACACAGAATATTACAGTATACTTACACAAAAATTGTGTAAAGGTTTCACCCAGAGCAAATGACTATTTCCTGGTGAACATTACTTTTCTTCCAAGTCCTTTGTCACTGGTCTTAACACATTGTTACAGGCAAGTTAGGGAAAGTCTTTTATGACTTTAATATCCAACTTCTGGAAACACACTTCTTAGAACACAAAATGTTTGCCATGTCCAAATTCTAGTGTTTTGTATCTTTCTCTGATTTCCATTAAAATTGGCAACCAAGCATTTCATGCTATGTTCTGAAATAGAGGGACAATACTACAAGTAATTTTGTAACACTTTGCATTGAGTAGACAATTTTAAAGTTCAAGAAGTTTAAGACTGCTTTGCCTCAGTCTTCACTGGCAAGGGCTCTAATCACACCACCCAAGCTCAAGGAGGCCAAGGTAATGACTGGAAAAAGGAATATTTACCCACTACAAGCAAAGATCAGGTCTGAATCCATCTTAAGAATTAGAAAGTGCACAAGTCCATGGGGCCTGGTGAGATCCATCCAGAGGTCCTGAGGCAACTGGAGAGTTGAGCCCATGTCAACATGGTGAAATTCAACAAGGCCAAGTGCAAGGTCCTGCACCTCAGTTGGGGCAATTCCACGCACAAATACAGGGTAGGCAGCAATGGCTTGACAGCAGTCTTGATGAAAAGGACATGGGGATGTTGGTTGATGAAAAATTCAACATGAGCTGGCAATATGTCCTTCAGACCAGAAGGGCAACCATATCCTAGGCTTCATCAAAAGAAGAGTGACCAGCAGGACAAGTGCAGTGATTCTCCCTGTCTATTCTGCTGTCATGAGAAGCCACCTGGAGTACTGTCCCTCAACAAAAGAAGGATACTGAACTGTTGGAGTGGGTTCAAAGAGCCACAAGGATCATCAGAGGGCTGCAACACCTTTGTGGGGACAGGCTGTGGGAGTTGAGCCTGTTCAGTCTAAAGAAAGAAGGCGTTGGAAGAGTATTTTGTATATTTTTAGAAAATTATAGGAATATGTAAAAGAGGTTGTTTTCAGATAGCTCTGTAGGACAGTAGTGAAGATTTGCTTTTGCTCGAGTTAGAGCTATGTTTTGTCTTTGACTCTGAGAGTAATGTAAACACCTTGAAACTGAAGGAGACAAGCTGGGTAGAATTTGTTTGGATGTGTTAAAATATTGTTTGGTTATTTTGACCTATTGTATGCTTTAATTACATGTATGCCAGTAGAAAATGACCAATTGAGATGTGACACATGCCTTCTGATAGGCTATATAACTCTGCTGTATAACATAATAAAGGTCTTCGCTTGCAATACATCTGGTCCTGGAAGCATTGCTCCGAGGCGAATCCGAATATTTATACTTTTACAAGTTTCTGGGGACACCTTACAGTGACCTTACAGTACCTGAAAGGGGCCTAAAAGAAAGCCAAGAAGGGGCTTTTTATAAAGGTTTGTAGGGATAGGATGAGAGTGAATGGTTTTAAGATGTAAGAGGGCAGATTTAGATAGGATATTAGGAATAAATTCTTTACATCGGGGGTGGTGAGCTACTGGAACAGGTTGCCCACAGAAGTTGTGGATGCCCCCTCCATGGAAGCCACAGAGTCACGGACTTGTTTGCATTGGAAGAGACCAATTGTCAAGTCCAACCATTAACCCAGCACTGCCAGGTCACCACTAAAGCATGTCCCTCAGCACCACATTTACATAGCTTCTAAAGCCTTCCAGGGATGGCAACACAACCACTGCCCTAGGCAGCCAGTTGCAGGGCCTGACAAATCTTTCAGGGAAGAAATTGTTCTTAATGTCCAACCTAAACCTGCCGTGGCATAACTTGAGACTATTTCCTCTTAACAGTGTTCAAAGACAGGTTAGACAGGACCTTGAGCAACCTGATCTAGTGAAAGGTGTCCTCACCCATGGTGGGAGAGGTTGGAACTAGGTGATCTTCAAGGTCCCTTTGTAATGGTTTGAGCCTTAGCTGGGAGTTGAAAGCCCAGATAGGGGAAAGGTTGAGAATCTCTCCCCCACTTCCCCTCCTCTCCCCAAACAGAGGGGAAAAAAAAAAAAGGGGTAAGGAGCGGATCCACAAAACAATAATCTGGAGTTGGCTTGGAAGTAGAGAGGTGAAGAATTTTCTTTAAACTGTATAACAATAACAGGAAAGGTTCACAAGGGACAAGGAGCAAGGATGGATGGGAGGGGGACAAGAGAAAAATAATACAAAACCAGTCTTTTCTCTGAGGAGGTGTGGAGGCAGCAGGGAGAAGGATCAGGTCCGGCCACGTGGCTGAGGAGCAGGAGGGCAGATGCAGCAGCTCTCATCCAGCAGAGGCAGGAGCCAAAAGGAAGGGCCAACAGCTATGATGTCCTGCTTTTATACCCTAGCTGGGCAGGGAGGGGGGAGTGGAACAGACTCAACTTCCTAGGGGAAAACGCCCCGCAGGGGAGGGTAAGGTACGGCAAGCCCTCCACTCAGCTTTATTTTTTTTTTAGAAAAGGGCGTTAACCCACCACACCCTTACAGCCAAAATCTTTCTATGATTCTGCGATTATGGAGAATGTTTTAAAACAAAAATTGTAACAGCTGCACTCAGTTCTCTAGGATAGGTCATATCTTAAATAAGCTGAAATAGAAATGAAAAAATCTTTGCAAATGTCAGTAATTAACCCTATGTTTGTTACAGATAGATTTAAGGTAAATTTTGTAAGTGAAATGATGTAACTGTTAGAGCTAAATGGGTGATGATTTATTATTTAATGGCAAGTCTCCCCACACTAACAGTAAGACTAAACAGCGAGAGTAACAGGCAAATAAATAACTCTAAAATGCCAATGATCATAGCAGAAAAGGAAAGCATCCAGAGAAAGAGATCTACTTAAATCGAAGGGATCAGTTTTCTTTTGATATCATTGTTCATAACCTTGAACATCTCCTGATGGTTGTAAGAGTCTAAACTCCTTGTGTGACTCAACAAAGATAAAATCACTTGCTGCTTGCCCAGACAATATGTTGTTGGGCAGAGCCACTGGAAAGAAGGTTCAAAGACCAGTCCTGGATGCAAATCACCTTGCGATTGCATCGTGATAACACTGACTGCAGCTGGCCTACAACAATGGCCCAAGGACCCAGCCATCACGCCTTCAGGACAAGATCATTTCCAGCTTCAGATACCCCCAGGAAGGGAGGATGGTGAGATGGGTGTGTGGGCAGGTTAGATGGAGAAGGGGAAGGTGGAGGCCCTCCCCCACTCCATCTAGACCCCTGCCTAAACATACAGGAATACACAGAAAGATTTCCTGGGGAACGATACCTGGATATTTACCTAAGGAGGATTTTCTTGCTCCTGAATTCCTGAGGGACAATGCTTGGACACATACCTAAGGACTAAAAACTGTATAAAAGACTTGACCACTACTGGCTTAGGAGAAGAAAAACACAGAAGAAGGACCATGCCGCTGAGGAGAAAGGAAAAGCCCGGGCCAAGGCTGCGTCAGAGAAAAGAGGCCGTGGAGCCTGGGAGAAGCAGACTGAACCCTCTCTCCGTGTCCTAAGTCCCGTCTACTGCAACTCATGGAGCTGACCCAGGCTGCCCAGTGGACCTCATCTCTTCTCCAGCCAAAGCCTCAGCACCCTTTCTGTACAAACCCAGCACCTCCTGCAGCACATTTCCTCCACATACTCAAACTGTCTTGGGGGGGGGGGGGGGGGGGGGGGGGGGGTATGGTAATATAATTCCTTTCCTTTTCTCTCTCTCTTCTCTCTCTCCCTCTCTATCTTCTCCCTCTCCCCTTCTTATTTCCATTTTATTTATGTAATAAATAGTCTAGCTGTTGATATTTTGGCCTCGCTTGTGCCTCTAATTTCACAACACGGGAATATTCAAAAGAACTGAGTCTCCTTCCCTCTCTGGACCAAAACAATGGTATACTTTTTTAAAAGACTACATTTTAGCTATAAGTCTCCAAGGCATTCTTTAGAGAGTATCTCTGAATTTGACACCACAAAAATTTCTAATTACATGCTGTATCAATGTTGTAAAAGTTAGGGGGAACAAACAAGATACTTCTGTGCTTGTTTTATTTATGCTTCCTTTAGGAAAATGAATACTATAATTTGTCCATCCAGTGTCAAATCTCAACATTCGCATGAACAGTAAAAATTCAGTGACAAACTGCCAGACATAATTACCTGTAGGGAATCAGTATTTCCAGCATTGTCAGTATAAGGCCAGAAACTGATCAACATTTGTATTGGTTACATGGAAGCAAAACAATACAATGTGTGTAGCTAATGCAAAGACTGACAGAATCTGGTATACATAAACAAGAGAACTTCAGTGGAGAGAAATCTAGGACATGTCAGAATGGTGACAGCAGCTTCCCTTTTTACTGCGCTTTATTGACATCAACACTACTTTGAAGAAGCTGAAAAAATGGAGGCAGTACTTGGAAAAGTTACCTGATTGTAACAGTTTACTTTATCAAAATAGTTTATGAAAATTTATTGAAGAATTATTTGCTTTTAAATAGCCAGCCTGGAGAAGATGAACCCCAGGAGATCCCCAGTCTGTGAGGATCCAGTCTGTCAGAGATACTGAATTCTCCACAGTGACATGCCAGCATAGTCCAGGAGAACTTTACAAAGGTAAGTGAGCAAAAAACATGACAGAAAAGCTTTGGTAAAGATACATCTAAACATTACATCTATAGGAAGAATCATAGAATCATAGAATGGTCTGGGTTGGAAGGGACTTCTGAAGGTCATCTAGTCCAAACAATCTAGATGTTGCCTTCAAGATGCTGAACTCAAATTTGTTGTGATGTACAACTCAGACACAAGATCTTAGAGACACTGAAAGGTCTATGAAAGATTCAATGCTGTGTCCAGTGGCAGCTAAGAAATCCAAGAAAAAGCTGTCATCACAAAGAGCACTGAGCAAGAAGATATATGGTTCTATCTGTCTTGATGTTATGCAAAGTCTTGGCACAGTCACATCTTGAGTGATGTGACTCTAGGCTAGTCTGGCCTCTGCAACTTAGTGAGGTGGTAAAGGAATGGTGCCTAAGATACCAAAGAAATGAAGTAACTGCCTCTCCAGGAATCGTTGCCTTGCCAGGCAAGAAGGTGGAGAGAGTATATGATCATGATTTTTGTAAATCATAAAGGCAGCAGAAAAGGTGAATGTGGCACAACACAACTCACAATGCCCAAATAGGTAATATCAGGTGAAAGTGAGATATCAGTTTAAAACACACCTTAGAAAGAAAATTTTAAAAACTTTTATACAGGGTTAGTATCTGAATGGTCTGGAAGGTTGACAGTGACAGACAATTCAAAGAGGGGCAAGGCCAATGTGTGAACCACATGTCCAATAAGGAGATCCTACTGGCAGGTTATGTTATTTTCTAATATCCTTAACATGGTGACAGTGAACTTTGGGAGTGTACAAGGGGCATTGTCATGGTAGGGCCAAATGGCTCCAGCACAAACCCAGACAGACGCCGATATGTCTAGACACGGTCCCCCTCCACCTCCCATTCCTGCAGAAAGTCAGGGTAACACGGGAAAAGGACAAAGGGGACAGGACCCTGTCTGTCTGGTAAACGACCCTGCTTCTGGGATATGGCATGTGTACTGGCCACTGCTCCTGCCTGACCAGGCCTATGTTTCTGCCTTTTATGGCCACAGCCTGGCAGAGCCCCTTTTCATTGGGTACCTATGTGATGGCTTCAGTTATCCTATTGTCCCAATTGAATCTCAGGCAAGATACATATATATATATAGGCAAAAGGCTGGTCACCTTGACATGCCTTGTTCAAACCTGTTTGGAACTGTCTGGCCCGAGGTTGTCCTGAGTTACATTGCCTCAAGTTGCCCAGTCCAGAGCATGGTATGAAAGCCACAAACCTATACATTGCAAGCTAGAGAAGCCACAAATCTTGGAGTTGGAGCCAAGCCTTGCTTCCCCTTAAAACTACAATTTTGTCATGCCCCAGCTTACCCTGGACAAAGCAAGCACCCATCACGATAAGTGTTGAAAACCACCTGACATCCTGCTGAAGCCAGACCAGCTCCAAGATCATATGGCCTTCCTGCTGGAAACTAGCCAAGCTTGGTGCATGAGAGCACCTCAAAAGCCTCAACAGCTAATACACAGCAGCAGCACTCCCAGCTTGGGTGGAACCATCTGTGAGTAATTAATTCATTGCCTCTTTGACTTAATGGTTCTTGTCGAGCCTCCCCTCACTGTGGTCAAGCACCATTTCACTACTAGGGATTCTCTCTTTCCCTGTTATTTCCTCCTGGTTTGTATAAAATTGTTAAAGTTGCCTAAATACTGTACATTCCCACTGTAAATTATTTTCTAACTGTACATCAAACCTATTTAATACATTTTTGGCAATTTTCCATAGTAATAAAAGTTATTAATATTATTTGTATGTCCATTTGCCATATAATTTAATTATTAAATAGATTTCCATATCTGGCATGGACTGCAGACAGTAACCAGGCTTGCACTCACTCACCCTGAATACATGTCATACCACCTCCATAAACAGCAGGAGTGTCCAGATTGATCATTAGATAACATAGCAAGATTTTATCATCTGGACATCACTATGCAAGGTTTATTCTAACTTTTTATACCCTCAAACCTACCATATAATAAGTAGTAACAAATTAATTCTGCTATCAGATTTTTTTTCTTCAGAGCATGGAATTCCCAAATATCACTCTGCTACATGAGCTGGCTAAGTGACACATTTTTTAAGAATGAAAAAATTTAACAGCCAGCTATGCTATGACTTTGCAGCAGTGAAAAGCCTGTGACTTATCCAGAAGAACTAGGGTATTCATAAACACAGGGGGATTATCACAGTATCACAGTATCACCAAGGTTGGAAGAGACCTCAAGGATCATTGAGTCCAACCTGACACCACAAACCCCATGACTAGACCATGGCACCAAGTGCCACATCCAGTCTCCTCTTGAACACCTCCAGGGATGGTGACTCCACCACCTACCCAGACAGCACATTCCAATGACTAATGACTCTCTTGGTGAAGAACTTTCTCCTCACCTCGAGCCTAAACTTCCCCTGGCACAGCTTGAGACTGTGTCCCCTTGTTCTGGTGCTGGTTGCCTGGCAGAAGAGACCAACCCCTTCCTGGCTACAACCACCTTTCAGGTAGTTTTATAGAGCAATGAGGTCACCCCTGAGCCTCCTCTTCTCCAGGCTAAACAATCCCAGCTCCCTCAGCCTCTCCTCATAGGACATGTGCTCAAGGCCTCTCCCCGGCCTTGTTGTCCTTCTCTGGACACATTTAAGTGTCTCGATGTCCTTCTTAAACTGAGGGGCCCAGAACTGGACACAGTACTCAAGGTGCAGCCTAACCAATGCAGAGTACAGGGGCACAATGACCGCCCTGCTCCTGCTGGCCACACTATTCCTAATGCAGGCCAGGATGCCGTTGGCCTTCTTGGCCACCTGGGCACACTGCTGGCCCATGTTTAGGTGGTTGTCAATCAGCACCCCCAGCTCTCCAGCCACTCTGACCCTAGCCTGTAGCTCTGCATGGGGTTCCTGTGGCCAAAGTGCAGCACCCGGCACTTGGACTTGTAGAATGCCATCCCATTGGACTCCGCCCATCAGTCCAGTCGGTGGAGGTCCCTGTCCAGAGCCCTTCCACCCTCTAACTGACCAACATCTGCTCCTAACTTGATGTCATCTGCAAATTTGCTAGTGACTGACTCAATCCCTTCATCCAGATCATCAGTGAAGATGTTAAAGAGGATGGGGTCCAGTACTGATCCCTGGAGGACACCACTAGTGACTGGCCACCACCTGGATGTGGCACCATTCACCCACCACTCTCTGGGCTCGACCCTCCAGCCAGTTCCTAACCCAGCACAGAGTGTTGCTGTCCAAGCCACAAGCTGACAGCTTAGACAGTAGTTTGCTGTGGGGGACACTGTCAAAGGCCTTGCTGAAGTCCAGCTAGACTACATTCACAGGCCTTCCCACACCCACCAGATGGGTCACCTGATCATAGAAGGAGATCAGGTTGGAGAAGCAGGACCTGCCCTTCCTAAGCCCATGTTGGCTGGACCTGAGTCCTTGGCCATCCTTCAGGTGCGCAGTTATTGCCACCAGGATAATCTGCTCCATCACTTTCCCTGGCACTGAGGTCAGGCTGAATGGCCTGTAGTTTCCAGGTTCCTCCATCCGACCCTTCTTGTGGATGGGGACCACATTGGCCAGTTTCCGGTCACCTGGGACCTCTCCGGTGAGCCAGGACTGGAGGAAAATGATGGAGAGCGGCTTGGCCAGCTCATCTGCCAGCTCTCTCAGCACCCTAGGATGGATCCCATCCAATCCCATGGACTTGTGGGTGTCCAAGTGGCTCAGCAGGTCCTGAACTAATTCCTCCTGGATTTCCGGGGCATCACACTGCTCCCCGACCCCACTGCCCAGCTCAGGAGGCCACTTGTCCTGAACTCCTGCCTTGCTGTTAAACATTGAGGCAAAGAAGGTGTTCAGGACCTCAGCCTTTTCCTCGTCTTCAGTCACAGTGTTCCCCTCCAGGTCCAATATAGAGTGGAGGTTCTTCTTGCCCTTCTTTTTAGTGTCAATGTATTTGTAAAAATGCTTTTTATTGTCTTTGACAGAGGTGGCCAACTTCAGTTCCAACTGGGCCTTTGCCTCTCTAATTTTATTCCTACATAATCTCACAGCTTCCCTAAACATACCTCGAGAAGCCTTCCTCTCCTTCCAAAGGTGATACAGCCTCTTTTTTCCACTTAAATCCTCCAGGAGCTGCTTGCTCATCCAGGCCGGTCACCTTCCCCGGCAGCTCATCTTTCGGCACGTGGGAACTGCCAGTTCCTGTGCCTTCAAGAGCTCCTGTTTGAAGTAGGTCCAACCATCCTGGACCCCTCAGTTCTTGAGGGTTGATACCCAGGGAACTTTACAAATAAGTTTCTTAAGCAGGCTGAAGTTTGCCCTCTGGAAGCCCAAGGTGAAGGTTCTGGTGGTGCTCCTCCCTATCTCCCTGCATATTGAAAACTTCACTGTCTTGTGGTCACTGCACCCAAGGCAGCCTCCCATGATCACATCTCCCACCTGCCCTTCTCTGTTGGAGAACAGCAGGTCAAGCAGAGCCTGACCCCTGGTAGGCTCACTTAACAGCTGCATCAGGAAGCTGTCCTCCATGCGCTCCAGGAATCTTCTGGACTGCCTCTTCTCTGCTGAATTAAGTTCCCAGCAGATATCAGGCAGGTTGAAGTTGCCGACAAGTACAAGATCTGATGATCTTGAGACAGCCTCCAATTGCTTATAGAATAATTCGTCAGCCCCCTCATCCTGGTTGGTTGGTCTATAACAGACTCCAACCAGGATGTCAGATTTGTTACACTGCCCTCTGATTTTAACCCACAGGCTCTCAACTCTCTCATATTCCACCTCAAGTTCTGTGGCAGAGAGTGACTCCCTAAAATACAGAGCCACCCCTTCTCCTCTTCTCCCTCACCTGTCGCTCCTAAAGAGCCTGTAACCCCCCAGCATAGCACTCCAATCGTGTATGTTGTCCCACCAAGTTTCTGAGATGGCGACTATATCATAGTCTTCCTGGTGGACCAGGACTTCCAGCTCCTCTTGCTTATTGCCCATGCTGCATACATTGGTGTACATGCAGTTCAGCTGGGCTCTCAATTTCTCAATTGCTCCTAATTTGTGCCCTACTCTTTCCTCTGCAGAGGGACCAATATCCTCACCCACCCCCTTCAGACCTAGTTTAAAGCCCTCCTAATGAGCCCTGCCAACTCTAGTGCTAGGACTCTCTTACCCTTTCTAGATAAATGCACCCCATCAGGACCCAGCAGGTCAGGTGCAGTAAAAGTTGCCCCATGATCAAAGAAACCAAAATTCCGCTGCTGGCACCACCCCCTGAGCCAATTGTTGATGGTATGGGTTCTCCCATTCCTCTCAGTGTACATCCCTGCCACTGAGGGAACTGAGCAGAACACCACTTTATCATGCCAGATCCACAGTTTTATAACAATATTTCATTTTTTTATACACATGAATGTGATATAGCACGATTAATTCAGTCCCTCTACCTTTCGCATCCTGTCACACAATGGAATCTATTTAATCAGCAGCACCAACTAGTAGACTATTGAAACCCAGTAGCACATCTTGGATAAAAAGCAGAAATCAGATGCTCAGAAATGGCTTATTAAAGCACCCTTCAGTGGAAAGTCACATAAAAGCAAATATAATTTGAAAAATATTTGTTTAACTTCTTCAACATGTACCCCACACATACAGGGAGGACATTTAATAATTGCATTTACCCTGTGCCTTTTGTTGATCTTAATACTATTGATCTTCTACATCAAGAATATGCTTTGTCCTTGCTTTGTCCTGGTTTGAGGCCAGACAGATCCTCCTCTGCTGTCCCTGAGAAGGGCAAAAGAATCCCATTCACAAAAATGGATTGGATAGTAATGGCAAGTTTAAATGGAAAAGCAATTGGTGTTTTACAGAAACTACAAAGCAGAGTGACAGAGAATCCCAAAGCATACAGAGTCCCTTACAGCACACCCAAAGGCCTCCCAACACTTCTCTTCACCCCACCTGAGGGTATGCCCAAAATTCCCCAAACTCCCAGGGCTCTTTCTTCACCCACCACTGCTAGGCTAGTCTCAGGCTGGCCAGGTTTGAAACTGCTCCCCCCACACCCCTCACCTCCTGGCATTAGGCCTAGCCAGACCTAAGAGGCCTTGAGATACTCCCCCACTGTTACCCGATAGGGAGCATCTCCCACAGGAGCAGAGAGAGAAGAAAGACTTTGCAGATTAATTTATAGGGCACAGGATTTATGGGTATGAAATACACTGTCTCCTGTGTCCACCTTACTGGCCTGGACACTCGGGACACCAGAGGTGTAACGTATGTGGCAATAATAGAAGGTACCCAGCCTAAACTGCCACAATGCTACTCCTTATTTCATACCATAGTTCCTGCACCCAAAACATCATCAAATTAAAAAACATATTTAGATGATATGTATAGCAAAGTCCAAGTCTTCATCTGGGCGTCCTTCCACATAGACTCTCATTCAGGCTCAGTTCTTTTCCCTCATCCAATGGAACCTCCCAGCAATGCAGAGTTCATTCTTCTGCATGGTAAGCTCTTCATGGGTTCAACAGACACCCTGGTCGCCTGGGAAAAAAAAAAATCATAACTTCTCAACAGAACATTTATCTACATCTGCTCAAGTGTCATGTTTCCACCCCTGGGACAAATGAGTCAGAACAATCAGGCTCATCGACTCCTTCCACCCCTCCAGGATACAGCATGCTGAGACTTCCAAAAGGTGCACAGACCTTTCCCAAGCCCAGTGCTGACCGCTTCCAGCTGCAGCCTCAAGCTGCACACATACACACCACGTGCAGGCACACAACTCCCTACTGAGCAATAGAGTACCGAGGCATGGCAACATCCAGCTACACAGCCCTCCACCCAGAAGAGGGAGTGGCCACACTACAACCCACCAAGAATAGAGGCAGAGCCAGATGCTAGGCACTATTTTCAGAACATGTCCAAAAACCAGGGGTGAGGTAACAACCACTGCTGCCACCACCTGATACATGGAACAGAGCCGCCATTATCTCTACCACTGCAGTACAGATCAAAGACACTGCCACTCCTTAGGCCATGGAGCAGCTTTTCCAGACAAAGCTATTATGTGATCCCTGGGCATTGGAAGCAGCTTCCAGCTAAAGCCACCACTCACATTCCTGGATTCCAGGAGCCACTGCTTGCCCTCCCACTGTGCCTTGTCCCCACTGCCACAATACATGCCAGCTCTGGTCTGCTTACAACTGCTGCCTCCCCCACTCCATACTGCTCTCCACTTACATTGCATGGAACAAAGGGGAAAGGGCAGGCACCACATTCTTAAGCTTTCCCCCAATGCTGCTGGCTACAGAATTGCCACTGCCACCTTAAAATGACAGAAGGGATTCCATGCCACAGCTACATACCCAGCTGTTCCCTAGGAACCCATAAAAGGTCCACATGATTGCCCTGACAAAACAAACCTTGAGGCAACCACCAAAACCCAACAATGCCCAGATTTCCATTTTAAATTTTCCATCTCTGCACTTCTCCAATCCAATTTGCAGAACTCCCTGCGGCAACCATCTCTGCTACCAATAATCTGTCCTGGTTTGAGGCCAGACAGATCCTCTGTTGTCCCTGAGAAGGGCAAAAGAATCCCATTCACAAAATTGGGTTGGATAGTGATGGCAAGTTTAAATGGAAAAGCAGTTGGTGTTTTACAGAAAATACAAAGCAGAGTGACAAAAGAATCCCGAAGCATACAGAGTCCCTTACAGCACACCCAAAGGCTTCCCAGCACTTCCCTTCTTCCTACCTGAGGGTATATCCAAAACCTCCCAGGCCTCTTTCTTCCCCCGCCACTGCAAGGCTAGTCTCAGGCTGGCCAGATCTGAGACTGCCTCCACTTCTCCTCCTGGCATTAGGCCTAGACAGGCCTAAGAGGCCTTGAGATACTCTCCCATCTTTACCCAATAGGAAGTATCTCCCATGTGAGCAGAGAGGGAAGAAAGGGGAACAGAATGACTTTGCAGATTAATTTATAGGGTGCAGGATTTATGGCTATGATATATGCTGTCCCCTGTGTCCACCTTATTGGGTTGGACATTTGGGACACTGGAGGTGTAACTTATGTGGCAGGAACAGGAGGCATTCAGCCTAAACTGCCACAGCTTTCATAAATATTCTTGTTAAAATATGCAACATGTAATGACATTTATAAGTCTGAGAAGGAGAAGGGTTATGGTTGTTGGGGACTCTCTCCTGAGGGGTACTGAGGGACCCACATGTCATCCCGACCCATCCCACAGGGAGGTCTGCTCCCTACATGGGGTGTGGGTAAGGGACATTGCAAGGAGACTCCCAAAGTTAATCCAGCCCTCTGACTGTTACCCTCTGCTGGTAATACAAGCTGGGAGTGACAAAATTGCCAAAAAGGGCACCAGGGCGATTAAAAAGGAGTTCAATGCCCTTGGACAATTGATTGATGGGGCAGGAGCTCAAGTGGTGTTCTGCTTAGTTCCCACAGTGGCAGGGGTGTACACTGAGAGGAACAGGAGAACCCATACCATCAACAATTGGCTCAGGGGATGGTGCCAGCAGCAGAACTTTGGTTTCTTTGATCATAGGGCAACTTTTACTGCACCCGACCTGCTGGGTCCTGATGGGGCACAATTATCTAGAAAGGGTAAGAGAGTCCTAGCACTAGAGTTGGCAGGGCTCATTAGGAGGGCTTTAAACTAGGTCTGAAGGGGGTGGGTGAGGATATTGGTCCCTCTGCAGAGGAAAGAGTAGGGCACAAATTAGGGTCAATTGAGAAGTCGAGAGCCCAGCTGAAGTGCATGTACACCCGCCCAGGCTGTACACGCGGCGCCATTTTGGTTCAATAGCTGATCGGGACCACTGCTTTGAGACCGCTCCACTTGTATTGTGAGCTTTCTGCGCAGCTTTTCACTTTGCTTTCGGGGTTTTGCAGGTCGGGAGGAGTCCTGGTAGGCAGGGGTTCTGGCAGGATTGTACTTTCGCGAGCGTGTGCAGGAACGGAAGCCTGATGTCAGCCACGGAAGGTTTAAATCCCACCTGGGCTGTGTGCGTGGCACCATTTTGGTTCGATAGCTAGCCTATCGGCTGCTAAAAAAAAAAAAATATTAAAAAAATTGTTTTGTTTTCACTCAAACATTGCACCATGGTCGTCACTCAGACAAAGGGTAGAAAAACAACGTCTACCCAGACAGAGTTGTTTCATCAGCATGCTGGAGTCCAGGCTGCCAGCTGCAGAGAGTGCTTCATCCTGGCACTTGGAATAGAGGGGGAGGGAGAGGACACCTGTGTCAGGTGTGACCAGGTGAACTTTCTCCTCAGCCTGGTAGCAGAGCTGAAGGATGAAGTGGCCGAACTGAAGGAGGAGGTATCTAGGCTAAGGACAATAAGGGAAAGTGAAAGGGAGTTAGATTTGTGGGAGAAGGCTCTACAGATCTCCTCTACTGAGGGAAGGGTCCCTGGAAAGGGAGAGGGATGGATACAGGTCCCTGCCGGGGTGGCAAGAGAAATCCACCCCGGCCCTCTCCTCCTCCTTTCCTGCCCTTACATAATAAGTATGAGGCCCTGCAGGCCGAGGGCAGTGGGGATGAGAGAGCTGAGGAGCAGCCATCCAGAAGGGAGCCTAAGGCCAAGCGGTCCCCACCAGCTATAACGACCAGCTCCACAAAGAAAAGGAGATGAGTTATAGTTGTTGGGGACTCTCTCCTGGGGGGTACTGAGGCACCCATATGTCGTCCCGACCCATCCCACAGGGAGGTCTGCTCCCTACATGGGGTGTGGGTAAGGGACATTGCAAGGAGAATCACAAAGCTGATCCAGCCCTCTGACTATTACACTCTGCTGGCAATACAGGCTGGGAGTGATGAGATTGACAAGAAGGGCACCAGGGCGATTAAAAAGGAGTTCAATGTCCTTGACAATTGATTGATGGGGCAAGAGCTCAAGTGGTGTTCTGCTTAGTTCCCTCAGTGGCAGGGGTGTACACTGAGAGGACGGGAGAACCCATACCATCAACAATTGGCTCAGGGGGTGGTGCCAGCAGCGGAACTTTTGTTTCTTCGATCATGGGACAACTTTTACTGCACCCGACCTGCTGGGTCCTGATGGGGTGCATTTACCTAGAAGGGGGAAAAGAGTCCTAGCACTAGAGTTGGCAGGGCTCATTAGGAAGGCTTTAAACTAGGTCTGAAGGGGGTGGGTGAGGATATTGGTCCCTCTGCAGAGGAAAGAGTAGGGCACAAATTAGGAGCAATTGAGAAGTTGGGAGCCCAGATGAAGTGCATGTAGACCAATGCATGCAGTATGGGCAACAAGCAAGAAGAACTGGAAGTCCTGGTCCACCAGGAAGACTATGATATAGTTGCCATCTCAGAAACATGGTTGGATAACACGCACGATTGGAGTGCTACGCTGGGGGGTTACAGACTCTTTGGGAGAGACAGGTGAGGGAGAAGAGGCGGAGGGGTGGCTCTGTATATTAGGGAGTTGCTCTTTGCCACAGAGCTTGAGGTGGAGGATGAAAGGATTGAGAGCCTCTGGGTTAAAATCAGAGAGAGGCCTAACAAGTCTGACATCCTGGTTGGAGTCTGTTATAGACCAACCAACCAGGATGAGGAGGCAGATGAAATACGCAACTGGAGGCTGTCTCAAGATCATCAGATCTTGTACTTGTCAGCAACTTCAACCTGCCTGATATCTGCTGGGAACTTAATTCAGCAGAGAAGAGGCAGTCCAGAAGATTCCTGGAGCGCATGGAGGACAGCTTCCTGATGCAGCTGTTAAGTGAGCCTACCAGGGGTCAGGCTCTGCTTGACCTGCTGTTCTCCAACAGAGAAGGGCAGGTGGGAGATGTGATCATGGGAGGCTGCCTTGGGTGCAGTGACCACAAGACAGTGAAGTTTTCAATATGTAGGGAGATAGGGAGGAGCACCACCAGAACCTTCACCTTGGGCTTCCAGAGGGCAAACTTCAGCCTGCTTAAGAAACTTATTTGTAAAGTTCCCTGGGTATCAACCCTCAAGAACTGAGGGGTCCAGGATGGTTGGACCTACTTCAAACAGGAGCTCTTGAAGGCACAGGAACTGGCAGTTCCCACGTGCCGAAAGATGAGCTGCCCGGGAAGGTGACCGGCCTGGATGAGCAAGCAGCTCCTGGAGGATTTAAGTGGAAAAAAGAGGCTGTATCACCTTTGGAAGGAGAGGAAGGCTTCTCGAGGTATGTTTAGGGAAGCTGTGAGATTATGTAGGAATAAAATTAGAGAGGCAAAGGCCCAGTTGGAACTGAAGTTGGCCACCTCTGTCAAAGACAATAAAAAGCATTTTTACAAGTACATTGACACTAAAAAGAAGGGCAAGAAGAACCTCCACTCTATATTGGACCTGGAGGGGAACACTGTGACTGAAGACGAGGAAAAGGCTGAGGTCCTGAACACCTTCTTTGCCTCAATGTTTAACAGCAAGGCAGGAGTTCAGGACAAGTGGCCTCCACCCACAAGTCCATGGGACAGGATGGGATCCATCCTAGGGTGCTGAGAGAGCTGGCAGATGAGCCAGCCAAGCCACTCTCCATCATTTTCCTCCAGTCCTGGCTCACCGGTGTGGTCCCAGGTGACCAGAAACTGGCCAATGTGGTCCCCATCCACAAGAAGGGTCGGATGGAGGAACCCGGAAACTACAGGCCAGTCAGCCTGACCTCAGTGCCAGGGAAAGTGATGGAGCAGATTATCCTGGTGGCAATAACTGCGCACCTGAAGGATGGCCAAGGGATCAGGTCCAGCCAACATGGATTTAGGAGGGGCAGGTCCTGCCTCTCCAACCTGATCTCCTTCTATGATCAGGTGACCCGTCTGGTGGATGTGGGGAGGCCTGTGAATGTAGTCTAGCTGGACTTCAGCAAGGCCTTTGACAGTGTTCCCCACAGCAAACTGCTGTCTAAGCTGTCAGCTTGTGGCTTGGACAACAACACTCTGTGCTGGGTTAGGAACTGGCTGGAGGGTCGAGCCCAGAGAGTGGTGGGTGAATGGTGCCACATCCAGGTGGTGGCCAGTCACTAGTGGCGTCCCCCAGGGATCAGTACTGGACCCCATCCTCTTTAACATCTTCATTGATGATCTGGATGAAGGAAGGGATTGAGTCAGTCACTAGCAAATTTGCAGATGACACTAAGTTAGGAGCAGATGTTGGTCAGTTAGAGGATGGAAGGGCTCTGGTCAGGGACCTCAACCGACTGGACAGATGGGCGGAGTCCAATGGGATGGCATTTTACAAGTCCAAATGCCAGGTGCTGCACTTTGGCCACAGGAACCCCATGCAGAAGCTACAGGCTAGGGTCAGAGAGGCTGGAGAGCTGCCAAACAGAGAGGGACCTGGGGGTGCTGATTGACAACCACCTAAACATGGGCCAGCAGTGTGCCCAGGTGGCCAAGAAGGCCAACGGCATCCTGGCCTGCTTTAGGAATAGTGTGGCCAGCAGGAGCAGGGAGGTCATTGTGCCCCTGTACTCTGCATTGGTTAGGCCGCACCTTGAGTACTGTGTCCAGTTCTGGGCCCCTCAGTTTAAGAAGGACATTGAGACACTTAAACGTGTCCAGAGAAGGACAACAAGGCTGGGGAGAGGCCTTGAGCACAAGCCCTATGAGGAGAGGCTGAGGGAGCTGGGATTGTTTAGCCTGGAGAAGAGGAGGCTCAGGGGTGACCTCATTGCTCTATAAAACTACCTGAAAGGTGGTTGTAGCCAGGAAGGGGTTGGTCTCTTCTGCCAGGCAACCAGCACCAGAACAAGGGGACACAGTCTCAAGCTGTGCCAGGGGAAGTTTAGGCTCGAGGTGAGGAGAAAGTTCTTCACCGAGCGAGTCATTCATCATTGGAATGGGCTGCCCAGGGAGGTGGTGGAGTCACCATCCCTGGAGGTATTCAAGAGGGTATTGGATGTGGCACTTGGTGCCTTGGTCTAGTCATGAGGTCTGTGGTGACAGGTTGGACTCGATGATCTTTGAGGTCTCTTCCAACCTTAGTGATATTGTGATACTGTGATGATTGTGCCCTTGTACTCAGCTTTGGTGAGGCCACACCTTGAGGATTGTGTCCAGTTTTGGGCACCTCAATACAAGAGAGATGTTGAGGTGCTGGAATCAGTGCAGAGAAAGGTAATGAAGCTAGTGAAGGGCCTGGAGAATAAATCTTATCATTAGTGACTGAAGGAGCTGGGGCTGTTTAGTCTGAAAAAGAGGAAGCTGAGGAGAGACCTCATTGCCTTCTACAACTACCTGAAAGGACATTGTGGAGAGGCTGGTGCTGGTCTTTTCTCACAGGTAATTAGAGATAGAACAAGAGGGAATGGCCTCAAACTGTGACTGGGTAGGTTTCGATTTGACATTAGGAATATTTTTTTCACAGAAAGAGTGGTCAGGCATTGGAATGTGCTGCCCAGGGAGGTGGTTGATTCACCAACCCTGTATGTGTTTAAAGGTCATTTGGATGTGGTGCTTAGGGATATGGTTTAGGAGTGAACCTTGCAGAATGGGGTTATCAGTTGGACTTGGTAATCCTGAGCATCTTTTCCAACCTGAATGTTTCTGTGATTCTGTGTTATTCTGTGAAAATACTAATTTAACATATAACCAACTTAAACTGCCCTTTGTGGTGTTACCATGTAGCTACTAACACATGGAGCTATTCAGCTGTGTGCACATACATAGCAATTACACACCCACAATAATACTTAGCACCTACTTTTTGCTGATAAGCAGACCACATTAAATAACTTACCTAAATTACAGACTCATGTCCAGTTAACATCCTTATAAAAATCATGGTACTTATTTTGATGAAGTGAATGTAACTTACATATCTATATCCATATATTTCATTATATTAAAGTGCTAGAAAGAAAAAGCTAATACTCTTTGCCATTACATTGGTTTTAGTTTGTATTATAATCCCATAATTTCAGGCCCTTCAATCCTTTCAATCACAGGCCCTTGTTATGCAATGGTTTTGTATTACTACAGCACTTTTGAGCAGTAATAAGGCATCAGCAATATACTGGTCCTCTCCAGTAATTTTTAAACTAAGGTAACCTTGTCTCTATACTCTTGCTTCAGGCCATCTCCTAACATCTTTGGTAGCTATCTCTAGAATTTTAAGCAGTCACATTCATGCTCAGACCACATTTTTTGGGAAATAACAAAGAAAATTTAGGATAATCTTTCTTTACTCTGAGCCTTTTGAACTGTTGTGCTGTTACCTAATCTCTCTAAGTATTTCAAAAGTCATCTAAGCTACTTCTCTCTCATTTAGATTACACATGGAAACATCACTTTAAGAGCAACAGGGGGGTTGTGCCTTAATAAGTCTAATAAAACTGGTCAGTAGCTTGGCAAACCAAATTAAAATTCAGAACAAGGCCTGTTTTGGTCTGCATAATTGGAAACCACAAGGAGAAATGACAGCATCTAACAGAGAGACAGGTTTTATATTGTCAAAGTAGGGAAATTATTTTTTAAAAAAAGTCCAGTGTACAAAGATCATGCCTCCTTTAACTTGCATTCTTGTAGTTATCTCTAGGCATTACTTGCTCTTAATATCAGAATACTTACCATACTTACTGAACAATAAAATCTGAAATAGGAAATGTTATCATAACTTGGTGTTCTCATAAACTCTCCTGTACAAAACCCCTAAGGTGTTTTTGCGTTGGTTTGGGGTTTTTCTCTGCTTCCCAAGACCGGCCACCATCCTGCTGATGGGAAGTAGAAGTTAACATCTCTGTTTGCTTTCGTTTCCATGCAGTCTGTTGCTTTGCTTATTATTGAATTGCTTCTAAGCAGCTTTTGTTGTATTTTCCCTTCTCCCCTGTCCATCTAAGAAGCGGAGTGATAGGGCAGCTTTGGTGGACATTTGGCCACCAGACAGGACCAAACCACCATACTAGCATGTAATACAGACTTACCTTTCAAGTGCATCAGCTATCGACAGATACTTCTGCACCATCTAGTTGTGTTTAAATAACTGCTTCTTGATCTGCTCACTTTTTAAATACATTCCTAATCAAGAGGTCAAAGCAATACTGCAAGACAACATGACACAGTGGGTTAGGCACAAACTCCAATGTTGTGATTGAAGACAAGTTTATTAACAAATCTGAAAGCAGTGCATATTCTAAAAATGGCTTACACAGCACGTAGGCAAAATTTCAGCTATGCTGATTAAACCTTTTAAACAAGCTAACGTTCTTTCACTACTCAGGGTCATCTCTGCTTCCTTATCTGTAGGAGAAAGGTTGTTTTCGGATAGCTTTGGAAGGCTATGGAGAAGATTTGCCTTCACTCGAATTAGAGAAGGTTATGTTTCGTCTCTGACTTGGAAAAGAATGGAAACATCTTGTGACTGAGAAGAAATTACTCTGAATTTGGTTGGATGTGTTAAAATATTATTTTGCTATTTTAGCTTATTGTATGCCTTAATTATATGCATGCCAGTAGAAAATAACCAATTAAGATGTGAGACACATGTGCCTTCTGATATACTATATAACTTTCCTGTATAATGTAATACATGTCTTCACCTGCTTATGTCTTGTTCTGGAAGCTGTGGTCAGGGTGGTTGAACACCTATGCAACAACCCTATATTACAGCACTTATCTAAAAAGGTCAGGGCAGCCACAGACAGCAGGTTTTTTTAGACAGCATTCCATGACTTTGAGCTTACAAGCTGTGATGGTTTAGTCCACCCGCATTAACAAAAGTTCAGCTAACTCAGTTGGGGAAGCAAAATGGAAAGCTGTATTATACAAGCAATACTACACTCTACAATGGAATGCAATGAATATGTACAAATAGACAGTATTTACAATATTGTATAGGTATTTACAAAGAGAAAACAGCACAGAAATCCTTCTTGTCCAGGAGGACACTGCCTTGCTTCCCCTCTAACCTCTTCCTTACTTTTTTCCTCTGGTTAATTAAAAGGAAAGAGTAAAGGAAAAATATTAGAGAGATTTTTTGTTAGCTCAAAGTGTTGTTAAGAAGTCAGTAATGCTTATCTCCAAAGTTAGCTGATAAGGGTTGCTTTCCAGCAAAGCAGACATGCATGCCAGCAGAAAGAACGGAATGAGAAGAAATGTGAGATACTGCTAGGAGTACATTCCACACATCTGACCAATGAAATTCATTTAGAATAATCTCTAATTTTCCTTTTTACACCCAACTGTGGATTTGTTTGTACTTCTTCACTCCCCTGCTCAAAAACTGCAGCTAGCTTTTTTTAAAGGCACAGCCTAAAACTGTCACACATCTTTGTTACCTGCCTGATCTCTTAAAGTGGACTTAGATCCTGCTGGTCCAATTCCCACATCTCCCCCTTCTTTATTAATAAAGAAGACCTGGTTAACTGTATGAGTTATCGTACCCTGCCCCCACTGTAGCACACAGGGAACACATACCAATCTTCAACATTGCCTGAATCCATCCTGCCAGTCCCCCAAGCCATCCATTGAACCATTCAAAACCATAACCTTGTTTTAATTTCTTGACACCCTCTTGCTTCCATGGATAGATACTGAGTGATCGGATAAATTCATACAACACAATCCATCAAACTCTTGGTACCCATGACATTGGGTTAATAATAAAAAGTCTATAGCTGCTCTTCTATTCTGTAAAGTGCATGTCAAACAGAATCTAACAGAAGCCCTCTTAGTGCCAGGGAAGTACCATTAGTTTGCTTTGCAGCCAACATCCCAGCTTATTCAGAGTGTCCAGGGCCTTAGCATATGCCTCTCCTGGAGTAAAGTGAGATGGTGCTATGATATTTCCTGTTCCCCAAAAATAAAGATTGTCTTTACAATCTGCTTCAAAAGCATGAATGTTATGCCACTGCCTTTTACCAAGATGGTTGAAAATCATCAAATTGTTTGGTGTCAACATGGTCAAATGACCAAGGCTACAGGGTCCTCCCCTGATCTGTGAGGCTAACTAGGCCCTATCCCCACAGCTAAGGAAAAGACCTGCAGGCAGACAGTGAGGCTTAGTAAATCCTTTCACTACTGTGTTTTCAGTTTGATTACTTTGTGAAATATAGTCTCTATATTCCCTCCCTGACAGAGTGACATCCTGAATATACACAGTGCTGTCCAATATAAAATTAAAAGTAATACAATAATCCATTTTTACTGATCCTAAAAGACTAATTTCTTGAGGCTTTATTTTGGCTAAGGGAAAGTTCCAACCCTTAACCATATATTCTAATGTTGTTACAAATCCCTCCCAACTAAAGCCACCAACTAAAGCCACCATAATTTTAAGTCCTCCATAAGTTTTGTTAAACCACATGAAAAAAAAAACAAACAAAAAAACCCAAACACATAAAAAATGATCTCTTTAAGTTCAATGGTTCAATTTTCTCTGTGATGTCCTTCTACCCATTCACTGGACCACCTACCAGACAGGTACTAAAAGGTTTGGTAGTTTTTGATAATGAGAGGCACAGCATATCTTGTCCTGTGACATTAGCAAGCATGACCCACACATTTTGCTGTGGCTGCTTCAGGATCCATATGGCTGCTCCTGCAGTCAGCATCCTGAAGGTGATGAAAGCACTGGTCAAACCCATCACACTAGTACTGTTGAGACACAAGCATATCCTTTACCCCAGAATATTAAAGGATAAAGTCCTTCCCTCCAACCTGGATTCAGATCTTTTATCTCTACTTGTGCCTTTTCTTTTATTTGACTATATCCTTCCCCAAAGTGCCTTCCTCTGTCCAGGGATTTAAAAATTGAAGAACATAACATGCTTTAGCAATTGTTTCTTGTGGCATCATACCTGCACTCTCCCTTTTTTGGTTCTATAACATGGACTTGAGGGTACCATGGGCTCCTTCTAGATTTGTCTGGCCTGTTGAAAATGTGGGATTTCTGTGATTGTTTGATGCTCCATTGCTGAAATAATTAAAGTGTCTTTTGTGCTATTGTGAGAGACTAAAAGCTTGTCTCTCCTGGTGTGACTCAACAAAGATAAAATCACTTGATGCTTGCCCAGACAATAGCTGATGTGTGTTGGGCAGAGCCACTGGAACAACTCTTGGAAGGTGCAAAGATAACATCGCTCACTGGGCCACAGCTGGCCTCACAACAATGGACCGAGGCCACCTTCAGGAATATTCATAAGACAAGATAATCTCCACCCATCAAGCACCCTGGAAAGGGAGGATGGTGAGACAATGGATTCACCACCTGTTTCCTGATGTGTAATGAGTGTGTGGGCAGGTAGATGGAGAAGGAGGAGGCGGAGGGCCCCCCCTCCATCCAGACCCCTGCCTAAACACACAGGAATATGCAGAAAGCTTTCCTGGGGAACGATACCTGGATACTTACCTAAGGATGATTTCCTGGCCCCTGAATTCCTGAGGGACAATACTTGGACACATAGCTAAGGACTAAAACCTATAAAAGACTTGGCTAAACCAGCTTTCAAGAATATGTCAATAATTTTGTTACCTTTCTCAAAGACTTCTTCAGCAGTTTTATGATGATGTCATTGATGAACTGAGTGTGTTCTGGAGCACGACCTTTCTCCAAAGAATCATGAATCATTGCATGACAAATTGTTGAACTGTTACCAGCCCTGGGGCAAATCATTAAACCTCTACTGAATGCCTCTCCAGGTGAAAGAAAACTGAGGCCTGCATTCCTCTGCTATGGGAATAAAGAAGAAAACACTATCAGTGTCTATGGTGGCATACCATTCGGCCTCCATGGATTCCAGCTCATACTGGAGTTCCAACATGTCCAACATGTCCATTATTGCTGTCTACAACTACCTGAAGGGTGGTTGTAGCCAGAAGGGGGTTGGTCTCTTCTCCCAGGAAACCAGCACCAGAACAAGAGGACACAGTCTCAAGCTACGCCAAGGGAAGTTTAGGCTCAAGGTAAGGAGAAAGTTCTTCACTGAGAGTCGTTAGCCATTGGAATGGGCTGCCCAGGGAAGTAGTGGAGTCACCATCCCTGGAGGTGTTCAAGAGGGGATTGGACAAGGCACTTGGTGCCATGGTTTAGTCATGAGGTCAGTGTTGATGGGTTGGACTTGTTGATCTTTGAGGTCTCTTCCAACCTTGGTGATTCTGTGATTCTAGCCGCACTCATAGGTGGAGTTACTTCATGCAAGGCACAGAAGTCAACTGTCAGACACCAGTCTCCACTTGGCTTTCACACAGGCCAAATTGGACTGTTGAAATGTGAATGAGTTTTGCTGATGACCTACCCATTGACAAATCAAATTATGAATGGGCACCAAAGAGTCATGGTTGGTTCTGCTCTGTATTGCCTGTGATGCACAGATTGAGAAGCAACTGGAAGTTTCACATCCTCTATTTCATGTTGTCCCACAACTGCAGATTCATCTGAAAGTTCAGATCTAACAAACAGCTTCAATTTTCCTCTATCAATTTCTACAGTTGCTATGCCAAAAGACTATTTGTAACCCTTAGGGTCTTTGAAGTGCACTTCTCTCAGAAAGTCAATTCCCAAAATACGAGGTGCATCAGGTCCTGCCACAATAGTGTGTTCTTCCACTCCTTCCCAGTTAAACTTATGTCAACCTGTATCTTAGTCAACTCTTGAGATCCACCAGTGATTCCTGTAATAGTTATAGACTCTGTCCCTTGATAATTTGATGGTATTATGGTGCACTGAGCTCCTGTGTCAACCAAGGCCCTGTATTTCTGAAATTTTGAAGTGCCAGGCCATTGAATGAATACATCCCAATAGATTCTGTTATCTCCATTATCCCTTTCCTCCCTCTGGCAGGAGACAGGGCACCCCTAATTATGGGGATCACATGGACACATACAGTTGACACAGTCCATAGTGTCAGAATCACTGTTGGAGCAATTAGAGTTGTTCTGGGAAACTGAGGAAGTGCGCTTCTGGTGTTATTACATCTGGCTGTGCCATTCTGCTGCTCCCTCATTCTCTTGAAAAGAACAGAAGTGGGCTGACCATCCCACTTATTCATGTTTTCACCAAATTGGTTATGCAGGGTTATCCAAAGACTCCTATGTGATTGCCACAGTCTATTTTTAATTGGCCATTTCTATTGGCCTTCTAGGAGGATATCTGTTCCTGACAGCTGAAACTTGTATCCACTTGGAAGAGGAAGGACTGATCTCATTCCTCTCTGCCCATTTGGATATTGAGGTTTGTAATTCCTACTTCAGCTATTCTGTACCATCTCTTATCTTTCCAGTTAGAGTTTCAGTGGCTGAGACCAAAGAACTATGTGTGAGACTATCCTCCAATTGCCTCATTGGTCAGTAAAACAACCACAGTAGGAGGTGCTCCACCATAGTGTCTTGCCACAATACTGCCTGCCAAAATGCTAACATAATTAGGAGGAGCAAGTTTAATGAGTTTCTTCGCAAGACCTGTCCCCATATGAATTTCATCAGGATTCAGCATAAATTATTTCTCTCACAGCAAACTCTTTCAAGTGCTTGATTCCTTGATCTATCATAGTCCACTTCAGTGGTTTCCATGGGATATCATCTCGGGATGGATACCTGTGGTGGTTTGAGCCAGATGGGGGGCAAGACTGAGAATCCCTCCCCCACTCCCCCCTCCTCTTTCCCAGTCAAGAGATAAAGGGAAGGGGAAAGAACAGGGAGAGATAAGAGAAGAAAAAAAACAAAACAAAACAAAACCACAGAAAGTAAGGGGGACAAGGGAAAAAAGGGAGGAGGAAAATCTACAGAGAAATAATTTGGAGTTGGTTTGGAAGCAAAATTTTCTTTAAACAATAGATATAGATATAGATATATTTTATATATAAATATATTTTAGATTTTATTGTTGTTTCATTAAGTATGGAAAGTATTCTGATATTAAGAGCAAGTAATGCCTAGAGATAACTACAAGAATGCAAGTTAAAGGAGGCATGATCTTTGTACACTGGACTTTTTTTAAAAAATAATTTCCCTACTTTGACAATATAAAACCTGTCTCTCTGTTAGATGCTGTCATTTCTCCTTGTGGTTTCCAATTATGCAGACCAAAACAGGCCTTGTTCTGAATTTTAATTTGGTTTGCCAAGCTACTGACCAGTTTTATTAGACTTATTAAGGCACAACCCCCCTGTTGCTCTTAAAGTGATGTTTCCATGTGTAATCTAAATGAGAGAGAAGTAGCTTAGATGACTTTTGAAATACTTAGAGAGATTAGGTAACAGCACAACAGTTCAAAAGGCTCAGAGTAAAGAAAGATTATCCTAAATTTTCTTTGTTATTTCCCAAAAAATGTGGTCTGAGCATGAATGTGACTGCTTAAAATTCTAGAGATAGCTACCAAAGATGTTAGGAGATGGCCTGAAGCAAGAGTATAGAGACAAGGTTACCTTAGTTTAAAAATTACTGGAGAGGACCAGTATATTGCTGATGCCTTATTACTGCTCAAAAGTGCTGTAGTAATACAAAACCATTGCATAACAAGGGCCTGTGATTGAAAGGATTGAAGGGCCTGAAATTATGGGATTATAATACAAACTAAAACCAATGTAATGGCAAAGAGTATTAGCTTTTTCTTTCTAGCACTTTAATATAATGAAATATATGGATATAGATATGTAAGTTACATTCACTTCATCAAAATAAGTACCATGATTTTTATAAGGATGTTAACTGGACATGAGTCTGTAATTTAGGTAAGTTATTTAATGTGGTCTGCTTATCAGCAAAAAGTAGGTGCTAAGTATTATTGTGGGTGTGTAATTGCTATGTATGTGCACACAGCTGAATAGCTCCATGTGTTAGTAGCTACATGGTAACACCACAAAGGGCAGTTTAAGTTGGTTATATGTTAAATTAGTATTTTCACAGAATAACACAGAATCACAGAAACATTCAGGTTGGAAAAGATGCTCAGGATTACCAAGTCCAACTGATAACCCCATTCTGCAAGGTTCACTCCTAAACCATATCCCTAAGCACCACATCCAAATGACCTTTAAACACATACAGGGTTGGTGAATCAACCACCTCCCTGGGCAGCACATTCCAATGCCTGACCACTCTTTCTGTGAAAAAAATATTCCTAATGTCAAATCGAAACCTACCCAGTCACAGTTTGAGGCCATTCCCTCTTGTTCTATCTCTAATTACCTGTGAGAAAAGACCAGCACCAGCCTCTCCACAATGTCCTTTCAGGTAGTTGTAGAAGGCAATGAGGTCTCTCCTCAGCTTCCTCTTTTTCAGACTAAACAGCCCCAGCTCCTTCAGTCACTAATGATAAGATTTATTCTCCAGGCCCTTCACTAGCTTCATTACCTTTCTCTGCACTGATTCCAGCACCTCAACATCTCTCTTGTATTGAGGTGCCCAAAACTGGACACAATCCTCAAGGTGTGGCCTCACCAAAGCTGAGTACAAGGGCACAATCATCACAGTATCACAATATCACTAAGGTTGGAAGAGACCTCAAAGATCATCGAGTCCAACCTGTCACCACAGACCTCATGACTAGACCAAGGCACCAAGTGCCACATCCAATACCCTCTTGAATACCTCCAGGGATGGTGACTCCACCACCTCCCTGGGCAGCCCATTCCAATGATGAATGACTCGCTCGGTGAAGAACTTTCTCCTCACCTCGAGCCTAAACTTCCCCTGGCACAGCTTGAGACTGTGTCCCCTTGTTCTGGTGCTGGTTGCCTGGCAGAAGAGACCAACCCCTTCCTGGCTACAACCACCTTTCAGGTAGTTTTATAGAGCAATGAGGTCACCCCTGAGCCTCCTCTTCTCCAGGCTAAACAATCCCAGCTCCCTCAGCCTCTCCTCATAGGGCTTGTGCTCAAGGCCTCTCCCCAGCCTTGTTGTCCTTCTCTGGACACGTTTAAGTGTCTCAATGTCCTTCTTAAACTGAGGGGCCCAGAACTGGACACAGTACTCAAGGTGCGGCCTAACCAATGCAGAGTACAGGGGCACAATGACCTCCCTGCTCCTGCTGGCCACACTATTCCTAAAGCAGGCCAGGATGCCGTTGGCCTTCTTGGCCACCTGGGCACACTGCTGGCCCATGTTTAGGTGGTTGTCAATCAGCACCCCCAGGTCCCTCTCTGTTTGGCAGCTCTCCAGCCTCTCTGACCCTAGCCTGTAGCTTCTGCATGGGGTTCCTGTGGCCAAAGTGCAGCACCTGGCATTTGGACTTGTAAAATGCCATCCCATTGGACTCCGCCCATCTGTCCAGTCGGTTGAGGTCCCTGACCAGAGCCCTTCCATCCTCTAACTGACCAACATCTGCTCCTAACTTAGTGTCATCTGCAAATTTGCTAGTGACTGACTCAATCCCTTCCTTCATCCAGATCATCAATGAAGATGTTAAAGAGGATGGGGTCCAGTACTGATCCCTGGGGGACGCCACTAGTGACTGGCCACCACCTGGATGTGGCACCATTCACCCACCACTCTCTGGGCTCGACCCTCCAGCCAGTTCCTAACCCAGCACAGAGTGTTGTTGTCCAAGCCACAAGCTGACAGCTTAGACAGCAGTTTGCTGTGGGGAACACTGTCAAAGGCCTTGCTGAAGTCCAGCTAGACTACATTCACAGGCCTCCCCACATCCACCAGACGGGTCACCTGATCATAGAAGGAGATCAGGTTGGAGAGGCAGGACCTGCCCCTCCTAAATCCATGTTGGCTGGACCTGATCCCTTGGCCATCCTTCAGGTGCGCAGTTATTGCCACCAGGATAATCTGCTCCATCACTTTCCCTGGCACTGAGGTCAGGCTGACTGGCCTGTAGTTTCCGGGTTCCTCCATCCGACCCTTCTTGTGGATGGGGACCACATTGGCCAGTTTCTGGTCACCTGGGACCACACCGGTGAGCCAGGACTGGAGGAAAATGATGGAGAGTGGCTTGGCTGGCTCATCTGCCAGCTCTCTCAGCACCCTAGGATGGATCCCATCCTGTCCCATGGACTTGTGGGTGGAGGCCACTTGTCCTGAACTCCTGCCTTGCTGTTAAACATTGAGGCAAAGAAGGTGTTCAGGACCTCAGCCTTTTCCTCGTCTTCAGTCACAGTGTTCCCCTCCAGGTCCAATATAGAGTGGAGGTTCTTCTTGCCCTTCTTTTTAGTGTCAATGTACTTGTAAAAATGCTTTTTATTGTCTTTGACAGAGGTGGCCAACTTCAGTTCCAACTGGGCCTTTGCCTCTCTAATTTTATTCCTACATAATCTCACAGCTTCCCTAAACATACCTCGAGAAGCCTTCCTCTCCTTCCAAAGGTGATACAGCCTCTTTTTTCCACTTAAATCCTCCAGGAGCTGCTTGCTCATCCAGGCCGGTCACCTTCCCGGGCAGCTCATCTTTCGGCACGTGGGAACTGCCAGTTCCTGTGCCTTCAAGAGCTCCTGTTTGAAGTAGGTCCAACCATCCTGGACCCCTCAGTTCTTGAGGGTTGATACCCAGGGAACTTTACAAATAAGTTTCTTAAGCAGGCTGAAGTTTGCCCTCTGGAAGCCCAAGGTGAAGGTTCTGGTGGTGCTCCTCCCTATCTCCCTACATATTGAAAACTTCACTGTCTTGTGGTCACTGCACCCAAGGCAGCCTCCCATGATCACATCTCCCACCTGCCCTTCTCTGTTGGAGAACAGCAGGTCAAGCAGAGCCTGACCCCTGGTAGGCTCACTTAACAGCTGCATCAGGAAGCTGTCCTCCATGCGCTCCAGGAATCTTCTGGACTGCCTCTTCTCTGCTGAATTAAGTTCCCAGCAGATATCAGGCAGGTTGAAGTTGCTGACAAGTACAAGATCTGATGATCTTGAGACAGCCTCCAGTTGCGTATTTCATCTGCCTCCTCATCCTGGTTGGTTGGTCTATAACAGACTCCAACCAGGATGTCAGACTTGTTAGGCCTCTCTCTGATTTTAACCCAGAGGCTCTCAATCCTTTCATCCTCCACCTCAAGCTCTGTGGCAAAGAGCAACTCCCTAATATACAGAGCCACCCCTCCGCCTCTTCTCCCTCACCTGTCTCTCCCAAAGAGTCTGTAACCCCCCAGCGTAGCACTCCAATCGTGCGTGTTATCCAACCATGTTTCTGAGATGGCAACTATATCATAGTCTTCCTGGTGGACCAGGACTTCCAGTTCTTCTTGCTTGTTGCCCATACTGCATGCATTGGTCTACATGCACTTCAGCTGGGCTCTCAATTTCTCAATTAACCATAATTTGTGTCCCACTCTCTCCTCTTCAGAGAGACTGTTTCCTCACAACCCCCCTTCTGACCTAGTTTAAAGCCCTCTTATATAAGCCCTCTTAAAGCCCTGATATATAGATAGATAGATACATAGATAGATAGAGATAGAGATAGAGATAGAGATAGATAGAGATAGAGATAGAGATAGAGATAGAGATAGAGATAGAGATAGAACAGGAAGGGTTCACAAGGGTATGGAACAAGGATGGATAAGGAGATATACAAAACCAATAGTCCTTTAAAGAAGCGTAGATGCAGCAGGCCCGACCACGTGGCAGAGAACCAGGAAGCCAGCAGCAACTATCCTTTCATCCCAGCGAGGCAGAAGCAAAAGAGAGCCAAATGCCTGATGTACCCTCCCCTTTATAGTTTTGCTGGACAGGGAGGGGGAGTGGAACAGACCAACTCAGTTTTCCCAGGGGGAAAAACCACGTCCAGGGAGAGCAGGGCTCTCACAATCACTCCCCCCACTTTCAGGATGGGCATAATCCATCACAGTCCACCCCTCTGTTCCACTTCCACTGTCCTGTCAGTCCCTTCATCCAATCATGACATGTGCTATTAGAATCCTCAATGCAAGTCCCTCCTTATCCCGTCTGTCTCTCTCTCAGGACAGTCTCTCCCTCTCTGGTGCTGGTCAGTGTATGTGGTGCTTGAGCTGGGCAGGGATGTGGAGAAGAATCAGGAACCAGGAAACAGTCTGTCTTTGAAAGGGAAAGAAAAATTAGGAATAATCCATTGCTGTAGGGAAACAGGAACAGTCCTTTGCTGTGGGGCATCAAGAACAGGTACAGGTGAGATGATGCAGGAGCTCTCTGGATTGGTGTGCGGTGTGTTCGTGTTGAGTCCTGGTTGCTAGGCTGGTATTAAACTAGGAGAGGAAAAACTTAGAACAACTTATAAATATTATGCAGTGACTATATTACATTGATCTGCATTGCCCCATCTGAGTTCATCCCCTCTCTGCCAGAGTCACGTTCCACTGTGGGATACACCGAATGTCCCCAGTTTCTAACATGACCCAGTTTCTGTGACCAGGCCTCTCAGCAAACACCACCCCTTGGGTTGGTTTGTCCCCACCAGCAGCAGGGAAAATCCACACTGACTTCCCCAGCAGCTTTTTCTCAGCAATCACAGGAACTCCATCTCCATCCACTGTTTGCAGCAGGTCAGACTAAGCAGGATCAGCTCGGTTTACAGATCCTCTGCTGTTCACTAACCAAGTGGTCTGAGCTAGGTGTTTTTCCCAGTTCTTAAAGGTTCCACCCCCCCATGGCTTTTAGGGTGGTCTTTAGCAAGCCATTGTAGCGCTTGATCTTCCCCGCAGCTGGTGCACGGTATGGGATGTGGTAAATCCACTCAGTCCCATGTTCCTTTGCCCAGTTCCTTATGAGGTGGTTCTTGAAGTGGGTTCCATTGTCTGATTCAATCCTCCCAGGGGTGCTGAGTCTCCACAGGACATGTCTTTCTAGGCCCAGCATGGTGTTGTGAGCAGTGGCATGAGGTTTCCAGCCACCTTGCACTTGCCTCCACCATGCTGTCTGCCACTGTGAGACCAAGGAAGGCTGATGTAGTTGATCTGCCACGCTTCTCCCTACTGAATTATCATGGTATCGCCAAGGTTGGAAGAGACCTCAAAGATCATCAAGTCCAATCTCTGGTCCAGTTTGAACAGGTCCCAGAGCCATAGCATGGACCACCTTTCATTTTATCTGCTCAAATGGTATCTGCTGCTCAGGTCCCCATTGGAAAGCATTTTTCTTCTGTGTTACATGGAAGAGAGGTTTCACAATTTGACTGTACGCAGGAATGTGCATTTTCCAGAAACCCACAAGCCCCCAAAAGGACTGTGTCTCTTTCTTATTTGTGGGTTGCACCATAGTGGCTACCCTGTTCACCACCTCCTGAAGGGATGTGGTGATGGCCATCTTGCCATTGAACACCCAGGAACTGGATCTCCCTGGCAGGCCTTATACTTTGCTTCTCTTTATGGCAAAGCCAGCCTCCAACGGGATATCAGTTATCCTCTCACCCTTCTGGTAAACTTCCTCTGCTGTCTCACCCCATACAATGATGTCATCAATGAACTGCAGATGCTCAGGGGCTCTACGTTTCTCTAAGGCAGTCTGGATCACCTCATGGCAGATGGTTGAGCTATGGACCCAGCCCTGAGGCAACTGATTCCAATAGTACTGTACTCCCCTCCAGGTGAAAGTGAACTGTGTCCTGCATTCTTCTGCAATGGGAATGGTGAAAAAGGCATTAGCAATGTCAGTTGTAGCATACCACTTGACTGCCTTTGATTCCAACTCATACTGGAGCTCCAACATGTCTGGCACAACAGTTCTGATTAGAGGAGTCACTTCATTCAGGCCACAGTAGTCCACGGTCAGTCTCCATTCATCATTTGACTTCCACACTGGCCATATTGGGCTGTTGAAGGGGGAGTGAGCCTTGCTGATCACCTTCTGGCTCTCCAGTTGTCGAATCAGTTGGTGTATGGGATGCAGAGAGTCTCTGTTGGTCCTGTATTGCCTGTGATGTACTATGCGAGAGGCAATAGGTAACTTCAAATCCTGCCTCTTATGGCTGCCCACTATGAGGGGTCATCTGACAGTTTGGGTGTGGTAGACAGCTGTTCTTTGCCTGCAGTGTCTACAGCTGCTATCCCAAATGCCCACTTGTGCCCCCTAGGGTCCTTGAAGCATCTCTCCCACAGAAAGTCAATGCCAAGAATGCAAGGTGCATCTGGATCAGTGCTTTCTCTACTCATTCCTGGTCAGGCTTGTCTCAGCCTGCAGTACAGTCAAATCTTGTGAGGCCCCGGTGACTCCCTGAATGCTTATGGGCTCAGCCTCTTTGTACCTCAATGGTATCAGGGTGCATCGGGCCCCTGTGTCCACCAGAGCTCAGTACTTCAAGGCTTCTGAAGTGCCAGGCCATTTCACACAGACATCCCAGTACACTCTGTTGTCCCTGGCCTCCACCTGGCTGGAGGTAGGGCACCTCTAATGATGGTGGCAATGCTCACACCTATCACAGGGTCCTGTGTTGCTAGGAGAAGGGTCTCTTGAATGAGAGGGAAACTGGGGCAGCCCTTCTCCGGGACGAATTATCCTCAGTGTGGCCACCTTGCAGTTCCTACACTTTGTTCCAGAGGGCAGAGGTGGGTTGGGTGTGCCAGGTGTCCATGTTCTCTCCATGGTCACAGAGGATCCTTCACAGAGACCCCCTTGACATCCCCCAATTGGCTTGGGGTGATCGCCTAGGGGAAGGTCACCTATTCCTGATTGCTGAAACATGGACCCATTCTGAAGGAAAAGGGGAAGGGCAAAAAGAAGTATTGTTCCCCTTTTTCAGTTCAGACATGGAGGTCTCAATCTCTGACAATGTCTTTAGTCATAGTTTCTATGGCTGAGATTATGGGTTTCTGATTTACACCATCCTCATATTACCTTAAATTACCTTAGCAAACTCATAGACAATTTTTGGACTTCCATCCTGTCCAGTCAGGAGTATCCCTCCTAATATGTCAACATGTTTTTGAGGGGCACCCTGGGTGAGTTTCTTTATGACGGACCATCTCATAGGCACCTCTTCTGGGTCCAAAAGAAGCCAGCCATCTCCATAAATTGTGAATGGTGCCACATCCTGTGGCAATGGTAGCAATAAGCAGTGTGAGCAATTTGGCAGTATAAGCGGTGGTAGGCCATGCTCAGTATAAGTGCAGAAGTAGCTAGCAGTTTAGCAAAACAGTGCTGGGCTAGCAGCATGTAACTAAAGCAAGGCACTGGTAGCTATAAACACAGAAAGTTATCTGGGAATAACAGGACGCACACCTGCATCAACAACCTCGCATGTTATTAGTAGTTTGACCAATAATCTATAATAGTGCAATGTGTGGTCACTCATGGGGAGCCAATTAAGCTATGCCAATGATGCTCTCTGAGTCTATATAAGCTGTAGAAGTTCTCTTAATAAATGAACAATACTAGATCATATTGGTCATCCATACTGACTCCATTCTCCGTTGCCAAAAACATCCAGCTGGCAACCAGTCACTAGTGGTGTCCCCCAGGGATCAGAGCTAGGCCCCATGCTCTTTAGTATCTTTATCGATGATCTGGATGAGGGAATTGAGTCCATCATTAGTAAATTTGCAGACAACACCAAGGTGGGGGCAGGTGTTGATCTGTTAGAGGGTAGGAGAGCTCTGCAGAGGGACCTTGACAGGCTGGTCAGATGGGCAGAGTCCAACGGCATGAGATTTAATACATCCAAGTGCCAGGTTCTACACATTGGCCACAACAACCCCATGCAGTGCTACAGGCAAAAAGGGACCTGGGGGTGTTGATTGACAGCCAGCTGAACATGAACCAGCAGTGTGCCCAGGTGGCCAAGAAGGCCAGTAGCATCCTGGCCTGTATCAAGAACAGTATGGCCAGCAGGAGCAGGGAGGTCATTGTACCCCTGTACACTGCACTGGTTAGGCCACACCTTGAGTACTGTGTCCAGTTCCGGGCCCCTCAGTTTAGGAAAGACGTTGGCTTGCTGGAACGTGTCCAGAGGAGAGCAAAAAAGCTGGTGTGAGGTTTGGAGCACAAGCCCTTTGAAGACAGGCTGACGGAGCTGGGGTTGCTTAGCCTGGAGGAGGATCAGGGGAAACCTTGCTCTCTACAACTACCTGAAGGGAGGTTGTAGCTATGTGGGGGCTGGTCTTTTCTCTCAGGCAACCAGCACCAGAACAAGAGGACACAGTCTCAAGCTGTGCCAGGGGAGGTTTAGGCTGCATATTAGGAAGAAATTCTTCATAAAGACAGTAAATGCCCATTGGAATGGGCTGCCCAAGGAGGTGGAGTCACCATCACTGGAGCTGTTTAGGAAGAGACTTGATGGGATGCTTGGTGCCATGGTTTAGTTGATTAGTATTGGATGATAGGTTGGACATGATGATCTCGAAAGGTCTCTTCCAACCCAGTTTACTCTATTCTATTCTATTCTATTCGATTCTATCCAGCACAGCCATTTGTCTCAGATACTGTATGCTCCGTTCCATAGCTGTCCATCTAATTGGGGCCCAGGACAGGTCGTCTTTTGAGCGGTACTGGCTCTTTATGACATTGAGAATTTGGGCCCAGAGAGTGTGTGTCCATTGAGTTTGGCTAACTCTTTGTTCAGGCCAGCATCACAAGTCAGGGAGCCTAAAAGCTTTGCCTCCCTCTTATCCAGGTCCACTGTGTCCACCCCCTCATCCCAACATCTCAGGGCCCAGCTTAGTATTGGCTCAACTTCTTTCCGTGTGTAATCCAGACGAGTTTGCCTTAATTCCTTTCTGGGTAGAGATGTAAGAGTTATTATTCCCTGATCCAAGTCATCCTCATCCACCTCTGGGATCTGCAAGGTGCTAGGCCCTGCTGATGTGACTTCCTCGCCATCCATGTTTGGAGATGATTTTTGTCTCCTTTTCCTGCGTGTGGTCACAGGTGCTAGGGAAACTGCATGGGCAGGAGCATCAGGGGTGGAACTGCTGGTGGTGGGGCAAACCCTTGTGCCTGGGGCTCGGGCTGAGATCAGGAAGCCCTTTTCTCTGGGCAGCACTCACTACAATCTGACCCCTCCTTCTTTCTGTTTACACAGTGCTTGCAGTGCTCACAGCACACACCCTCCCGGTTGTTAGAGCTTACAAAAGACTGCCTCATCCATCTGCAAAGAGCTCTTAATGGGTTAGTGCTACACCCACCCGGCATGGTCACAGCAAATGCTCCTATAAGGATTATATTTAAGAATATAGAGCATATTGTAATGTAATCAAAGACATTTTTATCTATACTGTTAGTTTCATAGTTTCTATGTTAGAGAAATTACCACTGCCAGTGAATTTCAAAGAATTCAAGAGGTACATGCTGTGAGAAACGAACTCACTGCTGAAATTTATAACCAGTTTATTATAAAATAAAGGCAACACAGCGCTGGGCGCATAGCGAGTTTGCTAGAGGCGCACCTTAACAACATGAGTTGAACTTATATAGGCGGCAAACATCATATATTCCCCAGCACGCTCCCACCCCTCTCCATCAGGACTGGGACAAAACCTGCACTTTTAACCTGGCCAGTCTTTAGACCTGTTGGCGCCTCACCTTTCTCTCCCAATGCCCCACACAATACAGACCATCACCAATCAATCAGCCCAACGACCGAACCCCACGGTCCCCAGTAATTCCCCTTGCAAAAGCCAAACACAATTTCTCACAATCCCTCCCCTTCTTTCTACTACATTTGGCTTGAGCCATAATAACCTAACTTGGCAACAATTCTACAACAAGCAAAAGGATTCCAATTTCAACTTCCTGGTAAAAGGAATGGAATAATAACTGATGTTCCTTGCCTGAAAATATTTCCTCTTTTACTTTAATAGGCACCATACACAGGGAGTGGGTATGGTATATCTGGGTGACAACTTTCTCCCTCCAAGTGGTTAATCCTGGGAATTAGGAGTCCGGTTTGACTTGCAGCTCCACTCACATGGCCTATGGGGTTGCTGCCCACAGCCGTGGCTCTGGATCTTCTTTGTGGCAATTACAGAGGTCTACCCAGTCTTGCCTCCTTCAGTCCCCACCAATGCTCTGCTTGGACCATGTCTCCTTCCCTTGTCCAAGGAGGTTGTTCCAATTTCAAACCCCGACCTGTTTCTAGTTTGTGATGTTTTCAGGCAAGGACCATTACCACTCCTATTCTGATACTAGCTTTATGTCCACCATTTGGGGTACCACAGTCCATTCAGTGGATGGATCCACCAGTCCTTTAGCTCTGGTTGCATGTTGGCTGTCTGCATTGCAGTCTCTGTGGTCCCACTAGCCGAACACAGTTTTTGGTACTTTAACACAAAGAACATAGATGAATCCTCTGTCCTCAATGTTCCAACAAGCCAATTTACATTTGATAATTTTGAACCCACAGGAAACCTAATTACATAACTACAAAGGCATACATTTATAACCACACACACAAATTTAAGTTTTCAACCTGTTTACCATTACTATTGTTGGAGAAGAATTTATCCACACCTGGGGACATGGACTTCTTCCAGTTCAGTCAGGATAAAATACTCCTCAATTATAACAAATACCATTTCTTACAACATTTACACTTTACCCATCCCCAATGACATCAAGTCCCAGGATGTTTTATACACAGAATGAAATGGGGCTTTCCTCAATGTTTTCTTACAATGCAGATTGATGTCACACAATGACAGATGTTTCAAAAGGTGGGTTTGTCTCGCTGGCTCCAGAGCCTTCAGACCGAGGTGTTCATAAGCACATTCCTGAAGTGGTCCTTTTGCTCATGAAGCATGTGTCCACCCTTGTTCTGCAGTACAGACAGCTGGATCTGTTGTTAACAAAACCAAGAAAAGATCCTTCCCAGGGGGAAATTAGTGACTCTCCTTTCCAAGCTTTTAACAATTTATCCCCAGCTTTAATTTTATACAAAATAAAAAGTTGCTTTCTGGGCCTCCTCTACTAATAAGCAAATTGGCCCTCACCTACTTACAGAATCTAGTAACTTGGAACAATGCCCTACAGGATTTTTACTTCCAGTCCAGTCCTGGGTCAACACCCCATGTGCTGTTTGACTTACAAAAAAAGATCAGGCAAATTTAAAGCAGGGCATCAATCAACATTCTTTTTATTTATCCAATCACTCATCATCTTCTGGACTCCATTTAATATTACTATTGAATTTTCCTTTTTTTTTTTTTTTCTATCCATAATCAACGGTACCCCAGAAATCAGAGCAGCTGCTTGATTTCTGACCTTCCCTTACAGCAGTTACCAACATTCTAACTTTCGCCTTCTGTTTCTCTTCATCCCTCCCTCCTTACAAACACTTTATGAGCTTCACATCCTCTTGTCAATCCTCGATCTTTTCCAATTTCTTTCCAATATCTGCCCATGATTTGTCACGAACTGCATCCTAATAAGTATCACCCCAGATGCAGAATTGGGACCTATTCCAGAATACATCTGCAAACTTCTCTTTAATCTGACCATCCACTCCGTAGGAGGCTTCTTTTGATGCTCACTAGAGGCTTTATCAAAATTTCTGGGCCCAGTTTCTTTAATATCCTGTATTACATCCCATGTTCTGTCTCCCTTGAAGCTGTTGATAGTCCCACTGAGGATCTTGATTAGGCCACTTCTGATTTCCTGGTGCCCCCCCCCAACCCCCCTTCTCCCATATTCTCATGCCAGCCTGGTCTGCCTTTTCCTTGTCTTTGTCCTTATTCTCAGTTGTTAATGTAAATATGGGAACAGGGGTAGGGCATGAAGCCCTAATCCAAACAGCAGCATATTCAGCTTCTTCCCTACTAAACCACTTTTTAGAATTCACATGATGGTCCAAAGCTTGGCAAATCCAATCATCAAAAGATAAACCATTTCTCAACTCGTCATCATCCCAATACTGTAATATGATCCCTAACGCGCTCTCTGGGATGGGAATGGGAGGGAGTTCTGATGACTTGTTTTTCTTTTGTCCCATTCTCCTGATCACTAATCACTGACCGGGGATCAAAACCGAGTGGTGGCAGTTGGAAGCGCAGGCTCCGAGCCATTAGCCTGCTCCCTGCGAACAACCAACCCCCCTTCACTGTGCCGATCCCTTGCAAAGTCAAACAGCAAAAAAAAACCCCTCACATGCCGCAGCCCAGGTCCCTGCCCTCCTGCGGGAGCCTGAAACCACAAAAAAAAAACTCCTTCCTGAACCAGGTCCCTCAAACCAAGGTCCCCCCCTAGAAACCGGAACGTCAAACCCATGAGCGTAACCGCGCCACGGGCCCCCACAATTCAAGCCCCCCCAAGGAACCGACCGCAGGATACAAAAAACTCCCAAACTGGCTCCCCCATCGCCAGAAACCAGGACGTCAAACCTGTGACTGCCACTGTGACGCGGGCCCCCATGGCCCAGGCCCCTCTAGAAACCGGACCGCAGGATACCAAAAAAACCCTGAACCGGCTCCCTCACCACCGGGACGCTGGACACCAGGACGCAGCGCTGGTCGCCCGATCCCTACGGACGACCAGTCTCCACAGCCCCTAGACCGTAGAAACAACACTGCCCCTTCACAGCCCGAAAATACCCCAACAATCCTTGCCTTGGGGTTTGAAGAGACACAATCCTTCTTCCAACCCTAATTGCCCCTTATCCCGAGATATATACACCTAACCGCCCTCTATTTTCTTCTGACCGTCATCTGCCCCTCTTCCAGAACTTCCCTTATGTCAACTGAACTATCTCTCCCTAGTAAATTATGTCTTGCACTTGGTGCTACACTAAGATATATCCTAGCCCAATTCTAGCTTCAGTCTCCAATTTAACATCCTGAGCTACCGGGACTTTAAACCTTTCCCCTTTTGCCCCTAAAACTCGCTCTCCACACCCCCTCTAGGAACCTTGGTGTCTCGGTCCGGAGAGGGAAGGAGACACAGTTCTTTTGAATATTCCCATGTTGTGAAATTAAAGGCATAAGCGAAGCCAAAATATCAACAGCTAGACTATTTATTACATAAATAAAATGGAAATAAGAAGGCGAGAGGGAGAAGATAGAGAGGGAGAGAGAGAAGAGAGAGAGAAGAGGAAAGGAATTATATTACCACACCCCTCACCCCAATAGCCCAAGGCAGTTTGAGTCTGTGGAGGAAAGGTGCTGCAGGAGATGCTGGGTTTGTAGAGAAAGGGTGCTGAGGCTTTGGCTGGAGGATAGATGAGGTCCACTGGGCAGCGTGGGTCAGCTCCATGAGTGGCAGCAAGTGGCACTTGGGACACGGAGAAAGGGTTCAGTCTGCTTCCTTCCTTCTCAGCGGCATGGTCCTCCTTCAGCGTTTTTCTCTCCTGCGTTTTTCTTCCACTGCGGTTTTCTTCCTCCTGAGCCAGTAGTGGTCAAGTCTTTTATACAGTTTTAGTCCTTAGGTATGTGTCCGAGCATTGTCCCTCAGGAATTCAGGAGCCAGGAAATCATAAGTATCCAGATATCGTTCCTCAGGAAGTCTTTTTGTGTATTCGTGTGAGTTTGGACAGTGGTCTGGATGGGGGGGGGGGGCCTCCGCCTCCTTCCTCTCCATCTCCCTGCCTACCCACTTATCACACATCAGGAGACAGGTGGAGAGTCCACTGACTCATCACCCTCCCTTTCTGGGGGTATCTGATACCTAGGAAATGATAGGCGTGATGGCTGGGTCCTTGGGTCATTGTTGTAAGCCAGCTGCAGTCCAGTGTTATCACGATGCACTCGCAAGGTGATTTGCATCCAGGATTGGTATTGTCTGGGCAAGCAGCAAGTGATTTTATCTTTGTTGAATCATAAAGGAATTTAGACTCTCACACTTGGTAACACCAGTAACCCTCCTTCTCCGACCTGAGCCTAGCCACCTCCTGGGCCTGATCCTTTAGCAGTCCCTGGTGGGCCCTCCGCACTACCGCAGGTGCTGTTGGCGCCTCACCTTTCTCTTCCAATGCCCCACACAATACAGACCATCACCAACCAATCAGCCCAACGACCGAACCCCACGGTCCCCAGTAATTCCCCTTGCGAAAGCCAAATATTAGAAACAATTTCTCACAAGACTAACCTGGTTTCCCAGGAGGGAAACCCCCCTCTGGGGAGAGCAGGACTTTCACAACCCCTTCCCCTACCCCCCCACCACCACTTTCAGGATGGGTGTAACCCATCACAATGCCACTTCAGAACAGCCAATAAAAGGCATGCCCACAGAGAAACTTTCACAATGGAACTTCCTATGTACTTATCCAATCCAGAATCCTTTGCAAGGGTTCCCAGCTGTTTTGCAGACTCATCATCTGCTACTAAAGCAGAGGCATCATAGGATCTTCCCAACCAACTCATTATTGGTTCGGGGTCTCCTCTGAGAAAATCTTTTCTTACATGTCTAATTTCCTGCCTGGGTGCCTTGGCTGCATATCATACTTACCTCTATCATCATGAGAACATCTTCATCATCCTCATATTCTTCATCCTGCTGTCCTAGGGGACTCTCTGCTAGAAGCCTCTGTTGGATCACCTTAAATTCAGAATCACCTTCCTTGGTTCCTGTTCTCTTAGAATCCTTACCCTGCTTTGTATCTTCACCCCCTATTGGTGGCTTCACTAATTTAAAAAGATAATTTAAAAAGAGACTGTCTCTTCCTCTTCATTACCTTTCTCACCTTCTTGGCTTGACTTCTTGTCTGCATTTGAGCAGAAGTACCCTCAGACATACCCTCAAAGGGGTCATCCAAGACTGGTTTTTTTGTCTGTCTTACATGGGGTGGATGGAGCTGGATAAGAAGGATCCTTTTCCACAGTAACAACCAGGTTTACAGACACTGGTGCTGCTTGGAAAGACACAGCTGAATTGGAAAAAGTTGTTGGCATAAGAACAGCATTACTGAGCCCTCTTGGGGACCCTGCTGCTGCTGCTGGACATATTTCCATTCCAGCCACTCTAGGCAGAATTCTCTCTGCCTCCTGAGCCCTGATAATGGCCACTACCTCCTTGCCTCCTATCACCTTCCCCACTGCCCTTGGAAAACAAGTACGGGGCACTGGAGGTCAAGGGTGAGGTGATTCTGATTCTGGAGGACACACCATCTGGGGTTTTCCCTGAGGCAAAACAGCCTAAGATTAAACAGCCTTCCCCCAGCATCAGGACTTGCTCCCTTAAAAAAAAAAAAAAAAAAAAAGGAGGGTAATTGTTATTGGTGATTCCCTCCTGAGGGGAACAGAAGGCCCCATATGTCAGCCAGACCCTTCTAACAGGGAAGTTTGTTGCCTCCTGGGCAATACCCTTAGTTGCAGGAGGGAATACCAGAAGGAACAGGTCAGCAGCTATAATGGCTTAGTGGCTTAGAGGCTGGTGCAGTAAAAAGAATTTTGGGTTTTTCGATCTAGGAAGATTCTAGGAAGGGAATTGGCAGGTCTCATCGATAGGGCTTTCAACTAGAGTCGAAGGGGGAAGGGGCTGAAACCAATCCCCCCAGACAGGAGTCTGAGGGTGGTAAACTGGGGTCAGGGGTGAAACCAGCAGTCCAGCTGAAGTGCATGTACACTAATGCACAAAGTATGGGCAACAAACAAGAGGAGCTGGAAGCCTTGTTACAGCAGGAAAGTTATGATGTAGTTGCCATCACAGAGACGTGGTGGGATGAATCGCATGACTGGTGCGCTGCAATTGATGGCTACAGGCTCTTCAGGAGAGACAGGCAAGGAAGAAGGGGTGGAGGGGTGGCCCTGTACATCAGGGAGGAACTAGATGCCATTGAGCTGGAGATCAGGGATGATCGGGTTGAGTGCTTGTGGGTGAGAATTAGAGGGAAGAGCAGCAGGGCAAACATCCTGGTTGGAGTCTGTTATAGACCACCCAACCAGGAGGTTGATGAGTCATTCTATAGGCAGCTTAAGGCTGTCTCAAGATCACCTGACCTTGTTCTCATGGGCGACTTCAACCTGCCTGATATCTGCTGGGATCTCAACACAGCAGAGAGGAGGCAGTCTAGGAGGTTCTTAGAGTGCATGGAAGACAGCTTCTTATCCCAGGTGCTGCGTGAGCCTACCAGGGGTAAGGCTATGCTTGACCTCCTCTTCACCAATATGGAAGGGCTGGTGGGTGATGTGGTGGTCGGAGGGTGTTTAGGGGCCAGTGACCATGAGATGATTGAATTTTCAGTATTCAGTCAAGCTAAGAGGGGCAGCAAGAAGACCTCCACTCTGGACTTCTGGAGGGCAGACTTCAGGTTACTCAAGGAACTAACTCAGAAGGTTCCTTGGGAAACAGCCCTTAAAAACAAAGGGGTCCAGGAGAGCTGGAGCTACTTCAAGGAAGAACTGTTGAAGACGCAGGAACAGGCTGTGTCAATGTGCTGGAAGATGAGCCACTGGGGCAGACAGCCAGCCTGGATGGGTAATGAACTTTTAATAGAGCTGAGCGACAAAAAGAGGGTGTATCATCTTTGGAAGAAAGGTGAGGCAACCCACGGAATGTTTAAGGATGTTGCTAGGTCTTGTAGGAAGAAAATTAGGGAGGCAAAAGCACATTTGGAGCTTAAACTGGCCTCTGCTGTGAAGGACAACAAAAAGTCCTTCTATAAATACATGAATAGCAAGAGGAAGGGCAAGGACAACTTCCACTCCTTGGTGGACATGGAGGGGGACATTGTAACAAAAGATGAGGAAAAGGCAGCGGTACTTAACACCTTCTTTGCCTCAATTTTTACTAGCAGGACAGAATGTCTTCCAGACAGCTGGCCTGCAGAGCTGGCAGAAGGAGCCAGGGAACTGCATAGTTTCCCTCTGTTCCAGGACAAGGGACTAGTTAGAGATCTCCTCAGCCGCTTGGATCCCCACAAGTGCATGGGACCAGATGGGATCCATCCTAGGGTGCTGAGAGAGCTGGCAGATGAGCTGGCCAAGCCACTCTCCATCATGTTTCAGCAGTCCTGGCTCACTGGAGAGGTCCCAGAAGACTGGAAGCTGGCCAACGTGGTGCCCATCCACAAGAAGGGCCGGTTGGATGAGCCAGGGAATTACAGGCCTGTCAGCCTGACCTCAGTGCAAGGCAAGGTTATGGAACAGATCATCTTGAGTGCAATCACACAGCACTTAGAGGATGGCCAAGGGATCAGGCCCAGCCAGCATGGATTTAGGAAGGGGTGGTCCTGCCTGACCAACCTGATCTCCTTCTATGATCAGTTGACCCCCCTGGTGGATGTGGGGAGGCCTGTGGATGTAGTCTATCTGGACCTCAGCAAGGCCTTTGACACTGTCCCCCACAGCAAACTCCCGGCCAAGCTGTCAGCCCATGGCTTGGACAGGAGCACACTGCGATGGGTTAGGAACTGGCTGGAGAGCCAGTGGTGGTGAATGGTGCCACATGCAACTGGTGGCCAGTCAGTAGTGGTGTGCCCCAAGGATCAGTTCTGGGTCCCATGCTCTTTAACATCTTTATTGATGATCTGGATGAGGGCATTGAGTCCATCATCAGTAAATGTGCGGACGACACGAAGCTGGGGCCAGGTGTTGATCTGCAGGAGACTAGAGATGCTTTGCAGAGAGACCTCAACAGGCTGGACAGATGGGCAGAATCCAATGGCATGAGATTTAACACATCCAAGTGCCAGGTTCTGCACATTGGCCACAACAACTCCATGCAGAGCTACAGGCTGGGGTTAGAGTGGCTGGAGAGCGGCCAGGCAGAGAGGGACCTGGGGGTACTGGTCGATGGTAGGCTGAACATGAGCCTGCGGTGTGCCCAGGCAGCCAGGAGGGCCAATGGCATCCTGGCCTGTATCAAGAACAGCGTGGCCAGCAGGAGCAGGGAGGTCATTGTGCCCCTGTACACTGCACTGGTTAGGCCACACCTCAAGTACTGCATCCAGTTCTGGGCCCCTCAATTTAGGAAGGATGTTGACATGCTGGAGCGTGTCCAGCAAAGGGCACCAAAGTTGTTGAGGGGTTTGGAACACAAGCCCTGTGAGGAGAGACTGAGGGAGCTGGGGCTGCTTAGCCTGAAGAAGAGAAGACTCAGGGGTGACCTTATTGCTGTCTACAACTACCTGAAGGGAGGTTGTAGACAGGCAGAGATTGGTCTCTTCTCCTGGGCAACCAGCATCAGAACAAGAGGACACAGTCTCAGGCTGCACCAGGGGAGGTTTAGGCTGGAGGTTAGGAGGAAGTTCTACACACAGAGAGTGATTGCCCATTGGAATGGGCTGTCCGAGGAGGCGGTGGAGTCACCATCACTGGAGGTTTTCAGGAGGAGACTTGATAGGGTGCTTGGTTGCATGGTTTAGTTGATTAGGTGTTGATGGATGATAGGTTGGACGTGATGATCTTGAAGGTCTCTTCTAACTTGATTTATTCTATTCTATTTTCTAAAGGATTTGTTGCATGCATGAGACTTCGCCCAACCTCTTCAGCAGTAAAAACCTACACAAGGAATTTACCAAATTTCTTTCATGGTCTCATCACCTGAGCACCTTTTTGACACATTTTCCTTGTGCATTCTCACTAGTTCCCTAGATGTCTTTCTTCTTTAGATACAGTTAGAAAACTTTGCACTATCACCTTTAGTTTCCTTAGCAAAGTGATTTTTCATACCATCTTACGTTCCCGTTTCCAGTTTCAACCAGTCCATATATTGGCTGTCTTGTCTTCTGCATTTAAAGCAAGCTTTTAATTTCTTAATGTAAATCTTTCCCCTGCAACATCTACTCAATTTTTTTCTAATGAGTCAAACATGACATTCTTGGATCACCTTGTCTGTAGGCTTCTTTGTTTTGAGACTGCCATATTTTTACATAATTAAAATACATGCTGTATTTATGTGGATAAATACTGCATGTGTGATCTACCTGATCTCCTCTCTCCCATTACCATTATAAACCTAACTGTATTGTAATTGTAACTACAGAAATGTCCAAGTAATCCATCTTCAGGCCACTCTTCAGTGTCATCTGTGACCAAGTGCAGAAGAGCACCCTACCATAAATTATCCCAGAATCATTCTTGAGATGTTATCTACCCAGTATTAAAAAAAAACCAACAACCCACTATATTTAACACACTTCTAATACAGATTTTATTTCTTCAGCTATATTATTTAGTTACAGTTCATACTAAATAGTGGTGATCACAGAACTATAAAGGGCAGCTTTTTTGTTTTCTAACTTCCAGATTAAATTTGCATTGGTAGTGAATATTTAACCTTTTGGAGAGTTTATAGCATCCTGGTGACATCATCTTATCTAGATGATTAAGGACAGATTCAGTGTTCCAATCACAGAAAACATTTGGTTTCAATGGGAGATTTAATTGGAACAATCACTTGCTGTGTTGAAATTGCCCCACTGAACAGCATTTGCCCCACTGAACAGCATTGCTGGCCTTTTCTTTGCAGGAAATTAAAGCTTCTGACAACTATGAATCATGATTATTATTATTTCAGCCCAAAATAAGGATTAAATATGAATTTTCCAAATCAAAGATAGAAAAGTTCTCATTTGTGCAAACAGAATATTGCAGATACCAATTTGTTTGGATTTGTTTTCCTAAGTTGTCCTCAAGAGGTACTTTGTGTATGTCCTGTGGTTCCAACTACTGGCTAAAATCATTGCCATCCCTCCTCTGGTTAATCATGTATACAATTATTACTTGATTTTTATAAATTAGTAATAAGCATTGACTGCTGTCAGACTAAGGTCTCTATCTTCTTCCCACAGTTGTCAAATAAAAATGAAAAAACACTCGTTGCTTCTCAGGCTGTCCATCACAGACAATACAGAACCAACCGTGACTCTGTTGCCCATTCAGAATCTGATTCATCAGCTGGAGAGTCAGAAAATCATCAGCACAACTCATTCACCTTTCAACAGTCCAGTGTGGCCTGTGCGAAAGCAGAATGGAGACTGGCATCTGACAATCGACTACCATGCCCTGAATGAAGTAACTCCACCTATGAGTGTGGCAGTACCAGGCATGATGGAACTCCAGTATGATCTGGAATGCAAAGAGGCTAAATGATACGCTACCATAGACATTGCTAATGCTTTCTTCTCTATGCCCATAGCAGAGGAATGCAGGCCTCAGTTTGCCATCACCTGGAGAGGAGTCCAATACAATTTTAACAAATTGCCTCAAGGCTGGGTTCACAGTTCAACCATCTGTCATGCAGTGATCTATGATGCTTTGGAGAAAGGTGGTGCTCCAGGACATATCCAGTTCATTGATGATATCTTCATCTGGGGTAAAACTGCTGAAGAATTCTTCAAAAAAGGTAACAAAATCATTGACATTCTCCTGAAAGCCGGTGCGGCCATCAAGAGAGACAAGGTAAAAGAACCTGCCAGAGAGATCCAGTTTCTGGGAGTGCGGTGGCAGGATGGACACCGACACATTCTAGTGGATGTGGTAAACAGAGTCACTACCATGGCAAATCCCATGAAGAAGAAAGAAACTATAGTAGGATTTTGGTGACTGCACATTCATGGATACAGTCAGATTGTGAAACCTCTGTATGATGTGACTCGAAAGAGAAACAGTTTCCACTGGGGTCCTGAGCAACAAGTAACCTTTGACCAGATAAAGCGATAAGTAGTCCAAGCAGTGGATCTGGCACCTGTCTGAACTGGTCCAGACATTAAGAACATCCTGTAAACAGTTGCAAGTGACAACCTGGTGCTTATGGCAAAGAGCTCCAGGTGAGACGCGTGGATGACCTCTTGGTTTCTGAAGTCAAGGTTACAGAGGCTCAGAGGCAAATTATACTCCAACAGAGAAAGAGATTCTAGCTGCCTATGAAGGAGTAAAAGGTGCTTCTGAAGTAATTGGAACTGAGTCACAACTTCTTTTACCTCTTAGATTGCCAGTTCTGAATTGGATGTTCAAAGGTAAAGGTTCCACACCACATCATGCCACAGATGCCACATGGTCTAAGTGGATGGCTCTGATAACACAGAGAGCTCGAATGGGAAATCTTGAAAGACCTGGTCTGGTGGAGGTGATCACCAGTTGGCCTGAAGGTACCAACTGTACTAAACTTCCAGAGGAGAGAGTAACTTGTGCTGAGGAAGCTCCTCCTTACAATGACCTTTCTGATGATGAAAAGAAATATGCTTTGTTCATAGATGGCTCCTGCCATCTTGTTGGGAACAAGTGAAGATGGAAGTCTGCAGTGTGGAGTCCAACACACCGAGTTGCAGAGGCAAAGGATGGAGAAGGAGAATCCAGTTAATTTGCAGAGGTAAAAGCTGCCCAGCTAGCTCTTGACGTAGCTGAACATGAGAGATGGCCAAAGCTTTATCTCTACACTGACTCATGGATGGTAGCCAATGCTCTGTGGGATTGGCTAAAGGACTGGAAAAAGAATGGTTGGCAGAGAAAAAGAAAGCCTATTTGGGCTGCTGTGGCAAGACATTGCTGCTCAAATCAAGATAATTCCAGTGAAAGTGAAACACATTGATGCTCACATTCCTAAGAGCAAAGCTACTGAGGAACAGCACCACAACCATCAGGCAAATCTAGCTGCAAGAGTTTCACAAGTAGACATGGACTCTGATTTTGATCTTGACTGGAAACACTAAGCTGAGATGTTCTTAGTTTGATGGGCTCACGATTCATCAGAACATCAAGGCAGAGATGCAACTTACCAGTGGGCTCATGACAGATCCATAGACATTTCCATGGATGCTATCACACAAGTCATCCATGACTGTGACATTTGTATTGCTATTAAGCAGGCAAAGTGAATTAAGCCCTTGTGATATGGTGACAGATGGTCCAAGTACAAGTATGGCGAGGCCTGGCAGATTGACTGTATCACTCTTCCTCATTCTCAATCTGCTAAGCAATACATACTGACTATGTTAGAGGCAAGCACTAGATGGTTGGAAACTTATCCAGTTCCACATGCAACTGCATGTAATACCATTCTTGGTCTGGAGAGACAAATCCTGTGGAGACATGGAACTCCCGAGAGAACTGAGTCAGAAAACGGAACGCATTTCAAAAACAGTGCTGTGGAAAACCAGGCCAAAGTGCACAGCATTGAGTGGATATTCCACATTCCCTACTATGCACCAGCTGCAGGGAAGACTGAACACTACAACAGTTTGCTGAAGACCACTCTCAAAGCCATGTGGGGTGGGTCTTTGAAAAACTAGCAGAAACATCTAGCACAAGCAACCTGGCTGGTAAATAGTAGAGGTTCAGTGAATTGAGCTCAACCTGCACACTCAGATTTGCTACGAAAAGCAGAAGGTGATAGAGTTCCTGTTGTCAGAGAAAATAATCTGTTAGGGAAAACTGTGTATTTTCTCCTTCTGGAGAGGCCAAACCTGTCTGAGGGGTGGTTTCTGCTGAAGTTCCTGGTCACATTTACTGGGTAATGCAAGAGAATGGTGAAATTCAGTGTATTCCACAAAGAAATCTAACTTTAGCTGAGAGAGTTTAAATTCAGAGTACTGTACAGATACATCATGCCCAAGAGAAGAATCCATGAGGAATTTACAGTGCATGAACTCTAAGAACCTTGAGAGCCCTGAGTCAACTGAGAGTACCTGCTCCTTTTCTTCGCCTTGCCTGCAGAGAGACAAACTGTTTTCTGTTTTCCTGTTTCCTGTTTTTGTGACTTCTGAAACATCTACATCTGAGATAGCCAGAATGGACTGTGAACTTTACTTACTCATCATAGTAGATATTGTTTTAGAATAGAATAGAATAAACCAGGTTGGAAGAGACCTTCAAGATCATCACGTCCAACCTATCATCCATCAACACCCAATCAACTAAACCATGCAACCAAGCACCCTATCAAGTCTCCTCCTGAACACCTCCAGTGATGGTGACTCTACCACCTCCTTGGGCAGCCCATTCCAATGGGCAATCACTCTCTGTGTGTAGAACTTCCTCCTAACCTCCAGCCTAAACTTCCCCTGGCGCAGCTTGAGACTGTGTTGTCTTGTTCTAGTGCTGGTTGCCCAGGAGAAGAGACCAACCTCTGCCTGTCTACAACCTCCCTTCAGGTAGTTGTAGACAGCAATAAGGTCACCCCTGAGTCTTCTCTTCTCCAGGCTAAGCAACTCCAGCTCCCTCAGTCTCTCCTCATAGGGCTTGTGTTCCAAACCCCTCACCAACTTTGTTGCCCTTCTCTGGACACGCTCCAGCAAGTCAACATCCTTCCTAAACTGAGGGGCCCAGAACTGGACACAGTACTTGAGGTGTGGCCTAACCAGTGCAGTGTACAGGGGCAGAATGACCTCCCTGCTCCTGCTGGCCACACTGTTCCTGATGCAGGCCAGGATGCCATTGGCCCTCCTGGCTGCCTGGGATTAGATGGGTAGTATTAGCAGCCAATGAAATTGTTTAGAAGGGTGGATTGTGGTGGTTTTAGGCTATGCCTTTAAAATTTAATTACAAATTTTGAGTAGAAAAGTAGAAAAGTATAAATAAACCACTATTAGGTGTAAAAAGGAAAACAAAAGATTATTCTAAACAAATTCATTGGGTAAATATCTAGAATATATAATATTTTGTACATATTCATTGCATTCCATTGTGGAGTGTAGTTTTTGCATGTACATACAGTTTCATTTGCTCCTAACTGAGTTGGTCTGGCTAAAACTTAATGCTGGGGGGGGAAACTTCAACCTACCACACCAGTGAAGACTGAGGCAAAAATGGTTGAGAATCTCAGCCTTCTCCTCATCCACTGCTACAAGTTCCCCAGTGTTGCTCATCAAGGGAGGATGCTTTCTTTAACTCACCTTTTCTGGTTAATGTACCTGGAGACACATCAAAATCTTCCTATGACTAAAAGATGTAGCAATTAGGGACATAAATTAGTGATGGACTTGGCAGAATTAAGTTTAAAGTTGAACACAATGGTCTAAAAGATCTTTTCCAACCTAATGAGTCTACGAGAAATGGGTAATCTAGCCTAAAAATCCCTCTGAAATGTTTGTTTTAATTAAATACTTGATCACCTCTGAAATACAAAATCTACAGATTAGAACAATCTTTACAGATCACCTCTGCTCCTTGAAGTGATGAATTCTTTTCCTGCTGTACTTGTAGTTCTGTTTCACATTACTAAATAAAGACTGCTACCATTTCCATTAAAGGCTGTCTATAATTTTAACTGATATTCCCATCAGCATTTCTTTGTCTGATACTGTTTTTTCCCCAGTTATCTCCTTATCATTGTGGTGGTAGGGCCAAATGGTCCCACCACAAACCCAGAACAAGTCATGTCCAGGCATGATCCCTCTCTCCCCCTCCCTCCTGCAGGGGTCCAGGGAACATGGGAAAAAGACAAAGAACCAAGGCATCAGAAAGTCTGGTATACAAGGGATACATCCTCCTTTTGTGGTAAACAAGCACTTGCACTGCACAAGTGTGGTGGTGAGAAAAAGTTCAGTTTTCCCTCCCCCACAAAGAAACCACGGCTAACTCAGTCGGAGAAGCAGAGATGAATTAAAGCTGTATTTACAAGCAGGATGAAATGCAGTGAATATATACACAATATACAGTATTTACAATATATATACAGGAATATACAGCAAAGAACGTAATACAGAACAAAACTCCCTCCTCCAGCTAGAGGAGGGTCCCCCGCCCTGTACCCTCTCTCTCCCCCTACCTCCCTTTTTTCCCAAAAAGGGTTAGAGAGAGAGAAAAGGTAATTATTAAGGAGGAAAATTCTGTTAGCTCAAAGCACATGCAAGAACTATTTTTTTCTTATCTGTTATCTCAAGGTTAACAGGTCCCGCAGCTGTTGCTCAGAAGCAGACAGGCTGAAAAGACAGACAGAACAGAACTGACCGAGACTCAAACAGAACTAAAACTTACAGTTGCATTTTACCTATCTACCAATGAAATTAATTTAGAATATCTGAATGTTTTCAAAACATTCAGCCAGAGCGTTCCAGCAGCTGTCCCTTTCTTAAAGGCACAGCCTAAAACGGTCACAACAAGCTTCACTTATATTAGGCTTATGTCTTTACCTTATACAGTCATGGCCTGGTGAAATCCCTTTCTATTGGTTGCTGATTGGCCAAATTGATCCTCAGGCAAATGATAAAAGCAAAGCCAAAATGTAAACGAGGTGCCTTGCTTTGCTCAAGATCCAGGAAAAGAAGCCTTAGTTTACCCAGAAAGATGCAAGGTCCTTCATGTAATCTGCCGTGAAACCATAGTCAGCCTCTTTGTGTCATGAACGCCCAGGAGGAGACAGAAGTTTCTTGCCAGGCAAAAGGGGCAAGACATGAGAACCGTCCCCTGCAGTGATAAGTCGCTTCCAGATTAAGTGCCTGCTTCTTAAATCCAGACCTTGCAGCAAAGTACCAAGAGAAGCAGGCTATTGCAGCAACACCCCTCTATGTGGGTGAAACTCCCATTGCTCTGTGTAACTTGGACTATATTGCAGCCCCAGAGAGAATTCCAGAGAAATAATATTGGGAATAATTGTTTATCTGTATAAAACCTCTTTGTAAAAGGTTCTATCTGTCTTTAACTGCTGCCATTTTGGCAAGGTTCCTGTCAAGTCTCTTCTAGTGGACAAGTGGCAGATTGTCTTTCCCAGTGGTATTTTCACATTTTGCTTAATACTGTTTAAATTGTTAATATTGCCCATATACTTTACTCCATCGTAAATACACTATATCCATACACTGTGCCTACTATTTTTTTGCCATTAAAAATATTAAAAATAATAATTAATCATTTTATTAATATCATATTTGCCTTATTATAAATCATCATTCATATGCATAACAATCATCACCTCCCTGGACAGCCCATTCCAATGGCAAATGACTCTCTCAGTAAAGAACTTCCTCCTCACCTCAAGCCTAAACTTCCCCTGGTGCAACTTGAGATTGTGTCCTCTTGTTCTGGTGCTGGTTGCCTGGGAGAAGAGACCAACACCCTCTTGGCTATAACCACCCTTCAGGTAGTTGTGGAGAGCCATAAGGTCTCCCCTGGGCCTCCTCTTCTCCAGGCTAAACAACCCCAGCTCCCTCAGCATGTCCTCATAGGGCTTGTGCTCAAGACCTCTCACCAGCCTTGTTGCCCTTCTCTGGACACCTTCAAGTGTCTCGATGTCCTTCTTAAATTGAGGGACCCAGAACTGGACACAATGCTCAAGGTGTGGCCTAATCAGTGGAGAGTACAAGCATGTGGTTATTGTGGCCAAAGTGCAGCACCTGGCACTTGGATTTGTTGAATGCCATCATGTTGGACTCTGCCCATCTGTCCAGTCAGTCGAGGTCCCTCTGCAGAGTCCTTCTACCCTCTAACAGATCAACATCTGCTCCCAACTTGGTGTTATCTGCATATTTGCTCATCAATGAAGATATTAAACAGGACGGGGGCCCAGAACTGATCCCTGGGGGACACCACTAGTGACTGGCCACCACCTGGATGTGGCACCATTCACCACCACTCTCTGGGTGTGGCCCTCCAGCCATTTCCTAACCCAGCACAGAGTGCTGCTGTCCAAGCCACGAGCTGACAGCTTAGACAGCAGTTTGCTGTGGGGGACAGTGTCAAAGGCCTTGCTGAAGTCCAGCTAGACTACATCCACAGCCCTCCCCAACATCCACCAGGCAGGTCACCTGATCATAGAAGGAGATCAGGTTGGAAAGGCAGGACCAGCCCTTCCTAAATCCATGTTGGCTGGAACTGATCCCTTGGCCATCCTTCAGGTGCACAGTTATTGCCACCAAGATAATCTGCTCCATAATTTTCCCTGGCACTGAGGTCAGGCTGACAGGCCTGTAGTTTCCAGATTTCTCCATCCAACCCTTCTTGTGGATGGGGACCTCATTGGCCAGTTTCCAGTTGTCTGGGACCTCTCCAGTGAGCCAGGACTGGTGGAAAATGATGGAGAGTGGCATGGTCAGCTCATCTGCCAGCTCTCTCAGCACCCTAGGATGGATGCCATCTGGTCCCATGGACTTTTGAGTATCCACGTGGCTCAGCAAGTCCTGAACTAATTCCTCATGGATTTCCAGGGCAATACACTGCTCCCTGACCCCATCAACCAGCTCAGGAGGCCACTTGTCATGAACTCCTCCTGCCTTACTGTTGAAAATTGAGGCAAAGAAGGTATTTAGAACCTCAGCCTTTTCCTCATCTTTAGTTACATACAGTATTACCCTCCAGGTCCAATAAGGAGTGGAGGTTATTCTTGTCCCTCTTTTTAGCATTAATATATTTGTAAAAATGCTTTTTATTATTTTTTACAGAGGTGGCCAGCTTAAGTTCTAACTGGGCCTTTCCCTCTCTAATTTTTTTCTGCATAATCTAACAACATCCTTAAATGTATCAAGCTCTACACTACAATATTCTAGCCTGAAATAGACTTCTAAGAGCATTCTAGTACTTAATACTTCAACAATTTGTTGAGTTTCTAAAAAATAGGCTAATGTAAAGCACTATAGTAAATCATGGCTTGCTCCATTTTGCATAAGGTTCAAGCTGTTACACTGTTCTCAAAATTCCTATACATTTTAGCACTTGTAGCTCCTTGATCACCATTGAGAGAACAGATTAACAGGGGCTTCAGCAGGCAAGAGTCTAGCAAAATGATAAAATGAAAGGAGGAAATAATTCCAGCATATCATAGCTAATATTCATACAGGAATACATGAGGAACTCTGATTTTTTTTTACTGAAAATATTAATAAAGAAACACAACACATAAAAGCTTTCTTGTTCAGGCAGCTTCTTTCACTTTGCTTGGTGAAAGAACTATGAAATTGCAACATTTCCTTACTGTCAGTGTGTGGAGTTGCAGAATATCACAGAAACACAACAGGATTCTAATTCAGACTATAGTCAAATGACATTAAGAATATTCACAGAACTCTGTTCCAAATTTCCTCTATGCTTAGGAGTATGTAAGTGTACACATACAGCCTCAAGCTCCTCGTTTTTACTTTCAGTGCAACCCAGCTCCTATTAACACATTTGGCTACAATGTTCCATCAGACTCTTTAATCATCCAGCAATATGGGCAACTGCTTTCTAGATGTTTGAGAGCAGAACACCATTCAAGGCCAGGTTGGATGAGGCCTTGAGCAACTGGGTCTAGTTGAAGCTGTCCCTGTCAATGACAGGAAGGTTGGGACTAGGTGATCTTTAAGGTCCTTTCCAACCCAAACTAGTCTTTGCTTTTTTTTTGACACTGAAACCATACACTGTTTCGGTCATCCTACTCTTGTAATGTTGCCCCTCTGAGGTTTTCCAATTATTTCTCAATCATTTCCTCTGATGTATTCTGATGAATGTTTTCTGCCCTCCCATTCTTCACAGAAGGAAAACCACTGTGTGATTAAGTTTTTAATCAAATTGGTAAGCTGGAAATAGGATAAAATATAAATATGGTTTATTAAATACCAAAAAAATATTTGTCTGAGCCAATTGATTCTGGTCAATGATAGGTTAATTACACATGAAAGGATGCTAATAAACAGTGGGATAACAGTCTAGAAAATCAGAACTTGCAATACAGAGGAACAAATGGAATTTTCTTATACGCAATAAACAATCAGCAATGCTGCCTGGGTGGTGAGATGGACCACCTGAAGTTCACAACAGAGTTAACCAACAGGTAAACAAGCTACAAACCTTAGAAATAACCAGGTACACTAGTGTAAGTTACTCACGAACCACCAAGCTGTTAACTACCAAAACGTTTGCTGAATGAAGCGATGCTCTGAGTTCGTAGTTGTAATCCCAAAGGGCAGGAATAGTCCTAATGGTAGTATCCAAAATTAGAGGAAGCGAGTGAGAGAGAGCACACTGATGTGGTGGAGACCTAAACATCATGCTGCTAGGACGAAAGAAGCGAATTTCCCTGAAGACAGGAGCAAATAGATGCTCGTCGACAGCTTGAATCCCATTAACAAAAGGGGGGGGAGAACATGAGACAGAGTGATATAAAAAGAACAAAGATGTGGGCTCCGAAATTTTCCCCTGTAAACTCCCACCAATCAGTTCAAAATGTTGTCTGGCAGGAAAAACTGCACACACCTCAAACAGCCTCTGACACATGCAGTTGCCTCTCTGAAATGTGAGGCTCGGGGTCCAGCTTCCACCCCCTCTAACCAGCTTTAATGATGCCTGCCTATTGGCTCCTTGACCTCAAATCCAGACCCTGCAAATGCAGAGGGAGGAAAAAGGGCAGTGGCTCACACAGGTTTAGCTGGCTTGTTAATGCCTCTTCCAGGACACTGTGCAAAGTTCTTTCTTGTCCTCCCCCTCTTTTCACTCTACAACAATTCTTTGACAAGTAATTCTTGGGCAACTCTCCTAAAAACATTTGAAATGTGGTTAATATCATTCCCATCCCCTTTGTTTTCAGTGCAAGTCAGCTGATTCTGGAATTTCCCCACTTTTCTTTTATGTTATTCTGTACCATCAAGTTACTAAAGCTAAGAGTAATTGGAGTCTGTTACACACGCTGCATTACAGAACTTCTGCTTTTGCTCTATAGTTTTATCTTGCTTGCTTCTGTGTACGCAAAGAATTTTAGAAAATTGTAACTGAAGGAGAGAAACTAGGCAGAATTTGGTTGGATGTGTTAAAATATTGTTTTATTATTTTGACCTATTGTATGCCTTAATTGCAGATATGCCAGTAGAAAATGAACAATTGAGATGTAACACGCCTTCTGATAGACTATATAACTTTACTGTATAACATAATAAATGTCTTCGCCTGCTTACATCTGGTCCAGAAAGCATTGCTCAAGGTAATTACAACAGCTATACTACAACAATGTTGAAAAAAATTCAACATTTTAGATCTGCATTTTTCCTACAATAGCTTAGCTTAGACTAATTTTGTAGTGGAGCTACATTACAGAAATGTAAGTTTTTCTGATTTTTTTTTAAATGCTTCTATTGTCACTGTTTTTTCTATTCTTTTTAGTACACATTCCACTTTAAACAAGTTAAACATTGATAACTGACTTCATCCAGTCCACCTTTCCAAACAGCAAGAACATCAAAATACTATGTTGGGCAACTTCTGTTTCATATTCTATGGTACTATTAAAAGAGTTAGAAACAATGTTATCCATTAACACTTTGCTTAATATGTATTACAGGTAGCATTTTCCCTTCCTATATCCAAAACACTTGGCATTAACTTAGTATTCACCTTAAAAACTTAGTCTTTGAACTGAATCCTGTGTTTTACTAAATAAAAACACATTTTGAAATCCATTTCAATATTTTCAGACTTTGATGGCTTTTCCATTTCTTTAAAACCAAATTATACAGCCAGACATCACCTAGATTTACTGAAACATTTTATCTGGTATTTCAGCATATTGTAGATTTTTAAAGCTTTTTATGCAACTTATAGCCATTACAGTAAATGTGCTCATCACCCAAGAGGACCAATTTTAAGTCAGACTACAACTGATGGACATAGAAGGCAAAGCTACAGTATAGAACTGTAAATACAAACCATAACTCCAAGTTGTGGCAGTTTAGGCTGCGTGTCTCCTGTTACTGCCACATAAGTTATACCTCTGGTGTCCCAAGTGTCCAACCCAGTAGGTGGACACAGGAAATAGCCTATTTCTACCGCTAAACCCTGCGCCATATAAATTAATCTGTAAAGTCATTCTCTTCTGCTTTCTTCCCTTTCTGCACTTCTGGGAGATGCTCCTTATCAGGTAACAGTGGGGGAGTATCTCAAGGCCTATTAGGCCTAGCTAGGCCTAATGCCAGAAGGTGAGGGCAGTCTCAGACCTGGCCAGCCTGAGAATAGCCTAGAAGGGCTGGGGAGGAAGAAAGATCCCTGCAGGGGAAAGAAAGAGCCCTGGGGGTTTTGGGTATACCCTGAGGTGGGGAGAAGGGAAGTGTCGGGGGCCCTTGGGCGTAGTGTAGACTCTATATGCTTTGGGATTCTTTCCCACTATGCTTTGTCATTTCTGTAAAACACTAACTGCTTTTCCATTTAAACTTTCCATCACTATCCAATCTATTTGTGTGAGTGTCATTCTTTTGCCCCTTTCAGGGGCAACAGAGGATCTGTCCAGCCTCAAACCAGGATAAGTTTATACTTGAAATAAAAAAAAACCAGTGACATAAAGAATGGACTTAATAACAATCCTTTGTATCTTTTAAATGTCAGCAGTGTGCCTGAATTCAAGATCTGCCTCAACATCCTTGCTTATATACTTCCGCTTGATTCTAGGTCTGCTTTGGTGTCAATGGTTTGTTAAATGAAGTCATTTGTTGCCATGCCGTATCATTTCTACCTTCAGTCTTATCCACTGGAAGACACCTCAAGCCAAAAAGGAAACACTATTTTTAGTGTCCTTTTTAAAATAACGGTACAAGAACAGGAAGAACTCACTTTTAAAGGTCAGTATTTTTATATTTCACTTTTGTTGTCTGAACAGCCATCTCACCTTTAACAGCCTGCTTTAATGGAAGATATAAGCAGCAAATATAAGACGTAATTGAAAGCTTCCATTTAGCTTAATTTAGAGGTAAAACCAAGAGCTCCTGTGGATATAAGAGTTCTTATAAAGAACATTACAAACCAAACTTGCAAAACATCAGGCATTTGAATGATGCTATACTATGACAGCTGCAAATGTGTGTGTGTGTGTGTGTGTTCCCATTCAGCAGGAAGCCCTCTCGGGACCGCACCAGGACCAGCAGCCTCGGGGGACCATCCGCTGCTCTCCTTTTCGGGCTACGGGAACCACCGGCACCGCGGAGATACTGCACACGCTGCAAGGCTTGGAGTAGCGTGTTTTCACATGCCTGAGGCTCGTGATCCCAGTGTCAGCAGCGGCAGATTTTAAAAGCCACAGCCGCGGTTTGCGGGGCTCCCATTCGGCAGGAAGCCCTCTCGGGACCGCACCGGGACCAGCAGCCTCTGGGGACCATCCGCTGCTCTCCTTTCCGGGCTACGGGAACCGCCGGCACCGCAGAGATCCCTGCACACGCTGCGAGGCTTGGAGGGGCCTTCTTTTCACGTGCCTGGGGCTCGTGATACCAGCGTTGGCAGCGGCAGATTTTAAAAGCCACAGCTGTGGTTCGCAGGGCTCCCATTCGGCGGGAAGCCCATATTCTCTCGTACTCTCTCATGCTCTCACGTGCCGCCGCACTTTTTTATTTGTTTGTTTTGGTTTTGTTTGTTTGGTTGGTTGGTTTGTTTTGTTTTGTCCAGTAGGTGCTGTGGCCAGGGACAGGCATGGTTGTAACTCGCAGCAAAAACTCCTTAAAAAAATCAGTGTCAACCCAGACTGAGGTAGAACACAAACAGGTAGCTGTCCAGGTATCTGGCTGTAGAGCGTGCAGGAGCCTGGCTCTTGAGATGCAGGGTAATGGGGGCAACTCTTGCATAAGGTGTCAGCAGATCGACTATATGCTTAACCTGGCGGCCAGACTGAAGGACGAGGTTGCTAGTTTTAGAGATGTAAGGGAATGTAGGAAAGAGATGAACCAGAGGAGGAAAGAGATGAACCAGAGTCAGCAGGCTCTAGGCTCCCCCAGCAGAGGCTGGTTATCCAAAAAGCAAAGGGGAATGGATGCAGGTTCCTCTCAGAAGTCACAAGGTTAAACCTCCTTGCCTCCCCTCACCCTCCCCGCTGCTCTTGGAAAACAGGTATGGGACACTGGAGATCAAGGGTGAGGTGATTCTGATGCCAGAGGACACACCATCTGGGGTTTTCCCTGAGGCTAAACAGCCTAAGGTTAAACAGCCTAAGGCAAAGCAGCCTAAGGTTAAACAGCCTTCCCCTGGCATCAGGACTTGCTCCCTCAAAAAAAAGAGGAGGGTAATTGGTGATTCCCTCCTGAGGGGAACAGAGGGCCCCATATGTCGGCCAGACCCATCTCATAGGGAAGTTTGTTGTCTCCCAGGAGCCCAAGTTGGAGATGTTACCAAAAGGCTGCCTAGTCTGGTGCAGCCCTCTGACGACTATCCCTACTAGTTATGCAGTTAGGGAATGATGATGTTGCAACCAGAACTCCCAGGGCTATCAAAAATGACTTCAGGGCCCTGGGAGATCTGGTTGAGGAGTCTGGTGCACAAATAATTTTTTCATCAATACCCTTAGTTGCAGGAGGGAATACCATAAGGAACAGGTCAGCAGCTATAGTCAACAAGTGGCTTAGAGGCTGGTGCAGTCAAAAGAATTTTGGGTTTTTCGATCTTGAAAAAATTTCTACTGCACCAGGTCAGCTGGCAACAGATGGAGCACATCTGTCCCAGAGGAGGGGAAAGGTCACAGTATACGAGAATGGCCTGTCCCCCAAAGGTGAAAAGATTCTGGGAAGGGAATTGGCAAGTCTCATTGACAGGGCTTTAAACTAGTTTTGAAGGGGGAAGGGGCTGAAACTAGTCCCCTCGCAGGAGGCTGGGGGTGATAAACTAGAGCCAGATGTGATACCAGCAGCCCAGCTGCAGTGCATGTACACTAATGCATGAAGCATGGGTAACAAACAAGAAGCTGGAAGCCTTGTTGCAGCAAGAAAGTTATGTAGTTGCCATCACAGAGACGTGGTGGGACAACTCACATGACTGGTGCGCTGCAATTGATGGCTACAGGCTCTTCAGGAGAGACAGGCAAGGAAGAAGGGGTGGAGGGCTGGCCCTGTATATCAGGGAGACATTAGATGCCATTGAGATGGAGATTAGGGACAATCAGGTTGAGGGCTTGTGGGTAAGAATTAGAGGGAAGACCAGCAGGGCAGACATCCTGGTTGGAGTCTGTTTGTCCTGGTTGGACATGACTAGGAGCTGGGGGAGATAGACAAAGGAAAACATGTACCAATAAAAAAGCCAGCCAAACCTGTTTGGCAGGTATCCTAACCACTCACCGCTGTGTTGATGCCCAGAAGGTGATTGGCGAAGTTTCAAATTACTTTTCTGCCAGTGGTCAGTTTTGTTTCAAAACAGCAGTTAAATAGAGGGGTTCTTCAGTAACCCGGGGCCCTTTTCTTCCTTTGGCTCTGGCTCGTCTCCTGCCGGCGAGGTGTGTGCATCTCCCTCCACTAGCATCCACCGTGTATACTCCAGTTTTGCTTTCAGTGTTGGGCAGTGTGCTTGGATCTTATCTTTTTACTTTTCCTTGGCTTTACAAAATTATATCAAGAACACAATTCTGGATTATAAACTTCCCTAACTGCTGCTCTCAACACCACATCTTGGACTGATTCGAAATCTCTGGACTGAATATTGCATCGTAAGTGATTCTGATTATTGAATTCATAAAGCATATTTGGACATTAATTTCCTTCTCACCCTCTGCCTTTGCTCCACCAGGGAGCAAGGGAGACCAAATTAGTTACTGAATCAAGAATCATGGCTTCTCTCTCTCCCTTCGACTGTGAGTTTGATATCAGGAGTGTAGTTACTCTAGATCGAATCCTTTCTCCAACTAAAGTGTTCACATCATTAGAATTACCAACATTTTGTGTAAGTGATTCCCCACCAGACACCCGAACCTAAACAAATTGTAAATAAGTTTATTAACATTTGGCACGGAAAATTGTTATTAATAAATTAATCCCTTCTGTTAATTGATAATTTCGCTTATCAAGCGCTAGTAGCCTTATTTTCTGAATTAATTCAATTCACTGTTATAGACCACCCAACCAGGAGGAAGATGTTGATGAGTCATTCTACAGGCAGCTTAAGGCTGTCTCAAGATCACCTGACCTTGTTCTCATGGGTGACTTCAACCTGCCTGATACCAGCTGGGATCTCAACACAGCAGAGAGGAGGCAGTCTAGGAGGTTCTTAGAGTGCATGGAAGACAGCTTCTTATCCCAGGTGCTGCATGAGCCTACCAGGGGTAAGGCTATGCTTGACCTCCTCTTCACCAGTAGGGAAGGGCTGGTGGGTGATGTGGTGGTCGGAGGGTGTTTAGGGGCCAGTGACCATGAGATAATTGAATTTTCAGTATTCAGTCAAGCTAAGAGGGGCAGCAAGAAGACCTCCACTCTGGACTTCTGGAGGGCAGACTTCAGGTTACTCAAGGAACTAACTCAGAAGGTTCCTTGGGAAACAGCCCTTAAAAACAAAGGGGTCCAGAAGAGCTGGAGCTACTTCAAGGAAGAACTGTTGAAGGCGCAGGAACAGGCTGTGTCAATGTGCCAGAAGATGAGCCGCTTTGGCAGACAGCCAGCCTGGATGGGTAATGAACTTTAAATAGAGCTAAGCGAAAAAAAGAGGATGTATCATCTTTGGAAGAAAGGTGAGGCAACCCATGGAATGTTTAAGGATGTTGCTAGATCATGTAGGAAAAAACTTAGGGAGGCAAAAGCACATTTGGAGCTTAAACTGGCCTCTGCTGTGAAGGACAACAAAAAGTCCTTCTATAAATACATGAATAGCAAGAGGAAGGGCAAGGACAACCTCCACTCCTTGGTTGACACAGAGGGAAATGTGACAAAGGATGAGGAAAAGGCAGCGGTACTTAACACCTTCTTTGCCTCAATTTTTACTAGCAGGACAGAATGTCTTCCAGACAGCTGGCCTGCAGAGCTGGCAGAAGGAGCCAGGGAACTGCATAGTTTCCCTCTGTTCCAGGACAAGGAGGTAGTTAGAGATCTCCTCAGCTGCTTGGATCCCCTCCAATCCATGGGACCAGATGGGATCCATCCTAGGGTGCTGAGAGAGCTGGCAGATGAGCTGGCCAAGCCACTCTCCATCATTTTTCAACAGTCCTGGCTCACTGGAGAGGTCCCAGAAGACTGGAAGCTGGCCAACGTGGTGCCCATCCACAAGAAGGGCCGGTTGGATGAGCCAGGGAATTATAGGCCTGTCAGCCTGACCTCAGTGCCAGGCAAGATTATGGAACAGGTCATCTTGAGTGCAATCACACAGCACTTAGAGGATGGCCAAGGGATCAGGCCCAGCCAGCATGGATTTAGGAAGGGGTGGTCCTGCCTGACCAACCTGATCTCCTTCTATGATCAGGTGACCCCCCCTGGTGGATGTGGGGAGGCCTGTGGATGTAGTCTACCTGGACCTCAGCAAGGCCTTTGACACTGCCCCCCACAGCAAACTCCCGGCCAAGCTGTCAGCCCACGGGTTGGACAGGAGCACACTGTGATAGGTTAGGAACTGGCTGGACGGCCGAGCCCAGAGAGTGGTGGTGAATGGTGCCACATCCAGCTGGTGGCCAGTCACTAGTGGCGTGCCCCAAGGATCAGTGCTGGGCCCCATATGCTCTTTAACATCTTTATTGATGATCTGGATGAGGGGATTGAGTCCATCATCAGTAAATTTGCTGACAACACCAAGGTGGGGGCAGGAGCTGATCTGCAGGAGACTAGAGATGCTTTGCAGAGAGACCTCAACAGGTTGGACAGATGGGCAGAATCCAAGGGCATGATATTTAACACATCCGAGTGCCAGGTTCTGCACATTGGCCACAACAACCCCATGCAGTGCTACAGGCTGGGGTCAGAGTGGCTGGAGAGCAGCCAGATAGAGAGGGACCTGGGGGTACTGGTCGATGGTAGGCTGAACATGAGCCTGCGGTGTGCCCAGGCAGTCAAGAGGGCAATGGCATCCTGGCCTGTATCAAGAACAGTGTGGCCAGCAGGAGCAAGGAGGGCATTCTGCCCTCCCCTGCACTCATTAGTCCGCACCTCAAGTACTGTGTTCAGTTCTGGGCCCCTAAGCTTAGGAAGGATGTTGACTTGCTGGAACAAGTCCAGAGAAGGGCAACGAAGTTGGTGAAGGGTTTGGAACACAGTCCCTATGAGGAGAGACTGAAGGAGCTGGGTTTGCTTAGCCTGGAGAAGAGGAGGCTCAAGGGTGACCTTATTGCTGCCTACAACTACCTGAAGGGAGGCTGTAGACAGGCAGAGATTGGTCTCTTCTCCCAGGCAGCCAGTACCAGAACAAGAGGACACAGTCTCAGGCTGCACCAGGGGAGGTTTAGGCTGGATGTTAGGAAGAAGTTCTATAGAGAGAGAGTGATTGCCCATTGGAATGGGCTGCCTGGGGAGGTGGTGGAGTCACCATCATTGGAGGTGTTCAGGAGAAGACTTGATGGGGTGCTTGGTGCCATGGTTTAATTGTTTAGGTCGGTTGGATTGGTTGATGGGTTGGACACAATGATCTTGAAGGTCTCTTCCAACCTGGTCTATTCTATTCGATTCTATTCTGTGTGTGTGTGTGTGTGTTAAGCAAACTTTACCATACACGAACACCTTCATCACAAGGAATTCACCAAAGACATAAAGTACTAACACTTTTTTAAAGTTTGAACTAAGTAGCGGTCAACCTCCCATTTAGTGTAGGTACATAATTATGGCAGAGAAGGACATGAGAAACATGCACAAATTATTAATAATTGTATGGCCCCTTTCCTGAAACAAAGCAACAAACCATCTATTTCATAGAGGTCTAAGATCCCCATTTTAAAGTTGTGTGTGCTAGTCTTTTCCTCACACAGAAGTGAAGGAAAGTAACACACACACACAAACACCCTCGAGGTGAGATAGTAGTTTAATATAAATGAGATAATGTAATGCACAGTTACTTTGGCCTATTTGCAGAAAAAGCACAGCAGAAAGCAGAAACAAGCAAAAAGGCAGTGAGCTAAAAACCCAAGCCAGGGAGCTACTCCCCAATCCCTCCCCACTGAGCTGCCTTTTCAACAGGAGAGAGCCTGCATCCAAAAATCAGAACCCAAAGGAAACATCTTATGTTACAATCTGAACTTCAAGCTCCATACTTTGCTCCAGATAGCACTTACATTTTGACACTGGCATTGAAGCAGAATGGTTTTGATTAACAGCAGCAGATTCAGACCCAACATTGTGTTTAAGTGATTCTTGGTATAAAGCTGTAACATCCTCTCATATACAGCAAAAGACTCCACAACAATAGGTATTTATACCACTCTTGTTTATTTTTCAGCCAGAAATACAGTTTCATATCGTATTTCAATAAAAAGTGGTGTTTATTCCTTAAACAAACCACACTCTCTTTGGCATCTGAACATACTCTGGTTTTCAAACTAAAGACTATCTAGGAAGATTTTACTTTCAAGCTCATTGTTCAATACATTAGATTTACACAGCTGCAATTAACTTTTAAAATACACATCAATTTGTTGCAAGGATTCTAATAAACCTAAAAAATAAATAGAAGTCAAACCAGAAGAATGCATACCGGGCTGCATTCATTTACAACTGTGAAGTGACAGAATGAGAACTCCAAATTTTTCACAGTGCAGGCACTGTGCTTTCCATTCATCCCATATAACAAAGAAACAAAATCTTAATTCTATCAAAACCAAATGATTCGATGATTTGTGTTTGAAAACAATGTGATCCTATTTGTAACTTCTGCAGAAATCATCATTCAAAACCAAGTTGCACACTGCTTCAGTATAAAATTGCACCTATAAAAGGAAAATTGGAAAACTATTCTGCATTTTTAAACATTAATTACTGTTTTAAATATGTCTAGGAATACTGCTGTCAAAACTGCAGTTGTCATGTTCAGATAAAAAATTAAGTAACAAAAGTAAGCCAGTGTACTCTGTTGAATAATCCAAGATCATCTCTTCAATGCTGATACAGAAATACTGCACTTGCATCAGAATAATTAAAAAAGGAAAAAAAGGCCTGCAGATTTGAAGTGTTCAGTGCTTATGTTATTTGATACCTTCCATTATTATATGATAAATTGTGAATTAAAATCAACAACTTTACTGATATTGCAGTGCATTTAATGGAATCTGCATTGAATTGTTGTTTTTGTGTGAAGACAATGTAAATCCCATTAACAAAACCTTCAGAATAAACCCCCCAAAACTCCTATAAACAAAAACTTGCTACAAAATTTGATTTTAATAACTGAAATACACATCCTGAGCAAAGTCTATAGAGCAGAGGAGGCAAAGCAATCACTTCCATGCAGAAACAAACAAAAATTCATAGGATTCAAGTAGCACAGGTTTGTTCTATGGCTGAATCTCACCTTCATCACCAGTGCAAATGCAGTTTGAAAAATGTTTGAACTGTATTGTTTAAACAGCAAGTAATCCAATTTAGACAAGCTAGCTTTCCTCTCCATAATGTAAAACAAAAAATACACACTACTGCAGATACAGGAACAAAGAGTAAAACCAAAACACCTCCTAAATTTGAGTGCTTATCCAAGAGCGGTTACATTAAGCCAAAATTAGCAATAATCAAGCAGACACCACCAATTTTTCAGTGTTAAATTACTATAAATACCAGATCTAACTACAAAAAAAAAGGAAGTAGTAAGTATCATAAATCCCCAAAATCACTTTTTTTTTGTTAAAAGGTGTCCAAAGAAATATGCACCAGTCACAGTCAAATTTGCATCAGAAGCTGCTTGCTCTGGAAAGACTCCCCTCCAAGTATTTGTGACTCATTGCATTGTCAAGATTCTGTTCAAGTAAATTACTTTCTTGTGACATTTATCTGACACAACAATCTATGATCCAGGCATGTACAGTACAACAGTGTATTTTTGCAGCAGCGGAGAAACAATCTGAAACTGGTTCCAAATCTGAGATGATAGCTCATGTGTTATTTCTTGCAAATATACGATCTCCTCTGAGGGTAAGGTGTTGGAGCTGGTACTGAAGCACTTCCGTGTCAGCAGGTTCCTTAATGCTCATTTTGTCTAAATTGAGGTAGTCCAGGGATTTTGAATGAGCTCTTTTACCTTTTAAAAGGCAAAGAGGCAAGGGACCATGAAGTGCCTTGTAAGGTTCATATGGTAAAGCCTTAGTGCATTTATCCCCTGAGCTGGGCATCCGTCTCCTCCTCCTTCCATTTACTGCTGGGATCTCATATGGCTGGTAGTACCTACTTCTAGTTTTGTACAAACGGGAGGAACGTGGAAGTCCTGAATCAAGCTGTTTGGAGCATAGGTTTGTCCCAGATTCCCCTTTATTCTCTTCACTTCCTGTATGCTTTTGAGCTAATTTTAGCAGCTCCTCTCCAGTTGTGAAGCCAACCAGGTAATTAGAATCCATATGAAGGATTTGATATCCCGCAACTGTCCTCCGCATTGGTGAGCAGGGTGTACTGGAACAGCGGGGCTTCTCTGCTTCCATCCTGCCTGCAGGATTCACCTCTGCAAGAGGCACAGGGAGGGTGGATACAGTAGCTCGGGACTCTCTATTTATGTCAACTTCCATTTTAAACATGACACTATCCTCCTAAAATGAAAAAAGAGCTTGATCAGAAATAATGCCATTATACAACATGAAGAGTTGGCACAACTACTTCACAAAGTAGAAAGGTTGGATTTGTTTCCAAATCTATGCTTCCTTTTTTGTCAGCCTCATTGCTGTTATAAAGCATAGCTAGTGCCTCTCTAGCCAGTATCAAGTAACAACCAATGTATCATAGCTCCACAATGCTGACAGGGAATGAAACTCAAAGAAGAAAAACAAATTAGAATGCAAGTGTAAAGTAGAAACAATTCTGAAATTCATTATAGGTCACCATAAACCACATTCAAAAGCTCAGCAATGCTGCCAAAATAGGATTGATTTAAAATACATATTACCAGTTTGCAAACTTTAAGTTGCTACTTGCTGCCATTCTGAGGCTGAGAAGTCACAAGCCAAGCAGCAAGGATCCAACAAACATCACATCCAAAGCCCTGTAGTTAGCGCCTCCCCTACCCCAAATCACATCAAGAAGAATCTCACTTACAAAAGAAAATAATGTAGCCTAATGCAAAATTTAAGCCTACCATGCCCCTGTTCAGAAACTGGGAAACAGTTTTAAGTAATGTTCCAAATTTTACTTCCCTGCTAGGTATCCTATCAACCTAGTGCTCCCTAAGCTGATAAACCAGGAGTAAACAAAATCCCCATAGTTTTGCTGAAGAGGATTTTATTTGTTACTGACAAACTTTTATTAGGAAGAGACCATTCCTTTAGTCTTAAATGTCCTTTTTAATTTATTCCAATTACTGTTACTTCATTAGCAATTTTGTGTAGCAAAAAGATACAATTCATCCAGTTTCTAATTTTTCATTTAATTATACAAATAACACATGTAAAGCTAATTACTAAGCAATTACTAAGCTAATTACTGAAGCAAACCAAACACCAACATTTTAAACAGAAAAAAACATCCACATACAACTTGCCCATTTTATTTAACTGACTTGCAATTTCATTTATTGAGTCAACTAAAACTTTAATAGCAGAAGCAGGTGTTGTTCCCTATTTTAGTATCATATACAGTAGTGAGACACAATGAGGTTTCAGGCACTGAGTTAAAGACAGTAATGACAATTCCTTAAGTAGAAATTATAGGTTTGACACCATCAGGGACCGTGATTACTTTAAGTATAGCACAGAAGAATTCTGCACTAGAACTCTTGGTTACCTTACAGTTTTGTCCAAGCAAGTTAAATATTTAACTGTTCCTGTTGTTTTAATTCCCATTTTTTACCCTGCAGTTCAGAAATCTTTCCAGGAATCTTCTAGAAATACTCAACCTGTTCTATTAAAAAGCTGAAATGATGCTATAAAAAGTGTAGATAAAACAGTCATACAAAAAGATTAGAAAGGAATCATATAATTTTGTCACATATCAACAGCAACAACAAAAAAATCCCACCCAAAGTCAACAACTGCTTGCCACAGTAATACATACTCTAAGAAAAGAGAGAAAGAATGAGATTTCTTCATGCACTTTTAAAGTTAAAGCCTTGAGAACTTACAAGCAATGGAAAGGCTGTTCTCAGAATACAGGGCTCTTCTCAGAACATAGCTTTTAAAATTAATTTACTTCTGTTTGAAGCATGGGTGTGTGCCCTGGTAACAAAAAGCAAACAACTTTGAAGAGTAACTACAAGCAGAAGGCAATGAGGCAGGAGTTTATTGCTGAACAGTTACTCCTCACTGGCCAAAATAGTATGACAGAAAATCTGAGCAGAAAAGCCTCAAGCCAGCAAGTTGCAGTCTAGTAATTCAGCCTGAAACTGAAGAGCTTTTATTTCTGTGCTCCCATGCAAAGAACATCCCCAAAACCAAGAAATATGACAGACACTTGAGAATAGCTGTAGCATCAGAAGATGCTAACATCCAGGCATTGTAAATTGTTTGGTTTTGGAATCACCTGTTTCCAGCTGTTTACCATACCCAATGACATCTTTGCCTTGGGGTTTTTCATAGGTTTTCTGGTTGGGTTTTTTTTGTTAGTTTGTTTTATTGGGGAGGTTGGTTGCTTTTCCCTCATAAATTGTTAATTTTTTCCCTGTTAAATGATTCCTTAGTGTCTTTCTGCAGAGAAAAACGTGACTGAAAAAAAAACAACCCAACCCAAAAAAACCCTAAACCCACCCAGACAAAACACCCACTTCACCCAATATTTAAAGAGAACAAAGAAAGATGAAGAGGGGTTTCCCTTGACACTCCTATACTTTCTAAAAGGTCTGTGTTTGAAACCACCACAGTAAGTTGCTTTCAGCTAAAGAGATGGCTGTGAAGTGGTCTTTCCAATGCTACTTACTTTCCCAACCAGGCATTGTTTTTTTGTTGTGTCTTTGTTTGTGCCTTTGTTGTTGTTTGCTTGGGTTTTGTTGGTTTTTGTTTGGATTTTTTTAAGAACAGATTCCTTTTTTTCCTAGATTCCAAACCAGCAGATAGTATAATTTGTTAAGAACCACAGAAGATCTGATTCATTGATAAAATGCTGAAAACTGCAATAAGGACACAGCAAAATGGAAAAATAGCAATAGGTGGTGAGATCAATTCTGTAAGAGCCAAACATGTTGAAAGACAGACACCAAGTTCTGACACCTTTTACTGTGTGCTGCCATTACTTAATACATACAATGCACTTAAAAATACAATGTCTATCAAACATCGTAAGTAAAGTCACCTAGCACACGTGAAGCCAGCATACATATTTAACTGTATCAGTTGTTTCCATTTGTGAAGGGGAAGAGTAAGTTCTACATCTTTTCCCTTCTAGTCTGAAATGAAAAATTCACATACATATAGCATGTGCTCATTTGGCTGTCAATGAAAGATGCTGATGTAATTATGTACCTGTAAAGCAAAGTCTTCTGGAAATAATTATTTCCAATCTGTAACTAAAAGAAGCAAAAGTTGTTGAAAGAGAAAAATCAAGCTAAGTTCAACTATGTAAGAGTATTCACAAATGTGCCACATTTCTTTTTCTAGAGCTAGGATAGACAGATGTATGCAAATTACAGGTTCCTCCAGAGCAAATCTGGGATATTGCTGCATGTACTGCCAAAACCAGGTGGCTGCTATTTAGCCACGCCCCTTACCTTCATCTGAAGGGACTCTTGAAAGTCCCCTATAATATTTGTGTTATGTTTCACAAACTGCTACCATGTTTGTAGATACAGGAAATGGGAGGGGGCATGTGAAAAAAAAACACACAAGAAAAACCCAGAGAACAAATTCATGAAAGGTATCAGTGAAGTAGCATATTTGTCACCAACTCTTGCCGCTTAAGAGAAAAGCTGAACTAGTCAAAACTAAAGAGAATGGAGTGAATACTAAACTGTTGCACCATAAGACAAGATTCAAATGGTGCAAGAACAAACTTTAGTAAAGATTCTTTTTTTCCCCTCAAAATTATGTACAAGAAAACAAAATTATATAAAAAGCATGCGATGATCCTGCCGGCCTAAAGGAAACAGAGGAATGAATTTGTACTACTGAAACCAAGAGTAAAGACAGGTAACAGCCAGTTAAAATGAGAACTACAAAACAGCATGTGTGCCTGCAGGTTCTTGTCAACAGGTGAAGTATGAAGCCCTTCTGCAATCCAGTGTAATGAACAATAAACACCACGTGGTTTACATAGAACAAGGAATTATTACAATGTTTTGTAAAAGAATCATAGAATTGTTTTAGTTAGAAAAGACCTTTAAGATAGAGTCCACCCATTACTTAAGATAAATTTGGTTAATAATAGATTAAATCAGTTTCTAATAATATATTCCTACTGCAAGAAGCACTATGTAACCACTTTGTTATTTCTACTAATGCAGCTTTAAAAAGAAAATAATTATGATCCCGGAAATTACCTTTTAAAAATGAAGAGGTTCACAAATGAATTACTGAGTAACAACTGGCAACTCCAGCAACTAGCTCATACTGGATTATTATGACAGAGCATATAATTTAAACAGAAAGGAAACAGATGGAGTTTCAAAAGTCAGAGTAGGAAAACTAATTTTGTATGAGCAAACTTAGCAAGCTGGAAAAGTAAATGAAAACGGTGGGAAAGAAGGCCACCACTTCTAGCATCTCTTTGTGAAGTAGTATTAGATGGATGTGTTTAACAGAGGGTAACTTCTGTGAAATACTTTTAGCCCTTTAAATAAACAATGCAACTTCCTTGCTGGATGGAATAACAGATCAATGCTTCCCCCCAACTCCATCAGTTGCTGATGCTCCTAGCCTACATAAAGATAGCTGTTTACTATTGTTATTCATCTAAAGAGAAAACAATGAGACATGTAAAGAAGGTGATGCATACTGTCAACCAAGTAATTTTTATTTAGTTGGTAAGTTAAAATGGTGTTTTCTTTGTAATTATATTTCTCTGTATTTTTTTTTATTTTTATTTTTCTCACCAACCAAAATTAAGTTTAATTTTCAAAGTTCCCTCTGGTTTCAAATCAGCCTACTTGGAAGAAAAAAAATCATTTCACAACCTGATTTGTCAACAAAAATTAATTTACCTTTTTAAAATAATGAAGATGGAGCTGGGGAGAAGGGAGGGGAGGAAAAGGCAAAAAAACCCAGAATTTTTTGAAGTATTACAGATCTCACTGAATGGACACTGAGTCTTGCCTTTAAAAAAAAATGCTCATGAGAGTAAGAGATTCCACTGTTTTTGTGTCAGATAAGAAATGTACATTTGGTACTAACCTATGTTGCCACAACTAAAAACACAGCTCCACAGATATTATTTTGAAACTATCAACCTAAACAATATTGTATTCATCCCTTAACTAGGAATAGCTATCCAGAGAAATGTATCAGTTAAAAACAAGACCTTCTGAAAGATATCAGGAAAAATCAGTTTAATCAATGCAATCTAATTTTTTTATGTTCTTTTAATTGAAGCACTTTACATGACTAATTGTCTTGATGAAATCTGCAGTAGGCATTTAGGTCTTCATTGGAAAGGTGCCTCAGTCATTTGTATCATCCACTAAAGGTCACATCCTCAACATTACTAGAGTTATGTATGTAATAGCTTTAAAGTTTTGTTCTCTGCTTTCCTCTCAAATTCTCCTTCCTATACTTAAATGTGACCTAAACCTCAGTATGTAAATATAATGCAAATATGGAATAAAAATTAATAAAAGTCCAGCAGTACATGCAGGTACAGTGAACTCACATTAAATTTACAACTAGAACAAATAGAAAACTTTGTCCTGAAATACTCAGTTCATCTGACTTTACCATAACATACTTGTTTGCATATGATTAGGCATGCTTTGTGGCCAAGCATGCAGTGTAAGACCAGTCAAAGAAGAGAACAGTATAAAGAAAGACACAAGACAATGTAACATCTAATATTACACAACTTAATCTCAGTAATCACACTACCACTGCATCACTTTCCTCTGTTACAAAGTTACTGTAAGAACCATTCTCCTTCATCTTCATTATTCTAACAAGTGATCCTCTCTAAGGGGAAGAGCCATACCATGCAGAACAAAAATTGTTCAAAATATGCCAACAGTAGCAGGGTGGTGGGAAGAAAAGCCTTCAATGCATGTATGTATAGTGAGGTACTACCTCACTCTAGAGGGGACACTAATGAGCAGAGATATGTTTACAGAAATCATTAAGTAATGCATATAATCTGTTTTCTTTACAGTAGGTACATATACACCACAGACTTATGCCAGCTAAAGCCCCTATGTAAAACATCATACATGTATCTTTTATATCAAGACTTGATATAATATTCCTACACATCTGTAGACCACTCAGAACAGTATCTCAGCTGTTCAGAAACACTCCCCCAATACCTTAATATGCAGAGACAAAACTGGCAAAACATGCCTGCCAATAAACTAAAGCAGCTCAGCAAGCTTCACACTCTACACGTAGAGTGCACAATGAGTGTCATGGATGGTACAACCAAATTTGAACAGCCCTGAGCCTATTTACTCCTGACTAATCCAGATTTATTAGGGACAAGTACAAAGTTACCCACAGAAAGAGAGGCACTTTGTGATTAGCAGACTGAATAGTAAGGTCATATACAAGTTTAGCACTTGCCTCAAAGAATGGTATGAGGGTTGCTGGTGGTTCTAAGTTGCAACCAAAGAGAGATATAAATGGTTGTAAACAGATACAGGTGCTCACACAGCTGAACTCTCAGCTTTTCCACCACACTGTTACTGGTGGCTGGTACAATCTCACTGAAGGCCTCAGGCCACTACATGACCATTTGCCAGGCTTCCTTCCATACACGAGTACCTAGACAGAGACCCTCGTGTCCTCTTAGACCTATTTGGCCAGCTCCACGAAAGCTTTGCGGTGCTCCTCACTGACTGCTTACTTTCACTGCATTCATCAGCTCCTGCTAGGGAAACAGAAGTAGCCATGGACTGAGAGCATAGGTTGCACAGGCCTGCGGGGACCTCCGCTCAGATCACGGATGAGCAGAACGCGGTATATGCTCTAGAATCTCCGCGCTTCTGGCGAGATAGCGCGTATTACACGCCCTCGTTCGCGGGTCAAGCCACCACGCAGCTCCCAGGCACGGAGCGGCCCCACTGCCGCACCCAGGACCGCCAGGACGGCGCAGAGGCGTCGCCGCTGCCGTCCGCGGGCGGGCCAGGCCGCGTCAAGTTGTGACAATCTGTGCCGGCCGCACAGCGCGGGCGGTATTACTGCGGCTCGCAGGCGGGCCCCGACGCGGCCCGCGCCTGCCCCCCACCAACAATGCCGGCTGGCCCACGCCTCCGCTCGGCCCCACCGTATGACACCGCTCCGCCGAGGCTCCAGGGTCGGACTTGCTCGGCTCAGTCTACGGCCCGCCCTAGGCCCACCAGGCGACCCTGCTCCAGCACCCGCACCGTGACGAGCGGACAGGGCCCGAGACCACACAGACCGAGGAACCGCCCCAGTGTCTACGTGGAGTGGAGCTTCCCCGCCTCTTACCTGTGATCCAGGACGGGTAGGCCCGACGCGGAAGGATCGAGAGAAGGGCGCTTCGCTTCACCCACCGAGTCCCGCCCCGTGCGCCGGGGCTGAGGGCGTGGCGTGGCGGCAGTGGGTGGCGCTGTACGCTCGGGCTCGGGCCCTGCATGGGGTAGTGGAGCCTAGTGGGTTCCCCGTGACATGATGCAGCCGGTTCAGCTGGCGTTACTTCTTGCCACGTCTTTTTCCGTCCTGCGCGCCTTCCTTTCTCTAAAACCGGAGGAGGCCAAGGAGGACAGCTGGGGCAGGACTGGGCGCACCGTGCCCCGGCGTGATCAGCATCGGGGAGAGCAGCCCTGGTCAAAGCGGGCAAGTGCTTGATGATTTCACGTAGCACTCCGACTTGCCGTTGGGACCATGGCTGCACTAAAAGAGGAAGACGATACCGAGCAACTGGGTCATAATAGTGAAGTGTCTTTTCTGTTTTTCTTTCAGAGGTGACACTTCATGAAGTAGTTACTGGCGAGCCTTGGTATAATCCTTCATTTACATGCGTTCGACCTATTCTGTTACTTAAACTTTAGCCTCACATATGCTTTCACATCACACACATTTATAAGGGACGATTTAATCACCTCTCAGTGACTTTTTCTTCACTGTAATACCACTCATTTCCACCGATAAAATAACATCTACAAAATCTGGCCACTGACTAGATAGAAACCTGTAGTACTGGCTTTGACAATCACCAGTTAAATAATTTTCCTGGTTTATTTCCCTGCTCAAAGACTGGGGGAAGGCGGAGCTATTACTGCACTAAATCTTGCAAACGCCTAACGTCCCTTTTACAAGAGAGGAAAAGAAAGGGTAACATAATGGCTTTCTCTCTCCCCTCCCCACTCCCCCAAGTAGTTGCTTGGGAGCTGAGCCGACAGCCGGTATTTCTAACCCCCCTAGGGTGGAGTTGGGTCAGCCTTTGTTCCTAAACTTGGGTCTTTAAAGAAACAGTAACTGAGTTCATGATTCTCCTTGGAAATGTGTGTAAGGCCCCTATGAAGGCCATCCTTTGGCCTCCCTCTTGTCCCAGTGATCAAGAATGCTGAAGGTCATCTGGTCTTAAAATGCAGAGAATTTCACATTAGGTATGCACCTAGACTAGCTTGACTAACTGCTGCTTGTCCACCCAAATGTATTTGGAATTTGCATTTCTTGCAAGTTCTCAGCTAGAAAACCAAGAGAGAAACAAAGAACAAGGGCTTTGTTAACGACAACCTCCTTAGCTCTGCAAGTCCCAGTTTTGTAAGTCCACAAATGTGTTCTAAGAAGTAGATTTAGTAAACATGAAGAACGTATCTAGTCAAGCAGTAGAGTAGTAAGAGGAATCTGGCGTGTACTTTGGAGTCAGTATGATTCTCTGTTGCTTACCATACGTGAACTGTGTTGGTTCATGTTGATGCCTGCAATACTAGTCTTAGTCTCAGTTTGAAATCCCATCTTCCTGTATTGTCCTTTGTAATCAGTGAGGCTATAAAGTCCTGTGAGTCAGTATCTCACAGCTTTCCTCAGTGTAATTCCTACCACAACTTCCCCCTTGCTGGCAACAGAATTGTCAGTCTCTGAGATGAACTTCCAAGGTTGATAGTGTGGGAGGTTGGCACAGTGGTGAATGACTTCAGGAGATAATAGATGCTTAGGAGTGATCATAATTTGTTCTAGCTAGTAAATATTTTAAATAAAAACTCTATGGATTAGTGATTTTCCCTCTCACAAAACAGGTATTTTAATGTTTAATAAACAGTAATATTTAAGAACATTTATCTGGCCAACAGAACTAGCAAAATTGGCTTTCAGACTACTGGGTACCAAAAGAAAGGCAGATTTTGAAAACTTCTCCCAAAGGTGGTATCTGAACTCCACACAAAATATTTGAAAATAAACCTGGATCTTCCTAAAGCCACAGAATTGTCAGGGTTCTGTTTTCCATGGAACAAGCAACATCATTAAGATCTTTCTAAGACTGACTATTGTATTTCATTGGTTTTGGCAGTGCTCTTAAAGTCACCCAAGATTTCACACACAAGACAGTTTGAAGTGCTTGGGTTTTGATTCTCCCCCCTCCCCCTTAAGATCTGGTTAACACTTTTTAGTGCTGCTTCAACACAAGAGAAAAACAATTACAGACCATTTTCTCTGTATCATCACCCTAACCAAAACATTTGGTACCTACAACTTGGGATGATTGTACTTATAAGTACGTTCCTGCATCAATGACAGTCAATTAGAATGACAATATAGCTCAAGTTGTAAAGTAAACATAGTATTAAAGGTAATGCATGCAGAAAAAAAGGACTCAGTTTTCTTCCCTGTAAGTTCTTCCTTATTATCCTTAAATAGCTTTTGACAAAAGTCTTTCTTCCCTTGTGTGTGGTTCAGGCTTGCACATTGGAAACTGCTATGGTGATTTGAGCATTAATGAAGTTATTAAATCACAAGAGATGAAAGCTGAATGATGGAAAGGACATTTACTCAGTGTATTTTGACAACCATGTTGTCACCACAAACATAGTTTTGTGACATGGAGTTAATTCCAGAGGCTAGTAAGGCAAATATTTTTAATTAAATAATCTGTTTCTTTTCCCGTACTGAATAATGGGAGTACTGTGTCCAGCTCTGGGGCCCTCAACTCAGGAGATGGGATAGCAGTGTCGGGATTGTTCATTCTGGAGAAGGCGGCAGCTTTGGGGTCACCTTATAGCAGCATTTCAATATGTGAAGGGGACCTGCAGGAAGGTAAGGGAGGTACTGTTTACAAAGATAGGAATAAGATGAGGGGCAGTGGTTTAAATTAGAGCAGGATAGATTTGGGTTAGACATAAGGAGTAAGTTCTTTACTATGAGGGTAAAGAAATACTGGAACAGGTTGGCCAGAGATGTGGTGGAACCCCCATTGCTGGAGACATTCAAGGTCAAACTTGATGTGGCCTTGAATAACCTGATGTAGTTGAAAATGTCCCTGCTCACTGCAGGGTTGTTTGACAAGATGACCTTTGAGGGTCCTTTCAAACCCAATGTGTTCAGTCATGGCATGATTCAGGATTGTAGCCATTATTCAGAAAATCTGGATTTTGCTGGAAAATCCATAACCACATTCAGGACAAAATACAAAGTATTTATTTGGGGGACTGGAGAGAAGAGAAAAATTTTGATCAGGGTATGGCTGAAGAAGTAATTTTTTCACTGAAAAAAAATCATTAAAACTGGAATATTTTAATAATTAAAGCAAAAGAAAATAAATTGCTTATTGCCATACAACTTAGTAACTTCTGCCATCCAAACCCAAAAGCTAAGTATGACAGTTTTAGGCTGTGCCTTTATGAAAAGACAAGCTGCAGAATTCTCTAGCTGAAATGTTTAAGTGTAAAAAGGAAAACAAAGAAAATTCTGAACGAATTTCACTGGCAGATCAGTAGAATATAACTTTAAGAACTTACAGTATGTCTTCAGTCTGTTCTGCCTTTCTTTTCTGTTCTTGGCCAGAGTGCATGCAACTGATCTTGGACTGAAACTTATGAGATAAGAAAACTAACTTCTCTAACTTTGAACTTTGAACTAATTATTTCCCCTTTAATATCCACTTCTCTTTTAATCCTTTTTCCATTCAATTAGCCTTGGACAAGAAAGGGGGAAAGAGAAGGGGTTTTGGGAGAACCTGGGTGGATTCTCCTCAGGAGGGTGTTTCTGTGTTACGTTCTTCCCTGTATATTTTTGTATATACTGTAAATACTGTATATTTTGTATATATTCATTGCATTTTATTCTGCTTGTAAAATACAGCTTTCTATTTGCTCCTCTGACTGAATTTAGCTGTGCTTTATGTGGTGGAAGGATTAAACCTTCACAGTACCACATTAAGCAACTTTTTAACATATCTTAAAAGGCCATTTAGCTATGTTAGAAGAACCTGTAATGAAAATTTACTTAACACCTAAACAAAATGCCTTAAATACACCATTGAATAAAACAGAATATTAGAGGCTGGAAGGGATCGAAAGATCATCTAGTCCAACCCCCCTACCAGAGCAGGCTTACTTATACCAGATCACACAGGAACTCACCCAGGCAGGTCTCAAATATCTCCAGAGATATTCAACCCCCTCCAACCCCTTTGGGCAGCTTGACCCAGTGTTCTGTCACTCTCACAGTGAAAAACTTTTTCTTCCTGTTTCCATGAAACTTCCTATGCCTCAGCTTCCACCTATTGCCTATTGTTCTGTCATTGGGCATCACCAAGAAGAGCCTGGCTGAGTAGGCCTTTCAGCAAATAGGGTAGTTAAAAGTCACACATGAGAACCAGGGCCTGTGATTGTGAGGCTGCTGTCAGCTGCCTGTAGAAGGCCTCATCAGCTTCCTCATCCTAATCAGGTGGTCTATAATAAGCATCAACAGTTGGTCCATGCTGGCCTGCCCCACAAACTCTCAACTCACCCCTCAGCCACCCTTGGGCTGAACTCAGTACATTCTAGTTGCTCCCTCACATAGGGAGCAACTCCACTACCTCACTTTTTTGATAGGTCTTTTGTAAAAAGGACACAGCCATCCATGGCCACACTGCAGCCATGTGAGCTGTCCCAACATGTCTCTATAATTGCCACCAGATCATAATCCCTTGACCGCACGTGGATTTCTAACTCCTCCTGCTTATTGCCCATGCCTCATGCATTGGTGTACAGGCATTGCAGGGAGCAAGCTGAGCATGTTGATTCTACCCTGCAGGGGTGGGAGGCCTTATGGTCTTCATTAATACTGGAACACTGTCCCACTGGTGCAAGCCCAGTAACAACCCCATCTCCCTCTGATTCTAGTTTAAAGCTGTGTGAATGAGCTCTGCTAGTTCTTGTCCTAGAATTCTTTTCCTCCTGTGAGACAAGTCTCTCCCATGTACTACCTTTGGTCCTGGTGTCCAATAAAACCAACCATTTTGAAAGAACCCAAAGCCCTGCCTGTAGCACCAGTCTTGGAGCTAGGTATTTACCAAATGGATTCTTCTACTCCCTTCCATATTGTGGCCAGGTACTGGAAGTAGGGGAGAGAAAATAACTTGTACCCCAGACTTTTTCACCAACTGTCCCAAGGCCTTGAAGTCTCTCTTCATTCCCCTCAGACTACAAGATGCAGCTTCCTCCCCACCTGTCTGGAAGATTGGTAATGGATAATAGTCATGTGACCTCACCATGTTGGGGAGTTGACTAGTGATATTCTTGATTTGGGCTCCAGGAAGACTGGAGACTTCCCTATAGTGAGGGTCAACCCTGCATATTTGGGCCTCTGTTCCTTCCAGGAGTGAGTCTCCAACATCTAGAACCCTTCTCTTCTTCCTTGTGGAAGAGGTTGCTATGTACATTTGACCCCTGCCACAGCCATGAACCCACCACTGTTCACCCCCTCCATTTGAGCTTCTGTCTTCCACCTGACAGGTGTAGGACACAGGGGCCTTCCAGTGCTCTGTATCTGTTGTGTGGAGGTAACTGGGAAGGTGAGGGAGGCTGGAAAGGGGTACACCTACCTCCCCAAGCAGGGACCTGTAACCATTTGCCTCCTTTTCTTAGGCTGCTTCCTTTTGCCTGGTGACATCCTCCTTCTGCCTAACAATAAGTAGCATGGTGCTCCTCTGACACCTGGTGAGTGTCTCTCAGAGTCGGAAGGTGTAACTCCACCAATCCATTTCCCTTTCACTTTTCCAAATGCTTCTTTCTACCTGTTCTGTTTCTACCTGTTCCTTAAGCTCTGCCACCATACAGAGCAGGTCATTCACATGCTCACACCACATGCAGGTGGTTTTTTGTGCTATCCTTTGGTACTGCCAGGTGGCTCAGATATTCCCTGCAGTCAGTCAGTGGTCTGGACAGCTGTGTCCCTGCAGTCTGCAACCTGCATCATCACTTCAGTCGTGGGAGCTCTGTCTGGATTCCCACCTCCACTTTGTCGAACACAGACTTCTTCCGCTGGGTATAGACCATTTTGCTTTGATGCCTTATTTTATTTTTTTTTAATCTTTTTTTTTTTTTACATTTTACACTGTGCGCTGCATTACTGAAAGCTGTTGCTATCTCTTTAAATGGCTTCCATGTGCCATTCCCTACTGCTTTAATGTTCCCATGGTAACACCCTGCTGAGTCTTGTGAGAGCATGTGAGAGCAGCGACCATGCCCCCTCCTCTGCCTCTCCAGGCTCCTTGTAAGCTAAAGCTTATGTGCTTACCAAAAATTAAAACCAATATAAAGTGCTCCCAGCTAGAGATTTGGAGTGCCAAAGCCACTGTTGCTGTCTCTTTAAATGGCCAGTCATACTTTTAATTTTTATGTAACAATTTTAAAAAGATAATTTTTGTGGGTACAATAAGTAGCCTTGATTTACTTTTTGGGCCAAATTCACTATTTGCCTAGTTAAACTGATTTTAATGGGAATTATGACTACTGAGGCGAGGATGGATTTGTGTTCTGAAGGAGGCAGTACACACAGGAAAGAATGTGAAAAAGGTGGTTGTTTTAGAGCTTTTTGTGGTTTACAGATTTCAGTTACTATCAGCTCTGATTCAGACCATCTTGACTGCTCTGTAGCAGCAGGGCCAAATGGGCCCAGCACAAACTCAAGACAGGCCTGGATATGTCTAGATATGGTCTCCCTCTGCCCCCTCCTTCCTGCAGAAGTTGGGATAGAGCAGGAAAAGGACAAAGGGACAGGACCTAACGTGTCTGGTAAACAAGTCTCCTTTTGTGGTAAGAGCACGTGTACTGGCCCCTGCTTTTCCTTGACCAAGCCTATGTTTCTACCTTTCATGGCCACAGCCTGGCAGAATCCCTCTTCATTAGGTAACTGTTTGCTGGCTTAGTTGCCCTATTGGCACAATTGAATCTTTGGCAAGATATATATACAGGCTAATTTGTAGTCACTTTTGCCTTGCCTTTGTTTTGCCTGCTTGGTTCTGTTTTGCTTTAATTTGCCTTGCCTTGAGTTGCATGCTACAAGCCCTATACACTGCTAGCTAGAGAAGCCATGAGCCTCAGGTGCTGGAGCCAAGCCTCACTTCCCCTTGCAATGAGAATTTTGCTGTGCCTCAGTTTACCCAGAAAGATGAAAGAGCCCATCACAAGAAGCTTCATAAATAGCCCACTGTCCTCCTGAAGCCAAATCAGACCAAAGACTGTTTACATTTTTGAGGAATAATTTCAATATAAAATGATAAAAACAATCTCTTACTACCTTTTCAGTAATTTTTCTAATACCCAATCTAAACATACTGTGACTGTTTGAGGCTGTGCCTTTAAGGAAGGGGCACTCTGGCTAAATGTTTATAAAATATTTTGTATTCTAAACGAATTTCATTGGCGGATTATTGTGGGAGGTAAAGTCTTAGACCCAGAGCAGCTGGGACTTTCCTTCAGTTTTCCTTTCTCTGCTCTCCCTTTCAGCTGGACTGCTTCTGGCCAAGAGATAAGAACTAACTCCTGTACCAGGCCTTCCTTTGCCTTGCTAACCGCCCTTTCTCTCTTTTTCTACCTCTCTGGGGGAGAAGGGAGGTAGGGGGGTGAAGGGGGCACAGGGGGAAGGCCCCTCTGGTAGGGGCCTGGTTTCTGATTGTGTTTATTTGCTGTATATTTCTGTATATATTGTAAAATACCTGTATTTGTTGTGTTACATATAATCTGCTTCCTATATATGTTTGTAAATATAGTCTGCTTTCCCCAACTGAGTCTAGCCGTGGTTTCTTTCTCAGTGGGGGAGGGAAAGCGGAGCCTTTCCTTTCAACCCACCACACATACCCTGGTGCAATTTTAGGCCATTTCCTCTTGTCCTATCACTTGATAGTAGGGGGAAGAGACCAACATTGCTACAACCTTCTCTCAATCACTTGTAGCAAGCAATCAGGTCTTTCTCCCATCAGCTTCCTCTTCCACAAATTAAACAATCCCAGTTCCCTCAGCCACTCTGCGTAATACTTGTTCTGTAGACACTGCACCAGCTTCATTGCTCTTCTCTGGCCACCTTCTTGTAGTGAAGAGCCCAAAACCACAGTATTGAGGTGCAGCTTCCCCTGTGCCAAGCTTGGCAGGTGGGTTGGACTTAATCTCTGGAGGCCCCTTCCAACCTCTAATGTTCTGTGATTCTGTGAAGTGCAGGGACATAATCACTTGCCTACTCCTGCTGGGCAGGGGAGGATGCTGTTGGCCACTGGGCATCTGGCCGCACTGCTAGCTCATGTTCAGCTAGCTGTAAACCATAACCCCCAGGTCCTGTAGCACCAGGCAGCTTTCCAGCCACTCTGCCCTAAGTCTATAGTGTTGCAAACGGTTGGTGTGACTCAAGGGCAGCATCTGGCACTTGGCTTTGTCATACAATTGAGCTTGGCCCATTAATCCAGATACCTCTGCAGAGCCTTCCTACCCTCAGGCAAATCAGCACAAATTTAGTGTCATCTGCAAACTTACTGAGGGTGCACCCAATCCCTCATTGAGATCATTGATAAAGATATTAAAGAGAACCAGTGCCAAAACTGAGTTACTAGTGATTAGCCAACGACTGGATTTAACACCATTCACCACCACTCTTTGGGCCTGGCTGTCCCTCCAGTTTTTAACCCAGTGAAGTATCCACACATCCAAATCCTGTGCAATCCATTTCTCCAGAAGGAAACAGTGTTAAATGCTTTATAAAGTCCATGCAGCCTTTCTCTCATCCACTAAGGGGGTCGCCTTGTTGTAGAAGATCATCAGGTTTGTCAAGCAGGACCTGGCCACACTGGCTGGGCCTGATCATCTGGATGCCCTGCACATGCTGCATAATGGCACTCAAGATGATCTGCTACATAATTTCCGTATTAATGGCTTATTTGTAAATTGTTTTCTGCCAAGATTACTGAGTTAACAACTCACTGTATATCACATATATGCTTAAAAGAAATCAAAATGGAGGTATATTGCCAGTGACATTTTTATTTCAGAGCACAATAAAAAAAATATGCCACAGCTTTGGTTGACTGGAATGATATGCATACTTAAATTTTACAGTATGTTTTTAAACAGTAAACAAGTATACATTCGTTGTGTGCAAAACTACCACCATCAATTACACAGTTACACTATAGAACATTAAATGTTTTAAGTACATTTGTAAGCTGTGAAACCCTCCTTATTTTTGGTATTTACCCAGCATTTCTAGAATTAGCCTGCTGAAGCCATTTCATGTGTAGTAAACACTGAAAACAGACCCCATGGCAAAGTGAATTTAATTGCAGTTGCACTGGGTCTGGAGTAAGAACCATATTTAAAAGTACTACTCAGAAGGTGTCTTCTGCAATCCAAATGTAAAAGGACTTACCTAACTTGTAGTTTATGGAATTTGTTATTAGTAAACTGCCACTTGAACTTACAAAAGTGGACAGTATTTGTATACATCTGAGATAATAACAGTAATTAAATAATTTTCCATGCCACAGATAAAATCACAATAACTGCTGAGACTGTACGATTAGTTTACATAACCCAGTAACTCAAAGTTCTACTAACTTCTAATGCTTCTCACAGCTCTTGCAAAATCTGTGATTTTTTGTTGTTGGTTGGTTGGGTTTTTTGTTTGGTTGGTTTTGTCACGAGAGCAGCTGTCAACCACCTAGACTGGAAGGAGAGGGAGAGGAGTATCCCCAGACCATGATGAATCCTGAGAATTTTGCAACAGCAAGCACTGAGTTCTGGTAGACCACAGTCTATGTCTACCTAGAAGGGATAATTACAAAACATCGATAGAATATTTACAATTTTTAGGATAAAGTTCCTAGCAGATCAGCTGAACCATTGCTCTTTTTACAAAACCTGCATTTTAATATCGCCTTTTTGTAGAAACATATGGCAAAGCAAATAGAACTGCATTTTCAGTAAACAAAAGGTTTTGATAAAACATATTAAAACCAGTTTTATCTGCTGGATGATATACAGGTACCCGTATACAAGCATGTATACTAAATAACAAATGAGAATATTTGAATGTTACAGGTCTGATGTAAACACAGAATAAAAATGAGTCAAAAGTGACAATACATTAGCTCACTCTATCATGCCTAATTATTGCAGCATATATGACATAGTAATTCAAAAGCAGAAAACTTCCGCTTATCATCCAAACCAGGCAAAAGAAATCTCTTTGGAAATGTATATAAATTAAGAAAAGAAAAACCTTCTGGCCATGATGCGTGTTATCTTTCAGCCCACAAAAGAAATTCAGGTGATTATAAATCCATGAAAATAATGTCAATAGACAATGCCTTCATTATAGTGACATCAACTGAGCCACTGTAAGACATACCACTGCATTGGTATTTTCTTTGTGTACAAGCTTACAGTAAACATTTTAAGACACTGAAGAGGTTAATTTCCATTAAAGGTGTGCCATTCAAACTGAAAAATCTATTTCCTGAAGTGTTTTAGAAAACGAGGAAAGACATTTCACCTAAATATGTAGCGTGCACGCTGGTTAGCCATATATAATCTGAATATTCTTAAGTGCACTATGAACTACAGGCATGAATGGCTTTTGAAAGCTCAGTAATTTAGATGCACACTAAAGATTTTTTAAGAAGTTGCTTCCAGTTTTGTATGATCTTTATTTCTTCTCAGAAAGCTTTTCATCACTAAGTTCTGCATCTAGTGAGGCCTCTTCAAGAGATAACTTAACATTAGATATACAAGCAGAAGATCCAGGGGTAGCTGTACAGACAAAAGGGAAAAAAAAGTATTAGGTTTTACACTTAAGAATATCCATGCTAAAAAGCATCAAAAGCAAGAAAAACGCCAGTTATCTAGCACAGAAACACACACAAAACTAAACTGTGTTGAATGAAGCCAGCAATGCAATGGTATTTTGTTTCAGAGGCCCTCTAAACACCACAAATTCGCAGGCCTTAGAAATACTTCCAAACACTTCCAAGGATAAGAGAAAGTAGTTATTAATACAGTTTTACCACTAGAAATAACTTTGCAACAGTACTGAGTTCTCTCTGACCGATAAAATTATCCCACTTACACAGGGAATGTTAAAAATAGCTTTTGTAAGAAACAATATGCAGGTAAGAATCTGTCTGATGGAAATAATGTAATCAGGTTGGCAGAAGTTACTTACATGAGGTTGTTTTCTCTATTGCTAATCTTTCAGGCAAAGTTTCAAGTGGTGTTGGTTGAATTTTCGCAGGCGTGTATGTGTTTAAAGGAATTTTTCGTCCTGACAGTGGAATCGTGAAAGATGGAGAAGCTGAAATGGGGCAGAAGAAGGTAAACGTCATTAGTAACAACAATACTCTCACCTGAACAAAAAATCAGAAATAGCAAGCACAGAACTGTGTATTTGTCCATCACGAGATGCTACAGTTACGGAACCAGCAGCTCAGCTACTGATTTTGCACTCGTCAAAACTTCAAAGCATGGAACAGAAATCATCTAGTCCACACCCTCATGCCAGAGCAGGTTCACCTAGAGCACGTTGCACAGGATGGCTTCTAGGTGGGCTTTGAATAACTCTAGAGACTCCACCATCTCTCTAGGAAGCCAGTTCCAGCGCTCCACCACCCTCAAAGTTCCAAAGTTCCTCCTCATATTTAAATGGAACTTCTCCTTTTTATGTCATAAAGCAATACAACTTCATGATGCTAAGGGTGCTAAGCTGAGTTTCAGTATCAGCTGCTTGGCCACAGGTCTAACAAAAGCATTATTACTTCTCATAGGTTATTAAGATTACACTGGAATAGGCATTTTGTCCAAAAGGCCTATGAAAAAAATGTATACACAGTGCATTGTTCTCTACGCACCTTCCAAATATTACAGGAAAACAGGAGAGCAAAGCACCTATATTCGCAATCCTAGCAGGTCTAATTTCCAACCGCTCTTTTGTAAAAAGGTGACGACCACTACAGAATTATGACAATTTCTTAAAAATACTTTTTTGTCTTGTGTACTGAGCTGATTTTGAAGACACACATACTTACAAACCAGTAAAATTATTTGAATAGCTATGAATTTTAAAATACCTGTAAGTCTAAGTTTTTACAATAACATCTGATTTTTTAAATTGTTTATCTTCTCAGATATAAGGCCTACCCTATCAAGTTAGCTACTGATTAAAATTGAAACAGTATAAAATTAAAACAAAAAACAAAAAAAAGAGAACAGCTAGGTAATCTTTGTGTCAGTACCAGCAAGTACAAGTTTTCTGATGAAAGTGTGAGTCTTTAGAAGTTTCCTCAAGAAGAATGATTTTCAATCATTTGCTACATGAATTAAAAACATATTAATATATGGTAAATCTGACCTAACTGAAACCATTTCCAAAGACACAATAGTATAATCACAATGGTAAGTAATCCCAGAGGCATGCACACAGATAGAACATGCATTTCAAGATCACTTAAACATGCAGGAAAAACTATTAACAAGTAAGTATCAGAAAGACACTTCAGAGATGAAAACCCAAGTAATAATGAAAGAAACAGGAAATAAACAGTTTTAAGGTATAAAAGGCTTGTAAAAGGCAACCCTATTCTGCTGATATTACTGCCAGTAAAACAGTACAGTGTCAAGCTGGAAATAATGCATGCCCACTAAAATTCATTCAGCTAATAATGTGGACAATACAGAGCAGTTCTTAATGTGAGGAAATAAATAAATTACAATTTCATTAACTCTTTAATTTACTACCCCAGTCAACAGAGACATTATTTGAATGACATCTACACTATATTTAACAATTTAAAATTAACATAACTACAAACTAGAATCAGTACATGTCTCCTGTAGATTCTCCCTTGATGGAGCAGCAACAGAAGCAAGAAATTCATCCACCTGCTTCAAAGACAGAGAATTGTGTAGAGTTTCCAAAGGGCAAATAGAAGGCACCATGGAATATAGTTCGAAACCTGAAAGAAAAATAATAAAAAAAAAGGGATTTCTAAACACAAGACAGGATTTAAGATATTTCAGGGCCAAATATTTATGTATTACAAAAAGTACTTATTTTAAATCAGCATGTGCAAAGTACTCTTGAAATCCTGGACCCTAAGTATTATAGGCATCAGAACAAGATTTACCATTTTCCAGGGTGAACTAAACTAAAGGTACCATGGGACACAAATCCCATGTGCATATAAAGTGATGAAGTGGTCTTCAAACATTACAACTGTTCTCTACTCCCAAATCAGTTAATGAAACCTAAATTTTCCCTAAGACACACTCAGTAAATAATTTAAGAAAAAGAAGTCAGGAAACGGTAGTATTTCTCTTCTCAATTCTCATACCTGGCACAACAGTAATTAGATAAGTCATTCATGCAAGTAAAATGCAATAGCTGTGTTTTCAACTGTTAGAAAATCAGCTAAAATTTCTACAACTTCCAACCAATAAATTTGCAGACTTGACATTCTATCAACTTCAGTATTCTGTGAAAACAAACTGTTGCCTTCAAAATCAAAGGAAAACCACTGTTAGCAATTTCATACCTTGAGGTTACATGCTTATCTTTGTATAACGTATTTACACCTACCTTTGTGCAGTTAAAAGCAGTATTTAAATGACTATGTTTCTTATGATAAAACAGGTAAGTATAGAAACCCAAAATCTAAAAATTTATTGGACTTTGCTTTTCTACATTAGTCTCAGCCATACACCAACCATGCATACCCATATTGCTATCATACTAAAAAGTATGTAAACATCTTGGTAAAGAAAAAATTGTAGGTCTCTAAAGTGATGCAAGTTTGATATCTCAATGAAGAGGTCTTCGTTCAATTGCAGTGCAGAAGAGAAAAACATGTCCATCAGTCTTGTCAATATACCGCTGTAACATTACAACTTTGCAATTCAGTATTATAAATTTATGGTTGCTAAATTTCATTTAAGGTATATAAGTGAGAAACAGTACTGAATGAGATAACGTTTATACATTCAGTTCAAGGTACATTTATAGGAGATACAATTACGACTATGAACTATCCCCTCCCCTAAAATAATAAGCATTGTTATTCCTGTGATATCCAGTGTTGCCCTTTCACTTCCCATTTAATGCCTTGCATGGACAAGTAACTCAAAAAAATTTAATCTCCCTGGTGTCTGTATTTATATTAGCATTTACCTTGGCCATACTCAAATCTGAGGGACAGCCAACTTCAAATATACAATCAACTGAAGTCTACTTATGTCACCCTCAATGTATTACAAATAAATGTTGCATATCACAGAAACTTGGTTTTCATGTATAAAAGAAACACCATTACATTCTTAATTTCTATTTTCCTATAAAGGCAGTAGCTAAGCTTCAGTGTAAGCACTAAGATGTTTGGCATACATATTAATATCCTAAAAAACTACGCATGCATGTAGAGTGCAAACCCTTTCTTTGCATTGCAGCAAAATGTAAGATTTACCTCTTTACCCTGACAGGAAAGTTACCATCACTTAAATGAGAATTAACTTTCTTAATTTTGCAAATAACAGCGGGACAATGTCAGGTTAACTTTTTAATAACTACTGCTGTTATAGGGCAGTATTACAGAAAACCAGAAAGGAATTTCAAAATATACCTATGCCCTACTAAAGAATAAAGAAAAACGTTTTCTTTTTTTCAGTAGTTTCCCCTCCACAGATTTTTGTTCAACCATATCTCAGCATGGTGTTGTGCTATCTTTGCCTAAAAGATATGACTTAAAATGTACCCTATAATCTATCTGCAGTGTTTTATTTGAATATTTAATAATAAATATTTTATGATGAGAAATAAAATTGAATTTTAATAATTAAGAAGCCTGACAGTATCCCTTAAAAAAATGCAATTTCTTGTAAACTAACAGTCTTTGATGTCTAGCTGTATTTACTCTTAAGGCACTGACCCCATCAAAAAGGCAAGGCAATGAAAGGGTTAACGCAGAATTTCAAAAAGCCACCCTGTTGTCTTACATTTAAAAGCTATAGAAACATACCACTGGAGCCTAGAAATTCCACACAAGAAATGGACCATCACCTAAAGAGGTGTGGGTGTTCTGCACACAGGCCCAGAAAATAAGTTTAAGCATTGTCAGAAGATACTTGTTTCACCATGTTCCTTGAACTAAAGATGGGGGGGTAGTCTGAAATGAGTTAAGAGGATGGGGTAACAACATAAATAAGAACAAACAGAGTGAAAGGGACAAGGAGAATCAAAATGGTAGCCCAGAGGACAGACAAAACAACACGTTCTTATGTTAGTAGAGAACCCTTGGAAACCTTCAATGCACTTTGGTTTCATAGGAGCTCATACAGCATGCACAAATCTTATAAAAGATGGGTGGTAATACTGCTGTATTAAATGTATCAGATCAATGCATTTGTTAAAAAACAATTTAGATCCTTCTTCTAAATAATGTAGCCACAAAAAATATAGTGCTAAGTGGAACAGAAAGTAATCATATTACTAGACACTGACACTCAATCGCAGTTCTTACTTTCTGACCTTTTATGTTTTGGAAATGTTATTTGGTTTGAGTCTAAAGGTTTAAAATGGACTCCTAAATTTCCTATTTGAAATAGAACACTAGAATTGTCCTTTAGATCAAACACAGTCTTAATAGTATTAATTGAGCCTTACTTCAAGAGGCACTTCAGTGCAGAAACTCAGTATGGATTCCAAATGAATGTAATAAAGGACTATTTCCATCTGCCAAAGCCAAACAAAACCACGTTTGTTTTAACCTTGTTTCTAAGATGATTTAGTTTGAATCTAACTTGAAAATGCTGATGTTTTCCATTCCATTTTCAGTAATATTATTGTCACTGTAATCAGCCAGCAGTCATACACATTTTAAAGCTTGCTATAAAGAAATCTGTAAAAACTACATTAAAATCTGGTGTATACTGAAGACTGAGTTTTAATAAGCAGTATGAATTTTGGGTCTATTTAATCATGTGGAATGCTAGACACTGAATATTTTACTGAGAAAGAAAAGACGTACTTCTGTCCTGTGTGTTAAACCACTTTTTTTGTGGTAACTATGGTAGACTGAAGACAAGTTAACCCTCACTCTTGAAGTTCAAGAGATCAGTTTAAGAAACATCTCTTGCTTGTGACTTGTTCAGTGCAGTATCTAAATATTTTGCACATCTGATGAACAAAGAAGTATGGTAAGGTAAAATAATTTTTTGTCCCATGATAAATACAGAAATTTAGCAGGAATTGAACCAAAGTTTCAACTTTGGATTTTTAATTTAGTATCACTTCAAGAAGACAGTCATAAAGTCCAGTTGTCATTTCAGTGCTTTATTTTAGAATCAAGAGGTTCAGGGGAAACAGCTCAGCAGAAGAAAGACATAAGAAGTAGCAGCTATCAGGAACTGTATGCCCAACAAAGATCAAATTTAGTTCTGTTTTTATCTTGCACTATATAGTCTGATCATACGAGAAATTGTGAAGAGTAATTTGTTATGGAGATCGCAATTAACAATAGCAATTCAGTTTTTTCAAGGATCGTTGTAAGGAATGAATTTTGATGCATTTATACTAATGGAGGGATTTAGGATATCTAATGATTACAAATATATTTGGAGTTGTGCTTAAGTTAGGAATGACAGATGGCTGGATGATACTGTACACCCCATATTTGAAATAAAAATAAAAGGGATGAAGCAAGGAACTTTCTGGTTTTGTTTTTGTTTTTAAAATAAAAGCAAAACGTACCATTGGTTGGGTGTCGAGCAAATGAGATAGAAAACCTTTTAACAGCAGAACCGCGTGTGGTGTCTGAGAAAGAGAAAAACAGGTACCTGAAATTTGTAACAGCTATCAAAGAGGGACATTTTTAAAAAGGAAAGGAAGAAGAAAGAAAAAAGGATGAGAACGTATTAGAACTGAGTGTCATGCAGAAGAGACCAAGGAAAAGGGCTAAAATCTAAACAGAGGTTAAGAAGAAGAAAATTTATTTTGTTGGTAACTACAAGATGTGTAATGAAGTGTATGAAAACAAGCAGAATGAGCTGATGATTCTGGCATACAATGTTATATCAGGTTAGAGTTGAACACTGAGTTGTGAACTGGGGGCAAAACCAGCCTGAATACTGTTTCATCTTGGAGTTGTAAAGGTGTGCTTTGGCATATTTACATTCTGAAATCAACTGCGAGAATTTCTTCTTTACCCCCAGATTATCCCAAGCCAAAAACTTCCTGCTCCTTTGTAGCCAAAAATGGTCAGGAATCCTAAAATTTTCACTGTCAGTATTTAAGTAATTAGTTTATTATTTATTTCATTCATTCTGCATGCTCTAAGTAATTTATTTAATTCCAAGATCTGGAAGTAATGATAAAATCCTAAGCTTAAAATGAGAAAGGAACTTCAAATCCCAAATTTTAGTTCACTTAGAAAATGCATTTACTGAAATCTCCTGTCATGCATCACAAGTCTGTGGCCTAGTGTTCAAGAAAGAAACAGGAATTAACTGTACTATTAAGTTAAAAATAACAAACTATGGGCAATAAAGAAGCAACAGAAACTCATATAACTAATACTAAGGCAAAGGATTCTAGGATTCCATTAAAATCACTAACCTAGGATTTCTCTTTAGAAGCTTAATGTGGCACATGGGTTTGTGCGTGCATGTGCGAGAGTGTGCACATACCATCTATGAAGCCAGAAGGAGTCAGCTTTTTACGATGAGTACGAGCATAATCCTGTAGATTAGGTGCACTTGAAGAACCCCCGAGCACTGAGGTGCTAAACAGGCCCGCACAGTGAGACCCTGATGGGAGTTAGAGAAAATACATACAACAACCAGGTGTTCGTCCATTCACATTGGTGATGCATGCAGCATGCAAGCACATGGCTCTTACCACACAAAAGGCAGCTTTTGGCAGTGCCTTGGACAGGTTCACAATATGCTTGTAATGTCAGAGTGGTACTTGTAAGCTGAAACTATCATAATTTACTTTGCTTCTACTCATGACAGCACCCTCTGCTATATATGCAAACAGAGGACTGGCAAAGTGAGCTCTTGTCCTGTTTTCACTTTTAGTAAAGAAAAATTACCAGTTAGCATCAATGTAAATATAACCAAAACATCAAAATAAAACCAAGATGATGATGATGTTATTGTTTTAAAACCTGCATTTCTGAAACAAATATAATCTGGAAAAATATTGCTCACTGATTTAATCCCAGTCAAATCAACCTTTGACAAGCTGCAATGAATTACTGCATTTCCACAGACTTAATATGAAAATAATTACCTTCCAGCCCCAAGAAAAAGTTAACCTAATTAGAAACACCTTATTTGTATTTCAGCTACCATCACTGACAGTATTACAAACTGATAATACCTAGAAATTCAATAAAGTTTAGCTTGACTTCCTTTCCTGAGAATACTTTCATAGATCTCCATGCAAATGAGAGTATTTTTATTACAACTCATACATTCCTGCTATCAGGGTGGGATTTTTGACAAACTACTGTGAGTCACACAAAGAAAAGTAACTTCTATAATCATCAACCATAAACAAAATTTGCATACAATGAACAAAACAGGGAAAATGTTGCCATTTTCTTTTCCTTTAGTTTTTGCAACTAGTTTAAAGAAGTGGTTTTTCACTCATAATTATCTTTTATATTTTAGATTAGTAGCCAACTTTTTAAAAACTTAACTATCTGTCCAGTGATATATACTTTCACTACAGTCAATGAACTGGTAAAGGGAAACATTACTAGCACATGTGACCAATCACAGCCAAAATAAATTGGTGCCTGGTCTGTGGCAAAAGCCTTTCACAGCAAATGCAATACCTTCATCTACATAGAGAAATGCATCAAATTCTACAAACCATATTGAGTCATACATTGTCAAATGAAAAGTTGTTCAACTTTAGCAAGCACATAATATAAAACATAACTTCGTTAAGTAAGAGCACCTGATGTATGCATTTTACTACGGGAAAAATATTATAGGGGAAAAATGTTACTGAAACATTACACATACAAAAATTGCGGCTCTTTCCAAAGAAAAGCTACTTCTAAGTTTATGCATATAGCTTATCCATTTTCTACACTTATTTTTTCACATGAAAACAGACAAATAAAAACCCCACAATATCAGTTTACAGTAGTGCAAGATTTTGTATTTTTATGTATCAGTCATATGTATGCCTGTTTCCAGGAAGCAACATAAAAGCACCACTTGGCTTAAAAGAGTTTGAAACAACTCATGGAATTATAACATGATTGATTTCATTGCTGGAAGGAAAAAAATTATTTTAGGAGAGGGAATATGTACAAATCAAGAAACTTGAGGTTTGTTCCCCATCCTCTTACCCCTGGTAAAGCACCTTCAATTCCATCAATTGCCCACAATATGAAATGTTAATTTTCAAGAAAATAGTTTTAACAGTTTCCAGTGCAGGCCATTTCAACTCCATAGCTTCTTGCAAAACCCAGAAACTCAGTCATGAACTACACTATCTTAAATAAATCTAAGTTTCATTAAAATTAATCCTGTGTACCTGTTGTGAGCAGTACAGTTAGTGTGAACAGTATCAAACGTTTTTTTCTTTTAAATTGCAATTTATTTGACAACTTTTGCTGCAGAAAGAATCTCCAGTTCATAGGCAGACACTCAGCATATATTATTGATAACAAGTACAATTAGGTCCTGTTAACATAAAAGCTATTCAAAGAATGTACAATTGTACAGAAAAATGGGCAGATAAAAAGGGGTTCTAATGCCAAACAAAATTTCAATTGTAGGCACATACCTAGACCACTCTGCTTTTGTTCCAGAATAGTTCTTGGTGTTCTTAAGTTACTATTGCTTTCTGATAGGACCTGGATATAAAAAACAGAAAAATAAGGGAAAGTAGGACAGCAGCATGAAATGTCCATTTAACTTGATAGAGCAGCCTGTTTCAGACAGACAAGTGTTAATAAGCTGTATGATAAATGTTAGTAAAAATACATAAAAGAAACATGAAAGATCATGCAACATCCCCTTCTGAAGGGAGTTCATTTCACATACGAGTTCCTTGCAATGATGTGGTGCAAAGCAAGCATTCAGAATGAGAAAGGACACAGACCAAGACCGATGTGAGAACAGATACTTGAGACATTTTATTTAATTTTACCAAATGCACTTGCCTAAACTGCGCCTGTATTGAAAAAAGGAGGGGAGGGAAGGAATGACAGACAAACTATTGAGGATACCATACAATAATTGATCCATGCACGGGGCTTAATCAGTGTAATCTTCAGATGCTCACAGCCTTTACCAATACAAAATTTTCCAATGTAAGTAGTTGAAGGATTTTTCACAATAAATTAGGAAAATTTTCAAAGAAAAAGGATATGGTTAACAGAACACCATCCATTGCCATATACATAATATTTCGACAATCTTTAGGCTTCAGTAATACTTAAAAAGAAATTCTTTTTTTCCCTGCCCTTCTCCCCCCAGATATTTAGAAAAATCTCCAAAATATTGTATAAGTCAATGAATGATGTACTATGTTGGGAGTTTCAGATACCTCCTAATACAGAAGGCAAGAATTATTAGTGTTAAGAGTTTTTTCCCTGCAGTAGTTAATACCAGGCCACTGAAAATATGCTATGTGCAAAACAAGTTTTGAATACCAATATGAAGCACCAAATAAATTATTTTAAAGTGTATTGCTTGCAGTTATTACAATTTTTTTTTCAATTTACCTACCACCAAATCAAGCAATGCTGGTTTTAAAGTCTTAAAGGACAACTAAACCAAAGCAGAAATCTGTTCCATTAGGCAGTAGACTAAGTCTTTTTTACTGTGGTAACTTTTGCATTTCCTATAAAGAAATCACATTTTTAGGAAAACATGTAATACATTCAGTGGAAAAAACATGCACTTGCTCTTTTTCCCCCAAACATTCTCGGGAAGTTATTTTAAGAAGTGGAAGAATTTCCTTTAAATGTAATCCATAATAAAGGATTAGATGTCCTTAAAGACAGCTGGTTGTTGCTTGGAATGCATAATAATGTTTAATGAAGTAAAGTTTAAAAACCTGTTGCCATGAGCCAAAAATACTGGATGTGAAAGCCAATGATTTAGGGGAGACAGGGGAAGAAGTGATTTGTTCCCCTGATCTGCGTCTTCGACGCCCAGTACCCACACCACTGGTGTAATGCAGCCAGGTACCAATACACTCTGGGCTAGACACACTCAGGGGGCTCTCTTCCTGGAAGTGAGAAAGGGGGCAAAAAACAGCAAAGCATGCAAAGTTAGATTCAACAGAGCCAAATGAACAGAAAAGAAATAAAACTCAATCTGCTTGCACCCTTTTATAAACTGCTTTTAAAACTATTAAACAGTGAAAAGTAATACTACAATATTAAGAATTTATGAGTTCCACTTAAATCTTATAATCCAATCCTAGCTTATAATACCACAATCAAATTTCTGGTACACTAATTACTAGGTATGAGAAAACAGCAGTTGTTAATGGTTGATTCATAATTTTATGAATTTCCCACATGTTGAAAAGAGAACATCTGTTATCCTTGACATACTGTTTAGTAGTTTTCCCCCTCTAAGTACATTAAATTTTCCTATTTATTACTTAATAGTTTTAATTTCTAGTCTATAGCCTTACCAAAGAGATTCTCATTTTTAGAATTGCCTTTGAGAGTTTACAGCTGATGCACTGGTAGCAGCGCTGACCTGTCTGGTGGTAGTTTCTCAACCTTATAAAAAGTCCTAAAAATTACCTCATGCTGGACACCTATTAGGACCTCAAGGGAGGACAGTGTCAGGCTAAGAGTCCCCCATGCCATAGACATCACTATGTGCCATGACTAATCAACATGTTCAGCAATACAGAATTTGGTATCCAGTGCTGATGAGCCTTATTTTCTTGATTTACTGTTTGAACTGTTTTGTCTTGGGGGGTTTTCTTGTTTGTTTTGTTGGGAGTTTTTTGAGTGTGGTTTTAAAATTTTTTATTTTAATAACATAATCAGCAATTAAAACTTCCATGTAATCTCACACCTGACAGTGTCCTTTCAAATTAATGGACATCGGTGAAGAGAGAATTGCCTTACAGGGGGAAAAAAAAAAAAAAAAGACAATAAAAAAGTTTCAAGGCAGCTGCAGTTTAAGTTTCAATGACTTTTTAAAATGTTGTGAAATATCATTTGGTTTAAACATTCCAAATACCAGTTTTGCAGATTTCAGTAGGCCAGATGAAACTTCCCATTTCACTTTCTCAAAAAATTTTTTTCAGTGTATGTTTTCCTTAAATCAACTACTTTCTTCCAGCAAGTAAACAAGCACTGAATGCTGACCATCTGAACATAAATTATCTGCACATTAAAAATTTATCAATTATGTTATTAATAAGTTACTTGAAAGTAACTTCTACATAATGTATGAAAATTAAACCAACAGAAGTTTGAAGTAGTAGCTATTAGGCTGTATGTGAACTCTTAACTAGGAGGGGAGTTTGCATGATCATAGTTGAAACATTTTAAAAATCAAAAATACTGATGTTGTGAGCATTTGTTTTATGATACAACTTGGAAATAGAAAATGTAAGACATTCACATTTATTATTTCTGTTAATTTATGGAAGTCATGTGAAGTTATACAGATCTCCTTCTAAAAAGGAACCATGCATCTTTTTCTTTCCAAGCTACTAAAAACCAAGTTTCTTTCAAATCTGTAATATTTTTATTGAATTCAAACAGCCCATTCCCCACACAAACATGACAGGAAAAAGCTTTTGGTGTGAATCTTCATTTCTGATGGTATTAAGCAACAGAAAATGAGGCAATTAGAAGCTGTTAGTTTGCTTCTAGCAGTAATATGCCACTATGCACCATCTAAAGTTTTGCCACTCAATGTACAGCAGTATCATGCCCCCAACCCTGTGACATTAAAGCCGTATCTGTGAAGCACACCTAGATGTCATGGCCTTCAAGACAGGAGACTAGACTGTTCAAGATGTTATCTAAAGCATTTGTGACACACAGCCCCTACTCACTTAAAAAACCAACCAAACAAAACCCAAACAACAAAATCCAAATGAAAATAAATAAATACAAACAACAAAACCAAACCAAACCCAAAACTTCCAGTTTATTCGCTTACCTTTAAATGCTTGACAAGTGGAGTCACTTTCACTCCACATGAAAGCAAATACACTAGAAGACATCTCTCACCTCCTGTGCCCCACCACCACCCCCAGTCCCTCTCTTCCCTGTCAGCATGATCACCTGAAGGTTTGCTTAATTCCCAATAGCAGCTGTCTTGTAAGGATGAATACAAAAATCTGTGTACATTAGTTTAAGGATGTAGGTTTAGATTGAAAAGGTCTTCATTTTCAAATGCTGGCTTTTCTAAAATTACTTTAAAAGGAAAATGGAAACAAATCTTACCACAAAATCATACTTCATCTTTAGAAAAAAAAAAAAAATCCTTCAGACAAGTAACTGCCATGAAGGATCTCTCACAGAGTAAGCAACCCTTTTGTGAGACATAACATCATGTAATATGTGTAAATCAGAAGTAGAATTACATTTGGGTTTATTTTGTTAAAACAAAGATGTAATTTCTGTGAAAATCTGTAACCTAAACACTTACTTCAACAGAACCAATCTTCCTGGATCTTGGAAGTGGAGACTTTCTGTGTATGTGAATTGGGTCTGATACCATTGGCTTGAACATCACTACTGACCGATCTGCTTCATCTCTTTTAGGCACATACGTCTCTTCATCGCTATCATTTCTATGAGAGGTTTTCTTGGAGCTGTCATTCTATAAAAAATACATAAATCATTTTCTCTTTAGCTGCACACCTTGCAACATGTAGACAAAAGTAATTGTTAAGCAAATCTCTGCATAAGCATAAAAAATACAAGATGTAAATCACGTATCATTGAGGACACTTCTGTAGACTTTTAATAATCTACTGCATATGAAAATGCAGTCCTAATTAATGACACTGTTTCAGATAATGTATCTTACTCTATGTAATGGGTTGGGGCAGGTCCCCTCCCCACCACAGGCAGTAATAACGACTCAGGCAAACGGATTGCAAAAGTGATGAAAGTTTAAATAGAAAGCAGTGAATGTTACAGAAAACCCAAAGCGCAGTGACAAAGAAAGATCCCATCCCCACCTGAGGGTGCATGCAAAACCCCCAGGGCTCCTTCTTCCCCCTCCCTCTGCTGGGCTAGTCTCAGCTGGCCAGGCCTGAGACTGCCCATCCCCCTGTGGCCTTGGGCCCAATCAGGCCCATGGCCGGGAGATCTCTCCCCCAGTTACCAAGTCTCGGAGAGGGAAGGAAAGAGGAAGTGCCAGACTCCGCACTGGATCTTATAGTGGTGCAAAGAATTATGGTAGGAAATACACAATTTCCTGTGTCCATCCCTCTGGGCTGGACTTCTGGACACAGGAAGTGAATGCACCAGGGGGGCACCCAGCTCAAACTACAACACTCTAATTGTATGTGGACACAGTAATAAAATCTTTGCTCCACAACTCCATTGAAGAATTCCAGTCAAGCTGTGCTTTCACTAATTTCTCAAAAAGCAGGTGGTAAATCCACAGACCTTACCCACAGACCAATCCTTCCTCAATGCTCTGTATTCATAAACATGCCAAAGAAACTTATTTTCTTAAATATTTCTTTCTGCTGCTAGAATATCACTGATGCAACAGTGATGTCAATATCACTTTTCTAACAATGAGTATTTTCTTTTTCTAGAAAAATTTTGGTAAAGCCACAGACATCAACATTACCTGTGTCCACTACCTCTGTGTCCATTCAAAGTGGAAAAGGACCTTGTGACTGTCTGTATTTTACCAGACTTTTTACTACCAAAATAAAAATAACTTTAAAAAAAAAACCAAAACAATTTCATAGTGTTTATTTTAGATGTGCCCACATCCAGAAAAACTAACTTTTGCTTTGTTTAAAGTGTAATTATTACCTCTCTGGAGGCAGGTCTGTATCCATAGCCAGCTGGTAAATTTTTATCTTCTTCACAGCCTTTGGCTCCTGGACTAAAGTGCAGCTCTACATGGAAACGTTCTTCTGAAGAAAGCTCCTGAAAGAAAATTATCAAATAGGTTTACACTTTAATACACAGCTTAGCACTATTTGTTTCTGAAGATATGTAACCATTTTAAATACCTTGTTTGGATCCTCATAAAGCATGATAACAATCTGTGTCATGTAATTGAGTTCATTAACAACATTTAAGTAATCCATAGCTCGTTTCCATTGCTCATCTTTTGATTCCTTAAGAGGGGAAAAAAATTCAAAATCAACAAATAAACCCCAGATATTTTCTTTAAAAAGAATGATCATCTCCCTTTTTCCCCTTTACATGGATTTTACATTCACAGCAGAATTATGAAGCTTTTTAGGGCTAAGGAAGAAACAGAGATGCAAACAGAAAAAAACAAGTGACTTACACTTATCAAATAAAAAGTAGGGAACAGAACTTTTCATATTTTGTTTCACTGTATCTTTCACATTCTTTTGCCAATGATGATATATGTTTTATAGATAGAGTTAGTTTTAAACTCTGCAGATAGGAAATATTAATTTTGTAATAAACTCATTTCAACTATTATATTGTGGAAAATGTTTCTACATATCCCTCTACCAGTCAAACAGATAGAGTAAGTGAAGTTTTCCAGCATATATAGGAAACATAACTATCACACCCCAAACTATTAAAAATAAGTATTCACCATTTTTCATGCTCTAAAAAAATGTAAAATATACAAAATATACCGAACACACCAACGGAACTCAGCATTACTTTAATGGGCATGCTGATTTCCACCAATGTGCACACCAGCAATTTGCAGTGTGTCTCTGCACCTATGGGTGAAATCAAATGTTTCCAAAAGTGCAATGAAAGCCACTTCAGAAAACTAAGCTTTCAAGTAACAAAACTTTAGTAAGATGGAGTACTTTCAGTTCATCTCTAAAATACCAGAGCTTTAAAAGACAAGGGGTTCAACTCACATCACACAAGGCACCATAACGAAGGGTGGATAACAGGGAGTGGACATGACTCTCGCTGGTGAAATACAGCCGTGTACGAACATGGCGTTCAGGGGACATAACACCCCTGGAGTAACTTGAAGGAAACAATAGGAAAATCTTATTAGGCCATAATGAGATTTGCATCCATTTTAAAAACAGCTGTCAGTACAGAAATGAATCATACTTATAAAATTACTATGAGCTAATAAGGTATTTCAAATAAGAAAGCTATGCAGTATCTCCATTAAGTCTTATGGAAATGAATGGAACCATGTGAAAAAGACTTACAGAGGATGAAGCTTGTTTACAGTATCATCATCTTGAGTTCTCTGAAGGTCAGAACGGATTTTTCTAACTAGAGGAGTGCAGTAACCTTTGGCAATCTCTAGTTTCTCAGCCTTTGAAATACCATATTCCTGTGCAAGAAGAAAGTGACTTTTAAAATTCAGTTAAAGATTACAATGCTTTCTAATTATAAATGACTTAGATACTTATTAAAGCCAATTAGTTATCTGTTATCTTGATCTGGCTGTATACTCTTTCGTTTAATATTTTTATTACATTATTTACATCTCTTCAAGCAATAAACCATTTGCCTTTTGCTGTTTGATTTGACACAGAGAAACAGTTTTTCATTCAGTAGTCAAACCACAAAAGTAGAGTCACATTCTGGTATGATGAATTACGTTTTCTTAAGCAGAAAATCTCAGGAATCCATCCCCTGCCTGACCCAGATATAGACATCTATGATACATTTAATCTCACCTGATTTCAAATAACGTCTATATTTTTTGAAAACAGAGAGTAAAGAGACACACATACATTATCTATTTAAATATGTTTATCTTAGTATGCAGTAAACCATCCCACTGAAGATCTATTTGCCTCAAGTAAAACTGAAAATGGTAATTAAATACAACTGGAAAAATACTGTAACTGTTAGAGTAGCTATGATACTTAAAAACCTGCTCCAGAATCATCATTCTTTGTGCTGTACATGATATGAAACTGTTCTCATCTTTATGATGGATCATCTGGTTACCCTAGAAAGCAACATGAGCACTTTCCCTTCACATTATACAGACTTACCAAGTTTTCATTGGTTTTCTTCCTTTAGTATGTATCCTCATTTTAACCTACTCTTCTCTAACACTATTCAAAATTGAAGCTTAACAGGCCCATGAAACACAACACATTATTGTCATTGTGCTTTTTGTCCTCCTTGCTTGCAGGGAGTTTGAGGACATGCAGATGTTCCCTCACTTATTGCATACAATATGGATAGTAGCTCTCTTACATGATTGCTCTGTAACTGCAGCAATACCTGGGGAAAACTTTAGTCTGTTCTGTCCTGTTATTGCAAAACTATTTCATGTCCTGCTGCCTACAATATCTAAGAGCTAGCCTGAGTTTAATAGCCAGTAGTATATGAAAGTTTAATTTGTCTTGCGTCTGGCCTGAAATTCCATGAAACTTAGTATATGCATTTTTATGAGGGAGCGTTAGAATTTCAGTTGCTTAGGATGAGTGCAATTAGATACAGATTAACTGTGGCATTTGCAAAGAGTCTGAAAATGAAATCTCTAAAAGCAGGAAGATTGAAATTAAATGCAATTTTAGAATACACAGGTGTTCACAGGAACTCTACTTAAATCTATAAAGAATAACTGCATCACTTTAATATTCAGCCTGCAAACCAAGCAGACATGGTCACAGCTTAAATTGATAGAAAAATTAACTTTGAACACATCTTAATAAACTATGAATCAAATCTTTCTTACAAAAATAATCAGCTTGCTACCAGAAAATAAGAGTTAACATTAGAAGCTTCTATTACTGCAAAACACAAGAACCTTCAGCAGAAAAGACTGAGTAGACATTTTCACAAAATATGAAAAAGTATTTATTCTATAACTTTTTCTATTTAAATAACTGAAAATGCTCACCTGAGGGATCACAATGTCAGCTAAAGCCTTGGAAAGCCTGTATAATTCCATTGTGTTTTCTAATTTTAAGGAGCCATTATGCTGCACATCGTATTTTATGCAATCATAGATATCAGGAATTTTGCTAATATCATATCTTCCATTTTTTGTTTTAAAGTCCTTTTCCAGCTTGGCCCACCTGCGCAGCATCAGTTCCAGTGTTTCACTGTGGTACAGCTGAATATCTGGACAGACACATACCTTTCATTAGTAATCAAGACCAAGTAACAAAAGGAAAATTTTAATCACATCTTAGTAACACTTGAATACAGATGGATAAAAGGGATCAAATAAGCTAACTACATTACTTCTAAGAACAGTAAACAGACATGCATATGAAAGCATTACAACTATATAGCTAGTATCAAGACAGTAGAAAGCTTTGCTGCAGAAATGCACCACTAGCCATTTAAGCAAAACTCCAGCACCAAGAAATGAAGTATCCTACAGCACAGTATCCTACAATGACAACCCTGGTTTAGAACTGACCACACATCTCATCACTCTCTCTGATCTGCATGTGTCAACACCAAGAGACTAGCAGAGAGGAAGGTGAGTAGACCAAATCCTCTGATACTGTGTATAGCAGACCCTTGTACTGCTCAACCTCTGAACAGCTATTTGAATACTATACATTTCAGAACACTTGTATCACTGAACACTGATAGTATGTATGTATAGTACCAGAAATGCAATGTGGTCACTTCCAGCTCTAATTTTCCTGCATTATTGACTCATTGCCATTAAGTATAATTTCATTCAATACTACTCACATCATACAGAAAACAACTGACCAACTCACCAAAGATACTTAAACATAAAAATGTATGTATGTAACTTGGCTTAGTATTGTCTGCTTTCCCTATGCTTTTGCTGAGTTTCAAATAATTAACAATCTCTGCAAAATTTGGGTCTGAACACCCCAAAAAAGCCATTGCTTGCAATATAACTATGTGTTCCGGCAGCATTTTACATTAAAATGACACATATGGAATCAGACTATGAAAATTCCATTAAAGTTCTGCTAAAAGTGAGTTTATGGAAAAAACATGTTACAACTCTGTCTCAAATGTAAAAGAGAAACATTTTTGTAGCTGGATTTAATTTAAATACCTGCAGACTTTGGATCTTCCATTCTTTGCCTGATCTGAGAAGTCAAGCTCTGGATCAAGGAATAGACCTTATCACATGTCTTTACAGGATTTTTAATAATCTGCATGGATTTTATCAAGGAGATGCTTCCAGACGGAGTAAGCTGCAATTTGAAATAAACATAAAATTATCTAGACAAACTGACTGGGGTTTGAAAGAACTGGGGAGATAAGATGGAATATATAAGAGATTCCAAGTACTGGAGAAAAAGCATTCAAGTAGGCTGCTATTACTTTTTGAAGTAGTAGTATTTCGCAATTAGCTATTCCCTTTGAGGCATTAATACATCTAAAGATTAAAAAACTCTCATATTGTTCAAAGATACAAAAAAAACTTGGAAACATTATTTGTACTTAGCAACTTTCAGCAACTTTCCATAACTGCCTTTCGAGTAACCATTGTATTTGAAAGTTCATAACAATTTCTGTAAGAAATGTTATTGTTAGGCTGCGCACCTCACAAATTTTTTTGTTCTATAAAGCACGCTCCTGTGCCTAACTCAAAGAACCAGATTTGCAATAGTAACTCACACATGAATAAAGGTTCATCTCTTCTTGGTTTAGGTTTTTATTTCTATAGGACTACTGCACACACACACGCACACAAAACCACTTTAAATGTGGATACATCAAGGATACACAAGATGTCCTTCAGAGCTGACTTAATTACAGAAATTGTAGAAGCTATATCTTATTGCCACCAAGTTGAGTGTCACTAAAACAATACAACCAATATCCATCTAATTGAGGCTTAACTTAATTTCTTCAGAAAAGTCTGCATAACCCAAAGTAAGCAAACAATGATAATAAAAAATAATAAAAAGGGAATAATAATTTATAAATGTAACACACACATATACTGGCACTTTCCCTAGCTTACTCAAATGTATGGAAAACTTCTATCCCCTGCCTAAGGGCAGTTCCCACCTTCCAATTATGACCAGGTAAATCAACAGGAAAGGTTCTAGGCTGCAGAACAAAAATCATACTGTTCGCTCAAATCACAAGTAAGTCAATCCCAAAAAGTTATTATCATTTTATAATCCCAAAGGGTAGTTATAGTAGTAGAATATTTTAGAAGAGTGTGGTTTCTTAGTTTCAGCCACATTTCAAATCCCATTATATCTGTACAGCAAAAAACAGAGGGAAGGAGGGCAATACAGATTATATACAAAAAAGAGGGGGGAACATGATATATAAATAAATAAATCCTTCAGACACTGTACCCTCTCACTTAATTTAATAGAGAAATATATCAATCAATCAATCCATCAGACCTTGTATCCTCTCACTACTGCCAAATCCACTACTCAAGAGTGGTTTGGATGATACTTATGATCTAGATGTTTAAACAAATCCACATGGTATATACAGGCAGGGTAGTTATTTTTTTTTTTCAATAATTTGCTCTCATTGTCTTTTAGAAAATAGTAGGTTAGCCTTAAACTTCATTTGAGGACTTGAATTTGTTGTGAAACCAGACTGAGTAAGGGCTTTTGAAAGGGAAAGAAGTTTCTTAACAATAACAAATATTACTTAAACCACGAACAATCATGTGTTTTGTACTAAGTCAGCATTAACTACATTAACATGCACTAATTTGACATGTTAATCCTTTCAGTGATTACAAAGTATTCTGGTTTTTGCCATCTATGTATTCTTAAGAGTAAAAAAGGCTTTGTAGCAGCTTAAATATTGAAAAAACTTCAGTAGGCAGGCAATACATCTTGTAATACCATACATGGTCAAAGTACAGGTTACATAAAGTGTAAACAACAATTTAATTTCTTGAATAATTAAAATATTTGTAATGAAACAGTGGGGGAAAAAAAATCTATGAAAGAGGTTCCCACTTACTCCTATTTCAAAGTTTGTAGCTGTTCTGATTACTCAAATCTCAGAATATCTAATACCACAATTGGTACAGCTTCCTTTGTAGTTTAAACTACTTGCAAGCACACAAAGTTTTTCAAAACACCTAAAATCAAGGCTAGTTACTTCTACGTAAGAATTTGTGTAGCTATATAATTTAATGGAAAAGTAATCAGATGCTAACCTTATCATAGTCATCAGCAGTAAATTCTCTGTCTCTCTGGAGAATTTCATGGAGTCTTGCTTTAACACGATGCTGACAGCTGCTTAAAGAATCACTGTCACTGTCCAACAGACCATTCATATTAGCACTTTTTACCATCTGGACAAGAATAGGTGTCAGCTCTCCCTCTAAGGCCAGGAGTCCCTGAAGCAAATACCACAATTAATTGGGCCAACATATAAAAATGAGAATATAAGAACATCTTAAATCCACCCAAAACACCAATTTAAATTCACAATTGTATCATCTGCCTATGGGTTAGATAAATGGACATGGCAGACAATGCAGATAAATGCACTGTCTTGGTGTGCAGGATTGCTACAGCTGGAGCTAGAGTGATGGTGACATGCCATGGAACACGTTCCCCAGCACCAGCTAAAGGGACCTCAGCATCTTGGTAGTGCCAATGTTGCTTCTGGGAGACCACAGCTATTGTCTTGTGTAGCAGGGGGCCCTGAGGCTGGAAGCAAAAGCAGCCTGACTAGTGGAGAACATGCTCGGCAGAACACATTAAGTCACCAGACAGTACTTATGGGAAAAGTTTAGCAAATCAAATAGCATCTGGGAGGACAAACAGAAGATAGGTTAAGATTTTTTGCCAGTAGTCTACAGATGCAAAAGCCCAAATCCTGTGTGGTATGGAAGGATAATCCAAATTTACATTTAAACAAAAGGTGAATGGAAACTTCCAAAATGGAGACAGCTGGAAACCTTTGTTTCCTTTCTGGCAACATAAGGTCTCTGGGAGAAGGAAAGAAATACAATTTTTTTCCCCTCAAGCCTGCTCCCTAACAAGAAAGCAGGACAGATGGATGACATAGTTCTGCACCAACACATGCAGCATGGAAACAAATAGGAGAAACAAATCTTACCACTTGCAGAGCCTTAAATTCACTCAAATTACAGAGATGTGGTGGATCAGTTCACACGAACTGAATTTTGCTATAGGTAGATACAGGGCCTTTTGAAAGCCAGGAAGGTAAAGAAGCAGAATTAATCTGTATATAAAGAAGCAGCTTGAACCTTTGCTTTTAAACCAGCAAGAAGCAAAGATGAGATCTCCTCTGTATGGATCAGTGAACAAATAAGCACTGGAAAACATCAAAGTGGGCTTCTACAACAGACTAGGCAGTTTGAAGGCGGAAACAGATGAAGTTTTCTTAACACAATTGGATACAGCTTCCTGATTGCAAGTGCCCTGAAACCTAAACCTATTACTTCCTGTTATTACTAAAACTCACGAAGACTTAGATGCATAACATTTGCAGTGTGTCCTCTCACACATTTAAAAGGTCTGTACCACTGAAATGAGGAAGTCTACAAATTATTTAAGAGCAAAAAATATTATACATGCAAAAGAAAACTTGGGAGAAGCAACATAAAGAGGAAAATTATTATCATGAAGAAAGGTAAAAGAATAATTTGGCAAGAATTATAGATGTAGGAAGTTCTGAATTATATATTTCATATTGACCGTTCCTATAAATTCAATTAGTAATGAAAAAAAAGCTCATGCTTTGTAAAACATCACTACATAAAACAAAAATTCACATCCAAAAAGGCATGTAAAAAATATTCTATAAAGTGCCAAGATGCAGTGCTGCTACCATGTCTAATGTATTAGGTATGCCTTTTGACTGACCCAAAGTAAAAAGTCTCCTGCCAAAACAACGTCTATTAATTAAAAAAAAATCCACAAGTGTACTGTCTGTAAAATTTCCCATTAAAAATTATGCAAAATAGCTTATTAATTCCACATTTCTAATAGCTTCAAGCTGTCGAATTTCTTCTATAAAGTTAAAAATCAGTGAATGAAAGATGGTTTCCATAAAAAGTGATGCATTTTGAACTCCAAATCTTCTGGTCCAAATCATTGAAAAAAGCAGATTCTGCTCACATAAAATGCATCATCTCAAACAAGTTGTAGTATGTTGTTCTTCCCCTGATTTGGGGCCCACTGAATGACAAATGAAGGCATGAACCATATTGCCGTATAACAATGACATTCCAGAAATGCAGAGATCAGAGAAACTCAGAAGTCCTCCCAGGAGTCCTTTACTGCTGCATTGTAGAATCCCCAGCATTAGAGAGTCTCAGAGTTGCCTGTACAGAAGTCCCAGAAGCCCTCAACAGACAAAGCAGCTAACAGAAGTCCCGAGCACATCCCTCACAGCATCCCTACACTGAAGCTCTACCCAGAAGTAGCAAACTAACAGAAGCGGAAGTCCCTAACCAAAACCCTAACCAAAGATAACTATTGCTCAGAGTGGCTCTTGATACATTCTTTATTATCAATCCCTTAACCAGTAAAATCCAACCATATATGAGCTAAAATCTTTTCCCAATAACAGGTGCCAGCATGTCAAGGAGGTGGCTTCTGCAGCATGTTCCAATCAAAGACTGCCAACATGAGGATGTTCTTGGCACACATGGAATGTCAGTTTTGCTCTTGGCAGCATGCTAAGGAATTGGTCAGCTAAGGAATCATGCACTCTGCACACATTCAGCAGCTGCCCTCAGAGCAGTGGCTGCAACAGTAATGTTTGTGCTTTAGCCAAAACACACTTTGCCACAGAAATCTGATAAAATTTGAGAAAAATAAGCTCTAAGTAAATAAGCAAGGTGCCAATTAAAAAAGAAGTGTGGCCAGCAGATAAAGGGAGGTACCTAAGTACTGCATTCATATCTAGGGCCCACAGCATAAGAAATACATGGACCCACTCAAGTGGGTTCAGAGGAGGGCCACAGAGATCAGGAACAGAGCTGGAGTACATTCCCTACAAGGACAGCTGAAGTTGTTTAGCCTAGAGAAGAGAAGGCTCCAGGGAGACCTTACTGCCTTTCAATACATAAAGGGAGCTCGTAAGAAAGATGAGGACAAACTTTTTAGTAGATCCTACTGAAAAAGAACAAGGGGCGATGACTTTAAACTAAACAAATATAGATGCAGAGTAGATACAGGAGTAATTTTTTTACAGATGGTGGTGAGATGCAGGAATAGGTTGCACAAAGAACTTGTGCATACTCCCTCCCTGGACGTGTTCAAGGCCAAGCTGGATGAGACTCTGAGCAGCCTGTCCTAGTGGGTGTTCCTGCCCATGGCAAGGGGGCTGGAACAAGTTGATGTTTAAGGTTCTGACCCACCCAAATTGTTCTATGAGTCTATGTTTTTGGAGGTTGTTACTGGGAAAGATTAAAGTATATTGCTCAGGCCATACAATTAAAACCTGCCTTCATCTGCTCAAGAACTTCAAATGCTTGGCACACTAAATGGATACTTTTTCACATTGAACCAAACACTCTTCAAACCCAGAGTTTTTAAAATACAGACTCATTTTACACTTTGGATTCTAATAAACAATAAATATTCCTCTCCCCTAGTCTTCAAAATAAACCCCAAAACTTATCATAATTTTTAAAATTTAAAATATGATTTCACATTGTACCTTTGCAAAGGCTGCTGCAGTCATTTGAACTCGTCCCTCATCAGAAGCGTAGATTTTGAGATCATGTCGGTAAGTGCTATGTAATCTAAGTAAACCACATCCCGGAAATCCAGCATAATCTCCTACCAAACAAACATTTTGTTCAAACTCTTTTTTGCACTTTATTATCTAGATTTAATCCTTACAATACATTTTAAAAGAATAGGTGATTTTGGGTTTTTTTACCTTGTCCACCTGGATACATACACCTGAAAGCCCTTCCAAGCTCCTCTGCTTGAACCCTGCCTGCAGGGGTTAACTCTCCTCCCCATTTTAGAACCAGAAGCAAGGATGGCTCATTTCTTCTATTATCTAATTGTACAGAGAGAGAGGAGAGGTTAGTAGCATAGTATGTTCTAAATATTTTTTTCTTGAAGTGACAAAAATATTTGGACTATACATGTCTTCAGAAAAGATTTCTTCAACACTATGAATTGTTAATAGCATTCTAATATGAAGAAAATATTTAACTAGAGAAGTAAATAGGAATTTAAACAGAATAGTTAAATTACAAAGAAAACACAAATGAAAAATATTTAGCGTGAAGTCTGAAGCAAAAAGTAAATCAAGACAGAAAAATTCAAACAAGTTGTATACTAAATATCCTACAGTTTCAGTCAATAACCATGGGCTAAGGACCAAAAAAGCTTATGAAAATTTTAAAGATGGCAGTTAATGTTGAATGAGATTCTTAATCTAACACTGTTTTTACTAAATCACTGAAGCTTCTTTTCACCCTACCACTCTGTTACAAGAAAGCAGAGTTAGAATAAAAACTTACTACAAAGTTCCAGATGCACAATTCAGCAGATTAAGAGACTCTGAGTATCTGCCAACAATACAAACAAATTCGAAACAACGTACTCCTCCTTCTTAATATCATGACATTATACTACTGGTCTGTGACTATTTAAATGCACAATACTAAGTGAAAAGTAATACTGTACCTTCCTCTTCACTGGAAGTCTTTGGGCAACCATGAGGAAGATATGTTAACTGAACTTTGCGATTTATGCCTGAAAAATGCCCATACCTGAGGTAGAACAGGGGAAAGTGAGAGGGGGAAAGATAGAGAAACAATTCAAGTATTTTTTCCTTCTATGTTTCTGTAATAGCATACACTAAAGAAATACTGGTCCTTGATTTCTGCATTTGACCAGTGTTTAGAACAAACAATTTGCAAGCACAGAATTGGCTACAGATATATCAGCCATTCCATAATGAAATATCTAAGAATAGTATGTATTATTTTCTTCCACAACACAAACCAGAAATATTATTTAAAAAAAAATAAATTTGAAAAATAATTTTTGAAAAAAGGCATTTGCAGTAGTAATTTTATCAATTCATAACCACTATGACAGCAGCTATCAGTATCCAGAATTTGGCGGTGTAGATAGCTATTATTTTGCTTGTCAATTAAATTCTCAAACAGAACTTGGTATTTCAAACAATTATCACAGATTTCAAATAACTGTCTTTGTCTTGGCTTTTTAAAAATTAAGTTATCTGCTATCATTTAGAGTTCTGAGACCCCTGGTCTTTAACAAACCCTGAAGCCTTAGGAGTGGGGGTTTTAAATTAGTAGGTATTTCAGGCTTAATATACAATGCCTTATTTATTTGGAATCCTCCAAAGCAGACAATACAGACAATGAAAGTTCTTACTGGCTCCATACAGCTTCATTGTATAACATACTTCAAGAAGCAGACCCTCAAATACTGTCATTTTTAAAGCATTCAAGAGGATGCAATTTGAGATAACAGAAAGTAACTTTTTAATGTAGAAAGTGTATTGTGATACTAGAAAAAGCAGTAAGTTCAACTGAAAAGATTAAAAGCAAAACCAAGGAGACAGTGATGTTCTCCTTTATGATGCCAAATACAACATTCTTATCTTGATAACCCTTGTGCTTGAATGAACTTATCATTATATATTTGAAAAACATTGCAATCCAAGCAGTAACTGGTCAAACAAATCAAAATGGCAGAGAGAACTTTGTTGATAAGAAGCCTGAAAATTAGTCACTTACATTTCTAACACAGTCTTCAGCTGTTCAAGTTTTGCTTTACTTTCTTCAATTTCAGAATCATTGTTTTGCCCAAGTTCTACAAGAAGTTGCCTTGCTATATCAAGAACTTCCTAAAGAACAGAAACATAGGATTTATTTAAATCATAATCATCTACTTACAAAACACCATAGCAAGAAAATAAAGACAAACTTGCCTGTAACTGCTTTGGTTTTTTCAGTTTTAGTTTTCCAGATTTATATCCATCACATTTTTCAAAGAGATCAAAAAACCTTTAAGAGAAGGAACACTGATTAAAAACCACATTAATAAATCAAAATATTACTTGAATAAGTGTCTTTCAAAGTAGTCTGAAATTAGCACCTTTACATTATTTTAAAAGAATGTTAAAATCTGCACTAGAGGTCAAACCAAGCTTTATTCAAATCCCATTTGCCAAAAAAGTCTTCAACACGTTAGAAGATGAAGTGCACTAAAAAGTCTCTTACTGACTTGCTGTTGAAAAAGGGAAGACATTCTATATATAAAATGACATAAAATTTGAAATACATGTGTATCAATTCTTAATCTTCAAGAATCATCCTGAACAGAAGTAGGGAACAAAAATACCAAATGAACAGTCTCACACTTCCACACAGCATTGTATCTCTGAAGGCAAGAACTTAGTCCCAAAACAAATAATTATTTCTTACTGAAACAGCACCTAACTCCAATTATGTAAGGCACTTCATGAATGCTAACATAAAGATGGTACCTATCAGAAATGCAGAGTCATCAACTTTTTACAAAATTAAGACAAAAAGGTGCTGCAGTGGGATGACAGCTCATGCAAGAACATTGATAAAAAAGACAGAAGTCATGGTCAAATGGTAAACCAGAAATATTCTCTGCTACACTATTTTGAAAAAAGGCATCTATAGAGACAAGTGAATTTCTATTAGGATGAAGCAAGGTGCTTCACAAGGCACAGTGCATGAAGAAAGACTCCTGCACAAGTTATTTAACAGTCCTGTCAGAAAGAGGCCCACACCTGTTAAATAGATAAAACACTGGTTAGATTTAAAACAAAACAAAGAATCAAACACTTGTATGATGCAATTCTTATTCAATTAATTGCTTTCACATCACCCAGAAGTGAACTCTGGTCTGAACCATCCAAACTATTTTTTACCAGGGTTCTACTTACTTCTGATGTTTTACTTCCATTTTCATTTTTTGTTTTGGTGTTCGGTCCCCATGGCGTATTACAGCTATAACACACCTAAGCTCCATCCTGAAATTCCAAGAGAGATGTATTTAACAACTCTGTACATGAAAGTCTTTTTTAAATAAAAAAATTAAACCCACCACAAATCAGGACAACTGACCAAGTTGTGGTTATCTGATGTAACTACAAAAGAGATGGGAGGATATGCAACAATATGTGTTTAACTGAAAATTATTTAAGGTATAAAATATAAATGCTGATTTTAAGACATGGATCACTACAGAATATTTTAAGTAGTTTTAAAAAACAGTGATTTTGAGATTTATCAAATGAAAGAGCATGTGGTTTAGAAGCATTTATTAAGTTGGCACTGGACAATGATTAGCAATGAAAGAAGCTACACAAAGAAATGCTACTCTTGAAAATCTGCTGTTCTACACTCAGCTTGACTAAGGGTCAAACTCTGACTGATGGCATAGTAATTGTGATTCTTTCCTTGTTTTCATCACACAAAACAATTGTTCATAGGCCAAAGTGGACACACCTTGTGAACAGAAAAAGAAAAACAAACTTTAAACAGAAGTTATATTAGGAGTTTGTAACAATTGAAGTGAAGATGCTATTTTCTTACATTGTTCCAGAGGTGGTTGGCACAATAGGGATGTCTTCAGCTTCCAAAGGAATAGACCATGGTATCTGAAACTGGGGAGCAAGTTCTCTCATTATGATATTTCTGAAAAAGGAATTAAAAAGTAAAGCAAACACTAAGTTTAAAGTATACCTCATATAACACAAAAATCCCAAATTAAATAATATATTTTTATCGATGTGTTTTTAGACTACTACCAGGCAGTAGTCGCTACACAAATATTTTTCTTTAAATTGTACAATAAAGACTTCTTAACAATTTAAAGTTATAATAACTGCTGCAGAGACATTAGCCTAATGGCCCTGGGTTTGTAGAAACTCCAGTTTTTAAATGCCAGCTCCTAGAAGAATTCCTTGGATATGATTTAGTTTTGTTAATTTAACATTCAGACACCTGATTCCATTGCCTAACAAAGTCTCTGATAATCAGCAAGCCTTTCCCTTGAGAGATCAAGTTGAAAAATAGGTAAACACTCTGGTCACAGATACAAAATTGTAACACTGCCTTCATCTACACAGGTTTGCTAAATATTGCTAATGTTCAGTTTCTCAAATTCAAAATGCACTGACATTCAGATTAAAAAGAAGCAGTAACACAAAGGGGGGAAAAATAATTAAAGTAGCAAAGCCACAGTCTAATTTCTAAAAAGCACCAATAAAGAATCTGCTGTTACTTAATACTTATAATATATTCACAGAGTTTCAGGGGCTGGAAGGGACCTTGAAAGATCATCTAGTCCAACCCCCCTGCCAGAGCAGGATCACCTACACCAGATCACACAGGAATGCATCCAGGCACATTTTTAATATCTCCAGAGAGGGAGCCTCCACAACCTCTCTGGGCAGCCTGTTCCAGCGCTCTGTCACCCTCATGGTGAAGTAATTTTTCCTCATATTTATGTGAAACTTCCTATGCCTCAGGTTCCACCCATTGCCCTTTGTCCTGTTACTAGGCACCACTGAGAAGAGCCTGGCTCCATCCTCTCGGGACTCACCTTTTACATATTTATAAACATTGATGAAGTCACCTCTCAGTCTCCTCTTCTCTAAGCTAAAGAGCCCCAGAGCCCTCAGTCTTTCCTCATACAGAAGATGTTCCACTCCCCTAACCATTTTTGTGGCTCTGTGCTGGACTCTTTAAAGCAGTTCCCTGTCCTTCATGAAATGAGGGGCCCAGAACTGGACACAATATTCCAGATGCGGCCTCACCAGAGCAGAGTAGAGGGGGAGGAGAACCTCTCTCGAGCTACTAACCACACCCCTTCTAATACATGCCAGAATGGCCTAAACCCACACCTTCCTAGCCCCAAAAGGACACTTCTAGCTCAAGGTCATCCGTCTCTATCTAGGACCCCCAGATCCGTTTCCCCTTCATTGCTCTCTAGCACGTCTGTCCTCAACCTATACTAGTGCACGGAGTTGTTCCTTCCCAGGTGCAAGACTCTGCACTTGCTCTTGTTGAACTTCATCAAATTTCTCCCTACTCAGCTCTCCAGCCTGTCCAAGTCTTGCTGAATGGTAGCACAACAAGCTGGGTGGAGTGGCTGACACACCAGAAGGGTGCTGTTGGCAAATTTGCTGACAGTGCATTCTGTTCCCTCATCCAGGTCATCAATGAATATATTGAACAGTACTGGTCCCAGTACTGACCCCTGAGGGACTCCACTAGACAAAGGCCTCTAACTAGACTGTCCCATTGACCACAACTTTTTAACTCCCTCCCTTCAACCAGTTTACAATCCACCTTACTACCTGATCACTGAGCCCACACTGTCTCAGTTTAATCGCAAGGATGCTGTGGGAGACAGTGTCAAATGCTTTATTGAAATCAAGATGGACCATATCCATCACTCCACCATCATCTATCCACCTGGTTATGTTCTCATAAAAGGCTATCAAGTTGGTCAAACATGACTGCCCTTTGGTAAAGCCATATTGACTACTCCTAATGACCCTCTTGTCCTTGACATGCCTATGGACAGCTCCAAGGATAAGTTGCTCCATCACCTTTCCAGGGATGGAGGTGAGGCTAACCGGTCTATAGTTACCTCAGTCCTCCCTCTTATCCTTTTTTGAAGATTGGAGTGACGTTTGCCCTCCTCCAGTCCCCAAGCACCTCTCCAGTCTGCCATGACCCACTAAAGATGATGGAGAATGGTCTGACAATGACCTCTGCCAGTTCCCTCAGCACCCGTGGGTGCATTCCATCAGGACCCACAGATTTATGGATGTTCAAATTACTTAACTGTCCCTATTCCAGTCCTCATCAACCACAGAAAATACCACCTTTGTCCTGTCTCCCTCTGGGGCCTCAAGGACTTTGGGGCTCCAAGGAATAGAGCATAGGGGAAAAAAAATGACGCAATAGGTTTTTTTCATACAATTTAATAGTTAAAAGTTGAATAGAGAGAAATCAAAACAGGTCTGACAATTGTAACGCCAACTCACAAGAACTACAATTGTCATCTATGATTTCAGATTAGCTCTTCCTCCATTTAATATAATTCCAGACCATTTGATAATGAAGAAAACCATGTTGCATCTCATCAGTGCAACCTTACTATAAAGCCAGTTTAACTGGCCAAAACAAGATCAGCCTACTTTGAGGACAACACTTCATTCTGTATGAATCCTTGTTTTATTTTTCTTTGCTGTCAGTAGCACAGGGAAGATGCAATGACAAGTGACACTTTGATGCTACATCAGTTTGGATCTACCTGTACGAAATCTGCAAATGTCCTTCAGAAATGTACAATATCCTTCAGATCAAAAATAATGTACATTATTAGCAAGTGTTACTGTCCAGTGGTGCTTCTCTACTTGCAGAAAAAACCAAACCTTGACTACTTTAAAAACATAATCTGGATTACAAAATACTTGTTCCACTATCTTTAAGTGTTCAAAAAGCACCCCAAGTCAGATGTTTTGGATGATTTTAGGAATAAGGAATTAATTTAGGATTTATTTATTGATTTAGCCTTGTTTATGGCAATTTATTACTTAATTTAATAACTTATTTTATGTGCTATTTCATTTAAAATAATTAATTTAGGATTAAGGAAGTAGCACATAAACTATAGTCACAGACAAGAGCGAACAAGCAAAACTCCTGAAATAAAATAGTAAACTCTTACCCCAGTATTTTAGCACAATCATCATAGTATTTCATGGAGTTTTTCACAAAACTGAAGCCATTCACATCACACACATAGGACTGTCCATTAGCACGCAGCAAATCAAAGCCACAAACTGTTTGCTGTTTTTAAGAATAAAAGTTCAAGTCATCGATCACCTTCCTTAGGATTTCTTATCCTAAATAAACTTTAAATTTTAACATAGTATTAATGCAAATGCATGACAAAAATATGACAGATTTCATACTTAGTACCTTTTACCATTCCTACATATCTCTCTCAGTATCAGTGCCGAAAGTCATATTCTCATGCATGAACTTCTTATTTAAGACTTCGAGCATAGCAACAACAGGCCTACAAATTCCACATTTTGACAGTGGTTTCCCACTACACATAATTTTTGAGGCTGGTAGGTAAGAAATGACAATACATCAATAAAAACAGTTTTTGTCCAAATTTAAATTTGACAGGATAGTTTTGACATTGACATAATACTGACTTTATTAGTGTAAGATATTTCAACAGATTACTTTTTCACATCTCAAAGCCCATTTTGCTGACTGATAGAGATCCATGCTCGACAAGCTCCAGAATGTCATCATAGTTACATACAGATAATGAGACAGATTGCAAGACAGTCTTTTAATAGAGACAAGTGAAAGAAGGGTAAAAGATTGAAGTTTTAAACAATGAATTTTAAAACTAAACAAAAATGTCAGTGATCAAATACTTCAAACAAGGACCTACTCATGCTAGTACCAAATTAACATTTAATTGGGCTCAATGTAAATACTAGTTTAAAAAAATCTACAAAAACAGGACTACTGAAACTGTATTTTGTCAGCTTGGAAACCATTAACAAAATGTGTGAACCTGTTATACATGAAACAGTTACACTGTGGACTAGCAAAGCATAATAGCAACATCTGAATTAAGTAAACTTATGCAGCATAAGCAACCCATACAGAACTTCAGTCTGACAAAGCAAGAACTCTTCTAGATTAAAAAAAGATGTGATGTGGAAGCCTAATGTTTCACCTTCCTACAAATTCTGCAGCAATTATCACTGCTAGCTCAGTTCACTAAAACCTTACAGAACTTTAATGTTATCAGCAATTAATTAACACTAAACATTTGATCAAGCAGGAAAGTAATCTGCTTACTTTAAAGGCAAGGCACACTTTCCAAGCAATTAACTTCTCTCTTGCATTTAGGATGACTGGATACCTTACTTCTTTTCCTTCACTATCGCGTTCTACCTTGCCATCCAGAGCTGGAGATTTCCGGGCTTCAGCATGAGCATAGTCTGGACCTACTGTGTATACCTTTGTTGAAAAACAGGAGCTCGTGATTCAGTGTAACTACATATATGCATACACTTATCTAAATTTATCTCATGTGATAACAACTTCAAAAGAACACCCATTATTTACTGACAACCTAGGATAAAGCTAGAGGAGAAAACACATACTAGAAGAAACTTGGAAGCACCCCTCAAAAATGGGCTACTGTCACTCATATTAAAAACAAAACTCTAAGCTTTCATTAAAAAAAGCATTCATCTAAACCAGGTAACTGGAAATGCTTCCTGTTTAGTCACTTCAGGCAATAGAATGAGTTTGAAGTCCACAGATGCACCCTGATGACTACACTAGAAATAGTCAAAACAGTCCTCAGCCTGCGAGTCATCTGCATCTCTCCAGGTAGAAGGAAATTTTTCTTCTTGGAAACAGTCTTTAAAGCCCTTACAAAGATGTCTCTCTAAACTCAGATTATGTATGTATTGTTAAGTGTTGCATAGTATAATCAACTTTTCATTAGTATAGCTCATGAAAATATAGCAAATTTAAAACAGGGAATTTGTCCAAGAACATAAAATAAGCATTGCCTTCATGTAACACTAAGTGGAAGAAATTGACAGCAGTTGATAAAGGCTCTCTCTGTCTTACGATTGGATTAGATCATACACTTTGTAAACCTCAACATTTTGTCTGAATATAGTTATAGATGGGATCCATCCTAGGGTGCTAAGAGAACTGGCAAATGTGCTGGCCAAGCCGCTCTCCATCATTTTTCAACAGTCCTGACTCACTGGAGAGGTCCCAGATGACTGGAAGCTGGCCAACATGATGCTCATCACAAGAAGGGCCGGAAGGAGGAACCAGGGAATTATAGGCCTGTCAGGATGACCTCAGTGCCAGGCAAGATTATGGAACAGGTCATCTTGAGTGCAATCACACAGCACTTACAGGATGGCCAAGGCATCAGGCCCAGCCAACATGGATTTAGGAAGGGCAGGTCCTGCCTGACCAACCTGATCTCCTTCTATGATCAGGTAACCCACCTGGCGGATGTGGGGAAGGCTGTGGATGTAGTCTACCTGGACTTCAGCAAGGCCTTTGACTCCCTCCACCATATCAAACTCCTAGCCAAGCTGTCAGCCCATGGCTTGGACAGCAGCACTCTGCCCTGAGTCAAGAACTGGCTGAAACAGCCAAGCCCAGAGAGTGGTGGTGAATGGTGCCACATCCAGCTGGCAGCCAGTCACTAGTGGTGTCTCTCAGGGGACAGATGGGCAAAGTCCAACGGCATGAGATTTAACACATACAAGTGCCAGGTTCTATACATTGGCCACAACAACCCCACGCAATACTGCAGGCTGGGGTCAGAGCGGCTGGAGAGTGGCCAGGCAGAAAGGGACCTGGGGGCACTGGTTGATAATAGGCTGAACATGAGCCAGCAGGGTGCCCAGATGGCCAAGAAGGCAAATGGCATCCTGGCCTGTGTCAGGAACAGTGTGCCCAGCAGGAGCAGGGAAGTCATTCTGCCCCTGTACTCTGCACTGGTCAGGCCACACCTTGAGTCCTGTAGCCAGTTCTGGGCCCTTCAGTTTAGGAAAGATGTTGAATTGCTGGAATGTGTCCAGAGGAGGGCAACAAAGCTGGTGAGGGGTTTGGAGCACAATCCCTGTGAGGAGACACTGAGAGCTGGGGTTGCTTAGCCCAGAGAAGAGGAGGCTCAGAGGAGACCTTATTGCTGTCTACAACTACCTGAAGGGAGGTTGTAGCCAGGTGGGGGTTGGTCTCTTCTCCCAGCAACCACAAACAAAATAAGAGGACACAGTCTCAAGCTGTGCCAGGGGAGGTTTAGGCTAGTTAGGAAGAAGTTCTTCACAGAAAGAGTGATTGGCCATTGGAGTCACCATCACTGGAAGTGTTTAAGAAGAGACTGGATGAGGCACTTGGTGCCGTGGTTTAGTTGATTAGATAGTGTTGGGTGATGGGTTGGACTTCATGATCTCAAAGGTCTTTTCCAACCTGGTTAATTCTATTCTACCTGTCATGCATATTGTACATTTGTTACATTTTTTGTAATGCTCTTAAAACACCCAGAACTAAAGCAAAGGGAAAGAAAGCAATCTTTATACATGGCTGGCTTAATACCTAATCTCTTATCGCTGTGTTTTAGCATTTTTCAACGCTACCTAATCTTTACATCTATTAAGCAAATAAATGAACAAAAATTGCAAATAATTAGATATGAGCGATGCAGATGTCTTTGTAACCTTCAGACAGAATACCTAGCAACTTCTGTTTACTTAGGAAAGTATATGCTGTCTGGCATTAATGCAACACAAAAAAGGAAAGACAATGTATTTTGTAATAAGACTCCAGCACTTGATTATACCAACATAAGTCAAGCTGCTCTACATTACAGTACTGTGTTTACCTAAGGAATTAAGTTATTTTTTTTATGAACCAAATAAAAACTTCATTAAAATTAATCCCTGACACAATTATACACTTTAATCTTTAAAAGAAACAAGCTCTTCGGGCATTTGATTGTTCTAAACACAAGCAGGAATGTGCAGTTGTCATACCTTCACATCAGTGCCATCTGTAGGCATGAATTCCTCATAAATATAGGAGCCAGTTTTTCTCACACTGCTCTCAGGGGAATAAACGCTGCTTCTGCTGCCAATCTGAAATTAATATTTGTCTGTTAAAAAAATCACTAGGCTACCGTCTGAGATACTTTAAAACTGCTGAAAACAACACATGTATACTGAGAAAATACTTCCTGTACCAAGGAAAAGCAAGCAGCTTTTGCATACTCAAAAAGGATTTTCCTAAGCCTAAAAGCACGCTGACAGCATATGCTTCTTTTACCTATGGGAATATGCAGTGACTGACAATCCACTGTGAGAAACAAGGGTCTTCTTTCAATCTGCATTACCCTGAAATTAATTTCTCTAATCTGCCACTACTCATAGACAAGCAGGACATGATAAAACATATGGATAGGGTAGAATTACTCTGCAATTCTGTTAGGCCTCTGCAACTACAATACCCTCACCTTCCGAAAGAGCCTCTGGCTTCCACCCCCAGCAGATGTTGGATAATAAATGTAAACATTGTGGTCCTCAGCACTAACTGGCTTTTCAACAAAAGGCTTTTGAAAGATTTCTCCATTCACTTCCACATGATCTTCTCCTTCAATCAAGTTGCATTCTGAAGAAACAGTGCAAACAACAGAGATACAATAATATATTCATGAAATGTATCAATGAATTCATTAAATCATTACATTTGGGACAACACTGTACCATGAAATGAAAAGACTGTATTAGATTTTTGGTTCACTAATTTGTTACTTACTGCACAAAGTCAGATGATAATATGCTGAACACATCTGCTATACCACATATGTTTCATGCTACTTTAACACTGTGTTCCAGGATTTCTGCTGACTCCCTTAATTTCAAACAGGAAATTGTCTCCTACAGATGTGTAAGCTTGCATGGGTTGTCTTTTTTTGGAAATGTTTTGAAGACAGGGTAGGGCTGTTTGTCTCTTTATTCAGTACCTTTCTTTGAAGTATCAGGATGGTAGATGGGACGTGAACATGGTGTGGGGCCAGATGCAACAGTACTTTTAATAGGTGGAGAATTGTCTCACACTGTGCTTGATGAACCTTGCAGAGAACATTAGGTTCCTCTAAAATCAAGAATCTCATTATTACAGTAGGCTGTATGCAGCAGCTTTTGTAGCATAAATGACTCCTTTACCGCCTAGATTATGTGTTTTACCTAAAATTCCCTATCTCTGAAGAGCTACACTGAAGTAATAATACTGTAGTACTATTTTTCTTATCTCCTATTCTATTGTCTTAAGGTATCCTTGCAATATCCTTCTGTTGCTGTAAGTCTTCATTTTCATGGAATCATAGAATCACAGAACTGTTTGAGTTGGACCTCCTCCAGCTCTTTTCTAGGCTGAACAGACCCAGCTCCCTCAGCCCATCCTCGTAAGAGAAGTGCTCTAGCCCTCTGATCATCTTTGCAGTCCTCCCCTGGACCCTCTCCAACAGATTCATGCCCTTCTTGTGTTGGGGGGTCCAGGTGTGGACACACTACTCCAGCTGAAGTCTCCCAAGAGCTGTGTAGAGGGGCAGAATCACCTCCCTTGACCTGCCAGCCTCTGTAACAGTCCAATGATGGGTAATTTGGCAGGACATGAACTCCCTTGTGTTCCAGCTTCTCTACAGGTATCAGAGAGATGGAAGGCAGCTGAGCTTAACTCCCAAGTGACACCCAACTGGATCTTTAATATGACTAATTTAACATTCTTGAACAGAACTAAGACTCAACTTTGTTAGTGCATGTGGGCTAAAACATCACACCACTACACCAGGTAAACAATATCCACAGCCTTTCCCTCATCCACCAGGCAGGTCATCTCGTCACAGAAGGAGATCAGGTTTGTCAGGCAGGACCTGCCCTTCATAAACCCATGCTGACTGGGCCTGATCACCTGGTTGTCCTGTATATGGTGTATAATGGCACTCATGATGATCTTCTCAATAACCATCCCTGGCACCAAAGTCACACTGACAGTTTTTTATGATTGCTGAACAGTCCTTAAATAGCCTCAATACCTTTTCTGTTTGAACTATTGACCCCCCCAGTCAATACAGGTTAATTCATAATTTAAATACTAGAAGAGACATCATTTTCTGCATCAATAAATCTTAGTCATCAGTCATCAGTTTTTACCTTGGGGATTGTTTGGATCACGGTTCAGAACTGCATAGCGAGGAAGTAAAATGCCTTCAGCTTTCAGAATACCATACACTTCTCTCCTGGAAGAAAAAAAGTTGCATAATAAGATAGCAAATCCTGTCAACATTGGTATTTTACAGTCCAAGATTAAGAAAGGAGAAAATACATGCAAATATTTCTTTTACAAATCTCGTAAGATTATATGTGTAAGTCATTAATATAATCCTTTATAGATCACAGACACAGCTGTATCTTTGCAGTGATCACATCAATATAATTAAAAATGTCATTTGCTATGCCAGTCCTGTTCTTTCCATTCTAGCACTGCAACAAGGGAAACCCAACTTATCCCACTCAATTCAATGCTAGTGCCAGCAATAGATGACTGGAGTCTCAAGAGAGATCACAGGTCAGCAGGACAGCAGTTGAAACGCCACACCAAGGGATTCCAGTCACTCTAGCCAGTAAACAAGATTCACTGGGGGCACAACTTAAATGCTTCTACGCAAACACACAAATTTGATCAATGGGCCAATGTTAATGTGATGAACTTCAGCAAGGCCAAATGCCAGGTCTTGAACTTGGGTCACAACAACCCTGAACAACAGTACAGACCTGGGGAAGTATGGCTGGAAAGCTGTCTGGCAGAAAGGGACCTGGGGCTTCTAATTGATGGGCAACTGAATATGAGCAAGCAGTGTGCCCAGGTGGCCAAGAAAGCCAATGGCATTGTGGCCTGCATTAGAAACACTGTGCCCAGCAGGAGTAGGAAGGCGATTGTCCCCTTGTACTCAACTCTGGTAAGGCCACATCTTGAGTATTGTGTCCAGTTTTGGGCACCTCCATACAAGAGAGATGCTGAGGTACTGGAACAAGTGCAGAGGTGGGCAAAAAAGCTGGTGAAGGGCCTGGAAAATAATCTTATGAGGAGCAACTGAAGGAGCTGGGGCTGTTTACTTTGAAAAAGAGGAGGCTGAGGGGAGACCTCATTGTTGTCTACAACTACCTGAAAAGACGTTGTAGAGAGGCTGGTGCTGGTCTCTTCTCACAGGTAATTAGTGATTAGCCTCAAGCTATGACTGGGTAGGTTTAGACTGGACATTAGCAAAAAAAATTTTCACAGAGAGTAGTCAGGCATTGGAATGTGCTGCCCAGACAGATGGTTGAGTCACCAACCCTGGATGTGTTTAAAGGCTGTTTGGATGTGCTGCCTGGGGATATAGTTCACGAGGTGAACTTTGTAGAGTAGGGTTATCAGTTGGACTTGACGATCCTGAGGGCCTTTTCCAACCCGAATGCTTCTGTGATTTCTGTGAAATGAGCTAGAGGCATGTGCCTGCCTGCAGGGCCATCCTACTGGCATCACAGAGATAAAGAAAAGGAGAAGAAAAGGAGAAGGGTTATAGTTGTTGGGGACTCTCTCCTGGGGGGTACTGAGGGAACCATATGTCGTCCCGACCCATCCCATAGGGAGGTCTGCTCCCTATCCGGGGCGTGGGTAAGGGACATTGCAAGGAGAATCCCAAAGCTGATCCAGCCCTCTGACTATTATGCTCTGCTGGTAATACAGGCTGGGAGTGATGAGATTGACAAGAAGGGCACCAGGGCGATTAAGAAGGAGTTCAGGGCCCTAGGACAATTGATTGATGGGGCAAGACCTCAAGTGGTGCTCTGCTCAGTTCCCTCAGTGGCAGGGGTGTACACTGAGAGGAACGGGAGAACCCATACCATCAACAATTGGCTCAGGGGGTGGTGCCAGCAGCGGAACTTTGGTTTCTTCGATCATGGGACAACTTTTACTGCACCTGACCTGCTGGGTCCTGAGTTGGCAGGGCTCATTAGGAGGGCTTTAAACTAGGTCTGAAGGGGGTGGGTGAGGATATCAGTCCCTCTGCAGAGGAAAGACTAGGGCACAAGGTAGGGTCAATTGAGAATTTGAGAGCCCAGCTGCAGTGCATGTACACCAATGCACGCAGCCTGGGCAATAAGCAAGAGGAGCTGGAGGTCTGGTCCACCAGGGTGACTATGATATAGTCACCATCTCAGAAATTTGGTGGGATAACATGCACGATTGGAGTGCTGCACTGGGGGGTTACAGGCTCTTTAGGAGGGATAGGCGAGGGAGAAGAGGAGGAGGGGTGGCTCTGTATATTAGGGAATCACTTTCTGCCACAGAACTTGAGGTGGAAGATGCGGGAATTGAGAGCCTGTGGGTTAAAATCAGGGGACAGCCTACTAAATCTGACATCCTGGTGGGAGTCTGTTATAAACCACCCAACCAGGATGAGGAGGCTGATGAATTATTCTACAAACATCTGGAGGCTGTCTCAAGATCATCAGATCTTGTCCTTGTTGGCGACTTCAACCTGCCAGGTATCTCCTGGAAACTTAATTCAGCAGAGAGGAGGCAGTCCAGAAGATTCCTGGAGTGCATGGAGGACTGCTTCCTGACACAGCTGTTAAGTGAGCCTACCAGGGGTCAGGCCCTGCTTGACCTGCTGTTCTCCAATAGAGAAGGGCTGGTGTGAGATGTGAGAGTCCTAGCACTAGAGTTGGCAGGGCTCATTAGGAGGGCTTTAAACTAGGTCTGAAGGGGGTGGGGGAAGACATCGGTCCCTCTGCAGAGGTAAGAGTAGGGCACAAGGTAGGGTCAATTGAGAGCTCAGGAGCCCAGCTGCAGTGCATGTACACCAATGCACGCAGCCTAGGCAATAAGCAAGATGAGCTGGAGGTCCTAATCCACCAGGGCAACTATGATATAGTTGCCATCTCAGAAACATGGTGGGACAACAGGCACGATTGGAGTGCTACACTGGGGGGCTACAGGCTCTTTAGGAGGGATAGGCGAGGGAGGAGAGGAGGAGGGGTGGCTTTGTATATTAGGGAGACACTTTCTGCCTCAGAACTCGAGGTGGAAGATGAGGGAATTGAGAGCCTGTGGGTTAAAATCAGAGGGCAGCCCAACAAATCTGACATCCTGGTTGGAGTCTGTTATAGACCACCCAACCAGGATGAGGAGGCTGATGAATTATTCTATAAACAACTGGAGGCTGTTTCAAGATCATCAGATCTTGTCCTCGTGGGGGACTTCAACCTGCCGGATATCTGCTGGGAACTTAATTCAGCAGAGAGAAGGCAGTCCAGAAGATTCCTGGAGCGGATGGAGGATTGCTTCCTGACGCAGCTGTTGAGTGAGCCTACCAGGGGACAGGCTCTGCTTGACTTGCTGCTCTCCAATAGGGAAGGGCTAGTAGGAGGTGTGACCGTGGGAGGCTGCCTAGGGTGCAGTGACCATGAGATAGTGAAGTTTTCAATATGCAGGGAGATAGGGAGGAGAACCAACAGAACCTTCACCTTGGACTTCCGGAGGGCAAACTTTAGCCTCTTTAAGAAACTTATTTGTAAAGTTCCCTGGGTACCAACCCTCAAGAACCAAGGGGTCCAGGAGGGTTGGACCTACTTCAAACAGGAGCTCTTGAAGGCACAGGAACTGGCGGTCCCCATGTGCCGAAAGATGAGCCGGCGGGGAAGGCGACCGGCCAGGATGAGCAAGCAGCTCCTGAAGGATTTAAGGGAAAAAAAGAGGCTGTATCACCTTTGGAAGGAGGGGAAGGCTTCTCGAGGTATGTTTAAGGAAGTGGTTAGACTATGTAGGAATAAAATTAGAGAGGCAAAGGCCCAGTTGGAACTGAAACTGGCCACCTCTGTGAAAGATAATAAAAAGCAATTTTACAAATATATCAATGCTAAAAAGAAGGGCAAGAAGAACCTCCACTCCTTACTGGACCTGGAGTGGAACATGGTGACCAAAGATGAGGAAAAGGCTGAGGTCCTGAACACCTTCTTTGCCTCAATGTTTAACAGCAAGGTAGGAGTCCAGGATGAGTGGCCTCCTGAGCTGGGTAATAGGGTCGGGGAGCAGTGTAATGCCCCAGAAATCCATGAGGAATTAGTCCGGGACCTGCTGAGCCACTTGGACACCCATAAGTCCGTGGGACCGGATGGGATCCATCCTAGGGTGCTGAGAGAGCTGGCAGATGAGCTGGCCAAGCCGCTCTCCATCAATTTCCACCAGTCCTGGCTCACTGGAGAGGTCCCAGATGACTGGAAACTGGCCAATGTGGTCCCCATCCACAAGAAGGGACGGATGGAGGAACCTGGAAACTACAGGCCAGTCAGCCTGACCTCAGTGCCAGGGAAAGTGATGGAGCAGATTATCCTGGCGGCAATAACTGCGCACCTGAAGGATGGCCAAGGGCTCAGGTCCAGCCAACATGGATTTAGGAAGGGCAGGTCCTGCCTCTCCAACCTGATCTCCTTCTATGATCAGGTGACCCGTCTGGTGGATGTGGGGAGGCCTGTGGATGTAGTCTATCTGGACTTCAGCAAGGCCTTTGACACCGTCCCCCACAGTAAACTGCTGGCTAAGCTGTCAGCTTGTGGTTTGGACCACAACATTCTGTGCTGGGTTAGGAACTGGCTGGAGGGCCGAGCCCAGAGAGTGGTGGTGAATGGTGCCACATCCGGCTGGCGGCCAGTCACCAGTGGCGTCCCCCAGGGATCAGTGCTGGGCCCCATCCTCTTTAACATCTTCATTGATGATCTGGATGAGGGGGTTGAGTCAGTCATCAGCAAGTTTGCAGATGACACCAAGTTGGGAACAGATGTTAGTCAGTTAGAGGGTAGAAAGGCTCTGCAGAGGGACCTTGACCGACTGGACAGATGGGCAGAGTCCAATGGCATGGCATTTAACAAGTCCAAGTGCTGGGTGCTGCACTTTGGCCACGGCAACCCCATGCAGAGCTACAGGGTGGGGTCAGAGTGGCTGGAGAGCTGCCAAACAGAGAGGGACCTGGGGGTGCTGATTGACACCCGCCTAAACATGAGCCAGCAGTGTGCCCAGGTGGCCAAGAAGGCCAATGGCATCCTGGCCTGTATTAGGAATAGTGTGGCCAGCAGGAGCAGGGAGGTCATTGTGCCCCTGTACTCTGCATTGGTTAGGCCACACCTTGAGTACTGTGTCCAGTTCTGGGCCCCTCAGTTTAGGAAGGACATCGAGACACTTGAACGTGTCCAGAGAAGGGCAACAAGGCTGGGGAGAGGCCTTGAGCACAAGCCCTATGAGGAGAGGCTGAGGGAGCTGGGATTGTTTAGCCTGGAGAAGAGAAGGATCAGAGGCGACCTCATCGCCCTCTACAACTACCTGAAAGGTGGTTGTAGACAGGAGCGGGTTGGTCTCTTCTGCCAGGCAACCAGCACCAGAACAAGGGGACACAGTCTCAAGTTGTGCCAGGGGAGGTTTAGACTCGAGGTGAGGAGAAAGTTCTTCACTGAGCGAGTCATTTGTCATTGGAATGGGCTGCCCAGGGAGGTGGTGGAGTCGCCATCCCTGGAGGTGTTCAAGGGGAGATTGGACGTGGCACTTGGTGCTATGATCTAGTTGTGAGGTCTGTTGGAACAGGTTGGACTTGATGATCCTTGGGGTCTCTTCCAACCTTAGTTACTGTGATACTGTGACGGTGGGAGGCTGCCTAGGGTGTAATGACCACGAGATAGTGAAGTTTTCAATATGCAGAGAGATAGGGAGGAGCACCAACAGAACCTTCACCTTGAGCTTCCAGAGGGCAAACTTCAGCCTCTTTAAGAAACTTATTTGTAAAGTTCCCTGGGTAGCAACCCTCATCAACCAAGGGGTCCAGGAGGGTTGGACCTACTTCAAACAGGAGCTCTTGAAGGCACAGGAACTGGCAGTTCCCATGTGCCGAAAGATGAGCCGGCGGGGAAGGCGACCGGCCTGGATGGGCAAGCAGCTCCTGGAGGATTTAAGAGGGAAAAAAGAGGCTGTATCACCTTTGGAAAGAGGGGAAGGCTTCTCGAGGTATGTTCAAGGAAGTTGTTAGATTATGGAGGAATAAAATTAGAGAGGCAAAGGCCCAGTTGGAACTGAAGCTGAACACGTCTGTGAAAGACAATAAAAAGCATTTTTACAAATATATCAACACTAAGAAGAAGGGCAAGAAGAACCTCCACTCCTTATCGGACCTGGAGGGGAACACTGTGACTGAAGATGAGGAAAAGGCTGAGGTCCTGAACACCTTCTTTGCCTCAATGTTTAACAGCAAGGCGGGAGTTCAGGACGAGTGGCCTCCTGAGCTGGGCAATGGGGTCAGGGAGCAGTGTGATGCCCCGGAAATCCATGAGGAATTCAGGACCTGCTGATCCACTTGGACACTCACAAGTCCATGGGACAGGATGGGATCCATCCTAGGGTGCTGAGAGAGCTGGCAGATGAGCTGGCCAGGCCGCCCTCCATCATTTTCCTCCGGTCCTGGTTCACCAGTGAGGTCCGAGATGACTGAAAACTGGCCAATGTGGTCCCCATCCACAAGAAGAGTCGGATGGAGGAACCTGGAAGCTACAGGCCAGCCAGCCTGACCTCAGTGCCAGGGAAAGTGATGGAGCAGATTATCCTGGCGGCAATAACTGCGCACCTGAAGGATGGCCAAGGGCTCAGGTCCAGCCAACATGGATTTAGGAAGGGCAGGTCCTGCCTCTCCAACCTGATCTCCTTCTATGATCAGGTGACCCGTCTGGTGGACGTGGGGAGGCCTGTGGATGTAGTCTACCTGGACTTCAGCAAGGCCTTTGACACCATCCCCCACAGCAAACTGCTGGCTAAGCTGTCAGCTTGTGGCTTGGACCGCAACACTCTGTGGTGGGTTAGGAACTGGCTGGAGGGCCGAGCCCAGAGAGTGGTGGTGAATGGTGCCACATCCAGCTGGCGGCCAGTCACTAGTGGCGTCCCCCAGAGATCAGTACTGGGCCCCATCCTCTTTAACATCTTCATTGATGATCTGGATGAGGGGGTTGAGTCAGTCATCAGGAAATTTGCAGATGACACCAAGTTAGGAGCAGATGTTGGTCAGTTAGAGGGTAGAAAGGCTCTGCAGAGGGACCTCGACCAACTGAACAGATGGGCAGAGTCCAATGGCATGGCATTTAACAAGTCCAAGTGCCAGGTGCTGCACTTTGGCCATGGCAACCCCATGCAGAGCTACAGGCTAGGGTCAGAGTGGCTGGAGAGCAGCCAAACAGAAATGGACCTGGGGTGCTGATTGACAGCTGCCTAAACATGAACCAGCAGTGTGCCCAGGTGGCCAAGAAGGCCAATGGCATCCTGGTCTGCATTAGGAATAGTGTGGCCAGCAGGAGCAGGGAGGTCATTGTGCCCCTGTACTCTGCGTTGGTTAGGCCACACCTTGAGTACTGTGTCCAGTTCTGGGCCCCTCAGTTTAAGAAGGACATCGAGACACTTGAACATGTCCAGAGAAGGGCAACAAGGCTGGGGAGAGGCCTTGAGCACAGCCCTGTGAGGAGAGACTGAGGGAGCTGGGATTGTTTAGCCTGGAGAAGAGGAGACTCAGGGGTGACCTCATTGCCCTCTTCAACTACCTCAAAGGTGGTTGTGGCCAGGAAAGGGTTGTTCTCTTCTCCCAGGCTACCAGCACCAGAATAAGGGGACACAGTCTCAAGCTGCGCCAGGAGAGGTTTAGACTCGAGGTGAGGAGAAAGTTCTTCACTGAGCGAGTCATTCGTCATTGGAATGGGCTGCCCAGGGAGGTGGTGGAGTCACCATCCATGGAGGTGTTCAAGAGGTCTGTGGAGACAGGTTGGACTCTATGATCCTCGAGGTCTCTTCCAACCTTAGTTATACTGTGATACACAGTAAGATGTCTCTTATGACTGGAGTGTTGGAATGCAAGGATACCGGCTTTTCAGGAATGACAGGCTATGGAGAAGAGCAAAGGATTTCACCTTGTATGTCCATGACCAGCAGGAATGAATGTATCTCTGCCTGGGGATGGAGGGAGCTGACTGAGAGCTTAGGGTCAGGACAGCAGGGACAGGTGACTTTATAGTGATTTCCTGCTACAGGAAGTCAATCAGAAAGACCAAGTAGATGAGGCCCTCCATAGACAGATAGGACTGCCTCACATTCACCCCCCCATCATCAAGGACTTCAGCCACTCTGATATCTGTTGGAGGGACAATACAGCAGGACATAAGCAACCCAAGAGGTTCCTGGAATGCCTTGATGCCTTCCTTCACCAAGTGATAGAAGTGCTGATGAGGAGAGGTGCTGTGCTGAACTTTGTATTTACCAACAAATAGTGGCTGGCAGGGAACAAAGTTCAAGGGGAGCATTGGTTGCAGTGATCATGAAATGGAGCAGTTCAAGATTCTTAGGGCAATAAGGAGGGGGCACAGTAATCGCTGCACTTCATGAGATCAGACTTTGGACTCTTCAGGGGCCTACTTGATAAGAGTACCATGGGATGAAGTCCTGGAGGAAGAGGGGCTTAAGAAAGCTGATAAATATTCAAGAATCACCTCCTCAAAGCTTAGGAGCAATGCATCCCAACAAGAAGGAAGTCAGGGAAAAATGCCAGAAGGTATGCATGGATGAAAAAGAAGATCCTGAAACAAACACAAAAAGGAAGCCTGCATAGGGCAGAAGCAATGACAGATAACCTGGGAGGAACACAAACTGCCAGCAGCAGCCCCCAGAAATCAGGTTAGGAAAGCCAAAGCCCTGAAAATTATATCTGGCCAGGGACATCAAGAGCAACAAGAAAAACGTCTACAGATATGCCAATGACAAAAGGTAAGGCTAGGGTAGATCTAGGCCATTTCCAAAACTAAATGGGAGACCTAGTTACCTGGGATATGGAGAAGACTGAGGTACTCAGCAATTATATTTTTTGGCCTCAGTCTTCATTGGCAAGGGCTTCAGGCACAAGTCCCAAGCAACAGAATATAAAGGCAGGAACTGGAAGAATGCAGAACTGCCAGCTGTATGAGAAGATCAGGTTTGAGACCATCTAAGGAACCTGAAGGGGGCACAACTCCATGGGACCTGATGAGATGCACCTGTGGGTCCTGAGGTAACCAGCAGATGAAGCTGCTAAGCCACTATCCATCATATCTGAGAAGTCATGTCAGTCTGGTGAAGTTCCCATTGACAGGAAAAAGGGAGTAGTAACTAATTTTTTTGAATGGAGAAAAAGAAAGACCAAGAAGCAAGATCATGGAGTGGATCCTCCTGGAAGCCATGCTAGGGTACATAGAAAATAAAGAGATGACTAGTCACAGCCATCATGTCAGTGTTCACTAAGAGCAAAGCATGCTTGACAAAATCGGTGGCCACCTACAATGAGGTTACATCATTGGTGGGTAAGAGAACAGCCAATAATGTCATCTAATGTTGCAGATGCTGTTCTGCAAACAAAGGTAGTTGGTGGGATGCATGCAGAGCACATGATCCTCTAGCGAGCAAGTCAGACGCTGCAAAGAATAAAAACAGTATGCCTGAGGAAAACATCCTGCAGAAGCCAGCCTCCTGACATGCTGGTACCATTTACTGGGGGATGATTTTGGCTTATATACAGGGGTGGGTTTTGTTGGTTGAATGAAAAGATAAGAAAGGGTATTTAAACAGCTACTTTCAGCAACAGAGGTAGATTGGGGATAAAGATACTGCTAGGGATATATTTGGGACTTACACTTCTGACTCTCTGACACTCTAAACTCTGTGATGCTGGGGATTCTGCAATGCTGTAATAAAGGAGTTCTGAGATTCTCTACTCTCTGCATTTCTGGAATTCCACTGTGGAGCAGTAATGGTGTTCATGCCTCACTCATCATGCAAATGGCCTCCCAGTAATAAGGGAGTTACTACAGTCTAACTGGACTTTTGCAAAATATTTGACACCATCCTGTACAACATCCTTGGAGGCAGGAATCTGACAACTGGATCATGTGGTGGATAAGGAATTAGCTGGATGGTCACACTCAAAAAGTTGCAGTTGATGGCTTGACATGTGAGTGTAGACCAGTTATGAGTGGCATTCCACAGGGGTTGGTATTTGGTTCAGAGCTGTTTAACATCTGTATTGGAAAGTGGGATTGAGTGCACCCTTGGCGAGTTTGTTGAAGACATCAAGCTGCATGGTGTGGCATAGTTGACAAGCTGGAGGGAAGGGATGCCATCCAGAGATACCTTGACAGGCTTGAGAAATGGGTTTCTGCAAACCTCATGAAGTTCAACAAGGACAAGCGTTATCTTATTAAAGATTACTAACATGAATGGTTGAAAAAATTTATACAGGACAGCAACCAAAGTCTTTTCTATATTCAGAAGGCTCCAATGTTTATGTACTTTGCTTGCTATTGTTTTGTTAATATTTGCTATACATGAATGAGGCTCCAAAAGAAAATTCTTTCTGAATAACCATGTAATCTTTGAATACCAACAACTCCTGTAAGTATTCACTTAACAGGAAAATGCATAGTCTTTTATAAGTCATAAGTTCTTTAATTATAGGAGGTTTTACAGTTGCTATACATAACTATGCTATACACATTTTAAGTTATTTTTTTTATTTGCTAAGCTTTGAAGAAATGTGCTACCAAATTTCTACCTTGCCAAATCTTCAAATGTCTCAATACAAAAGATGTAAATGAAAAAACCCACACCTAAAGACATATCCCAGACACCTATGCATACATTAACAAAACATAAGATGTACTGTAATTTTATTTAGAAAAAGTTCTGTATATTGCACAGTAGTCTATGCAGGGACAACAGATTCTCAGTCTCCACCTTAAAAGTAGTTTGCTGTTTACAGGTACTTAGTGTTACTTACCTGTCTTGTATGTGATACTGCATATTCAAGTCATTGATTATGAATGGATTCCTGAGTTTTGCATAGGCAACTGCTTTGTCCAGTGGAAATCCTAAAATAATTAAGGCAATTAAATTAAAACTGCAAGACAACACCAGTAAACAGCTTGGAATCTTCATATCCAGGCTTTAGAGCACAACCAGAGATAATGTTTAAGTAGGGGGATGCTCCCTCAAATACTGACATACACAACATCAGCTTAAGATCATGAATCTACAAGCTAAGGTCAGCATAGGCTGCCTAAAGTAGTGGTCCTGTTTTCAACACACTCCTCCTTGCTTCATGTGCCCTATACTTCTGTAAGGCCAGCACTATTGCTTTTATTGCCTCTGCTTGAAAATATGATTTTTAACTTCAGCCTATTCATCTTTAGTTAACTGCCCAGCCCCATAAAGCACCTTAGCAAAGATACATCAACAAGTGTCCAGACTCCCAACATTTGATCGAAAAAGCAGCATGCCTTCACAGATACTGCATCAATTAATTATTAAATCACCATTTCCACTGGCTACACATTTATCAGTGGAATAGGTATTTTAAATACAATGTCAGATAGGCCTTTCTCAAGTAATGAAAATATTCCAAAAGTAAGTTGTATTGTATTAACCCAGAAAAATTAATTGCTTCCCAGGGAAGTCAATAAAACAAGACACACAAAAAAAATATATCCCCAAGTCAGTTAAAATACTCAGATGTCAAAAATATTTATAGTATTATGAGATTTACCTTTAGAATGAAAAGAAATGAGACAGTCACATAAAGGCCAGTTTTCTACTGGCTCATTCAAAACAATATCCTCTTCAAATATTACCACAGTTATGTACTTAAACATGGAGAGGCGTTCAAGAATTTCTTTCATTGGTTTTGACTTAGATTTCTTAGCCATTGAACAAATCCCAACTGCGATTTGTCTTTCTGGTGGCTGAAGAGGGGGAGGAAAGCAATTATTAAGTTTTTCTCAGAACAGAACAGGGGTTTACCATCAGAAGACATTTTCTATTAGAATTTTGCACTACCTTTGATTAAGTGTTCAAACAGTTATATTGCTAGCAGGTAACAAAATGCACCACTAACAGTGTGCTGCACTGCATCCATATGAAAAGTGTCCCAGAAAGCTAAACCATTCAATAGCTTTACAATAATTCTGTGACTATTGTTTTAGGACCAAATTTTTAAGACCAAAATCTAAGTCAGAAATGTCAATTCTGAATTAAATCATACCTATCATTTACTCTGAAATTATCTACTTTTTAAACTCTCTAATTTTTCTGTATCTACTTACTAGTCACAAAGCATCTCATCCTATTAATATTATAAACCAATTAAGAAAAGGAAAACTAGTAAACCAGAAAATATAATGTTCTTCTATATATTCTTTCATGTTCTAAGCCTTAAAGAATTTCCTAAGTGCAACAGCCCATGTCCTGCTCTATTTAAAAAGAACCAAAAAATCCCTGCACAGCAATCCTTTATTTCAGCCTTCCCTTGCTAAAATACACTGAATGAATTGAGCTGTCTAAGCTGCTAGTTCTGCACCACTTCTCTGCATTTCCAAGTTAATCATGATGAAGTCTTTTATTAACACTTCTTTGTATTTAAATTTTTTAGACAAGCTTAAAATCAGCATATTTAATCTGACTATTCCTGAAAATAAACCATTACAGCAAAATACAGCTAAAAAAATTGGAACAACAAGATGACTCATGTATAATACAATTAAAAGTTTGCCTTAAAATTAAAAATAGATAATCACAACGCTAAAATATAATCCAGAACACTCTGAGTGGATAATAAACTACACTGTAACTCAAGATTAATTTAATATGCACCTTTTATACACCAAGACAAGGAAGAGGAATGATAACATGTCAGATCTTCATGAAAATAACAATAGGGGGAAAAAAAGAAACGTTAAGTCTGATCAAACTCATAAATCAAAAGTGAACTCTGCAGCAGCTGACAATACACAGAAAAACTCTTGATATTTTTTGCTACTAATTATCCTAATAAATAAAACAAAGGCATAAGCCATCAAGCTCATTCTCAGAATCCAAATCAAGTCTGCAAAGCTGACATATCAACATCACCTGCTCTGTATTAAGGTCAAGCACATCCACTTTGAAGTTCAAGGTATACTCACTTTTCAAGTGCACTGCATTTACAAATATAACTGACATATCATTGTCTGAATATGAACAATTTCCCAACACAGAACGTAATTTCAGTATTATAATTCTGTGATCTAATGCTATTTTAAGGGAAAATAATACTAGAAAACACACAGAACACTACACACATGCTCCTATGGTACATACAGAGTCATATTCTTCCTCCTCTTCTTCTCCATGATCATAGAAGTGTTCGTAATCTGTAGATCTGGCTGAATCAAATAATTCTTCTCCATCTTCTCCACCCACAAAGAATCTAGGAGGATCACTCTCTGTTGCATTAACAGACATGGTTACAAGATTGGGAAAAATCTATGCAGAAATTGCAGCCAGTTTGGAAGCTGAGATACTGGGCATGTTTCCTTCTGTCTTGCAAACACAAGTCCCCTGCTCGGGGATGTTATTTGTGTAGTACTGCCACTGTGATGACGTCTGCCAGACACTGTTTAACTGGTATCATCTGCTCATTATTGGTTTTCTGCTCCAAGAAGCCCACAATAGGTTACTGCTTCCCTGAGATCATATCATAACTGATTAACCTAAAAAGAAATATGTAAACAACAAAAAAAAACCCCACATTTTATAAGGACATACAAAAATAAACCTTTCTGATTTATAAAAGGTGTTTGGAAATTTACATACCTCAGAGAAAAGCACAAGAAATAGATCTAATAGTATTCTTAAATACTATTCTTAAATCTATTCTTTCAAAAACAGTGAATCCTCAGTGCAAAAGCAGAACACATGCCAGCTTGACATTTGTTTATTTATTTTCAACGAAAACCTGTTTTATTTTCATACTGAAAAATTAGTATTTACGGAGATGTACACTACCATTGCTTTTGGTCAAAAGTACTTCTAAGCACTAATATACCAATGAAGTGACCATATATTGCGTTCTACTAACCAGTCATGAAAATAAAATTTAGGCCAAATAGCTGCTATACAGAAACAGGCTCAAAGCTCAGTATTCTGCTGTTTCAACTGAGTAACTGTTCCTGCTCTATGTTGTGCATGAGTTTATACCATTAACTATAATCCACTATTAGTACTTAGAATATTGATAAGCAGCTACTTGTTTAGAAGTTCAGTTACATGTTTCAGGTTGTTTATTAGTCAGATCATTATGCAATTGCCATTCAACAATGATGCTTCAGCAGAACTGAATGTGTTTTTAAGTATCTGCCAAAATTATTTTGGCTGTTCTATGAACTAAGTGAAGCAACAGTAAATTCCCAAAGGTGAGCAATGATTTAGCTTCCTGTGAAAAAGCATGGTAAACAGGGTAAAAGTTACTCAGAAAAAAATCTGCCCTGAGTCAAAGAGCAATAGGATAAGTTTGGGTAAACAATACAGCTGTTCCAGATCCTGAAGCTGAAGAACAAACAACTGACATATAATGATCCTGGAATGACAGAGAAATTTCTTAAATATATTTTTTATGTATTTGCTCTCCTTCAATTCCACTGATGAAAAATTACTTTCTCTTAGAATGTGAAACTTCAGCCATTTTGTCCTTCAAGTGACAAGAATAAAACGAAACTTCAAACACCTAATTCATCTTGCTTACATGAGAGTGAGTAATTAGGTACTGAAATAAACCATTCCTGTTTATGACATGGTGAAGAAAGCAAGTTTTCCAAGTCCTATTTCTAGCAAGCTTCAAAAAAGCAGAGATTATTATCAATATATACTGGCAACTAAGAGAGAATTTTAATATTGTATTTAAACCAAAAATACCCATAAGCTTGAAAATTAAGTTTAACAGATCTTGCACCAGCTTCTCCCCTCCCTCTACCCAAATTCTGTAAACTGGAAACAAGTACATCAACAGCTTTTTAAAACCTAACATTTTTTCATAAAGGAAAACTAACCACTTGAGCAGATAAGCATAAGGTCACCAAATGAGAGGTGTTAAGCTTTTTTTATCTGTCTCTGTAGTGCACTTTGTGAGAGCAGCAGAAGTTGTGAATTTTGTGCACAATTAATGAATGGTTATTTTGAGGATCTCTGGCACAACCCAAGTCTCTCTAACCCATTATTTCTAAAGGAAGCAGAAACTATACAAATAACAACTGAAGGGAAAATACAACCTATTTGTCTCCAAATGACACAAAGATATAACCTGACAAGCTTAATTCCCTAACAAACCTATATGAAATTCAGTGGTTTTCTACCTTTCTAACTCATGAATTTGGAGAGTATTGGTGTTAGACTCATTAGACAGTGAAGACTAGAAGATTACATGCATGTCTACCATGGAAGATTGCAATGCAAGCAAGACAAAACCCAGAGCTTTGTGTTGAAATAGACACTGACCCATTTCCAAAGAGATAGTATCAACACTAATTGGGCAACAATAGTCTACCGTGCAATGACCCGTCCAGATAAAAATTAATTAGACTATGTTCCCTTCAAACCTCTGATGTTAACACAAGGCTTCCGTTCTACAGCTTTAAGATAACAAAATATTATATCCCCTCATTTTGAAAAACCACAATTTAGCTAATAAAAGACTTCCAAACAAATGTGTGGCCTGCTCATTACACCTGTCCTAAAACCTCCTATTCATGACCAACAAATGATAAAACTTGATTAAAAGGAAAAAAACACCTGCTTAAACAGTAAATCCACTAATTTTACATTCTCATGTTAAAAGAAACTCATCTGCACATTTACTTAGTACCTTACACTTACTAGTGGAAGGTGTATAAAATAATATAAAAAATGACACACAGACAAGCTCAACATTAACATACAAACAGGGCTGTACACAAATCATAGCTTTCAGTAGCCTGCTAAGCAATTCCCGTCCAGTGTTCACTCCAGCAGCGTACTACAGACTTTTTTTAACACAGTATTTCTCCACTTCCATAAGTATATTATATAAGAATTCCACAAGTATATTCTAAAAGAATAATCCAGAACTCCTCACTGAGTGTTAACAGAGAGTTTTTCTGTCCTCATTCCACACATTTCATCACCTCAGGCATCCAACCGTGGTGCTTCCCAGATATACTTAGAGCATAAAGATAAGCATTCCAGTAACTGCCACCACAAAATCAGCTCAACATAGCAGCAGTGGTCTGAAGAGCCATGTAAAAGGGGTTCAAAGTTTTAACAGCCACGTTCCAAATACCAATAAGAACACATACAACTCCCATATAAACAGATGGATTTCACTGGTGTTTCTTCTGTGCCACTACAGCTATCAGAAAAACAAATATACACTGCCTGTACTGCATTCTAGTGAAAACTAAAGGAAAAAATAGAGCAAAAATGCTGCTCAACTGTTAAGTGTAAAAACAATATATAATGCATTAAACAGCTGTAAAATATTTTTAAATCGCAAACCACTCAGGAAAATACTTTTGGAGATGCCATTGTAACAAAAGAACTACCAACCACTTTGTGACATTCACACTGTGGATTTCAACAGCTACCTGTTCAAGAACTGTAAGCGATGCTCATTCTGTTACATGATACTCTACGTGCGCTAAGAGATTATTAATTGTTTAGCTTAAATAAATTCAAATTGAGTGATTCATAAGTTATAATATTGTGTTATTTAGTATGCTATTTGCTGAGCTTTATTTAATGTGAGTTGTAAATTGCTGAAGCCTTAGGCCACATGTCATCTCCCATGGGAGGGACCCCACAGTGGGACGGAGGAAGAGCATGAGGAGAAAGGAGCTGCATAAACAAAGTGCTATGAACTGCCCACAGTTCCCATTCTCCATCTCCCCTGTAGTATTTACGGGAATGAAGTAGAAGAGTTGAGAGTGAAGCTGAGCCAGGGAAAAAGGAGTGAGGGAAAGGTTTTTGTTTATTTATTATTATTATCCTATTCTGTTTCATTGCCAATACACTAAATTAATTTCCCCAAATAGTGTCTGTCTTGCCCATGACAATAGCTGTTATGTGATCTCCTTGTCCTTATCTCAACAGACAAACTTTTTGTCACATTTCCTCCCCCTACCCTGTTGAAGGAAGAAGAGTGATAGAGTGGCTTGGTAGGCACCTGGTAGCCAGCAAAGGTCATAGTATCTTATAATCCTATAATTGTGTCAGTTGGCAAAGAGCTTTCAGATCATCAAGTCCAATTGTTAACCTAGCACTACCAAGTCACCACTAAACCATGTCCCTGAGCACCATGACTAAAATACCTCCAGGTACGGCAACTCAACCACATCCCTGAGCAACCTATTCCACCAAAGAATTTTTTCCAAATATACAATATAAACCTCCCCGGGCACAACTTGAGGCTGTTTCTTCTAGTCCTATTGTTTGTTACTTGGGAGAAGAGATCAGCACTCACCCTGCTGCAGCCTGATTTCAGGTAGTTGAAGAGTGATAGATTAGGTCTTCCCTCCCTTTCCTCCAAGCTGAACAACTCCAATTCCTTCAGCTACTCCTCAACAAGACTTGTACTCTAGACCCCTCATCAGCTTCACTAGTCTTCTTCGAACAGTCTGGCAGCTAAATGAATTTCTTGTAGCAAAAAGCCCAGAGCAGTATTCGAGGTACAGCCTCACCAATGCTGAGCACAGGGGAACAATCACATTCCTACTCTTGCTGTACATACTGTTTCTGATCCAGGCCAGGATGTTGTTGTCCATGGCCACCTGGGCACACTGCTGGCTCACACTCAGTTATCTGCCAACCACTATGCCAGATACGTTTCCGTTGGGCAGCCTTCCAGCCACTCTTCCCCAAGCGTTGCAAACAGTTATTATGACCCAAGTACAGGACCTGGGACTTTGCATTGTTGAACCTCACCACTAGCCTTGGCCAACTGATCCAGCATGTCTGGATGCCTCTGAAGATCTTACCTACCCTTAAGCAGATCACAGTCCAGCATAACCTGGTGTTACATGCAAGGTTACTGGTGGTGTACTTGATCCTCTCATCCAGTCTGTTGATAAAGATACTAAGGAGAGCCAGCTCACATACTGAGCTCTGGGGAACAACATTTGTGACTCAATGCCACCTCAGAGGCCCAGCCTTCCAGACAGGTTTGTAAGCCAACAAAGACTATACTCATCCAAGCCACGCGTTGTCAGCTTCTCCAGGACAATGCTATGGGAAACAGTGTCAAAAGCTTCACTAAAGCCCCAGTAGACAATATCCACAGCCTTTCCCTCATCCACTAAGTGGGCCATCTTGCCACAGAAGCACATCAGGTTAGTCAAGCAGGACCTGCTTTTCATAAACCCTTGCTGAGGGCCTACCCTGGTTGTCTGGTATGTACTGCATAACGGCACTCAAGGTGATATGTTCTATAGACCTTCACAGTCCTGAGGTCAGACTCCTTCTGGCCCTTCTTGTAAAGAGTCCCACATCTGCTAACTTCCAGCCAACTGGGACCAGTCTTTCTGGACTCCTTTGCCCTTCAGGACTACCTCCCAAGGGAGTCTGTCAATGAATCTCCTCAACAGGCCAAAGTCTGTGCTCCAGAAGTCCAAGATGGCAGGTCTACTGACCTCCCATCCTTACCACCCCAAGAACTGAAAACTACCATTTCACCATCACTATGCCCAAGACATCCTCCAACTTCACAGCACCCAGAGTCCCTCTCTGTTCACAAACAGCAGGTTTAGCAGGGTGTCTTCTCTGGCTGGCTCACTCCCCAGCTGTGTTAAGAACTTAGCTTACACACTCTCCAGGAACTTCCTATACTGTTTTCTTTCTGCTGTATTGCATTACCAACAGACACCAGGTAAGTTGAAGACCCCCACAAGAAGTGGTAGTGACGGAGACTTCTCTCAGCTGCTTATAGAATACACGTGTCTCTTGATCCTGGCTGGGTGGCCTGTAACAGACTCCTACCATGTTATCCATCTTGTTGATCTTCCCCATAAACGCTCAATGCTACTGTCACCATCATTAAGCTCAAGAGAATCAAAATACTCCCTAACACACAGGGCCGCTGCACTCCTACTCCTTCCTGGTCCATCCTTTACAAAGAGTTTATAGCCGTTCATTGAAGCAATCCAGCTGTGCAAATCATCCCACCATGTTTCCGTGATGGCAACTATATCATAGTTTTCCTGCTTCACAATGGCTTCCAGCTCCTCCTGTTTGTTGCCTGTGCTGCATGCATACATTCATGTAGATTCACTTCAATTCAGCTACTATCTTGTCACCTTCTTGGGAAGGTAAGGAAGGCTTAACTCCTACCTGGCCATTCCCTGGCACTTCTGTGATTACTAGCCCATCAATATACCTTGTGTCTTTGGTACTGCATTGGTACTCCATCCCATACCTTCACTAGGATGGCAGACTGAAGACCCTGGCTAGGATCATGTCCCACAAATACTGATGTGCCACCCTCAGGCTTATTGCTAGCAAGCCTGGTTTTATCCATTCTCCCCTTCAAATTTAGTTTGAAGCTCTTTTGATGAATCATCAGACTACCATAATCCAATTTCACTTTCCTCATGTACCACTTTCTTTCTCTAAAGGTAACTACTGGGTTTCTTTCCACAAGGGAGGGCTCACTGATCTGCATTCCAAGCAGAAGGCTGATGCAAAATCTTACCTGCAAGACATCTATGCTCTCAAGCAACAAGAATCCAGAAATACCCACCTTACTGACATTTCCTACTGGTAACAACTTTTATCAGTGTTCCTTACAGGGGCTTTTACATTTCTTGAAATGCTGTTTGGCTAGGTTAGGCAACTAACTGCATTTGCCTCAATCTTCTCCCAGGGAAGAATTATTTCTCAAGAATTGTACCAAATATTTGTGCCTAAATTAAGTCTTCAATTTGATCCTCCACAATTTAGCCCAGAAGACTAAAAAGAGTTGTACTGTGCCATGCAAATCAAGATTCTGTTAAAAAGTCAGCTTTGCAGCAAGGAAACATAAGCCTCTTAGGTTCTTAATGAATGACATTTCTAGATTTAAAGTACAAACATAAGTTTTCAAACAGTAATTACTTGCTTGGTTTCTCCATGTTCACTTTGTTTCCTAGGAATCATAGTTAAGCAAAGTATTTCCGATCTCAAAGTTAAAGAAATTTTAAATGCATCTTACCAAATTCTTTACATGCAGAATTTGTTTTTTCCCTGATATCCCACCAGCTGAAGTGTGACTTTTCAGCAAGAGTAATGACATTCATTTAAAACTTGTCAGTTTTAGCCCCTAACACTGTATTATCACAAGGCACCTTTCAGCTCTTCAACAATCATCAACTGTATAATGAACCATCCTTCAACAGAGGTGTCAGAATAACCTGAAAGGTCCAGAAAAACCATGTCTGGTAAATATCACTGTCTTCCCTTCAAGATATAAAGGCATTCTTCTTTTAAACTGGCAAACGCTATTACAAACTGACATCAAGCATGCTTTACAAGCCTCTCCTGCCCAGCTACAGAGCAGATAACCTTCATCTTCATTAACCTCTAGGCTCCTTTCTAAATTGAACCTTATCAAACATATCACATAAAGAGACACATTTGTGGCAAGTTTGAGTATTTCAAGAAAGGCTGGTTTCTGCACTTTATAGAGATCCTACTCAAAGATGTCAAAACAGCTTCACCATATTATCATTAAAATATTTTTCCTTCCATTTTGTAGACATGAGAAAGTTTTTGCAAAAAATTATGTACTAAAGCTTCTCGGGCTAAGCCTCTGGAGGTCCGATCTTTTCTAACTACAACTACCAGAAGGATGAAACTCTTCTTCTTCAGAAAGAATCAGCCAATCAGTATAAAAACTCATACTTCCCACATACTGAACCATAGAAGAGGCATATTACTTCAGTCAAATCCTAATGCTAAAACCAGCAAGAATAAATTTATTGATTGAATCAAAGTTTGTTCATCACAATAAAAGATTATATGAGTTTGACACTAAAGGCAAATTAAAAAAAATTACTTAATATTAGAATAGCAAAATTTGCAGAAATTATGAGGAAAGGATGCAGAAGGGATGGAAATGTAGCAGCTTAAATAGACAAAGAGAAACAATAATTAGAAAGATACACAAAATGTGGAAATGCTGTAACAACTGTAACAACTAGATTTTCACTTTAAGATACATTATGGAAGTGGCTTTCATGAGAAAGAAAAACACTTTTTTCCCTGTGGTCGTGATACCCATCTCCCCCAGTCCTTCTGCTTGTGTAAGGAGACTGGCTAACTACAAAACCAGCTACTACAAGGCAAGAATAAAAGTGCCAAAACCAAAGCATAGTCAAAGCTTACCACTGAGTAGTGAAGTCTCCAGGTTCAGGAAAACACCAGTAGAACAAAGCAAAACATTACACAGCTACTCTATACTCTCTCCCACCTCAGCGCCCAACAGGTTGTTTTCTGGTTACTACATATAATTGATTCACAGCCTCAGGCCTGCTGCTGCTTTTTTTTCCTACCTTGATTAAAACGTAGACAGCAATCTCCCTTACCTCAACGGATTTTACACTTGAATTTACCATCAGCTTTTGGAATACCACCAAAATACCCCAAATCCAACAGTTTAACAGATGTGATATTCCACACCCACACATAATCTGCTTAGGCACACTGCCTTTCACCCCAGACTGAAAAGTATGACTCGCCTTTTTCACAGCACAGCACGCTGCGAACTAACTTCAATGCTGTTAGAGTGTTTCCGAGACCTTAAGTAACCATAAAATGCAGCTAAAAGTTACGTGTGCTTACTGGCCGTGCCCACAGTGTCTTACTAATGATTGCAGCTTACCGAACAGCATGTTTTAGGTCTGCATGAAAGACAGTGGTCTACACAGGTTTTGCCCATTCTGCCTTCAGGATCGCCCTTCCATCAGGGCCGATCCCGTTGCACACAGCCCACCGAACCTTTCACTACAGGCGCCGCCGACACCGCCCGGGGAGCTCAGGCGACAGCCCGCTGAGCGGCCGGCACAGGGCGCCGGCCCTCCGCCGGCTACCGAAGGCGCTGCCGCATCAGAGGGGGAACCGACGCCAGGACCTCGTGCGGGAGCCGGGCGCGCGGGACAGCGGCAAGCGCTGCCGGTGCCCAGGCCGCAACCGAAGGAACTACCCGCCCCGCTACAATCCGCCGCACCTCATCCTATAGAGGGGCGCGGCAGGCGAGGTCGATGAAGCCGACACCCTCCACATTTCCTATGGGAAAGAGAAACAACAGAGAGCTAAGAAAAGGCCCTAAGCACCACTGGGGACGAATTCCTCACCTGCACGCGGCACCACCATGCGTGGCGCCACCTGTACTTCCGCGTCCCATTAAGCTGCATCCCCCGCCCACCTCCGCGCGCTCGCACCGCCCCGTCCCGTCCCCGCGCACCGTGCGCCCCGCCTTCACCCTCCCTTCCGCTGCTTCTGGGAGCGCCGCAAAAGTCTTGGGACGCAAGGGTTGTCGTCGGGACGTGAAGTCAAGTCAGTGGGCTGCGGCTCCTAGGACAGGCCGTGTTGATACCTCTGCTGAAGTAGGTGCGTGCTTAGGAGTCCGGCGGCTCTCCCTGAGCGCCTGACATGTCAGCGACTTCACCGCGGAGCCGAGAGGAGGGAGGGAAGGGAAAAGATCGCGTCGTTATTGCTTTACGCATGCGTCAGGCTTGCCACGCTGCCGCCTGGGGTCTTTTGACGACTTGGGACTACAGCTCCCAGCGTGCCTTGCGTGGGCAAAAGTATTTCAGTTGGCTGTCTCGGGCTTTTGTCGGGCATCTTGGGCGCTGTAGTATTGTGGGCGCGTGGGAATAGGGGCTTGGGCGCGGATTTGGGGCTGTGGTATCGCTGCATCTCTGAATGGTGAGGGCGGGTAGGACTACTCTGGGAGGCACATCTGATGCTGTGGCAGGCGATAAGCTGAGTGTACCTACCTTCACAGTTCTACTGGTCTCTGTGCTAGACCTCTCCCTGCCATGCGACGGCCGTGCCTACTCGTCTTTCTTCGTGTGGTGGTTGCAGTAATCAATAGAAGGGTATCTGCGACGCGGTAGTCAGGTTAGGGCAGAGGTTTTATTTACCCGTCTGCGCCAACGAGGTTGTACTGTTTAACATCTGCAGTGCAGCTTCCATCCTAACTGAGAACTGTCTTTAATCTAATAGTGCCAATGCCCGGTTAGATGTCACACTTGAAAGTGGAGATGCTAAAGGAAAAATAGTCCCTAGCAGGTATGACCGTTTCAAGCCAAGGCACTGAACCAAACCGAGAGCTGGTTATGTGGAAGTTCTGTTCTCCTTACTGAAATATTTTAAAGCAGTGTATTCTTTTCTAGCTTCAAAGGTATTAAGAATTGCTTAATGATGGTGGAAAGGCTTGTCCAGGCTTTGGATGGAATAGGGATAAAGGTTTGTTGGTTTGGTGTTACTGTTTTGTTGGATTGATTTGGTTTGGTTGTGGTTTTTTGAGTTTTGTTTAGTTTGGGGCTTTTTTGGTGTGCAGTTTGTTTCTGCTTTGTTCATTTGGGGAGGGGGAAGATGGTTTATTTGTTCTTTGTTGTTGTTTTTTATTTCACAAGTAGCTTAGAGAGGCTATAGCCAACACAGGCAGCTTAACCGGCCAATGAGTATTCAATACCATGTTGATGCCATACCCGCTGTGGAAGGGAAGTGCTGTGCAGGGCAAAAGTGATCTTTGATCTTGCAACTGTGATATGGCAGTTTCTTCTGCCTTGGGACCCAGGAGCAGGCAGACGTGTTATTTCATTGTACTGTGCAATTAAACTCTCTTTGACTTAATACCCAGGGCTTTGCACTATTTTCCCCTCCCCCCCCTCTTTCTTTTGAACTCCCGATTCCCATTCCATTGTGGGTTGGGGGTAGTTGTAGGCATGTGGAGCTTGGCGGCTGGCTGGGCCTGAACCGTTGACAGTCTTTGGTGTTTTTGTAGACTACTAGATAGAGTATGAGTATTGCTAGAAATAGCATTAAAATTACTTGATGTAATGTGGTTTATTTTAACTTAGAAAGACAGAAGATTTTATAAATTTAAAAACTTTTACATTTCCCCCCCCCCCCCCCAAGATTAAACCAAAGTAAGTAGGTATTGGGGGTGGGGGGTGGGGGGTGTGGAAACAAGTAGGGATGTAGGAAACTAAATATCCAGAAAGGAAGTTTGCTTTATGTTATTCTTTAGGCAGCAATCTGGCAGACTATTGAAGCAGATAACGATTTGCTGGATCAGAATCTGACTAAATAGATTATATTTATATGCATTCTTTCTTTACTGGATGATACATGTTTTTACAGACCTTTATAGTAGAAACTGCTATTGCAGGAAGGATAGAATCTTTGCTTAACCGAAATATAAGGTATGTTTTTGTTTACATGTATCTTAATGCTTTGTCATGCAAATGTGTAATGTACTACACAGAGAATGTTCCATATTTCAGGGGACAGTTTCACAAGAAAAATGTACAGGAAGAATAAAGATTATTCAGAATAATCTCTTTTTCTTGCCCTATGTGAAAGTCTATGCCAAGCCAAAATAGTTCATCATCTCAGTAATTAAGTGATAAATCCTACCTTTGACTTGCAGCCACACTTGGACAGCTGCAGGGCTGACCTTTAAGGACAACCCTGAAGAAAGCATGAATGCGTCTCTCTGACATACAGGATGTTTTAACTGCTTTTCACGAGTACCCTTTTACTGTCAGAGATGCTAGTTAACTGACTTCTTTAAACACCAATTTTGTCATGGTAGCCTCACCTTCCTTTCTGCTATTAGTTACCCAATTTAACCAGCTCTGGGTTACTTTGGCTTGTGCTATCAGATGTAAATTTATTAAAAAATTGCTGTACCAGTCAAGATGACTAGCAATTGTATGCTCTTCTGGCTCCACAGCTCCCTGTTCTGAAATACTACCTTGCGAGTGGGATTGTAACGCTGAAAAATTCTCTCCAGTAGTAGAATTTTACTTTAAGACATCAGTGTTGCATGACAAGAGACTTGTCTGGTTTTGAAAGCCAGCTCTGAGCTGTGCAAAATTAAGTATTCAGTGCAGCAAAGATCTTGTCACTGTTTGAATGTGAAGTTCCTGGCATACATCTGACATTGATAACACAGCAAAGTTTATCCTAGCTGTCCCTGTACTCTGGAAGTTTTTTAATAGACGTGGCCAAAAATAACTTTGCATAGAACAAGCTTAGCATCAGGCAGTGTTCCTCATTGCTTTAGTTGATGGCATGGGCATATCAAGAGCAATGCAATGGATGATGCCACATCTTAGATACTAGATTATTGGGATACTCTTGAACTACAAAGAAACCAGTACAAACTGAAGATTTGCATCTCTGACAATTGTTCTGACATATACTGTGCATTTTGTTCAGGTTAGCAATGGTGCGTAGTGGAAAAAATGGTGGGCTCCACCTGAAGCAAATTGCATACTACAAGCGAACAGGAGAGTATCATCCCACAACCTTATCAAGTGAAAGAAGTGGAATCAGGAGGGCAGCCAAAAAATTTGTTTTCAAAGGTAAAAATGTTAAACTACTCTGAAAATGGATTTTTAGGTGAAGACTTACTGATACAAACAAAAAAAAAAGGTGTTTCTTACTCTGCAGCATACTGTGATTTTAATATATTCTGTATGAAACGAAAGGTGCCTAACATTGCTAATATATAACAATGTTTGCAGAAATGGATACTGAGTCTGTTATAGTCCTTCGTAGGAGGAATTTGTGTATCTATCCAAAAGTCAAACCTTGCTCTAGATACTGTGGAGATACGCAGCCATCACATTGTATAATTCAAAGGACTACAGAAAGGGAAATCCAGATCAGCAGCTGTGGACAAGGGAGTGCTTGGTCTAGCCTGAAGAACACATTATGAGACTGGACAGAAGGGCAAGGGTGGCTTTACCATCTGTCACCTTGGAACCTTTTGACCCTTTCAGTTTTAATACATTCCTATGAGGAGCCTTAGTAGTCTTGTCTACTCTCTCAGTTGCATCAAACTGGTTAAGTGTATGTAGAAAGAAGACAGGGAGAAGTTAAAGCTGCAAAGCACAATGTCTGGTTGCTGGCAGACAGACAATAAGTTTCACAACGATTCCCAGCTCCTTTTCCTACCCCTGACATTACCTTGTATTTCAGTTAGACTTCCTATGGGAATGTTGTTTGCATTCTACCTTGCCCTTGTAAGGCCTCATATCCAGACTAATAAACAGGTGAACAATTGTCTCCTCAGAGGAATCACAGAATGCTAGGGGTTGGAAGGAACCTCCAGAGATCAAGGCCAACACCCCTGCAAAGTAGGACCCCTTAGGGAAGGTCAGATAGCAATGCTTCCAGGTGGGTTTTGAAGATCTTCACAGAAGGAGACTCCACAACCTCTCTGGTCAGCCTGTTCCAGTGCTGCATCATCCTCAGAGTAAAGAAGCATTTTTTTTCTCAAGTTGAAATTAAAAGTATTTGTAAAGACAAAGCTACATTTGCCCAGAAGTGAGCTGAGGTAATAAATTCTGTACTGAAACCAGTAGTTCGGTAAACTAAACAAGAGGCAAAGCAGTTTTATATAATTTGCTTGTACTTTCCTTCTTTCAGAAAATAAATTGTTCTATGTTGGACAAGACAGAACACAAATGCGCTTGGTAATTGTTTCAGATGAAGAGAAGAAAAAGGTGCTTGAGAAATGTCATGAAAATGCTGCTGGTACTCATCATGGCATATCAAGGACACTGACTTTAGTGGAATCTAAGTACTACTGGACCTCTGTAACAAATGACGTCAAGCAATGGGTATGGTGTCATAGCTGCAGGATACTTTTTAAAAGTAATCCATGACAAACATTTTGAAATCATTACTTTGATACAGCACACACAACAGCACAAAGCTTTGTGTTGAGGAAATGTAAGCTTACAATCAAACTTGGCAAAGCATAATGTTTTCTTTTGCTTTTTTCTTTTACTACAGACCACGTGATCTCATATTGCTGTCCTGTGGTGGGGAGTTGTACTGCATTTAAGTATGCAGAGAACATCTGGTTTTTGATAAAGATTTCTCTTGCAAAGACTGCCTTGTATTTCTTTGGTAGGATGCAGTGTACCATCCCCAGGATACATGGCCAGAGTAGCAGCTGGCAGATAAAAGTATGAAAATGCTGCCTCTGCCTCATAATTGGGCATGTTCAGGAAACAGTTAAAGAACTCACTACTTCAGAAAATTCCTTCTCCTCATTCAGCTAAAGATGCATGAACATGATCCCCAGAGAGTGTGTCATCTTTTATGGACAAATTTCTGTTCCTGTCATCTTGCTTCATCACCTGAATACTTTGGATTCATGTGCAACTGTAGCATGAGCTGAAAATTAGTTTTTGCTTTCAGTTCAGAGTTGGACAAAGGGTCTCTGTTCTCTAGAAAAAGCTGATCTATGTTATTCATGTAAGCTTATATACACTGTCAGTGTTTTTCAACCACAGCATACACACTGGAACCAAAAGGGGAAGGATTAGGGTGTTCTTTTGATCTTGTCTGCTTCATAGTTCCTTTAGTAATTTCAAATGGTAGTCGACTTTAGGATTTATACTGTGAATTGAAAGAGGACAGTGGTTGCAGGAGGGGTGGAGTTCAGCTGTGAATTCCTACATGCGTCCTTTTCCCAGTCTTCACTGTTGTTTGTGTTTATTTTGTTTTTATACTGGGGTTGAAAATTCCTTAAAGTAAAAAATAATAATAAAGATGATAAAAATAAGTTTCGCATTTCTTAATCTGACCTACCTTAGCAGAGGGATTGTAGAGATTTATGATCCCACTCATTGTCTTAAGTCTTCACCATTGCTTTTTATTGATAGCATCTTGATATTTACACTAGGTGTATGCTTGCCGGCATTGCCAAGTGGCAAAGAATACAACTACCACAGCACCCAAAACACACCCTATCAAAGCAGAGGACCCATGGACAGCAGTCACTATAGACCTAATGGGACCTTTTAATGTTACTGACAGGAGCCACAAATGCATCATGATTATGACAGATTTGTTTACAAGATGGACTGTTATCCTGCCACTGCTTGACACTTCAGCAGCTGAAATTGCTAAGGCAATTGTAAATGTGCTTTTCTTGTATGGGCCTCCTCAAAAAATGCCTATTGATCAAGGCAAGGAGCTTGTTTATCAAGTAAGTATTTGAATGGCTAGTTTCTCTTTAATTTATCCAAGAAAGAATATGTTTACCCCTATATTAAATTCGATCTTAAGACTGTGGAAAAAAATAAATATTCTTCAATAGCAAAAAAATAAGTTGACACATACAGAAAATGACAAGAATTATTTGCAGTGGTAAAATTCTGCAGTGTTTCGCAGGAATAAAGAGCAAAACAGAAGGTTTCTGTTGCAGCCATAGAGCAGGTTTTGTCATGCAGTTGAACTGGCACATGCTTTCACACTCCAGTATTTTCCAGTGTAGCAGACAGCTAAGCGTATTTTTTCACATTAGCCTATATTGATTATGAAGAACTTTTCACACTGTGTTCCTCTCAGAGGTGATGAAATCATAAGACTATGATATGCCAAATTGATGTTTAGAAACTATCAATTACTGGCTCCTAAGCTCTACTGATCCTTTAGCTCTTATTCTTGATTGTGGACAATTTGGTGGGAATATGTATGTAAGACTCTTGCTTGCTCACCATCATTTCAACAAAAGGGGTGGGAAACTATTTACTTGAACTATGATACAGAAGAGGGAACCTTTCGGTAATTGTGTTCTTTTTCTTTTGAAGATCAATGAAGAACTGTTTGCAATGTTTGGAGTGAAAAAAATTGTATTGTCTTATCCTCAAATAGATGATATAAATGAAAGAACGTGCAAGACAATAAAACCTTTCCTTAACAAATACTGTGTTGACCATCCAAATGACTGGGATGAACAGTTGTCTGCTATTGCCTATGCTTTTAATTTGATAAATTCGGTATGTGAAAGTTCTTCCTCTTTTGACTGATGCCCCTCCAAATAGCTGCAAAGTTGTATGTTAAATTTCCATTCTTTTTTTCTCCCCATTAAAATAGGAGCCGGATCAAAATACCCCATATTTCCAAATGTTTAATCGTAACCCACATGTTGCTGAGCCAATGAATGTATGTGTGGAAGGAGAATACAGTATGTTTGCTGAAATATTTGAAGCAACTAAAAAAGCCAGTCAAGTGCTTGAAGAGAAATCCTCAGTTTGCCAGGTAATCATTATGTATTGAAATTTTACTAGTAAGAAGACTGAAGATAAAAAAGGTGGAAGGGCTTGAGGTGTAAAATTATAACTAATATTTTAAAGCAATGTGACTTTTTAGGGTTTGTTTTGTTGATTGTTTTGGTTTTTAACCTCCCTCTGTGAGCTTTATTGTAACAAATTTCACCTATATTTGGAGGAAGTGACCTTAAATGACACCTGTTACCACATCATAGCTGATGTAGAGGGCTACATATTTACAGAACCTGAAAACCATCAACTATGGACTATTAATTTATGAAGATAAAATCAGTTTATTCAGTATTTAATCATTTTCATCTTCTCCAGCTCTGCATCTTATGAACTACATGCATCCAAAATCACTTAATGTTATGGTCCTGTATTATTAACCAATGTTACAAAAATACATTATTACTTTTGGAAAAAGAAAATGTAATTCATATGTGTCTTTCTTGAGGTGGAGAAGAACACTTCAGATGAACAAAAAATCAGAAACAAAATCACTGTCAAAAAGAAGCCAAAGCAATTAAACACCCTTCGACTTAAAGTTGGTCACGAAGTCCTCAGACAAAGGAAAAACTGGTGGAAAGATGGTCGTTTCCAGTCAGAATGGGTTGGTCCTTGTATTATAGATTATATCACAGACAATGGCTGTGCAATATTGAGAGATGCCAGAGGACTGAGGTTGAAAAGACCCATCAAGATGTCTCACCTCAGGCCATACATAAGAGGGTCCAGTGAAACAGGTGTGTGTATTTTTTTCTATATATGTATATATAAGTTTGATTTGTTTTGGTGGGCTGTTTGTACTTTTCTTTCTGGCTGGGTTTTTTCTAGGTTTTATTGTTGTTTGGTGGTTTTATTGTTGGTTTTTTTTCCTTCCTGTTGTTGTTTCAGGGTTTTTTTGTTTAAGCTTTTCCGTCATGTCATAGTATTAGGTTATCAGAATGAATAAGTATCATTCACTCACCAACATGAGATGAAGTTAATACTGGATATTAATACTAAACTATTAATAATTGTAGTTTTCAGTAAGGAGACTTGTGAATGTGAGTGGCTATGAAGCATGGAGCAGAGATAATGAATTTTGTTTATAGTCTGTTTAAAAATAGCTTCCACAAAGTTGCTTCTAATCTGAAGTCTGGGCCTGTTCATGCTGTGCATTTTCTGACTGATTTTTGTTTTGATGCAGACGGAATTCAGGTTCAGTTTGCTTGTGCTATAGATAGAATATTTGTTTTCGTTTTCGCTGTCTGACTAGTGTAGATGTTACATGTTTAGACTTTTTTTTTTTTTAACAACAAAAGAATGTTCTCTAGTGTGGTCTTCCTGTTTTAATGCTTTAGAGAAGTGATTTTTGAGGAGATTATTTTAAGTTGTGTTATCAAAGAAGAAAATGTGTTTCTTTTACCAGTGCAAACAAAATTGTCATGCTCTGCAATAGGACTGCTAGAAATTCCCGGAGGATTGAGTAATCAGGCAGCACTCTTGCTTTTACATATTCATTGTGTCCTTCTGCAATACTGCTGTGTTAATCAGACAGTGGCAGCTGTTTCTTTTATGTTGATGCTGTTTTTCAGTCACTACAGGTATTTTGAGGAAAATGAACACTCAGTGTTTAGAAGACTTCTGTCACAGAACAAGTACACTTTGCTTCAGGGTTCTTGAAAAGTAGAACAATTCCCAAGCTACTGGTTATGTGTGGTTATGCTTTCACTCCTGAAAATGCATAAACTGTAATGGGATGCTAATTTCTTTCACTGCCTCTTAAGGCTGAGGGATTTGTAAAGATGAAACCAATTCTGGAATTTCATGTGAAAAGCTGATATTTGTGCTAGTTGTCAGCTACAGATTTCATAACCAAGCTGCCAATTACATGTCACATCTCCAGGGCACTACTTTTACTGTTGGATGATCACTCTGTGGTTTCCTAGTCTTCATTAAATTGCTGATCCTGTAAGGAGAAAGTTGCATGCATGTCAAGCATGCAGGTAGTTTCCAGGTATTACAATATTACAATCATGTCACAGTATAAATAGTTAAAAGTAGTTGTCTATGTAGCATCAGAGCGTAATATGTTTACCACTAAATACTGCAGAAGCAGTACATAAATGTAGAATTTCTTTCCAGGAAGTGACAGAATGTTAGTTGTCTGACACAGATGAAAAATTGAATGGCTTATGAATGATTACAAATCTTAAAATTATAGACTGATACTCAAACATATTTACCTTGTGTAGAGATGTAGACCAGGCTTTGTCAGAATAATTGCCAGTAAGGGTTGTGAGACACTGGATTAAGTTGACCAGAGGATGCCCCCTCCCTGTTGCTGTTCAAGGCCAAGCTGGATGAGGCCTTGAGAAACCTGGTCTAGTAAAAGATGTCCCTGCCAGTGACAGCGGGGTTGGAAATAGGTGATCCAATCCAAACCATTCTATGAATCTATGATGTTCAACTAGGCCAAGTGCTGGGTCCTGTACTTTGGTCATAACTATCCCATGCAATGGTACAAGTTTGTGGCAGATTGGCTGGAAAACTGCCCAGCAGAAAAGGACCTGGGGCTGCTGGTTCAGTGGGCCCCTCACGATCAGAAGGACATTGAGTTGCTGGAGCATGTCCACAGAAGAGCAATAAATCTGGTGAAAGGCATAAAGAACAAGTCGTAGGAGGAGGGGCTGAGGGAACTGGGATTTTTTTAGTCCGGAGAAGAGGATACTGAGGGAAGACCTTACTGCTCTCTACAACTACTTGAAAGAAGGTTATAATGAGGAGAATGTTTGACCTCTTCTCCCTAGTACCAAGTGATAGAACAAGAGGAAATGGCCTGAAACTATGCCAGAGGACATTTAGATTGGATGGTAGGAAAAACCTCTTTCCTTAAAAAGTGGTCACGCACTGCAGTAGGCTGTAGAAAGGTGGTGGCTTTGCTATCCCTGGAGGTGTTACAGAAATGTCTAGATATGACACTCTGGGACATGATTTAATGGCCATGGTGATATTAGGTCAGTGGTTGGACTTAATGATTTCAGTTGTCTTTTCAAACCAAAACAATTCTATGATTCTATAATAAAGGACTTCAATTTATGAGTATGGGTGGACTATTTTTAATCTGCATTGTATTTATTATACATGCTTCTGTGATGTCAGTCAGGTGGCATAACCTTGACTGGAAAAAATAAATGTGGAAAAAGCACTTCTTTGTGTGTTGTTTAGCTTACCTTGCTCCAAAAATCTCAAATGTATCTTATGTGTATCACACTTCAGATGTGTGAACTTGGCAAGGTTTTAAAGAGGTAAGGCAAAACCTGACTATTTTACCTTTTTTTTTGTGTCTGTGAGAAACTAGTCAATATCTAGCAAACAAAGACTTCCTTAATGTGGAGCATGGCATCTGTTATTGGATGGATGTAGCCAAACATTTGATGCTCTGTAAAATTAGAAAATTTACATTATCAGACTGCTGCCACTCAAACATTCTTATCTTCTTACAGAAATTTTTATGAAAAGTAAGTTAGGGCTCTGGTAAGATTTGAAGTATGCCTTGAAGCATCTGATTTAATGGTTTCTTTTATTTTACAGACAGCCATTACTTTTTGCAAGGTGCAGTAGTTGTTGACCATGACTATATTGGCTTATCTGAAACATCCTGTAATCCAAGCCAACAAGGCTGTTGCTGAAGTGGAAATAAATGCCTAGTACGTCTGCTGTACAAATGCCACCTGCAGCCTGAAAAGATCAAGAATCAACAGATGATGAACATCAGTCTGAGTTGACAGAAGATGATTGCATTGAATCAAACACTCTAAAATCAGAGCAATGCCCTTTTCCATTTTGGACACTTCAGACCAAGACAGAGGATTCTCAAACATAAGTCTTGTGTCACCTTTCATTACCAAACAATGTGGAACTTCTGAATTCCTTAGCCATGGGAGTACTGGTTAATTTGTAGGGGCATAGACACAACCTAGTAACAGTACATTCTACCACTATTTCAAGAGCATTTTATGGGTCCAGTGGTTAATTTATGGCAGAAGAAGAATTGAGAATAATTCACTTGATGACTAGAAGTTCAGGCACAACTGTCTCAGGACACAATGCATTATTTCTATGTAGTGACCTTTTCATTGCTCATTAGATGTCTCATTCCTAATGTGCAGAGATACTGTGGAATGAATATAATCTAAGTAACTTGATGTAAATTTTACTTCCACTGAAGAGAAGCTCCTCCTTACAGAAAGTCCTCCTTTTCCTTTGTTATAAAACAAATTCCTATTCTTCCTTAGAAGATGCAAACTCTGACTTTCACAGCTTGTAATTTCTAGTCTAATCCACAGCTGCAAGATCTCAAAAAAAAATAAAGCTGCCAAAATCAAGTACAGAGTTCTGCATGTGAAATAATGAGAAATTCAGCTGCTCCCAACTTACCAAGGGTGAACAATTCCAGTTTCTCAAGTGTGTCAAAGTCTTAAGAGCATTCAATATTAATTTGTGCTTTCATCACAAACAGTGGTTTCACTTATGTTTACACCTTCCTGGAGGCAGTACCGGCTTGAAATTGTCCACTGACAGTAGTCTAGGAAAGATGAAAGACTGGTATGACTTACTCTCTGAATTCTTTGATGAAGTCGTTATTGGTCTGAATTTTGTGCTAAGAAGACTATTTCAAAGGGGCCAGTTTGGTTATAGCATGTCTGATGGAATCATCCTGAGTGCAATCACACAGCACTTAGAGGATGGCCAAGGGATCAGGCCCAGCCAGCATGGATTTAGGAAGGGCAGGTCATGCCTCTCCAACCTGATCTCCTTCTATGATCAGGTGACCCGCCTGGTGGATGTGGGGCAGGCTGTGGATGTAGTCTACCTGGAGCTCAGCAAGGCCTTTGACACCATTCCCCATAGCAAACTCCTGGCGAAGCTGTCAGCCCATGGCTTGGATGGGAGCACACTGCGATGGGTTAGGAACTGGCTGGAGGGCCGAGCCCAGAGAGTGGTGGTGAATGGTGCCACATCCAGCTGGCAGCCAGTCAGTAGTGGTGTGCCCCAGGGATCAGTACTGGGCCCCATGCTCTTTAACATCTTTATTGATGATCTGGACGAGGGCATTGAGTCCATCATCAGTAAATTTGCGGATGACACCAAGCTGGGGGAAGAAGTTGATCTGCTGGAGGGTAGAGAGGCTCTGCAGAGGGACATTGACAGGCTGGACAGATGGGCAGAGTCCAACGGCATGAGATTTAACACATCCAAGTGCCGGGTTCTGCACATTGGCCACAACAACCCCATGCAGAGCTACAGGCTGGGGTCAGAGTGGCTGGAGAGCAGTCAGGCAGAGAGGGACCTGGGGGTGCTGGTCGATGGTAGACTGAACATGAGCCTGCAGTGTGCCCAGGCAGCCAGGAGGGCCAATGGCATCCTGGCCTGCATCAGGAACAGTGTGGCCAGCAGGAACAGGGAGGTCATTCTGCCTCTGTACACTGCACTGGTTAGGCCACACCTCGAGTACTGTGTCCAGTTCTGGGGCCCTCAGTTTAGGAAGGATGTTGACTTGCTGGAGAGTGTCCAGAGAAGGGCAACAAAGTTGGTGAGGGGTTTGGAACACAAGCCCTAGGAGGAGAGGCTGAAGGAGCTGGGGTTGCTTAGCCTGGAGAAGAGGAGACTCAGGGGTGACCTTATTACTCTCTACAACTACGTGAACGGAGGTTGTAGACAGATGGATGTTGGTCTCTTCTCCCAGGCAGCCAGTACCAGAACAAGAGGACACAGTCTCAGGCTGCGCCACGGGAGGTTCAGGCTGGATGTTAGGAAAAAGTTCTATACAGAGAGAGTGATTGCCCATTGGAATGGGCTGCCTGGGGAGGTGGTGGAGTCGCCGTCATTGGAGGTTTTCAGGAGAAGACTTGATGGGATGCTTGGTGCCATGGGTTACTTGTTTAGGTGGTGTTGGATTGGTTGATGGGTTGGATGCGATGATCTTGAAGTCTCTTCCAAACTGGTTTATTCTATGTATTCAATATGTATTCTATGTATCATCAGTGGTCCCACTAACTTCCCTGCCTTCAGTGTGAAGTACGCTAATATTCATCAGTGCTGCAGATGTTGCCAGGGTCAAAGCATCAAATCTGTCTCCATGAATGATCATTATGTCAGGTTTCAGGCAGTTCAGGACATCTGGCAACTTGACTAGTGCAAGGCCTACTGACTCCACTGTAGATGCCTCATCCTCCCCTCTCACAATGGTGTGCAATCTTGTATGAATATCGAAGTCCTCTTGTTCAATCATACGATAGGTATTGCTGTAGGCAAGAAGAAAAGGCTAAATACAACTTGGTTTTACAGCAACATAGCTTGACAAAACAACTGCTTATCAGAATAGTTAACTTGTTTTCAATAGAGTCCTGCTTAGCATATCTCCTTCATTGAGTGATCTAGTATTTTAGATTGTAACAAATTGCTCTCATCTATCTGAAGATGATCCTGCTCTGGCAGGGGGGTTGGACTAGATGATCTTTCAAGGTGCCTTCCAGCCCCTAACATTCTGTGATTCTGAAATTCTGTGTGATCTGGAAAACTGAAGAGTGCAAGTCAGTTATTTTTATGTGGGACTGCTATGAAGAGGAAGAAAACTAGGAGAAATTCTAAATTCTGAATTTAGAAATTGAGAAACTTGGTATTGTGGGTGATTCAGAATGGGTTCATTCCTTCTCATCTTTGCTGTTGACTGTCATGTGACTTAATAACAGGTGGAGAAAATACCATCTTAGTAGATGGCATAGACCTTTCAGTTAATCTTAGGTAACAAGATGTCCTCAAGGCTAATGTGGTGTCTAACTTGTGCAGAAAATAGTACCTAATGTACCGACTCTCCTTGATATCATGGGATGCAGCTGTGTAAGAAAGGAGCTCAGTACTGAGAGAGGATCTTTCTTAAAATTCAAATGAAATAAAGTATTTTGTGTCTTCTGAAAATCCAGGCCTACATACATACTTTTTCCCCACTGTGACTGTTTCAGAAAGAAAGTATTAGGAGGCAGTTTTGGATGCTGGCTTAACAAGCTCTTTCTCTATGCCAGATCCAGGGAGCATTTGGAGGTGAACAAGTTTTGTGCTGTCATTAGCAAGCGCAGAATATCCAAGAAGCCCATTTTTCTGTTAGCCATTTTTACCTTCAATCAGTGCTGTCCCCTGTGGACAGCTGACCTTTATAATCTTCAGTCTAGTGCAGTCAAGGAAGTAAAGGAAGTAAAGTAAGTGAAATACATTTGTAATCTTGTTTGGGGTTTTTTAACTTACTTAATTTTTTTGGTAAGTGCTAGGAAATCCTGTCTAACTACTGACAACAGGAAAATAAACCCACGTGCAAATATGGCATTACCACTAATTGTGAACAGTGGCCTTACTTAAATTTTTTAGTGATGAGCAGTGTGGTGATACAGTGTGTTTTTACTGTGGAGTAGTAGTTCAAAGACAATAACCTGCTTTAGTGCTGTGTGCCATGGGTTTTGGAGCTTCATTTCAGGATAATGTTCCTACGCTAACCTTTAACAGAGGTCTCAAAGACCAACCTGTCCTCCTCTGTATGAACTTTTGTTTCTTCTGTGGTCATTATCAACTAAAGTGAGATCATCTGCTAGGGTGGATTTATTATATGAGAAATGTGCATGTGTGCAATTACAAAATGTATCTAGTATGTGCAAAAAAAATAGTATCAGCCATAAAATTGTAGAATAAAGTTCTTTGCAAGAGTTCTTTCAGCTTTGTTAGGCACAAAAGAATACTACTTCCTCTTCTTTACTTGTTGTATTTGTTTGTTTATTTGTTTCCTCCACTTGAACTGATTAGTTCTTTGCTCACAATACAGTCAGCTTCATTCTGGGGAAGCTCTTGGGCACTGCAAGTGTATTTATAACAGCTGCATTGGAAAGAAAGAAAAGGCTACGGTAACAAGGCAATGGGGAAACCAGGAAACATTCAACATACTGTGCAATGCTGATCATTAAGGCTTCCTGCTAATTTTGGTCTACTGCATTAACCTGCAGGTTTCAGTGCACTTAAATGGGGCCACATGTGAATAGGGGAAGTTCACTGAAATAAAACCGGATTTCAAACTAATGATGTGACAGACAAACAATAGAAACTGACAAAACCTACCAGGAAACCTGAGAGATTGCAAGCACCACACTCTGCTGGGAAAGCTCAGAGAAAATTTGAACACTTGCCATAGTGTAAAGTTGTTCCATGTACACAAGTTCTGACCTGATAGAGTAGCTTAAAGCACGGACTCCAATGTGGTGATTGAAGACATTGAAGACACTTTATTAATGCATCTGAGGGTATTTATATATCCCCAAAATGGCTGGTGTAATGTGGGCAAAGATACAAAAACTGCAGCTGTATGCTTAACAAGCAGACATTCTTTCTCTTCCCAGGGTCATCTCTGCTTCCTTATCTACAAAGTCAGGGTAGAGAGACAGCTCCTCTTTTAGACAGCATCCTATGGCTTTGAACTTATATCTTCTTTGTCACCTGCCTGATCTCTTAAAGGGGACTTTGGTACTGCTGGCCCAGTTCCCACACTGACCTGCTGTAATAAAATGTATATTTTCATATATTAAATATTTCCTGGCAGTGTTACCTTCAAACACCACTGTAACTTATTTACAAAGTATATTTACAGATTCTACTATTCGGTTTTGGGTATTACATTCCACATATGAAGACAGTTAAATGATTTAAGCACAGACCTAAGAATTTCCAGTGATTCAAATTGGAAATAAAGGTGCTGCAGTCTGGTTTTCCACTAAAGGGATTCTGTAGTAGATTAGCCAGGAACTCACTGCTTGCTCCTCTGTCTGGTGTCTTCCCAGACACTGTGACTATAATTAGAATGGCCCTTAGCTTAGAGAGGGCTAGGGGCTTCTTTCCTCTCATGCTCAGTTCACAGTCTGGAGCTTTCCCTTGGCTTGGAGAGGGCTAGGGGCCTCTCTTTCCTGTGTGCTCTGTTGCTGGGCTGTGGCTCTTCTGGGATTCAGTTCTCTTGGAGCTTCCCCCTTTCTGCATTGGTCCAGGTGTGAGGCCCAGGTGTAGTTTGTTGCCTGTTAAGACTGACTCTTCTGTTACTCTGGCAGCATTTGGCTCATGTCTCTTTCATGGTAAGAACAAGGCAAAGGCCTACCTTCTCGCCTGGTTTAAATACTGTCCCAAGACAATCCCCTTTGGTAGCAGAGAAACCTGTTAACTGACCCTATAGGATTGGGCGTATCCAAAGATGGCCAGAGGCACACACATTTCACAGCTGTGCTACAAAGTAAATTACACATGCAAAGTTAATTACATGTGCTACATGTTTATCTGGACCCCAGGAAGTGTCCAGGTTTGCACATTTACAGGTGCTTAACCCATTGACTGGGCTAAGGCATGTTAGGGGGTTTGACTGTTCAGGACACCTGCCTTCTTTTGGGTTGTATTTTAAGTCAGATAAATACACAAATGTCCAACTGTACTCTTTTTCACTGGCATACAGGTTTGATTTATGGTAGGACAAGAGCAAAAGACTATTTCATATCAGAATTCTTAGAAATTCTGTTTTACACTAGAGCTTGTGCTCCCTCAGCGCAAGTTGTTTAGAGAGGAGGAATAGAAGAAAAAGTGCAAATTTCATTATACCTCTCAGCAGAGAGCTAGGAATGTTTATCTTTTGGGACTGGTAGAATCTCTACCTACCTGCTCACAGGCTGATGAAAAACACCATAAAAAATACCTGCTACTGAAAAGAGTATTTTTTTGTGGAAGGAAAACCATCTTTCTCTTGTTAGAATACTTCCTGAAGTTTTGTGTATCATTTACCTCTTCCGTGTTAAGTTGTCCTTGCTTTTCTGCTACAGACTTCTTTTTTCCACCTTCTTTTCCCTAGAACTGCATTTGTGGGATGTCTGTGTCACTATTTGTTTTTCACAGCAAGCATTTAACAAAGCTTCTGGAAATACCACTTATGAGTGCACCATCTCTATCAATGACCTTTTGCAGCAGATATGGTTACTCAAATGAACCAATGTCAAACAGCTTAATAACCTTGGTGTTTTCAAAATCTGTAATACAGTACTTTTGGGGAGTGGAGAGGATTCTTTCAGTACAGTTACTGGACTAGCTTAAAATAAAATGTGAATTCTAGAGTCTCACCAAGTGGTAGAAACTGTGTAAAACCTATCAGCAACTGTCATCATATTTGCATCAGAGCACTGGACACTTTTAAATTAGATGGCTAAAACTGACACACATGAACAGGATTTAGCAGCATCTTCAGGAAATGGATATTAGACTTTTCTATACCTATTAGAAGACCTAGTGGTCTACTGTTTAAATCTTAGTAATCAACCTATGTAGATACTTGGAATGTAAAGCAGTACAGAAAAGACTTTAATTTGAAAAGGCTCTTCCAGATAGAAGTAACCAGACAGCAATTTAGTTTTAAAACACTTGTTTGAGGAACTATTAATCCTGAGAGATGCATTACCCAGTGTGGTGAAGAGGTTATTACATTTATGAATATGAAATATGAATTATGAAAAAGTTATTTTTATTAATTATAAAATTATTAATAACTGATGAATCACCAACTTATATACATGTTCTAGTGCATGTTCGTGAAATAGATTCCACCAATGGCTTAGTGTTATAATTAGAACTTAATTGAACTAGTTACAAATTATTTCTATCAAGTATAACAACGGGTGCAGTTCTGCCGCTTGGCCACTAGATGGCGACGCGGAACGCAGGCGGCTTCTGGCCACACGCAGCAGTATTATAATCTTTCTGTATGTCAGCGATTACTCTGCCAGACGCAGATACTTTGAGTGCTAGTGGATGGAAACCACGTAGAAGATACTTTGTAGCTGTTAGTTTGTAGCAAAGTGGGGGTCCAGCAGGCGACTGTCACTGGACTGATTCCTAGTCGAGTTACACAGTGGTGTTGGGTTACTGTCTCCTCTCTCCGCAGCAGTGGAGAGGAAAATAATGGAACTTGAGCTTAGCTCAGAAGCAGGTTCCCTTCAGACTCAGTCGATTCCCTCCAGACGACAGGGGTTAGTCCTGGTTGGGGTCGGGCTCTAGGGTCGGCCCTCAGGAGTTGGCTCGCACGATAGGGCGGGGCGACGGTTGCCGGCAGGCGGGCTTGGAGGACACGGCAGCAGGCAAGGCTGTGGGGTCAGCCCAGATATGGCAAATTCTCAGGGCTGAGGGAAACAGCCTTGGAGAGAGAATGCGGCTGCGTCAGGCGGCTCCTCTCCCGCTACGGCGGGGCTAGGCCACTCTGGACTCGATCTCAATCAAGTCCCTTCTCCCCGGCAACTGGGCAGGTCTTACCCTCGGGGGTTGGTCCAGTCTTCCGGTGGCACGGTGGGCTCTCCCGGTCGATATGACTGGCTGTGGTGACACTGGGCTCCTCGTCCTCCCTCTGTGAAGATGATTCTCCAACTGCTTCTCACGATGCAGAGGCTTTTAGTATGCATGCATGTATAACAGAAGCTAAACAACAATAAACTCAATGGCAGAGGCTGTGGCTCGAAGGGTTACACTCTCGAGTAAGCACAGAGACAAAGTGGAAGAGGGGGCAACTTGCCTACCACCTGGGGTGATACTTACAGATTTCCTCGAGGCTGGGTTTGACCAATGGGCACTCTCATAAACAACTAGCTTCAGCCTATGGAAAGCGTGAAGCTAGAATTCTGCCATATTTGGTGTTTGCACAAGCACAGCATGCGCTGGGTGCGTGCTGGCCTGGCTAATGCCTTGGCTTTTGTCTTCCTCCTGAAGGAGGGGGAACTGGCCCACATGCTGGGACAAGATTCAGTATCTGGGCATAATGTGCCTTCACCACACCCAGTCATTTCTCCTTTCCTCCTCTCTACTTATGCACAAAGACTGTAGTTGCATTCAGGCTGCCTGAGCTGCCTACTTGATTGATCCATTGTAATCAGCATTACTTCACATATTTATTTTGCCACAGGGCTCCTGGCTGCAGTTATGTGCAGCCCATTTTACCCTGGTGCTATGCAAAGTATTACTGTGACTAAGGGATCTACAGGAACCTTCCTGCACTGGTAGCAGAAATAGGTATGCCAATAAACATGACAGGCTGTAGAAAACAGCATTCCCAGTCTGCCAAGCAGTGCTTCCCTGCTACAGATTGTTAGTGCAATGGTCCAAGATCACTTAGATATGACTTTACCAGTTGTTACTCCATCCTTTTCTGGATGCTTGAGAGACTGAGGGAGCTGGGGTTGCTTAGCCTGGAGAAGAGGAGGCTCAGGGGAGACCTTATTGCTCTCTACATCTACCTTAAGGGAGGCTGTAGACAGGCAGAGGTTTGTCTCTTCTCCCAGGCAACCAGCACCAGAACAAGAGGACACAGTCTCAGGCTGCGCCAGGGGAGGTTTAGGCTGGAGGTTAGGAGGAAGTTTTACACAGAGAGAGTGATTGTCCATTGGAATGGGCTGCCTGAGGAGGTGGTGGAGTCACCATCACTGGAGGAGTTCAGGAGGAGACTTGACAGGGTGCTTGGTTGCATGGTTTAGTTGGTTAGGTGGTGTTGGATGATAGGTTGGACACAATGATCTTGAAGGTCTTTTCCAACCTGGTTAATTCTATTCTATTCTATTCCTATTCTATTCTATTCTATTCTATTCTAACTTTTATTAGTGAAGCTCAAGTACTCAGAGGTGCAGCTGGTGGCAAGAATATAAAGTCATATCTAAGTAAGGATTCCAAAAGGAAGAAGATTTCACAAATTCAGTACTTACAAATAGTTTGGTTTGGTTTGTTGTTTAGTTTAGTTTAGGGTTTTTTAATAATTTATGTCTTTTATATCTCATTTCCCCCTTCTGCACAAAGTGCACTATGCCAGTTCCCAGGCAGAGACTCAGAGAATTGTTTTAGTTGGAAAAGACCTTTATGATCATTGAGTCCAATCATTGACCATTAACCTACATCCTGAAGTGCCATATCCACATATTTCTTGAACACTTCCAGGGATGGTGACTCCACCACTTCCTTGGGTAACACAGTGCACTTTGTACACAAAGTTGGCAGGCCTAGTGATGAAAAACCCAGTCGAAAAGTCCATAAGAAAACTAGTTCTATATCTTATGCAGAATTTCAGTGATATACAGTAAATAATACATGGGGTTCCTCAGCCAGTCGATTTGAATGTGTCTAATCAGAGTCATCATCAATCACCCCTAAAGATGTAGGAAAAGGAAATCAGAATAAATAGTAACTGGACAGAATTTAGCATGTGCTTATGATAAACTGGCAAACTGAAGTTTCTAGAGTCTCAACTTTAATAGGTTCAACTCTGCAACTATTAGGTATTTACTTTCAAGCATACACTTGAGCCCTGGCTTTCTCTGGTTCCTTGCTGATAGTCACACGGTAGCAGCCTGCCCCCACAGGAGCAAGCCCTGCACACCCAGCGCTGACCCCACTGCCACAGCAGTGCTTTGTGAAACAGCTTCCCAGAGCCTTGTTTCTCTCAGTCACTCTTTCTTAGTCATGTTTTCAGCAAAATTGTTACATGATTACAGCAAAATTGTAACCACATAGTAGTTATGGAAGTGTGTTTCTCAGGGTAAAGTGACCTTCAGTAGCAGAAAAAGCCTCCACAGAAGAGTCAAAGCCTGCAGAAGAGCTGGCTGTCTCCAAAGGGGAACCTGCAGAAAAGCCTGGTGTCACCAAGGCTGAACCAGTAAAACTGGAATTTGACTTTGATAACACCACTGCCAGAAAACCTTTACCTTGGAGGAGGGCAAACTTCAGCCTGTTTAAGAAACATATTTGTAAGGTTCACTGGGTAGCAACCCTCATGCACCGAGGGGTCCAGGAGGGTTGGACCTACTTCAAACAGGAGCTCTTGAAGGCACAGGAACTGGCAGTTCCCATGTGCAGAAAGATGAGCCAGCGGGGAAGGCAACTGGCCTGGATGAGCAAGCAGCTCCTGGAGGAATTAAGGGAAAAAAAGAGGCTGTATCACCTTTGGAAGGAGGGGAAGGCTTCTCGAGGTATGTTTAAGGAAGTTGTTAGATTATGTAGGAAAAAAATTAGAGAAGCAAAGGCCCAGTTGGAACTTAAGTGACCACCTCTGTGAAAGACAATAAAAAGCAATTTTACAAATATATCAACGCTAAAAAGAAGGGCAAGAAGAACCTGCACTCCTTACTGGACCTGGAGGGGAACACGGTGACCGAAGATGAGGAAAAGGCTGAGGTCCTGAACACCTTCTTTGCCTCGATGTTTAACAGCAAAGTAGGAGTCCAGGATGAGTGGCCTCCTGAGCTGGGTAATAGGGTCGGGGAGCAGTGTAATGCCCCAGAAATCCATGAGGAATTAGTTCGGGACCTGCTGAGCCACTTGGACACCCACAAGTCCATGGGACCGGATGGGATCCATCCTAGGGTGCTAAGAGAGCTGGCAGATGAGCTGGCCAGGCCGCTCTCCATCATTTTCCTCCAGTCCTGGCTCACTGGAGAGGTCCCAGACGACTGGAAACTGGCCAATGTGGTCCCCATCCACAAGAAGGGTCGGATGGAGGAACCCAGAAACTACAGGCCAGTCAGCCTGACCTCAGTGCCAGGGAAAGTGATGGAGCAGATTATCCTGGCGGCAATAACTGCACACCTGAAGGATGGCCAAGGGCTCAGGTCCAGCCAGCATGGATTTAGGAAGGGCAGGTCCTGCCTGACCAACCTGATCTCCCTCTATGATCAGGTGACCCATCTGGTGGACGTGGGGAGGCCTGTGGAAGCAGTTACAGTGTAAATTTTGGAGATTCACAGACTTCACATTTAACAGTTAAAAAACAGGTAAAGGCAAGTCAGGGTGCTAAAACTATAGCATTTAAATAGCATCTATTTTATATAGAAAATACAGTGGCTTAATTTCAGCTCTTAATGTCAACTGACCTGGACATTTGGTTCTGGGGTTTTTATTAGTCCATGACACGAATCCACACAAACTGTACACTATATCATTACTTAGTCTTGCCGATTTAAAAGTATGTCCTAATGTGCAGTTAAATAATAAAGTTGCTTACCAGTGCTCTGCTCTCCACAATTTGTATTGCTAATACATTCATAGTCTTTCCCACATGTGTTTGAATGGCTAGATAGAAAAGAAAGTCCCCATGGTACAGAGGTAGCATGACCCACACTTAATTGTAATCCTCTGTAGCATGACAGATAGTACTGACCTAGGAGCACTAATTATAAACAGCTCCAGTTTTGGCAAGCAACAAGCTGTTGCCGTTTACTACACTGATCAATAAATCCTCATTAACTACTACAGTAGTTAATTAGAAAACTACTTCATGAAGATGCTTCTGTGGTGGTTTAGGCTGGGTGCTGGCCCAGATGCCACTGCTCAGGCCACACCTGGGAGGTCCCAAGGGGTGGGCCCAGCCCAGGGGGTGGTCACAGGGACCAGGTATTCCATTCCCATAATGCCCTGCTCCCCTATAAAAAGTCCATGCGGGGTCTTCACTTCCTCTTTCGTCCCCTGCTGCTGCCTAGGTAACATGGCATGAGCTGCCTCCCTTGGGCCTGCCCAGGCCCAAGGCTGGGTTGGGGGGGGGGAGGAAAGAGCCCTGGGCGGGGGGTTTGGTTGTACCCCCAGGTGGGGATGGGATGTTCTTGGGTATGTTCTGGGATCTCTCTCTTTATCATGGTGCTTGTGGGTCTCTGTAAAACTATCATTGTTGTTTATTGTTGTTTTCCTATTTAAACTTTCCATCACTTTTGCAATCCGTTTGCCGGAGTCAATATTTCTGCCTGTGGTGGGGAGGGGATCTGCCCCAACCCATTACAGCTTCCCAAGGAGTCAGTTTGCATCCAATACATGTGGCAAGAACAGCTGCTTAATTGGGATAATTTAGTTTAATTAGACACCTTCATGTGACTTGAGTGGCCACCTACACATTAGTTTAGTGCATCCATCTCATGACAGCTTGCAGTTGTCCTCTGCCCTCACAGCAAGCTACTGAAAATTGCCCAGCACTGATTGCCATGAATAGGAGCACCTTCCCATGACTCTGAAAGATTTCCAGCATATCAGACTTGTGGTGGTTTCAGGCTATGCCTTTAAAATTTAGTTACAGATTTTAAGCAGAAAAGTAGAAAAATGTAAACAAATCACTACTGGGTATAAAAAGGAAAACAAAAGATTATTCTAAACAAATTCATTGGATAAATGTTTGCTATAAGACAGGGTGTACCAAAACAATTCTTTGCTGTGCTCGGGAGAGATTAACCTGCTTATGTCTGACTTTGGCTTGGCTGCGTTGTTTAGTTAAGTCTAACCCGTTGCTTTTTCTCCGCTCCTTTCTCTCTTGGGACAGGGGGAGGTGGAGGTAGTGGAATGGCTTCCCTGGTCTCTTTTACCAGGGGGATTTTCATGTTGTTTGCTAATTGTAAATATCTGCATAATACTGTAAATACTGTATGTTTTGTATATATTCATTGCATTCTATTGTAGAGTGTAGTTTTGCTTGTAAATACAGCTTTCATTTGCTTCTAACTGAGTTGGTCTGGCAAAGTTAATGTAGGGGGGGAGGGGGACTCTCAACCCACCACATTATAAAGACTACTCAAGGCAATGCTTGATACAGCACTAACATAGGGAAAGGTGCATAGATATTTCATCAGCCTATTTTCAATCCGTACAATAGCTGAGATTCTTCCATCTTAAAAAAGGCTTAAAAGAAAGATTAATCATCAGATCATTAAAGCTCTGAAGTCTTAAAATATGCATGACCATATTGTTCATTATAAAGCATAGTCTTAACTGGTACAACTGCTTAAACTAAATTAAAGATATGCATTCCAAATACACTAGCTGAGATTGACTAACCAGCATTCAACATTTAAGACATAAGCAACAATATTAGCACATAGCAAGCTGGAGATGGGCTACTGGCTTATTAAAATTAGAGCTGTGATTATGGAAAGATTATGTCTCCCTTTCTACATGACTATTCCATTGCAGTATGAGGTCTCTGACAATTTTTTTCGTAGAAATGCAGCTTTAATAGGAGATAGCAGTGCCAGCAGTGCCAGCTTTGTGCCCAGGTGGCCAAGAAGGCCAATGCCATCCTGGCCTGTATCAAGAATAGTGTGGCCAGCAGGAGCAGGGAAGTCATTGTACCCCTGTACTCTGCATTGTTTAGGCCACACCTTGAGTACTGTGTCCAGTTCTGGGCCCCTCAGTTTAAGAAGGTCATCAAGACACTTGAACGTGTCCAGAGAAGGGCAACAAGGCTGGTGAGAGGTCTTGAGCACAAGCTCTATGAGGAGAGGCTGAGGGAGCTGGGATTGTTTAGCCTGGAGAACAGGAGGCTCAGGGGAGACCTCATTGCTGTCTACAACTACCTGAAGGGGGTTTGTAGCCAGGAGGGAGCTGGTCTCTTCTCTCAGGCAACCAGCACCAGAACAAGAGGACACAGTCTCAAGCTGCACATAGGGAAGTTTAGGCTGGAGGTGAGGAGAAAGTTCTTTACTGAGAGAGTTGTTCACCATTGGAATGGGCTGCCCAGGGCAGTAGTGGAGTCACCGTCCCTGAAGGGATTCAAGAGGGGATTGGACATGGCACTTGGTGCCATGGTCTAGTCATGAGGTCTGTGGTGACAGGTTGGACTTGATGATCTTTGAGGTCTCTTCCAACTTTGGTGATACTGTGATAAAGGACATTCATGCCTTCAAGCAGGTTCAGATTTTCTGGCATTGTACCTGTATGAAATTAGAGCATACAACTTGAGGTAATGAAGTCTGAAAAGTAGTTGTTTGCCTGTCAACATAATTGTCAAAGAAGCACAGAATGGTTGGAACGCACACTGACCATGTAGTTTCAACAAATATGCCATGGCCAGGGACACTTTCCACAAGATTAAGTTGCTCAAAGCCTCATCCACCCTCACCTTGAACATTTCCAGGGAGTCCACAGTTTCTCTGGAAACGTGTTCCAGTGTCTCAGCACCCACACAGTAAATAACTGATTCCTAATAACCAATCTCAATCTACCCTCTTTTACTTTAAAATCATTACCCCTTGTCACATCACTACAGGCATTGGTAAAAATACTTTGCCTCTCTTAGAAACTCACTTTAACTACTGCAAGGCCAAAATGAGGTCTCAGGGAGTCTCTTCTCCCAGGTCAACAACTCCGTATCTCTCAGCCTCTGTCCGCAGGAGAGGTATTCCACCTCCCTGCCTCTTTTTTATTTTCTTTCCCTAGACTCGCTCCAACAGGTCTGTGTCTTGTACTGGAGACTGTACAGCTGAACACAGTACTCCTGGTGTGATCAAAAGACAGCCTACTTCAACATGCTTCTCTTTATGCAGCCCAGGATTGTTGCAGAGCCTGACTTCTGAATTGCTGAGATCAGAGGTTATGACTAACCTTGAATTAAGCTGTCTTACCTTGTGTTTTCAACTAAAGCACTATTTGGCTACTGTTTAATTGGAAATAAGGAATCAAATAAAGGAAAGGAGGAAGGAGGCAGTTGCATTTTGTCTTCATCAACATAATACCTTGTAAGCAGAGAAAACCCAACATGAGATGGACATCATGTGACCTATCTAAATGTTAGAACAAAATGCACTTACTAATCAATTTTCAAGAAGAGCCTTTATCTTTTAGAACTGATGCCATATACACCACCTATGATAGCAGTGCCACCACAGTTTATTTGCTCGGATTCAAAACTTTCCATAAACTAATGACTTGTCTTCTTCACAGACAGCTTCAGAAGATCCTTCCCAACTACCTTATTTTTTTCACATACCCTTCCAACTCTTACCATTTTGTGATTATGTGATATACAAAGGCATCAAGGCCACAGCTAAAAATAACACTGCCTTGCTTTCAAAAGCAAGACAGAAACAGGCCTCTCTCCTTGTAACATTAGGCAAATTGAAATCAGCAGAAGCAGCGACTAATTCGCACTATTTAGGATGCATTCAACATAGGTAACATGAAACTAATTCTGTGCTCTGGCATTTTAGAAACCTGTCCTGGAGATTTTGCTATACATGAGAAAAAAATAGGCTGCCAAGAATTTTCAGGTTTTGTTACAGAAAAATATTTATAAATATTTATAAAATCTTGCTGGAGGAAGGAATCTTACTTTTTGCTTATTCCCTTTAAAAACATCAAGCAAAACCTGCCTATAGAAGAAACTTACAGCCTATTTTTCAAGCTTAGCTCCATCAATAACCTATTACAGCACAGGCAATGATGACAATGAAAGCTGTTTCATAAAAACCTGTGGAATTACAGCTGTGCACACTCTGGTAAAAAGATGACTAGGGAAGGTATGGGCCCCCTCAGAAAGGAAGCAGGCAAACTGGTGACAAGTGACATGGAGAAGGCTGAGGCTCTCAATGACTTATTTACCCTCACCTTCTCTGGCAAGGCCTCTGTGGTAGTTTCAGGCTATGCTTTTAAAAAGTTTTCACAGATCTTGAACAGAAAGTAGTAGAGTGTAAATAAAAAAATTTTAAAAAAGAAAATAAAGATAATTCTAATAAAGGAAAATAAAGATAATTCTAAGCAATCACACTGGAAAGATAACAGATTTAAACTAGTTGTACAAAACTATCTCTCTTCTCACTTCCTTGGGCTGGGAGATACTAACTGGCTTCTTCTTGACCTTGGCTGCACTGGTTTGATGTGACTGGTATTAATGTCTCTGCCTCTCCTTACTCTTGTCCCTTTTGTGTACAGGGGGGTAGGAAAGGAGGCAGGGAAGGAATAAGCTATTAGCTCCCCTGGTCTTTGGCCACTGGGGTCCTTGTGCTGTTTGTTAATTGTAAATACTGGAAATACTGTATATTTTGTACATATTAATTGCATTTAATTGTAGCTCATAGATTTGCTAGTAAATACAGCTTTCATTTGCTTCTAACTGAGCCAGCCTGGAAAATTCCATGATGGGGGGGGGGAGGGGGGCAGAATTTTCAACCCACCACAGGCTCCAGCCACACTCCTAGAATAACAGAAGTGAAGATTGTGAGTGAAGATTAGGTTTGTGAGTGAAGATTAGGTTTGTGACCACCTGAAGAACCTAAAAGTGTTCAAGTCCATGGGACCTGATGGGATACACCCAAGGGTGCTGAGGGAACCTGGGGACAAGGTTGCTAAAACACTCTCTATTATATTCCAAAGTCCTGGCAGTCCAGGTTGTTCCCCACTGACTGGAAAAGGGGAAACATAACACCCATTTTCAAAAAGGGATGACCCAGGGAATTATAGACCAGTTAGTATCACCTCTGTGCCTGTTGAGATCATGGAGCAGATCCTCCTGGAGGCACTGCTGAGGCTGTGTAGTGGTTTGAGCCTTAACTGGAATTCAAGAGTTCAGATGGTAGAAAACTGAGAATTCCTCCCCACTCCCCCTTCGTTTTTCCCAATAAGGAAAAAAAAAAGGGGGAAAGAAAAGGGGAAAAGAGGAAAAAGGGGGTACAAAAAAAGGAAAGGAGGTCATCTGGAGTGCAATCACACAGCACTTACAGGATGGCCAAGGGATCAGGCCCAGCCAGCATGGATTTAGGAAGGGCAGGTCATGCCTGACCAACCTGATCTCCTTCTATGATCAGGTGACTGCCTGGTGGATGTGGGGAGGCCTGTGGATGTAGTCTACCTGGACTCAGCAAGACCTTTGACACTGTCCCCCACAGCAAACTCCTGGCCAAGCTGTCGGCCCATGGCTTGGATGGGAGCACACTGCGATGGGTTAGGAACTGGCTGGAGGGCCGAGCCCAGAGAGTGGTGGTGAATGGTGCCACATCCAGCAGATGGACAGGTCAGTTGTGGAGTCCCGCAGGGATCAGTGCTGGGCCCTGTGCTCTTTAAAATCTTTATTGATGATCTGGACGAGGGCGTTGAGTCCATCATCAGTAAATTTGCAGACAACATGAAGCTTGGGGCAGGAGTTGATCTCCTGGAGGGTAGAGAGGCTCTGCAGAGGGACCTCGACAGGCTGGACAGATGGGCAGAGTCCAACGGCATGAGTTTTAACATCCAAGTGCCGGGTTCTGCACATTGGCCACATCAACCTCATGCAGTGCTACAGGCTGGGGTCAGAGTGGCTGGAGAGCAGCCAGGCAGAGAGGGACCGGGGGGTGCTGGTTGATGGTAGGCTGAACATGAGCCTGCGGTGTGCCCAGTCAGCCAGGAGGGCCAATGGTATCCTGGCCTGTATCAAGAACAGTGTGGCCAGCAGGAACAGGGAGGTCATTCTGCCCCTGTACCTCAAGTCCGCACCTCGAGTACTGTGTCCAGTTCTGGGCTCCTCAGTTTAGGAAGGATGTTGACTTGCTGGAGCATGTCCAGAGAATGGCAAGAATGTTGGTGAGGGGCTTGGAATACAAGCCCTAGGAGGAGAGGCTGAGGGAGCTGGGGTTGCTTAGCCTGGAGGAGACTTAGGGGTGACCTTATTGCTCTCTACAACTACCTGAAGGGGGGTTGTAGACAGGTTGAAGTTGGTCTCCTCCCAGGCAACCAGCACCAGAACAAGAGGACACAGTCTCAGGCTGCGCCAAGGGAGGTTTAGGCTGGAGGTTAGGAAGAAGTTTTACACAGAGAGAGTGATTGCCCATTGGAATGGGCTGCCTGGGGAGGTGGTGGAGTCACCATCACTGGAGGTGTTCAGGAGGAGACTTGACAGGGTGCTTGGTTGCATGGTTTAGTTGGTTGGGTGGTGTTGGATGATAGGTTGGATGTGATGATCTTGAAGGTCTCTTCCAACCTGGTTTATTCTATTCTATTCTATTCTATTCTATTCTATTCTATTCATCAAATCTACCAAAAAATAATCTGGTTTGGAAATAGAATTAATTTTTTTTTAACAAAAAAAAAAAAAAAATATATATATATATATTAGTAACTGGGAGGGTCCTTTTGAACAGGCAAGGCAGAAGCAAAAAGAGCAAATGTCCTCAGCATCTTCCTTTTCATTGATTTGCTGGACAGGAATGGGGAGTGGAATAGACCACCTTTAACCCAGGGGACCCCTCCCCGTGGGAGGGGGAAGCCAAGACCATCTCTGTTCACCTGGATCAGGTTTCTTTTGTACCCTGGGGAAGCAGGGCTCTCACAGCTCTCCCCCAGGATGGGTGTAAGCCAGCACAGGCAGAATGTAACAAAGAGGTGATTGATCACAATCAACACGGCTTCACCAAGGGCAAAACCTGCCTGACAAACCTGGTGGCCTTCTATGACAAGGTCACAACATTAATAGATGAAGGTCAAGCAACTAACGTCATTTACCTGCACCTGAGGAAAGCCATTGACACTGTCCTGCATGACATCCTGGTCTCCAGGCTGGTGCAGTATAGGTTTGATGGATGGACCATTCAGTGGATAAAGAACTGGCTTGACAGCCACACCCAGAGTGGCTGTCAGTGGGTCCATGTCCAAGTGGAGGCCATTGACAAGTGAAGTCCCTTGGGGATCAGTACTGGGACCAGTCTTGATCAACATCTTTGTCGGTGACTTGGACAGTGGCATTGAGTGCACCCTCAGCAGGTTCACTGACAACACCAAGCTGTGTGGTGCAGCAGACATGCTGGAGGGAAGGCATGGCATCCAGAGGGACCTTGACAGGCTGGAGAGCTGGGCCCATGAGAACCTCATGAGGTTCAACAAGACCAAGTGCAAGGTCCTGCATCTGGGTCGGAGCAATCCCAGGCAATGATACAGGCTGGGCAGTGACTGGCTGGAAAGCAGCCCTGAAGAAAAGGACTTGGGGGGGCTGGTGGATGAGACGCTTAACATGAGCCAGCAGTGTGCACTTGCAGCCCAGCAAACCAATCACATCCTGGGCTGCATAAAGAGAAGCATAGCCAGCAGGTTGAGGGACATGATTCTCCCCCTCTACTCCACTCTGGTTAAACCCCACCTGGAGTACTGCATCCAGTTCTGGAGTCCCTAATACAGGAAGGATCTGGACATGCTGGAGGGTATCCAGAGAAGGGCCATGAGGATGATCAGAGGGCTAGAGCACCTCTTCTATGAGTTGGGGCTATTTAGTCTGGAGAAGAGAAGGCTCTGAGGAGACCTTATTGTGGCCTTCTGGCATCTGAAGGGGGCCTACAAGAAAGCTGGTGAGGGACTTTTTAGGATGTTGAGTAGTGATAGGACTAGGGGGAATGGAACAAAACTAGAAATGGATAGATTCAGATTGGATGTTAGGAAAAAATTTGTCACCATGAGGGTGGTGAGCCACTGGAAGAGGCTGCCCAGAGAGGTGGTGGAAGCCCCATCCCTGGAGCTTTTTAAGGCCAGGCTGGATGTGACTGAGTAACCTGATCTAGTGTGAGGTCTCCCTGCCCATGGCAGGGGGTTTGGAACTAGATGACCCTTGAGGTGCCTTCCAACCCTAACAATTCTATGATAGTACAGGTTTTAAAAGGAGATTAATCATGGTCTGATTCTCAAACTAAGCTGATGAATCATGATGATGTCACACAATAGTTCACACTTCAGATGACCTAAGGACAATTATCTAGCAGGTCTTCTGCAAATCTCCTGTGCAATGACTAAGCACATTATAGACTGAGAACTCATATCATATTAATGAAAAATAAATTGTGGAGAAACAAAACGGATACTATAAATCACCTTGTATTAGATGCCTACCCTGACTAATTTGCATATTTAATTTAATTTGAGACACAAGTTTCCTCTTAGCTGTGACCATGTTTTATTAAATACCCTGCAGTTTTATAATACAAGTAAAATTCCTGTTGAAATGTTTAAGCTTGGCTTTGTACATGTAAGTAAATTATTAGTCTTTAAAAAAATCCCCTTCCATACAAAATGGCACTTTTTCTCTGCTGGTAGAAGACATTACCTGTATTCAGTGGTCTGTGTAACATTTACAAAGTTGTATACAAAAACTTGAAAGTATGCAAAAATTCCAAAGTACACTCTGACAGCTAATGCTCTGTGAATACTTTATTACACAAATTACATTCAGCTTCTGAAAATAGTGTTCTAACAGTGATACCATCTAAAAATAAGACATTCCAGAAACACATCAATTTAGGGAGAAGGAAAAAAAATTAAATACTTTTTTTTTCTTTTCTTCAATGCAATATAATGCTAGTGATTTTAAAAAAATAGAAGATTTAGCAGCTTCATTTTCATGTGGCACTGTGTTTTCTCTGTACTGCAACAGGTTAAGGACATTGAAGAGGAAAGGCACAAAACAGAAACTGGCAACTGACTGGTTAAGGGAAAAATATTTTGATGAAGCAGATAGTAAAACTTATTTACAAGATCCCCAAGTTCAGATGAGAAGGTACTACTGCTTTAAATCAGTGCAGCAATCAGAAGACTGCTTGCTTTTTTAAGATGTTCACAAAAAACAATGGCACTGATATGGAATTTCCATGCACTTCTCTACCTAAAAACCAAACCTAAACCCAAACAAAAATTAAAGGAACCAGTGTACAGCCCCACACAGACTAGTACAGTGTACAATTAAATACACAAAATCTGAAACATGCTTAGAGGAAAAGGAATCTGACATTCTAGGTGGAGTTTTATAATGAAGAACTCAAAGGCTGTTTTCAGGATGATGAAGATGCTGTTGGGGGTGGAGGTGCAGAGCATTCTTCCTCTGAATCTGTGCCATCATCATCTTCATCTTTTTCTTGATCACTTCCTTCAGAAGTGCTCAGTCGGTCAAACTCTTTTCGGCTGTAGCTTTTGTGACTTGCAAAAAAGGTCCCAAGGTTAAGGACACCACCACCTTTCCCTGCAGAAAGGAAAAGCTTGTCATAAGGTTTGTTACACTGTACAGTGGTGGGGAATAAAAATCTATCTACTCATTCAACAGTATGGAGGAGATTATTTCAAGTGCCCTTCCAGAAACTGTTTCCAAAGAGCAGCATATGAGCCACAATGTACAGAGATAAAAGATGAAATTAGCCTTTGAAGTAGATGTTTGTAACTATTTCTTCCCAACATTTAAGTCTGTGTGCAGACTATTTCTGTTCCCACCAGTTTGCCCTTAGTTTTGAAGTGCTTTCTTTATTCACGATATTCACAGATAACTCATTGTAACAGCTAGTGCACACCCACTGATGGTGACACATCCTCTTCAGTCAGCAGATAAAGATGGATGAAAGGTGTTATAAAAGACATTTCTGCAGAACACCTGAGTTTTGCCTCACAACCAGTCAAATCTGTTATTCAGCTAGTATTGAAAACAGAAAAAACAACCCTTAGTTTCTGCATTCTTAAAAATTCTTCAATGATTTAGACTTACCTCTAAGTCTGCCTAAAATTCTGCCTGAACTTGAATCAAGTTTGTGTTCCCCATCAGCTGAAAAACAAGGTAGATTTCAAAAATAAGCTAAAAAAATCATATTCTGTGATAATTATGTTTTTTCTGAAACAAAGCAGAGACATTCAACAGATTGATCAGCAGCTCTAAGAAGCCAAACTGATACTTGATTACAGTGAAATTATAGTTCTTAACAAAATTATCATACCATGAATGATCACTTTATGCCAATTCAGCATCTAAAAAGATTTGCATACAAATTATTTCTGAGAATTTGTTTTCCTTTACTGTTCACTCATATTGTAATGAGTTTACAGGAAGAACAAGAACCTTGTTATTTATAATGAGCTCAACTATATACCAGCACAGTGCAAAATACAGTTTGACACTTTAAATGGCATAGTTCCCTTCAGAAAAGACTGGCTTTCTGGAAGACAATTTCCTCATGTGTGTTTGAGGGCCTTTTTATCCCCCCTCATAAACTATATCCTCCAAACTCTTAACTCTCTCCATTCTTCATCTGAAGAAATTAAAAAAGCCTTAAAATGTCTTTTCCTTACATACTACTAAGTTTAAATAAACCTGTGCAAGTTTACTGTTACCGATGTAACTATATATCATGCTCTCTGACACAGTGAATTCAAGCACTGCTTGAATCCAAAGGGAATGCAAAGATGCTATTATAGATCATATCCATTAACAGCAGTACTGCAGTAGTCTAGAGTGTTAGCATGTTTGATGTGCTAAACATGTTTGAACACAAACAGTCAGGAAGCTGTACATTCAATCTTCAGGTAAAACATATCCAATTCAGTTGCACACCAATATTAGATTGTCTGAATTATGTACTTTGTTGTAGTATGTCTTAGCCAGTGGCAGAACTGTATTATTTGTCTATTCTATGTACCTTTTGTTGCTAAAACTATTTATATGATACAAAGTAACAACTGTAATGATCAAAATCCTACAACAGCCTCCCAGGTTCTCAAAAATAGTATTATATATTATGAATTAAGAACAGGTGTGTTATGAAAAAAAGTCTGAATTAGAAAATGAACAAGGTAAATGTTATCTGTTTGCATTTTGCTTATACATTTATAACACTCACAGAGTCATTTGTTCACCCAAACTGAAAGTTAAAACTATGCTCCAAGTATTAAAATGTATGCATTCTAGACAATAACATGAATATATTCTACATGTTTCTGAGATAACAACTTTCAGCTTTACACCAACTGAAGTTTAACTGGAAAGGAGTGGCTTGAAATGTATTAAAGACACAGGGGGAGGCAGCTGCTGTGTGTACACTGATTCTTAGTTTGTATGCAGCATCACAGCAATTGTTTGGAAGGGTAAAGGGACTTTAAGCATCTCTCCTCTTCATACATTCATCCCTCAGTGCTTCAGCAGTGTTTTGAACTGGAATAATAAAAGCCTATTCTCTAGAGTTACATAGTTACCTCCATAGGCAGTTGTCTTCCTCCACCGAATAAATACTAAAATTGCCAGCAGGGCAACAACAGGAATAATTAGAAGAGTTGTAATAAGGACAAAGGAAACTCCAGTGCTGGCCTGTTGGACCAAATGTTGGTTTTCCTGCTTCGTTAGAGGGTCTGTTGATTCTGGGTTGTTTTTCAATCTGGCTTCTACAACCGTTTCTGATTCTTGAAAAAGAAGACAATTTCAGTATGTAATCCATATGGATCAAGAAACACATAAGATGCTAAAGGAATGAACAAGCTAGAATACCTGAAGTGTTAAGTAACAAGGAAACAAAAGACAAACAGTTATGGGACATTTTTTGCTCTTGCTGATGTTAGCTAAAATGTAAGGCATACAGAGTCTCAATGTTATCACTCAGTAGCAAAGATACTCTCCCATATTCTCAGTTGGGAAACAGAGAGGTGTTAGGGAGAGTTTTGTCTTACAAGTATCTATCACTTAAAATACAGGAATTTCCCCACAAGACCTATTTTTACAAATAGGCATGTTATGTAATATAAATTAAGTATCTCCTTTCGATAATAACACTTCCAGAAGACATAAGAATACATAGAATACATAGAATAAACCAGGTTGGAAGAGACCTTCAAGATCATCGCATCCAACCCATCAACCAATCCAACACCACCTAAACAAGTAACCCATGGCACCAAGCATCCCATCAAGTCTTCTCCTGAAAACCTCCAATGACGGCGACTCCACCACCTCCCCAGGCAGCCCATTCCAATGGGCAATCACTCTCTCTGTATAGAACTTTTTCCTAACATCCAGCCTGAACCTCCCGTGGCGCAGCCTGAGACTGTGTCCCCTTGTTCTGGTACTGGCTGCCTGGGAGAAGAGACCAACATCCGTCTGTCTACAACCTCCCTTCAGGTAGTTGTAGAGAGTAATAAGGTCCCCCCTGAGTCTCCTCTTCTCCAGGCTAAGCAACCCCAGCTCCCTCAGCCTCTCCTCATAGGGCTTGTGTTCCAAAACCCTCACCAACTTTGTTGCCCTTCTCTGGACTCGTTCCAGCAAGTCAGCATCCTTCCTAAACTGAGGGCCCCAGAACTGGACACAGTACTCGAGGTGTGGCCTAACCAGTGCAGTGTACAGAGGCAGAATGACCTCCCTGTTCCTGCTGGCCACACTGTTCCTGATGCAGGCCAGGATGCCATCGGCCCTCCTGGCTGCCTGGGCACACTGCAGGCTCATGTTCAGTTTACCATCGACCAGCACCCCTGGGTCCCTCTCTGCCTGGCTGTTCTCCATCCACTCTGACCCCAGCCTGTAGCTCTGCATGGGGTTGTTGTGGCCAATGTGCAGAACCCGGCACTTGGATGTGTTAAATCTCATGCCATTGGACTCTGCCCATCTGTCCAGCCTGTTGAGGTCCCTTTGCAGAGCCTCTGTACCCTCCAGAAGATCAACTCCTGCCCCCAGCTTGGTGTCGTCAGCAAATTTACTGATGATGGACTTAATGCCCTCGTCCAGATCATCAATGAAGATGTTAAAGAGCATGGGGCCCAGTACTGATCCCTGGGGCACACCACTACTGACTGGCTGCCAGCTGGATGTGGCACCATTCACCACCACTCTCTGCAAGTTCCTAACCCATCGCAGTGTGCTCCCATCCAAGCCATGGGCTGACAGCTTGGCCAGGAGTTTGCTATGGGGAACTGTGTCAAAGGCCTTGCTGAGGTCCAGATAGACTAAATCCACAGGCCTCCCCACATCCACCAGGTGGGTCACATGATCATAGAATCCAGTATATGCTGTAAAATCATAACAAGAAGCAAAACATTTGAAGTTCTTTTCAATAAACTTGTGATAAAGGGTGACATTTCCAAAACTGCTACATCCCATGCAAGAGCTTTGGCTCTATAGATCTGGAGACCTTTTGAAAACTGCATCCAGTGATTCCTGATTAATTTATTACCTCTTCACCTACAAGGAGAAAAACCATTTCAATAAAACCCTCTATGCTGATTTGTGTGTGTATAAAGGATCACATGCTGTATGATAACTTTCAATGAGTAGAACTGTCTAGCTAAGTATTTTGAAGTCTGACTTCACTGCGTGTCTTAAGAAGTGGCTGTCAGAAACACACTGAATCAACCATGTTTTGATGCTGTACCAAACAACTTAAAATGATGCTCTACTCTGAAAGAATAGCAAATACTTCAGTTTACACTCTACACTAATACAGTAATGATAGTATCATGGTCATCACTAATACAATGATAACCATAATAGTCATGTTATCATGCTGTCTGCTCAAACAGTAGTTAAAGCCAAGAGCAATTTTCCTCAGCCATCTTGCCCACCTTTGGGTAAAGCTCCATGTATATTCCTCCACAGCAGTACAAGCAATCACTCCTGTCCATTTTTTAAGAAGAGTATGGCACAAAGTCCATTTGCTATCTGTTTTCTTCAAGTACAGTTGAAAGATATAAATTTCATTCTATGTACCATAAGTAGTTTCAGACTGCTACTTAAAACATGTTTCTTGTCCTGGTAATACTATTGCATTTTTCTCTGTAACACTAGAAGAATCACCATTTTATTTTCCCCAGGGAAACCAAACATGTAATTATATCCCTAGACTTGCTGTGCATACTGTAATGTCAACCCTTCCCTTTTCAGTGCTTCAGGAGCACTGATGTACCAGCAGAGATAAAATAAAAGGATAACAGTTTTGGCAACAAGTATTTAATTGTTTTATAATGTCAGCCTTCTTTATTGTATTTTATTCTATATGCTTGCAATTGGCAGTTGGGATCTTTGGATATTTTCCTCTATCTATGGCCAAAATGAACCACAGAAAAAGTTACGAACATCTGAACATTTCCATAGGCTGCTACTATTTTTCTGAAATGGAAATGAACTTTTGCTTGTCATCACAAAAGACCTATGTAACAGAATATAAATGATCAAAATTACTTTCTGAATTCCTGTTTTAGCCCATTCAGTCTTCTCTACATGTACTTCTTTATCTCCTCACAGTAAGTTTCTACCTGTTTTTCACTTTTGATTTTCTTTTATATCTTTTTTCATGCAGATAAATTAAAAAAGGCAAGCAATAAATCTAGAGAAATTAATGTAAATAGAAAGCATGTTTTGCCATATGGTGTGACTGGCAAGGGTACATACTGAAAGACTATGCAGAAGAATATGTCAACTGCCATTTCAAATAACCTTTTTTGGGTGATCGAGGGTTGTGGGGCAGGGGGAGGGGTGTTGGGAATAACTATCATAACAGTACTTCAAAGCTATTTCTGCATCTAAGCGAGCTGACACAGATACCAATCTAGACAATACCAGATGGTGGCACAGACTTAAGCCACTAGTTAAATTATTACTTTAGTGTATTTGAAGCACTTGTCATCACTGGAAATGAAATGTTTAGATTGGTTGTAAAATAGCATCTACTACACTATTACAAGCTGCTTTCTAGTGCTTCCTATGCCAGCTCATTTTTTCTGTATGAAATGATGGTGAAAAATAAAACAGTCCAACTAGTTAGCATTTTCTCTCCAAATTAGCAGAAAGAGTCCTAATCTATGTGAAAATACTGGTTCCTTCATTTCTATTAAGAATTAGACTAACCTTTTATTTCCTGTACCTCAATACCAGCCTTTTTAACTGACTGATGTTCCATTTCTGTAAAACAAAATTATTCTTCAGGACAACTAACATTTCACAAAAGCACTCAGTGACATTTTTCTGCTAGCTTTCTCAAATGTCCAGTACAAACCTACAGTAATCCCATCAGCATCTGAACTTCACAATGGGGAGTCAATGCAAACCATTCAATAGCCCTCACCAAGCCACAGGGAAAAAAAAAAAAGAGCTTGAATAATCAACTCATGCCACAAAGAGGTTTTATGGGCTATGTAAAGATTCAGGGAGTCCCTCAAAAATAAAACTGTTCATGATATTCAAAATCATGATGGATTAAAGGCTGGCTGAATCAGGACTCTTCAACTTACTTTTACTGCAGCAAAAGCTAAAGAGCAAATAGAACACATGGACTTTTCTCATCTAACCTGTAAATGATGAAAAATACTATTTTTTATCTCATTGAATAAAATCCAGAAGTATTCTTGTTCAGGTTACTATATATAGAAAAAGCCATATCCAGTTAATTGCCATTTATCTGGTCCAGTTTCCTGTTATTAGGAGCAGCTGATATGAGACACCCCAGAGGAAAGTCCATGAATTATAAACAAATATGGAATAACTAACTTCATCAGAAGTTCATTCACAACAGCAGAATCTGTCTGATTGAATAACACCCTGAAGCCAGAGGATTTATCTCTCTCATACAATTTTTTTAGTCCAATATGATGTAACAGTAGATTCTATTTTTTTCCTGTGAAATATCTAATCTCTCTGAATCCAACTAAATTGAAGCCTGAATAATCCCTGTCCCTTTCCCTTAAGTCAGGCTGCTTGCCTTGGGGGTTACTAGATTGGAACTGAGAAGTGTTTGCACTTCCATAGGACTTCAAATTATGCTAGATTAATCTTCTATTGATAAATACTCCCAATGAAAGCATTACAAATTTTAAGCTGACTTGTGTTTTTACTTCAGCTCTGAGAGTTTCTTATATGATAACCTCAAAAGAAACAGTTGACTTGTCAGCAAATGATACATTAAAATTACTAAAAACCTAAAGAGTCATGCTTTTGCTCAAGCAGGTACTGACATGACAAGGGATAGATCCATCATTAGGCAAATGCATTTTGATTCCTCCTGTGACAAATGAACTTGTGTTCAGAGACAGAGCATGCAGCAGCGCTGAAGAATGGTCATTTAATGAAAACTGAGCAGTAGCACACAACTTTCACAGGCAGAGCTTGTAATGTACTTGAGCATTTTCATTAAGCCACCAGGTTTTTGTCCAGTAGTACCAGGTAAGTTGTACTGATCTGAAGATAAAACATGTGAAGCTGCGATATTAAGCACATAAAGAACATACTTTCTGTGGATGCAAACTTCCACACTGCTCTGGCATGAACATCTCCAACGAATACTGTTTTATCTTCTGAAGCAACAACATCATGTGGCATCTCAAAACTCTGTGAAGATAAGCAGTCACAGATTACTCTTAAGTGTCTACACATTGACAAGGCCTTACGAAACCTTGAACTTGAGACTGGTCATATTCAGTCCTCAGACTGGAAAACACAGCAGCTGCTGGTGTGAATGCCTAAATCTTGGTTTCAAGCCCACATATTTACTTACTGTCAGAGACCATGCAACAGAGCAATTTGTTATACTCAGAAAAAAAAAAATCTAATATATTTTAAAACTGGACTGCAAATACCACTGTACATGTGTTACCCAAAACAATGTTACCCAAATGAATCTTAAGATTAATTCCTTAGTCTAAGAAAATCTATGGAAACTTTAAAAAAAACCAGCCAACACATAATTTTACTGTTCAATACTGTATGAAAAACATTTAACCTTAACTTCTACACTAATATTTAGTAAAGAAAGGTTGTAACCACACAACTGAATTACTTTTTCTGCTTACAAATATACTCTATGTTTTTACAAACTACTGGCATCTAAATATATGAACTATTTTGAGTTACTAATTCTTCTCTTAAATTACCTTTTTAAGAACTGCTTGACAGCAACAGAGTAAGCTTATCCTGATTGAAGGTATTATCAGCAGGAATCATCTTGAGGGTAGTATAATTTCAAATGTGTACCACATGTAGCAACTAAGAGCTGAAATTCTAGTGCCTTTACTAAGTTAATATTATAAAGAATTCCTTTTGAATACCTTACATCATAAACCATCTTATTTCCTGTAATATTTTTAATAAAATTGGAGAACTAGGTTGTTACCAGCATTCTCACCAGGCACTCTGTGCAATACTCTACCTTTCTATGTGGAATGAAAGTATCAATTATTTCTCCAGTAGAGAAGTTCATCACAAATCCTTGAACTGTTTCTGCCTCTCCAGGATAAGGCATTCCATTAATGGCCACGAGGAGACCACCTGTGACAACATTAAGTTTGCTTACCAAAGGCACACATAGCTAACTACAATGAAGATCAATTGTTAACAGTACATACAAAAAGAGACTGTCTGAGAGAAAGATGGACAGAAAGGTAACTGAGTAGGACACTAAATCACAAAAGGACAGTTAAGCAACATATAACAGGTGAATGTTTGGCATTTAAGAGATGCACAGTTTGTACAAGGGAGAAGAACAAACAAGACAGCATTTTGCCAATTAAGTTAAATGCAGAAAGAAAGTGAAATTTTTCAGAAAAATAATCTGAAGAATGCTTTGCTAAGGATGCTTGATCTGGTAACAAAGTTATTTAAATGCATTAAATGCAGAAAGTCAGTTAGGGAATCAGTACAAGAAGACAAAAAGTTGTGAAAGGGGGACTTAAGGGTGACATGCTGTAGCAGAGAAGCTCATTTTTAGTCATTTTATTTCTGTTGAACATGTTGGGGAGATTCTGACACTCAATTTTTCATATCAAAGAGGTCAGAGGAGCTAGCTCGGCTGGAAGCAGGTGGACAAAACATGCCAGACTAGTTGGAGGTTAATGATTTGGATGGCATTCACTCAACTTGAGAAGGAAGATAAATGTATAGTTACAGACCTCAGGACAAGCTGAGTAACCTAGCAAACACCCACGCTTTGACTCCATTCATGGTGACAAGACAAAACTTTTACAGAATGTCAGGCATCATCAGGAAGAGAATTAGGATTGCAGAGGACAGATTTGCCACTATGCAAAAACTTAGCATGCCTTCATCGTGAATATTGAGAGTTGGTTTACTCTCTGCATCTCAGGAAGGTGCTAATAAAAATGCTAGCACAGAAAGGCAACTACAGTAGTCAAGGGGCTGATGTAGTTAAATGGCAGATGGAGAGGCTAAGATGCAATGGGTTCTTTGGTTTGGAGGAGATGGCTGAGAGGCAACAGATATGGTGAGTATGGAATTTCCAAAATTCACCAATTCCCAAAATACTGAGACTGAGAAGTACTCTGTGAAACTAGGTCAGTTTTTTAAACTAAAAAAATAAAGTGGGTAGTAAACTTCTGGAGCTCATAACTGCAGAAGATCAAGAAGGCAGACGATACAAATCAGCTCACAATCAGGCTAGGAAAACTCACAGGCAATAGGTCTGTAGAAAGTCACTAGGAAGAAGAGGTAAAGGCCTTCTAACACTCTTAAAATGCTTGTGGACGCATGGGGACTAGGAAAGGTATAGACCAAAAATGTAGCCAGGCTTACACATTCTATTTAAGAATGCCTCTCTTGCTGCTGCTGTCAGAGACAGAGTTATAAGTATGAAGTACCAGTTACAGAGTCAGAAGCCTGACAAGCCAGAGTTCATTGTCCAGTTCGTTATGTTTACCGTCAGTATCATTATTAAAAATCTAAGCAATAGTCTTAATACAGTAATTGTTAACTACATTGCAATATTAAAACCCACAACTCTGTCAAAATGTTTGCTTTCAGATTATTTATGAAACTGAAAATTTTCTCGATAGTTTGGAACATCTTTATTTTGCTGACTTCAATGGAGCTTGAAAAAAGTATTTTAAAACATTACCAGATTATAGACTATGTGGTTACTAGAAAGACCATCTCCTTGTTGCTATTGCATTTAGAGAGTTACTTCTCAGAAGCACAGATTACAGGCAAGCTTCCCTCATCCTGCAAGTAGGAAACCAGGACAATTCTAAAATATTCCATTACATCAAATCTACTTCGAAATGGAATAAATATCTCACCTAAGGTAACATCACAGCAGCCTTTATGAAATAATACTGTGTACTGCCACATAGAAGAGGAAAGAAAGTATTACCTGGAACATAAGAAACTGCAAACAACTCTCTTCCAAATGATTTGTGCTTGATCTCTCTTATGAACTCCCCAGTTTCTAACCTGAAACACTGAATGCGGCCATTTTCCCTGTCTGCAACGCATAGCTGATGGAATTCAGGAATGAGGGCTAAGCTGTGAGGAATATGAAATTGTCCAGGTCTGGCTCTGCCTGAAAAAGTCTCTGCAAAACAAAATATCCATGTTTGGGTTAAAATATACAGAAATGGCAGTGTGGCACATAATGCAATACAACATCGTGTAAGAATAAAACAACTTGCTTTCTTCTCTTAGTTAGCTATGTAAACTGTGGTAGTCTTTTGTGTAGTCCTTGTAAATCCTAAATTTATGAATTCACCATTTCCTGGCAATATTTGGCATAGTTTAATGTCTGGTGCATAAATCTGAAATGTAATTATTCACAGAACTCAAAGTAGGTGGGATCATGGCATAAATCTTGCAGAATTGGTAAGGGCTTATACTATTTGATTAAATGTTCAATAATATAATGAAGGGTTTTTTTAAAGTCAGAACATTTTCTTTGTAAGATATGACATACCAATACTTCTACTGAAAGCATGCTAACAAATTTCATTTTTTTTTTGTTTTTAGTGAATATATAACTACTACAAGTAGCTGCATGAATAGAGAAAAGGCTGAAATACAGCTAGGGCCAGTAATAGAAATTTATAAATAAATGTAATAGTAACATCAGCGATCTCATGGTTTACAATGAGTCCACAGTAACAGCAGTATGTGTAAAGTACCAAGAGCTCTGACCTGTGCCTTCTCCCCACTGCATCAAGTACAATCCATTTGGAGAGAACTGAATGATTCGACTGTTACAGTAGCCATCAGAGACATAAATATTTCCAGTGATTGGATCTACAGCCACATCAGTTGGTTGACAGAAATGATTTCTGTCACTGCCTGGTTGCAAAGCCACTCCTAAGGTCAGTAATGGTTCTTTGTCATCTGCTCCCAGTTTGAAAACCTTTTTTTCCAGGCAATAGAAAAAAAAAGAAGAGGTTTCAAATTATGGAAGGTGAACTGTAAGAGGGAAGACTGCTTATGGAAAAGTATCTATTACTGTGTATAAAATAAATTCATATACTAGCCATAATGTTAAGATATTGACTATGACACCTATTACCAGTTTTTCAACAGTGTTGATTCTAGGAGATTTCTGCCCAACATATAAATTTCCTGTGATTACAGCAAACAAATTAATTTCATATTATGGCTTCAACTACATAGGAGAACTGATAAGGAATGATGGATCAAAAAAGTCTTTTCTTTTTCAGAAGAATAATTGTTTTAAAACAGAATATTATGTCTATGTAGCAAATTATTCAACACAACTATATTCCATGAAGGCCACAGGGCTCAATTTCTATAGGCATATTCTTAATATTTATCTTAACTGGTCTAGTTAAATAATTTATGCCAAATCTCTAGGAAAACAAAACCTTTTATTTCTGGCAAAACACTAAGGTCCTGCTGTTAAAGCTTCAAAAACATACCTGATGAAGAGCTACATCAGTAACCCAGTAGTTACCATTTTTATCTATACTCAAACCATGTGGTAAATAAAATCTGCAAGCAGAAATGTAGAAGAATCAGATTAAAAACATCTTTGGGGTAGAACAGCTCAGGTGTGAAAATTTCACTTTTTATCTACAGATCAACAAATGCTGTACATACTAGCTACCTGTAGTATTTAATGAAATAGCATCACAGAATAGACTTTGCTTAACAAAGAACATCTCAGCTCTTAAATTCAGTTGACCGCTGACAACACACAACACTCATGAGCTCTGCATTTCTGTTAATTTGTCTGGTAGATGAAATTGTACGAATTGCTAGAAAGCAGAGGAGATTACTTTCACTAATTGTTGATTTTGTAAATTATTTACTTATTAATTTAAATAAATTCTGAGGCTATGATCACATAATGTAGTATTCAACATATGTGAGGATTGGACTTTTTGGAGTAAAATATACAGAAATGTTAATTCTATTGCTAAAAGCAAAAGATAACTTACAGACTTTTGCCTGTGGAATGAAGCAGTTGTGCATTACTTGGATTCAGGACAAGGATTGTGTTCTGTTCAATTGGTCCAAGTCCTCTTTGCTGATAAACAAATTTGCTGTCAAAGGAACTACACAAGAATATTAGAATAGAAAGGCAGCATTAGTAAGTTCCACTGATCAACAATACATATGTATATTAACACTGAGTTTTGTAGTTTAATTCCAGTGCAGGGTTAGTGACTTTTACTCCCCCCATTAAAAAAGCCTTATTATATTACTGCATGATCATAGCGTTAGAGTGTTCATTGTCTGCCTTTCTTACCAAGGTTTTGACTTTCAAACTCAGGGAACACCAAACCAACAGAGCAACACTTAGGACAGTTCTAAAGTAAGACAGCAAAAAACCTTCTGTTTTTTGTTGTGTTTTGGTTTGTTTGTTTCTTCTTTGCTGTGGCAAATCAGAAATTTGAAATCAAACAGGGTAGCCTAAATAAAAACACAGCTAATCACCAGAGCATAACTGCCAGTTGTGAGGTAGCAGGTATATTTTGTTCTGCTTAAGGCAATGTGTGCATGTTTGCATGTCTTTTTTTTTTGTCCTTCCCCTGCCCCCCAATCCCATTCTTGTTTTAATCTATTTTAATAAAACAGAATGCAGCGTATAACTGTACACTAATCTTTTTTTCTTAGTAAAAATAGTTCAACTAGTTTGGATAGTATTGGAAGACCTTTCTTCCTTTGGTTAACATGTTTGCATACTGTCTACTCCAAAGAGTTCATTGTGTGAAACAAGGTAGAGCAAACAGCTGCAATAAATAGAACTGAGAGTAAGAGGTATATTTTAGAATACTGGAACCATGATCTAGGTAAGTGCAAATTTTTTTTTTTACTCTTTTCAAAAACTTTTTACTTAAAGTTATTTTTCTCAAATACAACTCAATATTTTCCTCAAGATTATTATTGTAAGATTCAGGTCTTAAGGTTCTTATCCTTCTCAAGAATGTGCTTGTGGAAGACTAGGATATGATGTGCTTTTCTCCTACCCCCACAATTTGATGCTCAATTTTCAGGGTACATGGAATATACTAATAAACAACATTCAAACATGTCACTACTGCAGACATTAAGAACCAGGATTAACTTTCCAGAAGACATTTACTAGGTATAAAATTACCATCTGCTTAACAAAGAATAAAATATGTAGTTGCCTGTACCCTACAGAGAAGTTGGCTATTATCCTAACCTGTTGAAATATAAATTCACCATTTAGTGAAGGTAAATAGAGTGAATTTTAGGACAAAATTTAATTATTAGTGTTAGAAAATGGTATTTGATTGTGGGTGAAAACTGTATGAATACAAGACATATTCCTCCATCCCACCTTTTAAAATGCCTTTTTAAAACCCATTTCATAGAATCATAGAATCATAGAATCAGTAAGGTTGGAAAAGACCTCAAAGATCATCAAGTCCAACCTGTCACCCAACACCTCATGACGACTAAACCATGGCACCAAGTGCCACATCCAAACCCCTCTTGAACACCTCCAGGGACAGTGACTCCACCACCTCCCCGGGCAGCACATTCCAATGGCTAAAAACTCTCTCTGAAGAACCTTCTCCTTACCACAAGCCTAAAACTCCGCTGGTGCAGCTTGAGACTGTGTCCCCTTGTTCAGCAGCTTATTGCCTGGGAGAAGAGACCAACCACCACCTGGCTACAACCTCCCTTCAGGGAGTTGTAGACAGCAATAAGGCCTCCCCTGAGCCTCCTCTTCTCCAGGCTAAACAATCCCAGCTCCCTCAGCCTCTCCTCACAGGGCTTGTGCTTGAGGCCACTCACCAGCCTCGTTGCCCTTCTCAGGGCACGTTCAAGAGTCTCAATGTCCTTCTTAAATTGAGGGGCCCAGAACTGGAGACAGGACTCAAGCTGTGGCATAACCAGTGCTGAGTACAGGGCAACAATGACTTCCCTGCTCCTGCTGGGCACACTATTCCCGATGCAGGCGAGGATGCCATTGGCCTTCTTTGCCACCTGGGCACACTGCTGCCTCATGTTCAGCCTACTATCAACCAGGACCCCCAGGTCCCTTTCTGTTTGGCTGCTCTCCAGCCACTCCAAACCCAGCCTGTAGCACTGCATGGGGTTGTTGTGACCCAAGTGTAGCACCCAGCACTTGGACTTGTTGAATGCCATACTCTTGGACTCTGCCTATCTGTCCAGCCTGTCAAGCATCTGGAGAGCCCTTTTACCCTCTAACAGATCAACACCTGCCCCAAGCTTGGTGTCATCTGCAAATTTACTGATGACTGACTCTATCTCCTCATCCAGATCATCAATAAAGATATTGAACATGATGGGCCTCAGAACTGATCCCTGAGGGACACCACTAGTGACTGGCTGCCAGCTGGATGTGGCACCATTCACCACTACTCTCTGGGCATGGCCCTCCAGCCAGCTCCTAACCCAGCACAGAGTGCTGCTGTCCAAGCCACAGACTGCCAGCTTGGTCAGGAGTTTGCTGTGGGGGACAGTGTCAAAGGCCTTGCTGAAGTCCAGGTAGACTACATCAACAGCCTTTGCATTTCATTTGTTAATCCCCAAACAAATCTGGCTACAATTGATACAACTTAGTAAAATAGAATATATTTAGTAGTCACAGAGAAGGTTATTAATAGTTATTAGAAGCGTATATTGTACAGTCCTAGCAGCCTCCTCTCTTTGCAACATTAAACATTTATAAGGCTAGAATTTTTAATGTGGAAAATAATGCTTCATTCATATACATCAGAAAAATCTATGGATGTATTTAAGTTTCTAGTCAGGCTACAATTACAAAATAATATTTAGTTACTGCCATTATGTGTGGTAACTATCTGTGACTATTTAATTTCTGATAGAAATCAATAAATCCTTTTCACAATGAAAGATTTCTTGGGTGACAGGTTGGACTTGGATGATCTTTGAGGTATCTTCCAACCTTTCTGTTTCTATGATTCTACGATTCCACACAAAGTGATATTTACTACTTATTAAAACTCTACTAAGTCACCCAAACATTGTGCCAGGATGCTTTATGGAGATACAGGGTACTGGCACACAATGGCCTAGTGAAGTGTATGTGTGTTATGAAAGTGTGGTTATTATATATATTTAATAGGAAGAAAAATTAATAAAAGTATCAGTAATTTTATTAATAAAAATATCCCATGGAAAATATTAATAAAACCTATTTACTGGTTCGAAATATTCAGTTGTGGATCAGATACCTCACCAGCAGGAACATGTAACAATTTAAACATTAGCAAAAATCCAGAAACAACAAACAGTAATTTAAACTGAAAAGGAAAAAAACCAAAAAACAGAGAAGAACATTGGCAACATGCCAGCTTTGCCCACAAGGTGGGGGGACTCTAGAATTCTATAGGGTGATGAATCTTTTAATAGATGCTTATAAAGTTTTGTAGATTACTCATTGCAAATCACTTTAGTCTAGTGCATTCAGTTACAACATTTATAATCCACAGATGATGGTACCATGCAGCACACGTGGGGATTTAAACAAAACCAAAATGGTGTCTGTGGTGAAGAGGTTATTAATTTATGGATTATGAAATATGAATTATGAAAATATTAGTTTTATTAATTATAGAATTATCAATAACCTATGAATCACCAACTTATATATGTGTTCTAGTGCACGTTCGTGAAATAGATTCCACAAATGGCTTAGTATTATGATTAGAACTTAACTGAACTAATTACAAATTATTTCTGTATTTATATACAAGAAGGGTGCAGTTCCGCCGCTTGGTCACTAGATGGCGACTCGGCGGAACTCGGGCGGCTTCTGATCGAGTTGAAGACAAAGCTTGGTCCTGGTCGGGGCCGGGCCGCAGGGTCAGGCTCGCACGGCAGGGCGGGACGACGATTGCTGGCAGGCTGACTTGGGGAACACAGTAGCAACGAAGCTGCAGGGCCAGCCCGTGGGGCTGGTAGGGCTGTTCCCGGGACGGAGTCGGCCCTCAGAGTCGACTCGCACAGCATGGCGGGGCGACGGTTGCCAGCAGATTCCCGGGGCTGAGGGATGCAGCCTTGGAGAGAGAATGTGGCTGCGTCAGGCGGCGGCTCCTCTCGTTTACTGAGCTTAAAGGAACAGCAGGACCCTCGAAGTGGTCCTGGGTTCAGGTGCAGTATAAGCACGAACGATGCTTTGGCTTGTCCTGAGATTTAACAGGGCTCAGAGCAGCACACGTGGCGCTCTTCTCTCCCACTATAGCAGGGCTAGGCAACTGTGCGGACTACCAGACTTGGTCAAGTCCTTTCTCCCCGGCAACTGGGCAGATCTTACCCTCGGGGGTTAATCCAGTCCTCCGGTGGCATGGTGCGGCTCTCCCGGTCGATACGACTGGCTGTGGTGACGCTGGCTCCTCAGCTCAGCGCAGCGTCCTCCTCTGTGGAAATAATCTTCCAACTGCGTCTAACGATGCGGAGGCTTTTAGTATGCGTGCATGTATGACAGAAGCTAGACAACGAGCTCAATGGCAGAGGCCGCTGCTCGAAGGGTTACACTCTCGAGCCAGCACAGAAACAAAGTGGAAGAGGAGGGCAACGGTATTACCAGCTGGGGTAATACTTACAGGGTCCCTCGAGGCTGGGTTTGACCAATGGGCACTCTCATAAACAACTAGCTTCAGCCTATGGGAAAGCATGAAGCTAGAATTCTCCCATATTTGGTGTTTGCACAAGCACAGCATGCGCTGGGTGCGTGCTGGCCTGGATAATGCCTTGGCTTTTGTCTTCCTCCTAAAGGAGGGGGAGCTTGCCCACATGCTGGGACGAGATTCAGTATCTGGGCATAATATGCCTTCACCACAGTGTCAAACAGGTGAAAGCTGCAGGAACACAGTTTCACTTTCTGTTGGATTCTGCAGCTTGTTGCTGAGGCATATATAGGGTTTATCTCTGAAGGCTTTATAGCCGAAAGCTTTGTAGAAAAGAAGTTGCTGCCAAGGCTTGCGGGGCTTGTCAGCTTTGTAGCTTTGCCTGTTTTGGAGAGGTTCTTCAGCTGCAATCTTTGCAGAGGTTCTTGTTGCTTCTTCCAATAAAACAAAACTGTCCCAGGGTCTTGGCTCCTCTGGGGTTCATCTCTCAGCCCAGCAAGACATCTGTTTGCTCCTGGGCTTTACAACGCTTTACAGTGAGGGGCCTTGCAGTCTTTCTGGGTAAACTGAACCACAGCCTGGATTCCAAATTGCAAGGCAAGCAAGGCTTGGCTTCTTGGGCTTGCAGGCTCGTTGCTTCTCCCAGATCTTAGACAAGACAAGGCAAGGCACTCACTCTTTGGGCTGGTATTTATAGATTTCCTGAGACAATGATGGCCAATGGCAACAAAGATTAAGACATAGAAACCTGATACTTTAACCTATAGAATCAGTTTTCTCTAAACGTGGACAAAGGCACAAACACCTGTCCCACTTGGACCCCAGGGCATGTTCAGACAAGCCTGGGCAATCTCCTGAAAAACAGACCTCCTGGCTCCTGCCCCATTGTCTGGTTTGGGGCATTTTTGAGGCTTTTGTCCCTTCAGGACAATGTGCTTGTTTGACCATGGTTCAGCATGTGTTGTTTTATTCTGTACCATTACCAACAGTAGTCTTGCACAAGTTCTCTTGGTTTTGAAATTTTTATTTAAAAATCTGTCTAATGCTTGTAAGGACTTGCTCTGAATATGGATGACCATAACTGTAGAACCAAATGGACAGACTGAACTAATGTTATTATTAATCAGCACAGCCTAACAGTCTAAGTGACAGTAGGTATTGTAGAAAAAAACCCAACAACACAGAAAACAAGATTACAGCTCTGGAGAACTGCCTATGTAGACAACTTATCAAAAATAATATTGACTTTGGTCCAGTGCTTGTCCAGACTATGAAGTATGCCCTGCTAACAACTACCCAGCTCTTTCAGGAACATGTTTTTAGTGTAGATAAAGAGGCCATATGGCATTGCATGCAAAGGAAGCCTAGTGAACTTCGAAACAAATTTGTGGGAGTGATCTTTCATGCATTTTCTTCCTGTCAAATTTCCTTTTCTAGGGGGAAGATTTGCATGCTACAGAATCATGGTCACTCTTCCCAATGTTTGAGACCAATTTCCCTGTCAGTCAGTATTCCTTTGTTTAAATTGTTAAATGAAGACATAAACATTGCTGACTATTGTTTAAAAAAAGGCAAGACCGGAAACAATCGAACAAAATAACTGAAGACCTTACTATTGTATGTTATATTGCTCTGCAGTATAGTTTCTTAACAAATTCTTCATTTTGGTATCAATGGACAACTAAAATATGCTGCGTATCACTACTTCTAATTTCAAATGCTAAGTAATTCCCCAACTATTTTTCTACTTTTCAGCTGGCCACTTCACACTAATAAAAATTATTGATAAATTTAATCTCCTTCTGGTGGTCTACACATGAAATTTAGACAAGCCACCTGATCTCATAACTCCTGAAGGCACAACCCTGAGCTCTATTCTTGACCAATACCTACGACTGTTGCAGTGTTGTGCTTGACCTAAATTATGCTGCCTAGATGGCTAAGAATGCATCATTATGTCTTCTACAAATTTCTTCACAAAGTGCAAAATAACTCCAAACTGATTAATTGCTTAGCAAGCTGAATAATTCTGGTTTTTTTCATTCTGAACAGCACATGCTACATGTAGCAAAGGCAATTCTGAAACTGAGGAGACATTTTGTAGAAGAACCTAACTTACTTAAAAAAAATTTTTTTAAAAAATGCACAGAACAAATGCTATAGCCACTGAAAAGCTGGTACCGGATTATAGGGCTTGCCATTGCATAAAATGCTTTTGCACATCCGTTAAATCACACTGAACTTGCCCTGTAAGCACAGCACAGATCATAGATTCATACAATGGTTTGGGTTGGAAGGGACCTTAACGATCATCTACTTACAGCCCTCCTGCCACAGGCATGGACACCTTCCACTAGACCATGTTGCTCAAGGCCTCATCCAGCCTGGCTTTGAACACCTCCATGGAGGGAGCCATCCATGACGTAACCCAGAGTTCCAGTGGCTCACCACTCTCATTGTAAAGAATTTCTTCCTAATATCCAGTCTAAATCTACCTTCTTCCAGCTTAAAGCTTCCCTCTTGTCCTATCACTGCAAACCATTGTAAAACATTTCCTTCCTGGCTTTCTTGTTGGTCCCCTTCAGGTACTGGCAGACTGCTCGAAGGTGTTCCTGGAGCCTCCTCTTCAGTCTGAACAGTCCCAGATCTTACAGCCTGTGCTCCAGCCCTCTGGTTGTATCTGTGGCCCTCCTCTGAATCTACACTAACAGTTCAATGTCCCTCTTATTCTGGGAGCACCAGAACTGGATGCAGTACTCCAGGTGGGGTCTCATGAGAGCAGAGTAGAGAGGGAGAATCCTGCTGGACATGCTTCTTTTGAGCCAGCACAGGGTACGGTTTATCCTTCTAGGCTACAAGCACACATTGCTGGCTCATGTTGAGTTTTTCATCAACTGGCACCCCTAAGTCCTTCTCTTCAAAACTGCTCTTGAGCCACTCACCCAGCCTGTATTTGTGCTCAGGACTGCCCCCACCCAGGTGTAGGACCTTGCACTTGGCCTTTTTGAACTTTTTGAGGTTGGCTTGGGCCCATCTCTCCAGTTTGTCAAAGTCTTTCTGGATGGCATCCCTTCCCTTCAGAATGATAACCACACAGATTGGTGTCATCCACAAACTTGCTGAGGGTGGAATCAGTTCCACTGCCCATATCACTGACAAAAATGTTACACAACACTGGATTCCTGGGGGATGCCACCTGTCACTGGTCTCCTTTTGGACACTGAGCCATAGAACACAACTCAGAGTGCAGCCATCCAGCCAATTCCTTATACAGCAAATGGTCCATCCCTCAAGTCAATTCTTTTCCAATTTGGTGACCAGCATGTCATGCAGGATGGTGTCAGATGCTTTACACAGTTCTAGGAAGATGACATCAGTTGCTCTTGCCTTACCCACTGATGCTGTAACTCCATCAACGAAAGCCACCAAATTTGTCAGGCATGATCTGTCCTTAGTCAAGCCATGTTGGTTACCACCAACTACGTTTTCTTCATTTTCTGTATGCCTTACCAGAGATGTCCAGAGAATCTGTTCCATGATCTTGGCAGGCAGAGGTGAGACTGACTGGCCTATACTTTCCAGGGTCTTCCTTTTTTACTTTTTTGAAGATGAGGTTTGTTTCCCCTTTTTCAGTCAGGGACTTCACTAGATTGCCATGAATTTTTGAATATGACAGACAGCGGTTTGGTAACTTCATCTGCCAGCTTCCTCAGGACCTGTGGGTGGATCTTTTTGGGAATCTGGACTGGCCTATCTTCAGGTTCTTTAGATGGTCTCAAACCTGATCTTCACTTATGGTGGGGTGGATTTTCCTTTTCCCACTCCCCACCTGTGTATTCTGGAGCTTAGGCAGTGCAGCTAGAGCATTTGCTGGTGAATATTGAAGCAAAGTAGTCACTGAGTACCTCAGCCTTCTCCATATCTGTCATGATCAAGTCTCCATTTTCCTTATGGAGAGGTCCCACATAGTTCCTCACCTTCTTAGGTTAGATATTCAGGAAAACTTCTGTAAAAAAAGGGTTATCAAGGACTGGAACAGGCTGGCCATGGAATTGGTTGAATCACCATCCCTGGATGTATTTAAAAGTCATCTAGATATGGTGCTCAAGGAGATGGTGTAGTTATGGCCCTGGCAGAGTTAGATAATGATCAGACCTGATAATCTGGAAGGTCTTCTCTGTGATAGTTTGTACTCACATCACAGGAAAGTTGACGCAAAAACTGTCTCTAGACATGGCTGATTCATATGCTCATTTGCAGTTTTAGGGAATACTAGTGGCCCTGTGTTTTGTTTAAAATATGCATGTTCTCCAAATACTGCCTGGTCTCAAATTCCAGTTTTGTGCTCTGAGTTGTGGGTATACATCAGCTGGCACTCAAATATACATATTTCAGAAGTACAAAATGAATACAACTGCAAGCCTGCTTTCTTCAATGATACGAAGAACAGCACTTATGTTCATGCGTAGGATGAATAATCCAAATCAATATCAGCTTTTACTTGAAGCCTTAATCATACAAGTGGTGACATGAGTCATCTTTTAAAATTTTATAGTCTGTATTTATACAGTCCAGCTGGAGAGATCACTGCTATAATGGACAAAACACAGATGACTGCCTTATCTGTTGTATTAAAGTATATAGCTAAAACCACGGCAAGCTTACTTTCATGAAAGTGTACTCTAACCATATTATTATAAGGTTGAGAAAGCTGCCCCCATTAATTTTCAGAAACTATGTTATCTTAGAATGAATTCACCAGGAGTTGAAAAAAACCCTACTGTTCTAAGTATATACATAGAAAACAAAAACAGAGAGAGAAGAAGGTCAAAAAGGCACATTTAAAAATGGTACTACAAAACATTCTGTTCCTGGCTAATACTAGTGCCTTTCAGTGTTCTGTTACAATCTCATGGATTTTTTTCCAAGTGCCCACCTAATCAGATGTGTTATTTGTCCAGAGAAGGACAACAAGGCTGGGGAGAGGCCTTGAGCACAAGCCCTACGAGGAGAGGCTGAGGGAGCTGTGATTGTTTAGCCTGGAGACGAGGAGGCTCAGAGAAGATCCTTATTGCTGTCTACAACTACCTGAAGGGTTGTTGTAGCCAGAAGAGAGCTGGTCTCTTCTCTCAAGCAACCAGCACCAGAACAAGAGGACACAGTCTCAACCTGCACATGGGGAAGTTTAGGCTCGAGGTGAGGAGAAAGTTCTTCACTGAGAGTTGTTCGCCATTGGAATGGGCTGCCCAGGGAGGTGGTGGAGTCACCATCCCTGGAGGTGTTCAAGAGGGGATTGGACGTGGCACTTGGTGCTGTGGTTTAGTCATGGGGTCTGTGGTGACAGGTTGGACTTGGTGATCTTTGAGGTCTCTTACAACCTTGGTGATTCTGTGATTCTATTTTAAATCTCCAAGACACAAAGATGCTACACAAATGAGGACACAAACTGTTATTTGGAATCTTATGTTCTTAAAATAATAGAAACACTAGAAAAATGGTCATTCTGAAGTTTGCACTCTTGTTCTCGGTGACACTAAATATAGTATATTTTATCAAATTAGTAGAATGAAGACTGGTTTAGAGAGCAACTTGCAATAACCTGGTTTCGTTCAGTGGGCATAAACAAAAAAAAAAAAAGAGTGATGATACTCTGGAACTAGCTTTGCATGTCTTAAAACCTAGGTGTAAATAGTAGCATGCCATAATAAAAAATCCTTCTCCCAGGCCAATTTGTCCTGCTGAAAAAAACATGGAAAAGCAGAGATAACTAAATCTCCTTGAATATCATACTAACACGTTCATACAGTTTAAGGGCCTAATGTACTATATTCTTGTTCTCTGGAAACATTATTATGGTCTAAAGATGAAGCAAGCCCATCATCTTGAAATACCAGTTCTATTAGAAGTCTCTCAAAGGCACTTTCGGACAAAGAATTAAATGAAAAAAACAACTGCAGTCTGTCTTTTCTGGAGAAGACATACAAATAACACTCACCACTGTGGCAGAGTATCTACTTACTTTTCATCCCAAACGTGATCACCTCTGTGGAAGATAACTAGGTTATTTTCAGTATCCAGCGCCAACCCAGAAACTTGGCCTAATATGAGGTCTAAGCCAGGCCACTCCAGAACCTCTTCTATGTGAAAATCTGATGAAAGAGAAAAACAAACAAGAGACATAAATTTATGTAGCTTATCTATTAAAAAAACTCCATGGTTAACTGGCATTTGGTATAGACTGTTGGGACATTTTCCTACATGCAGTATTTCCAGTAATGCATTGCACTTTAATTTGAAACATAGTTTCATTAAAGCATGCACAAGCACTGACATCCTGCTACATACAGCATGACAGAAACTTAAAAACTGATGTATTCCATTATTTCCCCCTCCTTATAAGGATACAAACACAAACTTTTTTTAGGAGATCTGTGAATACTTTGCACATTGAAAGACTGCTGAAATGTATAACTAATGTCCTAAATAAGCAGGCAAATTTAAGTATTTACGTTTTTTTTGCAAAAAATGCAAAATCAAGACTATGAATCACTAAAACAGCTACAGATCAGAAGTGGCTGATCCATGACTTTTTTTTTTTAAAGTTTTTTAAGACTAAGAAAATAAAAACAAGGAAGCTAGATAAACAGGAACAAGAAGCAAATAAAACATTAGTTCAGTGAACTTTGCCTATGACATTTCTTATGGCAAACACATGCATTAGTTCTGGGTAGTGGTATTATCCTAATCCAAATACTATAGGCATGAATAGGAAATAGATGTCTAAATCTGAATGAGATAAAAGGGTAACATTACCATTGTTGATGCTGTAACACATTGTTTTTAAGAAAAATAGATAGTTTTTGAATAATGTAAATCTGATTTTCACACTAAACAGCAAAGGATTCAGTAAGCAAACTAAAAAGTCAGATCCTTCTTGTGTTTGTCTTAGAAACTCCCCAATTAAGGGACACAAATTTGGATTTCACTTAAAGTTAAAAATACAGAAATGTTTATTTTGATGTCTGTTTTATATAAAAATAGACTTACAGTGATTAAAGGCATGAACAAAATTTCAAAAGTTACAGAGCACTAGCTACAAGGATTAGTTTTTGCCAAACATAGACTGCTTAAATGCTATTTGGAAGAGGTTGGTCTGGGCTGCTCTGGCTTCTATTGAGACATTTGGACAATACTGTCCAAATTTTAAAAAATCTTAAAATGCCTTCTACATGTTAGGAAATCCATCACTCTTTCCTTTCAGAAATTAATTTGTTCAGCATAATTCAGGTATTCCTAATGCAGACTTTCTATATAGGTACGTATACCCAAATTGAAGGTGAATAGAAAATAATTTCTTTGCAGTTATGTGAAACTGGAGCTGTCTCACTATAATTCAATGTGTACAATAGCATCATGCTGTGCTTTGCAGTTCTTTCAGTTTACTCAAAGTTTGTGTGTTTTCCTGAGATCTTAAACTGAGGTACCATCTAGGCAGATGAAATATGTATCCCCATTCACAAAGCACCAGGGCATCAGTGCTTTGAAACAAGGCAGACAACAGACCTTAACACACAGCAACAAAAGAGTTTTAGAGGCTTCAGATACAATTGAACTTTTAACTGAAAGGAGAACTGAAAAGGGAAACAATGCCCCAAATCTTCAGGTCACCTGTGCAACCCATCTGCTCCAATAAACATCCGCACCCCACACCCCTGCTTCCCATTTCACTTGCAAGACATAGTCTCAGGAGTAACTGTAAGGATGTAATGGAGGGAAAAACATTTGCTGCGAACTATAAAATCACTGCTGAAAACCTACCACAGGCTAGGAGATACTTAACCTTTGTAGTTTGTACATAGAGCAGGCACCAGAGAACCTTTTTAGGCTAAGACACAAGCCTAAGACAATCAGCAGCTGCAGTGAATCCTAGACAGCAATCAGAAAATTCTAAAATAAGAAACTATGCTGTAGCAATTTTAACTGAACAAAAGCTCAAAGCTAAAGGAAAAAAATTGGCTGGTGCCCCATCACTAGTGGTGTCACCCAGGGTTCAGTACTGGGGCCTGTCCTCTTCTTCAACATCTTTATTAATGATCTGGATGAGGATTGAGTGCACCCTCAGGAAGTTTGCAGGTGACACCAAGCTGGCTCTGCCAATCTGCTGGAAGGTAGGGAAGGTTTGTAATGGGATCTGGATAGGTCAGATCGATGTGGCAAGCCTAACTGTATGACGTTCAACAAGGCCAAGTGCCAGGTCCTCCACCTGGGTCACAACAACCCCATGGTAAGCCACAGACTTGGGGATGTGTGGTTGGGAAGATGCGACTTGGAGAGGGACCTGCAGGTATTGGCTGATAGTCAATTGAACATGTGTCAGCAGTGCACCCATGTGGCCAAGAAAGCAAGTGGCATCCTGGCGTGTACTAGAAACACTGTGGCCAGCAGGAACAGGAAGGTGATCATCCCCCTGTACTCAGCACTGGTGAGGCCAGACCTTGAGCACTGCATACAGTTCTGAGCCCCTCACTACAGGAAGGATATTGAAGTGATGGAGTGTGTCCAGAGAAGGACAGTGAGGCTTGTGACAGCCTGGAACACATGACATATGAGCAGTATCTGAGGGAGCCAGGGTTGTTCAGTCTAGAGAAGAGGTGGCTGATGGGTAACCTTATTCTCTAGAACTACCTGAAGGCAGGTTGGATCAAGGAGGGGGCCAGCCTCTTCTTGAGGACAAGCAACAGGACTAGAGCAAACGGTTACAAGCTGCACCAGGGGAGGTTTAGCCTGGATATTAGGAAGTATTTTTTCACTGAAAGGGATATGAAATGCTGGAATGGTCTGTCTGGGGCAGTGGTGGAGTCACCATCCCTGGAGGTGTTAAAGCAGGTGTGGACCTGGTGCTTAGGGACATGGTGCTTAGGTACATGGTCTAGTTTTGACACTTTGGTGCTGGGTTGAGGCTTGGATTGGGTGACCTTTGAGGTCTCTTCCAAGCAGATATATTCTGTGATTCAGTGAATAGCCATTAAAAAAACCTTACACATATTCATAGTTCTGTACCATTCAGTTGGTCACAGAAAGTTCAGTAATTTACATGTGCATGGATGTAAGGATTTTGAAAGGAACAAATGGCTGGCAATTCAGGGTTTATTTCTTCATTTGCTCATCCCATCTCAGTTTTAAATTAACTTGCATAAAATTCATGTACATTTAATGTTACCGTGCCACTCAGCCTCTAAGCCTTTTCCAAAAAGCTACAAAAATAAAAAAGCTAAACACAAAAAGCCCTCATTTTGGCCTCGTTAAATTCAGTCTCTCAAAAGGTGACCAACATTTTAAAAAATGTCCTTAATAAACTTAGATTTCACTTATCTAAGGCTGTTAATTCTCTACAAACTAATTGGTCCATGCTTACAGATGAAGTTAAAGCAAATTACTTTTCTCTATTAAAGTGATTTACAACTTAAACCAACCAGAAAATCTACCAGTTTTGAGATTTTTAAACTAAATACCAGATCCTCTGCCTTGGAATTTGGACTAATTCCTTTCATTGATAAGCCTATATAGAATTACATAAATGTAGAACATGCAAATGAGCCTCTAATCTCTCTCTATGCTAAAGAAAAAAAGCCTTATTTATTGGGGAAAAAATTCAGTTTACTATGCAGAAATCCTTCAAAGCTCTTGCCTATTTTTAACTTCACAAATTTTAGTCTGTTGCATTTACTACCTGGCACCAAAGCAGTCATTTAAATCTGGACAAATGTTAAGTAAGTAATGCACAAAAGGAGTTTTAAAAATTGGAAAACTACAGTTTGCCTTATTTAGGAGGAGTAATTGTGCTGGCTGTAGTAATGCTGAACATCTTGCCTGATTACTGACTAGGCTCAGGGTAACAAGGCAGTGCAGGAAAAGCAGTATAGTTGTAACACTTGTAATAACCTTACTTAATGTATTGGTCACTTGCTATTTCAAGCTAGTTACATGTTAAAAAACTGTAATATTTACAAGACTAAAAATATTAAACTATTTTATTTTTCATACTTTTTAAACAGTTAAATGAAATTAACAGTAACTACAGTCTTAAGACATATTGATACTTTTTTAAAGTCAGTATAATAAAGAATCTTATGAAGGACATACACTTTTTTATTAAATCAAGAGAAGTTAAAACACTTTATGTTCCATTTCTTCACCTGAAGATGAAAATTCTGTTATGGAAGGTTTTGTTCTCCTACTCTGTATACATTTCCCAAAACAGAAACTAAATGTGTTTAAATATTTTATTGTTATAAAGGTTCTTTTGCCAAATGCGAAGCTGAAATGCTTTTGCAGTTCAGAATTTCTGTAGCTAGCAGAATCACAAATGTTGAAAACAACCTAACCCACAGTGTGCTCTTGTGGCCAACAAGGCTGATGGTATCCTGGCATGCATTACTAAAAGCATGACCAGCAGGTCAAGGGATGTTCCCATCTCTCTTTGCTCTGCCCTGGTAAGGTGACTTCTGAAGTACTGTGTCTGGTTCTGACCAGCATCTGTCTTCAAGGAAAGCCTGAGAGACCTGGGGCTCTTTAGCCTGGTGAAGACTGAGAGAGTATCCTATCAATGCATGTAAACATCTAAAAGGCAGGTGTCAATAGGATGGGTCCGGGCTGCTTTAGGTGAAGGGGCTGAACTAGATGATTGCAGGAGGTCCCTTCCAACCCCTAACATGCTGGGATTCTGTGACAAGGCTAATTAGGATAATTTCAGTTTTCCTTCTTGCTATGACTCGGAACTGCATCATATGAGAGTCCATTTATTAATTAGTATTTGACTAATAAATTCCCTTAAAATTAATATGCAGCTACTGAAGTAGCTGACCAAATGCTTTCTGTAGTTAGAATTCATGTGATACGGTGTGCCAACTAAACCTTTTATTTGGTTCACTGACACTCACTCCTCTGGATGACTTAAAACAGAAAGGAAATTTCTTTTTTCACCTCTGTATACCACATGGTACTAGTCTGAATTGAACAAACTTTTTGCAGAAATGATGTACACGTTACTCTTCCAAGTGTTTAACTGAGGTGTCACTTATGGAATTGTTTATTACTTACACTTACATCAGGCACACTGCAACATCTCACCTGGGTTTTTTGCCTCTATGCCAATAATCTGACAGATTCTCATTTAACTGACTAGCATAACACAACACTGGAAAGTCCTCATTTTTCTTTTTTTTTTTTTTTTTTAAACACAAACCCAAATTTTGCTGAATCTGAATACTGTGAGAGAATACCATGTAAGTGAAGATATTTTGAATGGAAATAAAACTCAAATAGATTATGAATGACATATGCATGTGTACAAGAGTACTTGGAAAAATCAAGCCAGCTGCTTGCAACATAAATGCAAGCATGTGCTGCTACAGCTTATGCATACAGATGACTTTCATGCAGACATACCAGTTTCTTTCATGAGATACTCATCACATGCTGCATTTAACTGGCTTTCCACATTAGCAAATAAGACTAAGCACAATCAATATCACAGAGACCAAAATACAAGTAAAACAAACACAACACTTTCAGGGTTTCTGCTGTCATAGAAACCTGAAGGGAATGAATTATAATTCTAATATAATACAAGAGCCTGTGAAAGAATGTTCAGATAGCCATGCCCAATTTGAAATAAATATACAGAAAATTTCAGTTCTAGAATTTTTTTTTAGGATGAACCTGAATGAGAGAATAAATGTCTGACAGGATTACAACAATAAATCTTGTAAAATCCTGTACCTGAAAAACCAAGGTACTCAGAAAACTCATAACATGCACTGATTATGTCAGTGACCATTTTATAGTAGTTACTTGTATTAAGGAAATTCTTCACTTCCCATCATTACTGCATCTTGTGTTTACTTTTTTTAGCATAATCGATATCACGTAATTAATGGAAAGTCTTGAAAATAGAAAAATTCTCCATGTTCCAAGAATGTACTAATATTGTGCCATTGGCATACATTACTTCTAACCCATGGAAGAGGAAAGAACCCCACCGAAATACCTCTAAAACAGAGGGAGAACATTTCCATAATTAGGAAAAGCATCATGTAAAATACTTCCAAGCACCAACTGATATTCCCTTCAGATTTTGCTAATGTGGATCACAGCTCTTGAATTGCATTTCATTGTATAAAATTAACCCCTAACCCACCTCCTGTATGTTCTTTTTCCCAGCTTCCCTCGCCATGTTTAGGCTCTTGTAAAGAGAAATGTCTGCTCTCTGCTGGCCTCAAGGTAGACTCTAGCCTGTGAAATTTGTGAATTCTGTCTCTGATGAGAATAGTATTGTCCCTCTCATCATGATTTGTAATCTCTCTGGCAAGATCCTTCTTTTGGACTACATTGGCAATCTCAGCTACAAGATCTGACTCTGCCTTTTCTGCAGGGTTTTGCTTATGCGCATGCATAGTATCTTCCCTTTCTCCTAGCAGCTTGGAAAGGAGTGAATAGAAATCACCTGTGCAGAAAAGAGAAAAGATAAGAGGAAAGGAGGGAAAAAGCAATTATAACAGATCATGTAGTTTTAGAAAGCTTCATCAAAGTATAATGTAAACAAAGTTATTCAAACGTTGTAAAAAGTAGTATAAGAGGAATGTGTTGCAGCCTCAAGAATTGAACACATCAAATCTCTAGTGTGAAAAGATAGTGACGATAATGTCAAATCTTGATCAACTTTAATTTACATATAAATGTTCCCTCTGTCATCAAAAAATCATTGCCTCTGCCGAGATGTTCTTGGGGACAAACAAACCCAAACCCACACCCTTACCCCTGCAAACAAAACAACAAACAACTCCCCCCAAACATACAAATAAACAAAAAAGAGTGCAAATTGTGGTAAAATAATATTTACAATGGCATTTTGTGGATCTGATAGGCTACTGCAAACTTATTCTAGTTTTATAAAACAAAGAGGTAAAAGTTCTATAGTTTTATCATTTTTTTCACTTACGATTTTTCTTTTTTTTTTTTCATTTACAAAGACAACAATAGTCATGATACATTTAAAAGCATTTTTTAAAAATAATCTGTCGTCACATAAAAAGTGTGGCTGTTAGAAAACAAACTTTCATATTTGCAAACAGATTCTATAGCACATACTGTAGAAAGAAGGCACACTAGCAGAATGGGGTGTCCTACCCCTCTTCTTACTCCAGACTGTAACACTCCTTAGTCACAGTATCACCTGGCACTGCAGAGAACAGTATTTTCTCAAGCTGCTTGCTAGCAACACAGTCGTCATTACAGCTTTTTTAGACACCAGCAAGCACTTCAGTAAACTCAAGATAAATAGCTCAAGTAAAGAACTGAAAATCAGATATGCAAATTCCAGAACCAGAACTTTCTTAACAAAATATTCAAACCACTTGAACAGGTTTTGATGAAGTCAGTGTTCAATTATTTTTGCAGGATTGAATAAAGCTGTGGCATAATCACAAGTATATGCTTCTCCTTGGATTCTCTGCTAACCCACAGTCTCTGCAGTTGTCAGGAATTTAGAAACAAGTATCTTGTCTGTGAGAAACTATTATCAGATCTGTTAAATACAACTGTACTATTTCAGGGGAAAGAGGCATTAAATATTTATGGAAGTAGATATACTACTTTTAATACAAGTAGACATATTTCTATTTAGTACAAATCACTCATAGTTAAGAATTTGTATTACGATAGGATATATAAGGCATTTTTTAGAAAGCAATACTAGAAGTAATGAAGCTTTCAACAATATAAACTCCACCCAGAACCAGAAATCATCACTTGCAGCCTGGCACAGAAGAAGCCGAATCTTTTGGAAATGACCTTTAGAAGATTTGTCATGTTTATAAATAGTCCTGGTTCAATTATTTGGGTAGGATTCCATTCCTTGCACTTGGAAATTAAATTTCCCAGATGAAATTTTGCATCCCACCACTGATTCAGAAGAAAACCAACTGTTCAAAAAGTAAGATACAAGAGAAGTTCTGGATTCAAACAATATTTACTCTGAGAAAGGTTTATAATTGCATTAATCAAGTTCAGCAGCCTCTACTTAAAACATCCAAGAACTGGTGCTGATGCATGAATGCATATGGAATTTCCTTAGGAAATATGGAGTATGAAGATACTCCCCACTGGCCCGAACTGTACTATTGCATAATTAAAAACATTAAACAAGTTTCCTGTGTCCAGATATTTTGAGTTTATCCATGGCTAGAGATCTGCAGATGGGCAAAGCCCGTAGACTCCCGCAGACTTCTCTATATGGAATCATTTCCAGCAGAAAGATCTGAATGGTAAAAGCAGTGTTCTGTCCAGTGTAACTGCAAAGAGTCTTCCAAAGCCAGGAGGTCTGGTGCTATTTTAAATTGAAGACCTTTTAAAGACAACTTCAGTGACCTTTGCCCAGGTCACTCTTTCCTAGGTCTGCCTCAACAATCTGATTAATTTACTTGTAATTCTTGATCACAAGAGTATGCTACAGTTTGTATAAAGGTTTCAGGTCCCTAACTCACAACTCTTGCATTTTATTTCTGTTGCGCAATAATTGCAATACAGTTAGTTGACTTACTCCCTGAATAAATATTGTGTGTTGATTAAAAAAAAACAACAACCAAACAACAAAACAAACAGCTTGGACTTCAGGATGCCTAGAAATTACTAGAAAAAGACACAGGTGAATGAACAGTTAGCTTTTGTTGAAATAACTGATGTCTATAAGACCAGTCATACAAAAGATGGCTGATAAGGTTAGTTTCAGAAAGAAAAAAGGATAGTAAAATGCACTTCTTATGTCTAAGCTATCAGGACACTTCTCGTTATGTGATACAGAAAAACATGGTTGATTACAAATACCTACATTTTATTCACTTCTGAAAGAAGTGATAGCTGTCAGGACCAACATCTCCAGCATGAAACAATGCACAAGCATATACCAGTAATTTTAAACTTAATTAATACAGTGGTCATACATTAGGAAAATTCTTTTACAGAACAGTGTTTTGGAAAACTGCAATACAAACAGATAAAATCATAACATTGGTGATTTCATTGTAAACTGTGAAATGAACCTCACCTGATATTAAAGGACAGATTATTTTAAAGCTAATAAAAAAGGTTCCACTTTTGACCACCAAGGTCAGGGTAGAATCCTAACAGTGTTGCCTTATTCATGTCCAAAAAAATTAGTATTTTTTTCAGCGCTAGAACCCAATTCCCCTAGTATGCAACAACCAGTTGCTGTGCATGGTCTTTACCCAGCATCAAGATTCTAAGCACCAGTTTCCAGTCTGGACGAATTATCTAGCCATGGTGATGCAGGATCAAGCTATGAGATCCAGAAAGCTGGAATGTGCAGCTGTTATGTATATGAAAATTAATCTTACTGCATTTTAGATAAAAAGATCATTTTGGTCGTGTTTGAGAATTCTCACTCCAGACTACATATTTGTGTCATAATGCCTGTATAGTTTCACTGAGATAGTTCAGGTAAGCAAAAATCTAGAAAGCAGTCCTCTGTGAAGTCTATCTGTGTGTTGCTGCAGCTCAGTTTGTGTGTATGCTTGTGCTAAAAGTGTCCTTGAGCATGTCTGACCTGGCATGGAGCCAGTATGCTGGTCCTTCCAAACTCATGTCTCAGTCTTACTGTGACTGCAGTAAGACATTTTTTATTAGTTGACTTTTTTTTTATTAGTTTGACTTTGTTTCTGAATAAAACAGTGTGTATTCTGAGATGGCATGTTTCTGTCTTATCAGGATGTGCTTCTGCTTAAATGTGTTGTTCAGGGAAAAATAGTCAGTGCTTTGCTTTTTCATAAGTACTGAAATCAGGGTCCAAATGAAAGGGACTCCAACTATTACTTTGCCCCATCTTAAGACTCAGATAATGCCTACAATAATACTACGACAGAACACGCATTTCAGATGAAGAACTGGAAATATGTCTGCAAGTATCACCTTTGAGACGGTGTCATCATGAATAAATGCCTTTCAAATAAAGTGACTAGAATTTGTGGCATAGCTAAACTGACACATTTGATGAACAAGAACTGTATCTGCTTTCAAAGATTTTCTAAGGAGTTCACAAAACTTTCCAGTATCTGTTTCTTCTGAAGTGTAATTCAGCTACTTTTTCTTACTTCTGTACTCTATTTAAGAGGCCTCATATGATCTCTCAGTACAAAACATTTACCTTAAGCCTGAAAACAAGTAAGCATTTTCTCAAGTCTGGCCTTATTCTAAAAATGTCTCTAACACTCCATTCTAGTCATGCCACATCAATCTCTCTCGTCTGTTTCAAGGCTTATCCTTTGCCCACCAACCCAAGAAATGTTAACCACCTAGCAAATTGAACTCATCTCTTTTCTTACAACCACACTCAAACTAGCAAAGGTAAATGATGACAAAACTATTTTAGAAAGTAGTGTAATTCATGGCTACATATGCTGATATAAAATAAAGTCTTACTGGTTGACTCTTCTGCCAGTTTTGCCATGTAATAAACACCATCACAGAAACACACTACACTTAACTACCTGAAAAATCAATGACCTGTTTGCACGCTGATTCTCCTTTCCTCTTCCTAAACACCTACTCTGCAAAAAATTGTAAGCTTCCCTTCTTATTTCCTCCTCTTTCTTCCCCCCCCGCCCCCATTGTTTTCTTTAAGGAAACAAAAGAAATGAGGCAGCTATACTTCCTCCTTTCACTTCAATCCTTTTTCTATTACAAACAAGCTTTGTTCAGTACATTTTTTATTGTAACAAGCTTTTCACAGAAATGCAAAAGTAAACAAAAAACCCTCACACCACCAAACAGACATTTCAGTTTCTCAATGCACAGATTCAGATACACCCAGCAAAGTATTTCTAACAGTGGAACAAGTGCATTGTACAAACATATCTGCATGTGTGTGTGTTCACACTTGCATGCAAATACATCATACAACAACTGAAACTAAATAAAAGATGAGTTAGGCATAGAACATGTAATCATTGGCAGAATTATGTGTAACCATAATTCAGCTCCCATTTTATACGGATTATGCTGTTAATTTTCTTTTACAAAGGAACCTCTTCATAATCAGTACGCATAAAATGTATTTATATTTAACCTCATTCAAAGAATCCCTCTCCAAGCACTACTGAACAAGTGTTTCAACTGAATAGAAAGACTTCTTTTAATGTCTCTATTTCATTATCTCTATTTATGAATGTGTTTAAGATCCAGCTTGGTCTGTGCCACAGGCTGGCTGGCAGAGGGGGACACCCCCATCCATCATCCCTATTAGTCTGTATCAAGTTGCACAGGGCCTTGGGGCCAATAACAATGAGGTGTTTGTGTCATTCACTCTCAGGTTTACCTGACCTTCTCACATGTTCAGATGTTGGGATCCCCCTGTCACACCAGAAATATAGACAGGTTCCACCCCCTCATAGTTTGATGCTATCAAAATACATTGTGCACCTGTATCCACTAAAGCTTTATACTCTTGTCATTTTGACATACCAGGCCATCTGATCTATAGATCTGATCCAATAGATCTGGCTGTCCCTCTCCTCTACCTGGTTAGAGGCAGGGCCCCCTCTAATCCTGATCAGAATCATTTGCATATAATAGGAATGCCTTGGAGGTCTCATCAAGATGATCAGAAGCCGTGTCAATCTGTCTGCTCTTTTTTGGAGATGTCTTCACTGGAAACTGTGGCAGTGTTCCTCTGGAAGGGTTTCCTTGCAATTCACAAACTTGTGCAGCTAGGGCTGAAGTGGAATTTCCATCTCACTCTTTCAGGTTCTCCCACTGGTCACGCACGTAAAACCAGAGGATATGCCATGATATGTACTTCCCAGATTCTCTCTTGAACAGGGGAGCAGGACATGTTCTCTCAGATTCAGTGGACCCTTTAGGACAGCTCCTCCACAACTGAAACACAAGCCCATACATTACAAGAACTTCCCTCATATTGCTGAACCAGGTTAACCATTTCATCCACTGTTTGTCTCTGGCCATCCTTCGTGACCCATGGTGCTGCCCGCAGCGAGTTGGCGTATAATGGTTGTGCAGTTCATAGAAATTTTCTCCACATGGCTGGTGTACATACTCAGGGCCGTAGGCTGAGCATTGTCATTAGTGTCATTATAGAGCAGTTCCAGAACACCTAGTTCACTGAAGTGCTGGATGCCTTTCTCCATCAATCTTTCCAGATGATTCATATCTTCCTTGAAGGGGTACCTATCCCTTACACCTGCTAGAAGTCATCTCCAGAGGCTAAGGTTTTGTACCCATTTTTCAATAACCTTGTCAGTGCCCCCTTCCCTAGGCAGGGATATCAACTGCTTGGCTTCCTTGCCTTCTAATTCTAAACCACTGGTTCCACTATCCCAGCATCGGAACAGCCAAGTGATAATGGGCTCACCGGGATAGTGGCTGTAGCCCGTCCATGCGTCTGACAGCTTGCCCAGAGATGAAGATCAAGTGATTGCCTCTGGCCTTTCCTCTTGTTCCCATCATGGCCCCGGCCTCTGCAAGACAAGCTGTTTTCCTTGTGTATTTCTTTTTCTGTACAAGGGTAGCTGCCGTACCTGTTGGTCTGTTTGTAGGCCCAGAGACCTCCTTTTCTTCTGTATGAGCACTGAGAAGAGTTCTAGAGGCATAGGCCAGGCCCAAACACATTGCAGTGATTTGTAGCTGGCCCAAACACATTGCAGTGTTGGACACACACTGTTGGACACACTCTTCCTAATGCACCTGAATATACTGTTGGCCTTCTTGGCCACCAGGGCACATTGCTGATCCATGGGTAAGCTCTTATCACCCAGGACTCCAAGGTCCTTCTCTGTGGAGCTACTCTCCAGCAGGTCAGCCCCTAACTTGTATTGGTGCACAATGCTATTCCTCCTCAGGTGCAGGACTCTATGCTTGTTCAACTTCATTAGGTTTGTCTTTGCCCAGCTCTCCAGTCTGTCCAGGTCTCAGTGAATGACAGCATAGTCCTCTGGTGTGTCAGCCACTCCTCCCAGTTTTGTATCATCATCAAACTTGCTGAGGGGCACTGACTTTTCATCTTTCCCTTGGTAAATCCATGCTGGCTACTCCTGATAACCTTCTCTTCCTTCAAGTGCTTAGAGATTACTTCCAGAACGAGCTGCTCCATCACCTTTCCAGGGATGGAGGTGAGGTTGACAGGTCTGCAGTTTCCTGGGTCCACCTTCTTGCCCCTTTCGAAGACTGGAGTGACACTGGCTCTTCCCCAATCCTCAGGCACCTCTCCTGTTCCTCATAATCTTTCAAAGATGATGGAAAGGATTGAGCAACATCAACCAGCTCTTTCAGCACTCATGGGTGCATCCTATCAGGGCCCATGGATTTATGTATGTTCAGCTTACTCAAATGATTTCTAACCCAATCCTCACTGACCAGTGGAGAGTCTTCCTACTTCCAGAGTCTGAGCTTTCAGGGGAGTGGTTTTAGCAGTAAAGCCAATGTCTTTCCTAAACTGAGGGGCCCAGAACTGGACACAGTACTTGAGGTGCGGCCTAACCAGTGCAGTGTACAGGGGCAGAATGACCTCCCTGCTCCTGCTGGCCACACTGTTCCTGATACAGGCCAGGATGCCATTGGCCCTCCTGGCTGCCTGGGCACACTGCAGGCTCATGTTTAGCCTACCATCAACCAGCACCCCGAGGTCCCTCTCCACCTGGCTGCTTTCCAGCCACTCTGACCCCAGCCTGTAGCACTGCATGGGGTTGTTGTGGCCAATGTGCAGAACCCGGCACTTGGATGTGTTAAATCTCATGCCGTTGGACTCTGCCCATCTGTCCAGCCTGTCAAGGTCCCTTTGCAGAGCTTCTCTACTCTCCTGCAGATCAACCCCTGCCCCCAGCTTGGTGTCATCTGCAAATTTACTGATGATGGACTCAATGCCCTCATCCAGATCATCAATAAAGATGTTAAAGAGCATGGGGCCCAGTACTGATCCCTGGGGCACACCACTACTGACTGGCTGCCAGCTGGATGTGGCACCATTCACCACCACTCTCTGGGCTCGGCCCTCAAGCCAGTTCCTAACCCAGCATAGAGTGCTGCTGTCCAAGCCACAGGCTGACAGCTTGGCCAGGAGTTTCCTGGGGGGGACAGTGTCAAAGGCCTTGCTGAAGTCCAGATAGACTACATCCACAGCCTTCCCTAAATCCACCAGGCGGGTCACCTGATCATAGAGGGAGATCAGGTTGGTCAGGCAGGACCTGCCCTTCCTAAATCCATGCTGGCTGGGCCTGATCCCTTGGCCATCCTCTAAGTGCTGTGTGATTGCACTCAAGATGACCTGTTCCATAATCTTGCCTGGCACTGAGGTCAGGCTGAAAGGCCTGTAATTCCCTGTCTCATCCAACCGGCCCTTCTTGCGGATGGGTACCACGTTGGCCAGCTTCCAGTCTTCTGGGACCTCTCCAGTGAGCCAGGACTGCTGAAACATGATGGAGAGTGGCTTGGCCAGCTCATCTGCCAGCTCTCTCAGCACCCTAGGATGGATCCCATCTGGTCCCATGGACTTGTGGGGATCCAAGTGGCTAAGCAGATCACCAACTACCCCATTCTGGAACAGAAGAAGACTATGCTGCTCCCTGACTCCTTCTGCCAGCTCTGCAGGTCAGCTGTCTGGAAGACATTCTGTCCTGCTAGTGAAAATTGAGGCGAAGAAGGTGTTAAGTACCTCTGCCTTTTCCTCATCCTTTGTTACAACGTTTCCCTCCGTGTCCACCAAGGAGTGGAGGTTGTTCTTGCCCTTCCTCTTGCTATTCATGTATTTATAGAAGGACTTTTTGTTGTCCTTCACAGCAGAGGCCAGTCTAAGCTCCAAATGTGCTTTTGCCACCCTAATTATCTTCCTACAAGACCTAGCAACATCCTTAAACTTTTCATGGGTTGCCTCACCTTTCTTCCAAAGATGATACACCCTCTTTTTTTCCCTTAGTTCTTTTAGAAGTTCATTACCCATCCAGGCTGGCCGTCTGCCCCGGAGGCTCCTCTTCTGGCACATTGGCACAGCTTGTTCCTGTGCCTTCAAGAGTTCCTCCTTGAAGCAGTCCCAGCTCTCCTGGACCCCTTTGTTTTTAAGGGCTGTTTCCCAAGGAACCTTCTGAGTTAGTTCCTTGAGTAGCCTGAATTCTGCCCTCCAGAAGTCCAGAGTGGAGGTCTTCTTGCTGCCCCTCTTAGCTTGACTGAATACTGAAAATTCAATTATCTCATGGTCACTGGCCCCTAAATACCCTCCAACCACCACATTTCAAAGACAAATGAGAAAGATTTTAAAAATAGGATCTTGTTTCAGCATTTTGTTTCATAGATAAACAAATTCAGTAAAATACACAGATAACAAGGTCCTCAACCAAATGTTAATTTTACTAGTAACATGAGGGTGAAGCAGCTTGTCAGCATAAGTATTTGTAAGTAGCTAGTTCATTCTGCTCTGGAATGGGCTTAAAATTTAATAGTGCATTTTGTTTCCAAAAATTCCATCTTGAATTGACTAAGGCAAGTTTCAAGTATGGAATTGTAAATATTCTCTATAGTAGTTTGTGGTGGGTCGAGAGAGAAGGCCCAGCTTCCCCTCCCCCACTAAGTAGGAATAAAGAGCGATCACAGCTAACTCAGCCGGTGAAGCAGAAGGGAATGATGTATTTACAAAAGCAATTTGGGACTCAGGGAATTTATGTACACAAATATACAAAATTTACAATATATGCAGAAATATACAGCAAAGAAACAAAAAAAGGAACAAGACCCCTGGCAGAGGGGGTTTCCCCCTGTACCCTCTTAACCCCCCTACCTCCCTTTTTCCCCAAAGAGGGTTAGAAAGAGAAAAGGGGAGTTAACGAGGCAGAGGCCTAAAGCAGGATTAATGCTTATTAATGCTTATCTGTTATTTGGCCAGAAGCCCAGAAGCAGACAGCTGGAAGGGGCGAGTGAAAGGAAGCGAACTGCCGAAAGGTCCAGCTGCACTGAAACTTAAGATTGTACTCCCACGTATCTACCACTGAAATTCATTTAGAATACAATATATTTACAAAACATTTAGCCAGCACTGTCCCTTTCTTAAAGGCACAGCCTCAGATGGTCACAGAGCTTAAGGTACTTTCAGTCAAGACTCCCTTACACCACAGAAGGTAATTAAGTTAGAGTAACATAAAAACTATTTGAGTCAACTCTGCAAAACGGCAAAGTACAGAGAATATCTAATCGCTTTGGGAGATGTTATCAAAAATTCTAAACACTGGCCTAATATTTCCTCTCATTAAGGATGAAAGAAAATTTGCCTTCTATTTATTTGGCCCTTGAACCTCAATATACATCAATGACAATAGTATGAAACTGTAGCTGATGAGATCTTCAGTATTAAGAAAAATTTGATACTAAACCAATATTTATCTAATACCACATGACCCACAAGAACATGAAAGCACAGTCTTATTTAAACATATCACAAAACCAGAAACAACATCCAGTATTTTTGTAGAAGCTTTATAACAGTCATGGATTTCATCCTGCAATTAAACACTGTAAACATTTTTCAATCAGTTGTTATGGGTATATGCATATATATATATATATATATATATATATATATATATATAAAGTAGAAAAACCCTCAGTATTCAATATTACTTGTACTCAAGCCCCTGCACGTAAAACCAATATTTAAGAATGTATTACTCCCCAGTCATACACAGCAATGCAAATGGATAAACAGGTGAAAAGTTAACAGCAGACAGTTACATACAGGATATAGACTAGTTATGCACTATGGACTACTTCTCTGTATCCATTCTTTAGGATCACACTTACAGATAGACTACAACTTTCTTTTGCAAATCAAACCAAGAACAGGAAAATGTGATAAGAGCACATCAATTCTAGCTACAAGACTAGATAAGGAGAGACAGGTGAGGGAGAAGGGGTGGAGGGGTGTCCCTGTACATCAGGGAGGCTCTAGACACCATGGCACTAGAGATTGAGGATGATGAAGTTGAGTGCCTGTGGGTCAGAATTAGAGGGAAGGCCAACAAAGCTGACATCCTGGTTGGAGTCTGTTATAGACACCACCCAACCAGGATGAAGAGGTTGTGAATTATTCTACAGGCAGCTAAAGGCTGTCTCAAGATGACCAGACCTTGTTCTTACGGGCAACTTTAACCTGCCTGCTATCTGCTGGGAACTCAATACAGCAGAGAGGAGGCAGTCTAGAAGGTTTCTATAGTGTATGGAGGATAGCTTCTTATTCTAGCAGCTGTATGAGCCTACTAGGGGTAAGGCTTTGCTTGACCTTCTTTTTACAAATAGGGAATGGCTGGTGGGAGATGTGGTGGTTGGAGGCTGTCTGGGGTCCAGTGACCATGAGGTAATTGAGTTTTCAGTATACAGTCAAGCTAAGAGGAGCAGCAACAAAACCTCCACTCTTGACTTCTGGTGGGCAGACTTCAGGTTAATCAAGGAACTAACTCAGAACATACCTTGGGAAACAGCCCTTAAAAACAAAGGGGTGTGGAAGACCTGGACCTACTTCAAGGAAGAATTCTTGAAGGTGCAGGAACAGACTGTGCCGATGTGCCAGAAGACAAAACTGTTGGGGCAGATGGCCAGCCTGGATGGGCAATGAACTTCTGAGTGAATTAAGGGAAAAAAAGAGGGTGTATCATCTTTGGAAGAAGGAGAGGTAAGCCATGAAATGTTTAAGGCTGTTGTTAGGTCATGTAGGAATACAATTAGAGAGGCAAAAGCACATCCAAGGCTTAGACTGGCCTCTGCTGTGAAGGACAACAAAAAATGTTTTTATAAATATATTAATGGCAAGAGGAGGGGCAAGGACAACCTCCACTCCTTGGTGGACATGGAGGGGAATATTGTAACTAAAGAGGAAAAGACAGAGGTACTTAACACCTTCTTTGCCTCAATTTTTAATAGCAGGATAGGTTGTCTTCCAGACAACTGGCCTCCTGAGCTGGCAGATGGCGTCACGGAGAGGTAGAGCTCCCCTGTAATCCAGGAGGAAGAAGTTAAGAGAGCAGCTCAGCCACTAGGATCCCCACAAGTCCATGGGACTGGATGGGATCCATCCTAGGGTGCTCAGAGCACTGGCAGATGAGCTGGCCAAGCTGCACTCCATTATTTTTCAGCAGTCCTGGCTCACTGGAGAGGTCCAGATGACTGAAAGCTGCCCAACAAGAAGGGGCGGCTGGATGAGCCAGAGAACTACAGACCTGTCAGCCTGACCTCAGTGCCAGGGAAAATTATGGAACAGGTCATCTTGAGTGCAATCACACAGCACTTACAGGATGGCCAAGGGACCAGGCCCAGCCAACATGGATTTAGGAAGGGCAGGTCCTGCCTGACCAACCTGATCTCCTTCTATGATCAGGTGACCCGCTTGGTGGATGTGGGGAAGGCTGTGGATGTAGTCTATCTGGACTTCAGCAAGGCCTTTGACACTGTCCCCTCCAGGAAATTCCTGGCCAAGCTGTCAGCCTGTGGCTTGGACAGCAGCACTCTATGCTGGGTTAGGAACTGGCTTGAGGGCTGAGCCCAGAGAGTGGTGGTGAATGGTGCCACATCCAGCTGGCAGCCAGTCAGTAGTGGTGTGCCCCAGGGATCAGTACTGGGCCCCATGCTCTTTAACATCTTTATTGATGATCTGGATGAGGGCATTGAGTCCATCATCAGTAAATTTGCAGATGACACCAGGCTTGGGGCATGTGTTGGTCTGTTAGGGGGTAGAAGATCTCTGCAGAGGGCCCTTGACAGGATGGACAGATGGGCAGAGTCCAGCGGCATGAGATTTAGCACATCCAAGTGCCAGGTTCTATGCATTGGCCACAACAACCCCATGCAGTGCTACAGGCTTGGGTCAGAGTGGCTGGAGAGCAGCCAGGCAGAGAGGGACCTGGGGGTACTGGTTGATAGTAGGCTGAACATGAGGCAGCAGTGTGCACAGGTGGCCAAGAAGGCCAATGGCATCCTGGCCTGTATCAGGAACAGTGTGCCCAGCAGGAGCAGGGAAGTCATTGTGCCCCTGTACTCAGCACTGGTTAGGCCACACCTTGAGTCCTGTGGCCAGTTCTGGGCCCCTCAGTTTAGGCAAGATGTTGAGTTGCTGGAACATGTCCAGAGAAGGGCCACAAAGCCGGTGAGGGGTTTGGAGCACAAGCCCTATGAGGAGAGGCTGAAGGAGCTGGGATTGTTTAGCCTGGAGAAGAGGAGACTCAGGGAAGACCTTCTCGCTGTCTACAACTACCTGAAGGGAGGTTGTAGCCAGGTGGGGGTTGGTCTCTTCTCCCAGGCAACCAGCAGCAGAAAAAGAGGACAGTCTCTAGCTGCACCAGGGGAGGTTTAGGCTGGTTAGGAAGTTCTTCACAGAAAGAGTGATTTGCCATTGGAATGGGCTACCCAGGGAGGTGGTGGAGTCACCATCACTTGGAGGTGTTTATGAGGAGACTGGATGAGGCACTTGGTGACATGGTTTAGTTGATTAGATGCTGTTGGGTGATGGGTTGGACTTGATGATCTTGAAGGTCTTTTCCAACCTGGTTAATTCTATTCTAGTCTAGTCTATTCTAAAAATTATTTCTTATACAGCATTTAATCACATTAACCAAGCACACTGGCACATGACATTGCAAATTGGATCAGATATGACAGATTAAAAACTTCACAACTCCTTAAAAATCAGGGTACAATTTATCATTTTTTTACACTATTGAATCCCTTACTTGACAGAGAAATGAGCAAGTACATACCCTGATCCAAAATCTCCTCCTCTTCATTTTTGGCCTGCTGCAGCAAAGAACTTTTATCAGTGTCCTTGGTTTCTGAAAAATGGTTTTAGGATATGATGTTAACTTCCACATGTGAATGGAACTCAGTATGTTCCTACTTGCTGAAAAAAAAGCCCTTATGAAAAGAACATTTGGTACTTTTACCTATCTGTCGTAGTTGTACCAAACAGTGCAGCAGTAAAATAACTGGAATAAAAAATAAAGACTTGTACTTGGCTACACATACATATCGGTCAGATTACTTCTGTATAATACTGTTGCTGCAACTTATATGCCTACAAATGCTTAATATAAACAGTTGATTCCATTCATAACAGAACAGTGGGATCAGTAAACTCTGGAAATGTTATGATACAGATTTATAGGATCCAATATAAAGCAGATACTAAGAAAACAATAATTTAGAGTATTGAACCTTGGTATAGAAAATCTGTTGTGTACACAGCTCAGGTAGTTACTAAAATATGCTGGAAATTGAAAGACTATAGCAATAGATGAATAAAAGACCATGGCAGACATTTCCAACAAAAACAAGCGCAGCATTCTGTGATTGTCTGTAAGAAGCTATTTGAATTTTATTCAGAATTGCATTACTTTTAAAGAAAATTCAGCATACCAAAGCAATACAGACAAACACATCAGCGAGCATTGAAAGACATTGATAAAATGTATTACAAGGGTTTTTTTCACCTTCATGATGTCCATGTGTCATCTTTAGCATATTAGACTGGACTGGAATAGGAATATTTGCTTCCTGCGGTATATTTCTGAACATCTCAGGGTTTATATTCTGTGTGCAGGTCATATATGAGAGGGCATGCCTGGCCTCCATATAGTACATAATGTAAAAATTACACATTTCGTCATTGGCTGTTCCCCTACATAATACAGAAAGGATGTGGCAGTTAGGAAAAATATATCTGTCATTCAATTAGTCTAAATTGTTTAATAGAATATTAGTAAGTTGCAATTAAATGTTTAGAAGTTCCTCACAAAAACATTTAATAGCATAATTGCAGTGGATATCCAAAATTAATCTCAACTTATGCTAGAAAATACCAGTTTGCACAGACTCCTCATGTATTATAGAAATTCTTAGCTATTTGGTCTTTTGCTTCTACAGAAAATTGCATCAACTCTTTAAAGTGCTTTTCCTTCTCATTTCCTCAGTATGCTCCTCAAAGTCTCCAGTCTGTCATCAACTATGCATATGTTCTGATGAAACAACAGAAGTGCATCATTCATGATGTCACCATTCATAAGTTTCTCTGTCAGTCTGGAGCAAACCTAGTTTACAAGCCCTGTGAGGAGAGGCTGAGGGAGCTGGGGTTGCTTAGCCTGGAGAAGAGGACGCTCAGGGGAGACCTTATTGCTCTCCACAGCTACCTTAAGGGAGGTTGTAGACAGGCAGAGGTTGGTCTCTTCTCCCAGGCAACCAGCACCAGAACAAGAGGACACAATCTCAAGCTGTGCCAGGGGAGGTTTAGGCTGGAGGTTAGGAAGAAGTTCTACACAGAGACAGTGATTGCCCATTGAAATGGGCTGCCCAGGGAGGTGGTGGAGTCACCATCACTGGAGGTGTTCAGGAGGAGACATGATAGGGTGCTTGGTTGCATGGTTTAGTTGATTGGGTGGTGTTGGATGATAGGTTGGACGCGATGATCTTGAAGGTCTCTTCCAACTTGGTCTATTCTATTCTCTTCTATTCAAAAAATGTTGCAAGTAATGTCTATTTCAACAGCTATCTTTTAAGGCAGGTTTTTGTATCCCTGTTCAAGTGCATCTACTCATTGGTCAATCACACTGGCTCTAATGCTGCAAAACTTACTATCATTAAATATTAATATACTATAAATATCTCTTGAAAAGAAGACAGCACTGCCATCTTGAGAGTAACTTGATCACAAGTTTCTGTAAGGAATACAGCAAAAATTCAGTTCTTTGATAAATGTGCACATACTTGAAACAGAAGAGGCTCTTCTATGTTGCTACATAATCCTGTCTTTCACAGGAACAAGAACGGAATGAGAAAATTATTTTTTCCTGTGACATACAGGTTAGTATCTTTTATTTACAGCTACAGACAATGCTAGTAACTATGACTTTAAAAGAAAGGTTCACTAATTAGAGAGGGTTATATTAAGACTTTTTTAATTAGCTTTCAAAACTAACCATTGAGCACACATTCACAAAAAGATACAGGGCTGGCCTCTATTAGCTGTTTGCAAAAGACGTCAGCACTGAGTTTTCCAGCAACATCCTCTGCAGCACTCATTTATTCACCATAGCAACCACAATGACACCAGCCAGAGGGAAGACAGGGGGAACATGGGAGAAGAGACTGTTTCAAAAAGGGAACTGGTATTTTTCCATGCACTGAAAATTTACCATCCCTTGGAGACCACAGAAATCAGACTCTGATTTAGCAGGTTTTACTGAAGCTTTTAGAAAGCATTAACGTCACTGTTGGACTCCTAATACCTGTCACTCGAATTGCCTCCTCTATAAAACTCCAGTAAAAACAGGGCATGTGGAACACACACAAACTCAGGTTCACCTGAGACACGCTACTGTGTCTGAACATTTCAAAGTTGATAACATCAAATACTCAAAATCAAAAGAAAAACAAAACCTCTGTCAACAGTTTTAGTAAATCACAGAAAATCCAGAATCCTTCCATCAGATATTTTAACTCCTGAGAAACTCTGTTTTATGAATGAATTTAGTTAGTAGAAAAGATGATGCACAAGTTAAAATGAAATAAAGTAAAAAAATTCCTGCTAACTACCTCACACCATGTAGCACCATATGTAGAACTATATTCAGGTCTTGGTATACTAACAGTACACAGGGAAGAATAATCAGAGGATTTAACATCAAAAAGCAAGATAATGCAGTTAAAGAATCTTACAGGCACACTTCCCTTTAATGATACAATACTCATTAAATATATTTTTTGAAAGGGAAAGATACAGGTTGCACTATTTTCTGTCTGTTGTTTTAAACAACACTCTAGACTCGAGGTGAGAAGAAAGTTCTTCACAGAGAGAGTTGTTAGGCATTGGAATGGGCTGCCCAGGGAGGTGGTGGAGTCATCATCCCTGGAGGTGTTCAAGAGGGGATTGGACATGGCACTTGGTGCCATGGTCTAGTACTCATGAGGTCTTGGGTGACAGGTTGGACTTGATGATCTTTGAGGTCTTTTCCAACCTTGCTGATTCTATGATTCTATAATTATGTTGCAACTGGAAAAACAAGCAGCCACACTGGCACTTTCCTTTACAAAGACGTAATTACTACACTGAATGGGCTCCAGTTCTTTGATATCCTTTATACTGGTAATCTACTACTTGACACTGTCTCAACTCTAAAATACCACTACATTTTACAAGCAATGGCTGCTTGCATGGAGAACTCACTGGTCTATAGCAAAAATTAGAACAAAACATTGTTTTCTAATTTAAGACTAGTTGATGTCCATATTTGACAAAAAACAGCTGAACACTTTAATTTGCAGAAGTTTAGCTTGAGGAGAAACACAGCTAACTGTAATGGATGATTTCTGAAAGTTTTGAAAGATGGGTCGTGATTTAACTTCTTACACCGAAGACATCAAGTCTGTGCTCCTGTAATTACCGGAAATAGTGTGTATTCATTGGCAGAAGCACAACCAGGTCAGTTTGCCAAACACTATGTATTTAAGAGGGATGACCCAGTATTTTATTAAATTTCTTGGACCAGCAGAGGAAGCAAGATGAAAAAGGTTAGTGTTAACCATGGGCATCATGAGTTAATGAAGACAATGGAAAGCAGTTAGTGTAACTAACAAAAAGCCCCAAGAAACTCCCAAGACCACAGAGAAACAACCAGCACAGACAGGAAGGTATAAAATTTTAAAAAGAACATAAAATGGAATCAAAGGACAATTCAGGTTGGAAGAGATGTTAAAAATTATCTCATTCTAATACCCTTGCCAGATACCAGTTCCCTACAGGAACAACTTCCACTAGATCAGGTATCTCAAAGCCTTGTCGAACACAGCTCTGAACTCTTCCAGAGAGAAGACATCCGCAACATTTTCTGGCTAACTTGTTCCAGTGTCTCAACACCTTCACAATAAATAATTTATTCTTTACATCTAATCTAAATCTATACTCTGTCAGTTCAAAAATGTCATCCCTTGTTTTATCACTATGCTAAATGATAGAGTCGTGCCCCATCTTTCCTGTAGGCCTCCTTTAAGTACGGGAAGGCTGCTTCAAGGTCTCCCCAGAGTCTTCTCCTCTCTAGGCTAAACAATTCCAACTCTCTTAGCCTATCCTCATAGGCAAGGTACTTCAGTTCCTTGACCATCTTCATGGCTCATTCTGGAATTAATCAAGCACATGTGTATCTTTCTTATGCTGGAGCCCCCAAAGCTAAATGCTCAAGGTGGGGTCTCATGAGAATGGAGTAGACAAGGAGAATCACTTCCTTCAACCTGTTGTCCATGCTACTTTTAATGCAGCCTTGGATACCAGGCTGTATGCACACATTGATGACTCGTGTCAACCACCAACACCCACAAGTCCTTCTCCTCAAGGCTGCTCTCAATTCGCTCATCACCCAGCTTGTATTTGTGCTTGGGATTGCCTTGACCCAGACACAGGAGCTTGCACTTGGCCCCATTGAACTTCATGAGGTTTGTAGCCTACCTTTCAAGCCCGTCAAAGTCCCTCTGGATGGTATTCCTACCAGCATGTCGGTCAAATCACAAAGCTTGGTGTCTTCAGTGAATTTGCTTAGTGCACACTCAATCCCACTGTCCATGTTCCCAACAAAGATGTTAAACAGCTCTGGACCCAATATTAACCCTTGAAGAAAGCCACTAGTCACTTGTCACACAGGCATTGAGCCATCAACTGCAACACTTTGAGTGCAACTATCCAGCCAGTTCCTTATCCACTGAGTGGTCCATCTGTTAAATCTGTACTGCTACAGTTTAGAGCAAATGATGTTGTGCAGGACTGTGACACATGTTTTGCACAAGTCCAGGTAGATGACATCAATGGCTCTTCCCTTAACCATCAACACTGTAGCAGCATCACAGAAAGCCATCAAATACATCAGGCATAATTTGCTGTTAGGGAAGCCATGTTGGCTGTCATCAGTCACCTCCTTATTTTCCATATGCCCTAGAATAGGTTCCAGAAGGATCTGCTCCATAATCTTGACAGGCACAGATGTGAGACTCACTGGCCTGTAGTTCCCTGGGTCTTCCTTTTTCCCCTTTCTAAATTCCTATTTCCCAGGCAGCAGGAACTTAACCAGACTGCCATGACTTCTCAAGTATGGTGGATAGGGAGTTAGCAACGTCACCTGCGAGTTCCCTCAGGACCCACAGACTTGTGCACCTTCAGGTTCTTCAGGCAGTCTCAAACCTGCCTTTCTAAAGCTGGCTGTTCTTCATTCTCCCAGTCCCTGCCAGTTCTGCGAACTTGGGTGGTGTGGCTGGAGTCCTTGCCAGTGAAGAATGAGGCAAAACAGTACCTCACTAGGTCACTGAGGTCACTAAGTACCCCAGCCTTCTCCATATCCCAGGTAATTAGGTCACCCATTTTCTTCTGGAGAAGGCCCAGATTTTCTCTAGTCTTCATTTTATCACTGATATACCTACAGAAGCTTTTCTTATTGCCCTTGATGTCCCTGGCCGTATTTAATTGTATCAGGGCTTTAGCTTTCCTAACCTGATCCCTTGATGCTCAGCAATTTCTCTACATTCCTTCCAGGCTACCTGTCCTTGTTCCCTTTTTGTATTCTACTCGTTCTCCTTTCCTAAGTTAGATACAAAGTAATAGACATGGCTAGAAATGATACTTCATTCATCAAAAAGTGATTAGCTTACTATCACAAAAATGTTTACACAATTAAGAACATTGAGACTATGTCATGTTTAACTACAGTTAGCATGTATCATGAATGATTAAGCTTTAACCGGTCAGCTTTGGAAGGTGATTGAACGAAGTAAACTGTAAATTTGTTTTAGCCCTGCTTTATATGTTTATTAAAATCACAACAGGAATTCAGGATCTATTTTGGGCTAGTTTAAGAAAAAACAAAAGCACAGGACAAAAAAATATAGACTGGGGAAGTGAACATCCAGACTTGATCTGATCCTTTTCAGATCATCTTCTCTTTCACATTTGCCTTTCCCATTTTTTCAGTGCTTGTACTTGCAACTCAAAGGTTCTTCAGCATTTCTTTTTGACAAACAAGCTAGTCTGAATGGGAGCAAGCTATACTTTCCAAGACTTAAAGAACTTTCATACAATTTATTTCAGCTCTGTATTTTTCTGTATGTCCAGCATTGATGTGATTGCATTCCTTTTCATCTATTAATTTCATATTATGGTGATAGTTATTTTCCAACTATGGGTATTTCCTTATTATAAATCAGTTTTTGTGTAGTATTTTAAATATTTGCTTAAAATGATTATCACAGTATTGCCAAGGTTGGAAGAGACCTCGAGGATCATCGAGTCCAACCTGACACCACAAACCCCATGACTAGACCAAGTGCCACGTCCAATCCCCTCTTGAACACCTTCAGGGATGGTGACTCCACCACCTCCCTGGGCAGCCCATTCCAATGACTAATGACTCTCTCAGTGAAGAACTTTCTCCTCACCTCAAGCCTAAACTTCCCCTGGCACAGCTTGAGACTGTGTCCCCTTGTTCTGGTGCTGGTTGCTATATATACATATATTTTCAAAGTTAATAGGTAGAAATTATGCAATAAAAAGATAAAGGTCTGCTTATTTCTTTAATTTCTGTTCCTATTACTTCCCCATTGAAAGTATACTAGTACATTTAAAGAAAAGACCATAATTATCTTATACTGTAAGGATTATTCAACAGTCAGGCACTACTTTGGGTATCAGAACTTGTGGGAAAAAAAGAAGTCCACAGATGAATTATGGTTTTGGATAGATTTAGTGTTATGAACTTTGCAAAAACTTTACAATTCGTTTTGCTTCAGCTGCTAGTCCTTAACTACCCACTGAAAGGTAACAATTTGTGTGGAATCCTTAACCCCTTGGGGTGCTGCAGCACATACTTCCAGAATAGAAAGATTTCAGCAGAGCATCTTTATATCTCTACATACACAGTAAATTATGATTCAGAGAACTGGAGCCAGGTAAGAGACTACTAATATTGCATTTATTTTCACAGTAGTATTGGTAACTTGTTTTTATACAGCTCTGTTTGTTGTCTTTAGATAGCATCACTGACAAACAGTTTTAATTTTGCTGCTTATAATTTGTAGTAATTTATTTTTCAACTGTTTTACATAAAACACTGAATATTGTTATATTGGAAAATTCTTAAGATTAAGTTTTACAATAGGTTAAAATTTATCAGAATTTATCAGCTCCCACAAGTTTTCTTTCTGAAATAATGAAGATATACTCTGATTATTTTGCTTCAAAAGGTCAGTACCTTCAACTTATTAAAAAGTATTTTTAGAATTGATAATCTGAGTCCTTATCTAAGTGCAGAACAGCCCAACATCTGAGTAAGGTGTTTGGCAGGACAGCTTCACTGGAGAAATGCTCTGAACACCAGCAAAGTGATTATTCACATAAGTAAAGGCAACAAACATTGTGTAGAGTTAAGTCTTCAGCAGACAAAACAGACCATTTTGGCAGAATTTAGCAGTTTTTTAGAATTATTTTGGAAGAAGACATGAAACAAATACATTTCTACACATAACCAATACCTTGGGAGAAATGGTTAAGAAATGGAGCAAAGAGAGAAAACTTACCCTATATGTGTCTCTGTAGTTCTGCCTTCACCACTGAACACACATCTAGCTGCTAGGATATCATCATATCTAACATCTACAGGATGTTCTACTGGGTAGAATGCCTGAAAGAGACAATAATTCACCATAATCAGTGAAAGCACCTCACAGTATTTCATACACAGACAAGAATGGTAGTGGTACACATTTGAAAGCAATTTCAGAAAAGTTGTACATCATAAGGTAATCATGACAATACGTGGCACTATTAAGTTCCAGTGGCACAAAGCATACCGGTACAAACACCGTGATGCAGATCTGTGGGTATATGACTGCCAATTCTCAGTTTTAAATAGATATAATTAAAATTTACATTTGTAATTAAAAACTCAACCAACCTGTGGTAGCTGTGGACTCTGTCTACCAATCAATGTCCATTGACCATTTCTCACTCTGTATCCACTAACTACTTTACCTGTAACATACCAATATATGTGAGTATGAGACAACGCTAATAAAATAACAACATTTTTAATTATTTAATATTCCTATATTACACTATAGCTCTTACCTAGTCTGTGTGTATGGACTCTGTAGGCAAAAAGGTGCATTGGAAACCTTTTGTAATGGCAAGCAATGTCTGCATCAATCACTGTTAAAATATGATGGCAATAAATAAAACCACATTATTTATCACAGAAAAGTGACACTACTGTACTTTATTCAATTATACTTAAACTGAAAAACAGACAACTTCAAAAAATACAGTATCTTGTATTTGTGCAATGTCTATCTCAAGATAGCTGTAAAGAAAAACTAGTAAAATATAATGTGAATCACTTGAAAATTGTTTTCTGTGATGATGTACATACAAAATAGGGCTGAAATTTGGTAGAATGTTTTCCAGCATATACTACTGATATTTAATGAAATACATCTGCTTACAGACCATGTTAAGGGACATTTAGAACAAACATAGCTACAGTAAATAGTCTACTCAGAAGAAAATTAAAATAAACTGATATAATTTGAAGTGATACCATTTATAATGAAGGCTTGATTCAGGTTTTATAGTTCTAAGCCTATTCTTAAATATTTAGGGTTAGATGCAGACTTCAGCAGAGACGTGCTCTACACATAATGTCTGCAGGCTAGTACTTGTGTTAGGTGCAGTTACAATAGCTAAGGAAGAGCCTACAGAGAACACAGAAGTTCCTCTGCTGATGCCTCTCTAGAAGCTATCTGGGAACTATCTGTATTATGCCTTTAGTAGCAGAATGTATGCTTTACCTCAGAAATGCACATCTGATTGAGCATGAGATGGCAGCTATCAACAGGCACAGAACTAGTTTTTTTATTTCCCTTCACCCCCCCAACTAAAAAGGATCATTTTGCATTGATCAAGTATATTCAGATGGAGAGCAAGATGCGTTGGATAAGTTTTCACACTGAATAGTATGTTGTTTCAAGTTGCTGAGTTCACAGAACAGCTGCAGTCAGCTGAGCATCTGCTCATCTCCTCCTATTTAAAGCAGCTGTCAATGGGGCAAATTTAGAGTTCTAGTACAGCAAGTCAGTGGTCACCTTCCTTAAAATAGAACATTCCATGCTAGCGAGAAGAATAGAATAGAATAGAATAGAATAGAATAGAATAGAATAGAATAGAATAGAATAGAATAGAATAGAATAGAATTAACCAGGTTGGAAGAGACCTTCGAGATCGTGTCCAACCTATCATCCAACACTACCCAATCAACTAAACCATACAACCAAGCATCCTGTCAAGCCTTGCCCTGAACACCCCCAGCAACGGCGACCCCACCACCTCCTCAGGCAGCCCATTCCAGAGGGCAATCACTCTCTCTGCGTAAAACTTCCTCCTAACCTCCAGCCTAAACCTCCCCTAACGCAGCCTGAGACTGTGTCCTCTTGGTCAGGTACTGGTTGCCTGGGAGAAGAGACCAACCTCCACCTCACTACAACCCCCCTTCAGGTAGTTGTAGAGAGCAATAAGGTCACCCCTGAGTCTCCTCCTCTCCAGACTAAGCAACCCCAGCTCCCTCAATCTCTCCTCATAGGGCTTGTGCTCCAAGCCCCTCACCAACCTTGTTGCCCTTTTCTGGACTCGTTCCAGCAAGTCAACATCCTTCCTAAACTGAGGGGCCCAGAACTGGACACAGTACTCAAGGTGCAGTCTAACCAGTGCAGTGTACAGGGGCAGAATGACCTCCCTGCTCCTGCTGGCCACACTGTTCCTGATACAGGCCAGGATGCCATTGGCCCTCCTGGCTGCCTGGGCACACTGCAGGCTCATGTTCAGCCTACCATCAACCAGCACCCCCAAGTCCCTTTCCACCTGACTGCTCTCCAGCCACTCTGACCCCAGCCTGTAGCTCTGCATGGGGTTGTTGTGGCCAATGTGCAGAACCCAGCACTTGGATGTGTTAAATCTCATGCCGTTGGACTCTGCCCGTCTGCCCAGCCTGTCGAGGTCCCTCTGCAGAGCCTCTCTACCCTCCAGCAGATCAACTCCTGCGCCCAGCTTGGTGTCATCAGCAAATTTACTGATGATGGACTCGATGCCCTCATCCAGATCATCAATAAAGATGTTAAAGAGCATGGGGCCCAGCACTGATCCTTGGGGCACACCACTAGTGACTGGCTGCTAGCTGGATGTGGCACCATTCACCACCACTCTCTGGGCTCGGCCCTCCAGCCAGTTCCCAACCCATCGCAGTGTGCTCCCATCCAAGCCATGGGCTGACAGCTTGGCCAGGAGTTTGCTGTGGGGGACGGTGTCAAAGGCCCTGCTGAGCTCCAGGTAGACTACATCCACAGCCTGCCCCGCATCCACCAGGCGGGTCACCTGATCATAGAAGGAGATCAGGTTGGTCAGGCAGGACCTGCCCTTCCTAAACCCATGCTGGCTGGACCTGATCCCTTGGCCATCCTCCAAGTTCTGTGTGATTGCACTCAAGATGACCTGTTCCATAATCTTGCCTGGCACTGAGGTCAGGCTGACAGGTCTATAATTCCCTGTCTCATCCAACCGGCCCTTCTTGTGGATGGGCACCATGTTGGCCAGCTTCCAGTCTTCTGGGACCTCTCCAGTGAGCCAGGACTGCTGAAAAATGATGGAGAGCAGCTTGGCCAGCACATCTGCCAGCTCTCTCAGCACCCTGGGATGGATCCCATCTGGTCCCATGGACTTGTGGGGATCCAAGTGGCTAAGCAGATCACCAACTACCCCATTCTGGAACAGAAGAAGACTGTGCTGCTCCCTGACTCCTTCTGCCAGCTCTGCAGGTCAGCTGTCTGGAAGACATTCTGTCCTGCTAGTAAAAATTGAGGCGAAGAAGGTGTTAAGTACCTCTGCCTTTTCCTCATCCTTTGTTACAACGTTTCCCTCCGTGTCCACCAAGGAGTGGAGGTTGTCCCTGCCCTTCTTCTTGCTATTAATGTATTTATAGAAGGACTTTTTGTTGTCCTTCACAGCAGAGGCCAGTCTAAGCTCCAAATGTGCTTTTGCCACCCTAATTTTCTTCCTACAAGACCTAGCAACATCCTTAAACTTTTCATGGGTTGCCTCACCTTTCTTCCAAAGATGATACACCCTCTTTTTTTCCCTTAGTTCTTTTAGAAGCTCATCACCCATCCAGGCTGGCCGTCTGCCCTGGCGGCTCCTCTTCCGGCACATTGGCACAGCCTGTTCCTGTGCCTTCAAGAGTTCCTCCTTGAAGTAGTCCCAGCTCTCCCGGACCCCTTTATTTCTAAGGGCTGTTTCCCAAGGAACCTTCTGAGTTAGTTCCTTGAGCAACCTGAAGTCCGCCCTCTGGGAAGTCCAGAGTGGAGGTCTTATTGCTGCCCCTCTTAGCTTGACCAAATACTGAAAATTCAATTATCTCGTGGTCTCTGGCCCCTAAACAGCCTCCGACCACCACATCACCCACCAGCTCTTCCCTGTTGGTGAAGAGGAGGTCAAGCATAGCCTTACCCCTGGTAGGCTCACTCAGCACCTGGGATAAGAAGCTGTCCTCCATGCATTCCAAGAACCTCCTGGACTGTCTCCTCTCTGCTGTGTTGAGTTCCCAGCAGATGTCAGGCAGGTTGAAGTCGCCCATAAGAACAAGGTCAGGCGATCTTGAGACAGCCTTAAGTTGCCTAAAAAATGCTTCATCAACTTTTTCTTCCTGGTTGGGTGGTCTATAACAGACTCCAACCAGGATGTCAGCCCTGTTAGCCTTCCCTCTAATTCTCACCCATAGGCACTCAACCTGATGATCCCTGATCTCCATCTCAATGGCATCTAGTGAAATAATATTGACACTACCCAAGCTGATTTCCAGACAGAATCCAGGATTCTGAGCAGCAAATGTTTGGAAACTTTGGTTTACAATATTTTTTTCAGTATTTTAACCTTTTAATGAACTAGGAACAAAGAGTTTTAAAGTTCTTTCCTTACTGGTAGAAATTAGTTTATTAAAATGGAACTCTTAGTAAATCACATGTAGCATGAATAATATATACAGATGAGTAAAAGAAATAGTTTTTTTTTCAGAGGAGATGAGGAACAAGAAGATACGTAGAGCTATTTTAGTAAAACACAAAAACAAAACAAAGAAATACTTTTAAGAATCCTAGAAATGTTAGTACTACAGAGATAATTTTTGTTTTGTACAATATTGATTGCCTTTGCCAATGTAGTAATTGGAAAATATTATATAAATTTAAATGTAGAACAGTTTTTAAATCATGTTTTTAATTATGCAATTTATTTGTCTATCTACAATCCAGCAACTCTTTGCTGATTTTTCTTCTGCAATAAGCAGTAAAAATAAACCAGATGCTGAAATTGTATAATCACTTCGTAGAATTGCCTTTGTAGAACTCACCTTTCTCACCTGGTGGTATGACAGCGTTCACAGACATCATAAGATACATTCCAGCAATCAAAGGTTGCCTGAAATTCAAAACCCAGGCTCTGCTCAACAAGTCCTTTGTAAAACCCAAACATAACTCACATGATATGCAATATCATTTAACACCACTAATTTCCAAGTGTTGGATTATATCTGAAACTGATCTACAGAGGAAAAATGCGTTATGTAGCATTTTTCATTCCTTCATTTCATACTGGGCTACAATTTTTTAACCATCTTTTATAAAGTATGTGAAAGAGGACAAAACAATAATTTACATTATTGCTATTCTTGTTCCACAGTTTAAAACAGTAAGCTCTGAAGATGGATTAACTCAGTATTCCTAGCATTGTTTAATCAAGTTTCTTAGCTTCAAAATTCTTAGTATTGTGAATTATGTATTACTTGCGTTTCAAAGGGATATAAAGGAGGGGTTTCCATGCCTTATGTTCGATGAAAAAAATAGGTAAGTACTTTTAAAGATACTTACTTCTGATGAGTCAGATGTAAAGTTACACCAGAGCAGTCCTTGTGTTTATCTGTACAAATTACAAAACAGTCTAATCAATAGCAACTGAACCCATGAAAAATAATCACACATTAATAACATTCTCCTGCTACATAAAAATTACCAGAAGACAAGAGAAGTTTTTCTCTTACTCTCTGAAATAAAACCTTCATGCTGTGCATATTTTACTCAAATTTGCAAAAGCCTAAACATCACAGTGCTGCATTTGTAGCAAAATCCTAATGCACACCAAAACACTAGTGGATGAAAAAATAACTGCTTTTGTATCACTAGAAATTGGAGATCTTTATGAACTAGCATCTGAAAGATGAAAAAGCATCATTTTTACAATTGCAGAAAGTTTGTTTGTATCTTAACAGAAACATGATAGATTTGTGGAAATACAATGGGTTTAGGCATTAATAACAAACCAGCAAGAACGCCTTTTAATAAAGCCAACAAGTGCAATTGAGATACCAATACAGACAGTGCTTCTGCTTAACAGTGAATATCCTAGGACAGTTCAAGCATCTGCTACTGTGCGGTATGAACATTGTCTACTATATTTGGCATTTAAAGACACTGTTGTTTTGTTAGTTAATGTCCTGGGTTAAAACACATCCTGCTCTAGGAAAAGTAACAAAAACCACTCTGCGCTGAGATAAAGAGAATTCAATGAGCTTATAAGATGCATGATTACTTCATCGGATTTGCAGAAAAATGTAGAAGTAGCAACAAAGGCACTGCACTCCCTTAGCTGCAGCCTGCCCAGTAGAAAAGGACCAATACTCCAAATCCTGAAGCTGAAAACAGTAACTGGAACAGTTACTTCTCATGTTACCATCTAAACTTCAAGCCCCATGATACTTCGCTCCTGCCAGCACTTTCAGTTTGGAGCTGGTGTGACAGCAGCATGGTACGGAATATCAGTAGCAGATTCAACTGAACCCCATGAGAGTTACTCAGTTGTACTTGGTGATCTAGGAGAGCAGCCAGGCAGAAATGGTAGGCCGAACATGAGGCAGCAGTGTGCACAGGTGGCCAAGAAGGCCAATGGCATCCTGACCTATACCAGGAACAGTATGGCCAGCAGGAGCACGGAGGTCATTGTGCCCCTGTACTCAGCACTGGTTAGGCCACACCTTGAGTCCTGTGGCCAGTTCTGGGCCCCTCAGTTTAGGCAAGATGTCAAGTTGCTGGAATGTATCCAGAGAAGGGCCACAAAGCTGGTGAGGGGTTTGGAGCACAAGCCCTGTGAGGAGAGGCTGAGGGAGCTGGGGATGCTTAGCCTGGAGAAGAGGAGAAGACCTTCTTGCTGTCTACAACTATCTGAAGGGAGGTTGTAGCCAGGTGGGGGTTGGTCTCTTTGCCCAGGCAACCAGCAGCAGAAAAAGAGGACACAGTCTCTAGCTGCACCAGGAGAGGTTTAGGCTGGATGTTAGGACGAAGTTCTTCACAGAAAGAGTGACTGGCCATTGGAATGGGCTGCCCAGGGAGGTGGTGGAGTCACCATCACTGGAGGTGTTTAAGAAGAGACCGGATGAGGCACTTGGTGCCATGGTTTAAGTGATTAGATGGTGTTGGGTGATGGGTTGGACTTGATGATCTCTAAGGTGTTTTCCAACCCAGTTAATTCTGTTTTTAATTTTATTGTTTAAAAAATTTTCTTATGTTTTAACCAAAAATAGATATAGTTAGAAGGTAAATATAACTACAAAGCAAATACAGAAAAAGGTTGAAAAAATACCCTGTAACAGTATACAGTCCAGCTAAGAAAGAGAACAGAGTAGCTATGGATTTGCTGAAAGATGGTAACTTGAGAGAGCCTTTCCTCCCACCAGTGGATAGATTGAAAACTGAAGAAAGCAGTGCATTTGAACAGAATAGAGGATAACAACTAGAATGGTGCAAAACAGTGAGACTTCGCAGATTATAAAGTTTTTCAAATATTAGCTATTTTAGTTGCACCACATTTCATGTTACTGGGTAATAGTCAGTTTGGGTTTTACCACCACTGACTTAATGTTCAATGTGTTAAAAAAGCAAGTCACTATTTTTACAAAATTTATAAATTAGTACATCATGCAAGTAAAAAGCTACAAAGCTGATTTCACTAGGTTCTCATAATGCTTATCATCATGGCATCCGAGAATTCTCAGTTTCTCCAACTCTGCGTGTCCCAACAAGCACTTCTGCATTCAAAAATCTGGATTAGTAAATCACAGTTACAGCTTTACAAATAATGAAAAAGGCAAGTCTTCATTTTATAGGCAAAAGGAAAAATAGTAGCTGTAGTTGCACTACATGTTTGAAAAGCCTTTCTCATGACAATTTTGTTCATATAACAGAGATGATGGTGCAGAACTCTGCTTTATTGACATTGTTAGAAAGTTTACACTACAACAATTTTAATGGAAGTTAGAAAATGCCAGCTTCCTCTCAAATCATTTTACTTTATCACCTGATCAAATATAAAGTTTTTAAAAAATTTCTCAGATTTGCAGTTCGCTGTTGTAAAGGTCATCATACTGTCCTTTAAAAAATTCTGGAAACCTAGCACAAAACAATAAAATCAAACCTGTCATATGCCAAACAGGAGCCATGTGTGAAAAATCTAACCTTTACCATGTCATGGTGTTTCTTTTTAAAATGGTGTTAGGGGAAAAGGGCAACAACTCAAACATATTTCCGTTTGCCAATAGTATAGTGTCTTCACACTATGAACATTCTCAGAGTTTTGAAAAAATAAATAAATCATTTTTTCTGTATAAATTGAGCAATTCCAAAATGAACTGAAGGCAGTAAGAAAGTTACTATTGCTACTGTAATAGGCAATTACATTAATCACATAGAAGAACCATAGTTCTGTACAAGAATCTGATCTGCATTTCTGTGTCAAGAGTAAAATAATGCATGGATACAGTGGCCTAGAAATTTTAAGAAATATCTAAATAATAATATCCTAACTACTACAGTTTTGTCTGTGGTTATACTTAGCCATGACAGTGCTAAATATTTTTCTGACAACTACAGATGTAAGCTGGAAACACTGTTTCCTTTCACAGGATCACACATAGGATGTTAGGGTTGGAAGGGACCACTGGAGGTCTTTCAGTCCAAGCTCCCTGTCAGAGTAGGACCACAAAATCTAGTGCAGGTCGCACAGGAATGCCTCCAGACAGATCTTAAAAGTCTCCAGAGAAGGAGACTCCACAACCTCTTTGGGTAGCCTGCTGCAGTGCTCTGTGACCCTCACAGTAAAGAAGTTCTTCCTCATGTTGAGGTGCTGTAGTTTACATCCATTGCATCTTGTCCTATGACAGGGCACAAGTGAGAAGAGGCTGTCCCTTCCTTTTTGACACCCAGTCTTCATATACTTGTATACATTTATCAGATCCCCTCTAGTCTTCTCCAGACTAAAAAGCCCCAAGTCTCTCAGCCCTTCCTCATAAGGCATGTACTCCAGTACCTTCATCATCCTTGTAGCCCTCCATTGGACTCTCTCAAGTGGATCCCTGTCCCTCTTGAACTGGGGAGACCAGAACTGGACGCAATATTCCAAGTGAGGTCTCACTAGGGCAGAGTAGAAGATGACGAGAATCTCCATTGATCTGCTGGACACACTTCTCTTAATGCATCCCACGATCCCACTGGCCTTCTTGGCCACAAGGGCACATTGCTATCACATGGATTATTTCTTGTCCATCAGGACTCCCAGGTCCTTCTCCACTGGGCTGCTCTCTACTGGATCACCTCCTAACCTGTACTGGTACAGTTTATTATTCCTTCCCAGGTGCAGGACTCTTTGTGCTCTATTGTGTAACCAGTTCCTAATCCATTTCACTGTGTGTTCTTCTATCCCACACTTCCTGAGCTTACTTACAGCGATATTATGGGAGACAGTGTCAAAAGCCTTACTAAGGTCAAGGCAGACTACATCCACTGGTCTCCCTGCATCTACCCATTCAGTTACAACATCATAGAGTGCTATCATATTAGTCAAGCATGATTTCCACTTGTTAAATCCATGATGACTACTCCAGATAACCTCCTTCTCTTCCAAGTGCCTAGTGGACCTCCATTGTTTTTCCAGGTGAGGCTGACTGGTCTATAGTTTCCTGGAATCTCTTTCTTGACCTTTTTGAAGATTGGAGTGACATTCGCTTTCCTCCAGTCCTCAGGCACCTCTCTCTTGGGTGCATCTCATCAAGGCCCATGGACTTGTGAATATTCCATTTGCATAACTGATCCCTAACCCAGACTTCACTGACCAGTGGAGAGTCTTCCCCCTTTCAGGCTTTCTCTACTTCATCCAGGGTCTGGAATTCACAGGGTCTGGTCTTAGGAGTAAAGACTGAAGCAAAGAAGATATTTAGCAACACTGTCTTCTCTGCATCCTCAGTTATCAGGGCTCTCACCTTATTCAGCAGTGGGGTCACATTTTCCCTATTCTCCCTTTTACTACTGATACATTTGAGGAAACCCTTCTTGTTCTCTTTCACATGCTGTAATCCTGTGAAAATTCTTTTTAAAAAGTTTAGTAACATATAAAATGAAAGTCACACCTTTTTTCAGTTCATGACAAACGAAACACAAGCACAGACTCCACAGCACAATTTTCACAACTTACTTTCCAAATAGAAAAGAAAAAAATAATTGTTGATCCATGTCCAGTATATATTTTTAAACAAATAAATACCTTGCAAAGGTCACAGATGACTGATTTGCTGAAACGTGATGTATCATGATATATCATAGACAAGATATCATGACATATCATAGAAAGAACATGGTGAGAATATGCAAAATGAAGTTTTATGGAAGACACCTATGTAAGCCTTCTGGATATTAAAGAGAAATGCACTTAATCCAGTGTTCATATAAGACTAGAACTCAAATTATAGCTTACAATTCACATGCTTATGAAGAAATCACTTATTTCTAAGATATTTTTTGGCTTGGTGGCTAAAATTAATTACTCTCCCCAACCACAAAACTCAAAAGTAAACACAACACCACACTCTCCTCACAAAAGCAGGTACGTCCATGATACTATGATGTTAATTTGTTACAGTCACACTATGACTATGAAAAATGCCTCTGCACCTTTGATGTGACACTGAATAATAAGTTAAATGATCGTTATTTGATGACCAGTTAACTGCCCATCATTTGTCCTTGGCTGTTGACTACAAAAATTGCATGTGTTCACATACAAACTGCACAAATACTCTAAGCAAAAACTGCTGGAGGGGGTGTTGGTACAAAATTAATTTTTAATTTCAGATGATAACATTTCATTGTACTTTCTCTAAGTGTGCAAGTGGATTTTTCTACTGGAATCTTTGACTACAAAGTTAATTTACTACTAAAAATAATTTCCAAACACATCCTGAACTAATATGCAATGGAAATGACTGACCTCATTTGTTTGTTTCCATTTTAGTAACTACATACACATAAACTATACTTAAGAGCAAAAATTAACAGTCAGAACTCTCTGTCCCCAGTCAATAATAAAGAGCAGGCTCTCAACTAACGTGCTGTTTTTAGAGGTTTGTAACTGTAATTACTCAAGATTTCAGAAGGCATAGAATCTCCTGGGCTATACAGGCTCATTTAAACTGTCTCATGAAAATAATTTCTTTCAACTTCAGTTGTGCACATTCACATACAAGGTCTATGTAAATGATGCTGGTACATTCAGTTTATTCATATTCCTCCTCAGCTACCATTATTGCCATTTTGCTACACTGTATCTTCATGTCATGGTAAAACCTATTACCTTCAGCTTCAGACAGTAGTACTGAGAATTTTAGGTAAGTGCTGCCCAAACCTGGCCAAAGGTATACAGAAGAGAGACTGCATGGTACTGGGAAGCTGTCAGCTGCAGTGTAACTTTGGTGTTCAAAACCAAGTACAATCTGTAGATCATTTACTATGGTAACACAGAAAGATTCAGAGGCCATGGGCACAGCTCAAACTATTATTGTAATGCATAATCCTCCCTTTTTGTTTTTGCTATTATTCAACTTAATTTCCCTTTTTCTTTCAGCATTTTGATTATCATTTACCTCATGAGGAGCCTCACATTCTCATTCAATTCCTATCCTGTAATGAATGTATCACAGCCAAGTTCCAAGAACATGACAATCCACAGCTTTTTTGTTCTTGAAGGCCGTAAAGGCCCCAATCCAAAAACACCACAGAGGACGTTTCAGAGACTAAAAGCGAGAATTCATGTTTCTCAAAAGTGTCCCAAAAAGGCATTTCAGGTTTAAAGGGCAAAGTACAACACGAAACATGAACAATTAACATTGTCCCAAAAAATCTCAGATCACCAGCATCTCATATGCATTAATGAAATGAAAATGCCATTAATTCAAGCTTGTAATGTATGGATTGGATGGGAAGACAGTAAGGTGGATTATAAACTGGCTGAATGGTAGGCCAAGAGGCTGGTGATCAGTGGCACAAAATCTAGCTGGAGGATAGTAACTAGTGGCGTACCCCATAGGTCAGTACTGGAACCAGTCCTGTTCATCATCTTCATTAATGAGCTGGATGATTGGATAGTCTGCACTCAGCAAGTTTGCTGGTAATACCAGACTGGAAAGTGTCATTCTGCCATCCAGAGTGACCTCAACATGCTGGACAAGTAACCTCATGAAGATCAGCAAAGAGAAGGAAGTGAAAAGTCCTGCACCTGGGGAGGAGCCTCAGCTGCATTAGCCAAAGTATTGCCATCTGGTCAGGGGAGTTGATTCTTCTTCCCCTCTACTCAGCACTGATGAGGCCACACCTAGACTACTATGTCTAGTTCTGGGCTTCCCAGTTCGTGATACATGTGGACATACTGGAGAGAATCCACTGAAGTGCCACTGCAACGGTACAGGAATTGAGCCCGGAGAAGAGAAGGATCAGGGGGATCTTATCCATGTACAAATGTACTTGCAGGATACAAAAAGGACAGACTCCAACTCTTTTCAGTGGTGCCCACAGAAGCAGAGGTAACAGACACAAACTGAAACACTGGAGGTTCCCTTTGTATAGCAGGAAACACTTGTTTCACTGTGAAGGTGATTGAGCGCTGGTACAGGTTGCCCAGAGAAGTAATGGAGTCTCCATCCTTGGAGCCATCTGGACATGGTCCTAGTCTGGGCTCCCCAGTTCCAGAGAGACAGTGAACTACTGGAGAGAGTCCAGCAGAGGGCTAGAAAGATACTGAGGTGACTGAATCATCTCTATGACAAGGAAAGGCTGAGAGATTTGGGGCTATATAGCCTGGAGAGGAGAAGACAGACTGCATCTTACAAATACAGATAAATACCTAAAAGGCAGGTGTCAAGAGCTGGGGCCAGACTCTTTTCAGTGGTGCCCAGTGACAGGATAAGGGCCAGTGGGTACAAACTGGAGCACAGTTCTATCTGAACAAAAGGAAAAACTTTTTCACTTTTGAGCATGACATAGCAGTGGAATAGGCTGCCCAGAGAGCCTGTGGAGTCTCCTCTCTGGAAACTCTCAAAACCCATCTGGATGCATTTTTGTGCTACCTGATCTAGGTGAACCTGCTTTAGCAGGGAATTGAACTAGATGATTCCCAAAAGTCCTTTCCAACCCCAGCCATTCTGTGACCTCCAGAGGTCCTTTCAAAGACCAACCACCCTGTGATTCTGTGAAACACTTAATGACAACAAAATGAGTGGTTTTGTTTGTTTGTTTAAGGGGAAAAAAAAAGACTAGGTACAACATTTTCTATACATAGATACTGAGATTGACTGGACAGTTATGTCAGCTTTCTCACTAGCAATTCAAGTAAGGCAACAGGTTAAGGGTGTTCATTGGTGTTTGTTTCCATTTGCTTGAAGAACACACTGAGTTATATAGGAAAAACCAAGTTTCTTCCTACACTTGAAATTATTAATCTGCTTCTTCATTAATTTAAGTAATTTGCTTTGCATTTTTTGAAGAAAAAAAAAATCTGATCACCTTTCAAACATTTACAGAGATAAAGGTTTATAAAGAATCAAGTTTATAAAGAATTCAAGTTAATACACAAACCTTATTACAAATATGACCACTGATCTTTACCTCTTTGAGGGACACTAACAGCAAAATAATTTTCTACTGACAGTATAAATATTTTTATGCTGTAACTGATATAATTACTGAACAAATTTTCAAAATACATACCTCTAAATGCACTAATATCTCCATAGTGTACCTGAAGCACAAAAAATCTGCCACCTGCTTCTCCTCCAACTCTGAAACCAACACCTAAGAGAAGGAAAATGCAGTGTTTTCAGAAGCAATAAAATGTAAGGTGGTTCACCACTGCTGACTATATAAAAAAATACAAATCACTGTAATGGCTTTGAGTGAAAGAGTATAAAATTTCACTGAGACAACAGTAAAGAAAACTTCCTCAAAACTGGGAAAACACATGTTCCTAGATAGACTAAGAATCTAGGACCATAATTTAGTTGTTAATGAACAGGTATCTCCTTTAACCAGAGAATTCTCTTAGACCAAGAATACAGCTAAGGATTTGATATATATGCACAATTGTACATGAAAACCAAACCAAACCACTTTGCCATCTTGCTAAAAATACAATGAGAATGAAAAGATTAAAAAAATATATCTGCAGTAAAATATTTTGAGATGTAAATTACTAATGTATCAGAAAAAATAGTATGGAAATTACAAAGCTATGTTAGTTGTTGACAGAAGTAAGCATGGGTGTAGGAAGAGGTGGTTTTCAGATAACTTGGGGAGTTATTATAATACACAGGCACATAAAAAAATAAGAGGGAATCTGAAGTAATTTGAAATAATTAAATTGCAAAGTATTATCATGAAAAGGGATTTCTCTAAACTGATTCCACAATGAACACTCTTCAAAAGCAGCATAGAAAGCAATTTCTTCCCATTTGGTCAGTGAATCCCGCTAGACTAAACACTGCCCGCAGCAAAGCCTACTAATAAATAGGTCTGAAGCCTCTCTCTGAACAAATGTAATGTCATTATGAACCCTTGCCACAAACCGAGTATTGATGGACAGCTCAGAGACAAGGAAATTATTACTAGCTGGGGTTTAACAGCAAAGCAAATACCAGGCTTCCACGGACTCCTCCAAATACCATTTTTTTTTCCACTTGACATACAGATAACCAAATCAAGTAACATTCATGCTGCTAAACAAGCAAATGGATTATTAAAACTAAACGTCATCATGATACTGTCCACTGAAAAGAGGCAGAAAGAGATAAATTGTTTTTAGAATTCAAGGTATTTTCAGACTGAGGCTACATAGATGGTAGATATTTCTAGGACCCTTAGCAGTTATTAGAAAGAACCACTTCTCCCTTTCTTTCAGACTTGTAATTATAAATAGCTTAAACACTCTGATTGAATTTAGCAGTAATCTATAATGAAAGAAAACAGGTATATAAATAAGTTGTTCTACTACATCAAAGCATTAAGAAATAAAAAGCATATAAAATGGTCACATATACTTAAAGCACACGGCAAAGAAAAATCACTGTTTAGATTGAATTTGTTTCCACTTTCCCAAACACACAAAACATTCTAATATACTTTGGGGGCTACTGAAAGATATGTAATTTGTAACCCTCCAGAAAGATATAGCAGGAAATATAAGCATTATATTATGACTGTTATCTCTCTTTAAGACTTTTTTCCCCCTTACTCAAACCCATGTTATACCAAACAGGATGACAAACCCCCCTAATATATTCATAGTTTAGGAGGCTGACATTTATAGCTTCTATCAACCAGACATAATAAAAATATTCCGGGAGGTTCCTTGATATGCCAGGTGCTTACTTCCACATGCTCTTCTTTCTTTTGCCCTTGTACACAACAACTTCACATTAAAGGCACAATACCTTTGGGTAATCTGGTGGGTGGAGCGTTTCTTGCCCAAGCATATAAAATATTAGATTTGTCTTTGCATGTTCCTTCATCACAATCCCTAAAAACACAAGGAAAGAAAACCAAAGGGAATATAATTTTTAAATTCTGAAATCAGAAAAGGGCAGATGAATTACAAGCAAACCCACTAATTCTAAGATCCATGAAGATGTTTTACAATGTCTGTGGATTAAAAAGTTCTTTCAATGTGAACTCCTTTCCCAAATATCATTAGATCCTCCATCTTCCCTTTTTTTTCCATCCTCCACCTTAAAATAATGTTAAACAAATAGAATCAAAACCAAAGACAGTTCTGGTAGTCCCTGCCAGTCTAGTAGTCAATAATGAAAAAATTAAGGACCCTTTTGTGAGAATGAATCACATGAGAACTTTTAGCAGGATTAGCTCAAGTGTAAAATTACAATAGCTGCCACATCTGCACAGAGACACAAGAATCATGTGTAAAACAAAAAAAGAACCTACAAGACATCAAAGCTGTAATATAAAATTGAGATTTACAATTATTTGTAAAATTATTGACAAATAGAAAGCGAGAGGAAGCTGTAAATGAGCCAACAAGTAGGAGGCACTCATGCTTATCTCTGTATTAAACTGCACAATAGTGGAACTCACAAATATCAGCTCTCAAACAACCACTCTCTTCCCTGGTGTGGTAGCTAGGGACAAGCGGCCGGAAGATTTCGTGCTGTACGTGTAGATAAGGTTTTCTGTAGCCTATGGTACTCAGGCCATGATGTAAGCAGACGGATGTGACATTGTAACTCCAAGGTTATAAAAGCTGATAACAACCAGCAATAAACGCCATTTGCCATCCACCACATTGGTGTCAGTGTGCCGATGGACCAGCAGCCTGGGTGTGGCCACTGTACCCCACCCCCCCCGACCAGGTCGTCTTTGCCTGCCACAAGCAATCAGCTTGTAAAAATAAATGGCAACATTTGGTGCCGAAACCCGGGAAAACCCTTGGATTCCCCAGAAGAAGTCCACTGCCGCAGGGGGGACGCCCCCAGGACCCGCGAGAAGTCGAGAATACAAGTTCTCAAGGACCAACAGAGGGACGGGAACCCCTGTGAAGGTCGTCTTGCGAAGAGTCGAATTCCCCGGAACCGATGACGATGCAGCCTCTCATGCAGGTCGTATCAGAATTGCACAGGCAGTGGGGTATTGATTGTAAATCTAAAGACTTTACTCTCGCTGTGACGAGACTTTTACAACTTGGGATCATTAATCAGCCGATAGATATCCTCCACCCACAAGCGTGGGAGAAGTGCACTAAGGTGCTTGCCGAGGAGGCAAAGTCTTCCAGATGTGGGAAAAATCTTAAGTCATGGGGGAGGGTTGAGGAGGCTTTACAGAAAGCCAGGCAAAACCAGGAAACCTTGAAAGCAGCTAGGGAGTATTTGAGAGATACTCCAAGGCTGGGAGTTAGGGCAGCTACGCAGACTCAGAGCCTTGCAGATGGCGATGACTTTGCAGAGCTTGAACAGCCGCGGGAGAGCTGCACACCCTCTACGTCCCCAAAACACCCAAGCGCCAGCCCTTATAAGGACAATCAGGGGTGCGCCCTGCCTTCCTGGGGTGAGCTAGCTGAGGAAGTTGGGAGGGTGGGAGCTGGGGGGAGGCCACTGCCCTATGCACCCAAAGATGGTGCCGACAGACAAAGAGAAGGGCAGGGAGGGGATGCCTGGGGCGAGAAAACAGAAGAAGCGTTACAGCTATCAAGGACGCACAAGCAGGAGGGAGAGGAGAAGGAGAAGGGGGAAAGCGGTGGGGGCGAGCCAGAATGGGAGGAGCGGCCCGTCCGCGAGAGAAGTGGGCGGAACCGGGGCGTGAACGAGGGGCGGAGAGCCAACACTCCACCAAGCGGGAGGTGGGGCGAGCCAAGGGGGAAGGACCGACACGCTCGCAAGGGGCGTGGGCAGGACCAGAGCCCGAGCAGGAGGTGGGACGGCCCAAGGAGGAGGGAACAGCCCACCCACAAGGGAACTAGGAGGGGTAGTGAGCAGAACGGGAGCATAACTAGTCAGTCGAGCTCGTGGAACGTATCAGACACCGGCTGGAACAAGTGGTACTCATCAGAGTATAGCTCAGAAGAAGAGGAAACAGACCTGCCTGCAGAGGCCAAGGGTCCACTCACAGCGGAATGCATACGCCAGCAGAGCAACTCAGTGACCAGAGAAATTGCAGACATGATTAAGCATGTTGTAAAACAAGAACAGTTGGCCCCGATCCAGGCGGCAATGGCCGCAATGGCCAATGTAATGGCATGTTTCCCGAACTCGTTGCCCCCGAGGGAGGCAGCCAGCTATATGGCCCAACCGGCAGCCCAGCTGAACCTGCCTACATTTCAGGAACAGCAGGAACCATCCCTTGGTGACGAGACCCCAGAGTGGCCCTGGCAGTAAAATGTGACAGTCCGCCAGTAGTGTGGGGAACTTGCTCCCTCTACAACGTCCCACATGATCAAACCAGATCTTCAGAATAAAACTAATGAAAACTGTGAGTTTCTGTTCACAGGATTGGATCATTGGACACCCCCGTGACCTGCGTATCCCGCTGTCAGGAGAACCCGATGAGCCACCAGATACACCATCCAAGCCTGGGAGACCAACACTTGCAGAACCCAGACAACAGCAGAGTAACCTTTGCAAAAGAGGGTTGCGATACCTTTGTGTGATCTTGATTCTAGCACCTATTGCTGTAGGGCGGGCGGAATCAGATTACCGCAGTCACCAGGCCCATCAACCATTCAAATGGACACTGTCTCGAGGGGATCGATCGGTCGTGAGAACCTTAATAACGGTGGGGGGTCCTAGCTTTCTGGTTACACTATGTGAGCTAGTTAACGCAAAGGGAGCATGTGACAGCAAATCTCCATCGTTTTACATGTGTCCTAGCTCCAGTCCCGGAAAATTCTGTTATAATCAGCCAGGTCACTATTTTTGTGCGTACTGGGGTTGTGAGACAATTGCCCCCAAGTGGATTACAAAGCCCCTCGACCCTTACTTAAATGTAACTCAGTGTTCTGTCGGATGCAGACCACAACCGGAGTATTGTGCTTTTGATGCACAGGGAAGAGTTCACACTATAGTGCGGGATCGTAAGACATGGAGCTTGAATGTCATCCAATTTCAAACCCTAGTTGGCTTGTAGGGAGAAGTTGGGGATTTCGGTATGTTGAAACAGGGAAGGACAGAGGTGGATTGATTACTATTAAGAAGGAACCGATTGAAAATGATCCTTTGCCAGAAGGTCCTAACCAAGTTTTGAAGGTAGAATCTAAGAGTAACACCAAAAGCCTAACCATAAGCACCCCAGACCATGTAAGAGATCTGATTGCCCCAGCCTCGGATGAGAGCTTTAGGGAGGAATCTTTGTGGAAATTGATACAGGTTAGTTATTTAGTGTTAAATGGATCAAATCCAAATCTTACAGAACATTGTTGGCTGTGCTATGGAATAAGGCCACCTTTTTATGAAGCCGTGGGAATAGCAACACCTGTCCGGTACGCGAACGATATCAACCCGGCGCAATGTAAATGGAAGGTAGAGAGGCAAGGAATAACGTTAATGCATGTGAGAGGGAGAGGGGTATGTGTAGGTAAGGTTCCTGAGGAGAAGAGAAAACTGTGTATAAATGGTGGAAGGGGTTCTGATAAGCTCAGAAGACCTGCAAAATGGTTATTACCAGCTGAAAACACTAAGTGGGTCTGTTCCATTGTGGGAGTTACACCTTGTTTAGCCTTAGATTATTTTGATGAAACTTTAGAATTTTGTGTACAAGTAGCAGTAGTCCCCAAAATTTTTTGTCACTCTGAAGAGTCTATCTATGATGTGCAGTTCGTTTCGGACCACCACCTGTCTAAAAGAGAACCCTTTACCGCACTAACAATAGCAATGTTAATGGCTCTAGGGGGAACAGGAGTAGCTACTGGAGTAACCTCGCTAGTACAGCAAAGTAAAGAATTTTATGCTCTTAGGGCGGCAGTAGATGAAGATTTGGCTAGAATTGAACAATCAATTAGTGCCCTTGAAAAGTCCTTGAGATCGATGTCGGAGGTAGTTTTACAGAACCGCAGAGGACTGGATCTTATGTATTTACAACAAGGGGGAGTGTGTGCTGCTTTAGGAGAGGAGTGCTGTGTGTATGCAGATCACACTGGAGTTGCCAGAGATTCCATGTCCAAACTCAGAGATGGTTTAGAAAAGAGGAAGAAAGATAGAAAGATAGGGAAGCCCAACAAGGGTGGTTTGACTCATGGTTTAATCATTCTCCATGGTTAACCACCCTGGTATCTACCCTTGCAGGACCAATTGTAACGATCATGCTGGCACTGATTTTCAGACCATGCATATTGAACAGGCTCGTGTCTTTTGTCAAGAGCTGTTTGGAGAAGGTCAACATTATGTTAGTAGAAGCCCAACAGTTGTTGTAGAAAAGCACTGATTAGCACTTTTTAGCTATACTCAGCTATGCACTGTTGTAGAAGAGCACTGGTTAGCAATTTTGGCTATTTTTAGCTGTGCACTAAACACTACTAGCCTGATGTGCCTTATATTTCTTGTGTGAAACTATATTTTTACAACTTTTTATATTTTCTTGTAGACCCTTTTTTATTTAGGTATAGAGTGTTTTATATTTTTATGTAGATTTAGGACATATATTTTTTAAGACTATGATAAGGTACTAATACTGGAAGGATTTAACACTGGAATAGAGTTTTTAGGATTGTTACATTTCTTTTTGTTAACTTAGTTAAGCATAAGGAGGGGGGAAATGTGGTAGCTAGGGACAAGCGGCTGGAAGATTTCGTGCTGTACGTGTAGATAAGGTTTTCTGTAGCCTATGGTACTCAGGCCATGATGTAAGCAGACGGATGTGACATTGTAACTCCAAGGTTATAAAAGCTGATAACAACCAGCAATAAACGCCATTTGCCATCCACCACATTGGTGTCAGTGTGCCGATGGACCAGCAGCCTGGGTGTGGCCGCTGTACCCCCTGCCCCCGGACCAGGTCGTCTTTGCCTGCCACAAGCAATCAGCTTGTAAAAATAAAAGGCAACACCTGGTAGATGGAAGACCAAGTGAAGTCATTGCTTACCAGTCGAGCAGCCAACAAAAAGTATAACAAAGTAAAATCAAAACCAACAAAGATATTTCATCACCTATGAACTATAATACAGAGTCATTTCAATGATTTTAACAAGATCAACTTCAGTCATTGGAAGCCTCTAGTGAATTTAAACTAGGAGGAAAAAAACTTGATTTTAAATCATATGCATTCTCTGCAATGACTTACAAAAATATGCAACAGTTTGTAGCTGGTGTGACAGCAGCATGGTAGCATTTTCAACTCAACCCAGGGCAAATTTCACAGAATAGAATGGAAATTTCGGAGACTTGATGGAAATGCTTGTTGCTATGGTTTAGTTGATTAGATGTTGTAGGATGTTGGGTTGGACATGATGATCTTGAAGGTCTCTTCCAACCTGGTTTATTCTATTCTATTCTATAGATACACACATATGTATACACATGTATCTGCCTATACACATACATAAAGTAGACATTAGATGCCACAATACAGAGACTGACACTGTTAAGTTTTCTGCTGGGCAATTGATCTTTTTCAGGAACAGTGAGAGTGCAGCCAGCAAGCTCTAACTACCTGAACTGTAGTGTCAAGACTAGGATTTCAGCCTGATTCGTCATTGAAAGATTTTATGAATTTCCAGCTCTTGATCCATCTCTTCATATCTGGAAGCTCAGAAACTAAACATTTCACCTATGTCTTCAGAACATTAGTTAGATATGATTTCAGCATTACCTCATAATTTCATCTCAAAGCAAGCATCTGATCAATCTGTAACTATAGAATTCTATCTCATGAGGATTATATCAAGGTTCTAGCAGAACTACTTCTAGATATATGAAAAAAAACTGTAAGTACAATCTTCTCAGTTTTATACAGGACATTCAAGATGTAAACTAGTTTTAGAAGGCCACAAAGGGAACAGTTTTACATTGGTATATATATTCTAACATTTAAGATACAACCAAACCCCCACAGCTGTCTGCTGGGAAAACAATAGAAATTCTGTGCCTTCATATTTTTGGTTTTGTCTGTAATTTTTAAGCATCTGCTTTTCTTGCAAGACAAGATTACACCACTTCCAATATCAGAACTGTTGCTAGGTAGAAAGGAGAAAATACTTTTGATGAAGTTTCTTTTGACATTCAAACTATTAATCTTCCTAAGCCATGCAGACATCATTTAATATCTGCAAGAAGGGCCAGAAGGATTGACCTTGGTGCCAGGGAAGGTTATTGGAAAGGTCATCTTCAGTGACACCACATGGCACACACAGGACAATCAGGCAATCAGGCCCAGTCAGCATGGGTTATGAAAGGCAGGTACTGCCTTACTAACCTACTCTCTTTCTACAACAAGGTGACCTAGCTACTGGATGAGGGGGAAGGGCTGTGGATGTTGTCAATCTGGATTTAAGTAAAGCATTTGACACTGCCTCCCACAGCATCCTCCTTCAGAAACTCATGGCACCAGACTTGGATAATTGCACCCTGCACTGGATAAAAAACTGGATGAAGGTATATTATTAATTGCTGGGCCTAAAGAGTGGTGGTGAATGGAGTTAAATCTGGCTGGCACCCAGTCACTAGTGGTGTCCCCCAGGGTTCAATACCAGCACATGTTCCTCTTTAATGTCTTAGTGATATGCATGAGGGGATTGAGTGCACCCTCAGGAAGTTTGCAGATCACACCAAGCTGGGTAGCTGTGCCAATCTGCTAAAGGGTAGGGAAGTTTTACAGAGGGATCTAGACAGGTTAGATTAATGTGCCAAGGTTACTTATACGAAGTTCACAGTGGAACTGCCAGGTCCTGCACTTTGGTCACAACAACTTGAGGATGTGTGGCTGGAAAGCTGCAACTTGGAAAGGGGCCTGGGGGGATTGATTGATTGATTGATTGATAGTCAACTACATGTGAGTCAGCAGTGTGACCAGGCAGCCAAGTCCAATGGCATCCTGGCATGTGGCCAGCAGGAATAGGGAGGTGATCGAATAAACGGTGCCATGTATTTGGCACTAGCAAGGCTACATCTTGAACACTGTGTTCAGTTCTGGGCCTCTTAGTATAAGAAAGGCAAAGAAGTGCTGGAGCACGTCCAGAGAAGGGCAAAAAGCCTCATGAAGGGCCCAGAGCACAAGGCCTGTGAGGGGTGGCTGAGGGAGTTGGGATTGTTCAGTCTCAAGAAAAGGTACAGTATCAAAAGCAAGCTGCTACTCTTACCAGTAACTTTTGGTAGAAGAGGGCTCATTACATCCAAAGAGCAACATGTGATGGACAGTGTCCATGCTGGCATGAGGCTTAAAGTCCACTGAAAAACAAAATTATAAAACAGATAAGCTATACTTATTCTCATTGGAAGTTATGTAAGAAGTAACAATTTAAGCCATTTTTTCTCCATAGTACTACAAATAGGGCATGTATGTTTCCATATTGTTTATCTGCTGTGTTCTATTTAAAAGCTTTCCTTAAATTCCCATTCAACAGACTGGCTACCAAGCTAAAACACTTAGTCATTAAGAAAAATAAATTCCAAGTTACCACTCAAAAGTGCTATTTTAAATCAAAATTTAAATATGACACTTAGTAAACATATCAGTGTATTCCAAACTCCAAAATTTTACTGTAAGCAGGTTTGAAATTTGCACTTGTAATTTATTAATACTTTTCTACCTATTTTGCAATTCCTTCAGCAAAAACATGAACAAACAGTAAGTTGCAATTAAGAGTAACTAATTCATAAATTAGCGATATCTTCTTTCAGTATTACACCTGGTTTACATTCTTGCTGAATCTTTCTTGGGACAACAGGTCCATGAAGAAATTATGGTTTATTCTAACTAATGTCAAACCCTTTGGAATGGAATTAAACAAAGGTCAGCACTTAACCTATGCTCAGCACTTAACCTATGCTGTTCTTAACCTATGCTACAAACAAAATATTGTGTTGGATTCTCAAACACTTGTGATCTTGTTTAACACAGGAAAAAGGTTACAAACAACACACTGTAGTAATACTAACCATGAATGTACAATGATGGCATTTCTAGAAATAAAGCAAGCTACACTAACTTCCTTCATTACTACTGAAATGATGCGTCAGATGCAGGGAATGCAGTGGAATTTTTTTTTCACGTAAGACTAAGAAGGGCCTTCGAGGGTTTTTAGCCTTCTTCTTCTCCATAATGGATTTAACTTTAAATAAATTTAGTATCATATCAGTGCTCACAGTTTAGCAATTAAGGAAACATTAGAGGCCTTCAGCACAATGAAGTCATCTCTACTTGGCAACAGGGAAGTTTATATATATGCCATACTAAAGGAACAGACCCACAGTGTCTCGAGTCACATATCAATGAAAAGTAACAGACATTCTCACGATTTCAGGTTTTGTTGCTCAATGTAATAGACTCCATCTCATTTCTACAGCACCAACCTGACATATAGGGACTCATCAGGAGTCACTAAATAAGACAGACATTTAGTTACTGGTCACTCATGTGAATTAATCTAAGGAGGTGAAGAGGAGAGTCAGTTTTCTTGGCTGAATAGCTTGCTGTCAGACTAAATTCTTATGTAGGCACCCTTTAACTATTGCTATAACTCAGTCAAAAATTGATTTTCATCAATGCCTGCGTCATGAAGGTCTCAATCTAGTTTCTCGTTTGGCTAATTATTAATAGACATGAGACAGAAGAAGAAAACTGCATTAAATATTTAAAATGTAACTGGAATAATACTTTCTTGGAAAATTACATATTAACCTCACTCATTAGTATTTTTACATATTAATCTCACAGACATTTCATTTCACTTCACAGGGGCAAAGCATATTTTCCTAATATTAACCTAAATGTAAACCAGTCCACCCCACAAAGAAACAGCCCAATCTGTCAGCATTTACAGCCCTTTGGGACAGAAATCAAGTGGTTCAAACAGAAATCTTGGCCTTGACAGTCTGACCCTCCAATGAAGAATATGATACACTAAACTAACAGTGCCTGCAAAAATATCCAGAAGCACCACTGAGAAAGGCCTCTAGGACAAAACTTACTCAACTCCTTCTACTCGGTAACTTTTCACAAGTAAGCTTGATCTGTCTTGATAATGTCTAAGAACTGAACCTAAACAAGCTTGTAAATTCTGGCATAGTACCCTTCTAGCTTTGCAGTATGAAGCTATACCCTTTGTTCCTGTGACAGGTATGACTACCCCCCCACAAGCACCAAGGACTGAGGCTTGCTAGGAGCTGATAAAGATCAGCTCGATACCCCCAGACATTAGCTGTCCCCTCAGGGCCCTCGGACTAATTAAGAAATTGACCACAGCACAGCAGCTCCCACGGTATAAATGTAGTCCTGTTATGGATAGAGAGGGCACTCTCCCCACAGAAGCAGCCTGGCAGTGTCTCTGAGACAGTCCCTGAGCAAGCCCAACTCTCTAATGTTTTTAAGTGTTTAGGGGAATAGTAAAGCTGAATTCCAGTCTTCAAATACAAATATAATTTTAAAAAATGGGGAAAAAAAATTAGAAAAACATTTTCTACTTACTAACAAATGTAGTACTGCCCACATACCATTATAAAAAAACTTTCTCTTCAATATTTCACCAATATGTATAAACAGAGCACACAATTTTATTTCCAAGGCTTCCAAATACATGAGGTATAGGAAACCTTTATGTTCACAGAACAAGTTGTTTTATTAATTTGGTCATCAAGCTTCTCGTGCTCTTCAAAGCTCCACCTCACAACTAGAATGGTCTCTCTATCCAGACTTTTTTCTCAGTGATTACTGGAAAGGTGACCAAATACTATAAAAATATAGTGGAGAACATGTGAACACCTAAACCCTACAAGTTTCTCAGCCTTCAGAAGGAAAAAAAAAAGGTTGCCTTGAATGATTCACATTGAAACCTTGCATAAATACCACTTTTAAGCAATTTACTTTACATATACACATACACACAACTGCAAAAAGCTTGTGGCTTTAAGCACATGTAAACAGCAAGTGACAGAACCAAATGTGGAGCAATTTAATAGAGAACTGAATTATGCAATTTTGCAACTCAGTGAAGCTTAAACAGCGGGATAGTAGGGTGTCTTTCTGTGAATCAGTTAAATACAGTAGAGTCTGTAAATACAGTAGAGTGCCCACTACACAGCAAAGAGAGTTTGTCAGAGAATGAATGCTCACTCCCATTTTATGCTCATTTTTCCTTCTCAGGTAAAACTCATGAGTCAAAATGTTCTGACTTCTTTAAAAAACAGATGCACAGAAAAGCGTTGAAGAAAACTTAGTCTATTTTTTTTTTAGTTACTATAACACCGTAACACAACATGAAAATCTGCAGACAATGTTCTATTTCTGAAGGAAACAACAGTCTCCATAACACACTACAATAAAAACTACATAGGATTCCCACTGTACTTATTGTTAAGTGCAAGTATTCTGAAAGAGAAGGAAAAACATGAGACATTTTAACCTGTCATTATCTTGTTTTATTTCGGTTTATAGCATGTTCTGATAGTGAAACTGTGTTCAGTGAAACCAGCAAGCCTTCCCCTCTACCTGAACAACTGCATGTTACAGTATCATAGTATCACTAAGGTTGGAAGAGACCTTGAGGATCATCGAGTCCAACCTGTCTCCACAGACCTCATGACTAGACCATGGCACCAAGTGCCACGTCCAATCCCCTCTTGAATACCTCCAGGAACGGTGACTCCACCACCTCCCTGGGCAGCCCATTCCAATGACGAACGACTCGCTCAGTGAAGAACTTTCTCCTCACTTCGAGTCTAAACCTCCCCTGGCACAGCTTAAGGCTGTGTCCCCTTGTTCTGGTACTGGTTGCCTGGGAGAAGAGAACCCCTTCCTGGCTACAACCACCTTTCAGGTAGTTGTAGAGGGCAATGAGGTCACCCCTGAGCCTTCTCTTCTCCAGGCTAAACAATCCCAGCTCCCTCAGCCTCTCCTCATAGGGCTTGTGCTCCAGGCCTCTCCCCAGCCTTGTTGCCCTTCTCTGGACACGTTCAAGTGTCTCGATGTCCTTCTTAAACTGAGGGGCCCAGAACTGGACACAGGACTCAAGGTGTGGCCTAACCAGTGCAGAGTACAGGGGCACAATGACCTCCCTGCTCCTGCTGGCCACACCATTCCTAATGCAGGCCAGGATGCCATTGGCTGTCTTGGCCACCTGGGCACACCACTGGCTCATGTTTAGGCAGGTGTCAATCAGCACCCCCAGGTCCCTCTCTGTCTGGCAGCTCTCCAGCCACTCTGATCCCAGTCTGTAGCTCTGCATGAGGTTGCTGTGGCCAAAGTGCAGCACCCAGCACTTGGACTTGTTAAATGCCATCCCATTGGACTCCGCCCATCTGTCCAGTCAGGCAAGTTCCCTCTGCAGAGCCCTTCTAGCCTCTAAGTGACCAACATCTGCTCCTAACTTGGTGTCATCTGCAAACTTGCTGATGACTGACTCAATATCCTCATCCAGATCATCAATGAAGATGTTAAAGAGGATGGGGCCCAGCACTGATCCCTGGGGGGCACCGGCCGCCAGCCGGATGTGGCACCATTCACTACCACTCTCTGGGCTTGGCCCTCCAGCCAGTTCCTAACCCAGCACAGAGTGTTGCTGTCCAAGCCACGAGCTGACAGCTTAGCCAGCAGTTTCCTGTGGGGGACAGTGTCAAAGGCCTTGCTGAAGTCCAGGTAGACCACATCCACAGGCCTCCCCACATCCACCAGACCTGATCACAGAAGGAGATCAGGTTGGAGAGGCAGGACCTGCCCTTCCTAAATCCATGTTGGCTGGACCTGAGCCCTTGGCCATCCTTCAGGTCTGCAGTTATTGCCGCCAGGATAATCTGCTTCATCACTTTCCCTGGCACTGAGGTCAGGCTGACTGGCCTGTAGCTTCCAGGTTGCTCCATCTGACCCTTCTTGTGGATGGGGACCACATTGGCCAGTTTCCAGCTATCCGGGACCTCTCTAGTGAGCCAGGACTGGAGGAAAATTATCAAGAGTGGCTTGGACAGCTCTCTCAGCACCCTAGGATGGATCCCATCTGGTCCCATGGTCTTGTGGGTGTCCAAGTGGCTCAGCAGGTCCCGAACTAATTCCTCATGGATTTCCGGGGCATTACACTGCTCCCCGACGCCATCGCCCAGCTCAGGAGGCCACTCGTCCTGAACTCCTGCCTTGCTGTTAAAAATTGTAGCAAAGAAGGTGTTCAGGACCTCAGCCTTTTCCTCGTCTTCAGTCACAAGCACAGAGATTTTCTGAACAGATTGTGTTTTGCTGATATACATGATCCCAGCATTTATACACTATTACAGTATTACCTTCTACTTACCTGCCATCTTATTCATGTAACAATATTTAATAAAAAAATAGATTTAAAAAATGAGATGGTTTGGTTACATTGGGGTTTTTCCACGAGGTAAGTAAAACCTTATTGCATCGATCACCGATTACAATTGCAAAGGATTTAAGGCCTGTAGCAGCAGCCAAACAGTCTGCTCAGTGGAGTAGAAACAAGCACCCAATCAGAGATGGAAATCCAACACCTTACAAACGCAACTGTTTCGCACGGACTGCCAGAGGCACCTGCATGCAGCTCTTCAACTACTATTACTCGTGAATCTCTTCAGATATGGTTTGATAGCTTGACTCTAAGAAGCTGCTTCTAGTTTGCTTCTGCTTTAGCTATGGTGAATGCATTTTGGAAACTCCGGACAGCCAAAGATAAAGTCAGTATAAGTCAAAGAAGAAACAAAAAAAAGTGTTGAGAGTCTTAAAAATGGCTTGTTTAGGTTGTCCCAGAACTGATACTCACCTACATAGGCTTCATCATCCACTGGCAGGGGTACTGACATGCAGAGGTATGTATCGGACTATTAAAAGACACAAAAACACAAATTACCTTTAAATTTGGCATATTTAAAATCAAACTACTAGAAAAAAGCATCAACATTTTCTACACTTCCTGAAGATATATGTGGGAATGCTGAACAATCTTAATATATAAAAATTATATACTTAAAAGCCTTAGCACTGAATTTATTTGCCGTGGTTAATAAACACCAACCCCTCCCTGCCCATTCAAAATTTGAAGGGATAACAGTACCTTCTTGATGTTCAAATAAACAGAATTAATCAGTGTACTACATAGAGTGAAAAGAACTACTGGGCTTCTAATTCATTAGAATACATAGAATACATACATAGAATAAACCAGGTTGGAAGAGACCTTCAAGATCATCGCATCCAACCCATCAACCAATCCAACACCGCCCAAACAACTAACCCATGGCACCAAGCACCCCGTCAAGTCTTCTCCTAAAAACCTCCAGTCATGGCGACTCCACCACCTCCCCAGGCAGCCCATTCCAATGGGCAATCACTCTTCCTGTATAGAACTTTTTTCTAACATCCAGCCTGAACCTCCCCTGGCGCAGCCTGAGACTGTGTCCTCTTGTTCTGGTACTGCTTGCCTGGGAGAAGAGACCAACATCCGTCTGTCTACAACCTCCCTTCATGTAGTTGTAGAGAGTAATAAGGTCACCCCTGAGTCTCCTCTTCTCCAGGCTAAGCAACCCCAGCTCCCTCAGCCTCTCCTCGTAGGGCTTATGTTCCAAACCCCTCACCAACTTTGTTGCTCTTCTCTGTGCTTGCTATGCACTACTTTCTCAGTAGTTACAAATTTGCTATGATCTATGAAGTGGAGGAGTGGTGACCAGTCTATGGACATAAGGAAAGGGTAAGGAAGTTCAGATTGTACATTAGGAAATGTTCTTCACTATAAGAGTGCAGGGCTGGTCACTGGAACAGACTCCCCAGGGAAGTGGGGTTCAAGTCTGTCAGAGTTCAAGAAGTGTCTGCACATGTGGTTAAGTTTTAGGTAGTCCTGCAAGGAGCAAGGAGTTGTACTTGACGACACTTGAGATATTCTGTTTCTATTCTGTTTCTAGACTCTCATTTCTCCGACTGGGTTTAGCCGTGGTCTCTTTCTCATTGGGGGAGGGAAAGCAGAGCCTTTCCTTTCAAACCACCACACTCCCCAGTTAAATAGATTTCTACCTAAAGCAGTATTTCACCCTTGGATCACAATGTGTAAAAATGCTGTGCTACTGTAGCAGCAAACATAGAAACACATTTACTTTTAATTCATCCACCTTATTCCATTATGATAATTGAAAATATTCCTCCCTGGGAATTCTAGTAACTATCAAATTGCAAATGACAAACATTTCCCTGGAGCAACTGAATGAATATTCTGCACAAGATACAGTGTAATGGACACTACAGGGAAAATAACAAGAATGCCCTCCATAATGCTACAATTGCTTTTGTTGCCTAGAAGACTTTTGGTTTAAAATATTCAACATGCTTCTTGTAAGCATTCCTGGATTAAAATGCAAACCAACTCAGACCAAAGGCCACAAACAAAATCCAGGTTTTCCCATCTTTTGTAAGAATGCTGGATAACTATGATAGAACCTGTAATATAAAACAAAAGTCTTTCAGAACAGTAAATCCTATATATGACAATCATGTTTAATACAATTTTCTTACTTTGTATAAAGCAGTCCAAAAATCATTGGAACTGCATAAAATTACATTTCTTAAATGCATGTGAACAACACAAACAAAAAATTAAGTTAGTCTCATCTTTGTCAGCTAGATAAAGGGTTGTGGAAGCTACCTTGTCATAAAGGTTTGTCTCACATAGATTACTTCTCTGATCCCTTTTCTTTGTATTCAAGCAGCACCAATAGTCTACTCCTGAACCAGGATGCTGTGATTTAAACACCACTTGGGTGACTACACTCATGCCAACTCAAGGCAGTTGTCACCACCTTCACAAATGAGCCTGAATAAATCCAAGTGAAGCAGCAGTGACCTGGGGGCACTTCCCATTTTGCGAACACCTTAACTCTATGCACAGGAGCCTCAAGAATGACTCAGTATGACTGTTTGAGGCTGTGCCTTTAAGAAAGCGACAGTGTTAGAACAATCTGGCTGAATGTTTTGGTACCAGAATGAAAACACTCAGATATTCTAAACGAATTTCATTGGTAGATGGGCAGAATGCAACTTTAAGTTTTAGGGCAGTTGGAATTTTTCTGAGTTTCAGCCTGTTCTGCTGTTCCAGCCTGTTCTGCCTTTCCTGTCTGTCTGCTTCTCAGCAAACTAGTGGGAGCTGACCTTGAGATAAGCAAAACTAATTCCTGCATGTGCTTTTGAAGCCTAGTAACATCTCTTTTCCTTAATAACTGCCTTTCTTTCTCTCTCTAACCCCTTTTTGGGAAAAAAGGGAGGTGGGGCGGGGAGAGAGAGGATTACAGGGAGGGAAACCCTCCTCTTCTCGAGGAGGGAATTTTGTTGTGTTAGTTTTCTTTGCTGTATATTTCTGTATATATTTTGTAAATACTGTATATACTGTGTTATATATAACCTGCATTCCATATATGCTTGTAAATATAGCTTTGCTTCTCTGACTGAGTTAGCTGTGGTTTCTTTCTCTGTGGGGGAGGGAGAGCTAGGCTCTCTCTCAATCCACCACACTCAGCTAAACTGGGGTACCAATACATCTGTGCCATCACACCAGTGGTGTGATCTGCCCTACCAAAAGAACACTTCCAGTGACTGCCCCCAAGCAAATGAAGGGGAATTTAGGAACAAAAGGCATCATCTCAAAATGTTGGTGTGTGTACCCATCACTAAAGACAGTGAGCTCACAAGAGCTGCTGGAACTCAGAGTGGTGACACCTTTTTTTCTCTTCTGTCCGCTCTTCTCTCCCTCTGGCACATACTAAGTAATTGCCTTGCCTGCCTTAAGAGCAGCTATATAATCAAAGTGATCTGCACAAACATGTAATCAATAAATTCTACAATCATTGTAGCCATTTCAGTGTTAGTTTGCCTCTTTTCATTCCTTCAGTATCCATAAAGAACCTTCTGTGAACATTCTGAGGTTGGGTCATGACATTTGATTAGTGTCATAGACTGGATAACTTGAGGTATGAAATGATCAAGGAACCCTCTCCTGGAGAATGTACAGATATTTAAACCTGATGGCCTATTCAGTGTGTAACGTAAGTAACTAAATTCTACTTTTTACAGAATTTCACCCAAAGTAATAACCAAGTAATTCACACTTTCTTCAGAACCAGCGGAAGTCAGATCTTGGGTCAAGAACTCAACTTGGTTATTGTAGCGATAGACAAGAAAGAGGTGCCAGCCATTTATGACTATCTGAATGACGAAACTTCCTTATGGCTTTACGTATTCTTATCTGGAATGGTATACCCAAGCAAACTGGAGATGAGAACAACATTTTAACCAAATACTTTAAAATGAAAAATTAAAATTATTGAATTGAATACGCAGGTATTACAAGTCCCTGCTGACATACTGGAAGAAGCTCAAGATAGGCAGTGTCAAAAAAACCCCAAAAACCCCCAAAAAACAAACCAAAACAAAACAAAAAAATATCCAACTCCTCCACATAAACAATATCTGATGAAGTAAGAGCATCTTTTACCACTTTTTTGTCTTTATCAGTATTTATGAAGTTTCACATGGACATTTAAGAACTCAGACAATGTGTACAAAAAGTAATTTACCAATGAAAAGTTTGTTCAGCCTTAAACATAGTAACAATATTTAGAGTTCTCAAAATGAGATTCCTATCCCTTCTTGGAAAACAAAACATACTGTTTCCCATTTAAATAATAATTATTGATATAGTGCTAATTTATCATGCACAGGCATAATTTTCTTCTAATTATATTAAGTAAAAAGAATGGGTATGTAATTTTTCCCTCAGAACTGACGAAGCCCTTCAATCTACCTCTCCACAGCTCTTATATGTCCTCCACCCTTCAGCTGCACACCACTATTATTCTTCAAGACATGTTAGTTTCATTTTTCCCTACTGTGTAACTGAAATTATTAAGTAAAAAACATACTAATTAAGTACAGCAAATAATGTTTCCCCCACTTATGAGAGGCGGCACCATTCAAAAGCACCATGGAACATAAACTTCATTTGTTAACTGAGCTGGAGAACTATTTTACCACACATTGCTTGAATATAGGCTTCAGTGACCCTGTTCATAAGTGTTGCTTGGAATAATTTCATATGAATGCTCTTCTTTGGTAATTATGCTGAAGAAGTGAACAACTTGGGGCATCTCTTCACAGTGAGAGCACACCTAAGCTGAGTAAGGATTTGGTTCTTATTGATTTACAGAGCAACAGCAGTTACAAATCACTGAATCACAGAATGTCAGGGGTTGGAAGGGACCTTGAAAGATCATCTAGTCCAGCACCCCTGCCACCGCAGGATCACCTAGAGTACATCACACAGGAATGCATCCAAGTGAGTTTTGAACGTCTCCAGAGAAGGAGACTCCACAACCTCACTGGGCAGCCTGTTCCAGTGCTCTGTCACCCCTGCACAACACCCACAGTCACTACAAGTCTAGTAAAATCTTTTGTTAAAAAAAAAGCAGGGTTTTTGGTAACCTTTTCCATAGCCTTTACAATACAACACACACATGAATTGCAATTTTTGCAACTAACCTACCAGTACAAGCAGAAACATTAAACTTGGCTCTAGCCACATGCAGATCACTCCAGCAAGAACTATACCACCTCCACCACTGTAAGCTATTACTGTGCAGATGCTAACCATGCAGCATTCTTCTTTTGCTGCCTTCTCCAGTTTGGAAATATGTACATATTTCCACTGTGAACAGGTGGGTATTATAAGAGTTTGAGCTGTATGCCTCTAAATTAAGAGAATTCAATTCCAAAACAACAATCTGAATGTTCATAACAAATGCACAAACTTATTGGTAGTACCCAAAATTAATAACAGTTTCAGGTAATACATGACTGTTCTCTAAAATTTAATTCATCCACATCTTCTCCACTAATTTCTGCTCCCCTACCTTGTTATCCTTTTATTGCCTCTCCCAGACAAATTCTGAGGCTTGAGAACTCAAGAACTGCAATTATCCAAGAATCATAGGACAGTGTGGGTTGGAAGGGACATTAATCTAGTTCCTGCCATGGGCAGGGACACATTCTTACTAGGCCAGGCTGCACCAGGCCACATCCAACCTGGCCATGGATACTTACAGGGTTTGAATTTCCACAAGTTCCGTGGACAACGTGTTCCACTGTCCCACCACCTTCATGGTGAAATATTTCTCTTTGATGTCTAATCTAAGTCTAGCTTCTTCCAGTTTGAAACCATGATTGCTCATCCTATCACTACATGTCTTTGCAAAAAAGACCCTCTCCAGCTATCCTGCAGGCCCCCTTCTGGAAGGCTGATATAAGGTCTCCCTGGAGCATTCTCTTCACCAGGCTGAACAATCCCAGCTTTCTCAGTCAGGAGAGCTGTTTCAGCTCTCTGACCATCTTTGCAGCCCTCCTCTGGAGCTGCTCTAGCAGTTCCATGCCCTTCTTGTGTCAGGGGTGCAGAGCTGAAGGTGGGATCTCACAAAAGAAGAGTAAAGGGGGCAAATCACCTCATAACCATGACCAAAATAGTGATGCATGTCCAGAAAGCCCTTAATAAAGGGCACTCCTCTTACTCATCAGTTTGGTTTTGCATCTTTCAGGAACTGAGATAAACTTGAAGATAGACCCCAGAAGCAGAAACCTGTATGTTAAAAGAATCATACAATATCTTAACTTGAAAGGGACTCATAGGATCGAGTCCGACTCCCAGCTTATGCTCTCATCAGCCTGTACTAGGACACTGCAGAAAAAGGAAGGGAAATGAGGAGAAGTACTGGTGAGGTCAAGAGAAGAAAATAAAAGCTAGGCTTTGAAGTACATAAGGTTAGGTATCAAATATTTTCAATTACTTTTTTTAGGAATTAACTTGGCAAGCTGCTTTTTCTTGCTGCTCTCCCCTACCCTCCCCCTAAATCTATTCTAGATCACAGCATTTCAGTTTACTGTGTATATAAAGGCTATTGGCTACAGGTACACATGAATATGAAAAGTACTGTTTTCCTTTTATTAGCTGCCACAGCCTTTTGGTGCTGGTGTTGGGATTTCGGTCTTCTTAATAGCAATGTGAAGTGTCTGCTCCTTCTTGAGCTCTCTAGCTCTTCAACCAATGGGCTTCTCAGGTAAAATCTATAAAGTGTAGTAACAAATGTGCACCTGGATGAACAGACAGTACTTTTCACTCTTTCTCAAAAAGATGTTTAATATTTCATTGCAGATAAATAAGATCTAGTAGAAATTACATTTCTGGTTTGAACGCACTGGAATGATGCAACTTAAATTGTATGTTCTAGAGGGGTGGTGCTCCCTAATAACTGAAAACCTTGTTTTCCCTTCAGAATTTTTTGAAAAAGCTATCTGCAACAATGAGTCATCATTTACTGCAGCAAAACATCCTGCTCTTCCAAAGCATCTGCAGCCCTCTAAAAGAGACAGTCTTTTAGTAACATATACAATTTCTTGCATTGCACCACTGAAAAAACAACAACTAACCAATTACTCATTGTTCAACTTTCTTAATGAAACAGTAAATGAAAATGACAGCAGAATCTCTGACTTTTGTGTGGATCTTAAAAATGCTAGTGCTGATGTTAAAAATCTTCATTATAGTTTTCATTTCTACTCATTCACCTTAGCAGAAGATAATCAACTTCAAACCTCAAAGAGTACACAATTTTAACTTTAAGGGCTTTAAATACGAGATCAAAAGTATTACCCTTATAAAATGCTTTCTGGTTGCTTTCTCTCAGTTTGTCAACATAGTAGCAGTGCTCAATTTAATGTAACTAAATTCCCATAGCCATCATCTGAGATTTGGTGTGAACTGCAATAACAGAGCTTGAAATATTTCACTTTAGTATTCCTTCTTCTAATAAACTTCAATTCAGTTTATGAAACTAACATTTTACAAATAAAATCAATCAGATTAAAAGATTTTTCTCTCATCTGAGATTACTTTCCTGTTTCCTATTGTTCTGGACACACATGTAGCTATAAAAGTTACCCTGTCTTCTTGTCTCTTCTGTCAATTTTATGTGAGTGATATTGTAGGCAAAGCTTTATCGTCCTTGTTTATGAAAAAAAGAGTAAGTGGTGAAAAGAAAAACTGCTTTTCTCTCACCTGCTTAGGCATCACCCCAGGCATGCGAATGTCCAATGTAAAATCTGACAGACCAAGTGAAATCACTGGCTGGTCAGTTCCAAGGCATTCACTGGAAGGAGACCCAGTACTATCTTTATACCTTCAAAAGAAGAAGGAAAGAGGTTTTAGAATATTGCCTTCTGTTATATTTTTCGAAAAAGAAGAGCCTTCAGAACTAGTGAAGAAGTCTGACAATACTGAAAGCTACAGAAGTGATCGAGAAATTTTGTGCCATGGTGAAGCATCTTAGTTTTCCAGCACTTACTGAAGGAGTTCCACTGAGCAATCAGACAGACTAGTGTGGAAAACAGCTGAAAACTAACCTGTCATATCATCAAAATAACTGTCTGAGGTACACAGATTTACAGAGAATTAATTCACTAGAAAATGTCAAGTAGTGTTAATCATTCATGACAGTTTCACATTTTAAAACTATGTGCCTGATGCATAATTCAGTACAGATTAAATTTAAATAATGTGTAAAAGAGAAATTTTTAACTCCAACATCACAATTATAGCAACTCCTATTATAAGTAGGAAAGTAAACTTTTAAGATTTTCAACTTCACATGGATATTAAAGGCCATATTGAATGTGACATTTAAACCAGTTGTAAAAAATTATAGATGTAAAGAACTAAATTGTAAAACATCTGAAACATGATGCAACATTGATAAAAATTTTAAATATTCACATATATACACATATATTCACATATATACAAAAATACAGAAGTGATACAGTAACTGTAGTGTCCCATTTACCTCACAAAGAGTAAAAATGTCCACAATTATTAAAATTTACTGTTGTTATTTTGAATTCAAAACTCCTTCAAGTGTCCTACAATGGCCCAGGTTTTGCTCTTTAAAACACCATTTTTAACAGCAAGCTGCTTCAGGCAGCTGAAATACATGCTGTGTTTCAAATACACCTGTGGCGTTATCTAAAAATGTTACCTATTAATCATTGTTTTATCATCCTAAACTTAGATTTTACGGAGCAACTTATGGATAAAACAACAACTTCTGTAGAACAAGAGTACCATTTTAAAACTGCAGAAAGAAAATTCTGAGTAAGTGAACAAAACTGAATAAATATGCATATTTTTGTCTAGAACATGCATCTTCACACTTTCATAGCATCGTAAGTGACTGCACACATTCATTCAATACATAAGCTCTTGCTGCATAACCCACCTCTTGAAGAGAGGAAGGGGGCTTCTGTAACCCAAACAGGTGTTTTGAAAAACAAGAAACACTATCAGCAGGTTGTTAATGACGCCAGCCATGTTCACCCTGTAGTATTCTGGCCTGACTATGCAAGCAGAAAAAGGACAGTGAAGTTCTATTGCTTCTGATCTTGACAATTAGGCAGCAGCAGCAGTAGTAGTAGTAGTTATCAATTCACTACTTCATGATTATGTAGTCTGTAGGCATTCTTCAGCTTCAGATACAATGTCTGTCTTGGGAGGTAATGCACTGTAAATCAGGAAGGTGTGTGATGCTACACTGTTTTTATTGTTAGCTGTACAAATCTATTGAAGAAACTTGCAGATAGATGACGCTGTACTTCTGTCCACTTAAAGAGCTGAGAAGAAGTAGCACTTCTGATGCTTTCTCCCCAGGCTGTCCAGTTAAATCTGAACGTTTCTTAGGAATTCACAGTGCCAGAGACTCCAAGTGGCATCACAGAAACACGCATCAGTCATCCTTCAGAATCTGTAAAAACAGAAGAAGATAAAGGATGACTAACACATTATAGCATCAGCAAATCCTTTTTGAGGCATTTTAACATATTAGTAAATTCTATTAGAAGCTTTAGCACAACCCAGTGAAGAGTGTGCCCAGCCTGTTGATGACTTCTTTTCCTCCCCTCCCATTCACTCAGGGTGAGAAACAGACACATTCCATACTGATATACAAAATGCACAATTTACAACAGAAGAAGAAACTAAAAATCTTTCCCCAATATGCAAAAGGCAAAGTATTGAGTATTTCACTCATAAAATTCCTAGTATAATATATTCTACAAGCAGAGGAAAAAAAAAAAAAAGAGCCAAATACCAAAGTGGCATGAATCAAGGCTTTTACATTTTACTATTACCAATTTTTTTTTTGCACGTATTGCAGGCTAGGAGAATATTTTACTTTTAATACAACCTGACACTGTTATGTCATTAAAATATGTTTAAGTACTTCAGCTACATTTTATAGACACTTCAGAAAATGGAGACAAAAATTGTATTTTATATATTGCAGTAACAAACTGCTTTATATTAGTCAACCAGTTTTCTATCCTTTCATATAATAAAATTGTATCAGCATAAACCACTGCTTTCCTCATTCCTTCAACTATTTCTAATTCTCCATTTTAGCTGATGTGATATTTTAATTTCAAAATTTTAAGGTTTGTTATAGGTATGCTAGAAAATTGCACTGTATTACTGAAGGCATATACTAATACTTTTATTGAGCATTCCAATTCTGTATGAAAAAAATTTTCAAATCATAATAAAAATCAGAATATTTTAAATGTATTATGTACTACTTCTTTAAAAATAAGCATCAATAGGAAAATAGCACCCCAAACCAGCTATCTTCCAGCTCCAGGGACAGTGACTCGACCACTGCCCTAGGCAGGCCATTCCAATGTTTCTTCGGTGAAAAAATATTTCCTAATATCCAGCCTAAACCTCTCCTGGCACAGTTTGAAATAATTTTTTCTAATCCTGGTGCTTCACACCAATAGCAAAGGTCAAAGCCTGAGCAGACATGATTAGATCAGCTTTCAGAGTAGTTAATTTTATAAACAGTGAAAGCTTAGTCAAAACAAACAAAAAAAAATGTGTATGAAGAAAAACTAACATAGAAAGATTTAAGAAGCCTTTGATTAAGACTTGCTTACCTGCCATCAGGTAAACCTGCCCTAGGACTATCTCCTCAGTTGTATCCTCTCCCCTGGATGGCAGCATGGATGGGAACAACTTCTCATTTGGCCATATGACTGCAATGCACCTCTATGCATGGTGTTTCTGCACCTTCTGGGCAAAGAAATTCTTCCTAATATGCAATCTATACATTCCCTAGTACAATGTGAGACCATTTCCTCCCATCATATCAAGTACTTGTTACCTGGGAGAAGAGGCTGCCCCCCCACCTTGCTTCTCATGGTTACCTCATCACTTTCCACCTTAAAGATCAACAGTGGATAATAATCAGGGCAGTACTACAGTAGCAAGCCTCTTTTTTACATCCTTGTCCTGGGAAGACAGCATACTTCCATGAAAAGGGGGTCTGGTTGGCATATTGGTCCTTCCATTCCCTTCAAAAGTGAGTCACCTGTGATGACGACCTGTCTTTTTTTCTTCATGGCAGTAGTTCTAACATGGATGTAATGTGACTAGGCTCTGGTAACACCTTTAAGTTAATGTTAAACCCTGTAACCTGTAAGTTAATGTTAAAAACCTGTAAGTTAATGTTAAACCCTAACCTGGCCAGAAGGGACCAGGGTGGAGATCACAATGTCTTAATGACCATCTATATCTTTAAATGTTGTGAGCCATTATTTGAGTTGTATGTTATAGTAAGTGCTATAGCAGGGACTACCTTAACCAACAGCAAACAATCCTCACCCGAAGTGCAGCAGTGGCCTCACCTGAGCTGGCATTGGTGCCCAGTAATTCCACACAATACAGCACCTCTCCTGTGCTGAATTATCACCACTCAGATGGAGCCCAAAATTATAGACTAAATTAATGCAATGGACATTTCATAGGCATTTTACAGGGGTGGTTCACAGACTAAGGAAATTGTATCCAGGTATATATATATTAAAGGATAGGAATGGGGGTAGAAGATGAGGTGTGAATAATGAGGATACATTGGATAACATGGGACCTGAGCATGATATAAACATTATGGACTAATGGGTGGAGTTAGTACTGGTTTTGGCTAAGATAGTGTTACTTTTCATCACAGTAGCTTACATGTAGCTTACATGTTTCAGATTTATACTGAAAATACTGTTGAAAACACCAGGATGTTTCAGTATTTGCTGAACAGCGCTTACACAGAATCAAAGATTTCCAGGCTTCTCATACTGCCCCAACAGCAGGCAGGCTGGTAGGGGACACAGCTAGGACATGTGATACCCTATTACAGCATGAAGGAGGACTGGGGGACAGGCAGAGTTGTGCTATTTGTTATCCCAGTAACGATTAAGCATGGTGGAACCCTGCTTTCCTGAAGATGGCTGAACACCTACCTGTTGATGGGAAGTAGCGAATTAATTTTCCTTATTTTGATGTGCATGCAGCTTTTGGTATTTCTGTTAAAAAGTTCTTATCTCAATCCAAGTTTTCTCATTTTTACTGTTACGATTGTTTCCCTATCTCACTGAGGGTGGTGAGAGAGGGACTGGATGGCACAGAGCTGCCCATCAGCATTAAATCATAATTAGTTTTGTTATATTTACTACATCTGTTATACAAAACACACCAAAAGAGACATAAGCATGAAGGGGAAACAGATAGTTATAGACTAGCGCCTAAACTATTAGGACATCCTTCCTCCCCTCTACAGCCTCCAGCTCTGGGCTCCTGACAAAGTTTCCTTGTAGAAGTGTGTCTTATCCTGGTTTCTGGAGTAAGAATGGGGAATTCCAGGACACATCTGTAAAGCATTTCCAATTCACTCAAGCTTGTTCTTTTCCAAAGTAGAGCAAACCAAGTACTCTTGCCTGGAAAATGCTATTCAGTTACTTTAGAACTAAAAAGATCAGAGATGGAAAACAACAGCTTCCTTCCCTAGCCTCCAACCATGTGAGTATTAGTCCCCATATAAATGTCATTACTACCAAAAATATACCTGTAGGGGAAATGGATATGAAATTGGGTCTGTGCAAACTTAGGAAAGATAGGATACTCTTTCTGATTTTTTTTTTTTTAAGCAGCAAGGTTTTATTTAAAGTCACATTGTTTATGAAGGATAAAGAATTATCACAGAGCACTGATTGCCCACAGTGAATAAACAGATGGGCAGTGCAGAGAAAGAGCACACAGAGCATAAAGGTAGTACAGGGGGGAAAAAACAAAACAACACTAAAGCTGTTCATGCACTTTTAAAGTGGATGGAAGGTGACCTTCATTTCCTTGCCACATACTAAGCACTGAGAACAACCTTCCAGAAACTCATGACTAGCAGCTGAGTTATCTCAAAACTGTTTTCAAACAGTTTTAACATATTTCAACACTTCTTAAAAAATTGCCATTGAGGTCTTAAAAGGGACGACAGAAACACAGGGTGGTGCAAGTATTGTCTAAGAACACACAGCAATTTTTCTAATACTGTTTCTTTCTTTCCCCACATTTCAATCTTCGTATCCATCTCTTCCTCAAAACAGTCAATTCTATTTAATCTATAATTACCGATCTAGTAGTTTCACAGGTGTTTTGTATCAGATGTTTCAGAAGACAAAACAACTGTATCATTTATCATTCTTGGTGCTGTACTAATAAGAATTGAATCAGATCCTGCATTAAGTTGCAAAGAAAAACATTTTCTATATTCCTACATTATTTAACAGTCAGAGGTGGCTGAGAGAATTTGGTGTCACTGTGATGCTTTGGGGGAGGAAGAAACCCTCAAACCTCAAAACACATCTGTGTTAATACAAGCTATATTTAGCACTGCATGAATAAAAGCCAGTACTGCCTTCTTTCACCACAATACTGGCAGTACTAAATAGAAACCCTGTGATTTAGTTTTAAATCAAATTGATAAGCTGGAAATATGATAAAATATTAATATTATTTATTAAATATGAAAAACTATTTTCCCAAGCCAATTTGATTCAGGTTTGTATGCCCGGTTGATGATAGGTTAATTACACAATAGGGTGCTAATAAACAGTAGAACAACAGTCTAGAAAATCAAAACTTGGAATACAGAGAACAAACTGGAATTTTATTATACATGCAAAACAATCAGCAGTACTGCCTCAGGTGGTGAGACAGACCACCTCAAGTTCACAACAGAGTTAACCAACAGGTAAACAAGCTATAAACCTTAGAAATAAGCAGGTAAATTAGCGTAAGTTACTCTCAAACCACTGAGCTGTTAACTACCAAAACCTTTGCTGAATGAAGCAATGCTGTGAGTTCATAGTTGTAATCCAAAGGGCAGAAATAATCCAAAGGTAGTATCCAAAATTAGAGGCAGAGAGGGAGGGATACACACTGCTGTGGCAAAGGTCTAGGCACTATGCTGCTAGGACAAATGCAGCTAATTGCCGCGAAGACAGGCACAAGCAGGTGTTTGTCACCATCTTGAATCCCATTAACCAACAGGGGGAAAGAAGACAAGAGACAGACAAGAACAAGGAACATGTGGGCTCTTGAAATTTTCCCCTATAAATTCCCTTTTTGAAAACTGAACAGCCCAATGGTACATTAGCTACTCAAATCTCACCAATCAGTTCAAAATGCTGTCTAGTGGGCAAAACTGCACACACCTTGTCTCATAGCCCCTGACACGTGCAGTTGCCTCTCTGCAATGTGAGGCTTGGTGTCCAGCTTCCACCCCCTCCAGACAGCCTTAATGGTGCCTGCCTATTGGCTCCTTGACCTCAAACCCAGACCCTGCAACAGAGAGGGAGGAGAGAGGGGCAGTAGCTCAAACAGATTTAGCTGGCTTGTTAATGCCTCTTCCAGGACACCATGACAGCTTCCCAGGGAGCTTCAAGCACCTACTGATGTGCTGCAGACAACTGATTTACATTGCCATATACTTGCACCATGTGCTTTTCTACCATAGTTTCAGAACTTAAGTAAAGAGATATCAACTACACTTGCTGTTCCAACATACTGCTCTGAAAATAGATACAGTAGCTGAAGTTTGCTTTCTATTTAAGCATAGTCATAAAAATCCATTATTAAACATAGTGGGAAACCAGGTATTCAGTAGCAGCCATAAATCCAGTTTTGTTGGTCATAATGTTGTATAAATGAAGACTCAGAAAAAGAAATAATAATGCCTATAAAGTAACAAAAATCCAAAACCTTTCTTTAAAAGTAGATTTATAAAGCAAAACTGCCAGTTATTCATAGAAATGTATCTATTAATGCAATTTATGCTAAGACTACGTCCTAAAATATAATTTAAAAAGTCGTTTCCTTGTTCAAAACAATCTTACCAGAACAAACGTTTTTCTAAAACGTATTTCACTGATTGCTATAACTATTCCCATTAAAAGTCACAAATAATTTTATTCCCCTTACACTGCTGTATTTCACCCATAACAAATTAAATGTTTGTTTGAGCTGTGAAAGTCAAGCCACCTGAGCAAACAGGTCTGCCTTCCTGGCCCAGATAGCAGACTACTCTTACAAGCCAAAATCCATAAAACCAAGCGCATTTCAAACGAAGAAATTGCAGGCCAACTGTGTGAACCTTTGCCTATAGCAACTATTTTGTGTCTGTTTTGATCAGCAAGAGAATGGTTACTTTTGAAGTCTAAAATATTGTGCCCCAGAGTAAGTTCAGAAATTGCTTGAAATGAGAAGTGAATCTTTTGTCTCTGGTTGTCAGCATTAACGACTGAATTGTTTTTAATTAATGCCCACTTTTAAGGACATCCAGAAAAGCAGAAAAAGGGACAGAAAATGTTAATACTATGTCATAAAACAAAAATTGAGATTTGTCTACATGAAATGTTAATTAAAAAACTAACAAGGGAGAAATTTAAAGGCAATAGATACAACTCCCTACAGAGAAAAAAAATTAAATACAATTTTTTAAAAAAATCACAACAAAACAAAAATAAACATAACACAAACAAGTAAATGTCTTTTTTCATCAGTCTAAACTTGATCTTAAATCATCTCAAACACGCAGAAAAGTTGCCTTCTGCAGAGTTTATCTGCAAGACAAAACAAAAAAAGATCTAGACAATACACAAAAGGTAGTCTATGATATCACCTAAAACCAGAAACACCATCATAGCTATTATACTATACTACAAACTCTCCATTTACTAGCAGGAGACACTAAGAATTCAACAATAAATTTACTGACCAATGACATCACTAGAAATTGTCACTTTAGTAAATTAAATATTACTAACCCAATAGTGTACATTTGTTTTCCAGTTATCTTTACTGTTTTCAGGCAGGAGATGCCTACTTTGCTAAGCAGTTACCTTGTGATAATCACACACAAAAAAATATCCTCACAACACCTTTTCAATCAGGCCAAAGGCAGATGGTACTCATGTTCATCATCAAGCAACACTGCCACTCAAACAGATTTCAGCTATGAGCTCCATCTGTCTTTTAATTACTACATCAAAGCCATCTATTATACCTCCAATGGCTCTACAATTTAGTAACATTAAAAATAAGCTCTTTTAACTGAACATGTCCCATGAGTAGCCATTACACACTATTTAGAAGTTCTATACAGAGAGAGTGATTGCCCATTGGAATGGGCTGCCCAGGGAGGTGGTGGAGTCACCATCATTGGAGGTGTTCAGGAGGAGACTTGATGGCATGCTTGGTGCCATGGTTTAGTTGTTTAGGTGGGTTGGATTGGTTGATGGGTTGGACGTGATGATCCTGAAGGTCTCTTCCAACCTGGTTCGGTTCGGTTCTATTCTATTCTATTCGCAGAGAAAAAAGTTAAAATATTGAAATATAGGAAAAAATTAACAGCTTCCTGAAAGCAAAGAAAGTTTTCTGTTAAAATGTATGTTGAAAATATCTACTCACGTAAGTTCTCATTCACTCATAACTATTATTTAGTAAATTTATCTGTGGCAGTGGAGGGTATAGGAAGAGAAAGAAAACAAAAATGCATCCCATCCCAGTCTAGTCATTCACTACAAAGTAATCACATTCAGAAGGTCTATTGCTCAATCCATGTAGTAGTTTCAGGCTATGCCTTTAAATTTTTTCACAGATCTTGAACAGAAAGTAGTAAAATGTAAATAAATCACTATTGGGTGTAAAAAGGAAAATAACAATAGTTCTAAACAATTCCATTGGAGAGTTATCTACCATAAGATTTAGTTTGCAAAACAATTTCTTTCTTGCTTCCTTGGGCTGGGCAATATTAACTTTTATGCCCTTCAAATCCATGTTTCACTTCCCTAAGGGAATTTCTGAAAGCAAGCACTAGAGTAAACTGCAGCTCACTTCAATAAAGATACTCAGGAAAAGCAAAAGTCTTCAAGTTATGTTAAATTTTTAATTAAAGAAAAACCAACCAAGCAAATAAAAATCTAAACAAAACCACAAGCAAACAAAAATTAGCAGGGTGATTGTAACAGTACTGTTTTCAACATAGCATTTCTATGTGCCTGAAACAAGGAAAAGGAGTGATTACAGAATCACAGAATCAGAAAATTATTGAGGCTGGAACAAACTTCCGGGATCAAGCCCAGCCTATGACATACTACCACCACACTGACTAGACCATGTCTCTAAGTACCACATACAATCTTTCCTTAAACACCTTCAGGGACAGTGACTCCACAATCTCCCTGGGCAGTCCATTCCAGCATCTAATTACCCTTTTCATGAGGAAGTGCTTCCTAACACCCAACCTAAAACTCCCCTGGTGCAGCTTCAGGCCAGGCCCTCTCATCTTGTCTAAAGTTGCCTGGGAGGAGAGCCTAATCCCCACCTTAGTGAGTGACAAGGTCCCCCAAGTCTCCTCTTCACAGAATCACCAAGGTTGGAAGAGACCTCAAAGATCATCAAGTCCAACCTCTCACCACAGACCTCATGACTAAACCATGGCACCATGTGTCACGTCCAATCCCCTCTTGAACACCTCCAGGGACGGTGACTCCACCACCTCCCTGGGCAGCACATTCCAACAGCTAATGACTCTCCCAGTGAAGAACTTTCTCCTCACCTCAAGCCTAAACTTCCCCTGGTGCAGCTTGAGACTGTGTCCTCTTGTTCTGGTGCTGGTTGCCTGGGAGAAGAGACCAATCCCCTCCTGGCCACAACCTCCCTTCAGGCAGTTGTAGACAGCAATGAGGTCTCCCCTGAGCCTCCTCTTCTCCAATCCCAGCTCCCCCAGCCTCTCCTCATAGGGCTTGTGCTCCAGGCCTTTCACCAGCCTTGTTGCCCTTCTCTGGACATGTTCAAGTGTCTCAATGTCCTTCTTAAACTGAGGGGTCCAGAACTGGACACAGTACTCAAGGTGCAGCCTAACCAATGCAGAGTACAGGGGCACAATGACTTCCCTGCTCCTGCTGGCCACACTATTCTTGATATAGGCCAGGATGCCATTGGCCTTCTTGGCCACCTGGGCACACTGCTGGCTCATGTTTAGCCAGCTGTCAATCAGCACCCGCAGGTCCCTTTCTGTTTGGCTGCTCTCCAGGCACTCTGACCCCAGCCTGCAGTGCTGCATGCGGTTGTGGTGGCCAAAGTGCAGAACGTGGCACTTGGATTTGTTAAATGTCATCTTGTTGGACTCTGCCCATCTGTCCAGTCGGTCGAGGTCCCTCTGCTGAGCCCTTCTACCCTCTGACAGATCAATATCTGCTCCCAACTTGGTGTCATCTGCAAACTTGCTGATGACTGACTCAATCCCCTCATCCAGATCATTAATGAAGATATTAAAGAGGATGGGGCCCAGAACTGATTCCTGGGGGACACCACTAGTGACTGGCCTCCAGTTGGCTGTGGCACCATTCACCACCACTCTCTGGGCACGACCCTCCAGCCAGTTCCTAACCTAGCACAGTGTTGCTGTCTAAGGCACGAACTGACAGCTTGGCCAGCAGTTTGCTGTGGGGGACGGTGTCAAAGGCCTTGCTGAAGTCCAGATAGACTAAATCCACAGCTTTCCCCACATCCACCAAGCAGGTCACCTGATCATAGCAGGAGATCAGGTTGTTGATTTAAAGCAATTAAATTGATTAACTAAAATCTCCTATACCAGCTGGCTCTTCTCTACTCTTTTCTTTTAAGCAGAGATTTACAAAAAATAACAACCCAACACAATTTTAGGGTATAGTTCCACTTCATGGCTAAGCTAATGCAGTGGCATGTGCTCACAGCTCATGCTCTATGAGGCAGCTGATCCCATCTTCTCTACTGTGACAGGTTTTATGAATCCATTGCTTCAAGTGGAGTAAATTAATCTCAGCAATTTGGAGGAAAACCTGTTTGTTTAGTTACAGATTAGTCTATTCCATCAGTCAGCTCAATGAACTCACTCTATGACTGCTGTAGACCAAAAAGAGCACCAGAAGTAGATAAGAAAAGAGCAAGACTATTCTTTTCAGCAATGTCCAGACACTGAATTGACCTAACATCATCAAAACTTACTAGCATTAGTTTACATAATCTTGTTCTCTTGTTATATATTACAAAGAGTTCCAAATTTACTGTCTTCCAGACTGTGGCAGTTTCAGGCTATGCCTTTAAAAAGTTAGCTGCAGATTTTCTAGCAGAAGAGTGGAGAAATATAAACAAATCCACAGTTGGGTGTAAAAAGGAAACCAGAAGATTATTCTAAACTAATGTCATTGGTCAGATATGCGGGACGTATTCTAACAATCTTGCATTCCAGTTCAGTTCCTCTTTTTCTCGCTGCTGCTGCTGTTACTTGCACGGCTTTTGGGAAGATAATGATTCTGACCTTGACCAGATAAGAATTTCTAATATTGCTTTTTAAGCTAACAGAACTCTCTAACATCTCTTTCTCTTTTCTTCTAATTAAACAGAGGAAAAGAGGGAGGGAAGTTTAGGGGGGAAAGTGGGGCAGTTTTCCCCATCCAGGGGAAGTTTCCATGCTGTTTTCACCTTTTAAATACCTGTATAATATTGTAAATACTGTATATTTGTACATATTCATTGCATACCATTGTAGACTGTAGATTTTGCTTGTAAATATAGCTTCCATTTGCTTTCTCTGACTGAGTTGAGTTTTTGTTAATGCTAGTGGGCCAAACCATCATGCACACCTTTTTTCTTTAACAGCATTTTCAGTCAATTTTTAAAGCAATTATCTCTATCTCTTCATCTCCAACATCCTTCTGATATTCCCTCTAATCCTGTAATGTCCATCTGTATGGCCAGTACTACAGACTTGAAAAAAAAGTTTATTTATTCAATGTAGTCTTGATCCTTACTCTAGTCCTCCATTAAGCCTGCTTATTTTCTTCTCAGAATGGCAAAAACATGCCAGTGATTAATTACACCATTGTAACAGAAGATCTCAAATACCTCTACAAGCGTTACAATACAAAGAGTACACCCAGACACGCATCCCTATAAATGACCTAGCCAGATTACAGTGGAAGAACAAACAGGATTCTTGTTTATTTAATGAATTGTTTGAATGTGAACTGCGCAGAGAGTCAAAAGCCCTGGTGGTGAAAAAGACCCTCTATAAATAAAGAAAAAAAAAGAAGTCCCCAACACCAAACTACTATTATTTCATTAGAAAGTGTTATTAAAGAAACAGTGGTGCTTTGGACAATGACTTTTCTTTTGCTACATGTATTACTGGATGGTTCTGTCTAAAATGCCAAAGTAAAAAAAATTTCTTACAACTGCTCCTCAAAACTGAACAGTTTTCACTGGCTACAGAATTTCATTCTTCCTCCTATGCCATGATACAAAGCAGGAAGAACTCCTGAAGAAAAATAATTTTAGAAAATTTTAAAATGCAAATTTAAAAAATATATAAAAAATACAGGAATTGCAAGGTGTCAGACACTGGCTGAATACAGCTTGCTTTTCTTTGCTTTTCTAAAGTCACATGAACTACTCCAGCTGTAATTATGCAGAATTGAAATGAACTAAAATTGAAACTTAATCTCCATCTAAGTACCCATACCATCAGAAAGCTGTCAATGTTATCTGTGGCTGCATCATTAGTCTTTGCAGAATCATTCTTCAGCAAATTCTCTCCAATAGCCAAGATATTTTCTTTTTAAATAAAAAACCAAACCAACCACACACAAACAAAACTTTATTCCCTTCAGTGGTAACCATGTAACATTATTTGCATACACAAAATGTCACCGTCAAAACAGCTTAAAAACAAATTCAGGTATTAACAATCAATAGCTGTCATTTTGATAACTTCAAAATAATTTATAGTAGGTTATTTTTCGTTGGACCATAGTTAAAGTCACATAAGCTTGAGAGGAAGTACAAATCTTTAAAGCAGTAATTCAAAAAATGGTATCTTCTGGCACAAGAAATACAAACCTACAGATTATATCAGTTTCACTACTTCTAGCATATACTACAAAAAACTTGCAAGCTGCTAATCACATTTGAGGGATAAAATACGCTGTGAAAAAAATAATATATATTCAATATGACAAAATTATAAATTCCAAGTAAGATATTTTGATTAATAACTCATTTTAATAACCCACTTCAACAACTGTTATTTCAACTTTGACTTCTGGTTGGCACAGGCTGCTTTTACATTTTATATAGCTGGTATTCAATATTAGTGAGTAAATGTACTAGCAAAGATAAAGGATTTATGTTTGTATATAGCATTTTTATTTCCTGTTGCACATTTAGAATGCTTACTCAAGAGATGCAAACAGGCTACACCTCCTATAATAAAGCACACATTTTTAACTGGAAAGCAACAATTACACTGATTTATGACATATTTAGAATATTATTCTGAAGAATAAGATTTTCCTTTTAAAAAAAAGGTGTTTGTACATCTGATAACTTGCAAATCACCTCTGTATGTACAGGTTCGCTATGGCCCATTAAAAACAATAGGCCAAAAGAATACAAAGAAATGTGTTCAATAAAAAAAGTTTACAAATATATGAAAAACATATAACTGAATGTACAATCTCCACGTACCCCAAATACACTTTCTTTTTAGCCTAACCAAAATCTTCACCTGTTTTCGAAAACAGTCTATGGCTCAAAAATGGTATTCCTAATATATCAGACCATAACCTTTGTTTGCATTTAAGCTCATTTAACTTTCTCAACTTCATAAAAATCTACGTAACATAATACATACATCTAACTATGGAACTGCTCAAATGAAAATCAATTAAAATTGGCAAAATCCACAGAACCAGCTCTTTTTCAGAGCTTAAAGGGGAAATTCTATGTCAATCTTTAGTCCTTATTTCCTCTGCATAATTATATAAAACTTTGGATGTTTAGCCAAAGCAGTTTCAAAGCTCTGATTACAGAACCATCAGGATAGGTGGTTTTTTTCCCCCAAAATCTTGGAAAGAATTTTCACTATGTTAAAGTTACTAATAGTTAGATATAGTTAATGTAGTTAAATATTCTATCTATTCCTGAACAATTTATGCACCTTGTTGGCCTTGTTAAGTAACCTAGATAAAAACTGAAAAGATGCACGACACTGAAACCATAAAATGAAGGACTACACTGCAACCAAGAGGAGACTGCATTTAGTACATAAATGGACTCTTAAAAAAAATAATTAGTATGAAAGTAATAGATACAACCATCGGAAGGGGAGTTGGCTTACTTAGCTCAGCTAAAGTATTCTTCTTTATATTACAGTATCACAGTATAACTAAGGTTGGAAGAGACCTTGAGGATCACGAGTCCAACCTGTCTCCACAGACCTCATGACTAGACCATGGCACCAAGTGCCACGTCCAATCTCCTCTTGAATATCTCCAGGAACGGTGACTCCACCACCTCCCTGGGCAGCACATTCCAATGACGAATGACTCGCTCAGTGAAGAACTTTCTCCACATTTTGAGTCGAAACCTCCCCTGGCGCAGCTTGAGACTGTGTCCCCTTGTTCTGGTGCTGGTTGCCTGGGAGAAGAGACCAACCCCTTCCTGGCTACAACCACCTTTCAGGTAGTTGTAGAGGGCAATGAGGTCACCCCTGATCCTTCTCTTCTCCAGGCTAAACAATTCCAGCTCCCTCAGCCTCTCCTCATAGGGCTTGTGTTCAAGGCCTCTCACCAGCCTCATTGCCCTTCTCTGGACACGTTCAAGTGTCTTGATGTCCTTCTTAAACTGAGGGGCCCAGAACTGGACACAGGACTCAAGGTGCGGCCTAACCAATGCAGAGTACAGGGGCAGAATGACTTCCCTGCTCCTGCTGGCCACACTATTCCTAATGCAGGCCAGGATGCCATTGGCCTTCTTGGCCACCTGGGCACACCACTGGCTCATGTTTAGGCAGCTGTCAATCAGTACCCCAGGTCCTTCTCTGTTTGGCAGTTCTCCAGCCACTCTGACCCCAGGCTGTAGCTCTGCATGGGGTTGATGTGGCCAAAGTGCAGCACCCGGCACTTGGACTTGTTAAATGCCACCCCACTGGACTCTGCCCATCTGTCCAGTTGGTCGAGGTCCCTCTGCAGAGCCTTCTGAACATGTTAGCCTATATAAAGAAATGACTTTGTACAATAAAGTAGACACTTTGCTTGCATCAAGCTTCATCTCCATCTCTCAACTGCAGTACGGCACTTGGATGTGTTAAATCTCATGCCGTTGGATTCTGCCCATCTGTCCAGCCTGTCAAACAATTGCATCTCTGTTTTCCTAACAACAGACTTCAATAAACAGTCACATTTCCTTATATAACCATCTGCCAGAAAAAAGATCTATCAACTTTAATTGGTTAAAAAAAAATAATCTTCAGCTACTTAGTAAACCAGTTTTTAACTTTAGGAATTTTTAGTTTGCCTTTTTTTCACATACTTGAAGATTAGCCAGGATTTGCCAAGTTTGAATTACACAAGGTATGCAATTGATTCAGCCAAAACACACATTATGCATTTAGTGAACAATGCAGTATAGGACAAAAAACCCACCCTACAATCCTCGACATCTCTCAGTCTAAGGATATATAAAGATGATTAAATACAAAGCAAAATCCACTTACCTTCCAGTCTCGTGAATCCCTAAACAGCACTAGATTATAGAACATATGGAGAATTGCTTATGATCTTTTGCAAGGACAAAATCATCCTCATGTAGATGCTGTGAATAGCCCCTGTAAGCATACTGACATCATCAGTAAAGACTTGGGAGGCTGAGGATACTATGGTAACCATGCAATGTGCAGTGAGAGAGAAGCCCCTAATAGCCTTAACAGCTTCCTGAGGCTTGTGCTACAGGACTTTCATTTGCTCAAAAGGAAATGAAGGTTATCACAGAGGCAAAGAGTGTGATGCTGCAGAAAAAAAACCAACCAAAAACCAAAACCACAACACAAAAAAGCAAAACACTGAATCCTGGCTTGATTAATTGTGACTTTTCTAAATGGCATTTGTCATACCCTGAATCCATTACTAAAATTTTCTGATAGCTGCAAAATCTGCCAGCAGTCACAGGTCAAGAAGTAATACCATCAGTTAGCAATTTTATAAGCATTTTTATTTTGTTTTATCTATTTGTACACATTAATATCACCATATTGAGAGGTTCTTTTCTACAAGTCACAGCATAGTTTTAAGTATAAAGTATTCTGTACTGTAAGGTCAAAGATTGATGACAACACAACCTAAAGTCCTAATACTATGGCTCAGGTACAATATAAAGTGGCATGCTGTACAATGAAACATTTATCCTGGTATGATGTCTCTCTCAACTTCAGTAACTATCTGCCCATACATCAGTTATGAAGGACACAGTTCAAATAGATACTACCAGTGCTGACATATATGGCCAATGGATAGGCAAAAAAAGACATTTTGACTGAGCTTTCCAGAAAACTGCAATGCTTCTCATTTTGTGTAACAATAGCTCAGCTAGGCTTTCAAAAGCTAGGCTTTTCAAATCTGAAGAATAACTGCATGACTAATAACAGAACTCATGACTCAAATAACAAAAATCAATTACAAAATCAAAATGGAAACATAGAGGATAAAGCTAAAAAATATAACATAAATCTTCCAAGTCATATGTGCTTTAGTTTTCAGTTACAACAATTTTGAGGTTTCAATTCTGAAGGACAAGAGAGGAAATTGCTCTCTGTAGGGCTGCCTTAACTGTGATAGGGCAGTTTCATTGCTTTAACACAAATATGATCCAAATTACAATGATGCAGACACTTCAGTTTTTAATTCCCTAAGCACTCATGTTCCCCACATCACCTCCCCAACTAACACACTGCCTGAGAATATGATCAGTTGACAGTTGTTTTACATGTGAACTATCTGCTCAGAAAAGACAGAATCAATCATTTTATCTACTGCTCTAAGCTGCAAATTAGAATTACGAAATTAGTTTCATTTTTCTCTTAAAGGCCAGACCAGATTATTGAGTAACTTACCCCTTCCCACAACTGTTAAGACATTAAAACAACAAACAAACAAAAACCTAACAAAACAAACATAAACCATAGATGAGCCACAAACCAATTATAAACCAAAGATGGCTGTCAATGTATCAATATATGAAGTTTTGCAAGAGTAATGCTACAGTGCTTTCATTAATTCCTATACATGGAAGTCTAAAAATTTCATTGGAAAACCCATTCCAAATAATAAAACAGTTCATAAGATGATTCATTACACAAGTTCTTTAATATGGTAGCTGAGACAGTTCATATACTGTATCTGTGGGAAAAGAATACAGCACACTATGCTAAACTGTACAGCCAGCAACTTGATCTCCGTACGGATCACTGTCACTCAGTATCAAGGACAACACGTTGATTAAAGTGTATAGTTTTGTTTAGACTGCAGCCTGACAATACAGACATATCTATTTCTTTCTACAGAAATCAACATTCAATCCTATGCAAGAGCCTGATGTCAGCTTCTTAACAACACACAGATTCTAGATACACAATTAGTACCTAGAAGAGATGCTACAAATTGGTTGCTTAATAAATGTCATTGTTTCAATTCTAACATTAATCAAACCCTTGCAAAGAAGCTGCACTTTGCATAGTTAGAATGAAAACTCTCATCATGAGATGGTAGATTAAGAATGGACAATCACTTCCACAGCTGTCATTCAACATGACAAACCTTGCAGACTAAATTTTGCAAATTTTTTTTTCTTTTTTTTTTGTTGGGGTTTTGTTGTGTGGTGGTTCTTTCTTTGGTTGGTTGTTTTTTGTTTGTTTGTTTTTTAAGAAACACACTCTGTGACCCCTTTTCAAATACAAGTGCAAAATGCTTCGAATACTTCACTTACATAAACTGCTTTGAGGAACTTCCTCCACAAACACCTGGCTTCAAAACCAACTTAAGTGTACTGCTCTCCTTAACAGTCTGTTGTATTATGCATACAATGCTATGCACACTATAGGGCCAAAAAAACCCCCAAACCAGCCAGGAAACAGAAGCAGAAAACAGAGAGAACTGTCTATATCACAAAGCTATACATACAACTCAAATTCCCTGTAGCCACGGTCATGTAGAAAGCTGTAACTATGATTCTTCTGTTGATTCTCTGTTGAGACAGGTAATAGGCTGCTAAAGCACACCTAACTGCACTTAGGTGTGGGTGTGTAGATACAAACAGTAGCTCAACAAAGCAGAAAACTGTACCAAATCTATTCCCGCCAATTGTACCTTTAGAAACTGACTGACAAGCTAGTTCACTCTCCTTAGAAAGCCTTCTAAAGCCAGGACGTGAAAGTTGCAAAGATGTTTATCATCTAAAATTGGTTCTCAAATGAATGATTAGAAATACAAAACAAACCCAAGCAAAACCAAATCTAAACAGATCATTCTGAAGACAAACGTAAAAAGCTCTTTTAAGAACTGATGCACTAATCTCTCAATTACAAAGCTGAAAATGTAGTTACAGAGGATGAAAAAGCATGTAGACTCTCAAACTGCTAGATGACACATAGAGCTTGTAATGTAGCATTTAGCCAAAACATCTCTCCCACAATCTTCTTTCCATTTTGGGAAGAGGCATGTCTAGTAAATTGTATTCAACCCCTCATAGGATGTAATAATAAATAAATCGATCACCTTAAAGGCCTTGATTTAGTTGCTGAGTGACTGTCTCAGGGTTTTTTTCAACTACTTAAAAGTTTTTCTCTGGGACAATTCTAAACTTCCTGTTCCATTTCAAGCTACTTCACTTGACTGCTTTTTAAAAAAATAATAAAGCCTAACTTGTTCATTCCTTGAACAGTAGTTTAACTTGATATTAAAGACTGACACTGTCAGCCAAGGGGTTTTGTATACATTAATTAAAAAAAAAAAAAGATATAGACAACAACGGAGATTGGAGTCAATACAGCTGACCAATATGATCGAGTATTGTTCCTTTATTGTTCCAGTATTGCAGGCCTATGGTGCAGCCTGTGGTGCGAGTATAGCACAGTAAATTAAAGCATAGAAGAAGAAGGGAAAGGAAAGGCAGAAGTGCATAGCAAGGGAACTTCTACAACTTATATAAACTTGGAGTGCCTTGTTGGCATGGACTCACTGGTGAGTGACCACACATCGCACTATTATAGATTATTGGTCCAACTACTAACGACACGCAAGGTTTGTTGATGCAGGTGCGTGTCCTGTTGTCCCAAGATAACTTTCTATGTTTATAGCTACCAGTGTCTGTTTTAGTTACATGCTGCAGGCACAGCACTGTTTGGTACACTGCTAGCTGGCTCTGCCCTTATGCTGAGCATGGCCTACCACCACGTCAGGCTTTAGGCCTGCACTGCCAGACTGCTCACACTGCTCGTCGCTGGCATTGCCACAAAAAGAGAAGAAGAAGAAGAAATTCCCGACTCTGGTTTTGCATGCTTCTTTTGAGCTGAATAAAGTAGGGGTTCCAAGAGGAACAAAAGTCAACCAATAAGCAGTCACTTTATTTTTATATGACTGAAGACTAGCACAAGGTTAGGATAGGTAAGAATGTCATTGCAAATAATGATGCAAGCACAGCATATAAGTGGCAATCATGGCAGCATATTTAGTCCTGTTCTTATTAAGAGATGTTCCAAGCTACTTACTCGCATCTCTTCTGGTGATGTCTTTCCCCACCCACAATTTCTGCAAAAGAGATCAAGAATACATGCAGAGAATTCCTATGTACTTGGTCTACAAAATTAATGTGAATAAATACTAGATATATTGATACGCATAAAATTTTAATAAAATCAGAGAAAGGGAAGTTTGAAACAACTCACAAGAACTCACAGAAAACAACATTACCTAGAATTTGATAAAAATTTTAAATTCATGTAAAAGTATCATCACAATATGCTCCAACTATGACGATTCTTCATGTCCACAGTGTGGCACAACTGCTTTCATCTTGGCATGACAGCAGCATGGTACTAAGTATCAGCATCAGATGCAACGCAACCCATAACATTCCTTTTCAAGAAGCTATGTTAAATAAAAGACAAAAATCCTAACTGTAGTAATATTTCCTCTGATTGGGAACAGAGGACATTCTTTGAATACACACAAACAACGCTTATGCTTGAAATCACAGAGCAGGCAAGGAGTAACTCAGCTATTTGTGTAACAATGCAACTGACAAGAGCTGGAAGGGTTGAAGTAACTGCCTGTCCATCTGCCTAGTGCATGTGCATTAGCCTAAATAACACATTTTCATTACAAGCGTATTCTTTTCTTGTAGGTCAATATTAGACTAACAAACAGAAAAAGAGTACTACAAGGTGGAGAGCTGACTGCAGCTACATGAAACCTAACCCAGAGCAGGAGCCAATAGTAACAGCAGCAATGACCATTACTGAAATAAATGAAATTCACTGAATGACTGCATAAATTGCTTCATGTCCATGTAAATGTAAATAATGGGCCTTACTTGAACCAACCTCTTGACCTCTTTTTATGTTAGAAAATGAGAGGAAGTACCATACTAAATACCACATCATCACATACCAGGCAAGGCCGCCACAGGGGAAGCCTAGAGCAAGGAAGACACATCCTTGATCTTGTCAGCAAATACTGAAGCCAGTGGGACACAGGTAAATTCCTGAGCCCTGATGCAATACACCCATGAATGCTGAGAGAGTGGGCCAATGTCAGTGAAAGGACATTCTTGATAATATTTGACAGCATGGCAACTGGAAGACATACTCAAGGATTGAAGGAATCACTTGTGAGAGTGACCAGGCACTGGTACCAATTACCCAATGAGGCTGCAGTGCTTCCATCCTTGAAGATGTTCAAAATCCAACTGGATAGTCTTGGGCAACCTGCTTTAGGTGGGCCTCAGTAGGGTAGCTAGACAAGATGATCACCAGAGGTCCCTGCATATATTGTAAGAATAGGTGTTGCCCCACACAGCTGGTTCCAATGGAATCACAGCAGAGCCTCTGAGCCAAGATGGTGGTGCCCGCAGAAAAAAAAATTTAATAAAGGTGAAAATGCTTCAGAGCAGAGTATGAGAGAGAGGAGTGAAGGAAAATTATGAAAGCAGGCCTAATGACACTAAGGCTAGCAGAGGATTGAAGGTGCTCCAGGCTGAACTGAATTAATTCAGAAAATAAGGCTACTAACGCTTGATAAGTGGGATGATCAATTAACAGAAGGGATTAATTTATTAATAACAATTTTCCATGCCAAATGTTAATAAACTTATTTACAATTTGTTTAGGTTCGGGTATCTGGTGGGGAATCACTTACACAAAATGTTGGTAATTCTAATGATGTGAACACTTTAGTTGGAGGAAGGATTCAATCTAGAGTAACTACCCTCCTGATATCAAACTCACAGTCAAAGGGAGAGCGAGGAGCCGCAATTCTTGATTCAGTAACTAATTTGGTCCCCTTTGCTCCCTGGTGGAGCAAAGGCAGAGGGTGAGAAGGAAATTAATGTCCAAATATGCTTTATGAATTCAATAATCAGAATCACTTACGAAGCAATATTCAGTCCAGAGATTTCGAATCAGTCCAAGATGTGGTGTTGAGAGCAGCAGTTAGGGAAGTCTATAATCCAGAATTCTGTTCTTGGTATAATTTTGTAAAGCCAAGGAACAGTAAAAAGATAGGATCCAAGCACATTGCCCAACACTGAAAGCGAAACTGGAGTACACATGGTGGATGCTGGTGGAGGGGGATTGGCGAGTAGCACACACCTCTCTGGAAGGAGACAAGACAGAGCCAAAGGAAAAAAAGGGGCCGGGTTACTGAAGAACCCCTCTATTTAACTGCTGTTTTGAAACAAAACTGACCACTGGCAGAAAAGTGATTTGAAACTTTGCCAATCACCTTCTGGGCATCAACACAGCGGTGAGTGGTCAGAATACCTGCCACACAGGTTTGGCTGGCTTTTTATTGGTACATGTTTTCCTTTGTCTATCTCCCCCAGCTCCTCAGGGCTCTTACTAAACCTGTTTTGGGCCTAGTCATGTCCAACCAGGACACAGGCACTGGAGCAAATACTCCCTTGCAGCCCCTGGAGAGCAGCTATCTGCCTTGCAACCTGTAGAGGGCTCCATGGCACAGGAGGTGGTGGATATAACCTTAATGAAATTGCAGCACATGGTGAGCCTATCCTGCTGTGGTTTGATTTGCAATAAATTAATCTTCCTCAACTCAAGTCTGTTTGCCTGTAATTGGCAAGCAATCTCCTGTTTTTTATTCCATCTTATTTTCCTTCCTTGCCCTACTGAGGAGGGAGAGTGACACAGCAGCTGGGTGGGGGTCTGGCAGCCAGTCAAGGTCAACCCACATGATACTCCACCAAGCTAATGACATAACTGTTCAGACTCTGATTTCACTGAAGTAGTAATGCAGCTGAGAAACAAAGCAAGTCATTTTTAGATGCGACTATGTCAATTTAATTACATGTGAAATTTCATACTTGCATTACAAAGTAATGTCAGCAAGTGATAATTTCTGCCCTTGACAACTACTAGCCATTTGCTAAAAAAAAAAAAAAAACAAAACAAAAAACAAACAAACACAAAAACACACACAAAAAAAACCCCACACCATACCAAACCACAACAGCAAAAAATAAAACCACCCAACACCAAATAAAAAATAATAAACAGATAATTGTAATGTTTGGTGAAGATCTTACCTCAAAGATCAATTTCAAGGGCACAGCCTATGTGTCAATTCATTACTAATAACTGAATACACACCATTATAATTGAAGATAGATTTTATATTCAATTAACATTCACAAACATACTCTATAACTCAAAAATGTTTCCCAAGCAAATTACAAAGCCCTTAAAAATAAAGGGGTCCAGGAGGGCTGGACCTGCTTCAAGAAAGAGCTTATGAAGGCTCAGGAGCAGGCTGTGCCAGTGTGCCGGAAGAGGAGCCGCCGGGGCAGACGGCCAGCCTGGCTGTGTAATGAACTTTTAATAGAACTAAGGGAAAAAAAGAGGGTGTATAATCTTTGGAAGAAAGGTGAGGCAACCCATGGAATGTTTAAAGAGGTTGCTAGGGCATGTAGGAGGAAAATTAGGGAGGCAAAAGCATATTTGGAACTTAAACTGGCCTCTGATGTGAAGGACAACAAAAAGTCCTTCTATAAATATATTAATAGCAAGAGGAAGGGCAGGGACAACCTCCACTCCTTGGTTGACATGGAAGGAAATGTTGTAACACAGGATGAGGAAAAGGCAGAGGTACTTAATACCTTCTTTACCTCAGTTTTTACTAGCTGGAAAGAACGTCTACCAGACAGCTGGCCTGCAGAACTGGCAGAGGGAGCCAGGGAGCTGCATGGTTTCCCTGTGTTCCATGAGCAAGTGATAGGAGCTCTCCTCAGCAGCTTAGACCCCCACAAGTCCATGGGACCAGATGGGATCCATCCTAGGGTGCTGAGAGAGCTGGCAGATGGGCTGGCCAAGCCACTCTCCATTATTATTCATCAGTCCTGGCTCACTGGAGAGATCCCAGCTGACTGGAAGCTGGCCAACGTGGTACCCATCCACAAGAAGGGCCGGTTGGATGAGCCAGGGAATTACAGGCCTGTCAGGCTGACCTCAGTGCCAGGAAAGATTATGGAGCAGGTCATCCTGAGTGCAATCACACAACACTTAGAGGATGGCCAAGGGATCAGGCCCAGCCAGCATGGGTTTAGGAAGGGCAGGTCCTGCCTGACCAACCTGATCTCCTTCTATGATCAGGTGACCCGCCTGGTGGATGTGGGGAGGCCTGTGGATGTAGTCTACCTGGACCTCAGCAAGGCCTTTGACACCGTTCCCCATAGCAAACTCCTGGCCAAGCTGTCAGCCCATGGCTTGGATGGGAGCACACTGCGATGGGTTAGGAACTGGCTGGAGGGCCGAGCCCAGACAGTGGTGGTGAATGGTGCCACATCCAGCTGGCAGCCAGTCACCAGTGGTGTGCCCCAGGGATCAGTACTGGGCCCCATGCTCTTTAACATCTTTATTGATGATCTGGACGAGGGCATCGAGTCCATCATCAGTAAATTTGCTGATGACACCAAGCTGGGCGCAGGAGTTGATCTGCTGGAGGGTAGAGAGGCTCTGCAGAGGGACCTCGACAGGCTGGGCAGATGGGCAGAGTCCAACGGCATGAGATTTAACACATCCAAGTGCCGGGTTCTGCACATTGGCCACAGCAACCCCATGCAGAGCTACAGGCTGGGGTCAGAGTGGCTGGAGAGCAGTCAGGCTGAGAGGGACCTGGGGGTGCTGGTCGACGGTAGACTGAACATGAGCCTGCAGTGTGCCCAGGCAGCTAAGAGGGCCAATGGCATCCTGGCCTGCATCAGGAACAGTGTGGCCAGCAGGAGCAGGGAGGTCATTCTGCCCCTGTACACTGCACTGGTTAGGCCGCACCTCGAGTACTGTGTCCAGTTCTGGGCCCCTCAGTTTAGGAAGGATGTTGACTTGCTGGAACGAGTCCAGAGAAGAGCAACAAAGTTGGTGAGGGCTTTGGAACATAAGCCCTACGAGGAGAGGCTGAGGGAGCTGGAGTTGCTTAGCCTGGAGAAGAGGAGGCTCAGGGGTGACCTTATTACTCTCTACAACTACCTGAAGGGAGGTTGTAGACAGACGGATGTTGGTCTCTTCTCCCAGGCAAGCAGTACCAGAACAAGAGGACACAGTCTCAGGCTGCGCCAGGGGAGATTCAGGCTGGATGTTAGAAAAAAGTTCTATACAGAAAGAGTGATTGCACATTGGAATGGGCTGCCTGGGGAGGTGGTGGAGTCGCCATCACTGGAGGGTTTTAGGAGAAGACTTGACAGGGTACTTGGTGCTGTGGGTTAGTTGCTTGGGCGGTGTTGGATTGGTTGATGGGTTGGACGCGATGATCTTGAAGGTCTCTTCCAACCTGGTTTATTCTATGTATTCTATGTATTCTATGTATTCTACTGAGTTGTACAGAGGTCAAGTTGTCTTGACAGGGATACAAGATGAACCAAGACACAGATGGAGATCTTAATGATTTGAATATCATTCAAAGAAAAAAGTTTTAATATTTACCAAAACCCAAAATAACTACAGTGAGCCCTTCTGTGAACATGCAGGGTCTTAACACTGAAAAACAGAAGAAATCCTACATATTACTAGAAAACCTATTCCATTCTTTGGAATGGATTCTTTGCTCCAAAAACCATCTAATGAGAACACAAATTCAAAAGTTCAGGTCATTCTGAACAAAAAATTTTTCAACAATGACCTTCTAAATTTAAATAAAGCAGTTAACTCTGTATTGATTTCCCCAACTCAGTTGCTCAAGCGAAGAAAGTATTCAGTATTAGACAAGAATACAATAGGATACAAGTAAATAAAGCTCAAAAGAGGACACAAAACTTAGAAAGAAAAAACTTAGAAATAAAAAAACATAACCTGAAGTTCCTGTTCACAATGGAAACAGAGGAGTCTTGTAATACTTTATTTGAATAAAGGGAGAGTCCACAAGACAATTCTCTGTGGGGTCTCTCAAACTGCTGGAAGGCACAGCTTCCCTCTTATCCTAAATTCCCAGGCGTGAATTTCCCTATCCCTTTCTCCATTGGCTAAGGTACTTGAGATTTACAGTTTTTTCCCCAATATGCCTACTACATGTACCCCTTCATGTGTAACCCCCTTACATCATACATCATATGTTCATTTAAACTAGGCTCTTCACTTCTCTGCATGTAGAAGTTAATATTCAATAGTCTACTAAGCCTGCGCTCTGTCCTAAAAGTTCTGAAGTTCAGGCTGTGTTCAGTGACTGCTATCTTCAGACAGCCCCCTACTGATTTACAGCCAGATCCCAGGTGAGGCACTCAGCAGAGGCCCTTTGTGATTTACATACACATAGATAAGGTGAACTGTCTGGTTCTTCCTTTGCTTTTTCAATTCCCCCTTAGCCAATTACTTCTATGTAAAAGCACTACCTACTTTTAATCCCATCAAAACTAACTACAAAGAGAAAGCAGATATGAAAAAGTAAATACTTCAGAAAACTAGTCCAATTAAGAAAGTTTCCAAAAATTAAAGGAAAGTTAAAATAAAAGCTCTCAGAAATGTGGTCAACATATGAGATTAGCCTTCTGTTATAAAATTTGTTGATAAGCAATTGTTCTAAATGGGACTAATGGAGGAAAATAAGACAAAAGACTAGACCAACCCTAAGAGCTCTAACATTCTCAGACTTGTGTGTGGTATTGTCAAAATAGCAGTCCTCCCCACTGGACACAAAAGTTTTTCACAAGACAATGTCAGGTTACAGGTTCAGTTATCTGAACTAAAAGCAGTAAGTATCTTCCTGTGAATTTCCCCTCTCCCTCAACTTCCTCGGCTTGTAACATAGGAGAAATGCTCAACTTTCAAATCTGCCCGACCAAAGCAAGGCAGAAAGAAATTAATGGGACCAACTCTGGGGAAAACATAATCTATATTTTTAAATCAGTTGGTTGAAAAAATTAAAAATCAGAACTGCCCAAACAGAGAGACAGAAACTGAGGGAGCTGGGGTTGCTTAGCCTGGAGAAGAAGAGACGCAGGGGTGACCGTATTGCTCTCTACAACTACCTTAAGGGAGGTTGTAGACAGGCCGAGGTTGGTCTCTTCTCCCAGGCAACCAGCACCAGAACAAGAGGACACAGTCTCAGGCTGCACCAGGGAAGGTTTAGGCTGGAGGTCAGGAGGAAGTTTTACACAGAGAGAGTGATTGCCCACTGGAATGGGCTGCCTGAGGAGGTGGTGGAGTCACCATCACTAGAGGTCTTCAGAAGGAGACTTGATAGGGTGCTTGGTTGCATGGTTTAGTTGATTAGAATAGAACAGAACAGAACAGAACAGAACAGAACAGAACAGAATAGAATAGAATAGAATAGAATAGAATAGAATAGAATAGAATAGACCAGGTTGGAAGAGACCTTCGAGATCATCATGTCCAACCTATCATCCAACACCACCCAATCAACTAAACCATGCAACCAAGCATCCTGTCAAGCCTCGCCCTGAACACCCCCAGTGACGGCGACCCCACCACCTCCTCAGGCAGCCCATTCCAGTGGGCAATCACTCTGTGTGTAAAACTTCCTCCTAACCTCCAGCCTAAACCTCCCCTGATGCAGCCTGAGACTGTGCCCTCTTGTTCTGGTACTGGTTCCCTGGCAGAAGAGACCAACCTCCACCTCACTACAACTTCCCTTCAGGTAGTTGTAGAGAGCAATAAGGTCACCCCTGAGTCTCCTCCTCTCCAGGCTAAGCAATCCCAGCTCCCTCAATCTCTCCTCATAGGGCTTGTGCTCCAAGCCCCTCACCAACCTTGTTGCCCTTTTCTGGACATGCTCCAGCAAGTCAACATCCTTCCTAAAACTGAGGGGCCCAGAACCGGACACAGTGCTCAAGGTGCGGCCTAACCAGTGCAGTGTACAGGGGCAGAATGACCTCCCTGCTCCTGCTGGCCACACTGTTCCTGATGCAGGCCAGGGTGTTGGATGACAGGTTGGACACAATTATCTTGAAGGTCTCTTCCAACCTGGTTTATTCGATGAGATGAGATGAGAGATGAGATGAGAGATGAGATGAGAGATGAGATGAGAGATGAGATGAGAGATGAGATGAGAGATGAGATGAGAGATGAGATGAGAGATGAGATGAGAGATGAGATGAGAGATGAGATGAGAGATGAGATGAGAGATGAGATGAGAGATGAGATGAGAGATGAGATGAGAGATGAGATGAGAGATGAGATGAGAGATGAGATGAGAGATGAGATGAGAGATGAGATGAGAGATGAGATGAGAGATGAGATGAGAGATGAGACAAGCCTGGGCAGGTAGGAGCCACCAGGAAGAATGGAGCCACAGGGACAAGAAATAACAAGGCAAGCAGCTCTGTCCACAGCCAAGAGGGCCCATTAATTGCCATCCAGAAAATCTTCTCAGCATTAAAAACTTCAATGACAAAAGTGGCTTTAATCCATGGTTACCTCTTTCTGACACACACATTTGCCCATCAAGATTACCAACTTAAATAACCATTAAAAAATAATTAAACTTAATAATTACAGGCAGTAACTTATAGTTGAAACTGCCAGCATCTCAAGAAGCATGAACCTTGGAAAACTTCCATATTGTACTTCACAGTGAACACAAACTCTTCAAAAAGCACTTAACAGGATAATTTATACTCTGCTTTCCCAGTGTATTTATCACTAATATGTCCAGGAAATGCATAGTCAGAGCAGAATCTGAATAAAAGACGTCAAATAGAGTAACTAATGAGAAGACTATTTAAAGCAGAAAAATATGGCAATCGCCTGAAGATGACAGGAAACTGCAGCTATGCAAAGGGATTTGGACTTAAGACTAATTATATAATTAATCCATGTTGTTTGCAAGTCATTCTCCAGCTTGACATTAGGAAAGTACTCTATGCGCAGTATTTTACACAAACCATCTTTCATACTCACAAGAAAAACAATCTGCAGTTTCTGAAGGTTTGGGTTTGTTTGGGTTTTTTTTGTGTGTTTGGTTGGGTTTTTTTGCCCAGGGTTTTTGGTTTTTTTTTGTGGGTGTTTTGGGGTGGCTTTTGAGGAGGGGAGGGGATGGGGTTGGGTGTTTCTATTGCTATTAAAGCTTAGTTTCCAATGGGAACATATTTTAAACTTTCTTGTCAACACCTTATTATTTTACTCCTCATTGTCACATAGGATCCTGAAAAAAAGCAATTATGTCAGGTTAGGAAGCATTAGGAAGGAAGTCTCTTGGGGCCAAGGCCAGCTGCCTATTAATTCACATTGTAAGGCTCTAATGCTAGGTAGTACAGAACACGACTTCATCTAGAGGTATTCTCTTCATGCAGAAACAATACTTCCAGCTCTTTCTGAGGAGTGTGATACAGCAACTACAAAAATCCCAGTGCAGATTTTCTAAGATGTCTAAGCACCAATGTTTACTTGAGAGTGCTTGTTTAATACTCACTGTAGTGAAGCTTTATTTAATTTTTGAGATGTAATACCAATACCAGTGTTCTTGCACTAGCACTGTATTTTCCTGTGACCGTTTTAGGCTGCGCCTTTAAGAAGGGGACAGTTACTGGAACACTCTGGCTGAATGTTTTGGTATAAAAATGAAAACAAAAGATAAGTCTAAACAAATTTCATTGGTAGATTGGTAGAATACAACTTTAAATTTTTAGCTTTAGTTCAGTTTGAATCTCAGTTCAGTCTGTCTGTTTCAGTCTTTCTGAGCAACAGCTGTGTTCTGTCTGTGCTGGCAGGTACTGACCTTCAACTAACAGGTAAGAAACTAAGTCTTGCATATGCTTTGAGCTAACAGAATTTCCTCCTTAATAATTACCTTTTTCTCTCTCTACCCCTTTTTGGGAAAAAAAAGGGAGGTAGGGGCAGAAGGGGTACAGTTGAGGGGGGACCCTCCTGGCTGGAGAAGGGAAAGACTTGCTGTGTTACGTTCTTTCTGTGTATTTCTGTATATATTGCAAATACTGTATTTTGTGTATATAATCATCTGCATTTCATCCTGCTTGTAAATATAGCTTATTCATTTCTGCTTCTCGAACTGAGTTAGCTGTGGTTTCTTTGGGGGGGGGGGAGGGGTGAGAACTGAACTTTCTCTCACCAACACATTTCCCAATTTTAATTTTATACAATTCAAGCAATAAAGGAAGCACCTGTAATGAATACTGACTTCTCTATAGAGACAGAGTTATACTAGATATGCTAGATCTATTTACCTAGTCACAGTATCCTAGAGTAAGACCATTTAAAAATCAAAGTGGAGGAAGAGGATGGGACAACATGGGAAAATGATGACAGCAAAACTAGCTACTGATAATAACTACCAAAAATAAGAAAAAAATAGCAAACATAAATATTTAGTGTAACTACCTACTAAAATACATTTTAAAGAGAACTTCTATATGGAGTAGCATAGTTCTTCTGGGACATGCTTCTTTAAAGCACTAAGAATCATTTACATCCCATATTAGCTTAAAAGTAAGTTCACCCAGTCTTGATGACACACTTGCTCAAAATACAATACAAAAACCTCCCAACTACAGTGCACTCCACAGTTATAGGCTCATCTCTAAGCACCACACAGCTAACAAATTTTATCAAAAGCAGTGCTCTTTAAAGTGCAAGGAAATTCCCAATAAAGCCAATAATTATATACATGGAATTTGTATTTATATTTAGACTCTATTATATTGAGAATAAAATGTGTATATTATGAGTTCACTGAGAATATCAGCAAGTTTTCTATTACTTATCTAAAAAGTGAAAAAAACGGCGCTAGAAGCTACTTACTTACTACCAAGCAGCAAAGACACACCCCTGTACAAGCCAGGGGATTAGCTCGTGAAAGCCCAAGAACCAAGTATTTCAAGATCCTCTCCTACAATCAAGCAGTAATCTGAGAGCAACCATAGACATCTGTGGAAAGCTACACCACCTCAAAGTAAGTTTTCTAAATCAGATTGCTTCTGATCAGTCAAAATCATGCTTGCAACATATTTCTGAAGCAACAGCTACTGTAAGAAATAGTCAAGGGTAATGAAATGAACTGCTGACTCCTTGCAACATGGTTGGGAAATTAACTCCAAGAAAAATAAAAAAGCTACCACACAAATAAAATTTAGAAGGGTAATTTGTTGGAGAATTTGTGGAATGATGTTATACAAACCATAAGGGATACACAAGAAATGCAAAGTAGAAACAGAGATTATTGGTCTTTGTGGGTTTTAGGGGGAAATCATACCGTGTTTGTTCCAGATGTTAAGCTCCAGCTGAAATAGAATCCCCCAAAGGCCAAGAAAACTTACCAAAGCTTCCAGTTTTACAGTGGGTACTGTCAAATGATTCGTCAGTAAATCAGGAAGACACAATCAACTAGCACTTAAAAATGCAGATGGTGCACTTCTACACGTATATCTCCCAGCCCCAAAAGTAAGTGCCTTACAGAAGAAAACAGCACAAACTGGCCCTCTTAACGACAGTATACCTCCACCACCTGGTTTGCCTCATCTTGGGCACAGCTGACCCCACCACATAAGCAATTAACCCAAGAGCAGAATGTATGGTTCATTAATGGGACAGATATGTGAAAAAAAAGCCTGCAATGTGAAGCAGCAGCCTTTGAAATGGCTGGACAAACCTCCCTAACCTATCAAGGGGAAGGGGGAGCAGCCAGTGCATCAAATTGATGGCTGCAGCTATGATGCTGGAAGAACCATCAGCTTCAGAAGTCTTTATACTGACTCTTCATGTAAAGATCTTACACTGCGGACTAATGAATCACAAGTAAATGACTGGATGATAAACAGAAAGCTCTTTGGTGGTAGGATTTGGGTAAACACTTAAGGAAGTGCTAAACCACTGCTTTCTGGTATCTACACTTCACATCATAGTGAACTGGAGTAGGAGTACAATGCCTGTCTTAACCCAGCACAGACAGTTATCTGCTTCCAAAAGAAAAGGCTGTCTCTTTCTGGAAAGATGTAGATGAAGAAGGCAAGTATAAACAGTTATCACTGATGCTGGATTACTTAGGCACATTAATGATCTTCACGCAACAAAAAAAATCCAATTATACTCAATAAGTTATTGATGTAATCATTTAAGTAGCTGTTAAATGTAAGAATAACAACTGCTCCAACACAGATTACAGATATGACCCATTCCAGTTTGTCTTTCCTGACTGTTTGTTTCTCTTTCCTAGCATAATTCTGTTAGCCTAATCTTCAGTTTTACTTCATTTTTTGGTCAATAGTTATATAAACCCCTTGCCTATTCCAGTTTTCCAGCTCTTCACCTGATCCACATCCTTGACAGGCTATTCTCAGACTTCAGAGGAATTCTTTTTCTCTCCTGGCAGAACATCTCCAGCAAGTTCATTGTCCCAACATAGGTGCCACATTTATCTGCACACTAGGTGGCTCCAGTAGTCTTACCTTCACATCAACTCCTCATATTCTCCTCAGTGCACCCCTACTTCTTAATTTCTCAGTCCTCTTTTCTCTTGACAGCAAAGCAACCCTTTAACCCTGACATGGAAGACTTCATCATTAATACTTAGTAACCTGTCAACATAATAAGCTACAGAAAAATTTATTGTGACATGCGTCAGACAGCCTTTTTAAATGTACAAGACGAACCACCATCCTGCACCTTGGAGCTGCTTCTACTTAGCATCTACATCCCTGTACACAAATTCGTTTTAGTTTCACTGAAGGTGGTTAAGAAAAAACAAACAAAAAAACCCCAACCAAACAGAATCAAATGGAAAATGGAACAGATTCTGAGGTAAAAAATGAAACACACAGGGACATGAAAAGTAGAGAGGCAGAAGAAATGAAATACGAATTTAGTTCCATTATCTTGGCAGATTACACCATCCTTCTTTCATGAAATAGAAGATCCCTCCCCCAGACAAAAGAGCATGCAGTAGAGCTGGGTGAAGTGGGGGGAGGAATTCAGTGTATTTTCATCCATCTACAATAGAGAAAACCACTGAATGGGTCCAGCCATCCAACCAGTCTGTGACCCAGCAAAAAGTGTGCCTGTCTGGACTAGTAGCAGCTAGTCTATCCAAGGGGATACTGTCAGGAACCACACTGAAGGACAAACTGAGGTCCAGGTACACAACATCCAGAGCCTTTCCCTCATCCACCATGCAGGTCACCTTGTCATAAAAAAGCAGGTTTTTTGGGCATGCTGATGGGGCTTGATCCCCTGGTTGGCCTGGATGAACCACATCTTCTCCAAGACCTTCTCTGGCACCAAAGTTACTCTGACAGGTCTATAGTTTCCCAGATCCTCCCTACCACGTTTCTTAAAAATGGGTGTTGCAGTCATCAACCTCCAGTCAAGTGGAACTTCCCCAGTCAGCCTGGACTGCTGAGAGATGATGGAAAGTGGCTTGGAGATCACCCCCAACAGCTCACTCAGCACTCTTGGACTGATCTCATCTGGTCCCATAGACTTGTGTATGTCTAAGTAGCAGAGCAGGTCCCTAACCATTTCCTCTTGGATCAGGGCAGCTGTGCCCCTGCCCCCCATCTCTGTGTTCTGGAACAGGGGGCTCAGTCAGTATACAGGGAATAGCTGACCTCACTATTAAAGACTATTAAAGCAAAGAAAGCATTAAGAACCTCGGCCTTATCCTCTGTCACTATGTTTCCTTCTGTATGCATGGAGGATCTCCCTGGCCTTACTTTTGTTGTTGACATATTTATAAAAACATCTACTATTTCCCACAGAATTGGCCAAATTAAGTACTAGTAGGGCTTTAGCCCTTCTAATTTCCTCCCTTCTACCTTGTAGTCCTCTTACATTGCCTGCTCCTTCTTCCAAAGCAAATAGACTTTCCTCCTTTTCTTCAGATCCAAAGTTCTCTGTTCAGTCAGGCCAGTTTCATTCTTCACTGACTTATTTTTGGACACAACAGCATGACCTGTTCTTGCACAAGAAGGAAATCCTAGAGGAAGACTGCCTAAACTTTGGGGACTGCTTAGCACTCCAGGACTGCTCTCCCAAGGGACTGTCAACCAGCTTGCTAAGCAGTTCAAAGTCTGTCCTCTGGAAGTCCAGGCTGGCAGTCCTGCTGACTCTTCTTACTTCTCCAAGAATGGAGAACTCTACTGCTTCATGACTGATATGCCCCAGGCATACTCCAACCATCAAATCACCCACCAGTCCTTCTCTGTACACAAACAGCAGGTCATGAGGGGCATCCTCCCTAACTGCCTCACTCACCAGCTCTGTCAGCATTACCTTCCACACAGTCCAAGCACCTCCAACATTGTTTCCTCTCTGCTGTGTTGTATTTCCAGTTGAAATTCCCCAAACCAACAAGGGCTGGCAATTGTGAGATTTATCCCAGTTGCTAACAGAATCATTCATCTGTATCTCCATCCTGGCTGGAAGGCCTGTAACAGACTCCCACCACAATATCCACCTGCATCCTTTCCCCTGGTTTTAACCCATAAGGACTCAAGTGCACCATTACCATCATAGAGCTCAAGACACACAGGGCCACCTACTTTCCATATTAAGAGCCTGTAGCCATCCATGGCAACACTCCAGTTATATAAGTTGTCCCACCATGTTTCTATGATGGTAACTATATCATAGCTTTCCTGCTGCACAACAGCTTCCAGCTGTCTTTGTTGCCCATGCAGCATGCATTGGGTACACGCACTTCAGTTGAGCTACTGATGCTGACAACTTTTTGAGGGGCAAGACCTAATTCCTACCTGTCCATTCTCAGGCATTCCTGGGGCTGCTTACCAATCAGTAACCCCTTCATCTCTGCTTCTACTGAGTAAATCCCTTCTTCTATCTCCTTCCCCTTCAAATCTAGTGTAAAGGCCCTTCTACAAGCCCTGCTAACTCTTGTCCCAGGATCTTTCTGCCACTTTGGCCCAAGTGTGCCCCATCTGTGTCCATCAGACCTAGTGATGTATAAAGTGAGCCACGATTAAAGAACCCCAAATCCTGCCTCCTGCACCAGTCTAAGAGCCAGACACTGGTCTGTTGTCTCTTCCTGATTCTTCCCTCATCATTCCCTGTGACTGGCGATAGAGAACACTACCTGTGCTCCTGGATCACCAGCCACCTGAAGTCTCTTAAGTCTCTCTTCATTGTGTTTGGGCTTCTCATGGTTGCCTCATCACTTTCCACCTGAAAGATAAACACGCTCACATTTCTGTTTCAAGGAGCCTGGCTCTACCAGTCTATGTCCTGTTCAGCTTCCCTGATGCTTCTTAGCCCTTCCACCTCCTCTTTCAACTCTACTACCAGGCTGTGCAGATCATTCACCTGGTCACACCTGTACACAGGCACTATCTCTGAAGCCAGAGCCCAGGACAGCAGTGAGCCAGAGCCCACTCTGCCCAGGAGATCACACCTCCTGCTTTGAATGAGGAGCATAATGTGTTATTCTGATGTTCCTTGGTACAACAGCAAATTTTCACAAGTGAATGTGCTTTCAGTGAAAGAAAAAACACAGTGGAAAATATTACAAGGGAGGTAACAAACATGGAGTTATAATCTTATTACTGTTTTATTGGTTTTCAACAGATAGCTTGTTTTACTGAAAGTAAAGTGAGATATTTTCATGAAATCAAATGTAACGTACAGTCATACAGATTTGGGGAAAAACAACTTGTGTTTTATATAAAAGCAAAGATTGCTGATTTTCTATATTTTGCACTTTTGCCTGATTCCATCCTGCCAAGTGCAGACAGCTATAGAGATATAGGAGACAGGTGGCCTTCAAAAATTATCTTTTTAGATAAAGACATGGAAGATGGCATCAAAATCCAGTGTCAGATTTGATCATCACTATACTAAAATACTTCATCAATCAAGACCTCTTTTGTAATCATGTCTTTCTATATGCAGCATTGTACTTTGACTATGACTGAGAGCAAATGCCTCAGATAATAATGATTCTTAATCAGCCACAAAGCTTGCAATTAATCCAAGAACAATACTCCCTCCCCTGTATTTCCTAAGGCTGTAATCACTGCATCTGATGCACACTGCAGCTGGCACACATTTTTAGCCATTCTTAGAAACAGCTAGTGGCACAGACTGTTGTCATAGGGATAACTCAAAGTATTTCTGAGCAACATCTCTTTGAAGTCAACATGATGCTAAGATGGTATCAGTGACCAGCTGGAATCAGTGGAGCTCTGCCTGGGGAAGGATGATGAGCTGATTGAGAGCATATGGGTAAAGATTAAAGGGAAGACAGGGGAAAGTGATGTTACCGTAAGGGTCTGCTGCAGGCCACCTGAGCAGTCTTCACTGGCAAGGGCTCCAGCCACCCTCCCAGAATAATGCAAGATAACAGCAGGGATTGGAAGAAGGAACTGCCATTGTGAGTGAAGATCAATTTTGTGATCACCTGAAGAACCTGAAAGTGTTCAAGTCCATGGGACCCAACGGGATACACCCACGGGTGATGAGAGAACTGGCGGATGATGTTGCTAAATCACTCTCTGTTATATTCCAAAGGTCATGGCAGTCTGGGGAGGTCCTCACTGACTGGAAAAGGGGAACCATAACCCCAATTTTCAAAAAGGGTAAGAAGGATGACCCAGGGTACTATAGACCAGTCTCACCTCTGTGCCTGGTAAAATCATGGAGCAGATCCTCCTGGAGGCACTGCTGAAGCAGAAGAATAACAAAGACGTGATTTGGTACAATGAGCATGGCTTCACCAAGGGCAAATTCTGCCTGACAAACCTGGTGGCCTTCTATGACAAGGTCACAACATTAATAGATGAAGGTCAAGCAACTGACATCATTTACCTGGACCTGAGCAAAGCCTTTGACACTGTCCCACATGACATCCTGGTCTCCAGGCTGGTGCAGTATAGGTTTGATGGATGGACCATTCAGTGGATAAAGAACTGGCTTGACAGCCACACCCAGAGTGGCTGTCAGTGGGTCCATGTCCAAGTGGAGGCCAGTGACAAGTGGAGTCCCTTGGGGATCAGTACTGGGACCAGTCCTGATCAACATCTTTGTTGGTGACTTGGACAGTGGCATTGAGTGCCCCCTCAGCAGGTTCACTGGGGGTGTTACAGACTCTTTAGGAGAGACAGGCAAAGGAGAAGAGAAGGAGGGATGGCTCTGTATATTAGGGAGTTGCTCCTTGCCACAGAGCTTGAGGTGGAGGATGAAAGGATTGAGAGCCTATGGGTTAAAATCAGAGGGAGGCCTAACAAATCTGACATCCTGGTTGGAGTCTGTTACAGACCACCCAACCAGGATGAGGAGGCAGATGAAATATTCCATAAGCAATTGGAGGCAGCCTTAAGATCATCAGATCTTGTCCTTGCAAGTGACTTTAACCTCCCACAAATCTGCTGGGAACTCAATTCAGCAGAGAGGAGGCAGTACAGAAGGCTCCTGAAGCACATGGGGGACAGCTTCCTGATGCAGCTGTTAAGTGAGCCTACCAGGGGTCAGGCTCTGCTTGACCTGCTGTTCTCAGATAGAGATGGGCTGGTGGGAGATGTGACGGTGGGAGGCTGTCTAGGGTGCAATGATCATGAGATAGTGAAGTTTTCAATATGCAGGGAAATAAGGAGGAGCACCAACAGAACCCTCACTTTGGACTTCCGGGAGGCAAACTTCAATTTGTTTAAGAAAGTTATTCAGAAAGTTCCCTGGGTAGCAGCCCTCAAGAACCAAGGGGTCCAGGATGGTTGGACCTACTTCAAACAGGAGCTCTTGAAGGCACAGAACTGGCAGTTCCCATGTGCCGAAAGATGAGCCGGCGGGGAAGGCGACCGGCCTGGATGGACAAGCAGCTCCTGAAGGATTTAAGGGAAAAAAAGAGGCTGTATCACCTTTGGAAGGAGGGGAAGGCTTCTCCCGATATGTTTAAGGACGTTGTTATATTATGCAGGAGAAAAATTAAGAGAGGCAAAGGCCCAGACAGAGCATAAGCTGGCCACCTCTGTGAAAGATAATAAAAGGCATTTTTATAAATACATTAATGCTAAAAAGAGGGGCAAGAAGAACCTGCACTCCTTACTCGACCTGGAGAGGAACACTGTAACTAAAGATGAAGAAAAGGCTGAGGTCCTGAACACCTTCTTTGCCTCAATTTTCAACAGTAAGGCAGGAGGAGTTCAGGACAAGTGGCCTCCTGAGCTGGGTGATGGGGTCAGGGAGCAGTGTATTGCCCTGGAAATCCACAAGGAATTAGTAAGGGACCTGCTGAGCCTCTTGGACATTCACAAGTCCATGGGACTGGATGGGATCCATCTTAGGGTGCTGAGAGTGCTGGCAGATGAGCTGGCCAAGCCACTCTCCATCATTTTCCACCAGTCATGGCTCACCAGAGAGGTCCCAGACGACTGGAAACTGGCCAATGTGGTCCCCATCCACAAGAAGGGACGGATGGAGGAACCTGGAAACTACAGGCCAGTCAGCCTGACCTCAGTGCCAGGGAAAATTATGGAGCAGATTATCTTGGTGGCAATAACTGCGCACCTGAAGGATGGCCAAGGGCTCAGGTCCAGCCAGCATGGATTTAGGAAGGGCAGGTCCTGCCTCTCCAACCTTATCTCCTTCTGTGATCAGGTGACCACCTGGTGGATGTGGGGGAGGCTGTAGATGTGGTCTACCTGGACTTCAGCAAGGCCTTTGACACCATCCCCCACAGCAAACTCCTGGCCATGCTGTCAGTTCGTGCCTTAGACAGCAACACTCTGTGCTGGGTTAGGAACTGGCTGGAGAACTGAGCCCAGAGAGTGGTGGTGAATGGTGCCACATCCAGCTGGAGGCCAGTCACCAGTGGCATCCCCCAGGGATCAGTTCTGGGCCCCATCCTGTTTAATATCTTCACTGATGATCTGGATGAGGGGATTGAGTCAGTTATCAGCAAATGACACCAAGTTGGGAGCAGATATTGGTCAGTTAGAGGATGGAAGGGCTCTGCAGAGGGACCTTGACCGACTGGACAGCTGGGTGGAGTCCAACAAGATGACATTTAACAAATCCAAGTGCTGGGTGCTGCACTTTGGCCACAGCAACCCCATGCGGAGCTACAGGCTGCGGTCGGAGTGGCTGGAGAGCTGCCAAACAGAAAGAGACCTATGGGTGCTGACGGACCGCTGCCTGAACATGAGCCAGCAGTGTGCCCAAGTGGCGAAGAAGGCCAATGGCATCCTGGCCTGTATTAGGAATAGTGTGGCCAGCAGGAGCAGGGAAGTCATTGTGCCCCTGTATTCTGCACTGCTTAGGCCACACCTTGAGTCCTGTGTCCAGTTCTGGATCCCTCAGTTTATGAAGGACATTGAGACACTTGAACATGTCCAGAGAAGGGCAACAAGGCTGGGGAGAGGCCTGGAGCACAAGCCCTATGAGGAGAGGCTGAGGGAGCTGGGGTTGTTTAGCCTGGAGAAGAGGAGGCTCAGGGGAGACCTTATTGCTGTCTACAACTACCTGAAGGGTGGTTGTAGCCAGGAGGGGATTGGTCTCTTCTCCCAGGCAACCTGCACCAGAACAAGAGGACACAGACTCAAGCTGTACCAGGGGAACTTTAGGCTTCAGGTGAGGAGAAAATTCTTCACTGAGAGAGTCATTCACCATTGGAATGGGCTGCCCAGGGAGGTAGTGGAGTCACCATCCCTGGAGGTGTTCAAGAGGGGACTGGACATGGCACTTGGTGCTACGGTTTAGTCATGAGGTCTGTGGTGAGAGGTTGGACTTGATGATCTTTGAGGTCTCTTCCAACCTTGGTGATTCTGTGAAATTCTCCCAGTATATGAGTCAAAGATGCCCTGGACCGTTCAGCCTACAAACATAAACTCTAAAAGCAAACACGTCTGCTCTCTATAAATAAATCGAAGTATATACCAATTACAGGGAAAGAACTAAGAATTAAGTTACTGAATAGTACTATTCGAAGACAAATGAGTATATGAACACCATGAATAATTTAGGCTGGAAATCAGATGGACCCTTTTTTTACAAAGTGGGAAAAAATTATGATCCAGGGAATACCCTAAGATGATAACTGTTTTATCATATTGATTGAAAGGTATTACTTGTAGGCCTACGATACAAAGCAAATATACAGCTAACTAAAAAATCCTCATTTGTGTACTACAGAAGAAGGGATAAAAGCAAAACAAGTCTTCTATGATTTTTAAGTGGTCCTCTAGGGTTATTCCAGTCCTGTGCCTTTAAAAAAAAAAAAAATCACATCTCCTAAGTTCAATGTAAATATTTCTTCTACAATCCCTTTTTGTTCCCAAGTATAAAAGACTAACAATCCCTTTTTCTTCCTAAGCATGAAAACACCTAAGGCATACACAGAAGACTGAAAACGACCAGGCAACTATGGGAGTGTCAGAGAGAGCTCTTCCAACTTATGAATGCATCTTCCAGGGGGATGGGAAGGGGAGATGGAAGGAGAAGCAGTCAGAGGAAGAAGGAAAGCTACCACACATGAATATGAAATGTCACAATGGCTGTGCCTTGGGAAAACACTCTGTATTTATTAGAGGCTGTCCAATGTTTCTTTCATCATTTTAACAGATGACAGAACTACAATGCCTCAAGTAGAGACTACTTACTTTTTTAAATTATTCAGAATCCTTTGACTATACAAACTGATTCTGGAACAGATTGGTACAATATTCTAGCAACAATGTGCTCAGAGCACCCAACACCAGGTAATATTTTCAAGATACCAGAAGACTAATATGGTATAATCTACCGTATGGAATATGGCCTACTCCCGAAAATGTTTAATCCTAACTGTTAAAAAATTGTTTTCAGGTACAAATCATAAATATTTTTTTCTAGCTTGCTTGGCTTGATTTGTGATAGTTTTCAAATCTATGTTTGTACTAACAGTTGTCATTTCAGATAGTACTATTACTTGTGTAAACATCCCTTGAAATTAATACATGTGACCTGCATGCACTAAATGAAAACTGGCAAGTTAAGATAATATTTTTAAACATAGTCATTTCATTGTGCATGCTACTTTTCTTGAGCATGCAACATAAATATATCTATCAATCTGCAGAACAAATCCCAACCTCTTGGCTTCCTTCGAGCCATGACATCATCTAAAATGGAAACAATATACTGAGAATAAGTTTGGTTTCAATATGTACGTATTTCACACTGCAGTTCATTAGGATTCATATACAAGGCATCAAAAAGGACACCCTTCTCAAACTGAACACTTCGTGGTATCAGCCCATGCAAGGAAATAACTTCTCAAAGAGCAGATTCAATTGTATCTTGGTTTATTTGACATTTAACAGCCTGGAAGTTACCTCACTTGACAGAAAAGCACACAAAGCAATGAAATAGTGGCTCCAAAATTATTCTCAGCCTGCTAGCACACATGCTTGTGCTTCCATTTGTCAAAGGAAGGGGTGTGTGCTCTGTATCTGGTTCAACTACCACATCAGAGAAACTAGCCTAATATATGAAGATTAAATTCAACCTGCTTTCCCTATTTTCAGCAAGTCAGCAAATATGCATCTATCTTCCAACAATTTTTTAAAACTATCTCCTGATTTCAGATCTACAATACAATACAGAAATATAAATAGGAGTCTAACATATACATGATCTTTAAAAAAAAAAATTCAGTATTTTGAGACTGAACTGTAATTTTCTGAAAGTCTGATTTATTACTGATGCTTTTAATACTGGAACACCTGTAAAGACACAGAAGGAGTACCACAAATAGAAAAGGAAACAAAAGGCCATACTCATATCATGAAGAGACTTGAGATATTACAAAGCCTGTCTTCTATTAAGAAGACTTCCCTTTCCATGTCAAATAAACAGTCCTTAATAGCTTATTTTTTTTTTTTAGTTAATGACAGTTGATTTACCTTTTTTATTGGGACCTGTAAAAACACTCAGCTGCAAGCCTACAGAATACAATTTGAAAACTGTCTATGGTATTAAGAGCCTGACAACACCGCACCTCCAAGTTGGTAATCCACAAGACAGTCTGAGAACTAGCAGTGGGTTTTACCTTTCCAGATGGGCTTGAAACCCACCTGTTCGTCCATGTGCAAATCAAAATTGTAAGACATTGTCACATAAAGAGCATATCTTTGAAAACACATAAGATCTAACATGGGAGCTATTAAGAGGACGAGTAGAAAGGCTTATAAAAATAAAAACGAAAATAAAAAAAGCCAGTCCCAGGGATTAATGGGAACAATATCATCATACCTCAAAACAGCTGGAAGCCAAAACTAACAAAAACGTCAACACTTCCCAGGGCTGGAGATCTAGAGGCAAAAACATGACAGCCTCAACAGAACAGCGCCGAAGTCCGAAGGCTCTCTGGCTTTTCTGCATTCAGCCATCTTCCCCATCACGGTAGCAGACGCCCGAGAGTCCTCTCAGGCGCACCGCTTCCGAGATACCGCTGTTCCTTTAAGCGAGACCCCATCAAAAACCGGAGGAAGTGGCCCCTGGGACTGCCGCCCAGCTCTCACACTCCCTCCGACCGTTCCGCAGCCGGCCACACTGTTACTCCGCCGCGCCAGCGGTACGAAGGCCGACGACGCCTAGCGCGGCGGTAAAGTTTGCCGAGAGCTCAGCGCACCGTGTCTTGCTGCAACCTCGGAGCCCCGCGGAGGCTCCTCCCTCCAGTCACCCTTACATGGGACACAAAAGCTCCCGCGGGTGACAAGGAGCTCCAAGAAAGACCTCGGCACGCCGGCTCCGTCAGGCGGCGGCAGAACTCTGTTGGTCCCGGGCAAGGTAGGATGAGGCTTTCCCCCATACTCCTGCTCCGCAGCGTCACAGACGCAGGGGTCCGCTGCTCGCTAGGCGGCCTTCCAGCAGGCCCTAGGCATTTTTCTCAGCGTCACGATCAGCATCCCTCCCTCAGGCACCCGCGGGCAGCACGGCCCAGCCAGCGAAGAGCGGCGCCGCTGCACGTATGCTCGGGAAGGGGCAGCGCAGCCAGGCCACCGAAGGGAGCAAAGGGCAACTTCACCGGAGAACAGATCGGAACAAGACCGCTCCGTGGTGCCAGGACGAATCACCGTAACTCCAACTCCCTCCTCCTCTTTCTCCTCCCCCTTCTCCTCCCCCGGTGCCCGGTCTAACGCGAAACACATGAAACTCACAGGAGAAAGGCAAGACAAGCCTCCGACTCGCGGCCGAGCTGCCTGAACCCTCGCTGGCTGCGGGGATGGCACCGGAGACTACCGCGAGCCGCAGCCACGACACCCCTTCCTGCCGCCGCGCCGGCCCCGCCCCTCACGGCCCTGCCAACCCACGACGCCCCGCCCCCCCGGCTGTGATCCCGCCCCGCTCCACCCGGCGCGGACGACGAGGCGGTTCTCACGTCTGCCTCCGCATTTCTCCGAGGAGCGATGTGCTCCCTGTTGTCGTGGCTGCATCTCTCGGGATGGGGTGGAATGGCGAGGTGCAATGCTTTTAGCCCTGCGGTGCGGCAGGGATCGCAGGGGACGGTGTCGGGGTCAGCCTGGCAGGGTCCAAGCGATGCGAGACCCGTGGGGAGGGAACAAACCGTCCTGCCCCGTCCCGTCGTTGCACGGGCGGGCTTGCTGGCTTGCCTGTCTTCCAAGCGGCGCCTGTCCCTCTTGGCCGACGGTCCTTCGGGAGAGCTCTGGCTTCCCTAGGAAAGCCAGTGCTTTCTCGGCAAGTATGCCGGTGGAATGAGCATCTCGTTCAGGTGCTGGCTGCGGTCACTGTCGCAGGCCCTTGAGAGCAGGAGCCCCTGGGTCCGCCTGTTGTTAATTCTGAGGGGATGAATCTCTGGGGGCGGGGGGTGAGCCTGTGAAGAGGTTCTGGTCCAGAGGTCCCAAACTGTGGCAAGCGAAGCGAGGGAAAGGCTGGGAAACCTTGTCGCAGGCGGGAGGGGTGTTTGAAAGCGATCCGTGAGGCCACGGAATGCTACGCTCTGCTTGGTGAACAGTAATAGAGCCCCGCGGGCACTTGCAGCGAGAACAAACAGAAGCTTTTACTAGGAGGAGAAAGCTTCCCCCGTGTAGGGCTGATGGAGTTTCGGTGGTGGAGCTCTGACGGCTATTGGGTTACCTCCGGGAGTTACTGATTGAAAGTAATGGGAAGCCAGGATAAGGTAGCCTCCAAGGATGGCTGCCGCAAATAAGTTACTGGTAATAAAGACTGCGGAACAGACGTGCTCGCTGTTGTTTGAAGCGTGTTAAACTCCAGTGTACTTGAATAAGACGACGAGTTCAGTGGCATTCATAAGATAGCAAGCTGAAGCTTGGGCGTGTCTTAAAGTGATCTGTATCTTGGAGTACATACCTATTACATGTGCATATTGCTCAGTGTCTGAACAGTTATGCAGACCTTACAGAAATCCATCTGCATAGGTCAAATGGAAGAATTAGGACCCTGACCTGTACTGTGTTTAAGGCACATTGTAACAAAGCATTCATTTTGTTATGTGAAACTGTCTTAATGGCATTGTAGAATACTATATACATGTGTGTATATATATGTATGTCTGGTAAAAGATGAATCTGCCATCTTCAGGTTAAAGTAATACCTTGTTTTATAAGTAGATTTATCAACTTCTGTATGAAAATACCTTAGGGTAGTTGGCCCTGTGGTGGATGTTTCAGTATTTCTACCAAAGCTAGATGTATTATTATAATTTCCTTATTCATGTAAAATGCAAGTTACATAGACATCACGAATTAATTCTTTGAAAGCCTATTCACATTTTCCAAATTAAAAGCACATTAATGGACTGTTTGTTTCATTTTAAATTCATGATCCTTTTTCTTTAGAAGGTGAATACTTCCCTTTGGTGGGGTATAGGACATAGCAAGCAATCAGAGATTAATGTGTCACAAAGGTGTTTTCATTCTTTCATCAAAGGAAATCCTAGGCTCCTCAACAGAAATGAAGACTTAACTGGCTCCATCTGATTTGCAGAGGCATGCCAGCATTTATTTGTAGAGCTCTTTGTTGTACCAAGCACTCATGTAAGTTTGTGCCAGGCTTCCTTTACATTATTGATCAGGCTTATGAAACTGATGACTGTTAAGTGCAAAGGCCTAGTGTAAGCATTTCAGACCTTACCCTGAGCAAAGTGATTCAGTGATACTTTTGTGAAACCACAAACTGGTATACACCTCTGTTGCCAGGGCAGGAGCATTTCAAAGGCTTGAGGCTTGTTCCCATCTTCTTCTTGCTGGGATGGTCTGGTATGAAGCGTGCAGATTCACAGCCTCTCATTTGCAGAGGGCTACATCCTTTTCTAGCAATGTTTTCCATGCTACCTGCTCTCACACAAGCCATTTAGTTGGTGTAGATTAATTTATACTCTCAGAGCAATCTTTGTAAAGAAAAATATGGACAGGAATTTGGAGAAGCAGCTCAAAAAATCTTCAGCATATCAATGTTCCAGAATTCAGATGTCCTTTTTAATGAGAATTTTAGGGCCTTACAAAGCCAGTTGGTTTTTGTAAGTGCATCTTACATCTGGCTTACAGGTAGTAATCAAAGTATTGGAGGAAAAGAATAATAATTTTTAAAAGATAAAAGCATTGAAGAATTACATTTTGAACTCCAAAAGTAGTTGGGAAAGAGGGCAAACTTGGAGCCTTATAAGGGGCTCTTAAAGTTTTGTTTCTTGATTTTTTTTTAAACTTTTTTTTCTTGAAAATTAGAGGAAATCTGGGTTTTAAAACAATTTTGTATGAAGTCATTATTTTGAGTAGAATCTAACTCATTTGTCATTATAGTAAACATAAGGAAATCTACCTTAGACTTCATGTTAAATGGCATTCTAAATTCTACTGTATTTGCTCCCATGTGTTCTTATTACTTTCATTACCTTCAGAGTTGTTTGAATGCTTTTGAACTTCAATTTTATTTGTTATCCACCTGGTGTTCTCTGTGCCAACCAATTTTATTTTAGTACACAAAGGGATGTTGAACATTTACTTCCTCCTCTTTTGAAATCTTAGACTAGACTTACAATATCATCTTCAAAAAATGAGAGAATAGTAAACATTAAAATGTTTTCAGGAAGCCTAGCACTAGTATCAGAAACACAGAATCACTGAAATATTCAGGTTGGAAAAGACCTTCAGGATCACCAAATCCAGCTGATAACCCTACTCTACAAAGTTCACTCCTAAACCATATCCCCAAGCACCATATCCAAACAACGTTTAAACACATCCAGGGTTGGTGACCAAACCACCTCTCTGGGCAGCACATTCCAATGGCCAATAACTCTTTCTGTGAAGAACTTCCTAACATCCAGCCTAAACCTTCCCTGGCACAGCTTAAGACTGTGTCCTCTTGTTCTGATGCTTGCCACCTGGGAGAAGAGACCAACCCCTACCTGGCTACAACCTCCTTTCAGGTAATTGTACACAGCAGTAAGGTCTCTTCTGAGCCTCCTCCAGGCTAAGCAACCCCAGCTCCCTCAGCCTCTCCTCACAGGGCTTGTGCTCCAAACCCCTCCCCAGCTTTGTTGCCCTTCTCTGGACATGTTCCAGCAACTCAACATCTTTCCTAAACTGAGGGGCCCAGAACTGGTCACAGGACTCAAGGTGTGGCCTAACCAGTGCTGAGTACAGGGGCACTATGACCTCCCTGCTCCTGCTTGCTATACTGCTCCTGATAAAGGTCAGGATGCCATTGGCCTTCTTGGCCACCTGGGCACACTGCTGGCTTATGTTCTGCCGATGTGGTCGTTTAGGCTGGGTGCTGGCGCAGATGCCACTGCGCAGGCCACACCTGGGAGGTCCCAAGGGGTGGGCCCAGCCCACGGGGTGGTCACAGAGAACCAGGTATTCCATTCCCATAATGCCCTCCTCCCCTATAAAAAGTCCATGAGGGGTCTTCACTTCCTCTTTCGTCCCCTGCTGCTGCCTAGGTAACATGGCGTGAGCTGCCTCCCTCGGGCCTGCCCAGGCCCAAGACTGGCTTGGGGGGGGGAGGAAAGAGCCCTGAGGAGGGGTTGGGTGTACCCCCAGGTGGGGATGGGATGTTCTTGGGTATGTTCTGGGATCTCTCTCTTTGTCATGGTGCTTGTGGGTCTCTGTAAAACTATCATTGTTGTTTATTGTTGTTTTCCTATTTAAACTTTCCATCACTTTTGCAATCTGTTTGCCGGAGTCGTTATTTCTCCCTGTGGTGGGGAGGGGATCTGCCCCAACCCATTACAGCCTACTATCAACCAGGTCCCTTTCTGCCTGGCTTCTCTCCAGCCACTCTGACCTCAGCCTGTAGCACTGCATGGGGTTGTTATGGCCAATGTGTAGAACCCAGCACTTAGATGTGTTAAATCTCATGCCGTTGGACTCTGCCCATCTGTCCAGCCAGTCAAGGTCCCTCTGCAGATATCTTCCACCCTCTAGCAGATCAACACCTGCCCCCACCTTGGTGTCATCTGCAAATTTACTGATGATAGACTCAATGCCCTCATCCAAATCATCGATAAAGATATTAAAGAGCATGGGGCCCAGCACTGATCCTTGGGGGGACACCACTAGCGACTGGCTGCCAGCTGGATGTGGCACCATTCACCACCACTCTCTGGGCTCAGCCCTCCAGCCAGTTCCTAACCCAATGCAGAGTGCTGCGGTCCAGTCCATGGGCTGATAGCTTAGCCAGGAGTTTGCTGTGGGGGATGGTGTCAAAGGCCTTGCTGAAGGCCAGGTGGACTACACCCACAGCCTTCCCTGCATCCACCAGGCAGTCACCTGATCATAGAAAGAGATCAGGATGATCAGGCAGGACTTGCCCTTCATAAGTCCATGTTGGCTGGGCCTGATCCCTTGGCCATCCTGTAATTGCTGTGTGATTGCACTCAGGATGACCTGTTCCATAATCTTGCCTGGCACTGAGGTCAGGCTGACAGGTCTGTAATTCCCTGGCTCTTCCTTCCAGCCCTTCTGGATGGGCATCACATTGACCAGTTTCCAGTCATCTGGGACCTCTCCAGTGAGCCAGGACTGTTGAAAAATGATGGAGAGTGGCTTGGCCAGCTCATCTGCCAGCTCTCTCAGTACCCTAGGATGGATCCCATCTGGTCCCATGGACTTGTGGGGATCCAAGCAGCTAAGGAGGTCTCTAACTACTACCTCCTGGATCACAGGGGAACTATACTGCTCCCTGACTCGATCTGCCAGCTCAGGAGGACAGTTGTCCTGAAAACAACCTATCCTGTAGAGAGCAATGTCTCCCCTCAGTGTCGGGAAGAAACATCCAATGGTGAGGAAAGGTGAGGGAAAGCCCGCAGCAATCAATATGATTGATAAGCAAGCTTCAACTTTGTTGTTCAAAAGCACGGCTTATAAAGCATCTCAGCTAAATATGCACAAATGTCATTATTCCATTGGTTATTAGTCCAGGGTTACTCCTTGCGGTTAGGTCTACGTGCAACTTCAAAAGCTCCTTTCTCACTAGTTCTTTGTTTCATATATACTTTGTTTCATATGCTGTTGTCTTATAAGCAACTGCAAGCACAGCCACAAGGCTATGGTGGACTTGCTGCCTCAGCACACCAGCTAACTGTGAGCAGTAAACAACAAGACAGAGTCCGGCCTACACACTTTGTTCAAGCAGCTGTTCCATAAAACCATGTCCCTGCAATTCAAGCCATTCCTCAACACCTCAGCCTCCTCTTTTCCAAACTTAACAGTGCCAAGTCCCTCAGTTGCTCCTCATAAGACTTCTCCAGGCTCTTCACCAGCTTTGTTGCCCTCCTCTGCACTCACTCCAGCACCTCCACATCTCTCCTGTACTGAGATGCCCAAAACTGGACACAATATGTGAGGTATGGCCTCACCAGAGCCAAGTACAAGGGAACAATCACCTTCCTACTCCTGCTGGACACAGCATTTCTGATACAAACCAGGATGCCATTGGCTTTCTTGGCCACCTGGGCACACTGCTTTCTCATATTCAGCTGCTTGTTGATTAGAACCCCCAGGTCCCTTTCTGCCAGACAGCTCTCCAGCCACACTTCCCCAAGCCTGTAGAATTGCTTGGGGTTGTTGTGACCCAAGCATTGGATCTGATAGTTGGCCTTGTTGAAGTTCATCCCATTAACACTGGCCCATTGATCTAATCTATCCAAGTCCCTCTGTAGAGCCTCCCTGCCCTTGTGCAGATCAACGCTCCCACCTAACTTGGAGACATCTGTGAACTTCCTGAAGACACACTATATGTCTTCATCAAGGTCATCAATAAAGATGTTAAGCAGAAGTGGTCCCAGCACTGAGCCCTGAGAAACACCACTTTTGACTGGTCGCCAGCTGGATTTAACTCCATTACCACCACTCTTTGGGCCTGTTCACCCAGCCAGTGCCTGTATGTTCTGCTTTGTGGAGGGTTGTGGTGCTGCTACGTTATGAGTATTTAAGAAGTAGTTCTGTTATTCAATTTCAAGACAAAACTGCAACATAATCCCAGAATTCAGAAAACTAACCATAGACACACTGAAAAGAAGGGATGTTATGTATTTTGTGGTAACATTGGTTTTTAACGGTAAAGTTCCAGGGAGACACGAACTGGCAATTTTTGAAGCCAGAGCAAATCATGTTGTGGCAGCTATGTATGTATAAAGAAGATTTTTGTTTTAAAGTGTATAAAATAATAAATTGAAAAAGCAGCACTATTTAGCCATGGTAAATCTAGGGGTAAATTTGCCAGTGTTCTGCCAGGCTTTAAGCACTTTTCCTGGTGTGGAGTCGTGCATTCACACCATCTGAAAATCCAGATATCAGTATTCGTCATGAGCTGACTCATGGTTGGTTTCTCACAAGCCAGCAATGCAAAGTAACAAAAAATTTCCTATTCTGGACAAGGATCCAGTACCTGAAAGGAGCCTACAGGAAAGCTGGAGAGGGATTTTTCATAAGGGTGTCTAGTGACAGGACAAGGGGGAATGGTTTTAAGCCGAGGGGTTGTAGGTTTAGACTGGATCTAGGAAGTTCTTCAGTACAAGAGTAGTAAGACTCTGGAACAGGCTGCCCAAAGTGGTTGTTTATACCCACTCCCCAGAGGTGTTCAAAGACAGGTTGGATGAGGCATTAAGCAACCAAGTTGGAGCTGATGATTTAGTGTATGTTTCACAACAGGAAGTGGTAGGATGTGGGATGGATGCCAGCTCTTGCTTTGCTTCATTCAGTAAAATCAATCATCTGTTCAAAATTAATGAAAAAGAATGGTAAGAGAGACAGTGAAAAAAATAAATGATTCTATTTAATATTTAGTTAGTACTTTAGGTTTATTACTGAGTATTTAAGTACTAATTAACTGAGCTTTGCAATAACATTGTTACTGTGTTTCACAGAATCTGGTAAACTCTTAATTTCTCTAAGACTAAAAATAGATATATGAAATTATGGATGTAGAACTAATTATGTAATATGCCAAACTCACTACAGTATTGCACCTTTATTGGACTGGTTTAAGGCCAGGCAGATTCTCTCTTGCCCCTAACAGGGGCAAAAGAATGACACTCACACAAATGGATTGCAGAAATGATGGAAAGTTTAAATGGAAAAGCAATTAGTGCTTTAGAGAAAACTACAAGCATAGTGACAAAATAAGACCCAAAGCACACAGAGTCCCTTATAGCACACCCAAAAAAGCCTCCCAACATTTACTTTCTCCCCACTTGAGGGTATACTCAAAACCTCCAGGCTCTTTCTTCCCCCACACCACTGCTAGGCTAGTCTCACCTGGCCAGGTCTGAGACTGCCCCTCCCCCTTCTCCTCCTGGCATTAGGTCTAGCTAGGTCTAAGAGGCCTTGAGATAACTCCCCCACTGTTACCCAATAGGGAGCATTTCTCACAGCAATAGAGAGGGAAGAAAGAGGAAGTAAATGGCTTTACTGTTAGATTTGTAGGGCGCAGGATATTATGGGTATGAAATACACTATTTCCTGTGTCCACCCACTGGGCTGGACACTCAGGACACCGGAGGTCTAGCTTGTGTGGCAGTAACAGGAGGCATCCAGCTTAAACTACCACATGCCACCCCTTATTTCATACCATAATTTCTGCACCCAAAACATATCATCAAACTTGAAATCTTCAGATGACACGTCTAGCAAAGTCCAAGTCTTCATCTGGGTGTCCTTGCAAACAGTCTCTCATTCAGGCTCAGGTAACAATCCATTCCAGTTCTTCTCCCTCATCTGATGGAACCTGCCAGTGACACAGAATTCACTGTTCTGCAGTGCAAGCTCTTCATGGATTCTATGGACATTCCGGTCTCCTGGAAGAACCTCATAACTTCTTAACCAAACCTTTATTTCCATCCACATCCACTCAGCAGCATGTTTCCACCCCTTGGGACAAGCGAGTCAGAGAAATCAGGCTCTTTGACTGCTTTTCCACCCCTCCACCACACCAGGAAACAGCACACTGAGCCTTCCGTTAACTGCACGGACCTTTTCTAAGCCCAGTGCTGACCGCTTTCCAGACGTGGCCCCAAGCTACACAGATGCACACCACACACAGGCACAGCACGCCCCACTGAGCATTCATGTATCACAGCATGGTGGCACCTGACTACACAGCCCTCCCCCAGGAGAGGGAGTGGCTGCCCTGCAACCTATCGAGAAGAGATGTGGAGCCAGGTGCTAAGCGCCATTTTTGGAGCGCATCCGAAAATCAGCGGAGAGGTCACAACTGCCGTCGCCCAATACAAGAATGGCACAGCCGCTGCTGTCTCTAACTCCATGGTATAGAATCAAAACCACCACCACCCCTTGGGCACACAGAGTGGCTTTTCCAGGCAAAGACATCAATGTGCTCCCCAAGCCTTGGGAGTGGCTTTCAGCTAAAGCCACCACTCGCCTTCTTGGGTTGCAGGAGCTATTGCTTGCCCACCTGCTGTGACTAGGCTCCCCCCACCATGGGACAGGCTGACTCCGGTCTGCCTGTAACTGCCACCTCCCCACTCTGCTCCCTGCTGCTCGCTGCTAAGCATGGAACAAAGCTGGAAGGGGCAAGCACTGCATTCTTAAATTCTCCCCTGTGCCAGTGGCTACAAAACTACCCCCTGCCTCCTGAAAAGGGCAGGAGGGATTCCACACCACGGCTACACACCAGGTATCCCCTGCAATCCATAAAATGCCCACACAGTTACCCTGGCCAAAAATAGCCTTGAGCCCTAGCCACCAAAAAAACAACACCACCCAGATTTCCATTTTAACTTTTACATCTCTGCACTTCTCCAATCCAATTTGTAGTTACTGCAGAACCATCCTCTGCTACCATAATCTGTTCTGGTTTGAGGCCAAGCAGATCCTCTCTTGCCCCTGAAAGGGGTAAAAGTATGACACACAAATGGCAGAAGTGATAGAAAGTTTAAATGGAAGAGCTGTAGGTGTTTTACAGAAAGTAGAGAAGCAGCTGTTAAGTGAGCCTACCAGGGGACAGGCCCTGCTTGACTTGCTGCTCTCCAATAGGGAAGGGCTAGTGGGAGATGTGACCGTGGGAGGCTGCCTAGGGTGTAGTGACCACGAGATAGTGAAGTTTTCAATATGCAGGGAGATAGGGAGGAGTACCAACAGAACCTTCACCTTGGACTTCCGGAGGGCAAACTTCAGCCTCTTTAAGAAACTTATTTGTAAAGTTCCCTGAGTACCAACCCTCATGAACCAAGGGGTCCAGGAGGGCTGGACCTACTTCAAACAGGAGCTCTTGAAGGCACAGGAACTGGCAGTTCCCATGTGCCAAAAGATGAGCTGGCGGGGAAGGCGACCGGCCTGGATGAGCAAGCAGCTCCTGAAGGATTTAAGGGAAAAAAAGAGGCTGTATCACCTTTGGAAGGAGGGGAAGGCTTCTCAAGGTATGTTTAAGGAAGTTGTTAGATTGTGTAGGAATAAAATTAGAGAGGCAAAGGCCCAGTTGGAACTAAAACTGGCCACCTCTGTGAAAGATAATAAAAAGCAATTTTACAAATATATCAATGCTAAAAAGAGGGGCAAGAAGAACCTCCACTCCTTACTGGACCTGGAGGGGAACACAGTGACCGAAGATGAGGAAAAGGGTGAGGTCCTGAACACCTTCTTTGCCTCGATGTTTAACAGCAAGGTAGGAGTCCAGGATGAGTGGCCTCCTGAGCTGGGTAATAGGGTCGGGGAGCAGTGTAATGCCCCAGAAATCCATGAGGAATTAGTTCGGGACCTGCTGAGCCACTTGGACACCCACAAGTCCATGGGACCGGATGGGATCCATCCTAGGGTGCTAAGAGGCCTGGCAGATGAGCTGGCCAAGCCGCTCTCCATCATTTTCCTCCAGTCCTGGCTCACTGGAGAGGTCCCAGATGACTGGAAACTGGCCAATGTGGTCCCCATCCACAAGAAGGGACAGATGGAGGAACCTGGAAACTACAGGCCAGTCAGCCTGACCTCAGTGCCAGGGAAAGTGATGGAACAGATTATCCTGGCGGCAATAACTGCGCACCTGAAGGATGGCCAAGGGCTCAGGTCCAGCCAACATGGATTTAGGAAGGGCAGGTCCTGCCTCTCCAACCTGATCTCCTTCTATGATCAGGTGACCCGTCTGGTGGATGTGGGGAGGCCTGTGGATGTAGTCTATCTGGACTTCAGCAAGGCCTTTGACACCGTCCCCCACAGTAAACTGCTGGCTAAGCTGTCAGCTTGTGGCTTGGACAGCAACACTCTGTGCTGGGGTAGGAACTGGCTGGAGGGCCGAGCCCAGAGAGTGGTGGTGAATGGTGCCACATCCGGCTGGTGGCCAGTCACCAGTGGCGTCCCCCAGGGATCAGTGCTGGGCCCCATCCTCTTTAACCTCTTCATTGATGATCTGGATGAGGGGGTTGAGTCAGTCATCAGCAAGTTTGCAGATGACACCAAGTTGGGAACAGATGTTAGTCAGTTAGAGGGTAGAAAGGCTCTGCAGAGGGACCTCCACCGACTGGACAGATGGGCAGAGTCCAATGGGATGGCATTTAATAAGTCCAAGTGCCGGGTGCTGCATTTTGGCCACGGCAACCCCATGCAGAGCTACAGGCTGGGGTCGGAGTGGCTGGAGAGCTGCCAAACAGAGAGGGACCTGGGGGTGCTGATTGACACCCGCCTCAACATGAGCCAGCAATGTGCCCAGGTGGCCAAGAAGGCCAATGGCATCCTGGCCTGTATTAGGAATAGTGTGGCCAGCAGGAGCAGGGAGGTCATTGTGCCTTTGTACTCTGCATTGGTTAGGCCACACCTTGAGTACTGTGTCCAGTTCTGGGCCCCTCAGTTTAGGAAGGACATCGAGACACTTGAACGTGTCCAGAGAAGGACAACAAGGCTGGTGAGAGGCCTTGAGTACAAGCCCTATGAGGAGAGGCTGAGGGAGCTGGTATTGTTTAGCCTGGAGAAGAGAAGGATCAGAGGTGACCTCATTGCCCTCTACAACTACCTGAAAGGTGGTTGTAGACAGGAGGGGGTTGGTCTCTTCTCCCAGGCAACCAGCACCAGAACAAGGGGACACAGTCTGAAGCTGTGCCAGGGGAGGTTTAGACTCGAGATGAGGAAAAAGTTCTTCACTGAGCGAGTCATTCGTCATTGGAATGGGCTGCCCAGGGGAGGTGGTGGAGTCGCCGTCCCTGGAGGTGTTCAAGGGGAGATTGGACGTGGCACTTGGTGCCATGGTCTAGTTGTGAGGTCTGTTGGAACAGGTTGGACTTGATGATCCTTGGGGTCTCTTCCAACCTTAGTTACTGTGATACTGTGATACTGTGATACTGTGATACAAGCATAGAATAGAATAGAATAGAATAGAATAGAATAGAATAGAACAGAATAGAATAGAATAGAATAGAATTAACCAGGTTGGAAAAGACCTTTGAGATCATCGAGTCCAACCTATCATCCAACACTATCTAATCAACTAAGCCATGGCACCAAGCTCCCCATCCAGTCTCTTCCTAAACACCTCCAGTGATGATGACTCCACCACCTCCCTGGACAGCCCATTCCAATGGCCAATCACTCTTTCTATGAAGAACATCTTCCTAACATCCAGCCTAAACCTCCCTGGGTACAGCTTGAGACTGTGTCCTCATGGTTACAAAAGAAACCCAGAGCATAACATATGCCCTTACAGCATAACTCAAAGTCTCCCAAACCTTCCCTTCTTCCCACTTGAGGGTATACCCAAAACCCCCAGGGCTCGCTCTTTCATCTCTGCTCTCTGTGGGAAATTCTCCCTTTTGTGTAATGGTGGGGGGCCTGGCTAGGCCTATTGCCAACAGGAGAAGGGGGAGGGGCAGTCTTGGACCTGGCCAGCTGAGACCAGCCTAGCAGTGGCGTGGGGGAAGAAAGAGCCCTGGGGGTTTTCAGTATACCCTCAGGTGTGGAGAAGCGAAGTGCTGGGAGGCTTTTGGGTGCGCTGTAGGGAACTCTGCATGCTTTGAGTTTCTTATGTCACTATGCTTGTAGTTTTCTCTAAAGCACTAATTGCTTTTCCATTTAAACTTTCCATCATTTCTGCAATCCATTTGTGTGAGTGTCATTCTTTTGCCCTTGTCAGGAGCAAGAGAGAATCTGCCTGGCCTCAAACCAGGACACAGTCAATAATGCTCTGACTTCTAGAAGAGTGAAATTTCTGTTATTCAAAGGTTTAATGGATGAGACCCTTTGTGAAATTGCCCTCAGGAATACAGGAACGTAACAGAGCAGGCAGCTGATGTTTTTCTAGAGCACTTGATCTCTGAGAATATATAAGAAACTGGGCAAAAAAGGGAGGAGACCAAGATGGTTGAGTGAGAACGTCCTGATCAAAGTAAAGCATAACAAGGAAACACATAGGAAGTGGAAGCAGTGACATGTATCCTGGAAAGAATATAGGGACACTGCAGGATTATGTACAGGTGGTATCAGGAAAGCTCTTTGGCAAGGAATGTGAAGGACAATAAGACGGGCTTCTACAGGTATCATGATCAGAAAGGAAGGTGAAGGAAAATATAACCCCTCCAAAATAAGACAGGAGGGCAAGTGACAACTGACAGACAGATGAAGTGCTAATTTTTTTCATTTTATTTTTCATTGCCAATCATTCTTCCTACATCTCTCATGTCCCTGAACTTCAAGGCAGGGACTGGGCAAAAAAAGTCCCTCTAGAGACAAGATCAGATTCAAGACTGCCTGAGGAAGCTGAAACATATACAAGAGCCCTGGAGAAATTGGCAGGCAATTGCCCATCACATTTGAAAAGACATGGTAGAACAGGTGTGTGATTTCCAGGGTTATATCCATCCTGAAAGCAGGTAGGGGAAGGGCTTGTGAGAGCTTTGCCCTCCCTGGAGGAGTTTTTCCCCCTAGGAAACTGAGTTAGTCTGTTCCACTCCCCCTCCCTGTCCAGCAAGCCTATAAAAAGGAAGACACTGCAGCCACTTGCTCTCTTTTGCTCCTGCCTTGCCTGGATGAGAGGACTGCTGCTAGCTTCCTCCTCCTCTGCCATATGGTCAGGCCTGGTCCTTCTCCACCCTGCTACATCCATGCCTCTTCAAAGGACTTCAAAGGACTGGTTTTGTATACATATTTTCCCCATCCATCCTTGTTCCTTACCCTTGTGAACCCTTCCTGTTATTGTTATATATAGAGAGAGAGTTTAAAGAAAATTTTTACCTCTCTACTTCTGAACCGACTTCAAATTATTTCTCAGTAGATTTGCTCCTTCCCTTTCATTTTCTCCCGATTGGGAGAGAGGAGAGGGGAGTGGGGGTGGGGAGGGATTCTCAGCTTTGCCCCCCCATCTGAGCTCTTAAATCCCAGTTAAGGCTCAAACCACCACAAGGTGAAGTCCCCAATAACTGGAGAAAAGGGAATATCACACCTGTTTTTTACAAGAATACAGAGAAGGTCAATCTCACCTCAGTGCCAAGAAAAATAAGGAATAAATCCTCCTGGAAGTTATGTTGAATCACATGGAATACAAGGAGATGAGTAGAGATGGGCAATGTGGCTTCACCAAGGGAAAACACAACAGACCAATCAATGGCCTTCTGTGGTAGAGTGACTAAGGGAAGGACTACTGGTGTGTTTACCTGGGTTTCTCTAAGACCTTTCATATAGTCCCCCACAATATTCTTACCTCTACATTGGAGAAATACAAATTTGATGGATGGACTGTTAGATGGCTATGGGATTGGCTGGATGGCCACATCCAAAGAATTAATAGTCATCAGCAAAATGTCCAAGTGGAAACCAGTATTGAGTGTTATGCCTCAAGAGCTTGTGCTAGAACCACTGTTACTGGGTATCTTCATTAATTACACAGTGGGATTGAATACACCCTCAGCAAGTCTGCAGCTGACACAACTCTGAGTGGTGCAGTTCACACATCTAAGGGACAGAGGTCCCTTAAGTAAACAGTGGCCACCTATGAAGAACAACAGCAATCCACTAATTTGGAATTTGTAGAAAATGTGACTCCAACAGTATGTGAGCCTATTTGAGGTAGCCTTATATAGAATGTGCCTATTTCCATGGCAAATGAACTCGGGTTTCCAGAAATGGCATCCTTTCTCTTGATGCTGCAACAAAGTAGTTATCAACTAAATTTATACCTTGATATATGACTCTTCAGAAATAATTGAACATTGAATTACTAGAGCAAACTCCATTGTTTTTAATCCATTTTAATTTCCAACATTGTGTCAGATATAGCCATTTATATTATGCATCTGCTAAATGGAAACAAAACTGTTTAACTCCATTCTGCAATCCATTTTAACTCTACTGTAAACTTAATCCTAATTATAAATTGCCTGTTTCCATGTGTAAACAATGGACCAAATATAAACAAAAATGCAGTGCTTTTAATGCCTGTCATGGTTAAAGATGTAGGATAGTTTTTCAATCACAATCAAACTGAGGATTTTATTGGTTTTGGTTTGTTTGTTTATTTGTTTAATATCACAAAATCAGATATCTATCCTTTGTGATATAGCTATCCTTGTCTTGTAGATTTCAATATTTTCCTTCTTTTTTTCTAGTCCTCTTGTATATAGTGATATTTCTTTTCTCTGTAACATCTATCAACATACCCTCCTCATATTTTATAAATCAATAAATTGTATCTTATTAATTCATTTGCTATTGAAAGATCTGCTGTATTTTATAAGACTATTCATATAGCAATGAAGATCTGGAGCATCTATCCAAGCATAATTGCCATTTGAATTACCACATTACCTGAATTTTCTCTGGCATTTGGTGGAAATTACTAAAAGTGGTTGAACAACACATATGTGGGAATGTTTTAGTAGTGTTTTTATATGTAAATATTCTTTGCATTTAGAGCAAATAACAGTCACAGAATGGTAGGGGTTGGAGGGGACCTCTGGAGATCATTTAGTCCAATTCCCATGCTAACACATGCACACCTACATCAGGTTGCACAGGAACACATCCAGGTGGATTTTAAGACTCCAGAGATAGAAACTCCAAAACCTCTCTGGGCAGCCTGTTCTAGTGCTCCCATCACATTTGAGGTAAAGAATTTTCTCCTTAAGTTCAAGCGAAACCTCCTGTGTTCTAGTTTGTACCCATTGCCCCTAGTACTATAACTGGCTACCACTGAAAAGAGCATAGCCCCATCCTCATAACCTCCACTCTTCAGATATTTATGTGCATTTACAAGATCCCTTCTTCAGCCTTCTCTTTTCCAGCCTAAACAGCGCTAGGTCTCTTAACCTCTCCTTGTAAGATACATGCTCCAGTACCCTAATAATTTTTATGGCCTTATGTTGGACTTTCTCTAGTAGTTCTCTGTCCCTCTTGAACCTGGGAGCCCAGAACTGGATGCAATATTCCAGGTTTGGCCTCACTGAGGGGAGGAGAACCTCCTTTGACCTGCTGGCCACATTCTTCTTAATGCACCCCAGAATACTGTTGTCCTTCTTGACTGTGAAGGCATGCTACTAGCTTATGGTGAGCACTAGCACTCCCAGGTCCTTCACAGAGCTGTTTTCCAGTAGGTCAGCCCCTTAGACTGTACTGATGCATGGGGATATTCCTCCTCAGGTGCAGGACTATGTATTTGCCTTCAGTGAAATTCTTGAGGTTCACCTCTGCCCAACTCTCCAGTATTTCCAGGTCTTGCTGAATTGCAGCACACCCTTCTGGTGTGTCAGTCACTCCTCCCAGTTTTATACTATACTTGGTGAGGATACACTCTGTCCTTTCAGTAAGGTCGACAATGAATATGTTGAACAAGAACAGTGTGGCCAGCAGGAGCAGGGAGGTCATTCTGCCCCTGTACACTGCACTGGTTAGGCCGCACCTCAAATACTATGTCCAGTTCTGGGCTCCTCAGTTTAGGAAGGATGTTGACTTGCTGGAGCGAGTCCAGAGAAGGGCAACTAAGTTGGTGAGGGGTTTGGAACACAAGCCCTATGAGGAGAGACTGAGGGAGCTGGGATTGCTTAGCCTTGAGAGGAGGAGACTCAGGGGTGACCTTATTGCTCTCTACAACTACCTGAAGGGAGGTTGTAGACATGTGGATGTTGGTCTCTTCTCCCAGGCAGCCATTACCAGATGTGGTAGGTTGAGAGAGGGCTTAGCTCTCCCTCCTCCACAAAGTAAGAAACCACAGCTAACCCAGTCGAAGGAGCAAAGCTATATATTTACAAGCATATATGGAAAGCAGGTTATATATAACACAATATATACAGGTATTTACAATATATACACAGAAATATACAGCAAAGAGAAATAACACAACAAAAATCCCTACCCCAGGAGGGATCCCCTCCCTGTAACCCTCTCTCCCCCCCTACCTCCCTTTTTTCCCAAAAAGGGGTTAGAGAGAAAGGAAGGCAAGTTATTAAGGGAAAGAGTTGTTAGTAAGCTTCAAAAGCCCATGCAGGATTAGTTTTTGCTTATCTGAAGACCAACTCCAGCAGTTTGCGAAGAAGCAGGCAGGGAGAACAGGCTGAAACCCACACTCCCCCAACTCCCAAACCAAACTGAACTGAGAAAAAAAAAAATTCCAACTGCTCAACAATTTAAAGTTGCGTTTTGTCTATCCACCAATGAAATTCGTTTAGAATATCAGAATGCTTTTGTTCTAGTACTGAAAACATTCAGCCAGAGTGTCCCAGCACTGTTTTGTCTTAAAGGCACAGCCTCAAACGATCACACCAGAACAAGAGGACACAGTCTCAGGCTGCACCAGGGGAGGTTTAGGTTGGATGTTAGGAAGAAGTTCTATACAGAGAGAGTGATTGCCCATTGGAATGGGCTGCCCGGGGAGGTGGTGGAGGAGACGGTGTTCAGGAGGAGACTTGATGGGGTGCTTGGTGCCATGGTTTAGTTGTTTAGGTGGGTTGGATTGGTTGATGGGTTGGACGCGATGATCTTGAAGGTCTCTTCCAACCTGGTCTATTCTATTCTATTCTATTCTATTCTATTCTATTCTATTCTATTCTATTCTAATATTGGACCCAGTACTGACCCCTGAGGAACACGATTAGCCACAGAACTCTGACTAGATATTTAACCTCTGTGCTCTGTTATTCATTCAGTTCTCTAACCACCTCACTGTCTGCTCAACTCACCCACACTTCATAAGCTTACCTGTAAAGATGCTGTGGGAGTCAAAGCTGACACAGACAACATCTACTGCTCTCTTCTCATATACCAAACTTGTAACACCAGCATAGAAGGCTATCAGAGATCAAGTATGATTTTCCTTTTGTGAATCTATGATGACTATTCCTGATAATCTTTTTCTCTGTCTTCTTAAGATGACTACCAGAAAGAGATGTTGCATGACATTTCCAGGGATGGAGGTGAGGCTGACTGGCCTGTAATTTCCTGGGTTCTCCTTCTTGGCCTTTTTGAAGATTGGAATGACACTGGCTTTCCTCCAGTCCTCAGGCACCTACCCTGTTCTCCATGATCTGTCAAAAATTATGGCAAGCAGATTAAGAATAACCTTAGCTATCTCCTTCAGGTCTTGTGGCCATGTCCCATTGGGACCCATGATTTCATGGGTGTCCAGCTTGTCTAGGAGATCTCTAACACAGTCCTCCTTGACCAAAGGAAAATCTTTCTTTCACCAGACTTTCTCCCTTACTTTCAGAGTGATATTTGCTTGCATTCAAACAAAAATGCATTTTCAGCTAACTTAATGCAGTGGAGATTTGAAGACTTCCATCATGACAGCTACTTATGGAAGTAAAGTTCAAGGAGGAGCCACAGTTGTGCAAGCATGGGCAGACTGCTGTTCATAGGCTATAATTTCTGAGCTTTGTCTTTTTTTTAAAGGTCAGTGGGAAATATTTGTAACAGTCTTAGAATCATAGAATCATTAAGGTTGGAAATGACATCTAAGGTCTCTGAGTCCAACTGTCAACCCAACACTACCATGACCACTAAACCATGTCCTGAAGTGTTGTGTCTACATTTCTGGGTTTTTTTCACACTTCCAGGGATGGCAAGTCCATCACTTCCCTGGTGATTTGATAGGGGCTGAATTAACAAGGTGGGAATTACAAAAATATAGTTATCTTTATTTTTCCCAACAATTCCTCCTCAAAATTAGATATAAAACTTATTTTGGTTATTTACTGGTTCTATTCGGTCACAAATTCTACCAGGATGCTTATGGGCTACTTTAGTACAATTTAGAGAATTCAGAAAATGGAAAAGGCTAAGCCACAAAATAGCTTCACCCCACTTATAATCAGAGGCAAGCCAGGAACCTTAGGGAAAGCCGATGAGAACACCAGGTTGTACTCACGAGGACAGAACAGGAATTTGGTGACAGTCCCTAGGTATCTCATCAGTGGCAGGCTCCAGGAACTGCAGGTTTTATAGTCCTATTTGTGGATAAGGCAGCATGATCCAAAGGAAAAGGACCCGCCAGAATCAAGATATCTGTAGACACAGCTGCTATGAGGGGAAACTCATGAGCAGCAGCACTGCAAGAAAGCAGCAGCACTGCAAGAAAGCAGCAGCACTGCAAGAAAGCTGCAGGTTTCACAGCATGCAGGGTTGTTCCATGGCAGGCAGGGTTGCTCCACGGCAGGAAGGGTCCAGGGAGAAGCCAGATCCAAATGGAGCGAGCAAAATGAAGGCCAGAGCAAGAGCAGAAGCAGGAGCAAGATGATGACAAGAGCCCTGATCGCTTTCTGGCTACTCTATTTAAGGTGTTTCTAGACAATGTGTCCAAGGCCAATGTCTAACGGGCATGAAGCACCCTGCTAATCATAGCTCCCAAATCCAGCTTCCCCCATGGAGAAGGAACCTCCAACCTGGTGGGAAGAATGGGTGCTAATTACCTGTCCCCAGGTGAAGAGGAAAGCAATTTTGAACTTTGGAAGACAATTTCATGCCTTTGTATTTCCCCATTCAAACCTCTGCTGATGGAGATTGGGGAAGGGGATTTGAGCACACCATAACACCTGGGCAGCTTGCTCCAATGCCTGGCCACTCTTTCAGTAAAAAAATGGTTTTTTCCTAATATTCAGTCTAAACCTCCCCTGGCACAATTTAAAGCTATTTCCTCCCAGTTACTCAGAAGAAGAGACCAATATCCACCTTGCTACAATCTCCTTTCAGGTAACTGTAGAGAGCAATAAGGTCTCCCCTCAGCCTTCTCTTCTCCAGACTAAACAATCCCAGGTCATTCAGCTGCTCCTCATAAAACATTTCTCCATACCCCTCATCAACCTTATTTCCCTTCTCTGAACACACTCCAGCACATCAATGCCTCTCTTATACAATAGCACCTAAAACTGAACAGAGTATTCAAGATGTGGCTTCATGATTGCCAAGTAGAGGGGCACAGTCACTTTGTTGTTGCTGCTGGAGGCACTGTTTTTGATACAGGCCAAGATACTGTTCGCCTTCTCGGGTAACTGGGCACACTGTTAGCTCATGTTCAGCCAACTGTCCACCAGCACCCACAAACCATTTTCTGACAGGCAGCTTTCCTCCCACCCTTCCCCAAAGTTGTGGTGTAGCATGGGGTTGTTGTAACTGAAGTGGAGTACCATAGAATCATAAAACATTAGAGGTTGGAAAGGACCTCCAGAGATCATCAAGTCCAACCCCCCTGCCAAAGCAAGGTCACCTAGGGTAGTCTGTACAGGAATGCACCCAGATGGGTTTTGAATATCTCCAGAGAAGGAGGCTCCACAACCTCTCTGGGCAGCCTGTTCCAGTGCTCTGTCATCCTTACTGTAAAGAAGTTTCTCCTCATGTTAAGGTGGAATCTTCTATGTTCAAGTTTGTATCTGTTACTCCTTGTCTTATTACTGTGCACCACTGAAAAGAGATTGACCCCCTCCACTTGACACTCACTCCTCAGATATTTGTAGACCTCAAAGAGATCTCCTCTCAGTCTTCTCTTCTTAAGACTAAATAGACACAGGTCTCTCAGTCTCTCTTCATACAGAAGTTCCAGTTCCTTCATCTTCTTCATGGCTCTCTGTTGGACTTTCTCCTTTGTCTACCCATTTGGCCATGATTTCATAGAAGGCTATCAAATTAGTCAAGCAAGATCTCCCCTTGGTAAATCCATGTTGGCTACTCCTGATAACTCTCTTTTCTTCCACATGGTTAGAGATGACCACCAGAATGAGGTACTCTATCATCTTTCCAGGGATGAATGTGAGGCTGACTGGTCTGTAGTTGCCTTGGTCTTTCTTCTTGCCTCTTTTAAAGACTGGAGTGACATTTGCTTTCTTCCAGTCATCAGGCACCTCTCCTGTTCTCCATGACTTCTCAAAAATGATGGAGAAAGCAACACTATCAGCAGCTCTCTCAGCATGTGTGGATGCACTACATCGGGGCCCATGGATTTGTGTATCTGGCAATTGGTGCCATGATTTAGTAATGAGGTCTGTGGTGACAGGTTGGACTTGATGATCTTTGAGGTCTCTTCCAACCTTCGTGATTCTGTGATTCTGTGATTCAGTTAGTACAGGTGATCTCTAAGCCAGTCCTGACTGACCAGTAGAGTGTCTTCCTCCTTCCAGTTCTGTTTCTTTGTTTACAGAGACTGCGGTTCCTGAGGGTCACTATCAGGAGTAAAGACTGAGGCAAAGAAGACATTCAGCAACTCTGCCATCTCTGCATCCTCTGTTACCATATCTCCCATATTATTCAGTAGTGGACCCACCTTTTGCCTGCTCTTCCTTGTGTCATTGATGTATTTGCAAAAGCTCTTCTTGTTTTCTTTCACCTCCCTGGCAAGACTTAGTTCCAAGAGAGCCCTGGCCTTTCTTGTTGCATCTCTACATTCTTTGGTAATATTTCTATAATCCTCCCAACTGACCAGACCTTTTTCCCACATATTGTAAACCTCCTTTTTCAGTTTTTCCAAGAATTCCCTACATATCTCCTGCCTCCCTTACTTGACTTTTGTTTTCAAGGGAATACATTTTTCTTGAGCTGGGAGGAGGTAACATTTGAATGTTAACCAGCTCTGTTGGGCTCCCCTTCCTTCTAGGCCCCTAGCCCACTGGATACTTCCAGTTAGCCCTCTTGAAGTCCAGGGCTGAAATTTTACTTATCACTGTGCTTCTTTGTCTGTTGATATTACCTCTAACATATCATGGTCACTACCAGCACTTGGCCTTTTTAAACCTCCTACAGTTGGTGTCAGCCTATCCATCCAGTCTATACAGATCGCTCTGTAAAGCTTTCTTACCCTTCAACCGATGAACACCCCCACTGAACTTAGTGTCATCTGCAAATTTACTTAGGGTGCACTTGATCCCCACATCTAGGACATTGATAAAGATATTAGACAAGACTGGATCCAAGACTGAGCCCTGAGGAACACTGCTTGTGACCAGCCACCAACTGGATTTAATGCCACTCACCAAAACCCTCTGGGCTCAGTTGTCCAGCCAGTTTTTAATCCAGCAAAGAATACACCTGTCTAAGCCATGACCGACCAGCTTCTCTAGCAGAATGTTGTGGGAGATTGTGTCAAACGCTTTACTAAAGCTTATGTAGACAACATCCACAGCCTTTTTGCTCACCCACTAGGTAGTTGCATGGTCATAGAAGGAGATCTAGTTGGTCAAGCAGAACCAGCCATTTATGAACCCTTGCTGGCTGGGCATGGTTGTACTGTATGTGCTGTGTGAGCACACTCAGGATGAACAGTTTCATAGTTTTTCCCTGTACGAAGGTCAGGAAGAGTGTCCTGTAGTTCTCTGAATCCTCTTTCTGGCCCTTGTTGTAGATGAGTGTCCTATTGGCAAGCCTCCAGTTGTCTGGGGCCTCCCCTGTGAACCAGAATTGCTGATAAATGATGGAGAGTGGTTTGGACAGCTCCTCTGCCAGCTCCCTCAGCACTCTTGGGTGGTTCCCATCTGGTCACTTAACTGCTTCCTTCCGGAATATAGTGGGTTTATTCTGTGCTCTGTCCCTATCTTTCTGCTCAGGAGGCTGAGCATAACTGGTCTGACTATTACAGACTGAATCAAAGAAGGCATTAAGTACCTTAGCCTTCTCCTCATCCTTAATGGCATGGTGGATGAAAGGTGCTGTTACAGTATTTTTCTTGCATTCAGGAGCTTATAGATAAGCAGAGTTCACTGGCATCAGTGTCTGTCTTCTGACCAAAGTATGGCATAGCTGAAGCTTCTCTATGTTCAAATTATGCTATAGTAATAGTCTCCAGGTAGGATATCTCTTGGGCAGTTGTCTTACCACAGCAACAACACCCCAGAATGTATGTTGGATAGAAAGTTGTGCCATTATCCATTAATTAATAAAACAACAACAAAAATAAACCCAAAAAACCCAAAACAAAACTAATTTCCTACTCAGCATGTGGATGCTTCACCATTTCATTACCAATTTTTAGGACACCTTACTCTTTCCCCATATTATATGTGGAGCCCAGGAGCCTAATCCTAATCCTGAGGTTTTAATTCCACTGGGTGCTGCACTTACCTGCTACGTCATATGCTAAAACTGTAAAATATTGCATTTGTAACAGTTGTTTTCAGCCAGCTTTCCCTTACTTGAACTTTCCTCCACAGCACAGATATAATCACATTTTTAGGAAAGAAAATAGTAGTTTTATTAAATCACAGTTTCTAATAATAGGATGACATAGTGACAAAACACTGACACAGTCAATCTCTTTATGACCTTTATAACATAGGTCATAAACCGAAGTGGCTCCATTTGTACTCAACTTTATTAACAGCAGGGCTGAGTTTGCAAAAGTTAGACAATTTACCATTAAACTCTTTATTTTAACCATAAGGCAGAGGGGAGTTGAAATAACAATGCAGAAGCTTATTCTTTTAATAATTCTGATTTAGTGTGGCAATTAGTATGACCTCTGTGTAAGAAATAAAAATGTAAACAATGTAAATGATAAATGGTAAACATAGTTAATGGTAAATAATGTGAAAACGTCACTGAATAAGAACACAAATATTAATTTTATGGAGCAGCAGTCCTGATAATAAAACTAAGAATTAAGATATCATTTCATCAAATACTGTGAAAACATGATCATAGACTTCTAAGCAGTCCCTAATGGGTGCCTCCTTATTTATTCAGTAGAGGTCTGGAAGAGAAAAACTCCTGAAGAACTTGTGTCTGGGTTTTCTGCTTTATTCTAACAGGGCTTTTATAAGGTAAAGTAAGTTATTCTGTTAACACATTGCAAAAGTGAACCCATTCTTATTCCCAGAAAACATACAAGCATTGCCACTTGACATGATAGGAATTTGGACTTACTTCTGCCCACGCTTGTTTTTAATTTCTTTAATGAAAAGTCTTTGTTGGAAATATAATTCTCCTGGAAATACATTATTCAGTTCATGGGCAAAACACAGAATGGTGTTCTTACTTTATAACCTGATACAAAACAGTGGAACATGTTTGAAGACCTACAATATAATGTTCCAGGTGTCTATCCATTGTAGCCGAAATACATCCCAAATCCATATTTTGTAGTGGTCTAATGAGTGTCTGCAGCCTAATAAAAGAAAATGCAACCTTAGACAATATTTTTCTTCCTAACTTACTCTTCAGTACATTTCATGCTAAAATGCATCACTAGTTTGGGGAAAATATTGACAAATAATTGGAAAATTCAGGGATTTTAGTACACCCCCAAATGTTCATACTGGTACCAGCACAGTACTTATGCCATTCCTTTTTCTTCTTTCACAGTTAAAAGTTGGGGAACTAGGTTAACTGACTTACAAATTATGCCAGATTTTCCAGGGAAAGATGGTTCAAAAACTATGCACCCAGAGAGACTGTGGAGTCTCCTTCTCTGGAGACATTCAAAACCCACCTGGACATATTTCTGTATGACCTACTCTAGGTGATCCTGCTCTGGCAGGGGGGTTGGACTCTATGATCTTTTGAGGTCCCTCCAACTCCTAATATTCTGTGATTCTGTAGCTTCCTCTCTGAGGGTTTGTAGCTTGGTTCAGGTTGTGATTAGGCATTCTTCCTCAAATCAACAGTATTTTGCTACAGCTGTTGATACTAGTGGTATATTTTATAGCTTAGATATTATAATAGCACATCATTACCAACTCAAGAGAATATAGCAGGTCAGGAACAGCAGATGTACATGCCACAAGTTTCCTGTTGATGTAAAGTAAAAGAAAACAGGAAGGCACATTAAAAAAAGGCAACATCACAATGATTCTTCATGCTTTGGAAATTTGAAGTGCAACTTAACAAACATTCTGTCAGCACTAATTTAAAGGGTAATGTATTCTTAGTTTTAATGACATAATCACAAGGTTATTTGCCTTGGCAGATATAAATACCCAGCAGATATACTCATTTAGGATTTTGGTTTACTTAATTCTAGTTACACAAAAATCTAATTGTCTTTATTTCATATTTAAGAAACTATTGCAATGAGAACATGACTTCAATAATCTAAAAAAGTGTCTTTTGTAACATATATTTCTTAAGTAATAATATCTCTGCTATATTGTTTACATGCTCAAGCGTGAAAAACAACTGCATATCATAAAAATCTGATACTCAGTCTCTGTGACTGAGAGCTAAATTCAACCTCATAACTGAAACTACCTTATACAGAGTGATCCTGAAGAGCAAGTAATTGCTCACTCATGAGCTGAAAGCTCAATGACAGAGTGGAAAATGTTCCTGAATATCTACAGGGCGGAGGGAAATAAATAAATAACTCTCTGACTCTCTTCTCTGACTTCCATTAGTTTTAAAGCAAAGCCAGTAACACCAGAATGGTGAATCACAAGTTCCAGGACAGATGTTTACAGGTTTTCTGGGTCCAAAGATCACCAATTTAAAAAATGCCTCGACCTATCTGAACAAATTCTTCTTCTTTTTCAGGTGACATCTGGACACTTCACAGGAGCTGAAGTGCAAAGCTGTAGTGCTTGGGGTGAAGCACAAATGGAAAAAAGTAGGCTTTAAGGAAAAAAAAAAAGTATTTGTGTGCTTTGTGTGTTTTTTATTGTCCAGTATTAATACAGAAGGGGAGGGACCTCGACCGACTGGACAGATGGGCAGAGACCAACGGGATGGCATTTAACAAGTCCAAGTGCCGGGTGCTGCACTTTGGCCACAGCAACCCCATGCAGAGCTACAGGCTGGGGTCAGAGTGGCTGGAGAGCTGCCAAACAGAGAGGAATCTGGGGGTGATGATTGACACCCACCTAAACATAAGCCAGCAGTGTGCCCAGGTGGCCAAGAGGGCCAATGGCATCCTGGCTTGTATTAGGAATAGTGTGGCCAGCAGGAGCAGGGAGGTCATTGTGCCCCTGTACTCTGCGTTGGTTAGGCTGCACCTTGAGTACTGTGTCCAGTTCTGGGCCCCTCAGTTTAAGAAGAACATCGAGACACTTGAACGTGTCCAGAGAAGGGCAACAAGGCTGGGGAGAGGCCTTGAGCACAGCCCTATGAGGAGAGGCTGAGGGAGCTGGTATTGTTTAGCCTGGAGAAGAGAAGGATCAGGGGTGACCTCATTGCCCTCTACAACTACCTGAAAGGTGGTTGTAGACAGGAAGGGGTTGGTCTCTTCTCCCAGGCAACCAGCACCAGAACAAGGGGACACAGTCTCAAGCTGCGCCAGGGGAGGTTTAGACTCGAGGTGAGGAAAAAGTTCTTCACTGAGCGAGTCATTTGTCATTGGAATGGGCTGCCCAGGGAGGTGGTGGAGTCGCTGTCCCTGGCGGTGTTCAAGGGGAGATTGGACATGGCACTTGGTGCCATGGTCTAGTTGTGAGGTCTGTTGGGACAGGTTGGACTTGATGATCCTTGGGGTCTCTTCCAACCTTGGTTATACTGTGATACTGTGATACTGTGAAATAGACTTTCACTTGGAGTGGTATAGTCTATGATGGCAAATAAGCCAGAGCTTGTGGACAAAATGAGAAAGCATGCTCTCAAGATATCTCTCCACTGAGATATCTTTCTTCATTTTACAAGCTGTCAGTGAGACCACACTGGTACATTGCTTCCAGGGATCAGGCTTAACCACATGCTGTTATGACCAAAGCATAGATCTTTCAGAAGGTATAGAAGGAAGGTAAGTAAAGGACACAAGATATGAAGAATAGTAACGCAGAAGAGAAATGAGATTTTGATAAAAGGAATGGGAAATTTGTAGGAGTGCTTATGTACAGGGATGAAACAGATAATGTCATGTCATGAATTTATTCTCAGGGCTGTGTAGCCTGTGCTCTTTTATTTTCCTCCACTGCCAGTACATAAGGTGCACAAATGTGTCAAGTTATAGTGCAGTATCTCTGGTAGACAGCAGTGCAGAGATGTCATTCCAAAAAGAGGCTGAGGAAAGGTTTGTATCAATGATGCCCAATGATTGCCCATAACATGGGGAAACGTGGCCAAGATGGTGGTCCTGTCCAGTTGCTGTGGACAGGGACTAGGCTCTTCTCTGACCTCTTCAGGGCACTATGTGCTTGAATAATACCCTGGCTGCTTTGACTTGCAGCACTGCTTCCAGCAGGCAAGAGCATATTTTTTTACTGTCTCCCTTTTCCTGCTCATCTCAACAAAATAAATCACCTAAGAGGAGAAAGCATGCTAAATGCTGTTCTTTTAAGAGCAAGGGATTGGTGCAAGATGGTTTGCTTATGTTTTAGATCGTGGATGGGATGATGGTTGGATATTGAGGATATTGCAGGATAATGGTTATGGACATAGACAATCAGATGGATGAGATTTTCTATGAAAAGACTTCTGATGCTATGTCTCTCATTATATTGTGGGTGTATTTTGTATAAATCACACCTAAAGGAAAAACAACCAAAAAATTTATTTGGTGGTGCAAATAATTTTGCAGTTGATGACTTCTCCCAATAACCTGGGATTGTGCATGAAGTCACGTTATATTCCTGTGTGTAGGTGAAGCACTAACTCTAAAACTAGTTAGCTGGCCAAGGCAATAGTGGATTTTGCTGTCTCAAAATGGAGTCACTTTGTTAAACCATTTCATACAACTTTAGAATCAGGCTTCTTTAATCAGAATAAAAGAAATCCCTTTTGGTTGAAGACCATATGTAGTTGTCCTCCCTGGTAATGCATGTTTGTCTAGCCAATAGGCAATCATGTGGTGCTGAGCTTTTTTGTTTTTTCATGACTCATATTAGGTTTTCGGGGCAGAGGAAGAGAGCAGAGGAGGATGACTTAGACTGCATTTGGGCAGACCCATGCTGAAAAGATTACTTGACAGCTTTACTTTTTTGTATCCATGGAATCCAGATAAAATAAGACAGATTTTTCCTTTTTATGCCCTAAAATATTCTTAAATGGTTGCTTACAGCATAGTGATTTGCTCATGCTTCATCTACTTTCTCCTTTTCCCTGAGACACTGTAAGCACCAAGTCTATTCCTATATCTATAATTAAAATGAATTATTTTCTGAGAGAGTAAGATGAACTAATACAGAGACTTCTAGAAAGCTCATGTCACCACAGCTGAACAAAAATATTTTAACAGGAAACCAGGTCTACAAAAGAAAAGTCTCCCCAGGGGTTTTTGCTTTATTCACAGCTTGAATGGCCTAAAAATAACATTACTGCATAGAATCACAGCTATATTATTCCCCATGAAGTTTTAGCACCATTTCAAACTAAATTAAAGAAGTAGTTCTATGTTTAATTTTCTGAATCTGGTTTATAACTAATCTTTCCATCTTCTCTGACTTCTGCTTTATAATCTACCCTCATGTTTTAAGGAAATACTGTTTTATTACCCACATGTCTGTCTTGGTGATGAATATCAGTGCTTTCCTCTAATTCCAAATCAGAAAGGCAGTCTCCATGCACACCTCCTCCTGTTCTGTTCTGTTTCCAAAAATCCCCAAGATTTGTCTAGGAGTTAAGTACTTTCCTCACCTCTGAGCAGTAACTGAAGAGAGTAGTTCAAAATATATCAAGAGCATTTCAGAGAATCATTGAGGCTGATTATAGCATTGACTAGGCTTTTCTGGCCATTTTCTTCAATGTTGATTTTTATAATTTTCTCATTTATTGAAAAGAACATAGCAAGATCACACTGTGCACACCACTGTTGAAGGTCAAAAATATTTTTCAGTAAAGTATTGTCACATAAATTTTTTTCTAGTCAATTCTTTCTGCTTTATTTACTATTAAACAGTAATGGTAGGCAGAATGCAGTATGCATATGTGGATTAAAGTTCACTGGATTGCTTTTGACAATATATTCTCATTTCCCAATTATGTCAGGAGTTGTATCTGTGTCAGCAGCATCTTCTAGAACATCAGTTGCCACCTAATCAACTAAACCATGCAACCAAGCACCCTATCAAGTCTCCTCCTGAACACCTCCAGTGATGGCAACTCTACCACCTCCTCGGGCAGCCCATTCCAATGGGCAATCACTCTCTTTGTGTAGAACTTCCTCCTAACCTCCAGCCTAAACCTCCCCTGGTGCAGCCTGAGACTGTGTCCTCTTGTTCTGGTGCTGGTTGCCTGGGAGAAGAGACCAACCTCTGCCTGCCTACAACCTCCCTTAAGGTAGCTGTACTCTTGTACTAAGGTGTTGGTTATACGGGGTTCTCAGCAACATGTATAACTAAAGAAAGTATTTTTCTCCCCAATGTTCAGAGCTGAGAAACAATTAACAAAAGATTCTAAAGTTTCTGGAGTGTTCACAGCCTTTCCTTCAATTATTTTTTCACATGTGTGTTTACTTCCTCTAAAAAGAGCTTGCAAGAGCTTGAAGAAAACCCCTGAAGAAGAATGGTATAGAGTTTTCCTCAAGCTAGCAAAAAGTCACTCTTCTACACAAGAAACACAGATAAGTTTGGGCAAGACTGGTGGTGAAAATGTAAAACTTTTTCATGCTCTGCACAGTAATATCTGTTTGAAGAGTTGCCAAGATTAAGAAAATCCTCATACTTCAAGGATATACTGCAGCTGCAGCTGCTTGTGTACTGTGGACTTTGTATACTATATAACCTTGCCTCTTGTTCAAGTTACTGCCATTCCTAACTCCAGTATTGTAAAATGTTTATTTTGTATTCCAGTTTTTCATTCTCAGCAGCAGAGCAATTCTAGAAACTTGTAAGATACTAAACTCTCAATGGGCACAAAACAGCTGATGAAAAAGAAAAGAAATCGTGTGCTTCTTAAGAACATAAGCAAAAAGACTTCAAAATGAGAAAAACACATTAAATGCCAACTGGAATGAAACATGAACAAGTTTGAAGTGGAATCACAGCTGTGCCCTGTGAAAAGACTTAGGGATTTCCTGGCCTGAGTCAAGAATAGTGTGGCCAGCAGGAGCAGGGAAGTCATTGTGCCCCTGCACTCAGCACTGGTTAGGCTACACCTTGAGTATTGTGTCCAGTTCTGGGCCCCTCAATTTAAGAAGGACATTGAGACTCTTAAACGTGTCCAGAGAAGGGCAATAAGGCTGGTGAGAGGCCTTGAGCACAAGCCCTATGAGGAGAGGCTGAGGGAGCTATGATTGTTTAGCCTGGAGAAGAGGAGGTTCAGGGGAGACCTTATTGCTGTCTACAACTACCTGAAGGAAGGTCATGAGGTGTTGGGTGACAGGTTGGACTTAATGATCTCTGAGGTCTTTTCCAACCTTATTTATGCTATGATTCTATGATTCAGAGACTTTCCAACATGTAGCTTTCTACGGAAAACTCATACCTACTTCTTTGAATCCAAAAGAATCTTCTAAACAGAGAAGAGAAACATTTGACCCAGTTTTCTTCATTGTAAAAATAATGAATAAAGAAAATGAGACATTTTCCCAAATGTGTGAGTCGGTGAAAATGCAATGTCTAAAGCAGCTAGAGCCTCTGCTTCTCTCAGTATGCATTCTTCTGTGCATGCTATCTATATGGTAAATTTTCCAAATCTCGGTGTTTCTGTCATTTAACCTCAAAGAAAATGTCTGCTATATAGTTAATAAAAACATTTTTTAAAATATGCAATTTGATTTTTATGATTGCATTTTAAAAAATATTAATTATTTTCTAGAAATAAATGGATTTTCATTCCTTCTTTCTTTCAAAGCTCTGGTTATAATCACTGTGATTTTCTTCGCAGGACAATCAAGATGTCATCAGGCCAAGAAAAGCAACACAAGTTCCTCTTAAAACACAGATATCAATTTCAATCTCTTCTCCCTATCCCATGCATAATCAAAAGAACATGAAAAACAAGCAGGGTTAGATTTATCCAAGATATTAATGATGATAGTGTTTTGTCTGCTTCCTGCTGCAGTACTTGTACTTGATTATGTGTCAGCAGACTAGCTGTGCAGATTGTCTCATCCATGTGAAAAAACTCTGTATGACAAGTACATAATTTTTTAAGTTTGGGTTGGTTTGTGGGGTTTTTTTGTTTGTTTTTGGTTGGTTGGTTGGTTGGGGGTTTTTTAGTATCCTGATTATACATAAAACTAAATCAAATTTTAAGAAGAAAGGTTTTAGGTCATTGGGTATTGCAATTTCCAGATACTCTCAAAATATTCCCAAATGGATGTCTGAAGTTTATACAGCAAGCAAAATCAATATGCAGGAGAAAAGTGATCAATTCCTTCTGTGGAAGAAGGTATTTTGCAAACATCCATTTGTATATATGGCTGCCTGCTTTTTATGTTGGGCTGGAGTGAGGACAGCACACCGTGTATGCGCCACTATATTCATGATATGACCTTTGCTTCCTTCAGAAATATTATCTTGGAAAGATTTAATCGAAAGATTAAAGAAATGATCAGGCCATTTCAGACTGATACCAGGCAGTTTATAAGCAGGAGATACTGTAACAGTGGCAACATTCCTGAACACTTTGCATCTCACCTTACAAAGAAACACAGAGGAGATTAGTTCCAGCCAGACATCAGTTTACAGGTAATAACAGAGAATGAACAAGATCATGTACAGCTTAGAGATCTGCTTCTTAGAAATTTAAACCCACTTAATGCAGAAAAAGTATGCTGTCCTAATGGCATGAATCTATACATTTCAGAGGTTATAAGCAAGAAAATAAGTGAAGCAGTAGCTGAGTTTTTATCTTCCTTTAGGATTTTTTTTTTTTACAGGATTAGAAGTAGAGAAATAGATGTCATTATTTTAATTGTTTGAAAAGAAATCAAAACATCAATAAGAATTGCATTTGTTCATTTTGAGAGAGTCCTGTTTGTTGTTTTAGGGATTTCAAAAAAAGGACATAATATAAGCAGGAGAACAACTATCAAAAATCATAACAAGACAGTTACCTTCAAAACCTACTACAGTACTTTGAATTCCATAAAATAGATGCTATATATTTGAACATCAATGAGCATGATACCCTGCAGACTATTCAGATTTCCTATTTAGTCTGTGTAATTACTTGTCCACCCTCTATATGGCAACAGTGTGGGCCCATTACCTGACATGCCAGCTTGTTGGTCCTTTATGAGAGGTCATCCTGGTACCCAACATGTGTTTATGAGATTTTGCTGGCAGTGATGGGAATGAAGTCTCTGGCAAAGAAGATAATCAGCTTTTAACATTTAAAAAAATATCACAATGCAAAATTAAAAATCTTACTGATTACCTTCTTTACATAACTAAGGCACAAATATTTTATTCTGCAGGCAAAGAGGGATGGTACAATCATATGCCTCATCTCCCAGCAATGACAACAGCTTTGCAGCTGATCTGACAGTCCTACTGGAGGTGTGGTATAAGGCAGAGAGCTAACCAGTCCATCTGCTTTAAAGTGGACACAGGTAAATGAGTCATGAAGGAAAGCACATTTCTCACCAAATGACCAGATCTCACATGTGTACATTCATACCTGCTGTTACTATGTTTGCATTTCATTGTCACAATTGCTTTCTCAATACTTTTTGTGATGACTTGATTTTTCTGAAATTGAGGGGGAAATTACTTGAGAATGTAGTGGTTTGAAAGGAAAGGCTCTGCTTTCCCTCCCCTACTGAGAAAGAGACCACGGCTAAACCCAGTCAGAGAAACGAGATTATATTTTACAAGGAAACAGATTATATGTAACACAACACACACAGGTATTTTACAATATATACAGGAATATACAGCAAATGAACTCAACCAGAAACCAGACCCCCCACAGAGGGGGCTTCCCCCTGTGTCCCCTTCACCCCCCTACCTCCCTTCTTCCCCAAAAGAGGTAGAAAAGAGATGTGGACGGTTAACAGGGCAGGAAAGGAAGAAAGGCCTGGCACTGGGAGTTTGTTAGTTCTTATCTCTTGGCAAGAAGCCCAGAAGCAGATCCAGCCGAGAGGGACAGCGAAGGAAGGAAGACTGATAGAAAGTTCCCAGCTGCGCTGGGCCCAACCTCACCTCCCACAATCCTACCAATGAAATTCGTTTAGAACACCAAAATATTTTACAAACATTTAGCCAGTGTGCCCCTTTCTTAAAGGCACAGTGTCAAATGGTCACAAATATGAATTGGTCCATTTCTGTCCAGTGCTTGACTCACTTCGACATTGTTCTGTTCAGAACAGCAAGGGAAAAAGCAATACTCCAGTTAATATTATTTTAAAGCTTCCAATTTATGTACGTAGTTCTTTCTGAAGCTGTTAACAATAACAGGAGAAATTGTAAGAGATATAGTAAGCTGTCCTACATAAACCAGAAACAAACATTTTATTTAAGGTAGTGTAAGTATACAAAAAACATGAAGAACTCTACTAGGTATGAAAATGGCACAGTTAACAGAAATAGAGCAATAGAGTTAACAGAAATAGACCCACCTCCAGAATGTCTTTGTTTTATGTAATCCAAGCCATACATCTGGCATGAAAGATGACTGAATCTTTAGGTCATCCAGTTACCCTAGCCACAAAGTCTAACGCCAAAAATCATGTATGATGGATGCAGGAGGAGGAACCTATTTTATGTTTCCATCATATCTTGGATTTGTTCTGCATGGAGTCACCTCATGTAGAGACAGATGGATAAACCAATGCACTGAGACAAAACTATAAAGATTAAGTTTTTCGTTAGCTTTCAGCTTTGCTTATTTCTGTTGCACTCTTTCTCTCTCCCTGACCTTCCAGAAGGACGGCAACTCCCTTTCCATTTGCCTTACATGGCTATCTTGAGTGGCATCATCTTGTAGCCCATTAAATACATGCTGGAGATCTCTCATAGACCTGCAGCTCTGTCTACCACTTTGACTATGTCAGCAGAATGGTCAGGTGACTGAAACTGTTGTATTAACTACATGATTCAGGATGTTGAATAAGTGTCCTAAGAAGGAGACCCAGTAAATTAGCCATATATTCTACTATGGCATGTTTAATTTCTTACTTTTTTTCCTTTCTTTGCATTGCTTTTTCTTCTTTTCTTTCTGCTTTCTCAATATAAAGAGATCACTACAGGATGATGGATTGAAACAGGCATTTATGTTCACAGCCCTTTAAGTTTTTCTCTGCAGTTGGTCATGTAAATGCAAAAACTATCACCTGCTGATCCAGCTTCTTTCATAGCTAATGTTTGTTGAATACATGAAAATTATTTGAATAATATATTGTTACTGCATGACATATCTTGATCTTGCAAAAAATGCTGTGTACATAGCCATGTCTTATTAATAAAAGTTATGCCACAGTATAAAGGGGAAAAATAAAGAGTAACTTCTTTTGTTTGGTGCAGGGGGGGTTGGTGGTGGTGATGCATCTGTTCATTGTATGTTTTATGATATTATCACTAATATGGTAAACATTCTCACATATTGTCTCACCATTTTTGCAGTTCCTTATTACATATACAGAAGGAGTTTGTGGTACGAAAAAGGTACATCAGTGAAAGTAGACCCTTTTTATTGGTATGGGTTTTTTTTTTTTTGGGGGGGGGTGTTTGTGTTTCTTTGGGTTTTTTTAAATTAATTAATTTATTTTTGTTTGGTGTGGGTGGTATTTTTGGTTGTGTTTGGTTTTTGTTTTTTTTAAATCTGGCTTCCTTGCCACTACCAGCAGCAGGCTGATTTCCTGTGCTAAGGCACAACCTATCTTTGGACAGAAACCTGAGTGTCACTAGGTCCTACAGATTAGCAAATGATCAACAGAGGCAGAGATTAATAAAAGTTTTGTTGATAGATTTTCAACACTGTTTGAAATTTGTTATTTCAAACATGAGATCTAACTCTGTTGGAAGCCTTATGTCCCTAGTAGAAAACATTAAAGAGGAAAGAAAATGATTCAAATTGTTCAACAGTTTTTAAAGCAGTAAAAATAACTAGTTATTATCATTTGTTATTAGGCTAGCTGCCCCTAAGAAAGATAAGATTTTTAATTAATTGCCTACAGTTTTATAGTTATTTTCTATATACTAGATAAAGATTAGAAACAGTGGTGTCAATCCCTTCAGTCCATAGTAAACATAGTAATATTCAGAAAAAAAAATTTAAAACATCAGATGTAGTTTCATAGAATTCACTCAGCTGCATTTTCCATTTCAGCAAGTAATGAGACAGCTGGATAAAGCAGTTTGTGCCTCAGTAAAATAAATCATAGCATCAATAAGGTTGGAAGAGACCTCAAAGATCATGAAGGCCAACCCATCACCCAAGACCTCATGACTACTAAACCATAGCACCAAGTGCCATGTCCAATCCCCTCTTGAACACCTCCAGGGATGGTGACTCCACCTCCTCCCTGGGCAGCCCATTCCAACGGCTAACAACTCTCTCTGTGAAGAACTTTCTCCTCACCTGAAGCCTAAACTTCCCCTGGTGCAGCTTGAGACTGCACATTGGCCACAGCAACCCCATGCAGAGCTCCAGGCTGGGGTCAGAGTGGCTGGAGAGCAGTCAGGCTGAGAGAGACCTGGGGGTGCTGGTTGACGGTAGACTGAACATGAGCCTGCAGTACGCCCAGTCAGCCAGGAGGGCTAATGGCATCCTGGCCTGCATCAGGAACAGTGTGGCCAGCAGGAGCAGGGAGGTCATTCTGCCCCTGTACACTGCACTGGTTAGGCCGCACCTTGAGTACTGTGTCCAGTTCTGGGCCCCTCAGTTTAGGAAGGAGGTTGACTTGCTGGAGCGTGTCCAGAAAAGGGCAACAAGGTTGGTGAGGGGCTTGGAGCACAAGCCCTGGGAGGAGAGATTGAGGGAGCTGGGGTTGCTTAGTCTGGAGAAGAGGAGGCTCAGGGGTGACCTTATTGCTCTCTACAACTACCTGAAGGGGGGTTGTAGTGAGGCAGAGGTTGGTCTCTTCTCCCAGGCAACCAGTACCAGAACAAGAGGACACAGTCTCAGGCTGCGTCAGGGGAGGTTTAGGCTGGAGGTTAGGAGGAAGTTTTACACAGAGAGAGTGATTGCCCATTGGAATGGGCTGCCTGAGGAGGTGGTGGGGTCGCCGTCGCTGGAGGGTGTTCAGGGCGAGGCTTGACAGGATGCTTGGTTGTATGGTTTAGTTGATTGGGTAGTGTTGGATGATAGGTTGGACATGATGATCTCGAAGGTCTCTTCCAACATGGTTAATTCTATTCTATTCTATTCTATTCTATTCTATTCTATTCTATTCTATTCTATTCTATTCTATTCTATTCTATCTTGGTTTGCCTCTGGTTGCCTTGGAGTAGAGACCAACCCCCACCTGTCTACAACCTCCTTTCAAGTAGTTGTAGAGAGCAATAAGGTCACCCCTGAGCCTTCTCTTCTCCAGGCTAAACAACCCCAGCTCCGTCAGCCCTTCCTCATAGGGCTTGTGCTCAAGGCCTCTCACCAGCCTCGTTCCCTTTCTCTGGACACGTTCAAGAGTCTCAATGTCCTTCTTAAATTCAGGGGCCCAGAACTGGACATAGTACTCAAGGTGTGGCCTAACCAGTGCAGGGTACAGGGGCACAATGACTTCCCTGCTCCTGCTGGCCACACTATTTCTAATGCAGACCAGGATGTCATTGGCCTTCTTGGCCACCTGGGCACACTGCTGGCTCATGTTTAGCCAGTTGTCAATCAGTACCCCCAGGTCCCTTTCTCTTTGACTGCTCTCCAGCCACTCTGACCGCAGCCTGCAGTGCTGCATGTGGTTGTTGTGGCCAAAGTGCAGCACCCAGCACTTGGACTTGTTGAATGTCATCTTGTTGGACTCTGCCCATCTGTCCAGTCGGTTGCGGTCCCTCTGCAGAGCCCTTCTGCCCTTAACAGATCAACATCTGCTCCAACTTGGTGTCATCGGCAAATTTGCTGATGACTGACTCAATCCCCTCATCCAAACCATCAATAAAGATATTGAACAGGATGGGGCCCAGAACTGATCCCAGTAGTGACTGGCCTCCAGCTGGATGTGGCACCATTCACCACCACTTGCTGGGCTCGGCCCTCCAGCCAGTTCCTAACCCAGCACAGAGTGCTGCTGTCCAAGCCATGGGCTGACAGCTTGGCCAGGAATCTGCTGTGGGGGACAGTGTCAAAGGCCTTGCTGAAGTCCAGGTAGACTACATCCACAGCCTTCCCCACATCCACCAGGCAGGGAAATGGAAAGCTCAAATTGTATTCACAAGGAAAAAGACAAATGTGCTCACACATATTCGCACAGACACTTAGACACAGACATGTATCAGTGGGTAAAATAATCACATTACTATCAAAGGAATAAGATAACATTTCAAAGCTGTTTTGATGATCAGCATTTAACTGGGTTAAGATATTTGATCTATCTCTGCTGTCTCTATCATGAGGTAAGAAGTTGCTGACTCATGGCTTGATGAGATCTATTTTCTAGGAGCCAGCCCAAAACACCATCTGTCTGGCTTTCTATAATGTAGAAAAACTCATAGGAAACAGAATAGAATTTAATTGTTGAGGCAGAGCAGAAAAGGTGAAAAGACATGAACATTTCTGGACACTGACTGCAAATATATTCTGCCGAGTACTTTTGAAGAAATAATAAAAAATTAAACAATAGTATTGCAGCAGACAGACATTGCAGTCACATTCCTATTTTAATTAAATAAATATTTTATAGAATCAGAGAATGCTAGGAGTTGGAAGTGACCTCTGGAGATCATTGAGTCCAACCCACTGCAAAGCAGAACCACTTAGGGCACATCACACAGGAATGCATCCAGGTGGGTTTTGAAAATATCTAGAGAAAGAGATTGCACAACCTCTCTGGAGCAGCCTGTTCCCGTGCTGTGCTACCCCCACAGTAAAAAAAGTTTTTTCTCATGTTGAGATGGAATTTGCTGTGATTGAGTTTATACCCATTGCCCCTTCTATCACTGAAAAAGAGACTGGATCCATCCTCCTGTCAGCCACCCTTCAGATATTAGTAGACATTGATAAGGTCCCCTCTCAGCCTTCTCTTCTCCACACTAAACAGCCTCTAGTCTCTCTGTCCTTCCTTATAACAAAGATGCTCCAGTCCCTTAATCATCTTCACAGCCTTTGTTGAACTCTCTCCAGTAGCTCAAAGCCCTCTTGAACTGGGGAGCCCAGAACTGGGTGCAATATTCCAGATGAGGTCTAACTAGGGCTGAATATTGGGAAAGAAGAACCTCCCTCGACCTGCTGGACACATTCTTCCTAATGCACTTGAACATACTGTTGGCCTTCTCGGCCACCGGTGCACATTGCTGTCCCGGGGATAAATTACTATCAACCAGGACTCCATGGTCCTTCTCTGTGGAGCAACTCCCCATCAAGTCAGCCTCTAACTTGCATCGGTGCATGGTGTCATTCCACCCCAGGTGCAGGACTCTACACTTACCCTTGTTCATCTTTATCAGGTTTGTCTTTGCCCAGCTGTCCAGGTCTTGCTGAATGGCAACACAGCCCTCTGGTGTGTCATCCACTCCTCCCAGTTTTGTACCATCAGCAAACTTGCTGTCTTGTCATCTAGGTTGTTGATGGTGTTGAACAAGACTGGACCCAGCACTGACCCCTGGGCTACAGGCCTCCAACTGGAATTTCAAACTACATTATTGAAAATAACTGTCAGTACCTCAACTGCTCTGGAAAAATATTATTTTTGTTTGCCACTGGAAGCCTCTGAAAGGTCAGTGAAGAAAATGTTGCCCTGCACAGAAACTTGTTTTGCACTACACATTCTGCTCATAAGGGTTTCTATGTTAAAATGAAAGTAATTAGACAGAAATTTAGAACCCACCAGTGGCTTGTCTCCACAGTTTTTATTCTGCTCAGGAAAAGGGATTATAAAGTGTCATTAAAAGCATGATACTGTATGCTGAGGTGCAGATAAAGGAGAAGGGTGGGAATATGTAGAATAACTTCAGGTTTTTTTCTAGTTTTGTTGGGTTTAGAACAGCTGTTGCAGTAAGACTGTGATAAGTTTCCATGGCTCTCAAACCAGCCACAGCAGCTCAGCGCTCCAAGGAGATGACAGAGCCCCAGGCATACAAGCAGTCACATCCCTACAACTGAAGCCCTAGCAAACAGTGAATGGCTCCAGGCTTGCTTGGACAATGGTGTGAGTAGACCTGTGCCTTTTTCAGGGAGAAGCCATAGAAAGGAGCCATACTGAAGGGCAGAATTAATGAGCATGTGTGAAATCAGATCATGTTGCAACTTTTGTAGAAAGGAAACTTTCACAATTCCCCAAAACACTTTTATCTTGGTGACAAATGCAACAATCTGTAGTGTGGTGTAATTTAGTGTGGTGTAATCATGGAAGGAAATGCTCATTTGTGGTAAAGGCAGTGGAGTAACTTTCTATTTCTGGCTCTACTAAAGACTTTTTCTATAACCTGAAAAGGTATTTTATTCCTCCAGAATGACTTGTCATACATCTTCCAAGGGTATACTTTTCATTTGCAGTACCAGAGGCATTTTTGTGAAAGGCAATGCAAATGCAGCAGCCAGCAATTTATAGAAAACTTCAATATCTGTGCTTGGATTGTCCTGACCCAGATGCAGGACTTTGCATTTGGTGCTATTGGACATCATGAAGTTGTCATGGGCCCACCTCTCCAGCCTGTCGAGGTCCCTCTGGATGGCCTCCCTTCCCTCCACACTGTCCATGTTGCCAGCAAAGATGTTAAACAAGACTGGTCCCAGGACTGATCCCTGAGGGACTCCACTTGTCTCTGGCCTCCACATGGATATGGACCCATTGACAGCCACCCTTTGGGTGTGGCTGTCAAGACAGTTTTTTATCCACTGAATGGTCCATCCATCAAACCAGGATGTCATGTGGAACAGTGTCAAAGGCTTTGCTTGGGTCCAGGTAAATGATGTCAGTTGCTTGACCTTCATCTATTAATGCTGTGACCTTGTCATAGAAGGCCACCAGGTTTGTCAGGCAGGATTTGCCCTTGGTGAAGTCATGTTGACTGTACCAAATCACCTCTTCATTATTCTTCTGCTTCAGCAGTGCCTCCAGGAGGATCTTCTCCATGATCTTACTGGGCACAGAGGTGAGACTGACTGGTCTATATTTCCCTGGGTCATCCTTCTTTCTCTTCTTGAAAATGGGGTTATGTTTCCCCTTTTCCCATCAGTGGTCACCTCCCTGGACTGCCATGACTTTTGGAATATAACAGAGAGTGGTTTAGCAACCTCATCCCCAGTTGCCTCAGCACCCATGGGTGTATCCCATCAAGTCCCATGGACTTGAACACTTTCAGGTTCTTCAGATGGTCACAAACCTGATCTTCACTCACAATAGGCAGTTCCTTCTTCCAGTCCTTGCCATTATCTTCCATTTGTCTAGGAGTGTGGCTGGAGCCCTTGCCAGTGAAGACTGAGGTAAAGAAGTCATTGTGAACCTCAGCCTTCTCCATGTCATTTGTCACCAGTTCACCTGTTTCTTTTCTGAGGGGGCCCACACCTTCCCTAGGCTTCTTTTTACCATTAATATACCTATAGAAATTTTTACTGTTCCCCTTGATCTCCCTGGCTAGGTTTAATTCTAACTGAGCTTTGGCTTTCCTAACCAGGTCTCTTGCTGCTCAGGCAGCTTCCTTATATGCCCGCATTCCAGCTGTCCTTTCTTCCACTCCTTGTAGAGTTTCTTTTTGCATGACAGTGTGCCCAGAAGCTCCTTGCTTATCCAGACAGGTCTCCTAGCATTCTTTCCTGCTTTCCTCTTTCTGGGTATACTTTGCTTGTGGGCATGGAGAAATTGATCCTTGAACAGTGACCAGCTGCCCTGGGCCCCTCTTCCCTGTATGGCTTTGTCCCACAATACTTTGGCCAGCAGATCCCTGAGCTGATCAAAGTCTGCATGCCTAAAGTCCAGGGTTGTAAGCTTGGGATATGTCCTCCTAGTTGACTGAGGAGCTTCAAAGCAATTGCTTAATGGTCACTACAGCCAGGGCTATCCCTGAGCCTCACATTGGTCACCAGCTCTTCCCTATTTGTGAGAACAAGGTATCACAGTATCACAGTATCACAGTAACTAAGGTTGGAAGAGACCCCAAGGATCATCAAGTCCAACCTGTTCCAACAGACCTCACAACTAGATCATGGCACCAAGTGCCACGTCCAATCTCCCCTTGAACATCTCCAGGGACGGCGGCTCCACCACCTCCCTGGGCAGCCCATTCCAATGATGAATGATTCGCTCAGTGAAGAACTTTTTCCTCACCTCGAGTCTAAACCTCCCCTGGCACAACTTGAGACTGTGTCCCCTTGTTCTGGTGCTGGTTGCCTGGGAGAAGAGACCAACCCCCTCCTGTCTACAACCACCTTTCAGGTAGTTGTAGAGGGCAATGAGGTCACCTCTGATCCTTCTCTTCTCCAGGCTAAACAATACCAGCTCCCTCAGCCTCTCCTCATAGGGCTTGTGCTCAAGGCCTCTCACCAGCCTTGTTGCCCTTCTCTGGACACATTCAAGTGTCTCAATGTCCTTTCTAAACTGAGGGGCCCAGAACTGGACACAGTACTCAAGGTGTGGCCTAACCAATGCAGAGTACAGGGGCACAATGACCTCCCTGCTCCTGCTGGCCACACTATTCCTAATACAGGCCAGGATGCCATTGGCCTTCTTGGCCACCTGGGCACACTGCTGGCTCATGTTTAGGCGGGTGTCAATCAGCACCCCCAGATCCCGCCAGCCGGATGTGGCACCATTCACCACCACTCTCTGGGCTCGGCCCTCCAGCCAGTTCCTAACCCAGCACAGAGTGTTGCTGTCCAAACCACAAGCTGACAGCTTAGCCAGCAGTTTACTGTGGGGGACGGTGTCAAAGGCCTTGCTGAAGTCCAGATAGACTACATCCACAGGCCTCTCCACATCCACCAGACGGGTCACCTGATCATAGAAGGAGATCAGGTTGGAGAGGCAGGACCTGCCCTTCCTAAATCCATGTTGGCTGGACCTGAGCCCTTGGCCATCCTTCAGGTGCGCAGTTATTGCCCCCAGGATAATCTGTTCCATCACTTTCCCTGGCACTGAGGTCAGGCTGACTGGCCTGTAGTTTCTGGGTTCCTCCATCCGTCCCTTCTTGTGGATGGGGACCACATTGGCCAGTTTCCAGTCATCTGGGACCTCTCCAGTGAGCCAGGACTGGAGGAAAATGATGGAGAGCAGCTTGGCCAGCTCATCTGCCAGCTCTCTCAGCACCCTAGGATGGATCCCATCCGGTCCCATGGACTCATGGGTGTCCAAGTGGCTCAGCAGGTCCCGAACTAATTCCTCATGGATTTCTGGGGCATTACACTGCTCCCCGACCCTATTACCCAGCTCAGGAGGCCACTCATCCTGGACTCCTACCTTGCTGTTAAACATCGAGGCAAAGAAGGTGTTCAGGACCTCAGCCTTTTCCTCATCTTCGGTCACCATGTTCCCCTCCAGGTCCAGTAAGGAGTGGAGGTTCTTCTTGCCCTTCTTTTTAGCATTGATATATTTGTAAAATTGCTTTTTATTATCTTTCACAGAGGTGGCCAGTTTCAGTTCCAACTGGGCCTTTGCCTCTCTAATTTTATTCCTACATAGTCTAACCACTTCCTTAAACATACCTCGAGAAGCCTTCCCCTCCTTCCAAAGGTGATACAGCCTCTTTTTTTCCCTTAAATCCTTCAGGAGCTGCTTGTCCATCCAGGCCGGTCGCCTTCCCCGCCGGCTCATCTTTCGGCACATGGGGACCGCCAGTTCCTGTGCCTTCAAGAGCTCCTGTTTGAAGTAGGTCCAACCCTCCTGGACCCCTCGGTTCATGAGGGTTGGTACCCAGGGAACTTTACAAATAAGTTTCTTAAAGAGGCAGAAGTTTGCCCTCCGGAAGTCCAAGGTGAAGGTTCTGTTGGTACTCCTCCCTATCTCCCTGCATATTGAAAACTTCACTATCTTGTGGTCACTGCATAGCACCTCTTCTCATTGGTTCCTCCACCATTTGGAGAAGGAAGTTGTCATCTATGCATTCCAGGAACATCCTAGATTGCTGGTGCCTTGCTGCGTTGTCCCTTCAGCAGATGTCAGGGTGGTTGAAATCTCCCATGAGGACCAGGGCTTGTGAACATGACGCCACTTCTCTTTGCCTGTGGAGGATCTCATCTGCTTGGTTCTGCTGGTCAGGTGGCCTGTAGCAGACCCCTGCAGTAATATCACCTTCCCCTGTCTTCACTTTAATCTTCACCCGTATGTTCTGAACCAGCTCATCAGCCTTTTCAATAGGTGGAGCTCCACCTATTGCAGCTGGTCACTGATATAGACAGGGCAACACCTTCTCCCCTCCTACTCTGCCTGTCCTTCCTAAAAAGCTTATACCCATCTATCACTATATTCCAGTCATGGAAATCATCCCACCAAGTTTCAGTAATAGCCTCTATGTCATGGTTTTCCAGCAGCACAGTGACCCTTAATTCATCCTGTTTGTTGTCCAAACTGTGTACATTTGCATAGAGGCACTTCAGCTGGGCTGGCCCTCTTAGGTGAATCCCTGATTCTCTTGGGGTGTCACAGTGCTTGGCTTGCCTCAGGGCAACAAGATGAGAACCCTTGGTAGCACTCCATCCTTCTGCCTCTGATGTGCTGCCCCAATGTTTGTCACAGGCAAGCACGAGATTAACAACTCATTCCCCCTTTGAATCTAGTTTAAAACCCTATCAATGAGCCCTACTAACTTCTGCCCTAGAATCCTTTTTTCCCTCTGGGACAGGTGCATGCCATTGGTTGCTTACAGCTCTGGTGCCCTGTAAACTGAGCTGTGATCATTAAATCCAAACCTCTGTCAATGACACCAGTCCCAGAGCCATGAATTGACCTCTTGGCTTTTCCTAAATGTTCCCTCATCCATTGCTGAAGTCAGAGGGATGGAGGAGAATACAACTTGAGCTCCTGATCCCTCTAGCAGTTGCCCCAAGGTCCTGAAGTCTCTTTTAATTGATTGCGAGCCTCTCACTGCTGCATCATCACTACCTACCTGAAAAAAACAACAGTGGGTAATAGTCTGAATGACTCACAAGGGTGGGAAGTTTACCTACAACATCCTTTACCCAGGCACCAGGGAGACAGCAGAGCTCTCTATGAAGTGGCCTTCTGCTCCCCTCAGCAGGGAGTCACCTACAACAATAACCCTTTGATTTTCCTTTTCAGGGTCAGTTTTTATGGCTGGCCTGAGGCAAGTCAGCCTTGGTGGCACTTCAAGCTTTGGTGGGACTTTTGGCCTTCATGAGCCCTCATCCCTGCTCACAACCAGTTCCTTCTTCAGAGCCTCATACCTGTTCTGCAAGGGCACTGTGGGCGGTGTGCTTCTTAAAGAAGCATATTTTCTCCATTTGTATTGTTTGTTTCATTGGGTAGCTACCTGTTCCCATTGACCCTGCACATGAGCTACTGAAGGAAGGCTAGGGGCTTGCTTATGAGAGGATATAAAATCCTCTGCTCCACTATGAGTCGACCCCCGTTCTGTATTTGTGAAGATCAGTTTGTGAAAGTTACCAATTTCCTTCTCACTCTCCCTGATGCTTCTTAACATACTCACCTCTTCCCAGAGCTCCAGAGCTTCATCCTGCAGCTGTGCCACTCGGCTGAGCAGGTCAAAAACCTACTCACACCACACACACCTATAGTCAGTGTTGCCCCCTGTTGCATGTGAAAGGCTGTGGCATTCCTCACAACCTGTGGCCTGGATGCCAATACCCGTTTTGGTGGGTGCAGAGAGCACAGCCTTCCTCCTCTGAGTAGCCACCATCATGCCTTCAGTAAAACTGAAGCACCTTGTGTCCTGCCCACACACCCTGCTTGTACCAAATACTGAGCTAATTCGAAAGGAGCCCCTGGGATACTTCACACCCCACTCACTGGGTTCCAGCTGAGCTAATTCAAAAGGAGCCCCTGGGGTACACTCAGTTTCCGTTTGCTCTCCCTGTGCCTGTTAGCCTGCCTGCATCAATGGCCAGGCGCTCCCAGCTGTCTGACCACGCCCCCTCCTTCTCACGCCCCACTCGCTGGGTTCCAACTAGGGAGAAGGCTGCTGCCTCGCAGCTCACAGTCTGAGGGCCTGTGCCACTGTCGCCGGCTCCTAAATCTCCTGTGCCTTCTCCAGGAACGCCCCCTAGCCACGTCGCACTCTCAGGCACCCTCGTGAGATACGCCGAGTCATGTCGGGTCGCCTTCCCACTCTCCCCCTCCACCCTCTTTCTCAGTCTCCCTGTCTCCAGGAGTCTGAGGTGAATAGGTATACAGTATAGTGTATTAGCGATGCCTCATGTCAATACCTGCTATTTACCCATTGGTTGGTTTCTTGTTTGCTTCACATTAAAGGTACAGCTTCGGTTAAATTCACTACTTATGCATATAAGGTGAGGGGTTTATTTTGAGCAGGAGTCTTCCCAGTGGGTGGTGTGTTTTTTTAGGAGACTAGTTTAATCCAGGACAATATTATTGAGCCAAAGGCTAACTATGCTCTTTAGTAGCACCTTTAACATATTTCTCTAGGATATTTCAGCGATCAAGGACATCCTTGATTAAGAAGTCCCTTTCTTTGTTATTCAATGTGTTGTCTACAAGTACAGTTTAAAACCCTGAATGTGCATGCTTCTTTAGTAGTAAAGGAACATAGGGGTAGGGTGTGTTTTTTCCCCCCCCATTACTGATAATTCATCTGCATGGTGATTTGCAGTGGTAGGTTTACAGCCTACTCAGTCAGGTCCATTGAACACTTTGGTGTCCTGATGCTGTGGTTGAGAGACTTATGTCTCTCATGTGGAAATGTGTTGCATAGCAACAGACAGCTCTCTTTGCCACACTGGAAGAAGTACAAGGCGTATCTCACCTGTGGTCTGTTCTCCATTTTTCTACCTGTCAAAACAAAGAAAAAAAGCCTAAGTGTAGGAGAGTTTAGTGGAGAGTGCTTTTTGTATTGAATCAAAGACTCTGATGCAAGAATTTTAGTCGTGTTGAGACTAAATACGTATGCAGTAACACTGTAGGTCACTCTTAATGAAATGCCTTTTTTAGCAGAAGATGAAACCTTAGTCAAGGACATAATTTAAAATAAACATTTTCCCTTCTATAATTAGAGTTTCTTTTCAGAAGCCATACAAATTTTAGTGGTAGTTACTCCAGGAAATAACATCCAGACTACATGGCTGTCCAAGAGAAATCCTGTGATAGTAGCTATACCTGCAGCAGAAATTGTCTCCATACTAGGCCTATACACTTCTCCTCTCTAGATTTGAAAGTGTGTGACAGTTTCAGGCTGTGCCTTTAAGAAAGAGACAGTCGCTGGAACACTCTGGCTGAATGTTTTGGTGAAATAATGAAAACAAGATATTCTAAACAAATTTCATTGGTAGATTGGTAGAATGCAACTTTAAGTTTTAGTTCAGTTTGAGTCTCGGTCAGTTCAGTCTGTCTGTCTTTTCCAGACTGTCTGTTTCTCTCTCTCTCTGAGCAACAGCTGTGCTGGATGGAGTTGACCTTGAACTAACAGATAAGAAGCTAATTCTTGCATATGCTTTGAGCTAACAGAATTTCCTCCTTAATAATTACCTTTTCTCTCTCTCTAACCCTTTTTGGGAAAAAAGGAAGGTAGGGGGAGAGAGAAGGTACAGGGGGGGACCCTCCTGGCTGAAGGAGGGAAAGTTTTGTTCTGTATACCGTTCGTTGCTGTATATTTCTGTATATATTGTAAATACTGTATATTGTGTATATAATCTGCATTTCATCCTGCTTGTAAATATAGCTCATTAATTTCTGCTTCTCCGACTGAGTTAGCCGTGGTTTCTTTGTGTGTGTGTGAGAACTGAACTTTCTCTCATCACCACAAAGTGCAATCAAAATATTACAAATATTTCTATGTTCTGAGAAACTCATGTTTGCACACTACAGTTAAGGAGGTATCTTTTAAAATACTGTTATAAATAATTATATTTTGCAACAGTTCTTTATGGTTGATGAAACAATGCTATGTTATACCCACACTTGATTACTGAGGGCAGCGTAAGAGGAACTGTGATGAAATGTCTGCCCTCTGACACATTGATAACAGTAACCAAAATCCAATAGTTTCTCAGGCCATCTAAATGTAGTACCTAATGGAGACTTGACAGTAGAAGAAAACCACTATGCAGGGTAGCATGGCTGATAATCCTTTTTCAAGCCTAGGGCAGTGGCAAGCATAAATCATCCCTAAAATGCTGTAGCATATGTTTGCGAGATAACTGGAAGATAACATGTAATATCAGCGTCCTCTAACCTCGTTGCTTCCTCCCCTTAATGACCAACAAAAGAAAAAGGATAAGATAACATTTACATAGTATAACTTCTTAAAGTGTAAATTAGAAATTAAAAATCCCAATGATTTAATGTGTGTGATTTTTTTTTCCAAATTAAAAATTAAAATAATTTGTTCCTCTCTTTAGAACTCAATGGAGGCATTTTAGGCCCCTATGGAGCAAGGTAACATGAAATTTAAACGCAAATTTAATGCTGAAGTGTTTTGCAGGACTGTATACTTAAATTTATGGTTTTAATTAAATCTGTAATATCATTGTGTCAAACACACTTGAATTTGAGTGCTACGCATATATATGTTAATTCATATCTTTCATATTCTTATCCTTTTAGCATCACAATGACTCTATTTCATAAACTGCATTTGTTGCTGTAGATGCCCTAGATAAGGCCAATTCTGTCCTTACTTAGAATTCTATAACTCTAAAGTGTATTTGCTTACTGTGATTGTTTTTAACTGGTAATTTTAAAATATTTTTCTAAGCACAGCTGCTGTCTCAACAAGTACAATAGCATGACTTACTATGTATAAAAACAGCAATAGTGAAAGCAAAAAATTAACAAAGGGCTGAGCAAGATTTTCAAATATCAGTTCTGGACTGATTTAATGAATTTCAGTGAAATAGATAGGTTCAGAAGTCTAGTGTATTTTTTGGAAATGCACCTGGGGTGTATTGTTAGGCAGAACACATGAATGGTTTTTTTCTACAGTCTTCTCACTTCCACCAGAAACACATGCCAGAAGCAGACTAAGGTATTATTAAAGTGTGTATTTGTGTAAGTGTTCTACCAGCTCTGATTGCTCTGAGTCTTGCCCTGGGTACCATTTGCTTTTGATAGTCTAAATTAAACTTAAGATAAGGCAGACCTATGTGTAAGCCTAACATTTGAAATATTTTTGTCCCCATGCCCTGCTCAAGAGTCAAGTCAGCCTGGGGAATTTAAGTTATTGCCTTAATATATCAGGTACCTGAAACTTGATGAAAGGGTAACTAGAGATTAGATAGATAAAAGCATTTGCTACTTTACACAGAACTAAACCCTAAAATGTTGACTTAGATTCCATTTGAAATTCTGTATTTCTGTCCACAATGTTTATGCTTTAATGCAATAGGGTCATAAGAAGAAAGACAAATATGTAGCATTCAGCCATGTTGAGTAGCATAGTGCCCATTGACATAATATTTAATTTGCACAGTTAACAGTATTACAGACAGGAAATAAGAAACATGCACATTTCCATGGACCTCCTGCCTGAAATAGCAAGCCTTAAAGTAAGTATGCAAAGACAAATTAAACTAAAGGAAAACAAAACAAAACAAAACCCACCACATTTATTTGGCTTGAAACCAAATTAATGCAAAAGCCAAAACAAGCTTGAGAACCAATTTCATGCTAACAGGGAGGTGCAAGTAAAGTATGATATTCTATAAGGCATTTTCAGTAGAGGTACTGCTATATACCTTGCTGGCTTTGTAAGATAGGTATTATTTATCATTGTTTCTCAGACAATGCAGAGGAATTGCAGTGGTTCAGAGAAAGGACAGAAGGAGCACATCTCTCATAAAGGAGAAACCCTATCCACTCTTGAAACACTCTGTAACTTGGTGTGTTTTTTACCCAAGATGGGCATCTTTGAAAGTCTGGTTACTACATGAAGGAATCGTTAAAAAGTTTCTTGTGGTTGCATCAGTTAACTGAAACTTGTCCTTCGTGCCCTGTTTCAGTCAGTTCTGGTATGAAAAGAGGAAGTGCTTTCTAATATGCTCCTCCGTCTTTTTCCTTGGCAGGAACATTTAGGACCTGTTGAAATGAAGACTTAGCTGCAAAATACCTATTTTGCAAAGTAAACAGAAAAAATGTTTCACAACCAGAAACTCTCTAAAAACTGCTGAAGCTGTTGTGAGGTAAAGCCTGCTATTCTGAAGCCTGAGAATCATTTTCACACCAAAAGTTTGTGAAAGATGGATTTCTTCTCATGCAGTTTTTGATTTATGTATGCAGTGTTTAATTAGCCCATGGGTGAACTAGTGACTTTCTGAAGGCATTCTGAGTTAGAAATACAGCAGAAGGCAAGAAGATGCCCATGTACCCTTTCAACTCAGTTAAAAATATAGTACGTTGCTTTTATAAGGACTGCCTTTCAAACAGAGAAATAATTTTTAGTCATTTGTCCATCCTCTTTGAGTGCTGGCTCTGCATTTCCTAGTGACTGCAAATTATTGCCATACAAATTATTTCATTCTCTTTATATGCTGAGATTGCAACAGGTAAGGTGATCAAAGAACAAGAACACTTCTGAGCTAACGTCAGAGTGGGCATTTGATTCATAAACCTCATTTTGTGTGTTAAGGTTTTGAAAAAGGTGAATGAAGCAAATAACTTCGTTTTCTTCAGAGGTCAAGCACAATATTTTTCTGTGGTATTTTTAATAGCAGGACTGACTGAGACCCACTTTAAGTAGGCATACAATGGAAATCCTCTCAGGTGCTGTTAAAATTAGGTAAGGATTACCTTAATTTTACATCTGGAGGTCTGGCAAAAGGGAAGTAAGTTTTCATGGCAATGACATGGACTGATTTCTAAACTGCTGTCATTACAATAGCTTTTAAAGGAAATTCTAGTTTATGAAATCTAGTAAACTTACTTGTATAACAATCCTACTTATTACTTTGATTTTATGATTGGCCATAAGTCATATCTCATTTGATTAATTGAGAATTTATTGTTTTATACATTTTCTTATATGTTCAGTTTAGTTAATAAAATAATGTAATCTCTAAACATGTAAACATTTTTGGATGACTTGGGCTCAGTAAGAAAGGTCATCATATAGTTGCAGTATATAGGTCTGTTCTTATAATTTTCCCATAACTGGTCCAAAGCAGGAACATTATTAACTTTTGAATACACAGTCTGAATCTCCTACATCTTTGGGTGCCTACCAGTCAAAAGCTGATAACTTTTCCCTCATAATTTGTATTCTTCAAACATTTCCAAAGTCTTCTTGCGCTCTCTCTCTTGTTCTGTCTTATAAGCATGATTTGGTTCTACTGCATTTCTTCAGTCATATCCAAGAAGTAGCCCTACTAGTTTAGTGGAGATTAGTTTTCCTTACCAACATGAGCTCATCGGTCTGTTTGTTGTTTTTTTTTTTTAGTCAATTTTTTCATTAGACATCCAGGACACACGCTGAAGAAGCTGGGAGTTGTTGCAAAATTAGTATTGGATTATGGATTGGATAGAATATTAAAATTCAGTGAAGTGATTTGCTGAAAGCAAAATATTGCAACAATATTTTTTCAGACTTGAAATTGCCTCAGTGGTGCTGTGGCCCAGAGTAATGAGATTATACATTACATGCAGAGTAAAACTTGGCTCTACTAATAGTGCATGAAAGATAAAATCCTGCTAAAATTAAACAATCAGAGAAGATAGGTGAGGTGTGACTTTATGCAGTAAAGTGTGATTGAGGGTAGAAGAGAAAACAGCACAACTCTGCGTGAAGCAAATTAATTTATGCTGGGGTTTCATACTCCTGAAGAAATTAAATTGTCCATTTTGTAATCAGCACAGCTCCCTGCCATGTCAGTTCTTTACTTCATACTTCCTCTTCCAAATTTGGCATTTTTTTTTCTGTATGAAAGTCCCCTCATTAATGATTTTACTATTTTTTTATATTTTTATTTTACAAGTATTACACAAGAATGTGTTTTTTGTATCACTTTGACTAAATCACTGTACAGATATAGCCATTTCTTTTTCATCTTGTTGAAAATACATCTCTTAGTCTTTCCTTTCTTTATTTCTTCTTTCTATACTTTCCATAAAAGTGGGTTATGACACTATGCCACTACCACATTTATGAAATGCAATAATATTTCACACCTTTGGTAGTATAACTATATCAGGTGTACTGTACACTACTCAGAGAATAAATCAAGACCACCAATTTTAAAACTAGATACAGTACTAATATTCAGTCAAGGACAGATCTTCAAAAGTAAATACACTAACAGATAATAAGATAATCTAAAATACAAGTTCTAAACATTTCCTTGTTTGGAAGAAGTTTGGAATTTAAATATGAGTTCCAGATCTTAAATTAGCAGCTCATTAATACATACATATTGTGACTGGAATAATTGAGTATTGTTTTCCCTCATTCAGCTAAGTTTTAAAATTCGACTGCATGAGTGTCATCCCTTCTTCTGAAATACTAGCAGCAAATGCAGAGAAAATTTAAATACCCACTGTGTACTGTAAAAAAAGTCTGAAATACATCAGAACATTTTGGAAATGGCATCACTTTGCTTTGTTATTAGGTATTCTTAAAAGAAGCCTGTAATACATGAATTCAACTTCCTTGTATAAATACTTACAATAAGTATATATATTACTCATAACCCAAAGCCTCTGTTAAACAAGGCTGACTGGAATATAGAAAGCAAATAAGGTGCTTTTGCCAGAACTTTGTTTCCCAGTATTAGGTCATGATTCAGGAAAGAAATTTAACAAATTACTAAGTATAAATAAGTGCTGCTGTTTATGCTTTTTTGATTAAGGATTAACTTGATATGCATACACTTAATCTGTTTAGCTCAGCTGGTGCCCAACTTCTGCTCATGAGCTTTAACCTCTGTGTTGTTCTGAGGGTAAGAGTATAACCCACATGCAGCAGAACAGGCAGGTATTGTGAGGTTTCTGTTACGTGAAATGTCATTTTCAGTTTTTACCTTGTGAGAGGAGTCCACTAGATTTATGTCTCTGAATATGAATGCTAGCATGATATGACCTTCAGTATAAATGCTAAGATTCAGATTAATATCTGATTCCGACTTGGCTCTGAATAGCTTGCCAGCTCCTTGTTGATAATACAGTATGGAACCAGAATTATCTTCCAGCCTGGAGAGGCATTTCATCAACACAATGATGACATATATTGTGGAATATCACTTGAATGTCTCATGTGGAAAACAGAGGAATTGGTGCTTGGGTTTGTATTTATCCCTAACACTAGATTTATTTTGCAATTTTGTGTTTCTGTTTTAATGCTCAACATTGTCATTTTGACATGTATCTGAAATGATTTAAAACTACCAGTAAAATTTTGATTCTAGTGTCTAGCTGTATCTGAAGCTTACAAAGATCTGTTCATATTACTGCTAACACACATAACTTGCTAATGACTGCTGTGGTGTTTGCAGTTTGTTTTCAAATTAACCACTTCAATCTTCTTTCCAGGTAAGCCATGTAAAAAAACCCAAATTCCTTAGCAACATTTTTGTCTCTTTCTGCAGAACAAAAAATGATGAATTTGCATTCTAGCCCCTGCTTTCTACTTTACTCTTCTTTTGACAAGTTACCATGTGGACAGCTCCTAACTGCTGCATTCAGTGACTCATGACATGCTAAGGACAGCTTCACCTAGTGTCTCCTTGTATTCTGACAAGTGAAAATCCAAAAAGGCCGGATGATAAAATTGATATTGACTAGAGTGACAAGGAATAGACAATGACTATGGAATCCTTGTCTTAGATCTCTTTCAAAAGACACAAAAGCTCTCTCATTTACCCAGTGTTACAGGTTCAAAACTTGTGTACAGTATTTTGTAGTTTGTGGACAATATTCTTGACTATGTCTTTATAGCACAGGTATTACCCATTTTATGAGAAGGACCTTAAGCTTGTTAAAGTGCTATCACATATCAGCCTTGCTTTGTGTTAAATGTGGTTGTGATGTCACCTGCACCTAAAGTCACTTTTGACTATGTTAAGTACCTTCTTGTCTGGTGTGTCAGCCCAAATGCTTGCCTTTGAAACAAAGTGCCTTTGTATAAACAAATTAAAAATTCCATATTTACTGAGCCACTTAGATTTATACTGCTAAGTCCTTATAGTAGAAGACTTCAAGATCTGTATGTAATTTGCCTTTCTGTGATAAAGCCATAGATGTTGCTTTAGCTTACTTTAGCATTGTTTTTCTGTCTGCTCTGTTGTACATGCATGCATGTGGGCAGAGGAACAGAGTGGATGAATGTGTGTTGTCAGGTGTATATCAGGTGTACATCAGGAATTTTACGATGTTGACTAGCACTACTTACTCATTTAATTCAACAGTCTGCTGACCTGTCACACCATTTATGTCAGGTTTATCACCCCATCATCCAACCTCGCCTTGAAACACCTCCAGGGAAGGGGCATCCATGACATCCTTGGGCAACCTATTCCAGTGTTTCACCACCCTCAACATAAAGAATTTCTTCCTAAAATCTAGTTTAGATCTGCCCTCTGCAAGCTTCAGTATATTCCCTCTTGTTCTGTCACTTCAACCATTGTAAAAAGTCTCTTCCAGCTTTCTTGTAGGCCCACTTCAGGTACTGGAAGGCTGCTATAAGGACTCTGTGGAGCCTTCTCTTCTCCATGCTGAACAGCCCCAGCTCTTGCAGCCTGTTCCCACAGAAGAGGTGCTCCAGCCCTCTGATCATCTTCACAGCCCTCCTCTGGACTTACTGTAGCAGCTTGATGTCCCTTTTATGGTGGGGTCACCAGAACTGGACACAGTACTCCAGGTGGCGTCTCATTAGAGCAGAGTAGAGAGCAAGAAACACCAGCCTTGCCCTGGTGGTCACACTTCTTTTCATACAGACCAGGATGTGGGCTGCAAGTGCACATTGCCAGCTCATGTTGATTTTTTTGTCAACTGACAGCCCCAAGTCCTTCTCCTCAAGATTGTTCTCGAGTCATTCCTTGCCCAGCCTATATCTGTGCTTGGAATTGCCCCAGTCCAGGTGTAGGATCATGCACTTGTCCTTTTTGAACTTCATGAGGTTGGCTTTTGTCCACCTCTCAACCCTGACTGAGTCCCTCTAGATGGCATCCCTTCCCTCCAGTGTGTCAACCAACCACACCACACAGCTTGGTGGCATCCACAAAATTCCCAAGTGCAGACTCAATCCACTGTCCATATTGCTGACAAAGATGTTAAATGCTGGTCCCAGTACTTTCCTCTGAGGGACAACACTTGTTACCGGTCTCCCTTTAGACATTGAGCTGTTGCTAAGTTTACAAAATAACAAAAACTTATTTAGCTTGTACATTATTTACAAAGGTTTAGAGTATGAGTGCTAATTTTTTCATGGTTCTCATAACAAATGTTCATGTCGCCAAGTGTAAAGCAATGCATGTTCCATCTCCATGATCCAAAAAAGCAATTGAACATTGTGATACCACCAGTTTCTGCATCATAGCATCATGTTGACTTCCAAGAAACATTACTCAGAAGTGCTTTGAGTTATCCTATGACAACAGTCTGTGCCACTAGCTGTTTCTAAGAATGTGGCTAAAAAGGTGTGCCAGCTGCAGTGTGCATCAGATGCAGTGATTACAGCCTCAGAAAACAAAGGGGAGGGAGTATTGTTCTTGGATTAATTGCAAGCTTTGTGGCTGATTAAGAATCATTATTATCTGAGGCATTTGCTCTCAGTCATAGTTGAAGTACAATGCTGCATATAGAAAGACATGATTGCAAAAGAGATCTTGAGTGATGAAGTATTTCAGTATAGTGATGATAAAATCTGACACTGGATTTTGATGCCATCTTCCATGTTTTAAAAAAGATCATTTTTGAAGGCCACCTGTCTCCTATATCTCTATAGTTGTCTGCACTTGGCAGGATGGAATCAGTCAAAGTGCAAAACAGAGAAAAATAGAAAGATCAGGCAAAAGTGCAAAACAGAGAAAAATAGAAAAACAGAGAAAAATAGCAAAACATAGAAAAATAAAACACAAGTTGTTTTCCCCCAAATCTGTATGACTGTATGTACATTTGATTTCAGGAAAATATCTCACTTTACTTTCAGTAAAACAAGCTATCTGTTGAAAACCAATAAAACAACAATAAAAAGATGATAACTTCATGTTTGTTATCTCCCTTGCAGTATTTTTCACTGTTTGCATTTTTTGTTTCATTGAAAGCATTTTCATTTTTTCAAATTTGCTGTTGTACCAAGGGACATTTCAATGACATATTATATCCCTGAAATGGCTGCATTTCAGTAGAAGGTGAGTAGTCCCTGGATAATACATATTAGTTTCAATTGCAGGAATGATATAAAACAGGTAATGCTTTTATTATTTGTGCTTTGAAGCAGGCCTATCCTGAGTGATATGTTTTTGTTGTTACAAAGTAGACATCCAAAAAGCTAGACTGAGAAAATACTTTCTTTTGTTTTGTTTTGTTTTGTACACGTTCATTATTGATCTAGAATGAATCACCAAAGGTGATGTTCCATCTTTCACTCATGTGATGGATTAATTTCTTTGTTACATAGAAGAAAATGTGGAACTCTTCCAGGAAATAAGAAGAAAATGTATATTCCATTTAAACATAATTGGCTAATTTTACAATGACCTGGCTTCAAGAGTTTGGGCTGGTCTGTGTTAAAGAATATTGTACATATCAGTAAGAAAAAGAAAGTATTTTGTCAATGTATACTTTTTTTTGTTTGCTCAACAGTTCTGGAAAATTGCACTGGCTTTGGAACAGGAAATAGTCCAAAATTTTGGTAATTAAACTAGTCAAACTCTCTTGAAATAATTAAGGCCAATGTACTAATGTACTATCTGTAAAAGAGAGCATTCCTACAACAGTCTTCAAAACTTACAACTAGATCACTGATGGATATTTAGTTTCTGAGATGTAACTTTTATCAGTACATTACACAACCTATCTCTTTATCTCAATTAAAAGTCATGCCTGCTGTTCTTTGTGTGCTATCTAACGTTATTATGTGATATTTCATGCCATAAGAGGCTGTCACAGTAAATGGCAGTCTTGTTCATAATCTGTAAGTGAAGGAAGCTAACTATGCTAATTTATTGTCCTAGTAAACAAAATTTTTAAAACTTAAGAATGTCTAAGCTTGCTGGGGAAAAATGAATGCACTATGCTATTAAGAATTATGTAGCAATGTTTGTGGTGTAGTGTGATTAAAAGGTGAAAAGTATTGGCAGACTAGGTTTTGGCACAGTAAAACTCTGAAAGAAATTTCATGCGTGGCAAGTCTTCATATCTGTCAGTTGTTATACCTTTGATGAGTAGTCTAGAAAAGGAGCAGCAGGACTGATAATTTCTACTGAGGACGTTTTACAATTTTTTGAATGGCAAAAATGTTCTTCAGGAAAATTTGAAATGTTAATGAAGAAAAATGCTGTGTTTAATGCTAAGTAGAAAATTGATGTAAAATTCATTAGGCAACCTACCTTTTATTTGGCAAGAAAGTAACAGTCATATTTTGCTCAGAGATGGTAGGCTATGCTAGTTACTACTGTCATGGCCCTGAGGGCACTGACAATACCTACCCAACCCCCTGAGTCTTTTTTCACTTTCCTATGGTGCAAGACCCTACCACAGCACCCCCAGGGCTTCCTCCAGCAATGGGACATAGCTGGGACCATCTCCAGCTCCACACAGCCCTGCCTTCATAATCCATAAGTCTCATCTAGCCATACCCACTTGTGGGGCCACTTTCTGGCCCAGCTTGGCCTGTTCCCAGGTCCCTGACATTCAGGGCTGGGGGTTGCCCTTGTGTCCCCACCTGCTCTACTCCTGTTGGGAGCAATGAGACAGGCCCTAGCTGACAGGGGAGCCCCTGGTGATCCTGGCCTCTCAGCCCCTAGGGAGTCACCCATCAATAAAGTACCCTAACAGGTTAAAACAGGCATATTGCCTGAGTCTATAATAAATCTTTCACTTTAGGGGGAAAAAAAAAAAAAAAGAAAAAAAAAAGAGTAATTTGGTAAGATTAAGGTGAAACAATTTCCTCTCTGCAGCAGGTAGTGAAGTTTGGTCCTTACTTTCCGTATGCTCTGCCTATTGAAGGCTTCTTAATGGCGCAAACAGACAGCATTTATGTCCTGGAGAGGGGCAAAGGGGACAGAGCTCATCTACAGTTGTCATGGAAGGAAGACAGTAGTCAGAAGAGGAACTGGCAAGCAGAATGGTCTATGTTTGAGCTTATTTTCATTGCTGTTCCTGAAGAGCACACTCAGAGCATTTGTTTATGAGAAGTTGTGGCAGTTTTAGGCTATACCTTTAAAAGTAAGCTGCAGATTTTTGAGCAGAAGAGTGGAAAAATATAAATAATTCACAGTTTGGTACAAAAAGGAAAACAAAAGATTATTCTAAATGAGTTTCATTGGCCAGATGTATGAAGGGTACCCTTAGCAATCTCACACATCCCACTTCATTCCTTTCTTTCTTCTCTGGCTATTTGGCTGTTTATGCTCAGCTGGGAGAATCTTATTGCTACTGGTTTTGCAGATAAGGAGGCTAATGATGCTTTGAACTAACAGTTCTCTTAACATCTTTCTCTTTTCTTCTAGTTATAGAGGGAAGTGGGTGGGGGGAGGAGAGCGGAGCAGTTTCCCTGCCCCTTTTGGGATACCCAAAGGGGTTCAGGGGTGTTTCCACGCTGTTTTCTGATTGTAAATATCTGTATAATATTGTGAATACTGTATATTTGTACATATTAATTGCATTCCATTGTAGAGTGTAGTTTTTACTTTGTAAATATAGCTTCCATTTGCTTCCCAACTGAGTGAGCTGTGCTTTCAGTTAATGTGGTGGTAAATTCCAAACCACTACAGAAGGGATGCTGTGGTCCCCTTCTCCTATTCTCAAGGGTTCACAACCAGTCTTGACTTCTTCTTCAGCAGGAGCACTGAAGAGTATCAGATGTTTTCCTACTCCATGCAATCTGCTGCACAGCTATGGATAAATTATTGAAAATAAACCCAAACCACTATATTGTGCCAGCAGCACCATAGCAAAACCACAGAATCACATAGAATCACGGAATGTGAGGCGTTGGAATAGACTTATAAAGATCATCTAGTCCAAACCCCCTGCTACAGCAGGATTGTTTAGAGTAGGTCACACAGGAGCATGGGCTTTGAATATCTCCACAGGAGACTCCTTCTTTGGAGCAGCCTCTTCCAGTGCTCTGTCATCATCACAGTGAAAAAGCTTTTCCTTATGTTGTTGTGGAACCTCCTATGCTCCAGCTTGCACCCACTGCCCCTTGTCCTGTTACTGGACATCACTGAGAAGAGCCTGGCTCCATCCTCTCAATACTCACCCTTTGCATATTTATAAACATTAATGAGGTCACCCCTCAGTCTTCTCCAAGCTAAAGAGACCCAGTCTTCACATGGAAGATTCCCTTAATCATCTTTGTGGCTCTGTGCTGGACTCTTTAAAGCTGTTCCCTGTCCTTGATCTGAGGGGTCCAGAATTGGACGCAATATTCAAGATGCAGCCTCACCAGAGCAGAGTAGAGGGAAAGAACTTCTCTTGACCTACTAAGCACATTCCTAATATACCCCTGGATGCTGTTGGCCACAAGAACACACAAGAACACAAAACCCAAGTAGATAACAAAGGTGGCCTTTCCTCAGAAATATTGCTCACACTGTCTGGAAGTCCAGAAGGCAAACAAAAGTTTGACTGACTTGGGAAACAAGCTGTGAACCCCAAATCTCCATTAATATATAGAGACCACATTATTTTGAGTTTGTGGTTATACTGATGTGGCATTACGGTGCTGCTACTGCACTCAACACTTGGAGTGCTGAACTTCATTAAGATACCTGTGCTAAGCGTGTGCTGCCATGTGCATGATTCACCTGGATAACTGAATCTGGTAATTGTGCAATGTTTTTGTTCACACTCCATGTCTTCCTTGTGCTTCTACAGAATCCCATGTAAGCAAATAATAGTGTTTTCTTCCTTAAGTAACCCAAGAAACACAGTAAAAGTTCAGTAACAAGGGTGGGAGGGAGCAGTGGCAGTGAGCTGCTATGCAGGGACGCTGGAGCCATGCACTAAAGGCAGCAGCAAAGCAGACAGGGGAACAAGGCACAATCCCACAGTGCTCACGAAGCACGGAGAGCAGGGAGCAGTGACAGCAGCTGGGGACAGCCAGAAGAACCAACATACACATGGATGCATGGTGGTTGGATGAGGCAGGTCCCAGGCAAAGCTAGAAAGTCAAGCCAGTGTGTCAGGGTTGGGTGGGGACATGCCTGGCTGGGCACAGGACTCCAGGGATTCAAAGGTTTCCTGTCCAGTCACAGATGGTAGAAGACTGGGAGTGTTAGGAACTGAAAAGAACTATCACAGGAATACTAAGAAGGAAATGAAAAGTCAGACATAAATCATGGTAACATATTCACAGCATTAATGTATTAACCAAATACACTATGAAGTAAGAAGTATTAATTAAATCCTGTTAGGTTAGAGCTATCTCAAATTTATTTTTACAAAAACCAGAGTAGCTTTGTCAAAGTGACCTGCACTAATGTGATTTTGTTAAAGGACAGCCACTTAAAGGAAGGTGTCATATTGTGTGAGGGATTCTGCCCACCAGCTCAAAACCAGACTCTTCAGCTCCATATTCAGTCAAATGGTGATTTTTCAGACTATAAATGAGATAATGGTTTCATTTGCACCTACATTTCCTGCATCCTTTTATCAGAAAGTTTGACCAGTAGATGCTAAAATATTCCCTCCATTTAGTTTATAACTATGACTTGAAACTTTTTGCTCAGATACAACAAATTCTTCTGCATCTAGAATGCATGAGCCTAATCAACACGGTGCAAGCAGAGTATATTCATTTCAAATCCAGTAAATTTATACCTTGTTCAAGAAGTTTCTGAAAATAGTTATTCATTAACTAGAACTAGAGTAGGGCAGATTAGGTTGGATATTAGGAGGAAGTTCCTTACAATGAGGGTAGTGAAATACTGGAAGAAGTTGCCCAGAGAGGTGGTGGAGACAATCAAGGTCACATTTGATGGGGCCCTGGGGAACTTGGTCTTGTTGGAAATGCTTACTGCAGAAGAATTGGACAAGATGACATTTAAACGTCCCTTCCAGCCCAATGCATTCTATGATTCAATGATTATCAGGCTTCTAAATGCTCTGCATATAATGAATATGCAAAGCACAGCATATGTATGTATGTATAGGCTAAATTTTGTGTATTAAATGATACATATTGCAGAGATGATTTAATCATACATATCTAATCAATAATTTTATCATACAGACAGACAAAGCAACTGCACCCTTGGAAAAAAATTATCTTCCAAGAGTTTTTGTTAATTAGCTGCTTGATCTTTTTACTTACTGATCTCCAGGTCACTATTTAAACCTTAGAAAAATTTAAACTGAAATAATTAGTGTCTGAATAGTTACATTCTTTATAAACCATAATCAAGCTGTCTGCTTAAAATAAATAGCTTGCATGTAGATGTGTTTAATATTTCACTAGCACATAATTTTAATGCAGAATAGATTCTTTTCAGGGAATTCAGCCTGTCACTGGATGTTTAAATTTTCAATGTCTGTTGTCATGGTAACAATAATTGACTCTCGTACTGAGTTCAACAGAAATTAATTTAAAGACATAGCATCTTGAAGCATTTTATTATCCTAAATCTTACTTTTCATCAGATTTATTGCAGTAAAAAATAGCTGTATTTGAAAAAGTATTAAAAATGCAGTGATTCTCAGCTGAAGATGATTAATGGAGTTGAACATCCCTCTTATGGAGAAAGACTGAGAGAACTGGGGCTGTTTAGTCTGGACATGAGAAGGCTGAGAGGGGATCTTATCAATATTTATAAATATCTGAGGAAAGGGTGTCAAGATGAAGGTGACCATCTCTTTTTGGTGGTGCCCAGTGACAGGACAAGGTACAAGGACAAGGATAGGATGGGTACAAGCTAAAACACAGGAAGTTCTGCATTAACATGAGGAGACACTTCTTTAGATGAGGGTGATGTTGCACTAGAAGAGGCTGACCAGAACTGTTGTGGACTTTCCTTCTCTGGAGACTTTCAAAACCCACCTGGATGTGTTCCTGTGCATCCTGCCCTACGTGATCCTGCTTTGGCATAGGAGTTGGACTTGATTTCTGCAAATTCCTTCCAATCCTTAATGTTCTGTGATTATTTGTTTTACTTGCAGAATTGAATAAATTGAACTTAATAAACAATATATGTATGGAATTTGTTCTTCCATTTCTTGTAGAACTATACTTTCCAAGCAATATAACTAATATATTTTAACCCTTCTTTACTTCAAATTATGTTTTCAAATCTGTATGTTAGACTGACCAAGGAAAATGCCACTATTCATGATTTCCTTGAATTTCCTGGCTCTTTTGAAGTTTTGTCATGCTTCCATGAGAACTGCTAACTTTTTCTTAAGTCTAATTTTAGCCTATTGGTCTGTATGAAAAAAAAATGCATGGAACACAGCTATGTATATAGAAACAGAGTACATCATGTGTGAGATCCGTTGGGATTTTCATGGTTCTGAGAAGATTAAGAATTTAGAAGATATATAAAATGCATGTGCTAAAGAGGGAAAATTGTTCCAGCAGTCATAACAAAATTATTATTTCTCCTGATATTTGTAAAGTCAGTCACTCACAGCCTAGTCTATCCTCTAGAATGTCCATATAAAAAGAATAGTTTATTACATGCAGCACTGAGTAGGGTTCCTCAGTGCAGGAGACAGTCAGTGGGTGTTTTGCATAAAAATGTTGGACCTTACGTGGTTTAACCTTTCTGATACAGGTAGTTATTACATTTCTTATGCCTTCTATAATATATAGTATTCTCTTAGGACAGTTAATAAAACGATTAATTGAAAGAGCTATCTTTCAGGTTTTTTTATCTAAAAAAATACTGTTTAATGTTTTTTGTAATGCATGGTAACAAAATTTGATCCTTTCTGAAAATGCAGGTATCTTAAAAATATATTGAAATAAGCAAAGTTAAGTGTTTTTCTACAAAGCCTTATTTTGATTATTTTTTTCTGGAAATCTGAAATCCTGATTTAGCTTGAGCAATCATGTTCTAGCTATTGAGTCTTGCATAGTGAAACACTTTATACTGCAAAAAACCATTTTAGTTTAGATTCTATTAAATTTATATGTGGAAAACACAAATTAATATTTAGAGCTATAGAAATTACTGCTGAAATTCACATGTTAATGCCTGTTGGCTTCTCTATGCTCCTAGCAGTTGTAACCTTGATCTATTGACACATGCTGTAATGAGACATTCAAGAAAAGAGAAAACTGCTGCAGCTCTGCATGACTCATTTGCACCAGCCAAACACATTCATTAATAATCCATCACAGACAACAAATCTGAAGCTGAGGTTCCTGTGGAGATTTGTGTTGCAACATTGTCAATAAAAACGCTAATGGCTGCAAACTTCCCTAATTTGGATTAAATCTTCCAAACACATTTATTTCTTAAAGAGTATGTGTTACTTATTATCTTAAATCCTCTATAATGAACTTTGAAAGAGAAAGGCTCAGATAGCAATTCTCCTCTGTCATTGATGGATCAGTTACAGCCTCATAAATTCATTTTGTAGACTAGAAGTGAAATAGAATCTTATTACTCTTGAACTACTGGGAGGGTTTTTCTTTTAAATTCATTAAGCAGTTTTGTAGAGTTCATGGTGAAGTTGTAGAGTGTGGTAGTTTTAGGCTGTACCTTGAAAACTTTCCACAGATCTTGAACAGAAAGTGATAGAATGTAAATAAATTGCCATTGGGTGTAAAAGGGAAAATGCTAAGTTCTAAACAATCCCATTGGTCAGATAACTAACATGGTTTGGTAAACTAACTTGCTCTCTTTACACTTTCTTTGCTCCAGCAGATATTAGCTCTGGCTTCTGCTGGCTTTGCTGACTTGGGCTGTATTGCTTTGTTGTGGCTAAGTATTAACAAATAGCACTCTCTGCTCTTCTCCTTTTTTCTCTTGTCCCATGCACAGGGGGAAGGGAAGGGAGCAGGGAGGGGAAAGCTATTAGTAGCCCCCTGGTTTTATCCAGTGGGATTCTTGTGTTGTTCATAAATTGTATATATATGTAAATAATGTATATTTTATACATATTCATGGAATTCCATATTTCTAGATTGTAGCTTTGATTGTAAATAAAGCTTCATTTCTTTTCCAACTGAGGTAGTCTGGCAATTTTAGGTTGGTGGTTAATTTCAACCCACCACACAGAGTCATAAGGGTGTGTTCTTACACAAATGTGCGTTAAACTATCACAACAATCAACAGCTTCAATAGCGCAGAACTTTATTTTCAGGTTCACTGGGGACAGCTGATTGATCACTTGAAGAACACAGTTCATTGTGTCTCTCCTTTCCTTTACACAAGAATCAGTTCTTTAATATTAGCCAGGTCTTCTTGCAGTAGGTATTGACAATCTCCCTCAAAATGCCTTATAATGTGTTATCTTTCATTTTTACTGTGCTGTGTTTTAAAACACCTGTCTAATCGGGGATATTTCAGTTGATTAATCTGAGATTTTTTCTTTAAACTGTTTACTAATCACAAAACAATTTCTCCTGTTACAAGTAGATATATAGGTGGTGCCTCTTGAAAACAGATTGTGATATTGGAATATGCCTTCCTTTTCAGCTCTGATTTTACTAAATTTCTGTTTTCATACCACCAAAGTTAATTTTTGAGAACATAAATGATCTATCTGACTCCTAGCAAATAGCTGAGTAGCTTATTACATAGTTTAGCTTCACCAAGGAGATGGTAAAAACAAACTGGTAATAAAATCTGCTGCCTGTTTTGAATGCATACCACATGACTTCAACATGACTCTCATTATGTTTTCTTTTCATAACAGGGGAGAAAAGTCTAAGAGACTTTTTCAGAAATACAGAATGAGAATAAATAGCAAGTTTACATTTTGAAAAGGTTGACAAAATTTCCTATAAGAAACCATTCTGAATATCTTTGTTATTACTCTGGTAACCTTTCCCCAGCCACACTTATACATATGTATACAGCTAGATTATGTAGCAGAAATAAAAAAATCTAATGAAAGTGCTCTAATTTTCACTTATTTTGAAAGCTAAGATTTTCCTAAATGTAGCTCAGTGAGGATTGGGATTTTTTTTTTGTTGTTGGTTGGTTTTATTTTGTTTTGTTTTATTTTCCTGTTTCCAGAGGCTTCAGAGGTTTGTGTTACATTTTTACACTTTTATAAAGGAATAATAATTTTTAAAAAAATCATTATAATAAATCTTGATGGGTTTATTTTAGGTCAAGATAACTGAGTCAAGGTTTCTCTCACAGTCACTTACACAAGTTCAGTTTTAATTACTACCTAATATTGCTTCCTTCTGATGCTAGAAGCATATTGGGTTAAGTGAAAAGGGTCCAAATATAGAGGTAAGACACTCAATTTATTTGGAACAAATGAAGTACTTTTCCTGCAAGCCTTTATAACATTTCCTTAAGAAATTCTTCACAATTGCATCTGGTTTTGCACTGATCTTTGCTGGACAGTTGCTGATCATTATTTGTTCCAGTGGCAAGTAATAAATTCTCCTTGATCATGAACTGTAATTTTTTTCCCAAGAATCAATGAACACTCAGAGAACTGGTACCACTTGCCATTTGCTCTGTACTCTGACTTACCATAGAAAGAAAAAAAAAAGAAAAAAAAAAGTGTCATCTTGAATGTAAGTGCTTCCTTTGTTAGATTGTCTGTTACAGTTATAATTTTGTGAATGGTTCAGTCAGGAATGCACGTAGTGCCTCAATCAGTTGAATACTCATAGGATAGTAGCACATTTCATTTCAGGTGTGATTCAGAATAAGATTTTGATTATTTATGTGAAATTAAACAAAATAAAATACAGAATGAAAAAAAAAATCTGTATTAGTAAAATCAATAGATGTAGGTAAGGAACTGCAGACCACTTATATGTTTTAGAGTAACTAGAGTGTTGCAGTGGTACCTCCCTGTGCTGATGTTTGGTTTTCTGTGCATTGAGATTCAGGGTCTAATCTGAACTTTGTCTTCCCTATGCAACTAGCATTGAGAATGCTTTTTTTTTTCTTCTTCTTTCTTTCTTTCTTCAGTCTAGCATTAATTTTCCTCAGCTTTTTTTTTTAAACTCAGTAAAACTGGTTTTCCTTTTAATCAAGAACCTTTGGAGCCACTCTGTTTACTTACTTTCATTTTAAAGGGTTTCTGTACTGTCAGCATGATGGAAAAGGTCATAGTGCAAGTGAAAAATCAAGGCCAGTGGGGTTTCTAGACATCTTGCTTGTATATTTCAAAGTAATTATAAATAAGAAGGGAAACACATTCTTGGCAGTGGTGTGGGGGGTTTTGTTTGTTTTGTTTGGTTTCATTTGTGGTTGTGTGGGGTTTTTTTGTTTTGTTTTGGCTTTTTTGTTTGGCTGGTTAGGGTGTTTTTGGTAGTTTGTTTAATATGGAATCTTTCCTATTTAATAAGAGTTCTAGAAATAGGCAATAAAAATGTATTTTGAAAAGTATTAAAACCACTTGCAGTATTTTCAAACTGAATGACATATTTTTTAAAGCACCTGAGCTTCAAGATGCAGCTTTCCACTTCACTCATGTGACACTAATTTCTGGCACAGTTTATGCAGTGAAAATGGGGGGAGTGGGGGGAGGGGCAGAAAGAGGGTCCTCTTTGTGGTTTATAAAAATAACCTCTTATGCTTATTCTGGAAACTTACTAGGATGTATTTGAAACACAATCAGGTCCCTATTTACAGTAGACATTCTTAAACATCAGACCTACAGAAATAGCAAACCAGATTCATGTGGTGTCACTTCAAATAGCAAAAGCATATGGGGAGATGCTGTTTGCAGCTGTGTTGTGTGGCTTTAGATCAGAGCTGCAAATAACCCCAGGCAAATGGCAAAAGCTTTTGTCAAAGTAAAGCAGCCCTCAGGACATCTTAAGGTCTGGGGTCAGAACCTATTACTTCTATTTGAAGAAGAAAAACCTCTCTCTGCAACAAATAATATGAACAAATTTTCTTCCTGTGGGCATAGTCTGGTTAGTGAGCAGTTGTCACTATGATGTATCCATGTTCATGATCAGTTTTATTTTTTTTAGCACAGACATTTGAAATAAAATAATATCTCAAAATAAATGTCTGCTCTTTAGAAACATTTACATCTCAGTGTTTAAGTTCTGTAACTACCTTGGTTTCTTGACTTCCGTCTGGTAGCAGGAGACTGTGATCATGGACAGAACTGTATGCAAATCATATTATCCCTCAATTAAGATACTGTATGGTCTCTAATCGTAAATGTTATGTCTGTCTTATTTTCAAGTCAAACTATATGAATGACCCTGTAATTCAAAGTGGCAGCCCCTACACATGAAGACTGCTATCTGCTCCTCTCTTGATGCGTTGTCATTCACTATCACAGCAAACCCAGTCCTGGTTTTTCCAAAAGCAATGGAAATATTTCTACCAATTACAAGGAGAAGAACCAAACCAAACATACAAGAACTGGATCTGTTCAAATAGAATGATAACATTTTGAACTCCTTCTTCACTTTCATATTGCTTTTGATAATACACATTATTTTCCCAGGAGAATAGCAATATATTGATCTCACTCATGTAGAAAGAACAAAAGTATTGCATTCTGTCAACTATTGGATTAATAGGATTGCAGTTAGTTTTTCTGTTTCCATTGGGACTTCAAATGACAGTTAAGTTGTCATGTTAAGTAAACCAGGTAACACAGTATTCATTACAGATTCAGTGATATGGGAGATCACATTAAGTAACCATCATTTGCTTTGACTCACTAGTTAAAAAGGGCCTTTATTTGTAATATAAATGTTCCTGCTTGGTCTAATTCTAATACAAGGTATTACTATCCAAGATTAAGGGAAAATATTTTCAAACAAACAAATAAAAATAAATAAACAAATAAACAAATAATGTTTAGAGAATCTTTAATGCTAATTCATTTCAAAATAGGCCCACAGCTGAAGAGGTGTTTATCCATTCAAAAACTAAGTACATATATCAGACATTAGATTATCTCTCTTTTCCATCTTTTTCCTACTCAGAATCCCTTAATACTTGCTGAAAGAAAAGTAAATTGCAGTGGTGAAATGCTGCAGTTGTATCTCTCACAAATTATAAGCAATTTTGAGAAATGCTTTTACTACTCCTGCAGAGATACTTGCAAGTGCAATAATACTAAGAAAATAAATGTAATTCTGTGGTTTTATTGATACATAAACTTGTCTAAGTATAGAAGATAAGTAATTACACCATTATGCTAGTCACCAGTATCAGAAGCCTTCTGAATTTTCTGTCAATTTCCTGGTTGTTAGTTACTCTTTTCTGCTGCTTCTCCTTTTGAGGATCCTGCTGAACATTCTGTTCCTCAACAGATATCCAAAGAATCAGCCACAATGTTTTTGGTTTTGGGCTTGTTGTTTTTTTCGGTTTGTTCCCGTCCGTCCCCCCCCCCCCCCTCCCCCAGCCCCCAGCATGAGCCATTTCATTCTCTTATCCAGGACAACAATTTTGAGGGCTGCTTCTCAGGTTATTTGAAGACTTTCCTGTGTTTATCTGTGATATTGAATACAACACATGGTGCTGGATTTCAGAACTGCAGGCTTCTTAAACTGGAGCCAGCTTACAGCAACCAGTACTGACCAAATACTTAATCACCATTATCATCATCATCATCATCAAGACTCTTCATAAAAATTATACCTACAAGCAATGGAAGGATCTAAAAGGGGTGTGGGGTAATTCTTGGTAATTCCTGGTTTTGTCTTGGAAGATGTAAGTTACTAAAAAGTTCTCAGATACTGACTGTTAACAGTCTCAACACTGACTTCAGATGAGGTAGAATAGAATAGACTAGAAGAGAATAGAATAGACCAGACCAGGCTGGAAGAGACCTTCAAGATCATTGCGTCCAACCCATCAACCAACCCAACCCACCTAAACAACTAAACCATGGCACCAAGCACCCCATCAAGTCTCCTCCTGAAAACCTCCAATGATGGTGACTCCACCACCTCCCCGGGCAGCCCATTCCAATGGGTAATCACTCTCTCTGTATAGAGCTTCTTCCTAACATCCAGCCTAAACCTCCCCTGGTGCAGCCTGAGACTGTGTCCTCTTGTTCTGGTACTGGTTGCCTGGGAGAAGAGACCAACATTCGCCTGTCTACAACCTCCCTTCAGATAGTTGTAGAGAGTAATAAGGTCACCCCTGAGTCTCCTCCTCTCCAGGCTAAGCAACCCCAACTCCCTCCGTCTCTCCTCATAGGGCTTGTGTTCCAAACCCTTCACCAACTTCGTTGCTCTTCTCTGGACTCATTTCAGCAAGTCAACATCCTTCCTAAACTGAGGGGCCCAGAACTGGACATAGTATTCGAGGTGTGTCCTAACCAGTGCAGTGTACAGAGGCAGAATGACCTCCCTGCTTCAGCTGGCCACACTGCTCCTAATGCAGACCAGGATGCCATTGGCCCTCTTGACTGCCTGGGCACACTGCAGGCTCATGTTCATCCTACCATCGACCAGTACCCCCAGGTCCCTCTCTGCCTGGCCGCTCTCCAGCCACTCTGACCCCAGCCTGTAGCACTGCATGGCGTTGTTGTGGCCAATGTGCAGAACCCGGCACTTGGATGGGTTAAATCTCATGCCATTGGATTCTGCCCACGTGTCCAGCCTGTCGAGGTCCCTCTGCAGAGCCTCTCTACCCTCCAGCAGATCAACTCCTGCCCCCAGCTTGGTGTCATCAGCAAACTTGCTGATGACTGACTCAACCCCCTCATCCAGATCATCAATAAAGATGTTAAAGAGCATGGGGCCCAGCACTGATCCTTGGGGCACACCACTAGTGACTGGCTGCCAGCTGGATGTGGCACCATTCACCACCACTCTCTGGGCTCGGCCCTCCAGCCAGTTCCTAACCCAACACAGTGTGCTCCCATCTAAGCCATGGGCTGACAGCTTGGCCAGGAGTTTGCTGTGGGGGACGGTGTCAAAGGCCTTGCTGAGGTCCAGGTGGACTACATCCACAGGCCTCCCCACATCCACCAGGCGGGTCACCTGATCATAGAAGGAGATCAGGTTGGTCAGGCAGGACCTGCCCTTCCTAAATCCATACTGGCTGGGCCTGATCCTTTGGCCATCCTGTAAGTGCTGTGTGATTGCACTCAAGATGACCTGTTCCATAATCTTGCCTGGCACTGGGGTCAGGCTGACAGGCCTATAATTCCCTGGCTCTTCCATCTGGCCCTTCTTGTGGATGAGCACCACATTGACCAGCTTCCAGTCTTCTGGGACCTCTCCAGTGAGCCAGGACTGTTGAAAAATGATGGAGAGTGGCTTGGCCAGCTCATCTAGTCTCATATTTTATGATTGCAGTTGATAAGACAAAGAAAGCAGTTCCACAGAGCTAAGGAGAAGCACCCCAATATTGTATAATTATAGAATCGTATAATTACAATAGCTCTAGTAGTTGTAAAGGATATTAAAGGAGATGATGAGGCCTCTTCTGAAAGCAGCTAATGCAAGCATATAATGTCCAGACATCAGCTTTCAGATAGAATAGAATAGAATAGAATAGAATAGAATAGAATAGAATAGAATAGAATAGAATAGGAGTAGAATACCCCAAACCCCCTGTTCTTTGACGTTTATAAAGGTATTTCCATATTAAGTTCCTTTATTATTAACTTCTGTAATGAGTGTAATGATTTCATGCATCACATCTGTGTTACAGATCAGCATTTCTCCATCTTTGTTGTATTTTTGTAAGCAAAGTGAAGACTGGGCTGTGACTGTTGAGGCTGTGCCTTTAAGAAAGGGACAGTGCTGGCTGAATGTTTTGTAAATATATTGTATTCTAAATGAATTTCATTGGTAGATAGGTGGGAGTACAATCTGAAGTTTCAGGGCAGCTGGAACTTTCGGCAGTTCAATTCCTCTTCGCTCACCCCTTCCAGCTGTCTGCTTCTGGGCTTCTAGCCAAAATAATAGTTAAGCATTAATAAGCATTAATCCTGCCTGCACTAGGCCTCTGCCTCATTAACTCCCCTTTTCTCTTTCTAACCCTCTTTGGGGGAAAAAAGAAGGTAGGGGGGTGAAGGGGGTACAGGGGGAAACCCCCTCTTCCAGGGGTCTTGTTCCTGTTTTTGTTTCTTTGCTGTATATTTCTGTATACATATTGTAAATTTTGTATATTTGTGTACATAAATTTCCCTGCGTCCCAAATTGCTTTTGTAAATATATCATTCCCTTCTGCTTCACCGGCTGAGTTAGTTGTGACTATTCCTTCTTAGTGGGGGAGGGAAAGCTGGGCCTTCTCTCTCAACCCACCACACAAGCCTATCATGGATGGTCAGTCCCTGCTAATATTTTGCAATAGTTTGCACAACAAAATTTGACTGTGATATGAGGGCAGCCATTCATACAACCCCAAGGCCTGAAGTTTGGCTAAATTCTGAAACATCAATACAGTTATTTAAACTAAATGAAATAGTTTTTGTTGCTCAGTAAATGCTAATAGTTTCCTTAGTATTTTTTCTATCATGCTTACATCAACAATTCTGATTCCTTACTATAACCCTCAAAGAGACAACCTTTGTCACAGATGTTATTTTCAAAAAACCATCCTGTATATGTACTACTTCTGGTCTGTGAGAGTTCAGCAGGTTACAAGTCTGTACCTCTAGCCTGTTGAAATAAATTTAAATGATTAAAGGAAAACTACAGTAAAAATAAGCCAGAGATACTGTTTGGTTGGTTTTTAATACAAAATTTGGAGTAAAATCATTTACACTGCTCTGGAAATCTGGAGCTGAATTCAAACTCTCTAGCTGAAGCCACTTTATTTTTAAAAACGGTGAATTTCTTGTGCAGCATGATGATACAGCAATACTTTCTATTCCCAAGTTTCATTTGAATGTGTAACCATATCCATTAGCATATCCCTTATGGCAGTACTGATAACAAGCAGTATAAACCTGATAAATTATAACATCAGATTCCTTGTGCTCACACTTTTTGGAAGCAATTTAGATCCAGAGATCTACAAGTAGTTTGTTTAACTAATACTTGTCTTCATATCAAAACTGTTAAATGTAGGACCTATTTTGAGAGCTTTGCATTTTATTAGAAAAACACACAGATCTTGTTCCCCTTTTTAATGCACTCCCCACACCTGTAGACTACAAAATTCTTCAGTTGACAATGAATAGCCAGTAAAAACTAATTGATGCCATCTTGTGGTATGTAAGGAAAATACAAAACCACTCCTTGTTCTTTGTCAGATTCTGTGCACTAAATATTTCCTTTTTCTCCTCTTATCTTTTCTGTGCTTCTCCTTGCATGCTATTTTACAACAGTTTGAAGTTTACCTCAGCTCTAACTAACTGCCCTAACTGCCACCATGAACTGATAAGAAATATTTCTAGAATGTGACAAAATTCTACCTTTCTTATGCAATTCACTGGCATCCCAAACTGGCTGTAAAAATTCCACTCTGATGTTTTTCATTGTCCATAATTTTAGTGATGTTCTCATAATGAGATAACTAGTAAATAACAAATAGCAGAATACCTTTAAGGAGTGTCTGGAAGCTTACAAAACTCAGAAATGCCATGAATACCACTAGGAATTCCTACTAAGTTGACTGTTCTCATCTCTGCTAAACACAGTCTTTTGCCCCTCAGAAAGAAGTCTCCCTTGTAGTTTTTATACCTTAGCTGTTTCTGCCTTCTAGATGATGCTTAGCATGATCTAGAGGGAGAGTTGAGTAATATAGTCATATGTTTAGCATATACTCCTTTTGGCTGATACTGAGGGCTGTGAACTTTAATATGAAAATTGCAGTTAGTCTTTGCTCAGGCACTATAGCCTTTGAAATCTATTCTGAAGATGCACACATTGTTTTAGCCTGGCTTAATTTTAGCTGACTCCCTCCTTCAACTGGCAGGCCAGCTTTATGGATTTTCATTTTCAGATATAACATAAAGATCTCTTAGAATCATAAAGGCTGGAAAAGACCTCTAAGATCATTATGCCCAATTGGCAACCCAACACCATGTCCTTAAGTACCATGTCTACACATTTTATGAACACCTCAAGAGATGGTATCTCCTCAACTTGCCTGGGCAACCTATTCCAATGCTTGACCACTCCTTGAGTAAAAAGTTGTTTTCCTTAATATCTAAACCTAATAATATCTAATCTAAACCTAATAATATCTAATCTACACTTCCTCTGATGCAACGTGAATTCATTTTCTCTTGTCTTATTGCTAGATAATTGGGAGAAGAGATCTAGTCCCACCTCACTACAACCTCCTTTCAAGTAGATGTAGAAAGCAAAAATTTCCCCCAAACCTTCTTTTGTCTGGACTAAACAATCCTGTTTCTCTCACCTGCTCCTCATAAGACCGGTTCTCTAGACGCTTTACCATCTTTGTTGCCCTTATCTGGACCCACACCAGCAACTCAATGTCCTACTTGTAGTGAGGGCACTAATACTGAACACAGTACTTTAGGTGTGGCCTCACCAGTGCTGAAAAGAGGGAGAAAATCACTTTCCTACAGATCAAGACTGAGACTCAAGATTATGCTGGATCCAAGCGTGATAAAATCTCCCAGTGTTTCTCTCTCCCTAACCCCTCTCTTTTCTCTTTTCTTCTGTTTTCGTGTTTTATATTTTTTTTTCTTGACAGACATCACCTAGTTTGCTCTAAAGTAGTTGATAAAGAAATAACTCTTATGCCAACGTGCCTTTATCCACAATGTTTGTTGACAGCTGTTAGAAAGAAAACAATAAATGGTTCTGTATTTCTCCTCTGGGTCACCATCTTCACTCTGCAACTGTTTTAGTCCCTGATGAGCAGGGATAGTCCTCATTCTCCACTGAATGGGACAAGGCATTTGACTTTTGTATTGTTCCTCAAAGTCATTGTCACAACTCTTACCTCTGTTGCAGACAGCCTGTTTTGGGGATTACAAAGACTCACCTCCCTCACTAGCTACCAAGTAGGATGAGACAGCTGAACAGCCATTTTTTTTACCCAGCAAAGAGTACACCTGTCAAAATCATGACCCACCAGCTTCTCTCAGAGAATGCTGTGGGAGACAGGTTTTACTGAAGTCCAGGTAGATAACATCCACAGCCTTTCACTCATCCACCGGGTGGTTCACCTGGGTCACAGAAATAGATATGGTTGGTCAAGCAGGACCTGCCTTTCATGAACCTATGTGGCTGGGACTGATTCCATGGTTGTCTGGCACACACCTTATGAACACACTCAAGATGAATTGTTCCACAATCTTCCCTGGTACCAAAGTTAGACTGATAGGCCTGTAGTTTGCTGGATCCTCCTTCTGTTCTTCGTCGTAGATGACTGTCACATTGGCAAACCTTCAATCATCTGGGACGTCCCCTGTTAACCAGATGTGTGACCGTTTGAGGCTGTGCCTTTAAGAAAGGGACAGTGCTGGGACACTCTGGCTGAATATTTTGTAAATATTGATATTCTAAATTAATTTCATTGGTAGATTGGTAGAATGCAGCTTTAAGTTTTAGTGCAGTTAGAATCTTGGTCAGTGTGTGTGGGTGTTCCTCTTCACTCTCCCTTTCCAGCCTGTCTGCTTCTGGGCATCTAGCCAGAAGGACCGCAGATAACAGATAAGCATTAATCCTGCACTAATATTGAAGGCCTACTAAAATTCTTCTGTCTTATAACTACCATTTTCTCTCTTTAACCCTCTTTGGGGAAAAAGGGAGGTAGGGGGAGAGAAGGGGGTACAGGGGGGAACTCCCCTCTGTCTGGGGGTTTTGTTCCTGTATCTTTCTTTGCTGTATATTTCTGTATATATATAGTAAATACTGTATATATTGTGTGTACATACCCTGCATTTCCATATTGCTTGTAAAATACAGCATTCCCTTAGCTTTTCCGGCTGAGTTAGCTGTGGGGGGTTGTGGGGGACTGTGATGTATCTGTGAACCCTCGGAAGAGCTCCGGTGAGAAAACATTTCTGTGCTCCCATGAGAATCTGGAAACTCCCTGGACAGAATGAGTGGGAAGGAGAAACCGCAAGATAAGATGCGAGGCCACCTGGACTAGCTTAACAAGTAACTATGACAATGCTATCGCTGACCCATGAGAATCCCCTATACAGCGACAGGGGGGTTTTTTTATTCCTTCTTAGTGGGGGAGGGAAAGCTGGGCCTTCTCTCTCAACCCACCACAAGATGATAGATGATGAAGAATGGCTTGGCAAGCTCCTCTGCCAGGACCCTCAAAACTCTCAGGTGGAGCCCATCTGACTCCATAAACTTGTGAGTGCCCAGATGACATAGTAGGTTGCTAACTGCTTCCTCTTGTAAAGACCTTTTTTCATTATCTCTTACAATAGTGACCAGACTGAGTTCTAGCTGGACTTCTGCCTTTCTAATATTTTGTCTGTACTTTTCTTGAGCTGTCTGAACCATCTTCCAAAGACCATCAACTCCTTTCTTTCCCTGACCCTCAGCAAAAGCTCTTAGTTCAGCCAGGTCTGTTATCTTCCCCACCAGTTTGTCTTACAGCATATGGGGACAACCTGCTCCTCTGAGTTTCACAGAATGAGAGTGTTAGGGGTTGGAAGGGATCTCCAGAGATCAAGTCCAGCCATCCTGCCAAAGCAGGCCCCACAGGGACACATCTCACACAGGTGAGTTTTGAAAGTCTCCAGAGAAGGAGACTAATTCCACAATCTGTCTGGGAAGCCTGACTTTGGAAGAGTTCTTTCCTATAAGCATTTGACCTTATCACAATTGTTGAGCTCTATACAATTGAAACACTCCTGAATAAGCAGTCACTCTACCAACTCTCCTCCCTTGCCTGTCCCTTCTGAAGAGCTCACAGCCATCTATTGCAGCACTCCAGTCATAACATGTTTCTGTGATGGAGAATATGTCATAGGTATCCTGCTGCACAATGTTTTCTAGCTCTTTCTGTTTGTTGCCCATGCTGTGTGCACTGGCAGATGCACTTGAGATGCCCTATTGATATCACCCCCAACACTGGCAAGCCACCTCTAGGCTCATCTCTGTTGAGGTTGTTTTTATGCCCTTTCCCATTTGAATCTGGTTTAAAGGCCTCTTGATGCCAAATGATGAGCAAGAATTCTTTGTCTTTGAGATAGCTGGACAGCATCTGTTACAAGCAGGCGCAGTGATGTATTAGCTTCCCCATGATCAAAAAAACCCCAAATTTGACCAGTGACACCAGTCTTTGAATCATGTGTTTGTTTTCCTGTTTCTCTCAGTATTCTTCCCTGCTACTGAAGGGATTGAGGAACATACTACCTGTGCTCCTGGATCTTTCAACTAATCACTCTAGTGTGCTGAAGTCACTTTCGATCACTTTTGGACTTCTCTCTGCCACCTGCTCACTGCCAAACTGCATAACCAGTAACAGATAATAGTAAGAGAGCTGTACAAGACTAGGGAGTTTCCTAGTAATGATTCTAAGTCAGGCCCCAGGGAAGCAGCAGAATTCCCTGTGGGATGGGGCTGGTTGGCAAATTTGGCCCTTTGTTCCCTTTAGAAGGGAATCACCTTTGGCAATTACAATACCTGGGGCTGACTGACTCACCCTAGGCAGCTCCCTGGATAGACCTTCATCAACATCCTCATTTTCCTAGCCTTAAGTTTTACAGCCTGTTGCCTAAGGGCAACTGGGAAGGTGAGAGAGGCTGGGAGGGAATTTGCCTGACTCTCTTAGCAGGAGTTTCCATCTCCCATCCCCACCCCATCTCTTAGATCCCCTCCAGGCAGACCTGGTTCAAACAGGGTAAGGGATCTTCTGCTTCTTGTGGAGCCTCTGTCTCTTCCCCTTGCTTCAGAAACGGTAGGGTGCGGCTCTACTCTTTCACACTCCCGCATACCACTTAACTTCCTCTTTCAGTTCTGCCACCAGGCTGCACAGATCTTTGCACAGGTCACGCCACACAGAGATGTTTTCTCCCTGCAGCCAGAGACTTGGACAGCTTGTGTGTGAACTCCAAATAGGCCATCACATTCCTTAAGATGAGTGGAAACCATAGCTAGGTCCTGTTCTAGGAGGGTGATGACCAGTAGTTGAGTTGTATGCCCTGCATGCCCTGCCTGCACGAGCTGCCAAGCCAACTGTTCACAGTATCACAGTATAACTAAGGTTGGAAGAGACCCCAAGGATCATCAAGTCCAACCTGTCCCAACAGACCTCACGACTAGACCATGGCACCAAGTGCCACGTCCAATCTCCCCTTGAACACCTCCAGGGATGGCGATCCACCACCTCCCTGGGCAGCCCATTCCAATGACAAATGACTCGCTCAGTGAAGAACTTTTTCCTCACCTCGAGTCTAAACCTCCCCTGGCACAGCTTGAGACTGTGTCCCCTTGTTCTGGTGCTGATTGCCTGGGAGAAGAGACCAACCCCTTCCTGTCTACAACCACCTTTCAGGTAGTTGTAGAGGGCAATGAGGTCACCCCTGATCCTTCTCTTCTCCAGGCTAAACAATCCCAGCTCCCTCAGCCTCTCCTCACAGGGCTTGTGCTCAAGGCCTCTCCCCAGCCTTGTTGCCCTTCACTGGACATGTTCAAGTGTCTCGATGTCCTTCCTAAACTGAGGGGCCCAGAACTGGACACAGGACTCAAGGTGTGGCCTAACCAACGCAGAGTACAGGGGCACAATGACCTCCCTGCTCCTGCTGGCCACACTATTCCTAATACAGGCCAGGATGCCATTGGGCCTCTTGGCCACCTGGGCACACTGCTGGCTCATGTTGAGGTGGGTGTGAATCAGCACCCCCAGGTCCCTCTCTGTTTGGCAGCTCTCCAGCCACTCTAACCCCAGCCTGTAGCTCTGCATGGGGTTGCCGTGGCCAAAGTGCAGCACGCAGCACTTGGACTTGTTAAATGCCATCCCATTGGACTCTGCCCATCTGTCCAGTTGGTCGAGGTCCCTCTGCAGAGCCCTTCAACCCTCTAACTGACTAACATCTGTTCCCAACTTGGTGTCATCTGCAAACTTGCTGATGACTGACTCAACCCCCTCATCCATATCATCAATGAAGATGTTAAAGAGGATGGGGCCCAGCACTGATCCCTGGGGGATGCCACTGGTGACTGGCCACCAGCTGGATGTGGCACCATTCACCACCACTCTCTGGGCTCGGCCCTCCAGCCAGTTCCTAACCCAGCACAGAGTGTTGCTGTCCAAACCACAAGCTGACAGCTTAGCCAGCAGTTTACTGTGGGGGACGGTGTCAAAGGCCTTGCTGAAGTCCAGGTAGACTACATCCACAGGCCTCCCCACGTCCACCAGACGGGTCACCTGATCATAGAAGGAGATCAGGTTGGAGAGGCAGGACCTGCCCTTCCTAAATCCATGTTGGCTGGACCTGAGCCCTTGGCCATCCTTCAGGTGCGCAGTTATTGCCCCCAGGATAATCTGCTCCATCACTTTCCCTGGCACTGAGGTCAGGCTGACTGGCCTGTAGTTTCTGGGTTCCTCCATCCGTCCCTTCTTGTGGGGACCACATTGACCAGTTTCCAGTCATCTGGGACCTCTCCAGTGAGCCAGGACTGGAGGAAAATGATGGAGAGCAGCTTGGCCAGCTCATCTGCCAGCTCTCTCAGCACCCTAGGATGGATCCCATCCGGTCCCATGGACTTATGGGTGTCCAAGTGGCTCAGCAGGTCCTGAACTAATTCCTCATGGATTTCTGGGGCATTACACTGCTCCCCGACCCCATCACCCAGCTCAGGAGGCCATTCGTCCTGGACTCCTACCTTGCTGTTAAACATCGAGGCAAAGAAGGTGTTCAGGACCTCAGCCTTTTCCTCTTCTTCAGTCACAGTGTTCCCCTCCAGGTCCAGTAAGGAGTGGAGGTTCTTCTTGCCCTTCTTTTTAGCATTGATATATTTGTAAAAATGCTTTTTATTGTCTTTCACAGGGGTGTTCAGCTTCAGTTCCAACTGGGCCTTTGCCTCTCTAATTTTATTCCTACATAATCTAACCACTTCCTTGAACATACCTCGAGAAGCCTTCCCCTCCTTCCAAAGGTGATACAGCCTCTTTTTTCCCCCTTAAATCCTCCAGGAGCTGCTTGCTCATCCAGGCCGGTCGCCTTCCCTGCTGGCTCATCTTTCGGCACATGGGAACTGCCAGTTCCTGTGCCTTCAAGAGCTCCTGTTTGAAGTAGGTCCAGCCCTCCTGGACCCCTCGGTGCATGCGGGTTGGTACCCAGGGAACTTTGCAAATAAGTTTCTTAAAGAGGCTGAAGTTTGCCCTCTGGAAGTCCAAGGTGAAGGTTCTGTTGGTGCTCCTCCCTATCTCCCTGCATATTGAAAACGTCACTATCTCATGGTCACTGCACCCTAGGCAGCCTCCCACCATCACATCTCCCACCAGCCCTTCCCGACAGGAGAACAGCAGGTCAAGCAGGGCCTGCCCCCTGGTAGGCTCGCTTAACAGCTGCGTCAGGAAGCTGTCCTCTGTTCGCTCCAGGAATCTTCTGGAATGCCTTCTCTCTGCTGAATTAAGTTCCCAGCAGATATCTGGCAGGTTGAAGTCACCCACAAGGGCAAGATCTGATGATCTTGAAACAGCCTCCAGTTGTTTATAGAATAATTCATCAGCCTCCTCATCCTGGTTGGCTGGTCTATAACAGACTCCAACCAGGATGTCAGATTTGTTGGGCTGCCCTCTAATTTTAACCCACAGGCTCTCAATTCCCTCATCTTCCACCTCAAGTTCTGTGGCAGAAAGTGTCTCCCTAATATACAAAGCCACCCCTCCTCCTCTTCTCCTTCGCCTATCCCTCCTAAAGAGCCTGTAACCCCCCAGTGCAGCACTCCAATAGTGTGTGTTGTCCCACCAAGTTTCTGAGATGGTGACTATATCATAGTCACTCTGGTGGACCAGGACCTCCAGCTCCTCTGGCTTATTGGCCATGCTGCATGCATTGTTGTACATGCACTTCAGCTGGGCTCCCGACCTCTCAATTAACCCTACCTTGTGCCCTACTCTTACCTCTGCAGAGGGACCAATATCTTCACCTTCAGACCTAGTTTAAAGCCCTCCTAATGAGCCCTGCCAACTCTAGTGCTAGGACTCTCTTACACCAGAGCTTTCTGCAGCACCAAGTCCAGGTCTCCAGTCCTGGTCACAGCACTCCCGGTCGCTGCGCTCCCTGGGGACAGCTCTGGTACGAGAGCGTGTTGGCAAATGTCACTCTTGTTCCCGCCCACGGTGAGTCAGAGCTGCGGCACATCGGGAGCTCATCTTCCCACACTCGAAGGTGGGAGATGGGGAATAGTCTCCCTGCGCTTTTGCCTTCGTACTTTTGCCACTTTAGAAAGGTTTTTCTGGCACAATCCTCCACTCTGTAACCTTCTGACTCGGTAACTTCACTGAAGCGGATTTTTAACTGCATCAGTCTTGTCCCCGCCCAACGCTGAATCAGAGCGGCCGCTCGTCAGGAGCAACCCGACGTATGGGTTTCTGATCAATACCTGCAGGTGGCGCTGCTCTCTTTCGAAACATATCTAAAAGGCAGAAAGACCTCTGAATTGTAACACCCTCTCCTTTTCTTTCCTTACGTGCTCCTCTCATTTTATTGCTCTTACCAGGGATAATAGCCCCCTTTCCATGTCTGAATACCTGATTTTGTTATTATTGAAGCAGTGGGAATTGAATTAAAATTGTCATTCTTGGTTCTGCTTGCCACATATTACAGTGGGAATCGTGTTCGCTAAATCCCCATTCTGTCCAGACAGGATCAAATGGGACTCAGCTGCCACAATAGGCTTAGTTCTTCTGTCAGCATCTCCTATGCATTTGTATGTTGTTCAGTCCAGTCCCATGACCTCCCTTTCCTGTGTAAATTATACAAAGGATGAGTGACAATTTAAAGAACAGGAATGTGTTTGTACCAGTAGCTCAGAGTTCTCAAGACTTGCCATAATTCTTTTGCATTAGAGAGGTATTGTCCTTGTTCTGTCTGCTTTGGTATATATATGGAGGCAGCTCCTTTAATTCACCAGACTCCCAGGAGTTTAAGTTCCTGTGCAGGCTGCTGGCATTTAGATTGGAGGAACATCAAATCCTAGTTCTGTTAATTTCTCTTGGATATGTTCCATGGCAGACTCAGCCTCCTGCTGGTTTTCTCCTCATATCAGTATATCATATACATACATACATATATATATATATATATACATATATATATATATATACTCGAAGTAGCATAGGAATTTCTGCTAACACCTTTTCTAAGGAATTATGTGCAATGGTAGGAGAAAGTTTGCATACTTGAAGCAGCAGGTTAAACACATATGGCTTTCCAGGTGAAGACAAGTTGTGTGTTGTCTTTTTCCTGGAGAGGAATCATGAAAACCATATCCATCACATCCAGGGTTGCCATGCAGGGATAGGAGGCTTCTTGTATTTGTATCATTAATTCAGCAATACTAGGTACTGCAACACTTACAGTAGCAAGTGTTAGCATTTAACTATCTGCAATGACACTAAGCCACCACTGTTCACTACATTTTTTCCACTGGCCAGATTAGTTCATTGTGTGGAGAGTGCACCCATGTGAAGCTTGTTGTATTGTGTGGGAGAGTGTACCCACATGAAACACTTCTTTTTTCTACATCTGCTACAACTCCATCACTGCTAAAGTGTGTAGGCAAAGAGTACTGTTTAGCTTTTGTGATTTTTGAGGGGGGCATGGGTACTGGGGTTTGAAACAAGTGTATATATTTAACTGTGTTACTGTTAGCCCACATTGCTTCCAAGTCTATCTTTAATGTGCCATCCTTTGCCATGAAAATCTAGGCAGGCCCATCTGGGAGTTTCCATTCTTTAAAATAGAGTAAATAAAGTCCTAAGATGTTAATGCTGGCCACACCAACTAGTACCTCAGCACAGGTTAACCTTTTTCCCCCCCAAACATATAATAGAACTTTTCCAGTGGGGCACTTGTTCACCAGTCACCACCATCTCTCTTATATTTCACTTCACAATGATGAGGTTTTATACTCATATTCTTGGTAGTCTGTAACTGATTCATTACTTGCTATCTGCCTTTTTTTTTGGCAGCATTATTTTTTCTGTCCAGTAGTTGTACAAATGCTTGCAAAGCAGCAGTGGGCATGCCATGTACTATCTACTGTAATATCCCCATTGCTAGGGCTTTGTGCCAAAGATATTTCAGTCTGCCAAATTTTGCTTCAGAAACTGACTTGGGCTTAAGGGCCTCATCCTAACAAATTCAACACATAAGTTTCATCACTCTCTCTGCAGCCTGTTCACTCCAGCTCATGTGATGTCCATAACCCACTATCTCCCACACAAATTCACTCTAGGTTTTTACATGTAGTAGCTGATATGGTCTTGGCCCTTAGCTACACATATCTTAAGGCTGTTCAGGAGGCCAGGGAAGAAGCACCTCATGTTACAGTCCAAAATACAAGCCCCATCATCCTTTGCTCTGGCTAGCCTTTTCCTTTTACAACAGGCAGGATGTCAGCAAGGTATTGAATAACCATTAGCTGGCTCAGCTGGCTGCCTTGATTGCTGTGGCTGCAGCCCCTCCCTTTACCAGCTTCTGGGCCCTGCTCACTGCAGCATGGCTCTGTTTACTGCAGCGTGGTTCCGCCCCACACCAACTCAGCGGCAGCAGCCTTGGCTCCTCCTCATGACACCATCCAGCTGAACCCACAACATGCAAAGATGCTACAAGATACAAGAAAGTGGTAGTTATAGTAACAAGAGGATCTTGCTTTTCCTGTGGATCTGTACTGCTGTCCCAATAAATGACCTGTGCAGCTAATGAGTCCTTACAACAGTTGTGTTCAGTTGTTATAAAAACTCCAAAACCCTAACGGCCTCCTGCTTCCTCATCACTTACTAGGATTCAGTTTCTGCACCCCCATAATTCACCATGCATGTATTGTCTCTGACTTCTCTGGATGCCTGGAATACTTTTCCTGTAACTTTACTAAGTCAGCAAGAGACCATGGAACAGAGCACACCATAACATGAGCAATACCATCCCCCATTTAGGACTTTGGTTTTAATAAATCCTTGTATAACTGGGGGTTCAGATCAGAATCTTCCACAAGAACATCCCTGTCATCATTGTCCCAGATATTTCCATCCCACATCTCTGGATTCACACAGGGAATTTATTTGCATATTTATTTAACTGGTATTTATCTGTAATTTGCTTTCTTGCTTTTCAGCTGAGGACACTACCATTTTAAGCTCCTTGCATTCCCTATTGCACTTCTATTTTCCCACAGCTCTCCCTTTAAAAGTCAGGAATACTTCCAGTTTCTCCTCAGAGACCAATGCTGTTTCTAATTTCTTCTGACTTTCTCTCCCTAAAGCCAGCAACATTTTGTTTTCAGGGTGGCATACTCTCTATTTGCAATTTGCTCAGGGAGATGTCACCGTCTAATTTCTTTCTGTGCATGCCATGTGAAAGTTCCCAATACTGTAATAACAACTCATTTGCCTTTATCTCTTTTGATCTTTCACTCACTCCTACATTGTACTGTGCATTCTACTACCACTTAACCTCATCTTTCCAAAATGTTATTGCCTATTCTACTCCCTTTATGGGTGATGCACACTTGTATTCTTGCAGCAGTTTATCCATGGTAATCCTGCCCATTATACCAATTTTAGCGTCAGTTTATCACTATGATCTCAACATTGGCCTGTCTTAGAGACACAGGAATTACCTGACAAAATTAACACTTGCCTCTTTTCCAGTGCCACAGTAAGGCTTCTACTGACACAAGTTCAGAAAGTTAGAATAATTAAAAGTCTTAACTTATTGAAGCAACAGATAAAATATATTTGGTATTGAGGGTGACAAATGTACTAGCTGTGAGTGATTATCTTCAGTTAGTAAGTCCTGGGTAACATCCAACAAAATCAGAGAAAAAAATCTTTGCCATAGTGCTGATATACAATAGAAATGCTAGCAAAAGTTAAGCTGTATATTTCAATGCGCAGTTCTTACTAAAAAGGTGTCTCTGTTCTAGGTGGAGGAAAAGTGGCACAACCCATTGACCCTCCTCATCTCTGCTAAAGTTGCAGTCTTTTCCCCCTCAGAAAGTTGTTCCCCTTGTGGTATTTTATACCTTAACCCCAGCTGTTTCTGCACTCTTGGTAATGCATAGCATTATCTGGGTGGAGAGCTGAGTAACATAGTCATGTATGCTCAGCTCATCATCATACTGACAGGTTTCCACTTTAATATTAAAATTGAATTTAGTTAGGCAAAGATCTTAGCTCGGGAACTATAGCCTTCAAGATCTGTTTTTTAAGTTGTGTGCATTTGGGTTTTGTTTAACCTTGCTACATTTTTTTTAGCCAAAAGAGAGCAAGCTTATTTTCATAAGACTCCCTCCTTCAGCCATTTGGCAGGCCAGTACACCAGGTGAGGTCTCACCAGAGCAGAACAGAACAGAAGGGCAGAATCACCTCTCATACTGCTGGCCATGCTTCTTTTAATACAGCCCAGAATACTATTTGCCACATGTCCTTTTCTTTAGGGCTGCTTTCAATCTCATCATCCCCCAGTCGGTACTGACCTTGCACTTTGTCTTTTTGATCCACGTGAGATTCTCCTCAGCCCACCTCCCCAGCCTGTCCAGGTTTGTCTGGATGGCATCCCATCCTTCAGTCTTATCAACCACCCTGATAGCTGTCAGAGGAACAGCACAGCAAGGCATCTGCAGTCCAGAAGGTTCCTAGAATGCATTTTTATTTTCCACCTTGAAACAGTAGAGGAGATGATGAGGAAATACGTTATGCTGGACCTTCTTCTCAAAAATGAGGAAGGGCTGGTGGGCAACATAAGCTTAATGGCAACTTTAGCTGCAGTGACCATAAAATTGTTGAATTCATGATTCTTAGGGCAACAAGAAGGATGCATAGCAAGCTCTCGAGCCTGGACTTCAGGAGAGCAGACTTTGAACTCCTCAAAAACCTGCTTGGTAGGGTATTGTGAGATAAAGCCTTGGAGGGGAGGGGGACCCAAGAAAGCTGGTTAGTATTCAAGGATCATCTCCTCCAAACTCTGAAGCAATGCATCCTGACAAAGAGGAAGGTGGAAAAGAATGCCAGGAGGCCCTCATGGATAAAGAGGGAGCTCCTGGACACCTGGTTTCAAAAAGAAAGCCTACAGAGAATGGAAACAGGGGCAGGTAACCTCATAAGAATATAAAGTTGTCCAAGCAGCCAGAGATCATGATAGGAAAGCTAAGACCCAGACAGAATTAACTTTGGCTAGGAACATCAAGGGTATTAAGAAAAGATTTTATAAGTTCATCATTGGCAAAAACAAGAGCAGAAAAGATGTGGGACCTCTCTGGAAAGAAATAGGGGACCTGATCACACAGGATATGGCTAAGTGTGAGGTACTCAACAACTTTTTTTACCCAGACTTCAATAGTGAGGGTTCTAACCCACTCAATTTAAGAAGGACATTGAGACACTTGAACATGTCCAGAGAAGGGCAATGAGGCTGGTGAGAGGTCTCAAGCACAAGCCTTGTGAGGAGAGGCTGAGGGAGCTGAGGTTGTTTAGCCTGGAGAAGAGGAGGCTCAGAGGAAACCTTATTGCTCTCTACAACTACTTGAAAGGAGGTTGTAGCCACGCGGGGGTTAGTATCTTCTCCTAGACAACCAGCACCAGAACAAGAGGACAGTCTCAAGCTGCACCAGGGGAAGTTTAGGCTCAAGGTGAGGAGAAAGTTCTTCATAGAAATAGTTATTTGCCATTGGAATGTGCTGCCCAGGGCGGTGGTGGAGCCACCATCCCTCGAGGTGTTCAAGAGGGGATTGGACATGGCACTTGGTGCCATGGTTTTAGTCATGAGGTGTTGGGTGATAGGTTGGACTTGATCTCTGAGATCTTTTCCAACCTTATTGATTCTATGATTCTATCCAAGTTGCAGAAGGCAAGGACAGAGACTGGGAGAATGAAGATCCACCCACTGTAAGAGAAGACCAGATCTGAGACCATCTAGTGAACCCGCGGCTGCTCCAGTTCATGCAATCTGAGGAGATCCATTTGTGGGTCCAGAGGGAATTAGTTAGTTCTATCTGCAGACGGAGGTGCAAAGCTACTTTCCATCATATGTGAAAAGTCATGGTAGTCTGGTGAAGTTCCCGCTGACTGGAAAAGGGGAAACATAGCTCCCATTTTCAAAAAGTGAGATAAGGACAATCCAGGGAACTACAGGCCGGTCAGTATCACCTTGGTGCCTGGCAAGATAATGGAGCAAATCCTTCTGAAGACATTTCTGGACCACATAGAAAACAAGGAGGTGACTGGTGGCAACCAAGGGTAAATCCTGCCTAACACATTTAGTGACTTTTTATGATGCAGTCACTGCATTGAAAGGTGAGGGAAGAGCAACTGGCATCAATTTCCTGGACTTGTGCAATGTTCAGCACCATCCAACATGACATCCTGGTCTCTGAATTGGAAGGACATGGTTTTGATGTATGGACCACCTGGTACATAAGGATTTGACTAGATGGCCACTCTAGAATTGCAATCAATGTCCAAAGGGAGACCAGGGATTTGGACCAGTGCTGTTTAACATGATTAACAGCACATGGTAATATGGACAATGGATTTAAGTGCACTTTCAGCAAGTTTGCCAATGACACCATCCTGTGTGGTGTGGTCAGCATGCTGGAGGGAAGGGATGCTATCCAGAAGGACCTTGACAGGATGGCAATATGATGAAGTTCAGCAAGGCCAAGTGCAACATTCTGCCCTTGGATTGGGGCAATCCCAAGCACAAATACAGGCTGGGTGACAAATGGATGCAGATGAGCCCTGTAGAGAGGAACTTAGATGTACTGTTTGATGAGGCACTTACATGAGCTGTCAGTGCCAACTGTATCTTGGGCTGCATCAAAAGATGCATGACCAGCAAGTCAAGAGAGAGGATTCTGTCCCTCTGCTCTGCTCTGGTGAGATCCCACCTGAAGTACTGCATCCAGCTCTGGAAGACAGGAATCTGTTGGAGAGGGACAGAGGAGGGCCACAAAGGTGATCAGAGGTCTGGAGCACCTCTCCTCTGAAAACAAGCTGAGGAAGTTGAGTCTGTTCAGACTACTGAAGAGAAGGCTCTGGGGAAAACTTAGAGTGGCCTTCCAGTACCTGAGGGCAGCCTACAGAAAAGCTAGAGGGACTTTTTATAAAGGCACATGATGATAGGACAAATGGCAATGGATTTAAAATAGAGCAGGGTATATTTAGACTGGACATTAGGAAGAGGTTCTTTATTATGTGCATGATGAGACACTGCAGCAAGCTGTGTGTGGCAGTCAACATGCTGGAGGAAAGGAATCCCATTGGCAGAGAACTTGATAGGCTTGAGAAGTGGGCCAGTGCCCACATAATTACAGGATCACAGGATGTTAGGGGTTAGAAGGGACCACTGGGCATCTTCGAGTCCAACCTGCCTGCCAGAGCAGGACCATAGAATCTAGTGCAGGTCACACAGGAATGTATCCAGACAGGTCTTGAAAATCTCCAGTGAAGAAGACTCCACAGCCTTTCTGGGGAGCCTGTCCCAGTGCTCTGTGACGTTTACAGTAAAGAAGTTCTTCCTCATGTTGAGGTGGAACTTCCCATTCTGTAGTTTACATCTGTTGCACCTTGTGCTATCACAGGGAGGGGCAGAAGTGAGCAGAGGCTGTCCTTTTCTGACACCCAGCCCTGATATATTTATATCCATTTATTAGATCCCCTCTCAGTCTTCTCTCCAGACTAAAAAGCCCCAGGTCTCTCAGCCTTTTCTCATAAGGCACATGCTCCAGTCCCTCAATCATCCTTGTAGCCCTCCGTTGGACTCTCTCAAATAGATCTCTGTCCCTCTTGAATGGGGGGAGCCCCAAACTGGGTGCAGTATTCCAGGTGGGGCCTCACCAAGGCAGAGCAGAATGGGAGGAGAGCCATGCTGACTGCTCCTGATATTCTTCTCTTCCAAGTGCCTAAAGATGACCTCCAGAATGAGCTGCTCCATCATTTTCCCAGGGATGGAGGGAGTCTATAGTTTCTGGAACCTCCTTCTTGCCCTTTTAGAAGCCTGGAGTGACATTGGCTTTTCTCCAGTCCTCAGGCACCTCTTCTGTTTGCCACAATTTTGCAAAAATTATGGAGAGCAACAACATCAGCCAGTTCTCTCAACACACTTGGGTGCATTTCATCAGGGCCCATGGAATTTTGAATATTCAATTTGTGTAACTGATCTTTAACCCAGCCTTCATTGACTAGTGAAGAGACCTCCCTTCTTCATCCAGGGTCTGGAGTTCACAGTAGCTGGTCTTAGGAATAAAGACTGAAGCAAAGAAGGTATTTAGCAACTCTGCCTTCTCTGAATCCTCAGTTATCAGGGCTGCCTCCTCATTCAGCAGTAGGCCCACACTTTCCCTATTCTTCCTTTTCCTATTAATATATTTGAAGAAGGCCTTCTTGCTCTCTTTTACTTCCTTTGCCAGTTTTAGTCCTAAGAGGGCTTTGGCCCTCCTTGTTGCCTTCCTTCATGCCCTGACAATTTCTCTATAGTTCTCCCAAGTGACAATGAATTTTTCCCAGGTGACAATAATGAAGTTCTATAAAACGAAAAACAAGGTTCTACACCTGGGTCAGGGCAATCCCAAGCACAAATACTGTCTGGGCAGAGAATGAATAAAGAATTATCCTGGTGAGAAGGATTTGGAAGTGCTGTTTGATGAAAAGCAAAATGTGTACTTGGAGCCCAGAAAGCCAACCTTATCCTGGGCTGCATCAAAAGGAATGTTGCTAGCTGGCTGAGAGAGGTGATTCCTCCCCTTTACTATACTGTCGTAAGACATCACCTGAGTACTATTTCCATCTCTGAAACTCCCAACATAAGAACATGTAACTGTCAGAGTAGGTCCAGAAGAGTGCCACAAAGATGATTAGAAGTCTGGAGCACCTCTTGTGTGAAGACAGGTTGAGAGTCAGGGTTGTTCAGTCTGAAGAAGAGAGGGTCTGGTGAAACCTTACAGCAACCTTCCAGTATTTGAAGGAGGCCTTCAGGAAAGCTGGACAGGAACTTTTTGCAAAGGCATGTAGTGATAGGATACAGGCTAATGGCTTCAAACTGTGAGAAGCTAGGTTTACATAAGACATCAGGAAGAAATTTTTCACCATGAGGGTGATGAAGCACTAGAACAGATTGCCCAGAAAAATTGTGGAGTTTCAAACCCTGGAATTGTTCAAAGCCAGGTTGGATGTGCCCTTGTGCAAACTGGTCTATAAGGAAGCCATGGCAGGAATTAGATGACTTTAGTGTCTCTTTCAACCCGAACCATTAATACGATTTTGTGGATCTATGACTGGGATTGTCTTACAATCTTCATTACAAAATTTACTCATGTCCTACTTTTCTTAGGTTGGAAGCAATATATCCAATATATCTACCAAGAATATAAATTTTATATATATATATAATGTATGGGTTTTTTTCCCCATTTTGCAGCAGCTGGGTTCCCAGAAGAACAGCTAAGAATGCAAATGTGACTTCATTATTAATTTAGTAATTCTTTCAAAACAGTGTGATAGATATTTGAGGATGCACTAAGCAACACTCTTTTTTAGAAGAATAGTGAAACATGTTCTAATTTTAATTTGCTTGAAGTATAAGGACACAAAGAAGAGGGACTGGACTATAATAGAGACCAGAACAAATAAACAGAAAGAAAAAAATGAAAGCAGACCTCCAGCTAGATGGGGAAGAGAAGAACAATCAAGTAGAGCTATTCACATAAACATGACAGACTAACTGACAGGCCAAGAAATTATATTGTCAGCAATGTTTCCTAAGGACTACAGTCAAGGGGCTCATGAATGTGAGAAAGATAGGAGATAAATTAACAACTCTTTCCTCACAATTTTGGGTGAAAGTGAGAATGACAGCGTAACTTGGTATGGGAGCAGAGAGGATTTTAGAAAAAAGATGGGAAATACACTTTTGTCCATGATATGTGGACATACAGGATGAGGTGTTAGAAAGATAAAATGAAATGCAGGAATATAATTTCAAATTCTGGAGTGAAATTCTGTTTTAAAGTGCAATCAGTTTAGCCATTCTTTTAGCCAGTTTAGCCATCTAACCATCTTTTAGAATTGTACCCCAAAATTAGATTGTCTTACAGTCCACTAAATGGATTCAGACATGACGGTGGGAGGCTGTCTAGGGTGCAGTGATCTTGAGATAGTGAAGTTTTCAATATGCAGGGAGATAGGGAGCAGCACTAACAGAACCCTCACTGTGGACTTCTGGAGGACAAACTTCAGCTTGAAGCATATTCAGAAACATATTCAGAAAGTTCCCTGGGTAGCAGCCCTCAAGAACCAAGGGGTCCAGGATGGTTGGACCTACTTCAAACAGGAGCTCTTGAAGACACAGGAACTGGCAGTTCCCATGTGCCAAAAGATGAGCCGGCGGGGAAGGCAACCGGCCTGGATGAGCAAGCAGCTCCTGGAGGAATTAAGGGAAAAAAAGAGTCTGTATCACCTTTGGAAGGAAGGCAGGCTTCTCCTGATATGTTTAAGGATGTTGTTAGATTATGTAGGGGAAAAATTAGAGGGGCAAAAGCCCAGTTAAAACTTAAGCTGGCCAGTTCTTTGAAAGATAATATAAAGTATTTTTATAAATACATTAATGCTAAAAGAGGGGCAAGAAGAACCGCCACTCCTTATTGGACCTGGAGGGGAACATTGTAACTAAAGATGAGGAAAAGGCTGAGGTTCTAAATACCTTCTTTGCCTCCATTTTTAACAGTAAGGCAGGAGGACTTCAGGACGAGTGGTCTCCTGAGGTGGGTGATGGGGTCGGAGAGCAGTGTAGTCCCCCTGAAATCCATGAAGAATTAGTTTGGGACATGCTGATCCACTTGGACACTCACAAGTCCATGGGACCGGATGGGATCCATCCTAGGGTGCTAAGAGAGCTGGCAGATGAGCTGGCCAAGCCACTCTCCATCATTTTCCACCAGTCCTGGCTCATTGGAGAGGTCCCAGATGACTGGAAACTGGCCAATGTGATGCCCATCCACAAGAAGGGTCAGATGGAGGAACCTGGAAACTACAGGCCAGTCAGCCTGACCTCAGTGCCAGGGAAAATTATGTAACAGGTCATCTTGGGGGCAATCACTGTGCACCTGATGGATGGATCAGGTCCAGCCAACATGGATTTAGGAAGGGCAGGTCCTGCCTCTCCAACCTGATCTCCTCTATGATCAGGTGACCCGCCTGGTGGATGTGGAAAAGGCTGTTGATGTAGTCTATCTGGACTTCAGCAAGGCTTTTGACACCCTCCCCCACGGCAAAGTGCTGTGTAAGCTGTCAGCTTGTGGCGTGGACAGCAACACTCTGTGCTGGGTTAGGAACTGGCTGGAGGGCCGAGCCCAGAGAGTGGTGGTGAATGGTGCCACATCCAGCTGGCGGCCAGTCACTAGTGGTGTCCCCCAGGGATCAGTTCTGGGCCCCATCCTGTTCAATATCTTTATTGATGATCTGGATGAGGGGATTGAGACAGTCATCAGTAAATTTGCAGATGACACCAAGTTGGAGCAGATGTTGATCTGTTAGAGGGCAGAAGGGCTCTGCAGAGGGACCTCGACCAACTGGACAGATGGGCAGAGTCAACATGATGGCATTCAACAAGTCCAGGTGCTGGGTGCTGCACTTTGGCCACAACAACCACATGCAGCACTGCAGGCTGCGGTCAGAGTGGCTGGAGAGCAGTCAAAGAGAAAGGGATCTGGGGGTGCTGATTGATAGCTGCCTAAACATGAGCCAGCAGTGTGCTCAGGTGGCCAAGAAGGCCAATGGCATCCTGGTCTACATAAAGAATAGTTTGTCCAGCCGAGGCAGGGAAGTCATTGTGCCCCTGTACTCAGCACTGGTTAGGCCACACCTTGAGTACTGTGTCCTGTTCTGGGCCCCTCAATTTAGGAAGGACATTGAGACTCTTGAATGTTACCTGAGAAGGGCAGCGAGGCTGGTGAGAGGCCTCGAGCACAAGCCCTATGAGGAGAGGCTGAGGGAGCTGGGATTGTTTAGCCTGGAGAAGAGGAGGCTCAGGGGAGGTTGTAGCCAGGAGGGGGTTGGTCTCTTTTCCCGGGCATCAGCACCAGAACAAGGGGACACAGTCTCAAGCTGCACCAGGGGAAGTTTATGCTCAAGGTGCAGAGAAAGTTCTTCACAGAGAGAATTGTTAGCCACTGGAATGTGCTGCCCAGGGAAGTGCTAGAGTCACCGTCCCTGGAGGTGTTCAAGAGGGGATTGGATGTGCTGGGCAGATGGGCAGAGTCCAATGGCATGAGATTTAACACATCCAAGTGCCGGGTTCTGCACATTGGCCACAGCAACCCCATGCAGAGCTACAGGCTGGGGTCAGAGTGGCTGGAGAGCAGTCAGGCTGAGAGGGACCTGGGGGTGCTAGTCGACGGTAGACTGAACATGAGCCTGCAGTGTGCCCAGGCAGCTAAGAGGGCCAATGGCATCCTGGCCTGCATCAGGAACAGTGTGGCCAGCAGGAGCAGGGAGGTCATTCTGCCCCTGTACACTGCACTGGTTAGGCCGCACCTTGAGTACTGTGTCCAGTTCTGGGCCCCTCAGTTTAGGAAGGATGTTGACTTGCTGGAACGAGTCCAGAGAAGAGCAACAAAATTCGTGAGGGGTTTGGAACATAAGCCCTACGAGGAGAGGCTGAGGGAGCTGGGGTTGCTTAGCCTGGAGAAGAGGAGACTCAGGGGAGACCTTATTACTCTCTACAACTACCTGAAGGGAGGTTGTAGACAGTCGGATGTTGGTCTCTTCTCCCAGGCAAGCAGTACCAGAACAAGAGGACACAGTCTCAGGCTGCGCCAGGGGAGGTTCAGGCTGGATGTTAGAAAAAAGTTCTATACAGAAAGAGTGATTGCACATTGGAATGGGCTGCCTGGGGAGGTGGTGGAGTCGCCATCACTGGAGGTTTTTAGGAGAAGACTTGACAGGGTGCTTGGTGCCGTGGGTTAGTTGCTTGGGCGGTGTTGGATTGGTTGATGGGTTGGACGCGATGATCTTGAAGGTCTCTTCCAACCTGGTTTATTCTATGTATTCTATGTATTCTACTTGGTATCATGTTTTATTAGTCATGAGGTGTTGGGTGACAGGTTGGACTTGATGATCTTTGAGGTCTTTTCCAACCTTATTGATTCTATGATTCTATAATGTTCTACGTTTTGTCCCATTATTAATTCCTGAAAACAGAAAATAGAGAGGCCCACATACAAACCTGGATTCAACTCCAGTTCACTAGGGGAGTTGATGCTTCCACAAACCAGTAAAAATCCAAGACAGGCACAATAAAGGTGGAGTTGACACAGCACTTGGATTTCTATTTTCTCATAACAGGGGCCTTCAAAAAGCTTGAAGTGATCATAAATGGCTTCCATTGAATATAGCTATGTACTATTACTTATGTATACCAACTGCTAGTGTCCTGAATGCACTCACAGCCCTGACTGCCCCTGCTTGGCCTCCCAGGGGCTCCACTCACCTGTCCACAGCACAAGAGCCCATCTCAGTCTCATGGGGTCGTAAGCCCCTGCCCCAGTGATGCCACAGCAGGGTCCTTCTCCAGATCCCACAGCCCTGCCCAACTACAGGCCATGCCAGGCTAGGCCCCACTGCAGCCATCCCCACCCTCAGGGTGGTCCCCAATGCCCAGGGTTGGGGCTGCCCATGGTGACCCTTTCCTCCGACTAGTGTGATAGGCTGGGCTGTAGCTGCCAGCTCCTGCCTGTTATTATCCTCAAGTCCTAAGTCATGGGAACACTGACCTTCTTTAGAAGAACTAAAGAAGGAGGAAGAGTCTGCAAGTGAACCCAGAAAGGCATGTATTCTCATAACCACATTGCCTAGAGACTGAGGAGAAAATTACTTCTGCTCTCACTATAACACCTGTCCTTGGAACTTACAAACTGAACAGGAAATACCAAAGATGGTATTTCTATTAGCTAGATTCTGTTAAGTAAACATAAACCAGCATGTGTTGTGCTTTAGGGTCCAAGGAGGAGTTCTTTCTGAAAGCTACAACAAACACAGACTTCCAGATGTATTTCTTTAGAATCTTACCTTTGCTAATGATAAAGTCTTCCTAATTTACATAAAGCTTGCCTGTGTTTTTTTTTTAACTCTGAGTATTAGTAAATTAAATTCACTAACAAATGACTAGCATCCAGTCCAGCAACACCAATGCATTAAATATGGAAATACTACACCTATACTAAGTTTCCTCTGTCTTGATGATATGATCAGAGTGTCAGAAGATGCAAACAAAAATAGTGCATAGTACTTAATTTACCTGAGCTTTACTATGGCTTTCTCCCTTTAAATCTGTAGGTAGCTGTTTTAAATGTATACTAATATAATAACATATTTCTAAAAAAGTGTTCCAAGCAGTAGTATTATCTTTTTGTATTTACATTCTCCACTGCTGGCTGCTACCCAAGTAGCTCTTGTGAAATTACTCTGGGTAGGTGGGAATGAAACTACTCAGCCTTGGCTCCAGGTTCATGACAAACAAAACGCGAAGCGATTTCTGAGAATAGGCATGGAATGTTGAAACATGAAAAAATCACTTCCTCATGGCTAAAACATTTGGAAGAGTCAAGCCTGGTATAAAGGAAGAAATTAAGGTATATGCAGCACTCTTCATAGTTTAGGAAATTCAAGGATGCTGGCATGAATAACATTTAAAAGCACTCAAAGGTTTTTTAGACTGTGTGATGATGGGCTTTTGGATTTGGTGAAAAAAAAAAAACAGTTTTTACTCTAATAGCATTAGTATGTGTATTTTCTACAATGTTTTTACTGACTTTATTGCTTGTACATATTTAAAAAGAGAGTCCAATAAAAATACAATCAGTGTTTCTGTTAACATTAACAAGTGCTAACAAGATCCAGATCAAAACTTTGCTACAGCAAAAATCTGGAGAGTACAGATCTAATATACTGGCAGAGAGAGATGGAAGGCCTTGAAGAGTTAAGCCTCCAGGAAGGTGGGAACATCATGACATGTCTGATAATGATGGGAGGATTTGGAGCCCCCACAATAGTTGCCATCTCCAGCTGCTCTTTTGAAAGAAAGAACTGCAACCAGTCTGCACAGAGCTTTGGACTGATAAAGTAGCCAAGGGCAGTTTGCAGAATAACATTTCCTGTGCCTACACTTTGATCAGTTAACATAGGGAGCTTTCTATATTTTTTTTTTTCAGATACATAAAGATCATGCCAAACTCTAGAAGAAATGGGGTGTAGAGGCCATGAGAGAAATGGAAGAGGTATAAGGAAGTTTCCCAACAGCCTACCTCCCCAGCTGTCTGGTTGATACATCACTGATCTAAGCTTCAATTAGAAGGGCATGCAATAATAGCTAAAGAACTGGTCTGTGCTTTCCCACGCTTGCTAGTAAAAACACATCTTTTGAAATATTCATGAAATGCTCACAGAATGAGTGTGATAGATTTCTGGTAATGGTTAATGCCTGGGCAAACAAATAGGCTAGTTTAATATGTATAATAGATTGTAAAATAAACTGCAGCAGGGGTGATTCAAAGAGTCTCATAGTTTCTTCTCTTTGTTTCCAGTAGCAAATCAGAAAACTGTTCTCTTCTATAATCTTTCTAGAATTATCACTGGGATTGGATTCCTGATTTTTGCATCAGAATGAGATGTGTCACAGAAGCAGAGTTAGGTATAAGAATGAAATGTTGCCAGAAAGAGACTATGTTAGAAAATCATGGAAGAAAAATATTCTTTCTTGCAAATTAAATCCAGCATTACTTGCTGGAGTCATGAACATTGTTGCAATTTCTTGTCATTGTGCAGATGACTTAAAATATTTTCTGTTTTGTAGTTTACCCATATGTGACCCACCACACCCATATCTCAATTACATTATTCCAAAAAAAAAAAAAAAAAAAAAAAAAAAAAGTAAAATCTGAGAAAGAATAGACATTCTGCTATATCCAAACAACATCTGTTATGTGGATGAGAATACAATATGCAGTTCTTTCTTTACTTACATAACCACTAATATGTAATTTGCTCACATCCATTGTTTACCGGATTAGATGGTGTTGATGATCTTGAAGGTCTTTTCCAACCTGGTTAATTCTGTATTCTGTATTCCTCGTTACATTCCTTCCCTTTATTGAGGACTAAAGGTATGTTCTAATACCAGAAATTTTTGTGAGTTTTCTTAAGTTCCAATAGCAAACAACCAAACTCTGTCCTTCCTCAGTGACTTGGTACAGCAACATGCTCAAGCATCTCTTACTGCTCTCTCACTGGCAGGTGCTAGAGAACCTACTCTTGTTTAATATTGCTTTTCATAAAGTTGTGGTGAAGCTGTCTTTTCTAGAGACAGCGACAACTTGCCTGGTTTCCTTGCAGTGGTAGTGCAGTCACCTCTTGCCTCTGAAGTTAAAAAACAGCGCAGTCTTGGTGAGGTTTAGTGTTCATTGTGGATCATAATTTCAAATATCAAACACATTAATTAAGTTTCAAGGGACCCTTTAACATTAACATAAATTTCTTTATCACATGTCCAAAACAGCTTATTACAATCTGAATATACTAACATTTTCCCCAACTACTTAGTTCCTGGTATAGCAGCAATTCTCTGAATCTTTTGCCACTTTCTTCATTTTGTTGATTTGGTCCTGAAGTGGCATTGATAGGTTCAGGATGTGTATACTGCATCAATGACAATACTGTCCAATCCCCACCCTGTCACCTAAGTTTATGACTCGAGTGAATCCCCGCTGGTCTCCAAGGTCCTGGTTGCATTCTTGCCAGTGAAACACCATGGTAGTATAATTTCTCATTGTCCTGTAAGAAAACACAGAACCCAGGCTTCAGGGTTTGAAGTTGGAGATTATCCAACAAGCACTAATATGGTGTGTTTTCCCATATTTCCTTTCAGAGCATCCCAGGCCTTTGAGATTTGTGAGATTCGTGGGCACAATGCCAATACAGGGTAACTTAATGGTCCCCACATGTCCGTGGTGGGAAGCGGTTCCTTTTGTTGTCAGTCTCCAGTTCTCTAGACTTCAGTATGGCCTGCTTCCAACTGATTAGATACCCACTGGCATGTCAGTTCTGTGGCACCCTTTTAGGTTGCACAGGAATCAGTGTAAATAGCAGTGGTGCTGCTATTCTCTGCTTGTCAACAGGAGGGCACACAATTCCTCACCTGTGCACTACTTTTGCCTTCTGTAACTCTTTTCCCAGTACCAATTTCCAGTGCTGCTGCTTTATATTGCCAGCTGGATCCTACATGACAGACAGATGCATCTGTGAGCCACATTCCTTCTGTGTTTGAGTTTGGGTGCTATCACAATTGTGGAAGGTCTATAGGGTTGACTTAAAAAAACTTTGTCTGAGTTCACAGAAACTAGAGGCAGATCCTCCTTTAACTGACCAATTCCTTCTAGACAGGCATACCACTTTCACACTGTGGCCTTTTGAGCTACCCTCTCCTGAGGGGTTGATCCCTTACAGATTGAATTTAGCAGAGCTGAAGGGCCTCTAATAATACGAAGTACGTAACCTCTTTGCCTCGATTGCCAAGTGAGAGAAGTCCCTTTTCACACTCTGAATACCGTTGTTCTGTTTCCCCTAATTGTTAAATAACATTGCCTACCCAGCTTACCAACTGGCCAGACCAGTGAATTATACAGGGAGTGGGTGCTTCTTCAGGCTTCAATCACTATGTTATGTCTCTTTAAACTGGCTGGCAGGGAGAGTGAGTAATGCAAGTTCTTTAGACCAGGAGCAGTGCTCCCAACTCTCAGCTCCCAAAACTCCACAGGCAGCCACTGGGTTGTTGGGTTTTTTCTTTTTTTTTCTTTACCCCTTCAGTCATGCTTGCTGGGGACACAAAAAGGGTTCATCACACAGCCCTGTGAAGGGGGCAGTTGTCTGTATTTTTCCTGAGCTCCACGTTTTTCCCTCTACCAATTTCAACCCTGATTGCACATGGCGAGTGGACATTCTGTACAGCATTCCCAATGTTATTGCTTTTTGCCATAGGCAGTTCCCTCCCAGATCGTAGGTTTGAACAGGTTTGTCAGACCTTCCTGTGCTCAATGGTGCTGCTACCTGGATCAGCCCAGCCCATCTCACACCAGTAAGCAAGGATACTGTGTAATACCTTTTCCCATGTCATCATGTGCATGGGCAGATTCTGAAGGGGTTGTTGATCACAGTCTATGGCACTCTGAATCCTTTCTTTATGATTCTGGACATACACTTTTAAAGCATCCAGTAGCCCTTTAATGAGTGGTGTGAGGTGCATGGGGTACAGCTGTGCAGCCATCTGTATACCACGCTGCCCTCTCTCACACACCATGTAGATATAAGCAGCTTTTCACACTCCCCCCATTAGTTCAGACAATCCTTCCACCTGCATGCTAACAGGTTGTCCCCTTTTTTTGGGCTGCACACCCCCAGCCCAATAAGCTGCTTGGGATTACTGACTGGTTGCTCCCTGGCCCTTCACTCAGAAACACTCCAGGTCCCCCAAAACCTGCTACTTCATCACCACTAAGCAGTATCTCATTTGCCACACTTAAAGAGACTCTCCACAAATATTCTTTTTCAGTTTCATCCAGTATGCATGGAAAAATGTTCCGATCATTTAGCTCTGATCCCACACCATGGCATTGTATGGGCAGTGGTTCAGGATTTTCCACCAAGTGCACCTGTATGTATCTCTCCTTTAATAACAGGTCACACATTCTTCTTATCAAATTCCTCGGTTTCATCAGAAATATTTTCATTAGCATCTGCCTACATGTCTCCAACTGAATCCTTGGCATTTGTGTCCATGGTTATCTTCTGGATTTTGAGAGCAGGGGGAGATTCTTTTGTTTGTGCTACCAGATACTCAAGCAACATGCACATCTACTCATTTTCTCTTTTTAGCTCCCTCTCCAAATAATGTGCTTTAGACTCTAACACTTCAGAGTAATCCTGTGCTTGAACTAAGCCAGCACCTAGGATGGCACATATAGCCCCTTTATCTGTGCCACTCCAAAACCTTACAGGATTTTGCTGAAGTCTTTCCATGACCGCAACAGGGTCTGACCACTTCTCCTTTGTCCATTTAATATGTGGGGGAGAAGTTGCACAGTTGTGCGTCTTCAGTAATTCTTCTGTTGCCAGCCTGCCACCTATGCCAATAATGTTGCAGAGGCACCAACAAAACAGATGGCACCGCCCACCCAAAAATGTGGATTTATCGTAACCAGAATTGCTCAACACTCCTTCTGACACAATTAAATGACAGGTTTGGATGTCATTTGGGAATATACTACTACACAACTATTCCATAGGGATGAACACTTACAAAGGGGAAATCTCCCACTCAAGGGTATCCGGAATATACATTCAACAAAGAGGGATAAGGAGTCATTCAATCTGCAGAGTTATCTTTAGATGACATCCCATTCTAAAGGAAGAGGGTCCAACTGCCAGGCCACTAGCTACATGGAGACCAACTCAAAATGTCTGTAGCAGGACTGCATTTATACCATAAGTCAAGGGTGCACTGTGGTCATTTCGAATTAGTAGTAGGGCTGAGCCCACAAGAACCACCACCAAAGCAGGGTAAATACCTGGTCTCAGAGATACCAGTTAATGTCCGAGAGGTGCCAAGCTGATATTTATCATGTGTCTGTCCAGCTTTTGTGTTTGTCAAAGCAGTTGCTCCTGCCACAGAGAAGTGCACTGTTTCTCCTGCTGATCCTACCACCGAGATTTCTGTAGCACAGGAAAGCTCTTAACACACCGCTACAAGTTTAGCAGTGCAACTGCTTTGCAGCTGGCTCTAACACAGATACTGATCTAAGCCCTACTGAACCACAGTATAGATGAGAACTGATGTCTGAACTTTCAATATATGTTGAAGTCATGGGGTAATGACCACTGTTGTAAAATCGAGTGCATTATGCACCATTAGCCATAAGATGTTCTTAGCCTATTTAAAAGATAGAAATTAAACAATAGGTAACTGAAAGTTATTTTATACAATAAACTCCCTTCTCCTTTTTGTAAGACAAACTCACACATTCAATTTTGTAGTAGAAAACATTAACAGGAACAGAGAGAGAAAAAAAGATTCAAAAGTTGTTCTATGCAATATGCAAACAATTTTCTGAATACATTGTTGAGGAAAATGTTGCGGTCTAAATAAACTAAACTGGCTAATCAAGTGCTAGCTTGCAATTAGATGAAGACCAAAGAGTAGAGTGTACCAATGTCTGTGAATACAAAGCTTAAGAAAACAGTAGTGAAATTATTTCCAAATATGGATTAATCTTATCACATCAAATGTGAAAGGATAATAATAATCCCCTGCAAAATGTGTTTTTGTTTGTTTAGTTTTTTGTTTGGTTTGGATTTTTGAGTGTGTGTGTGGTTTTGGTTGTTCTTTTTTTTGGGTGGTGGGAAGGAGGTGGGGCTTTTTGATCTTTTTTTGTTGGTGTTTTGTTTTGGTTTCGTTTTAGCAGTCCAATTTAGAGCTCTCCTTGAAATTCCAAGCATGAGGAAGGGCAAGTGAAATTCCAGTTAACTTCTATTTTTGAGACCTCATGCAGACACTGAATGTATAAACATTCTAGAAGCAGAATGTTTGTTACATAAGTTCTTTTACTTTATGTAAGTCAAAATTTTATACCAGCTCATCTGTCTTAAATAGACACACATACAATGGTTCTATTATTTAAAACAAGAACTTAGAAAATTCTCCAGCTATTTTGGAAAGAGAGAAAATTGGCAGTTTAAGACATAGAATCATAGAATTATTAGGGTTGGAAGGGACCTCAAGGATTATCTAGTTTCAGCTCCCCTGCCACAGGCAGGGATGCTTCACACTAGATCAGGTTGCTCAGAGCCACATCCAGCCTGGCCTTAGAATCTGCCCCAACTCCCTCAGTCTGTCCTCATAGCAGAGCAGCTCCAGCCCTCTGATCATGCTTGAGGCCCTTCTCTGGACACTTTCCAGCACATTCAGATCTTTCCTGTAATGTGGGCTCCAGAACTGGATGCAGTACTCCAGGTGGGGTCTCACAAGAGTGGAGTTGAGGGGGAGAATCACCTCCCTTGACCTGGTGGCTACAGTTCTCTTGATGCAGCCCAGGATGTGATTGGCTTTCTGGGCTGCAAGTGCACACTGCTGGCTCATGTTGAGCTTCTCATCCACCAGTACCCCAAAGTCCCTGTCTTCAGGACTGCTCTCAATCCAGTTGCTGCCCAGCCTAAATAGGTGCTCGGGATTGCTCTGACTCAGATGCAGGATCTTGCACTTGGTCTTGTTGAACCTCATGATGCTGGCTTGGGCCCAACTCTCCAGCCTGTCAAGGTCCCTCTGGATGGATCCCTTCCCTCCAGCATGCCTGTACTGTCAGCAAGCCTGCTGAGGGTGCATTCAATGCCACTGTCCGTGTCACCAACAAAGATGTTGATCAAGACTGGTCCCAGTACTGATCTATGAAGGGACTCCACTTGTCACTAGCCTCCACTTTGACATGGACTCATTGACAGCCACCCTTTGGAGGTGGCCGTCAAGCCAATTCTTTATCCATTGAATGGTCCACCCATCAAACCCATACTTACCAGTTTGGAGACCAGGATGTCATGCAGGACAGTGTCAAAGGCTTTGCTCAGGTTCAGGTAAATGACATCAGTTGCTTGACCTTCATCTATTAATGTTGTGTCCTTGTCATAGAAGGCCACCAGTTTTGTCAGGCAGGATTTGCCATTGGTGAAGCTGTGCTGACTGTTGTTCTTTGTTGTTCTTCTGCCTCAGCAATGCCTCCAGGAGGCTCCATGATCTTACTGGGCACAGAGGTGAGACTGACTGGCCTATAGTTCCCTGGGTCATCCCTCTTTCACTTTTTGAAAATAGGGGTTATGGTTCCCCTTTTCCTGTCAGTGGGGAATTCCCTGGACTGCCAGGACTTTTGGAATAAGAACAGAGTTATACCACATTTTTAGAACAATCTTACTTCCCTGTTTCCACATAATGAACTTATTCCTTACATCATCTGTTACTAGAAGCACATAGGCATTTTATTATCGATATTATGGATATTGCCCCTTCACATCCTCTGAAATGGGATACTGTTTAGTATTCCCTAAGCACTTTTACCTACATTCATGGAATAATATTGCAGTAAATGGGAGTTCATATATACCCTCAAGACAGAAATATCTAGCTGAAAGGAAGCCCTGTTCAGGCACTGTATGTGGCATGTTTTGCAGAACTGCTACAAAACCCATGTAATCTTGACCCTTTGAATTCCAATGTCTTATTGACTGATCCATCCCTTACAACAAATTATCTAAACCTGAAATAATTGGTTCTTTTTTCATCTACTCATTAATTTCCAAGGGTAGAAAATGATCTACGGAACCTACTATATGAAAAATGAACAACTGTGGTAAGAGATTTGTCAGGTTCCTTCTAATGTGAAGTTTAGAGAAAATAGGTAAAATTTGACTAGAAGTAAAAGATAACAGCATATCGATGAAAACAGATGCTTTGAGTTTTCACACTGAGGTATATTTGTTAGACAGCATAACAAATTATGGGAATAGCTTAAGGAATTGTAGGATACTTTGAGATACCTTGAGCGAGTTCAGAACCTACAGAAGTGTACCCATCTGTAGATTTGCTTTGTTCATTTTCAAAGGAATGTATTCAAAAAGAAACAAAACCAGATCATCTTTGCTTATAAAGACAATCAAAGTTCTCATTTTGCATACAATACATAACCAGGACTTTGATGGAATTAAATAGAATTCAAGAACCAGATCTTTTCTTCACTGGAGGAAAAAAAAAAAGATCTAGGGCAAATAACAGAAAATTATGTGGAGAAAGTGCAGCAGTAAAGATAGAGGGCAGCAGCAGAGGAGCAAGATTTTATTCGCCGTGCCAAAGTAGGAGAAATAAAGTTGTGGAGAAATTTAATATCTGACATATAGAATTACAGAATACTCTGAGTTGAAAGGAACCTTTAACCGTCACCTAGTCCAACCACCCTGCAGTAAGCAGGGACATCTTCAACTATCCAAGGTTGCTCAAGAGTCCCATCCTAGCTGATCTTGAATGTTTCCAGAGATGAGGCTTCTACTACTTCTCAGGGCAACCTGCTTACAACCATTAGATGCTGCTCCATTGCAACAGACTCTGCTAACTTTTCCCATCTTTCTTATACAGTCCCTTTAAATACTGGAAGGCCATAACAATATCTCCCTGCAGCTTTTTTTTCTTCAGGCTGAACAACAGCAAATCCCTCAGTCTTACTTCACGGAAGTGCTCCAACTCTCTAATCATCTTTGTGGCCCTCCTCTGGATCCATTCTAACAGTTCCATGTCCTTTTTGCATTGGTGGGTCTAGAGCTAGATACAGTTCTCCAGAGGGGTCTCATAAGAGCATAGTAAATGGGTCCATCAGTCATCAGCAATGGAACACTTCACTGGGGAGCAGCTGTGGGCTTAAGAATGTCACTGCTAGCTGTGAGTGGGTCAGTGCCTAGAGGTGGAGGGTGAGAAAAGCCCAACTGCCAGAGAAGCTAGTGGTGACTCTCCAGCTCTTTTCCAAGCTACTTGAGTTTTGCTTTGCAGAAGGTTATGTCCATGTAGTTTCTCTCCTGCAAATGAATACTTGAAAATAGCTGCTTTTCTCTGAAAAGCTGTGTCACAAGGGAAAGAAAGAGAATACACAAGAATGCTGTTATAGCAAAGCAAATAATGACATTTCCAGTTTCAGTCTTACTTCACTTGTTTCTGAAACATTTTAGACTCTTGACAGGAGAAGGATTCTTCTGTACTCCCCACAAATTAACACCAGTGGTGAAGGCTAACTGATCCCTGGACTCCTTCTCAGTTGTTCTTGTGCAGATGAAATATATGCAAAACCCCTTTTTATTTCCTTGTACACACTTGGCAAATTCTCATGGTTGATGTCTGCAACTAAATTGACTTGTTCAATGACTAGAAGCTCCTGTTGGTTGAATCTTTCTCTGATGCATGAGGGGAATTATATTTGCAAATGTCCACGGTTTTGTGTGTGTGTGGTTGTTGTTGATTTTCTTTTTTTTTTTTTTAAGATGGATTTCCACACCCAAGTGGGTCACATGCCAACTGACTTACCTAAAGTGGGAATGTACCATCTTTGGTAAAATATCTCTTTCACTTTCCCCAGCACTTACAAAGAACATTTTTAATTTCTTGGTTTCTCCAAATAAACATTCATGAAGACTTTTTGGGTTTGTTTTGGTCTTCTTTTGTCCTTCTCAGAGTAAACATTGCTAGATAAAACTGATGTGCCGGTTTTGCTGCTGCTTCCCATATTCGACGACCTCGAACTCTTTACCTCCCCATGCTTCCCGTGTGCGGTTCTGCCTTGCACACTTCCACCAGTCACTAACTGAAAGTTTATAGCAGAGCTTGATCTGGACGCCTGAACCTGGAACAAAACACAACCCAGGCCTTTCCGCACCCCAGGCTCATCTGTCCGACGCTAACGTTAATCGCTGATATTAAGGCTATGTATTAAGGCTCCGGGTGCTAGGAAGACCTTCCCTGAGGGAGCGTGACGCGCCGCTGCAGATTTCCCCGGCCTGCAAGAGGGAGGAAAGCCACCTCGCCACCCCAGCCTCCGGCGTGGCTGGACGCCGCTTCACCGAGCCGCCGAGGAGTGGGGAGTGCGGTGGGGCAGCGAGGTACCCGAAACGGTCACTGCGTACTCCTAGACAGAAGGCCACGGGACGGGGCCACGGCACACAGCCTCGGGCGGGCCGGGGAGGGGAGGGGCGGCCGCGGTGCAGCGGAGCGGGGCGGGACGGGGAAGACCGCCTTCCTTAAAAGGTCGGAGGGAGGGAAGCAGAGCCGCCTGCCTTAGTTGCCCCGCCTTTATAGTACTTAGAGGCGTGTTGTCCTAGTTGCAGCTGGTGCCAGGTGGTGGTTTGGTAGCGCTATGGATAGTGGTGGTATCGAGAACCCGGTATTTGAGCCACCCAGCCCTGACACTGGCCGCCATCGCCAGGTTAGCCCAGCCGAGGCGGATGCCACCGTCATTGAGGAGGGGCCCTGCGGATGGGGCCGCTGCAACCCTAAGGCTCTGCAGCTCTGCAACAACCCAGAGGGCTATCTGGCTGCTTACAGCCTCCTGGCTATCTTCCAAGGTAAACCTGACCCTGCCACCCTTTCCAGAGCTGGTTGCTCTCCATTCCACTTTATTAGTAGGCCCCAACCCTTACAGATCTTCTGTTGCTCTGGACACATTTTGCTCCCCATCCTGGAGCTGTGTGGGAAGCCAGTTGGGGTAAGTGTGGTGTTTTGGGTGGTGTGTAGGAGCAGTCAGGGTTCCTCCAGCTGCCCAAGTAGGGTGCTGTTGCTGAAAATTATCTAGTGGCTTCAACTAGGGGAAGGAAGTACCCTAGTGCCCTCGATGGGGAAGTTGCTCATGCAATACTGTTCTCTGTACTTCACTCTGTGTCCCCTCCTTTTCTCATGTACATTTTGTCTACTGCTGAGTCCGTGGTCCCGTGAGCTCTATATTTTATGCTCTTTTCTGGGCTGCATGCCCATTGATCACAAGGTAATAATGTGCCAAACACACCCCATAAGTCAAAACATAGGAGCCAGGGAATACATGATACAAACCAATAGACAAAACTGTAGTGGCCTTGGACATACTTGGCAACCTACGTGCCAGTTAAAAAGGTACCTTGGTGTGGTTGTATGGGACTATGGGTAATTAAGATGACTTCAAACAAAGGTGGGTTTGTTGTGTGGATCCCAGTGCAGCTGTCTTCCTAACACTTAACTAATGGCTTAACTTAAGCTTGGGGGTGACTTGAAGTTTAGCTTGCCCATAATTTCAGCAGTTTACCTTAAGATACTGTCTGAATTTTTTTTTTTTTCTGTAAAAAAAGAAAACTGTTAGAACATTGATAAGCCTTCAGAAGTAGTAATAATGGTTGAGGAGGAAGAATTAGTATACCAAACGCACAGACTTGAGACTGGGAAATCTTAGACGTTTGGAGCTTTTGTATTAATGTTCACAACCCTTCAACTTTATTGGACTACCTAGAAAAGGAAACTATCTTTCCTGAAAAATTGTATTGCTCATAAAGAATAAGATTTATGTAGAGAGGTGGTGGGAGATGTGTGACAGGATTCATTGCTAAAACAGCAGGCAGTCTGTGCAAAGACATATGCATGGCTGCATTCCTGCCTGAAACCACACTGGGGTGGTCTGAGGAGGGCTGAGCAGAACATTCTGCTTAAGGCATAGGAGGATCTGACTGCCACTTGTGTTGCATGGAAAATCTTTAGAAGAAACAGTGCTCTCAATGCCTGTTGTTCTGAGGTCCTTCTAGTTCCAACCTGTTGAGAATGTTCTTTTCACACATCTGTTGTATTAGTAAAGAAGCGTCTAGACAACAGAGCCAGTAGTTCCTTGTTTATATTTGAAAAATCATGCTACAGCTGATAGGACCATGAGGTGGTTTTTGTTGTAGTTGTCTTGCTGTTATCTCAAAATTTCTCTAACATAGTAAAAAGGAGTGTAAAATCTTCTTAAATGGCAGATTTCAGTGGCAGCTGAATAGTAGATCTTTAGATGATGCATGCATATTTTTGTATCTTAGGAATATGGATAGGCACCAAAAATTCTCTGATTGTAGCACTTTCAAATTATACTACACTAGACAAAGTGTCTCCATTATTTCCAACTCTCCTAATTTACTACAGCAGTATTTCTTAAAAAACTGTTTTGCTGTGCTGATGATAATTTGCTCAGCTAAATAATAAATTTAGTATTATTTAGATTTCTTATTAGTACTGTGGATAAGTTCCCAGTCTTTAACATTCTTAAGAATGTTAAAAATTATTTGTAAGAATCTCTGTTCCTTTAGGATACTGTGGCTGTTGGTTATGCCACTTATGCGGGTCTCAGTCGTGTTACCTGTAGATGTGGGCCAGAACTCATAGAGGTATTTAGCTAGTTCAGATTTAGGGCCTTAATATAAGGAAACTTACAGTGCTTGTTTTGAGAGGCAATGCAAAGATGGCTTTTATAGACATTGTGGTGGTCTTAATGGTGTTACCTGGATTTTTCTGGCTAGATCATAGAAAGGAAATTGGACACTGAAGACTCAAGTTGCAGTTCTTTCCTGAGGAGCAGAGAAGGCATGAACCATTTTCAGATGAGAATTTTAGTGCTTCATGTGAAACTGCTAAAATATTCGGGGCTTGCAGCTTCAGAGTTTAGATAAAAGCACATAAAATAAACAGATTTTGAAGTAATGTCAGTTACTACTACCTGCTTTTGGTCTAATTATTTAATTTACCTTCTAAATTACAGAAATGATCTCTGAGGAAGACAAAATATATTTTTAAAACTTGATAATGGTAATCTAACTCTAGGCAAGTTTATTTCCTAGTGCACTGAAGAACAATGGACACACTTCTGATATATAAGTTGTATGAGTTACTAGACATTTTACACAGTAAGTGAACGTTGTATGTAGTTACCTGCACTAACCTGAATCTTATGCATAGGTTTTTGTATGTGTGTCTCTAACTGAAGGCATGTATTTGTTACGTTATGTTCTATTTGCTCTAGAAAGAAGTTACTGTTTTCATAATCACCTGGTTTGCTGTATTTCAGCTTTTCAGAAAATTCCAGGTGAAATTATACTCTTAATTTCTGGCTGTTTGTGTTTCAAGTACATGTGAAACCTGTATTTCCAGAATAGAAGAAACTACTTCAGTCGTGTAATCTTGTTCTGTGTAATACCTGCTTTCTGTATGACACTTACAGTTGCGTAAACCTGTGATTGAGTCTTGTAATAAAACAACTAGATATGCTGCAGTTCTTAGCTATAGTAACAAACAAGGTAGAAGCTTTTTCACTAGTCTAAGTACAAGAGGACTTGTTATTATTCATGTCAATGGTAAGTCTATTAACTGAAACCCAGAAGTGCTTGAGAATGCTCCAATCCAATCTGTCAGAAAACTTTAATACTAGTATATTAGACCTTGATAGGATTTGTTACTGGAAGGGCTTTTTTATTAACCACATATCTGCAAACCACTGCTTTAAAGCCATCATACTTTAAAACAGCTGTACAGCTGCGGTTTTTTTCTTTTTTTGGTATGAATTAAGAATACCTAAGAGAAAATGAAGTTGTTTTATGATTAACCTGGATTTTGTGGATCAGTTCACATTGTAACTAAACCTCTAACTGTAACAGATTAGGAAGTTTTGGATGGGAATAGTTAAACTTATTTCTTATTTCTTTCAGTATTGAGAGATCTGTGTGAGAAGGACATGGATCTAATGGAATGGGTCCAGAGGAGAGCCATGAAAATGATCATGGGGCTGGAGCACTCTGCTGTGAGGACTGGCTGAGTGAGCTGGGGTGGTTCAGCCTGGAGAAGAGAAGGTTCTGGGAAGACTTAATTGCAGCCTTCCAGTACCTGAAGGGAGCCTTCAGGAAGGCTGGAGAGGGACTGTTTATGAAGGCCTGTAGTGACAGGGTGATGGGCAATGGTTTGAATGGTTTGAAATTAGAGTAGATTCAGATTGGACGTTAGGAAGAAGTTCCTCACCACGAGAGTGGTGAGACACTGGAAGAGTTTGCCCAGGGAGGTGGTTGAAGCCCCATCCCTGGAGATGCTAAAGGTGAGACTTGACAGGGCTCTAGGCGATCTGATCTAGTTGAAGATGCCCCTGCTTACTGCAGAGAGGGTTGCACTAGGTGACCTTTGGAGGTAAAATTTGTTTTTTAGACCAAGCTAATATCAGCCAGGTTCCATCTTTCCTGGCAAAGCTTTAGTAATTAATCACCAGTTGATGACATGCATCACATGTGTATTTTTACAGATGAAATCTATTTATCTGGCAAGGTTAGCATGTAAATTAAAGGTAATGGCTTAAAGGATAGGTAAAAGACAATGTCTTCTGTAATCAACTTGAGATGTAGTAGACCTACTAAATGCAAATGTTTTAAGGCTTTAATAAGTGCCTGAGGTGCTGGCAAGTGGGAAGAGCTTGTTTGTTTGTTCTTCATGCTATCATTCTTTGGTCAGTGCTCCTTAAAAAGAAAAGAAAGAATCTGCCCAATATATAAATAATGGCAGTGACTGAGCACCAGAATAATTGTGTTAATCCCATATGAATTTAAGTGTGGTCATATCATTGTTTAGGCCCAAGCAACCATAAAGCACCCTGTAGCTTCAGGTCGGATGGGAATGAGAACTGGGAGAAAAAAGGCAAAATGCACAAAGCTGAACCCAGGACAGGTGGTCAGACTGGCAGGTGAAACTGACATCTTTAATAAGGCAGCTGTAGTAGGGTGTTAGATAGTTGAGACTGTCAAGAACTGCCTTCTTACAGAAAGCTGAAGTGTTTAATTACGATAAGAATTGTACCAATATGAAAACAGCTTATTGATCACATATTTAGGTAAAATTTTAAAAAATATGTAGAGAACATTCTAGGCAGGTAAGTCTGAAGTTCAGCCTGTGTAGTGGAATTTCTGGATGGTGCTATGCTTGTTGAAAATTAACTTAAATCCACTGCTGTCCCCAGTTGTCTGTTCTGTTCCTGGAATGATAGTAAAGAATTTTATTTGAATTTTAGAAAGAGGAAGATTAGCTATAAGGCCTGTGTTGTGAGAGATGCTCATCAGTCATCTGTGAGGTTACAGAGCTCTTAATCTTTCTTGTAACTGTGAGTCCAAGATTTCCTAACTTTTTTCCCAGGGTGTATATTTTATTCTAGGCACAGTTTAATTAGACAACTGCGAAGTTATCTGACACAAAGTACAGCTATTCATCTCACTGGAAGAATACTGTTTTGGGAGTATTAAAAGTAAACTTCTGTAAGTCAAACTACTTGGTGTTTCACAATGCAGAATATGAGGCAAGATGTGAGATTTAAGCTAGTATCTACAGACAGCACCTTAAAAAATGGATGGTGTCTATAAGCATGTACTGGAGATTGCAGCTTGCTTGCTTCTACTTTAGGATTAATGTTTTGGAGTTCACCTCACTTAAGTAGGGCAGTTTGTGTGAGGCTTTGTCTGCAGGTTTTCTGATGCTTCTTCTTCAGGGAACTTCAATATTCAGAGTACAAACTTTTTCTGAGTTAAAGGAGATCACCTCAGTTGTGCTGAAATGGTTGCAATATATTTTTAAATAACTTTACACTCTTTAAAAAAAGTTATTGTTATATTATAGGGGGGAAAGGGCTTTTCAAAAACCTTGCATCTTTCCGTTGTGATGGCAGGAAGGACATATTTCTGACAACCATTATTTGAAAGATTTGTCCCAAATTTGCTTCAGTCATAGCTTATACACTAATTGAAGTCATAACTTTGATTCATCCTTTTAACTTGCACAGTATCTTATTGCACTGTAAGGCATTCTATTTGAAATGTATATGCTGCAAACTGAACCTGGAATAACAGAGGAACAGAATTTGACGCATGGTATTTCACTGACTTAATACTTGGCTGTTGAATCCTTAATGCTCACAGGAGGGAACACATTTGAATAGGACCTGTGCAGATTTACTGGCTTGAATTGGCACTGTATAAATTCACTATATAGCACCATTCTGAAGTAAGTAAATAGCTTTAAAATGTAGCTTTGTAAACGTATATTAATTTCTTTCTTTTTTTCCCCCAGGTATTGTGGTAAATGGCTTGGTTAACATTAGTATTTCAACAATTGAGAAGCGTTATGAGTTAAACAGTTCAAGAACTGGATTAATCTCTGCAAGCTATGATATTGCTTTTTGTATATTGTCACTGTTTGTATCTTTCTTTGGAGAAAGAGGGCACAAACCGCAATGGCTTGCTTTCTCAGCATTTATGCTAGGATTGGGCTCACTTGTGTTTTCTTTACCACACTTCACTAGTGGAAAATACCAGTATGGAGCTAAACTTGAAGGTAAGCTTATCCTTATGTTTTGGAAATTAGTAAGAAAAAAAAGTATCTGCAGAGTCTCAGTGCAACTCTTAATTTAGTAAAACATAGTTATAAAAATAGGTTATTATCTCTAACACTGAATATAAAATTTGTATTTTAAAAGAGTAAGTTCACAGGCTTTGTGCAGTGAATCTTTTATACAGAAGGCATCTGTGGGTCAGTTCATGTTCAAATATTTGCGTACAATTAAAATACTTTGAGTAAAAAATCATTAGGCATTTCTTTGTGAATAGTTAGGTCAGTGATGTAGAATAAATCTCACAGGAAAGCTGTTGGACTTACCATCTTGTTGAAATATGACTACATGTTGCGGTTTTGGTTTTTTAACTACTAAAGGCATCTTGAGTAAGTCATCAACAGGTTTCACTAAGTTCTTCTAAAATGTTGATTAAAACTTATGGTTTTCTTTGAAAGACAAATAACAAGCAGTAGTGAACCATATTGAATAAAACTGTATTGAAATCATGGGTGTAGCCAGCTCTTAGATATCTTTCCTTGTAAAACAGGACTAAGTGCAGTGTGCTTAATGCCAACTGGTTGCATTTTAACTTAACACCCTGCCTGTAACTAATCAAGAAACATCCAGATACACTTAGAGAAGGGTGATGTAATCTCTTGGGATTCTCTTAATTGTTGTTGCAGTGTTTAACCACATTTATGCCTTCAGTGACTAGGCATATTAGACTGCTTATTGAAAACAGCAGTAGCTTTTAAGCAATCCAGTGCGAGGTTCTCAGTATTCCAGTTATTGATTCTCAGATTAAAGCATTAATCACATCTCATGAGCTATCCAGACACTGACCACTAATTAAATAACTTTAACCTATTGTTTCCCATCTAGTAAATGAGAATCTGAGGCAGAAGTTACTTGAAGTTTTAAATGAGCAAGTGTTTGGAAGCTATGAGCATATGATTACTTGTTACTCCTTAGTAAAAGGGCAATAGCTTGCTTGATTATGGCTCTCTAACAGTCTCTTTTCTCTACAGTTTCAGTATTGCCTCACTACTTCACTTGTGTGGAAAGGAAGCTGAACTTAATTTGAAGGAAAAAAAGTTCCAACCTGATTGTAGTGGGTTCTTTTGCTACTTTTAAAATTGAAACAAGATGCTGATAGAGTGGGAGTATAAAGGGTGATGATCAACTATTGCAACTGATCTCTCCCTCTCCTACCAGTTTTGGTTAACATCTAAAGTAATCTCTCACTCTTTCACCAAACGTCTGCCACTTTGTCTGCCATTAAAGATGCTGAAAGTTTTGATACCTTATTAGGCATCATGTTTAGCATATGCTTTTGAAATCTAAAAGCTGTAGTGAAAACTGTGTAGAATGTGCTTTCATCTCCTATAAACGGGTACTGTGAGCTGATTGAATGCATTCTGTTTTGCCTGCAGTAGCGCAGGTACCTGTGTCGTGACTATTGTGAGCAGATTGAAGGGGTTCAGCTGATTTAATCAAATCACAAAGATGAAGGACATCAAAGTGCAGATAATGCCTGCACTATAATATACTTAATGTAAATCTGCAGGTGCTGTGCAATGGCATCCTTTAACAGTTAAGTAAACCCACAGTAAATAATTTTATAGAATATCTCATTTAGTTAGTTCTGATGCTGATGAAGCATCTCTATTTAATAGCACCACACCCAAAAATCTTCCCTGTTGCTTATTTGCTTGAATTAATGGTTTATAGAGATTTTAATGTAGTGGGAATAAACTCCTTTGTGTTAAAATCTACCACCTAATTTACTTTTGAACTATTCGTAGTTGGTTACTTGATTTTTTTCTGTTACATGTAAATACAGTAAGTTTCACGTGCAGGAGAACTTCAAAGTGAAGATCAGTGCAACATTTAATATGGCTGTCAGGTTAATTAATCAAGTCTGAAATATAAAATGTTTATCCTCCAGTATGCGGTTTAGAGGCATCCTGAAACTTGCTGTTTTACCTTGAAATTAATTATACTTTTATTCTGAGTATATGCAGATTCTAGTTTACGAAAGTATCCCATTGGAAATACTGACACCACTTCAGAAATAGTTTAACCATTTCATATTGAAAGAGTAGCTAACAGATGGCCTACCTATTTACAAAGTGGTTTAGCCACAGCAAACTTGTTTTTTCCTAATCTCCAGAAAAACTTAATAGAAATTTTTAGCCTAGATGTAACCAGCTGTTTGTTCTGGTAACTTCTACAGGTTGCATAGGTTCATCAGTGTCCTAGATGTTCTGGTATTTTAAGTCGGGAGCTCCATCTAGTGGTTTGTCTGTAATGAAACCATTCTCTGTGTGGTTACCCTTAGTACAAAGGACTGTAAAAATTGCAGGTGCTAGAAGCAGTATAATTCTGAACTTCCATCTTGGATCTTACTGAAACATATTTACATATGTGAAAGATGTCTGTCACAGCAAGTGTGCAATATAGATCATTACTTGATGTAGAAGATGATAACATTAGGGTGAAAACAGTCAAGCATTGGGACAGATTACCCAGATAAACTCTGCAATCAGTATCTCTGATTGGTCTGCACCTGGTTTTGACACTGTCTGGATTAGGAACTTGGACTACATTATTCCCTGATGTCTCTGCCAACCTGAATTACTCCATGGTTCTCTTTATAAACAGGATATGAACAATATCTTTAGAAAAATCTGTTAACAACAAATCTTAGTATTTAAGTGGAAACGTATGTGGTGTGATCTGAGAAGAGTGCAAGTGGCATGCATACTTTTCTTCACTTCTTTGTATTTCTGAAAACTCAAGGGATGGATGAATCATTTATTGTCTGAGAGGTAGAAAGGCTTCTGATAAGCGTATTAATCTTCATTCCCAGAATAAGCCAAGGACATTAAAGGGTGTAGAAGACTAGCATTTGGGTACTAATGGTGACAGAATGTATGATATCAGCCACTAATTTGACTTTATAGTCTTGAACCACCAGTGTGTATGTGGATATTCTGGTGGCTTTGTTCTCTGAAGAAACCAAGTCAGACAGTGGATGGTGCTGCTGTTCACTACACTGCTGCTTTTTTTCACTTAGATACTCAGTCTTCAGAAATTTAGAACTTAAGTTTTCGCTTGGCATATTCATGCTTAAAGATTTAAAGAGAAGATGGATTAAGTTTTAAAAAGGAGTGAAAATAAAGCTATTATTTCTCACTCCTCACAGCTCTCTTTAGACTGTTCCCTGCCCCTAGGAGACAAAATACCCCTCACACATGTCTGCAGTTCAAGATGTGAGTAAAACTAGTCTTTACCTATCTTGATTATAATTAGTGTAATTGCTGAAGCATCTCCCAGTTGGTTCAGCCTTCTTGGCTAGTATGTTACATGAGATATTTGTCCATGACTCCACTCAGCTGTGGGAATACCAGCAACGAGCAGTGTGAGCAATCTCACAGTGCAGGCCTAGAGCCTGACATGGTGGTAGGCCGTGCTCAGCATAAGTGCAGAGCCAGCTAGCAGTGTACCAAAACAGTGCTGTGCCTGCAGCACTGTAACTAAAACAAGACACTGGTAGCTATAAACACAGCAAGTTATCTTGGGACAATAGGGCATGCACCTGCATCAACAAACCTTGCATGTCATCAGTAGTTGGACCAATAATCTATAATAGTGTGATGTGTGGTCACTCAAAGGGAACCAATGAGTCCATGCCAGCAAGGCACCCTGAGTGTATATAAGTTGTGGTTTCCCTGGCTACACGCTTCTTCTTCTTCTGCCTGTCCTATCTCTTCTCCTTCCATGCTTTACTGTGCTGTGCCATGCTCTCACCATAGGCCTGTGACATAGGCCTGCAATACGGGAATAATAAAGGATCAGTACCTGATCATATTGGTCAGCCGTATTGATTCCAGTCACCTCCGTTGTCACCAAATCTGGCTAAACTCAGCAAGTACATGTGTACTTGCTGAATTAAAACCCACCAAAACCAACAAACAAAACCTGGGGGGGGGGGGGGGGGGGGGAGAGTGTGGGGATTAATAGCTAGTGCAAAGGATTGTAATTGCATTGAAGTGCATACTGATGGTTCTCTTAGATGTTGTAGGTATATTTGATTACATGGTTCTGAAAACCACATAACAGTGTGATAAGCATATGGATGTAAGGATAAATTTCATAGGGCATATAAATAGAAGAACTAGAAAACTGAAGGACAGAAACTGTAATCAGTTAGTTACACAGTGATGCAGCCTTCTAGATTGATATGAACTGAGTCACTGAGGGTGAGGATGGGGATTCGTGAAGAGCTACAGTCTGACCGTTTGGTTGACGTTATTCTGTGTACTCTGCTTATTTTGTAAAGGTATTTCTAGATCCCAAATTAGGCTCTACTTGGGTAATTTTACATTGTTCATGGTGTTTTCTTGCTCTGCATTATTATTATTTACTGATGTGTGTATATTAATAGTGTATTTATACTATTTATGTACTGCAAGAAAATAACTAAATGCTGTTTTGGACTTCTCCAACAGGTACTGGAGCTAACTTACAACTGCAGGTGTATTTTATTTCTTTGTTGCACATGAATTTATGTACATTAACAAGGTATTGTAGGACATGTGTCCTACAGTAGTCAGTTTTAGATGCTGTACCTGTAAATAGTACAGAGTTAATTTGATTTAAGATGATTTTCTGCAGAAAAGAAATACTGCTTTAAAAAGGCAAATTGACAATAGATAGGAATTTTTGTCTGAAAACTTTAATTTTTCAGAGTAGTAACTCATAAGAAAATGCTCCCTATATGGCTTCAGTATAGCTTTGAAATGAGGATTGTTCATAAGTGAAAAGGAGTGAAATTTTTAATGGCTCTTCTGAGTGAGATTTTACCATCATTCCACATTGGCCAATTTTTGTGCAACAATACTCATTCACTTGTGTGCTGTACGATACAACCACTGCTGTTGTGTAGGAAGGCAAGCTAAAGCCCTTGGTTGCATTTATAACATAAATTTACACTGTTCACTTTAAGTATTTGCTGTGTGCCAAGCACTTCAATTTGTGTCCTGTGAGCCCAAAGTGTGGACAAGCTTCCCTTTGTTTGCATTGGTAAAAAGTGTTCTTAAATGTACAAGAAACTGAGAAAAATTATTAATTCATTCTCAGCACAAAATTACAACATTATTTCATCTGATAGGAAAACACTTTTCAAACAGCAGGCCTGCTGGTGACAGGGAAGGCAAAGAGGGATCCTGTGGTGAGAGCTATCAGGCCTCATTGAAAGGTCTTCAAACTAGAGTTGGAGGGTGATGGAGATGAAACTGGGCTTGCTGGAGATAAGCCTGGAAGCAGCATGCTGATAGCTGTGGGAAACAATGTGCTAGTCAGTTTTTGGAGTTGGCCGCCGTCTCAGTGGAGGTGGGGGATGGTGATCTGTGTGTCAGCAAAGACAGGAGTTGATAGATTTTGGTGTGTTCAGTAGACTGATTTACAAAGTCCCCTTGGGATGCTGTCCTGAAGGGCAGAGGAGTCAAGGAGGACTGGACACCTTTCAAGAAGATGCTCTGTAAGAATGGACTTAGATCCAGTTGGTGACCAGTTACAAGTAGTTTTCCCCAGAGCTCAGTACTGGGGCCAGCTCTGTTTAACATCTTTATCAATGATCTGGATGAGGGATTTGAGTGTGCCCTCAATATGTTTTCAGATTATATCACATGATACCAAGATGGGCGCATCTATCCATCTGATGGAGGGTATGGAGGCTCTGCAGAGAGATACAGACAGGCTGAATAGATGGACTGAGACTGTTTCATGAGATTTGACAAGGTCAGGTGTGGGGTGCTGCACTTGGGCCACAACAACCCCATGGAAGACTACAGAAGAATATCTGGACAGCTGCACATCAGAGAAGGACCTAGGGCTGTTGATTTACAGCTGGCTGAATATGATCCAGCAGTATGCTCAGCTGGCCAAGAGGGCCAGTGGCACCTTGGCTTCTATCAGGAATAGTGTGGCCAACAGGCTGTAGCCAACAGATTGTCCCCTTCTACTGGGCACTGGTGACAACATACCTCAAGTATGAGAAGCATACCCAGCAGGTCGAGGGAGGTGATTGTCCCCTTTTACTTCACTCTGGTGAGACCCCACCTGGGTTCCTGGGCCACCAGGATTATCAGAGGGCTAGAGCACCTCTTCTAGGAGGACAGACTGAGGGAGTTGGGGCTTTCAGTCTGGAGGTGGTAGAAGCCCCATTCCTGGAGGATTTTAAGGCCAGGCTGGATGTGGCTCTGAGCAACCTGATCTAGTGTGAGTGGTCCCTGCCCATTGCAGCAGGGTCAGAACTAGATTAACCTTGAAGTCCCTGCCAACCCTAACATTTCTATGATTCTAAGTACTGTATTCAGTTTTGGTCCCCTTACTATGAGAAGGACATTGAGGTGCTGAGGTGTGTCCGAAGAAAAGTAATTAAAATGGTGGAGGACCTTGAACACAAGTCTTAAGAGGAGCAGCTGAAGGAACTGGGGTTGTTTTAGTCTGGAGAAGAGGAGGCTGAGGGGAGACCTTATTTGCATTCTATAAGTATGTCAAAGGAAGTTATAGTGAGGTGGGGGTAAGCCTCTTCTCAACATGCAGCAAGTCACAGAACAAGAGAAAATAGCCTCAGATTGTACCAGGGCAGGTTTACATTTGATATTAGGAAAAATTTCTTCACAACAAGTGTTGTCAAGCATTGGAGCAGGCTGCCCAGGGAGGTAGCTAGGAGATGTGGATTTTAAAGTTATAATGGGGCTTATTTAGTCTAGGATGCTATTTTTGAGCAAAAAGCTCCCTGCACTATTTAGTATTATGTTTTATATTTTATCTAGGGTGTTTCAACTGAATTAAAAGTCTTTGCTCCTTTAGATCACATACTGGAACAATGAAGAATTTAACACTGAACATGCTCACTTCTTTAGTAACTGAGTTTTTTAGGAAACCATATCTCAAAACAGTATAAGAAACTAGGGTTATCTTTGGTTATGACTGACAATTGCATTTTCCTCTCCAGCAGTCCAACTTTCCTCAGGTTGTTCAGGCTGTTCCGTCATTTTGTTGTTAGTGCTTCTTGGAATCATAAGTTTACAAGAACAAAATGAAATGTCTACTACCTAAGAGTATTCACTAATCAAAATGACCATTTGAGGTAGTTGGGGTTTTTTTTTGTGGTTAATAAAACTTTCAACAAGCAAAAACCTTTTAATAAGGTATGTCATATAGAATACATGTATTAGTAGGCCTGAAAATTAAAGTGGGAGCTTATCACTAACAGTACTGCATATGTGGCTTAGCTCTCAGTGCAAGATTTTGAGTTGGACTGCGATGAGTTGGGTAACAGAAATTTAAAGTCTTGCTTGTCTCTGTTTCAGACACATGTCAAATTTCAGGAACAAGCTCTGCTAACTTCACTTGTAGTGCCAGCACAGTGTCTTCACTTTCCAACTATTTGTATGTCTTTATCCTGGGACAGCTGCTGCTGGGAGTTGGAGGAACTCCATTATATACTTTGGGAACAGCTTTTATTGATGATAGTGTCCCAAAACACAAGTCTTCCCTTTATATAGGTAACTTTTAAAACTGTTTATAACACTTGTCTGGATAGATCATAGACTGCAATGTTTCTAAATGCTTTTATGAATGCCTCTTATTAAATCAGGTTGTCATTGATTAATTCTCTGCATAAATTGTTTCTGTATCACTTACTATGCAAGTTAGCTATTAGTCTGCTGTATCAAGTCTTTTCAATAATTATTTTGTAGAGCATGGTAAGGTTACTCTGCATACCTCTCCTGCCTTTTTCTCCATGTCAGTAACCATTTAATGTGGTAGTCTGCCTGCAAACACCATTAAGTTGCAGTAAAATTTTCTTTAGTGTTACAGGTGTGGAAGACTACTGTCAGTAGCCAGATGTTACTGTGTCCTTCAACAATTTTATTTTCCTTCTGACAGTAGGCTGCCCTCTCAGTGCAGGGATATTCCTGTATACTTTGTGATCAGTGCAGTTCTCATGGCACAAAATATGGCACTTCAGGAGGAAATACTGGAAATGTCTTTACTCAATTCTTTAAAAGCTGATGAATACTATTTTTATTTTTATTTTTTTATTTTTATTTTTTTATTTTTATTTTTAGCAGTGGTTTTTAATCTTTCCACTTGGCACAGTACATCTTTACTGACAAGTTTGTTATAGCCTAAGTTGTTTTCTATGGTTATGAAGATATTTCCTATTTTCTCTATTTTAAGTGTAAGCAAAATCCATATTTTAGGGGGCAAAACTGAAATAATCCCCTGTTTGCTTGTGGTTCTTGCTTAACTGTTTGGGGCAAGCCACTTATTTTGATACCAACAAATAGAACTGCTGCATATGTTAAATCTTAGATAACACAGGGAGCGCTTGTATTTGCTGTTTCTTTGTGTTGAGTGAGAAAACCCTTACACTTTATGAGACCATTAAAATAAAAAGAACAAAAAATTAGGCTATCTGAATGATTCAGGGGATCAAGAAGTGGTCTGAAAACTCAGGAGAATGGTGTGAGTGTTCATACCTAAACTTAATGCTTGTGCAACCTTTGGACAGCTGTGTTCTGCTACATATAATAGACTGGAATGCAACTGAGTCTGCAGGTAGCTACATTAAGCCATAATTCTATTTCTTGATTTTATGCAATGTAATGAGGTTTTAGAATACATTGTGTTCCTTTACCTAAGGCAGGAGAAAAAAAAAAAAAAAAACACCCACAACAAAAAAACCCTTGCTGCTAGTGTCTGTAAATAGCTGATATCATCTTAAACCATAACTTTGCAACTCATACATTGGTAGTTTTTTCCTGTCTGAAGCTGGGTGCATTTTAATGAGAATTATTCTGCTCATGCCAAACTAAGTCATCTGCATCTAAAATCAATGGAAAAAATAAGCAATTCCAAACACCAGTTTAGACTGAATGGTATATATGAGGTGCTTTATGACCTAGATTTGAAGTTCAGTAGAATGAGGTGGACTTAATTAAAATACTATGAGCATGTAATTATTTCCAAAATACAGGAAAATCTGGAATATGTCAACTTGGTATTTATTTTGCCTTGCTGATACTTGAGTGTTCTCTTTTGTGTCTCCTCTCCATCTTGCCCTCTTCCCAACATTCCACACCCCCTCCATCATGCTTTCCTGCTATTAAGAGGGTGAAATAATAGTAAATACACAGTATTTAGGCACTGTAGTGACAAACAAGACATCAAGATTTGTCAGCCTGTGGGAAAGCATATTATATCATCTGTAAGGACATGTGTTTTACCAATTATTCAGACAGGATCTAGTTACTATTAGTTGCAAGCCTTTGAAGAAACAGGGCTCCTAACAGCAGTACTGAAGTGCCACAGAAAGATAGCTGGTAGGACAGGGAGACATGTAATGTTGAGAAAATTGTCCCTTAAGGCCAAAAAAAGAGGAGAGACATAGATGGCTCTTTGGAAAAATATGGTTACACCTGCAATTTTGGTTTGGAAGTGCATATGACTCAGTTCTCAATGAACTCATGGCAGCCACTGCTCTAGTCAAAAGTTTAAATGGAATCCTGGCTCCTGGTCTTAGCAGATCTGAGTATCAACTTAAGATTCAAAAGTAAGTGGGTTCTTAAAGATTGTGGCCATGATGTTTGTAACAATCTCACTTAATTTTTTTAACAAGCTGCTTGTGGTTATAGACACAAGATGTGCAAAAGGCAATCTAGTATTGCACAGATACTGTCAGTGAAATGTCTTGCTGAACCTCTGAGCTGCAGCTTTTAATGTGCTGCACATTTTCTTGAGTGACAAGTTTTGTTTTCTACATGCTGCAGTTGAAGCGATGACAGTGGAAGAACACGTTGAATTACAGGTGGCCTGTGGTCTGACATTGCATTAGGGAATTCTTTTAAAAGAAAGCTTTAAAAATGTACGGTGAACTTTATGTATTTTTCTCTTCTAGGAATTGGCTATGCCATGTCACTGCTGGGTCCTGCTATTGGCTATGTCTTAGGAGGACAGCTACTTAATATTTATATTGATATCCAGATCCCAGAAAGGCAAGATACAACTTAATCTTACACTTTTGGTTTTCTTTTTGTAATAATTCTTAAAATCATCAGCTTTTCTCTGTGAGGAAGAGGAACTCTTTCCCTAAAAAAAAATCTTTCTTTAATATGGTATCGAATTGCATTCACAGGGTCTACCAAGTGACTGACTTACCACAGTGAGTAGTCATTCCATTCAATGTGAAACTTTCTCTGTACTGCAAAAACTTAGTTCTAGGTTTTTGAGATCTTAGCTATTTTAAGACTGATTATTAAAAAGTGCTTTGTCCTTTGATTAGCTGCTTATGTAAGGTTAGATTGCAACTACTAATTTATTGTGCAGAAAGCTTCCCTGAGTGTATGAATGAGGGGTATTGCTCCTCAGCTCTTGGAGAAGAGCTTGCTAAAAAAAATCTACCAGTTGAGTAATAGTCCACTGATCAAAAAATAATATTACAAACTGTTCTACTATCCAAACCCAAACATTTATTTGACTTTTTATTTCTCATGTTTTAAGGACTTTGGAAAAAGGCAATGGCATTCTGGACTTCCATATTGATTTTCATATAACTCATTGGTTATGAAGATTCTTTTTAAAAATAGCTTTGTCAATATATTAATTATGTTACAGGACCTTGAAATGAGAGCCAAATAATCACTGCAGTTAAATTAGAATTAATTTGACTAACAAGTTGAAAGCTGTATTTGGTAGAATACAGTATTATTATAATAAAGCTAATGAATGCACTTTACACAAGACATTAATACATATACTAATTAAGAAAATTACAATATTCAAAGGTTTTCTATTAAATCAATCTTAAAAAAAAAAAGGTAATTCTGGCTCACTGATGCCTGAAATATCTGATTTGAATATGTGAATGGTAAACCTGTTTTCCCAAACTTTTTCCAGTGCAGTGATGAATCAAGATGACCCACGTTGGCTTGGAGCATGGTGGATAGCATTTCTTGCATGCTTTTTTTTAATTTGGCTTTTTATAATACCTTTCTCATGCTTTCCAAAACACCTACCAGGTAAATGTTTTACAACAATGGACTACCTTGGAAGACATTTTTGTTTGTACTTGTGGGTTATGGACTGCTGGATGGAGTATCTCTCTCTGATTCTGTTTCTCAGTTGTCAGATTTTAGACAAACACAGTTGATAAATATCTTGTTTCCAATATGAAGCATTTAAAGTATGGCAAATTGGGGGCAGATCTTGTGTACATAATGTACAGTAGAACAGGGAAAATGACAGTGAAAGTTTGGAAGATGCTTTCAGCTAAGCACCCAGGACTATGTTTAAAGCTGCTGTGTTACCCACCAAGATTTCTTTCTGGAAATAGAAATGATGGTGGAGAAGACACAGTGAAGCAGGGAATTGGAGGAACAATTTTGGGGAAAAAATAACCAAAACAGCAAACTAGAATTGGGTTCAGGATAGTCTGAAATTCTTGGGATATTGCTGATAATATCTTTGTGCAGCCAAGGCCTTCCAATGAAACCATGATGCTTTTAGTCTGATTCATTCTGTAGCAATACATTCTTGATCCTTTTGCGGATCTATATCTATGAAATACTCAATTAAAATTCCTGAACATATTTTTTGAACAAAAGGAAATACTTCCATGCTTTTCATGGTTTTAAGAGCAAAAGTATTCAGTATTTCTATTATCAATACATATACCTGTTTATAGGAACAGCAAAAATACAGGCTGAAAAAATCTCTGAAACTCATGATGATGGAAGTGAGGGGCTTGTTGAGACCAAAAATATTGGAAAAAGTATTAAAGACTTCCCTGTGGCTCTCCTGGTAAGGAAATCTTGAATTTACTAAAACACATAATTTCTTAAAATATATCTCATTTTTTCAGGTAATACATGTGTTGAGAAAGGTAATTGCCTCTTTATGTTGTGAAAGCAAAATCTCCACAGCTACTGATAATTTAATGCATACTCATTTTGTTGATCCTTAAGGTAATAAAGTGAAGGTAATAAGTGAAGTTCCACATGACTATCTGCTTTAAAATAGGGTGAGTTTTAGTTTACATGGTACTACAATGAAATAATTTCCTGTTATACTAATTTCCCCCACTAGATACTGTTGAAGAATCCAGTGTTTATGAGTCTAATACTAGCCAGTTCTTCGGAAGCTTTAGTTGCCACTGGCTTTGCCACATTTCTACCAAAGTTTATAGAAAATCAGTTTGGAAAGACATCAAGTTTTTCAGCAACTCTTGGAGGTAATGTGGCTTTTGATTTTTAAATCTTAATTATATTGTGCTGAGCAATATACTGTGGAAGCATATGTACACATCTTGTTTGAGGTATTTGTGAATATACTCATATGAAATCTAGCTTCAGCAGCAGAAACAGTATTTTGATATTATTCTTACTTGCTCTATGAACTACTTGGTTCACCAAGGATGCAAATCTTCTTCTGTGTAGGTTCAAAAGACTGGGTACTTTTTCAGGGTAGTATGAGACTTCTGTGTGTTGCTGGAACAAATTTATCCTTTTAATTATTCTGGGTGAAAAATATTTAATTGACCTCACTTAAAATCAGCTGAGGGACCACTAAGCTTTATTGCTTACTAAAGGAAGCAAGATGAAGGGCAGCTGCAAAAGAGTGCTTACTGCAAGCAAAGGACTAGCTTAGTCTTTAACATCTTTAATTCTACCATAATGTTGCAGTGGGATAGCTTATAGTAAATGGATTAATCAGGATATATTACGAAATGCTGTAACTGCTTCTATAGCTTATTATGTGATATGCAGAAGTAATAAATAGAATAGGGCAAGGCTGTGAAATGATGAGTATTGGAGAAACAGAGTGAACTCTGGAAGAGCTGCTCTAGGCAGGGTCACACAGGGTGCTGAGAGCTCTGTCAGTTGAGGAGATAAGCTCAGTTGGCATATACTGATCCTCCTCCTGTCTTGAGAGGCAAACTCAGTAAAGGTCTTTAGAGGACTCAGCTATCTGCATGGCCAAAAGCCATAAGGAATGTGACAACTCAGGTGGAGTCCCCACACAAACATGCAGCTGTACAGATCTACAGCTGCAGGGAGTGCTTAAGACTGTCATTTCTACCAGAGGGCAGCAGAGAACATCTGTGTGTGATATGACCAGGTGAGTGATCTGCTCAGCCAGGTCATAGAGCTGAAGGAGGAAGTGGAGAGTTTAAGGAGTATGAGGAAGTGTGATAGCAAGGTGGACTACACCTTACTGTCCCTGAGGCAAAGGCAGCAGACAGACTCCAGAAGAAGCAGAGGGTCTCCTACCCTCTTGCCACCAGGCAAAAGGACTCATCAAGAATGTTTTAAACTAGGTTGGAAGGGGAAAAGGAACAAAACCAAGCTCAACAGAGATGAGCCTAGAGGTGGCATGGCAATTAATAGCCCAGTTCAAATGCATCTGCAAAAATGTATGTGGCATGGAAAACAAACAGGAGGAGCTGGAAGAGATTGTGCAGCTGGATAGCTGTGACACAGTTGCCATCAGAGAAGCATGGTGGGATGGCTGTCATGACCAGAGTGCTGCAATGGATGGCTATAAGCTCTTCTGAAGGAACAGTGTGGTAGCTTTAGGCTACGCCTTTAAAATATAGCTGCAGATTTCAAGCAGAAAAGTAGAAAACATTAAATAAATCACTATTTGGTGTAAAAAGGAATACAAAGGAGTGTTCTAAACAAGTTCATTGGATGAAAGGCTGGGATAAGAGAAGCTGTATCCTAACAAATCACGTTTCACTTCCATTCCCATTCATTTTCTCTTCTCCTCTGATCTTGGGTGATCTTTTTTGCCCAGGAGAAGATATGTCTGGCTGACCTTGAGATAAACTAACACACTGCTTTCTCCCAGCTTCTCTATCTCTCTGGTACAGGGGGGTTTGGGGAGCTGGGGGTGGGGGCAGTGAAGCAGCTTCCCTGGTCTCTTTTTGACATGGGGAGTTTTTGTGTTGTTTGCTAATTGTAAGTATCTGTGTAATATTGTAAATGTTATATATTTTGTACATATTCATTACATTCCATTCTAGAGTGTAGTTTTGCTTGTAAATACAGCTTCATTTGCTTCTAACTGAGTGGGTTTGGCTTAAAAGTTAATACTGGGGGAAACTTCAACCCACCACAAACTGGAAGGGAAGGAAAGGTGGTGGAGTAGCACTCTATGCAAAGGAGCGTTTTGATTGTGTAGACCTCAATGAATGTGAAGGCAAGGTTGGGAGCTTGTTGGTAAGGATGAGGGGGAAGGCCAAGAAGGGTAGTATGCTGTTGGGAGGCAGATGAACCATTCTGCAAGCTTCTGGCAAAAGTTGTAACAATCCCCATCCCTTGTTTCCATGGGGGACTTCAGATTACTGGATGTCTGCTGGAAATACAACATAGCAGAGAGGAAACAGAGAGGAGGTACCTAGAGTATATGGAAGATAAGTTCCTGACATCTAGTATGCAAGTCTACCAGAGGAGTTGCCTTGCTAGACCCTGCTGTTTACAAAGAAGGAAGGATTAGTGGGAGATGTGGTTGGAGGCTGTCTTGGGCTTAGCTACCATGAAATGATAAAGTACTTGATTCTTGGTCAAGTAGGAAGAGAGGGGGGTCAGCAGAACCACTACTGTAGACTTCCAGAGGGCACACTTTGGCCTATTTAGGACGCTGGTTGAGAGTCTCATGGGAGACAGTCTTGAAGGGCAAAGGGTCCAAGAAGGCTTGACATTGCTCAAGAAGAACATCTTAGAGGTATGGTAGCAAGCTGTCCCCATATGTTAAGATGAACAGGCCTGGCTGAGCATGGACACTTTGCTGGGACTCAGGTGAAAAAGGAGAGTTTACCATTACTGGGTGTTCTTCCTTCTGAGTGGAAAGATAGAGACAGAGCAGAATAAACTCCCTATATTCCAGAAGGAAGCAGTTAGTGACCAGATTGCATCCATCCAAGAGTGCTGAGGGAACTGGCAAAAAAGCTTACCCAAGCCACTCTCCATTTATCAGCAATCCTGGTTGACAGGGTAGGTTCCGGACAACTGGAGGCTTGCCAATGTGATGCTCAGGTACAACAAGGGACAGAAGGAGGAGCCAGGGAGCTACTGGCCTCTCTGCCCGACTTTGGTACAGGGAAAGATTATGAAACTGGTAATTCTGAGTGCTCTCATACAGCATGTGCAGGACAACCATGAGATCACCCCAGCCACTTTGGTTCATGGAAGGCAAGTCCTACTTGAATGATCAGATCCTCTTCTATGACCAGGTAGCCTACCTGCTGGATGATGGAAATGCTATGGTGTTGTCTGCCTGGACAATAGTAAAACCTTTGACAGTATCTCCCATCGCATAAAGTACACCCTCAGTGAGTTTGCAGATGACACTAGATTGAGCCAGAATGTTAATCTGCTCAAGGCCACAGATGCTTTCCAGAGTGATATGGACAGGCTGGGTCCATGGGATAGCATCGACTGTATGAGGTTTAAAAAGGCCAAGTATGTAGTACTCTGAAGTAATCTAGTTTTGCTATGTTGAACTTGAGTTTCAGACAGCTATACATTATACTGTCAAGATGAACTTCTGTGGAAAGGTTACAGATAGTTTAAGGGTAGAATAAATTAATCAGGGCTTTGCAGAGGGACCTTGATAGGCTGGACAGATGGCCAGAATCCAACGGCATGAGATTCAACATGTCTAAGTGCCAGGTTCTGCACATTGGCCACAGCAACCCCATGCAGTGCTACAGGCTGGGGTCAAGAGTGGCTGGAGAGCGGCCAGGCAGAGAGGGACCTGGGGGTACTGGTTGATGGTAAGCTGAACATGAGCCTGCAGTGTGCACGGGCAGCCAAGAGGGCCAATGGCATCCTGGCCTGTATCAGGAAAAGTGTGGCCAGCAGGAGCAGGGAGGTCATTTTGCCCCTGTACACTGCACTGGTTAGGCCACGCCTCGAGTCCTGTGTCCAGTTCTGGGCCCCTCTGATTAGGAAGGATGCTGACTTGCTGGAACGTGTCCAGAGAAGGGCAAAAAAGTTGGTGAGTGGTTTGGAGCACAAGCCCTATGAGGAGAGACTGAGAGAGCTGGAGAAGAGGAGGCTCAGGGGAGAGCTTCTTGCTGTATACAACTACTTGAAGGGAGGTTGTAGCCAGGAGGGAGTTGGTCTCTTCTCCCAGGCAACCAGCACCAGAACAAGAGGACACAGTCTCAAGCTGCACCAGAGGCAGTTTAGGCTGGAGGTTAGGAAGAAATTCTACACAGAGTGATTGCCCATTAGAATCAGCTGCCTGGGGAGGTGGTGGAGTCACCATCACTGGAGGTGTTTAGGAGGAGACTTGATAGGGTGCTGGGTTGCATGGTTTAGTTACAGTATCACAGTATAACTAAGGTTGGAAGAGACCTCAAGTATCATCGAGTCCAACCTGTCACCGCAGACCTCATGACTGGACCATGGCACCAAGTGCCACGTCCAATCTCCTCTTGAACACCTCCAGGGATGGTGACTCCACCACCTCCCTGGGCAGCCCATTCCAATGATGAACAACTCGCTCAGTGAAGAACTTTCTCCTCACTTTGAGTCTAAACCTCCCCTGGTGCAGCTTGAGACTGTGTCCCCTTGTTCTGGTACTGGTTGCCTGGGAGAAGAGACCAACCCCTTCCTGGCTACAACCACCTTTCAGGTAGTTGTAGAGGGCAATGAGGTCACCCCTGATCCTTCTCTTCTCCAGGCTAAACAATTCCAGCTCCCTCAGCCTCTCCTCATAGGGCTTGTGCTCAAGGCCTCTCCCCAGCCTTGTTGCCCTTCTCTGGACACGTTCAAGTGTCTCGATGTCCTTCTTAAACTGAGGGGCCCAGAACTGGACACAGGACTCAAGGTGCGGCCTAACCAATGCAGAGTACAGGGGCACAATGACTTCCCTGCTCCTGCTGGCCACACTATTCCTAATGCAGGCCAGGGTGTTGATTAGGTGGGTTGGATGATAGGTTGGACGTGATGGTCTCGAAGGTCTCTTCCAACCTGGTTTATTCTATTCTAGCATGATTAACTGTAGTGCTGTGTCACACCTGCAAATTATTTATCTTTTTGGAAATACTACAGAACTAATACAGATGCCACAGTACCTCACTGTCTTCGAAATAACAAGATTGTGTTAGGACTGTTTGAAAATTGAGTCACATGGACTGCATTTTAAGATACTGCTGCAATTTCATGTTAAGAATAAATCATATTCTAAGTTGCTTCACTAAACATTTTGTATTTTTGTGTAATTGTTGCTATCTTTTTTTACCCCTCCAGGACTTGTATTAGTTCCAGCAGCAGCACTTGGCCAAATCATAAGTGGTATCTTGGTTTCCCGGTGCAAAATGGATTGCAAAAGCATAATCAAGTTCATGATAGGCTCTTGCTCAGTGGGCCTAGTATTGAACACAGTGTTCTTATTTGGTAAATGTGGGAACGAACCTTTTGCAGGTGTCTCTGAAACATATAATGGGTAAATATATTTTAACGCACTCTTGAACTTGATATTAATATTAAAAATAAGCTATATCAAAAAGTACAAAACCTTTAAAAATGTTATACTTTGCCTTGGTATATGAAATGGAAATGTTTTATGAAAACTTAGAAATTTGTTCTTGGAACCTTGATGGTTAAGAAAATGTAATCATATAGTGCCTTCAAATTGTTTTGAGCAGGCTAGCCCTGCTCACAACAAAAAAATACTAGGCTGTCTAACCATTTTAGGTGCAACAGCCATGGTATTGATTATGTGATATTGACTACAACTAATTTTATATCTGTGTAAAGCTAGCAAGTCTTTTGTATCTTGTTTTAATAACCAACTGTTGATAATCTGGACAGTTTTGTCCAGGAAGGAGTCTACCATGTGCAATGATTTCATAAATGCACTAAGGTGTGCTGCAGATTAAAGTGATTACAGGTTATTTCCTAGAAAAGTGAAGCCATTATTACAGCATCAGGTTCTAGCACTCCTAGTCTCCCAATTTAGAAAAGAGGCTTTCTTTTTATCTGGTAAAATGTCTGGTAGAAGCAGAAAAGCGATGCAAAGAGGGCATAGTTCAGTGACCCAAGTGGAAGAATGAAATAGGTGGAATGACATGTTACCTGGAACATGATATAGAAGAATTTTGGCTAATGTGTATAGAAAAAGATTTCTCTAAATAATACATTCTTTCCCTTTAAACAACACACTTCTCATTCCTAATGAGAATGCAGTCTACCATTATTTTTTAGATATTTGTAATAATTGTAATAAATAGTCTAGGATGAATGTTTCTCCTACTGTGAATAAAACTTTCTCTGGAAAACAGTACACCTTTGAGAAGTCAGAAAAGTGAAAGTAAAAATGAAGCAAGATTAAAAATACCTGCAAGGATAAACATTCTTTGGAGAATGGATTCCTAGGTCCACTTCTTGAAATTCTGCATTGAATGTATGTAAGCAAATCACCCCCTTTGGCACTATGTTATATAAACCAATAAAACAATCATGCTATATTAAGGAATTAACTAGGATTATAATGTTTGAATTCTCACAGTTTTAAGTAGTACTGTAGTTTTAGTAGTTCTTAACTAGTTCTATAGCATGAGTAGTGTTTAAAAACAGGAGGAAGGAATCTGACCATGTCACAGTTTTGCTCTCAAATAGTCAATTAATACAGCTGGAGGGGACTCCAAATGTTTTAGGGTCTAACAAAGAGCCTGATACTGCTTTGCAAAAAAGCTCTGGTTTTCTATGTTGAGAGCTGGGGACTGCTAGCTACCCTCTGAAAAAATCATGAGTCATGCTGTGCAAATGGGTGAATTACTTACCAGCACTACTTTGTTGTTTTCACCAAATATCCCATTTTAGAAGCAGGTTATGTATCACTGTCTTGTACAAAACCAGAATCTGTAAGTTATGCTGCTATGCATAAGACAACATTTCAACCTATATAGGATGTGGAAGACACCATAAGTAGTACACTATGAAAATGCAGGAGATAGGTTGGGGGGAATCTTCTTTTGTCACTGCTGATATACATGCAAGCTGGTAAATAATTATACAAAAAAATTGTACACATCTAATCAGCAGTTAGGGTTTCATAGTTTCTTTACTTGACTGACTTAATATGAACACAAAACCCAAATAGTTGCCTGTTAGTGATTTTCCTGCTTCTAAATGCACAAGTATCACAGAATATGAAGACTCCCCACATAAAGGACTTTACACTTGCCCTTGGCTTGCCCTTGAACCATGAGCTTTGCCTCTGCCCAACTCTCCAGTCATCCAGGTCTCACTGAATTGGAGCACAGGCTTCTGGTGTGTAAGCCACCTTTCCCAGTTGTGCATCATCAGCAAATTTGCTGCACTCTGTTCCTTCTTTGGGGTTGTTGATGAATATGCTGAACAAGACTGGACCCTGTACTGACCCCTGGGGAACACCACTAGCTGTAGACCTCCAACTAGACCTTGAACTACTGATCACAGCCCTCTGTGCTCTATTTCAGCCAGTTTTCAGTCCACCTCACTGTCCACTCATTGAACCCATACTTCCTAAGCTTACCTATGAGGATGTTATGGGAGACAGTGTGGAAAGCCTTGCCAGAACGGAGGTAGAGCAGTTGCGCTTTCATCTACCAGCTGGTCACACCATCACAGAAGGCTATCAAATGGATCAAGCTTGATTATTTTTTTTTTTCCCCTTTGTGAATCCTATAATCTTTTCTTCCATATTCTTAGAGATGCCCTCCAGAATGAGCTGCACCATGACCTTTCCAGGGATGGAGGTGAGGCTGGCTGCCCTGCAGTTTCCTAGGTTCTCCTTCTTGCCCTTTTTAGAGTGGTGTGACACTGGCATTCCTCCAGTCCTCAGGCAGTTCCCCTGTTCTCCATGACCTTTCAAAAATGATGAAAAGTGGCTTAGCAGTAACCTTAGCCACCTCCTTTAGCTCTTGTGGACCCATTGGGACCCACAGATCTGTGTGTTTCTAGCCTGTCTAGGTGATCTCTGACCCAGTCTTCCTTGATTAAAGGGGAGTCTTCCTTCAGACTTTTTCGCTTACCTCAAAGGACTGAGGGCTAGTTTTAACTGAAAATACTGAAGCAACGACACTCAGTAATTGTGTCTTCTCTGTATCCTTTCTTACTAGGTCACTCACCTTGTTCAGGAGCAGGCCCTCATTTTGCCTGGTGTTCCTTTTCCTACTGATGCACTTGTAGAGCTTGTGTGGTGGGTGTGGTTTGTGTGGGGTTTTTTGGTTTGTTTGTTTTTGTGTTTTTTTCTTTTAACATCCTTTGCCAGATTTAATTCAAAGATGGCTTTATCTTTCCTTGTTGCATCCTTATGCACTCTGGTAACATTCCTATTTTCCTCCCAAGTGGCGAGTCCATTTCTCCATGTGCTGTGAACTTTCTTCTTCCATTTCAGTTTTTCCAGAAGCTCCTTGTCTTTTAGTTCTCCTGCTTGATTTTAGTCATGGTGATGCACCAATCTTTATCTTGGGGGAGGTAGTGCTTGAATTTCATGACTCCCAGCCCCACTCCTTCTAGAGCCTTAACCCCTGGGATTCTCAAGTAGATCTCTGAAGAGGTCAAAGTTGGCTCTCCCGAAGTCCAAGGTTTCAGTCCTACTTACTACCCTGCTACTTTCTTTTGTGATCCTGAACTCCACTTTCTCATGGTCACTGCAGCCAAGGCTGTCTCCAGCTTTCACAATCCTACCCAGACCTTCTTTGTTCATTTAGCAGAAGGTCCAGAGGTGTACCTCTATTCACAGGATCCTTCACCGCCTGTGTCAAAAACTTATCAATGCACTGCAGGAACTATTGTGCCTTGCCATGTTGTCTTTCCATCAAGTTTTCAGTGTGGTTGAAGTTCCCCATGATAATCAGGGTACATGATTGTGGGGCTACTGTAAGCTATCTGTACAAGGCCTTATAAATCCCCTGATAAGATGGGCTATAGTAAACACCCACTACAATGTCATCCAGAGTAGCCTGTCCCTTCTTAGTCACACACTTTCAATTTGTTCTTCTTTCCCCTATACATAGGGCTTAATACATTCTAGTCACTGTCACACAAAGAGCAGCTCCACCATCTCAAGCTTCTGCTCTGCCTTTCTTAGTGTTCAGTATTCTCTAATTCACTGTTAAATTTTGGGGTTATAGTTTGACATGTGATCTGCATCAGAATTGTTACTGGCACTAATACAGTACCAGTTCTGAAACTGCTTTCCACAAACTAAAATATATAGTAGTAGCTTTAACAAATTTATAAGCTTATGGTGCTGGAACAAGCTAGATGCCTGTGTAGGAGTTGTTAAAAAATAGTAAAAATGCAGTGGGTTTGCTGAATAAACAACTCTAAATACTGCTTTTAATCTTGTTTCATTTTTCCTTGAAACTGTAAATTGAACAAAGCCAAATGTTTAAGCACATTGGAGAGAGGTGATGGTGTAAGAATTGGGTTGTGACACAGAACTTTGTCATGTTTTGTGAATGCAAGTTGGAGGAATAATCTATGGAAGCACAAAAAACCCCAACTATGTACAGAATAAATAGGAATTTCCGCTGGAGTTGTAACTGCTAGGATCATGGCTTATTTTTAAACAATCAAATGTATAAATCACTTCAATAATTTTAGATTTATTTTCCTATAAATACTGTGTTAGTTATTAAAAGATCTGTTATTTTAAATTGCTTTATTAAAAGCTTGTTAACTTTTACCTTTCAGAACAGGCATGCTATATAACTTAACAGCATCGTGCAACACTAACTGTCGATGCTTGCTCTCTATGTACTACCCAGTTTGTGGCAGAGATAAAGTCCAGTACTTTTCTCCTTGCTTCGCAGGATGCACATCACATCTTTTTAACAACAGGAAAAAGGTACTTGTAGCTACAGAAATAGCTGATGTGGTCTGTTCTAGTTTCTTGCAAAATAAATTCTACATCAAAATAATTCTTCCCTCAGCATGACAGGAAATTGCAGTATTTCTGAATCATAAGTGGTAGTTAATACAAGAAAAGTTTGTGGTTTGGAAATACCCATCTAATTAGGATGAATGTTGGTATTTATGAGAGTCTGATACTCTGACCAGATAATTTTAGATACTACAGTTGTGGAAGGTGTAACATTTAATATCAGATTTACCTGTTTGATGACAGTCAATATTTACACAGGATTCCTGATTTAAGAGAGTGATGCAAAACATGCTGAAAACACAATTCAAATGTAAGTTTTATCTAGGAAACTATAGGATTGAAATACACAGTAGTTTATTGTAGGCATGACAATCTGCTTCTGCGGGTTTCCAAACCTGGAATGTAAGTTTCCCCTGATGTAGGAATGGTAAGCCATGAAAGTGGCTGTTTATTATCAAACCTTTCCACAACTGAGAGACATCTTGTGCTTATCTCTGCTAATATGCAAATTCTTGAGCAGAGAAGTGTGAATATCACAAAAGTAGATAAGCTGAACCAGGGGGTGCCTCTTGGGACTTTTTTTATCAGAAGGTTAAATGAGAGGAAGTAGTATACAGAAGAAAATGTAGGAGACTTACTACTGGCTGTGAAATTTTCACACTTTTTCTTTGAAAACAAACTTGAATGGAATTAGATTAAGAGCATAAAGCTACTGAATTTGTTCACCTGCTTACAAAAGCAGTCTAGCATTGCTTCTGTACTTTACTACTTAAGTCTATTCCTGTGAACTAGAATGTGGTTTGAAAAAACAGCCTATTAATAGCTAAACTAGGTAGTCTGAGACTGGCCAATCTTGGAAACCACAACAGTTCACATTCTTCAAATTTGTTATGCTACTGTTCTAACTGAATTTGTGTTGTCTAAGCTTGAAGAATAATGCTTGAGGAAATAGTGGCATCAGTGGATGTGAATCTACAGAATAAACCTGGTTCAAGTGACAGTTTCTAATGGGTTGAGTTGCATCTGCTCATGAATATTCAGTACCATGCTGATGTCATGCCAGCTTCAAAATAAAAGTACTGGCTGGGGCGAAGTATCATGGGACTTGAAGTTCGTATTGTGACATGAGAGGATTTCTATTTCTAATTGCTGCTTCTGGTTTCTGGATTTGGGGTGCTGGTCTTTTCCACTGGGCTGGCTGAGGGCTTGGTGGGTTGGGAAAGTCATTCTGTTGCTTCTTCTTCTTTTTGCTGTGCTTTTCTGCAAAATACGCTAAAGCAGTTGTATATCAAGTCATCTCATTGAACTCCTTATCTTAACCCAGAGTTCTTTCTTGTGTTGCTTTCCCTCACATGTATGTGATGGGGGAGTCTGTGGGAACAAACACAATTTTTAGTAGTCAAGAGAATTAAAGGTTTTTTGGACTATAACTTTTGAATTGTACTGAAATAACCAGCAGGTTTTGGTTAATAAACTAGCTTACAGTTAACAATAGCTAATTTTAGTATTGGAAAAATTACTTTTGAGAACCATGTAGGCTATCTTCTGTTGTAAAGGTACTGTGGCTTTTGGATATGCTTTGTTCAGAAGTTACTCTTTGCAAATAAAACCACTCCTGTGGGGAAAGAGAAAGGGGACATTTACTCTCTCCACCTTTTGACACCATTATTACACCTATATATGTCTTTATAACATTGTCAAGGAGGTGATTAGTTTGTAAATTATGTATTTTCAGAAATTTTTTAAATATATATTGATACAAAAAACCGCTTGGTTTGAACACTATATCTTACTTTGTCTTGTGTGCAGTAACTAGTGCTTATCTTCACCAGGCCATAATAAGATTCATGTGTAAAACTTAGTATTTTAAGGCTTACTTTATTGGTGTGTTTATACAATACTGTGCACTGCATATGGTCATGCCTCAAACTCTCAAATATTTCAAGTTTTTTTTATATTTGTGCCTTCAAACTTCCTCCACACAAAATGGACATCACAAAACCAAAAAGTAGCTTTTGCACAGGTAAGCTGGATCAATTCAGTTCTTCAGTTCTGCTGAACTAGTTTTAAAAATGAGGGTTACAGCATCATCAGGAAATGAACTGTTCCAGTCGTTATGAACTTGTCCATTACAGTAAGTCTCCCATACTGTAAAGCCAGAATTTATTATTGTATTCAGTAAGATTCAGACCAGATGAATATTCACCATTTCACTATCACTTAAGTGTCATTCTAAGAGCTGTTTTGTAAATTATTTGTAGACTTACCACAACTGTTCCTGTATTGGGATACCAATAAGAGAAAATCATTTGGAAGATTTCCTATATGAAGCTGTCCCTGGGAAGTGTCCAACACAATGCAAATTTTTACCTTTATTTCTGACCACCTTCTTTTTTGCTATTATTTTTACATTTATGGCTGTTACTCCAACAACTGTGGCCATTCTCAGGTATGTTACTCCAACAACTGTGGCCATTGTCAGGTATGTTTTTTGGACCAATAAGTAGGTAGCATTCTTGAGAAAACTCAGATCGGTGAAATATTCTCATTTGTTTTGCTTTGGAGAGTAGACTTAAACCCCAGTATGCAAGGAATTTTACAGAATACCTCTGTTTGGAAGAGACCTCAAAGATCTACCTGGACTTCAGCAAGGCCTTTGACATTGTCCCCCACAGCAAACTGCTGGCTAAGCTGTCCGCCCGTGGCTTGGACCACAACACTCTGTGCTGGATTAGGAACTTGCTGGAGGACTGAGCCCAGAGAGTGGTGGTGAATGGTGCCACATCCAGCTGGCGGGCATTTATGTGTCTGTTAAACAGCGGTTTGACTTCTTCAAATACTAGAACTCCCATATATACAAGCTAGACTTTTTTAATAATACATCGTGCTCATTCTGAAAGAGCTGTTTCACTTTGTTGAAATCTGACTTGTACTCTAGTGCTGCTAGAGAGAAAATGGTCATGAATGATAGGCATATGTGAACTATATCTGTGATGCTTTGGGAAGGTGTGGTTGGATGCTCTTTTTCCATCTTTCAAGGAAGTGGGAGGAGAATGATACACTGCTAGTGCTTCATAGTAGACTCCTGTTCAGGAGCCTATGTAATTAACAACTTGTCCTATTAGTGTGGGAGCAAAATAATGTGAAGTGCTGCATTAACTGAGCTAACATAGTTTAGATAATCCTAAGTTTTAGTATTTGGAGTTTTGAATCCTTGTGTATTTCAACCGAAATGGTGAAACAGTATTTATGGAAGAGGACTGTAGAGCATTTCAAATGTGTAAAACCTAGTTTAAATAGCTAAATGTGAGGTAAGTTACTATGATATATTCTGGTATCTTTTCAGTGTGTCTATTTTGTGCAATTAAATGTAAACTTGTGATTGTGATGGTGTTTCAGTGCTGCAAGTAACTACCCATACTATGCACAACTTACTCTTCTCCCTCTTCTGCCATTGATGTGTACGTGACTGTTGATAACTGTTCATCTTGATGTTTTTCTGTGACTAGTCCTTATGTAGTACCCCTAAATGAGGGAATTACTCCTGAATATTTAAATACTGTGGGGTGTTTTTTTTCCACACTGACAGTGCTTCAATGGTACAGTTTATTAAATAAGTCCTGAAACTAAACTGTATAAATTAAGCTAGTTAACGGATATTTAATCTTTATGGTAGTGCCTTTGAGACATTGTCAGGATAATGTTTTTTTGTGGGAGAAATATCTGAAATAAATGGGAAGAAAGTAAATTCTGCTAGTTAAATCAGTATATTGATTTGTATAGCAGTATGTTGATTTCTACAGTGTAGGCCATAACTGATTAATTGTAAAGTCAGATTACTTTGTTAAGGGGAAATACAACACTTGGTGCTGTGCTGAAGCCTAGTCTCAATTCATGTATTGGTTCTTAAAGAATAGTAGCTCAGGATTGTATCGTTAAGTCCATAGTTTTTCTGTGGGGAAAACATTCAACATCGTGTCAGGGTGTTCCTGGTAAGCTAGCTTTTATATATGTGTAGACTGTTCTGTTAAACTAGTTCAGCGTGAAAATTCTTGATGAGCTGTGGGATTTGCTTCTATTTTTTGTCAAAACACATCTTGATGTTGTTTGGTTATTTGTTCTGCACATTGGATTTCTAAAACTCTCTGCAATTAACTGATTAAAAGAGCATATTAAGACAAAGCATATTCCCTGAGAGACCAAACAGAGAAATAGAATAGTTAAAACTTGTTTACAAAGACTTAGCTGCAATATTTGTTTGCAGGTGTGTGCCGGATAAACAGCGGTCACTTGCTCTTGGAGTACATTCAGTGTTTCTGCGACTACTGGGTATGACTTTTTGGACCACTTGTGTCTGAATAATCTGCTTATGTGACATTTTTTCTATACTTATAAATAAGGCATTCAAAAGCTTTCACAGGAGCGTGAAGCAGCCTTGTAGAATATGCATCTAAGGCAGATGCCATCTGGGTTGAAATTCCTCTTTAAATGGGTCGTGCATGCTCATTTTATCCTTTCTTGTTCTTATCAACACAACCAAAGTACAAGTAATGGTCATTCTTTTGGGAAGGAAGTCTGTTTTCCAAGTTGAAATAAGAAAAAGTGATGTAATAGAAAACAGTTTCATGTGGTTAACATGCCATGCTCCAGAATTTAAAAGGAAGTCTCATACAGTTCTATCCTTATTCATCACGCCAGTATATTGTGAAGTGCATAGGTAGAGACATCCCTCCTCTTCCAAGTCCTCTCACTGATTTTAGCCTTTATTGAAACTGTAGACACTGCTACATAAATAATAACAGGTATTTTATGTGATAAATCTAGTACTTACATTCTAAAAGTAAGCATCTCCAGGATTTCAGTAAGATAGGTGAATCACCTTAATTAAAATAAAGCTCGGACAATTGATTGATGGGGCAGGAGCACAAGTGGTGTTCTGCTCAGTTCCCTCAGTGGCAGGGGAGTACACTGAGAGGAACAGGAGAACCCATGCCATCAAGAACTGGCTCAGGGGATGGTGCCAGCAGTGGAATTTTGGGTTCTTTGATCATGGGGCAACTTTTACTGCACCCGACCTGCTGGATCCTGATGGGGTGCAATGATGAAGAAAGGGGAACAGAGTCCTAGCACTAGAGTTGGCAGGGCTCATTAAGAGGGCTTTAAACTAGGTCTGAAGGGGGTGGGTGAGGAAATTGGTCCCTCTGCAGAGGAAAGAGTAGGGCACAAATTAGGAGCAATTGAGAGGGCGGGAGCCCAGCTGAAGTGCATGTACAACAATGCATGCAGCATGGCCAATAAGCAAGAGAAGCTGGAAGTCCTGGTCCACTATATCATAGTCGCCAACTCAGAAACTTGGTGGGACAACACGCACGATTGGAGTGCCGCACTGGGGGGTTACAGGCTCTTTAGGAGAGACAGGCGAGGGAGAAGAGGAGGAGGGATGACTCTGTATATTAGGGTGTCACTCTCTGGCACAGAACTTGAGGTGGAAAATGAAGGGATTGAGAGCCTGTGGGTTAAAATCAGAGGACAGCCTAACAAATCTGACATCCTGGTGGGAGTCTGTTATAGACCACCCAACCAGGATGAGGAGGTTGATGAATTATTCTATAAGCAACTGGAGGCTGTCTCAAGATCATCAGATCTTTTCCTTTTGGGTGACTTTAACCAGCCAGATATCTGCTGGGAACTTAATTCAGCAGAGAGGAGGCAGTCCAGAAGATTCCTGGAGCTCATGGAGGACTGCTTCCTGATGCAGCTGTTATGTGAGCCTACCAGGGGACAGGCCCTGCTTGACCTGCTGTTCTCCAATAGAGAAGGGCTGGTGGGAGGCTGCCTAGGGTGCAGTGACCACGAGATAGTGAAGTTTTCAATATGCAGGGAGATAGGGAGGAGCACCACCAGAACCTTCACTTTGGACTTCTGGAAGGCAAACTTCAGCTTGTTAAAAAGACATATTCTGAAAGTTCCCTGGGTAGCAGCCCTCAAGAACCAAGGAGTCCAGGAGGGTTGGACCTACTTCAAACAGGAGCTCTTGAAGGCACAGGAACTGGCAGTTCCCATGTGCTGAAAGATGAGCCGGCAGGGAAGGCAACTGGCCTGGATGAGCTCCTGGAGGATTTAAGGGGGAAAAAAAGGCTGTATCACCTTTGGAAGGAAGGCAGGCTTCTCCTGATATGTTTAAGGATGTTGTTAGATTTCGTAGGAGAAAAATTAGAGGGGCAAAAGCCCAGTTAAAACTTAAGCTGGCCAGTTCTTTGAAAGATAATAAAGAGCATTTTTATAAATACATTAATTCTAAAAGTGGGGCAAGAAGACCCGCCACTCCTTATTGGACCTGGAGGTGAACACTATAACTAAAGATGAGGAAAAGGCTGAGGTCCTAAATACCTTCTTTGCCTCAATTTTCAACAGTAAGGCAGGAGGAGTTCAGGACAAGTGGCCTCCTGAGCTGGGTCAGGGAGCAGTGTATTGCCCCGGAAATCCATGAGGAATTAGTTCAGGACTTGCTGAGCCACTTGGATACTCACAAGTGCATGGGACCAGATGGGATCCATCCTAGGGTGCTGAGAGAGCTGGCAGATGAGCTGGCCAAGCCACTCTCCATCATTTTCCACCAGTCCTGGCTCATTGGAGAGGTCCCAGATGACTGGAAACTGGCCAATGTGATGCCGATCCATAAGAAGGGTCATATGGAGGAATGTGGAAACTACAGGCCTGTCAGCCTGACCTCAGTTCCAGGAAAAATTGTGGAGCAGATCATCTTGGGGACAATAATTGCACACCTGAAAGATGGCCAAGGGCTCAGGTCCAGCCAACATGGATGTAGGAAGGGCAGATCCTGCCTCTCCAACCTTATCTCCTTCTATGATCAGGTGACCCGTCTGGTGGATGTGGGGAAGGCTGTTGATGTAGTCTACCTGGACTTCAGCAAGGCCTTTGACACTGTCCCCTACAGCAAACTCCTGGCCAAGCTGTCATCTTGTGGCTTGGACAGCAACACTCTGTGCTGGGTTAGGAACTGGCTAGGGGACTGAGCCCAGAGAGTGGTGGTGAATGGTGCCACATCCAGCTGGCGGCCAGTCACCAGTGGCGTCCCCCAGGGATCAGTACTGGGCACCATCCTCTTTAATATCTTCATTGATGATCTGGATGAGGGGATTGAGACAGTCATCAGCAAGTTTGCAGATGACAGCAAGTTGGGAGCAGATGTTGATCTGTTAGTGGGCAGAAGGGCTCTGCAGAGCAACCTTGACTGACTGGACAGATGGGCAGAGTCCAATATGATGGCATTCAACAAGTCCAAGTGCTGCGTGCTGCACTTTGGCCACAGCAACCCCATGCAGAGCTACAGGCTGGAGCTGGAGTAGCTGGAGAGCTGCCAAACAGAGAGGGACCTGGGGGTACTGATTGACAGCCGTCTAAACATGAGCCAGCAGTGTGCCCAGGTGGCCAAGAAGGCCAATGGCATCCTGGTCTGCATCAAGAATAGTGTGGCCAGCAGGAGCAGGGAAGTCATTGTGCTCCTGTACTCAGCACTGGTTAGGCCACACCTTGAGTCCTGTGTCCAGTTCTGGGCCCCTCAGTTTAAGAAGGACATTGAGACACTTGAACATGTCCAGAGAAGGGCAACAAGGCTGGTGAGAGGCCTTGAGCACACGCCCTACGAGGAGAGGCTGAGGGAGCTGGGATTGTTTAGCCTGGAGAAGAGAAGGCTCAGGGGATACCTTATTGCTGTCTACAACTACCTGAAGGGAGGTTGTAGCCAGGAGGGGGTTGGTCTCTTCTCTCAAGCAACCAGCACCAGAATAATAGGACACATTCTCAAGCTGCACCAGGGGAAGTTCAGGCTTGAGTTGAGGAGAAAGTTCTTTACTGAGAGAGTCACTCACCATTGGAATAGGCTGCCCAGGGGGAGGTGGTGGAGTCACCATCCCTGAAGGTGTTCAAGAGGAGATTGGACATGGCACCTGGTGCCATGGTTTAGTCATGGGGTCTGTGGTGACAGGTTGGACTTGATGATCCTTGGGGTCTCTTCCAACCTTGGTGATTCTGTGATTCTATTCTCTGAACCACTTACTAGATTTTTCTAAGATATGTTTAAACTCTAGTTTTAGACACTTTTAAAATGACATATGTAATATCTACTACTGTAAGTTCTGCCTTTCTGTACCTGTCAAAATTTCAGTTAATCTAACTCATTCTACCAGTAAAGTATAACAAGAATAAAAGTAGAAATTATTTGGGAGGTAGTGTTAAATGTTGTATGAGGGCTTATCTGTTTTATTTTACTCTGGTATCAGTGGCAGTCTTAACTTTTCACTGTGGAGCACAGGGTATGAGAACTTTTTTGCACTGCCTGTTTGACTGTGGCTGAGCAAGGCAGCAGCTGGTGGCATAATCACCAAGAAGATACTTGTGCTGTAGCCTTTAGGCATCACACAGGGTCCTGGACAGAAAAGCTGTAGTGAGGACATACCTGCTTGCTAGTTGTAGAACAGTTCAGGGCTTCGGTAGGTTTTGGTAGAAATGCCATGGAGTATTGATTATAACATTGGCTGTTCCTGGGTGCAAAACACTTAATGCTTTATAAAACAGTGTTGCAACAAAAGCCACACACCTAATGAATTCTCTGCCTTTAGAAGTTACTGTAAATGATCTGAGATAGGAAGTTGGTTTCCTTCAATTGAATTCCTGCTTCTTTGATTCCCTCCCCTCTTTCCCACCATGCCTCATATTTTAATCACATTCTTTTTTGCCAATGAAAACTGAGGAATGTTTGAGAAGCCCCAGTACTCTTGCTTCATAAGTGAGAACTGTATAAAGAATTAATTCATACTCTGTGCACTCTACCTATTAATTGAGAGCAATGGAAGAAGCATATTTGCTATGTAATATGAGCCCTATGACTGATTAAAATGTTGTGTTCAGTATGAGGCTCTCCCATTTTATCTTCCCTACTAACTTGGTGTTACAGTGTATTCACTAAGACCAGGTAAGACTATAACATGTAATTCAAACATTCTAACGTCTTGCTGTGGGTTTTAGGTACTATTCCTGGACCAATTTTGTTTGGTTTTGCTATGGACAACAGTTGTACTCTGTGGGATATTAATGAATGTAACACTAAAGGAGCCTGTTTGGTTTATGACAATGAAAGAATGACTTACCTGCTGTTGGGCATAAGTAAGTATCATCTTCATTTTAAGTACTTGTTCAAGGTGATAGATACACTGACCTTAACTGCTAGATAGGGAATATTTTAAAATAGAACCTGAAACTTTTATTTTGTAGCACTAGGAATTTTTGGGTTTTGGGGGGGTGTGGGTTGGTTGGTTGGTTTTGGGTTTTTTTTGTGTGTGCATGTGTTTTGAATTGTGGTGTGTGTTGTTTGTTTTGGTGGGTTTTGTGGTTTTTTTTTTTTTTTAATCCTAAATGGTAAAGTATCATGGAAGGAGAAAAACTACTCTTTTAAAATTACCTAGAAAACATTTTTTATTAACAATAATAGAAAGAAATTTTGCTCATTGGTCTTCCTTTATTGTCATGCTTTGTTTACTGAATTTTAAGCGATTAGTGCACATTTCAGTCTTATTTGTCTTGATCTGTTGGCAGCTTAAGGTCTGGTGAGTTTTCTTCCTCTTAACCTATTTCAGTTCTTTTTTATAAATTAGTAGCAAAATCTTGAAAATGTCATCTCAGAGCAATAGTCAAAAATGTTTCTAACTTGCTTAATAGTCTGTTCCCTTCAAGTATGCGAGGTATGTATGTCAGGGGGAGAGAAGGCAAACTAAACTTCTATCTCTGATAACTACTAGTGTTCTGTCTTCTAGCAGCTGTGATACAGTACATAAGCTGAATTGCAGGAGTCAAAACTTCAGGTTTTTATCTGTGGGATAAAATACAATCCCTCCTTTTTTTCCCCCTCAGTTCTTTTCCCCCTTTGCCATATTGCACAACGTGGTAAACATACCACAACATACCAGTGTTGAGTAATGGAATGACCTTTTAAGGTATCTAAAGAGAAAATACTTACTGTTCTTAGTTGAGGAGTTTTAGCTTCTGGCAAAAGGACTACAATGAAGAACAGTACTGAAGAAATAAGGACTTCAGACTAGAATGGGATGAAAAAATAGAGAAGCCCATGTAGAATGGGGTGAACTGTCAGTCAGGTGAGAGATCTAGAGTCAGTTGGAAGATACATAGAATACATAGAATAAACCAGGTTGGAAGAGACCTTCAAGATCACTGCGTCCAACCCATCAACCAATCAGACACCACCCAAACAACTAACCCACGGCACCAAGCACCCCATCAAGTCTCCTCCTGAAAACCTCCAGTGATGGCGACTCCACCACCTCCCCAGGCAGCCCATTCCAATGGGCAATCACTCTTTCTGTATAGAACTTTTTCCTAACATCTAGCCTGAACCTCCCCTGGTGCAGCCTGAGACTGTGTCCTCTTGTTCTGGTACTGGCTGCCTGGGAGAAGAGACCAACATCCGTCTCTCTACAACCTCCCTTCAGGTAGTTGTAGAGAGTAATAAGGTCACCCCTGAGTCTCCTCTTCTCCAGGCTAAGCAACCCCAGCTCCCTCAGCCTCTCCTCGTAGGGTTTGTGTTCCAAACCCCTCACCAACTTTGTTGCTCTTCTCTGGACTCGTTCCAGCAAGTCAACATCCTTCCTAAACTGAGGGGCCCAGAACTGGACACAGTACTCTAGGTGCGGCCTAACCAGTGCAGTGTACAGGGGCACAATGACCTCCCTGCTCCTGCTGGCCACACTGTTCCTGATGCAGGCCAGGATGCCATTGGCCCTCTTAGCTGCCTGGGCACACTGCAGGCTCATGTTCAGTCTACCATCAACCAGCACCCCCAGGTCCCTCTCAGCCTGACTGCTCTCTAGCCACTCCGACCCCAGCTTGTAACTCTGCATGGGGTTGTTGTGGCCAATGTGCAGAACCCGGCACTTGGATGGGTTAAACATCATGCTGTTGGACTCTGCCCATCTGTCCAGCCTGTCGAGGTCCCTCTGCAGAGCCTCTCTACCCTCCAGTAGATCAACTCCTGCCCCCAGCTTGGTGTCGTCAGCAAATTTACTGATGATGGACTCAATGTCCTCGTCCAGATCATCAATAAAGATGTTAAAGAGCATGGGGCCCAGCACTGATCCCTGGGGCACACCACTAGTGATTGGCTGCCAGCTGGATGTGGCACCATTCACTACCACTCTCTGGGCTCGGCCCTCCAGCCAGTTCCTAACCCATCGCAGTGTGCTCCCATCCAAGCCATGGGCTAACATCTTGGCCAGGAGTTTGCTATGGGGAACGGTGTCAAAGGCCTTGCTGAGGTCTAGGTAGACTACATCCACAGGCCTCCCCACATCCACCAGGCGGGTCACCTGATCATAGAAGGAGATCAGGTTGGTCAGACAGGACCTGCCCTTCCTAAACCCATGCTGGCTGGGCCTGATCCCTTGGCCATCCTCTAAGTGTTGTGTGATTGCACTCAGGATGACCTGCTCCATAATCTTTCCTGGCACTGAGGTCAGGCTGACAGGCCTGTAATTCCCTGGCTCATCCAACCGGCCCTTCTTGTGGATGGGTACCACGTTGGCCAGCTTCCAGTCATCTGGGATCTCTCCAGTGAGCCAGGACTGATGAAAAATGATGGAGAGTGGCTTGGCCAGCTCATCTGCCAGCTCTCTCAGCACCCTAGGATGGATCCCATCTGGTCCCATGGACTTGTGGGGGTCTAAGCTGCTGAGGAGAGCTCCTATCACTTGCTCTTGGAACACAGGGAAACTATGCAACTCCCTAGCTCCTTCTGCCAGCTCTGCAGGCCAGCTGTCTGGTAGACGTTCTTTCCCGCTAGTAAAAATTGAGGTAAAGAAGGTGTTAAGTACCTCTGCCTTTTCCTCATCCTGTGATACAACATTTCCCTCCATGTCAACCAAGGAGTGGAGGTTGTCCCTGCCCTTCCTCTTGCTATTAATATATTTATAGAAGGACTTTTTGTTGTCCTTCACATCAGAGGCCAGTTTGAGCTCCAAATGTGCTTTTGCCTCTCTAATTTTCCTCCTACATGCCCTAGCAACCTCTTTAAACATCCCATGGGTTGCCTCACCTTTCTTCCAAAGATGATACACCCTCTTTTTTTCCCTTAGTTCTGTTAAAAGTTCATTACACAACCAGGCTGGCCGTCTGCCCCGACGGCTCCTCTTCCGGCGCATTGGCACAGCCTGTTCCTGAGCCTTCATCAGTTCTTTCTTGAAGTAGGTCCAGCCCTCCTGGACCCCTTTATTTTTAAGGGCTTTCTCCCAAGGAACCCTCTGAATTATTTCCTTGAGCAACCTGAAGTCCGCCCTCCGGAAGTCCAGAGTGGAGGTCTTCTTGCTGCCCCTCTTAGTTTGACCAAATACCGAAAATTCAATTATCTCATGGTCGCTGGCCCCTAAACAGCCTCTGACCACCACATCACCCACCAGCCCTTCCCTGCTGGTGAAGAGGAGGTCAAGCATAGCCTTGCCCCTGGTAGGCTCACGCAGCACCTGGGATAAGAAGCTGTCCTCTAAGATGGCCTTTTCCTGCCCTTTGCAATTCATGTAAAATATGTTGATGTCCACAATATCATCTATATGAAGTCTTGCAGTGTAATTTAACATGTGAAACTTTATAAATGACTGAGATACCCTTGTATGCTATTGAAGATTAACTGTTCTATTCTTTGCATTCAGGTGCTGGTTGCAAAGTCATCACGATTGTCTTTGTGGTCATGGCAGTGTGTTGGTATAAGCCTCCACCAGTAAGTGCAGCCCTCTCTCAGAAACATTCAGAAATGGTATCTGCTATACACACATAAATCATGAGCAAATCAGGGGCTTGCAAAAGAAAAAAGTAAGAATAGGAACTGTTACAATGCTTTAACCCAAGTTCTTGTACATTATTACTGAGGTATACAAGATCATATTCAGTTCTTTAATAACTTAAAATATTTACAAATGTGTGCAATGTTCTCCAGCTTGCTAAATGTGTTTTTCAGTATTCTGTTGTGTATACCAAAAAGGTGACACACTTATAAATTAGGCATTTAAAACTAGTCTACAACTTAAATGAAACAAGGTCATATACTCCAGTAAAAAAAAAAACAAACCAAAAACCAAACGCAAAACCCCCAAACTAATCAAACTCAATGAAAAACCAAACAAACAAGAAAAATAAGCTCAGATGGGCTGTAAGCCCCATTTCTCCCTGCTTAGAAAGTAACAACTAAGTGAGACTGCATCGAGATAAAACAAGTAACTTGGTACATTAAACAAACTATGGATGTTTAAAATGGACTTATTTTAATGGGCACATAATCAGTGTTAGTGCCTTAGTTGGGGATATTGACTACAGATACCCTTTGGAACATGCAAGTATAAACATGTTAAAAAATATTTATACATGTTAACTTACTGGTGTAAGTTCAATGAAACTACTTATAGTTTTCTACAAATACTGAAAAGTGAAGAGCTGGGTTTGCAATGGTGAAATTTGTTAAAAGCCCGTGTTTTCTGTCTGGAATATATGCAGCAAGTTGGTGTCCCTCTGCTTTCTTTAAGCATTGTTAATATTTCTCTAAGAAATTTGAAAATAAAACCTGTTTTCTTGCTGCTACTGTATATGCTATGTCATTTCTAAGTGAATGAGCTCTGGAACTCTGAACTCCAAGGAACACACTGCATGCTGTTAAAATTGAATTTGTATAGCATGATGGATATGCTGTACAAATTAGCCACTCCCCAGTATTAAACCAAATTGCCTACTACTGAAGTATCATTCAGCGTTGACTGGAAATTTCTAATGGCAAGTATCTTCAGCACTTGCTTTACATCACCATATCACCAAGGTTGGAAGACTTGATAGCTGTAAACTTTTCTGTTGTGCTAGAAATGTCATGTTTATGTAGCCATGTGTAATGTGGTTACATGAACTGTACTCATTGACTCTACAAGTGCCATAGCAAAGGGTTATAGCATATGGGTGATACTTAATCTAATGGAAGAGCTGAAAGAGGAATTTAAAAATTCCATATCCCAATTGGCACAAAGAGATAATTCTAATTCTTCCTCCTGATGGATACAAGTTTCAGCTGTTAGAAACAGACATCCTTCAAGGAGACCATTCCAAAACAGGCCAAACCAAAGCAGACAACAGAGGCAATCATGTGGGAGTATTTGGATAACTCTGCGTGATCAGTTTGGTGAGAACATGAACAGATGGGATGGTCAACCAACTTCTGATCTTTTCAGGAGACTAAGGGAACTGCAGAGTGGCAGAGCCTGAGGTAGCACTTGTTGTACTTTGAGCTGGGTGCCTCCCTGGTGCATTCACTTCCTGTGTCCAGAAGTCCAGCCCAGAGGGATGGACACAGGAAATTGTGTATTTCCTACCATAATTCTTTGCACCACTATAAGATCCAGTGCGGAGTCTGGCACTTCCTCTTTTCCTTCCCTCTCCGAGACTTGGTAACTGGGGGAGAGATCTCCCGGCCATGGGCCTGATTGGGCCCAAGGCCACAGGGGGATGGGCAGTCTCAGGCCTGGCCAGCTGAGACTAGCCCAGCAGAGGGAGGGGGAAGAAGGAGCCCTGGGGGTTTTGCATGCACCCTCAGGTGGGGATGGGATCTTTCTTTGTCACTGCGCTTTGGGTTTTCTGTAACAGTCACTGCTTTCTATTTAAACTTTCATCACTTTTGCAATCCGTTTGTCTGAGTCGTTATTTCTGCCTGTGGTGGGGAGGGGATCTGCCCCAACCCATTACAGCACTACAAGGAGGGTGGTCATTACTTCCACAGTTTCCAAGAACAACTCTAATACCTCCAACCATGATTCCAATTCTAACACTGGATAGTGTGCTCACTGAACATGTGGGCATATTCCCCATAATTAGGGGTGCCCTGCCTCCTGCCAGGGGGAGGAGAGGGCTAATGGAGATAACAGAAGCTATGGGCATGTGTACATCCCATGGCCTGGCACTTCAAAATTTCAGAAGTACAGGGCCTTGGTTGACACAGGAGCTCAGTGCACCATAATGCCATCACATTATCAGGGATCAGAGTCTATAACTATTCTGGGAGTCACTGGTGGATCTCAAGAGTTAAGTAAGGTGGAAGTTAATATAAGTTTAACTGGTAAACAATGGAGGAAGCATACAGTTGTGACCGGACCTGATGCACCTTGTATTTTGGGAATTGATTTTCTGAGAGAAGGGCGTTTCAAAGACCCTAGAGGTTACAAATGGGCTTTTGGAGTAGCATTTGTAGAAATTGATGGACAAAAGCTGAAGCTGTCTGTCAAACCTGAGCTTTCTGATGAATCTGCAGTTGTGGGACAGCACAAGATTCAGGACATCAAGTTGCCGGTTGCTTCTCAGACTGTGCATCACAGACAATACAGAAGCAACCGTGACTCTTTGTTGCCCATTCAGAATCTGATTCATCAGTTGGAGAGTCAGAAAGTCATCAGCAAAACTCCTTCACCTTTTAAGAGTCCAGTGTGGCCTGTGCAAAATCAGAATGGAGATTGGCATCTGACAGTGGACTACGAAGACCTGAATGAAGTTATTCCACCTATGAGTGCAGCAGTACCAGACATGATGGAACTCCAATATGAGCTGGAATCCAAAGAGGCCAAATGGTATGCTACCACAGACATTGCTAAAGCATTTTTCTCTATTCCCATAGCAGAAGAATGCAGGCCTCAGTTTGCTTTCACCTGGAGAGGAATCCAGTACACTTTCAACAGATTGCCAATGGGCTGGATCCACAGCTCCAGCATCTGTCATGCAGTAATCCATGATGCTCTGGAGGAAGGTGGTGCTCCAGAACACATCCAGTTCATTGATGATATCATCGTCTGGGGTAAAACTGCTGAAGAAGTCTTCGAGAAAGGTAACAAAATCATTGACATTCTTCTGAAAGCAGGTTTGGCCATCAAGAGAGACAAGGTGAAAGGACCTACCACAGAGATTCAGTTTCTGTGCGGTGGAAGGATGGACGCCGACACATTCCAGTGGATGTGGTAAACAGTCTCTACCATGGCAAATCCCACAAACAAGCAAGAAACTCTACATTTCTTGGGAATAGTGGGATTTTGGAGACTGCACATCCCTGGATACAGTCAGATTGTGAAACCTCTGTGTGATGTGACTCAAAAGAAGAACAGTTTCCACTGGGGACCTGAACAACAAGCAGCCTATGAACAGATAAAGCAAGAAGTAGTCCAGGCAATGGGTCTGGGACCTGTCTGAACTGGTCCGGACATTAAGAACACTTTGTATACAGCTGCAGGTGACAATGGTCCAATCTGTTGCTTGTAGTAAAGAGCTCCAGGTGAGACACATGGACAAACTCTTGGTTTCTGGAGTTGAGGTTACAGAAGTTCAGGGGCCAATTATACTTGAACAGAGAGAGAGATTCTAGCTGCCTATGAAGGAGTAACAGGTACTTCTGAAGTAATTGGAACTGAGTCACAACTTCTAGCTCCTAGATTACCAATTTTGAATTGGATGTTCAAAGGCAGAGATAAAAGAGGTTGCAGAGGTAAAAGCTGTCCAGCTAGCTCTTGACATAGGTGAACATGAGAGATGGCCAAAGCTTTATCTCTGTGCCAACTCATGGATGGTAGCCAATGCTCTGTGGGGTTGGCTAAAGGACTGGAATAAGAATGGTTGGCAGAGAAAAGGAAAGCCTGTTTGGGCAGCTGACCTGTGGCAGGGCATTGCTGGTTGAGATGAGAGAATTCCAGTGAAGGTGAGACACATTGATGCTCACATTCCTAAGAGCAAAGCTACTGAGGAACAACAATACAACCATCAGGCAGATTTAGCTGCAAGAGTTTCTCAAGTAGACAAGGACTCTGAACTTGTTCTCGACTGGAAACACCGAGGTGAAACATTCTTAGCTTGGTGGGCTCACGATTTGTCGGGACATCATGGCAGAGATGCATCATACCAATGGGCTAGTCACAGATGCATAGACATTTCCATGGATGCTATCACACAAGTCATCCATGACTGTGACATTTGTGCTGCTATTAAGCAGGCAAAGTGAATTATGCCTTTGTGGTATGGTGACAGATGGTCCAAGTACAAGTATGCTGAAACTTGGCAGATTGACTACATCACTCTACCACGTTCTCGTTCTGGTAAGCAGTATGTACTTACTATGGTGGAGACAAACACTGGATGGTTGGAAAGCTGTCCTTTCCACATGCAACTGCATGCAACACCATTCTGGGTCTGGAGAGACAAATCCTGTGGAAACACGGAACTCCAGAGAGGATTGAGTCAGACAACGGAACTCATTTCAAAAACAATCTTGTAAAGAACTGGGCAAAAGAGCACAGCATTGAGTGGATATTCCACATTCCTTACTATGCACCAGCTGCAGGGAAGATTGAATGCTACAACAGTTTGTTGAAGACCACTCTTAAAGCCATGGGGGGTGGATCTGTGAAAAAGGCAGAGGAGAAAAGGGACAGAATACAGCAACTGAATTTGATTGCTCTGTTTAGTTGACTGTGTGCTGATAAGAGTTTCCTGGTAAATGGGCTCATAGCAAGATGGGTAATTTCCCTTGAAAGAACCATTGTGATCTTCCATAAAGTTTGGGAATATGCCCTAATACTCTGAACTCTTTCCAGCTCTGATTTGTGTGGGGTATAACAAATCACATAACCATAGTAAAGGCATGCCATCTGGTAGCTAAACTGGTAAACTCACTTCTCTTGTACTGTCTTGGGTTGTGAGATCATAGCTAACAGTTTCTGGTGCTTAACCTGTCTGCACAGACAAAACTTGTGGGGTGGAGCAACAGAAGCTGCTTCTTCTAATCAAGTTTCCAGTACTCTTGGTTCTACTGGAGGGGTTTCTTTGTGGGTTAAAGCACAAAGTCCAGGTTGAATCAAGTCACTGATGGCTGTACCTCACAGATCAATACTAGGGCAAATCCAGTTTAGCTTCTTCATTAATGGCCTGAAAGATCTGCTGTGCAGGAGTAGTTTATAGTAGAAATAGTTGTGGTAGTATCTAGAGGGACCTGTGGAAGATGGAGAAATGGACAAATAGGAACTTCATGAATAGAATAGAATCAATAATGGTGGAAGAGACCTCAAAGGTCATCAAGTCCAACCTATCACCCAACACACCCTGACTAACTAAACCATGGCACCAAGTGCCATGTCCAGTCCCCTGTTGAACACCTCCAGGAACAGGGACTCCACCAGCTTCCTGGGCAGCACATTCCAATGGCTAACAACTCTCTCTGGGAAGAACTTTCTCCTCACCTTGAGTCTAAACTTCCCCTGGTGCAGCTTGAGACTGTGTCCTCTTGTTCTGGTGCTGATTGCCTGGGAGAAGAGATCAACCCCTACCTGGCTACAATCCCCCTTCAGGTAGTTGTAGACAGCAATGAGCTCTCCTCTGAGCCTCCTCTTCACCAGGCTAAGCAACCCCAGCTCCCTCATCCTCTCCTCACAGGGCTGTGCTTCAGACTCTTCCCCAGCCTCGTTGCCCTTCTCTGTGAAGTTCCACAAGAGGAAGCACAAAGAGCTGTACCTAGGAAAAAAAAAACGTGGGAACTAAAAACATGCAGAGGGCCACCTAGCTGTAAAGGAGCTCATTGAAGAAGGGCCTTGCATTGCATTCATGATGGATACAGTGACAATAAGGCAGTGGTACACCATTGCTAATAGCATCGGACATGTATTACAGGGGTACTGAGTGTGCTGGGGAAGCTCTCTTCAGCCAGGATAAGAGAAGGGTTAGGAGGATCCAAGCCCTGAAGGGAAGGAAGCCAGACTGTTCTTTACTAATGTTGAATGACCTGGATGGTAGTGAGCACAAAGTGATACGTGAAGTTCGCTCTGAACATAAGAATATTATTTTTAACTGTGGAGATGGTCAAGCATTGGAACAGGTTGCCAGAGAAGTTGGGGAGTCACAATTCTTGGAGAAGATTAAAGCCTAACTAAATGATGAATCTATTCTAGCTGATCTTTCCTGAGCAGGGTCGGTGTGGACTAGATGATCCCAAGTGGACCCTTCCAATCCATATAGTTACATTTTTCTGAGAGCTGCTTCTCAGTGTGGCCTTTATTCCTTTCACTATATGATGTGTAAATTCAGTACATATTCTTGCAAGGCATTATCTGTCCCTGCAGTGTCCCTTCTTCTGGGGTTTGTGGTGTGTTTTGATTTTGTTGTTTTCTTTTTAATTGTGTGTCTTATTTGGTTGGTTGCCTTTATTATCAACTTATATATCACGTTAAACAACATGTAATAGCTAATACTGGGTGTTTGTCCCATGTATGATAATTTTTTATTTCATGCCAACAATGCTACAACATTTTGAACAGCAGTTGACCATCTTATGCAATACATACGTGTTCTGTGAACTACTGTTTAAATTGTTTGGACTGCTAAATTAATGGACTCCTATCTTTGAGGTATCACAGTATAACTAAGGTTGGAAGAGACCCCAAGGATCATTGAGTCCAACCTGTCTCCACAGACCTCATGACTAGACCATGGCACCAAGTGCCACATCCAATCCCTTCTTGAACACCTCCAGGGACAGTGATCCACCACCTCCCTGGGCAGCCCATTCCAATGGTGAGCGACTCTCTCCGTGAAGAACTGTCTCCTCACCTCGAGCCTAAACTTCCCCTGGCGCAGCTTGAGACCATGTCCCATTGTTCTGGTGCTGATTGCCTGGGAGAAGAGACCAACCCCTTCCTGGCTACAACCACCTTTCAGGTAGTTGTAGAGGGCAATGAGGTCACCCTTGAGCCTCCTCTTCTCCAGGCTAAACAATCCCAGCTCCCTCAGCCTCTCCTCATAGGGCTTGTGCTCAAGGCCTCTCATCAGCCTTGTTGCCCTTCTCTGGACATGTTCAAGTGTCTCAATGTCCTTCTTAAACTGAGGGGCCCAGAACTGGACACAGGACTCAAGGTGTGGCCTAACCAATGCAGAGTACAGGAGCACAATGACTTCCCTGCTCCTGCTGGCCACACTATTCTTGATGCAGACCAGGATGCCATTGGCCTTCTTGGCCACCTGGGCACACTGCTGGCTCGTGTTTAGGCAGCTGTCAATCAGTACCCCCAGGTCCCTCTCTGTTTGGCAGCTCTCCAGCCACTCTGACCCCAGCCTGCAGCTCTGCATGGGGTTGCTGTGGCCAAAGTGCAGCACCCGGCACTTGGACTTGTTGAATGCCATCCTGTTGGACTCTGCCCATCCGTCCAGTCGGTCAAGATCCCTCTGCAGAGCCCTTCCACCCTCGAACTGACCAACATCTGCTCCTAACTTGCTCTCATCTGCAAACTTGCTGATGACTGACTCAATCCCCTCATCCAGATCATCAATGAAGATATTAAAGACAATGGTGCCCAGCACTGATCCCTGGGGGATGCCACTGGTGACTGGCCGCCAGCTGGATGTGGCACCATTCACCACCACTCTCTGGGCTCGGCCCTCCAGCCAGTTCCTAACCCAGCACAGAATGTTGCTGTCCAAGCATGAGCTGACAGGTTAGACAGCAGTTTGCTGTAGGGGACAGTGTCAAAGGCCTTGCTGAAGTCCAGGTAGACTACATCCACAGGCCTCCCCACATCCACCAGACTGGCCACCTGATCATAGAAGTAGATCAGGTTGGAGAGGCAGGACCTGCCCTTCCTAAATCCATGTTGGCTGGACCTGAGCCCTTGGCCATCCTTCAGGTGTGCAGTTATTGCTGCCAGGATAATCTGCTCCATCACTTTCCCTGGCACTGAGGTCAGGCTGACTGGCCTTTAGTTTCCAGGTTCCTCCATCCGACTCTTCTTGTGGATGGGGACCACATTGGCCAGTTTCCAGTCATCTGGGACCTCTCCGGTGAGCCAGGACTGGAGGAAAATGATGGAGAGCAGCTTGGCCAGCTCATCTGCCAGCTCTCTCAGCACCCTAGGATGGATCCCATCCGGTCCCATGGACTTGTGGGTGTCCAAGTGGCTCATCAGGTCCTGAACTAATTCCTCATGGATTTCTGGGGCATTACACTGCTCCCCGACCCCATCACCCAGCTCAGGAGGCCACTCATCCTGGACGACTCCTGCCTTACTGTTAAAAATTGAGGCAAAGAAGGTGTTCAGGACCTCAACCTTTTCCTCATCTTCAGTCACAGTGTTCCCCTCCAGGTCCAGTAAGGAGTGGAGGTTCTTCTTGCCCTTCTTTTTAGTGTTAATATATTTGTAAAAATGCTTTTTATTGTCTTTCACAGAGGTGTTCAGCTTCAGTTCCAACTGGGCCTTTGCCTCTCTAATGTTTTTCCTACATAATCTAACCACTTCCTTGAACATACCTCGAGAAGCCTTCCCCTCCTTCCAAAGGTGATACAGCCTCTTTTTTTCCCTTAACTCCTCCAGGAGCTGCTTGCCCATCCAGGCCGGTCGCCTTCCCCGCCGGCTCATCTTTCGGCACATGGGAACTGCCAGTTCCTGTGCCTTCAAGAGCTCCTGTTTGAAGTAGGTCCAACCCTCCTGGACCCCTCAGTTCTTGAGGGTTGGTACCCAGGGAACTTTACAAATAAGTTTCTTAAAGAGGCTGAAGTTTGCCCTCTGGAAGTCCAAGGTGAAGGTTCTGTTGGTGCTCCTCCCTATCTCCCTGCATATTGAAAACGTCACTATCTCATGGTCACTGCACCCTAGGCAGCCTCCCACCATCACATCTCCCACCAGCCCTTCCCGACAGGAGAACAGCAGGTCAAGCAGGGCCTGTCCCCTGGTAGGCTCACTTAACAGCTGCATCAGGAAGCAGTCCTCTATTCGCTCCAGGAATCTTCTGGACTGCCTCCTCTCTGCTGAATTAAGTTCCCAGCAGATATCTGGCTGGTTAAAGTCACCCAAAAGGAAAAGATCTGATGATCTTGAGACAGCCTCCAGTTGCTTATAGAATAATTCATCAACCTCCTCATCCTGGTTGGGTGGTCTATAACAGACTCCCACCAGGATGTCAGATTTGTTAGGTTGCCCTCTGATTTTAACCCACAGGCTCTCAATTCCCTCATTTTCCACCTCAAGTTCTGTGCCAGAGAGTGACTCCCTAATATACAGAGCCACCCCTCCTCCACTTCTCCCTCGCCTATCCCTCCTAAAGAGCCTGTAACCCCCCAGTGCAGCACTCCAATCGTGTGTGTTGTCCCACCAAGTTTCTGAGATGGTGACTATATCATAGTCGCTCTGGTGGACCAGGACTTCCAGCTCCTCTTGCTTATTGGCCATGCTGCATGCATTGTTGTACATGCACTTCGGCTGGGCTCCCACCCTCTCAAATGCTCCTAATTTGTGCCCTACTCTTTCCTCTGCAGAGGGACCAATTTCCTCACCCACCCCCTTCAGACCTAGTTTAAAGCCCTCTTAATGAGCCCTGCCAACTCTAGTGCTAGGACTCTGTTACCCTTTCTAGATCATTGCACCCCATCAGGACCCAGCAGGTCAGGTGTAGTCAAAGTTGCCCCATGATCAAAGAAACCAAAGTTCTGCTGCTGGCACCATCCCCTGAGCCAATTTTTGAAGGTATGGATTCTCCTGTTCCTGTCAGTGTACCCCCCTGCCACTGAGGGAACTGAGCAGAGCACCACTTGAGCTCCTGCCCCATCAATCAGTTGGCCTAGGGCCTTGAACTCTTCTTAATCGCCCTGCTGCCCTCCTTGTCAATTTCGTCACTCCCAGCCTGTATTACCAGCAGAGCGTAATAGTCAGAGGAATGGATTAACTTTGGGAGTCTCCTTGTGATGTCCCTTACCCGTACCCCGGACAGGGACCAGACCTCCCTGTGGGATGGGTTGGGACGACATATGGGTCCCTCAGTACCCCCCAGGAGAGAGTCCCCAACAACTATAACCCTTCTCCTTTTCTTTGTGGAGGTGGTTGTTATAGTTGGTGGGGACCACTTGGCCTTAGGCTCCTCTCTGGATGGCTGCTCCTCAGCCCACTCATCCCCACTGCCTTTGGCCTGCAGGACCTCATACTTATTATGCAAGGGCAGCAGAAGAGGAGGAGTGTTGGGGATTGGCTTAAGGAAAAAGAACATGAGTCCCAGGAACATCTGTGCAATTTAGGCCTTGAAGGACCTTCTGTTGGAAATACAGCAATGGAGCAGGAGTTGTGGAAAAGTGCTGATTGCCTGGTATGCTAAGGTCAAGCTGCCCCTGAGAAGAGACAAACAAGATAAGGAGGAGGCAAGATCTGGCAAGAAGAGCAATTAGAGTGACTATAAAAAAAAACACAGAGTAGTGAAATAATGATGTAACCTTTAAGAGATAAACCAATAGTATGTGTTAAATTAGAATATAATTTACTATGTATAAGATAAGACTATAAATAATGAAGTGTGGAACAATAAAGTTGGATGATTTCTATCATTCATATTGAGTCGTGTCATCCCTGTCTCCGTTCTTGTCAAGACTGTCCTCCAATTGTCATTTGGTCTGTGAAATGGCCAAAAGAGCAAAAGAGCACGGCATTGGGCAAAAGAGCATGGCATTGAGTGGATATTCCATATTCCTTACTATGCACCAGCTGCAGGGAAGATTGAATGCTACAACGGTTTGCTGAAGACCACTCTTAAAGCCATGGGGGGGTGGATATTTGAAAAACTGGGAGAAACATTTAGCACAAGCAACTTGGCTGGTGAATAGTAAAGGTTCAGTGAACCGAGCTGGACCAGCACATTCAGATCTGCTACAGAAAGTAGAAGGTGATAGAGTTCCTGTGGTTAGGGAAAAGAATCTACTAGGTTAAACCGTTTGGGTATTTTCACCCTCAGGAGAGGCTAAACCTGTCCGAGGGGTGGTTTCAGCTGAAGGTCCGGGTCACACTTACTGGGTAATGCAAGAGAATGGTGAAATTCAGTGTATTCCACAAAGAAATTTAACTTTAGCTGAAAGAGTTTAATTTCAGACTGTTGTACGGATATATTGCATCCAAAGGAACAATCCCTGAGGAATCTACGGTGCATGAACCCTGAGAACCCTGACAGCCCTGAGTCAACTGAGAGTCCCTGTATCCCTGTTTCCCTTTTCTTCGCTTCATCTGCGGAGAGACAAACTGTTTTCCATTATTCTTATTTTCTTGATTTTCTTGGACTTCTGAATCATCTACATCTGAGTATAGCCAGAATGGACTATGAGCTTGACTTATGAACTGTAAATATTGTTTTAGATTGGATGGACAGTACAAACAGCCAATGAAATTGTTTAGAAGGGGTGTACTGTGACCATTTGAGGCTGTGCCTTTAAGAGAGAGACAGTGTTGGGAACACTCTGGCTGAATGTTTTTGTATCAAAATGAAAACATGATATTCTAAACGAATTTAATTGGTGGATGGGCAGAATGCAACTTTAAGTTGTAGGGCAGTTGGAATTTTTTCTCAGTTTGGGTTTCAGCCTGTACTCCGTGCCAGCATGATCTGCTTCTCTCCCTGTCTGCTTCTCAGAAAACTAGCTGGAGCTGACCTTGAGATAAGCAAAACTAATCCTGCATGGGCTTTTGAAGCCTTGTAACATCTCTTTCCCTTAATAACTGCCTTTCTTTCTCTCTCTAACCCCTTTTTGGGAAAAAAGGGAGGTAGGGGGGGAGAGAGCGGGTTACAGGGAGGGAAACCCTCCTCCCCGAGGAGGGAATTTTGTTGTGTTATTTTTCTTTGCTGTATATTTCTATATATATATTGTGTTATATATAACCTGCTTTCTATGTATGCTTGTAAATATAGCTTGCTTCTCCCCTGAGTTTAGCTGTGGTTTCTTACTCTGTGGGGGAGGGAGATCTAGGCCCTCTCTCAACCTACCACACGCACAATAAAATTAGTTGGTTTCATGAAAATGGGTGAGCTCCAGAGTGAGCAAGCTCTTTCTCTTGGGTCTTTTCCTCCACCACAGATGTGGACTAAGCAGCAGTTCAGGATTTTCCAATAAAAAGGGACAGTAAGAAATACCCACAATCAGCAAACAGTATTGAGAGTATTTGATATATTCCTAACTTCCCCAGGAAGCTCCTTCCTTTTGTTAGTGGAGTAATATTACTGATTTTGGATCTATCCTTTCCAAATACTATTCTCAAGTTATTTGTAACCATTGCTATTGTGAAGACAACTCTCATCTGAATACTGAACCCATATAACTTTTGTATCACATTACATGGGAAGCAGAGACTAATTAATTAAAAATAATATATTAATATTAGTTTCTCACCCAATTCCCCCTTATTTGTAATAAAATTACACGTATTAACTTCTGGTAGGGCTTAGTCACAGAATGTTGTAAGGTTGGATTTGCCTTCCCCCAACAATCAATGATTCACCCCCAGAATGGAGATTTACCTGCAGAATAAATCACCAGACTAGCTAAGAAAGTTTGGAAACAAAATGAAGTTATATTTACAAAATGGACTAAATATGAAGTTACATAGGTGAGAAGACATGTACAAAATGTATTTATATATATTTGTAGCTCAGTAATCAGAAGTACCCCCTGGGCAGATTCACATGCTCCTGAGCAGCTCAGGGAGAGACTGCTTCACTTCCCCCTCCCTCCTCCCCAGTACCTCCCAGATTTTCCCAGCAAAGCAACAGCTAGAAAGAGAAGTTGCAAGCAGAAGCAACAGGGAAGAAAAGAGAACTATCTAAGCTTTCAGATACAAAGAAAATTACAGGGCAGATGAAATAATTTTATCACTATTTACTTTGCTAATGCTATGGGAAAAGATTAACCTTTTTGTATAAAATAAGAAATTTGAACTGTCTGTAAAATGTCTTATCTTTCAAACTGTTTGAGCTTAGTTAACATATCACAATAACCACACTAGTTAGCTGATTGGTTGTTGAGAAAAAGGGGAAGATAACAGGAGGAAACGTGTCTGCATCAAAGGAACTTGTGTCTGTATCACCAAGAAACCACAGAATACAAGAAAAGAGCATGTACCAGCCCAGCAGGTCAAAAGGACAAAAGTGAGGAAGACTCAGAGCCTGCCTCCACAACTGCTGAGTACAACCCCCAGAGGGCTCGCGCAGACTCACTAACAGGCTTTGAGTATTAAAATTACTTTGGGGAACTCATAGAATATGAAACAGATTTCTAAGAACTCATTTCACTAAACTATCCCAGTTTCTCTTTTATGAAAAAAATAAGCTTGTAAAACTCTGCTCAGCATGCAGGGCTTCAGGAAAGATCCTACCTGCATCTGGCACCACAATGAAGCATATTAACTTCACAACTTATTTAAGTCGTGGAGTTTGTCTTGTTCCACAGATCACTCAGTCTCTTAGAAAAATTCCTCCGACCCCTTAACTGAATTGTCTGGAAGGATATAATTCTTACTTATAATTTAAGCACAGCTTTTAAACTGTAGCACACAACTTCGCAGCACTGTCAGAAAGTAGGCTAGTATGGTGGCCAAATGGAAACATTTACACAAATGTTAGTGAAAACACAGATGTGTGGCAAGGTTCTGGCTTTCAAGAGACAGAATTTGAGGACACAGATTTCAAATACAGGCCTCTGGTTATGTTTGTGAATCTACCCCAATTTTGTTGCTCTATCCAGATATGTAAATATCCATATCAGTATGTCATATCATAGGATATGACATCCCTGTGAAGAAGATGAGTGTATTAATAATTGAAAGGGTTTAGTAGGTCCTATGCTGAAGAACGCATTTAGGAAAGCTTATGAACAGATTAAATATTAGTCTAATAGTATTAAATATGATTTATTTATATTAGTATATGCAGTTCACATATTTGTTGTGCTGATTACTTTTTTGTTAGGTTGCAAAAGTGGTACAGTTCCTTCCCTGAGACAAGGGCAGTAGGGACAGTGGTGGCTCCCTATGGAGCAGCCATGCAGCAGGGCAGGCCAGAAGGTTAACTGACGGCAGCTCCATCCCAGTGAATCTCCCAAGAAATGAGGACATGCTGAGGTCAAGGCAGCAGCTGAAGCCAGCAAGTCACAGTGAGGATCATAAGCATTCTCAAATTGCTTTTGAGCTTAACTGAGAAGCCACATACAAAAACCACAACAGTTTATTTAGCACCTGTGGGTCTGTACGGGGCAGGGTAGTGGTGGTGGGGCAGAGACAGTGGCGGAGAGAGAGAGATATGCATTATTGTACAAGGGGGTGTTGTGCTGTCGTTAAACTATAAACACATGTAAATGTAGTTTGTATATGTTTGTTGCCTTTTATGCTTTTTATATTTAGACTACTTTTGTAAATACAATTTCATTTTACTTCCAAATTCTGAGTAAGTAGGGAAAATTTACTCCTTAGGATAAATTTCCAAATTGTTGTTGTGTGTTGCAATCCAAACCACAACAGCCATTTAGAGTGTAATGGCAGGAAATAACCAGTCAAAGGTACTTACATATTTCAATTGTATTTCTTGCTTCCCCATTAGTGAGGATGTGTGACAGTGGTTCCTTGGCCAGCAAGGGATGATCCTATTCTGAGTTTGCATTTGTGAGGGGAAAAAAAAGACTCAATTTGTATCATGATACTTTAGATAAAGGTAGTTCATAGTTGTTTATGGTAATAATGGCTTAAGCAGCATAATTATGAGCTGGGAGAAACATTTTCTGTTACCAGAATAGTTATACATAACTGACACATTTATACACAACTGATACAGTTATACGCACTGATACAGTTTTACGAACTGATACATTCCTTTCACACCTGCTGTAGAATCAATTCACAACAGGTTCACAAAAGTATGAAGCATTCAGAAAGTTTGAGTAAATTCAACGGAATGGCTTTATTTGCCTCATGGCAAAATTTAGAATGCTACCCAGAACACGGAAAAATCCATTTAGAATAATTTCTTGTTTTTCTTTTTACAGTATCACAGTATCACAGTATCACAGTAACTAAGGTTGGAAGAGACCCCAAGGATCATCAAGTCCAACCTGTTCCAACAGACCTCACAACTAGATCATAACACCAAGCGCCACGTCCAATCTCCCCTTGAACACCTCCAGGGACGGCGACTCCACCACCTCCCTGGGCAGCCCATTCCAATGACGAATGACTCGCTCAGTGAAGAACTTTTTCCTCACCTCGAGTCTAAACCTCCCCTGACACAACTTGAGACTGTGTCCCCTTGTTCTGGTGCTGGTTGCCTGGGAGAAGAGACCAACCCCCACCCGGCTACAACCACCCTTCAGGTAGTTGTAGAGGGCAATGAGGTCGCCTCTGATCCTTCTCTTCTCCAGGCTAAACAATCCCAGCTCCCTCAGCCTCTCCTCATAGGGCTTGTGCTCAAGGCCTCTCACCAGCCTTGTTGCCCTTCTCTGGACACGTTCAAGTGTCTCGATGTCCTTCCTAAACTGAGGGGCCCAGAACTGGACACAGTACTCAAGGTGTGGCCTAACCAATGCAGAGTACAGGGGCACAATGACCTCCCTGCTCCTGCTGGCCACACTATTCCTAATACAGGCCAGGATGCCATTGGCCTTCTTGGCCACCTGGGCACACCCAACTGTGGATTTGTTTATACTTCTTCACTCTTCTGTTTGAAAAACTGCAGCTAAATTTTAAAGGCATAGCCTAAAACTGTCACAATCCCTCAAGAAGTAAATCCTGCTATATACATCAGAGGGAGATTTCCCCATACAGCTCACCTCTGCTCATGGAATACAACTCATGAGCACCTCAGCTGCCTGAACTTGGCAAGGCAGGGGAAAAAAAAAAAAATCTATGATGGCTCTGGGAACAGGCACTGGGAATTACATTCAGCTCAACACCAGCCATGTTAAGAACTCCAAACCTTGTGTGCTTGGTCAGCAGAAGTGAAGCCACAAGCTGTCCAAATGAAAATTGCTGACTCAGTGATGTCAGAACCCATTGCTTGGTGATGTAACTGTCTGGCTAGATACTACTGCACATTGTTTGAGACAATAGAAAGTTTGGCTCTCACAATGCTACAATGGGCTGTCTTTGTCTACAGTACCCCCACTGGCAGCACTGAAGCCCCAGCATGTGTATCCGGAGTTGCTAAAATGCCACTGCCTATCCCATCCTTCATCTCTTGTCCTGTGCTCAGAATTGGTGTTTCTAGGGCATGACCAGGTTTCTGTGACCATGGTACACATCTCCACACACATACAGGAAGAGGGTTCATTTGATAACATCCCATGTCTCCCTCAGCTGCAGAACAAGGTCACACAGGCTCTCCTCACACCCCATTACTGCTGGCCAGCCCTTTGAGTTCCCCTGTTTCTCTCATGGCACATAAAAACAAAACCAAAAACCAACCAAACAAAAAAAACCCACCAACAAAACAGCAACATAAAAAGCCAGTCCCAATCTTCCACCTACAGAAAATCCAAGAGATGTGACAAGGCCTCCAAAGAGTGCATCTCTTGTTCTTCTCTTCATCTCAGGTCATTCTGTCCATACTGCATGGAAATTAACATTCAGCTCCTTAGCAATATGTGGATAGATAGTATACAAGTGAATGAGTGAAGTAATATTTGCTTTGAAATAAAAATCTTTCACTCCTCCTTGCCTTGAACTTTGCAAAATTATTGAGAATTGTTGCTTCTGTTTTCCACAGATAATCTTAACTGGGATGCCCTGAATGCCCCAGGAAACTCTCATGAACTCTACATAGGCCAATGATGCAACATAATCTAAGTAATTCAAGGGTGTGAGTACATCATGCATTGCATGGCCCTTCTCCTTGCAATTTTGTGGGGCTTATTACTATTCAGGAGTTAAATCATTCCATTTATAAGTATTATAGGCATGCCACAGGGAATCTGAAGGAAGAATGTGGAATAATTATTATTTCTATTTCCCCAGGTTCTTTATTTTAGGTAGATATTTTAATATAAGTTCCCTCATGTGATACCCTTCACTAGGGGTTGAGTAGCTGCAGTGCTTGTTGCAAGTGCTGTCATAGCTTCAGGTGTCTTTGCAGAGGTTGTGACAGCTAGACAGCATCCACCTCTACGGCAATATTTCACTCTAAGCAAAGCCAAGAGCTGAAAGACATTCAAAAGAGCTGACATATGAGCAAAGTAGTGGAAGCATCCCAAGGCTGTACCAAACTTCTTAACCCACCATCATTTCACTGAGATCAGAAATCCATATAATTAGAAAAGAGTGTGTAGGTACATAACTTAATGGCAAATACCAGAGCACCAAGGCACCTGTAAGACCACAGCCAGAAGAAATTAATTGCACAAATGAAGTAATCCACAGGGATAAAGCCACCCACAGCTTCAAAAAAAAGTCACTAGAACTAAACACCAGAGGCTTGCACTAAGTGACCATCCTATCCACATCACTAATAAGAGTTTGGTCTAATTCATAAGAACTGCAACCCTCTGAGGCAAATAAACAATGGGCAGCAAAATAAACTGTTGACATTTAGCCCTTATCTGGGATGAAACTTTAGCAATTACTCTATCACCCTATTACTGCTCCCTATCAGAGAACAGGAATCAGAAAAAGGAGAGAAAACCCACAGGTTGAAACGCAAATGGATTTAACAAGACAGTCATATTAATAGCAATGTCAGTACAAAATATATGAAGTTATACTTAGCCCAGCATAAGTGCAGAAGTCACAATACCCATCCATGTAATCATGTAATTCCCTTCTCAATCTTAAAAAGTATCTCTACAAATGTATAAATGCAGATGCACAACTTCATATAGTTGAAACACTAAGAAAAAACTAATGATAGTGCAGTCCACAGATAAAAGGGACAGCATTTAATTTCCTTATATTATGTTTGTATTTCCTATCTATATCGACAGAATGGAGTGGTTAAATATAATCTCATTTGGAGTGTTTCTTTGAAGTCTATCATTTGAAGAAGTATGTATTAAAATGGCAGACATAACAGAAGTATTGTTCCAATCTCTTAGTTTTAGCAGAGTAATTATATGAACAATAAAAGCTCCCTCTGTGCTATCTAAACTGAGATTCTCAAAGGCTTAGATTTTAATTTCAACTCACATGATCAGCACAATGAAGCAGTCTGAGAGTTACTATTCATATATTAGCAGTCACTTTGTTTTATAGTATAAGACATGCAACAGAGAGCTATAATTACATGCTCACTTGAGGGGCCAATAGGTATCACAATAGTTAAAATCATGCAAGGTAATTTAAACCTTGATGAGAGTCTTCAGCTGGCAGAAGACAGTTATTACATACAATTTCTTTGTCACATTTTTTGAAGGGTTATATTTCTATGGAGTTTGTACCTCTGAGCTTGGAATTTTAACTGTAATTTTTGATTCACTATCTTACAACTTGCTTTTGTAATCAGTGCTATGCAGAGTACTACTGATAATTTGTCCAGGTGTTGCAGTTTGAGCTGGGTGCCCCCCTGGTGTGTTCACTTCCTGTGTCCAGAAGTCCAGCCCAGAGGGATGGACACAGGAAATTGTGTATTTCCTACCATAATTCTTTGCACCACTATAAGATCCAGTGCGGAGTCTAGCACGCTCTCTTTTCTTCCTCCTCCGCCAGCCGGTAACTGGGGGAGATGTCTCCTGGCTTTGGGCCTGGCTAGGCCCAAGGCCACGGGGGGATGGGCAGTCTCAGGCCTGGCCAGCTGAGACTTGCCCAGCAGAGGGAGGGGGAAGAAGGAGCCCTGAGGGTCTCGGGTGTACCCTCAGGTGGGAATGGGATGCCTCTGGGTTTGCTTTGGGATCTTTCTTTGTCACTGCGCTTTGGGTTCTCTGTAACATTTCACTGCTTTCTATTTAAACTTTCATCACTTTTGCAATCCGTTTGTCTGAGTGTTTTATTCCTGTGCCCGTGGTGGGGAGAGAGGGGGCTGCCTCAACCCAGCACATTCTTGGTAGCAGAGGATGGTTGTTGTGGGGAGGGGGTCTGCCTCCAAACCCACCACATTCTTGGCGAGCCAGGCAGGAGAAGGAGTTTGTTATTGTGCATTCTGCAGATCGGATTGCAAAAGATAAGAGAGTTTAAATTTAGTTCTGGGCGTCGTTCTGGTTCTCTGGCAGTTGGGGCTCAAGTGTTGTTGTTGGGGCGATTGTGCGAGTTCTCGTGGATTGCCGGGGGGCACTTGGTGCGTGGCCGGTGGCTCGGAGCCCCTCCTGCTATTTCAAGCAGGGGTGGCTCTTAACCATCGGAACTGGGGCATCGCTTAAGAATGCGGGACCTGCCCCTCCTCCACCTTTACTCTCTGCGGAGCGGCAGAAGCGGCGGGGGGTGAAGTGGGGGAAGGGGCAGCGGCGACCAGATCAAAGTTGGGTCCGTTCTCGCTGCGGGGTAGGGCCAGCCGCGGCGGAGCGGGCGAGCTCGGCTCCCGATACCCAGGAAGGGCGAACGGGAACTCAGTTCGAAAGCTGTTCTCAAGGGCCCTGGGGACGCGTTTATGGTTTTCGCTGGAGGAGCCGTTTGAATGCCCGAGGGGTGGAGGCGATTTTGATTCTGTACCGCGGCGGTAGAGGTGGCTGGAGCCCTGCTGTATGCTCGGTCTGCGGCGGCTGAGGGCCGAGCCGTGCGCTCGGAGCGGCGGCGGCGGCTCGGGCCGTGCACTCGGAGCGGCAGCAGGGCCAGCCCTGTTCTCTTCCCCGACGTTTTCGGACGAGTTCCGAAAACGGCGCCTAGCACCTGGCTCCACCTCCCTTCTTCTCAGCAGGTTGTGGAGCAGCCCCTCCCCTCCCGGGGTGGGGCTGTGTACTTGGAGCTGCCACATCTGCGGTACGCGAACGCCCAGTGGAGGGGCGGTGTACCTGTGGCATGCGTCTGTGGAGCCTCGGGCCGCGGCTGGAAGCGGTCAGCATTGGGCTTGGATAGGTCCGTGCACTGTTGAGAGAGGCTCAGCGTGCTATTTCCTGGAGGGGTGGAAAAGCAGCAGAGCCTGATTGTTCTGGCTGACTTGCCCCAGGGGTGGAAATAATGCCGCTGAGTGGATAGAGATGGGAATAAAGGTTTGGTTGAGAAGTTGTGAGGTTCTTTCCAGGTGACCAGGATGTCCAACGGATCCATGAAGAGCTTGCACCGCAGAAGAGTGAACTCTGCATCGCGGGAGGTTCCGTTAGATGAGAGGAGAAGGACTGGAACGGACTGACACTTGAGCCTGAATGAGAGACTGGTTGAGTGGACGCCCAGATGAAGATGTGGACTTCGCCGGACATGTCATCAGGAGATTTCTGATTTGGTGATGTGTTTAGGTGCAAAGATTATGGTATGAAATACAGGGGTGGCATGTTGCAGTTTGAGCTGGGTGCCCCCCTGGTGTGTTCACTTCCTGTGTCCAGAAGTCCAGCCCAGAGGGATGGACACAGGAAATTGTGTATTTCCTACCATAATTCTTTGCACCACTATAAGATCCAGTGCGGAGTCTAGCACGCTCTCTTTTCTTCCTCCTCCGCCAGCCGGTAACTGGGGGAGATGTCTCCTGGCTTTGGGCCTGGCTAGGCCCAAGGCCACGGGGGGATGGGCAGTCTCAGGCCTGGCCAGCTGAGACTTGCCCAGCAGAGGGAGGGGGAAGAAGGAGCCCTGAGGGTCTCGGGTGTACCCTCAGGTGGGAATGGGATGCCTCTGGGTTTGCTTTGGGATCTTTCTTTGTCACTGCGCTTTGGGTTCTCTGTAACATTTCACTGCTTTCTATTTAAACTTTCATCACTTTTGCAATCCGTTTGTCTGAGTGTTTTATTCCTGTGCCCGTGGTGGGGAGAGAGGGGGCTGCCTCAACCCAGCACACCAGGTACTTGGTGGAACAGAAATGTTACATTTTTCCTCCTAACTACTGTGGACTTACCTATACTGGTTTTAATCATCTGCTTTGAACCAAAGGGAATCAATTAATAGTGTGTGTCTGGTTTAAGAGGACAACATTTCTGGGTGGCTTGTTATGTATCAACTACTTCCTCTGGTATAACAAGAGTTTTGGAGGATGAGGGGCCCGTGTGACAATATTTTGTCTTTTTACCTAGTTTTTCACTATCAATTATTTGACTCTATGCACAATCCATTGGTGATTTTGTCATTTTATGCCTGCTGACAGAAGCTGAATCAGCATTTTATGAAGTGAAAGATTATGGGCCTTCATATATTGCCTGTTACTTCTCAGACTGGTCAGTGTGAAACACATGAAGTGCCAGTTTAACTGGTACTTTTTTAACCTCCAGGAACCTCTTTTATATAAGAATCTTGTTAATATCACATATACAAATAGGCAGCTGGCTGGAATTAAGTATCTCCATCACTGGAAATATTCAAGATGAGGCTTAACAGGGCTCTGGGCAACCTGATCTAGTTGAGGATGCCCCTGCTTACTGCAGAGGGAGTTGGACTAGATGACCTTTGGAGGTCCCTTCCAACCCAGACCATTCTGTGTGTTTCTGTGTGATATTGTTCTTATCATGTAACCTTCATTTTCACTATATTTGAGTAATAATTTTGATGTCTTTTTACAAACAAGTATCAAAAAATTAAGGAATTTATTTATTCAGAACCTTCTTAAACTTATATACCCTAATTATAACTCTGGCATTTTTTAGTTCCTTTCCAGTTATGGAAGAAAGTGAGTGTGAAATGCCAAGTTCTCTGCTCACAAACCTTCATGTATTGTAAACTAAGAAGAAGATCTCATACAACCTTACTCTTTCTTGCTTTTTCTTATGTTGGTTATATAAATGGCTTTCCAAACAGCATAATACTGGATGCAGTACTGAACACAAGCTTCAGAAAAAGCTAAAATGTGGAACATAAATTTTGCTAACACTCTGTATATATTTCCTGTATGAAACTTCTGCTTACATTAAAGTGGAATATATTGTTATGGCCAGATTGTGTGAGAAGGAAAGAAGAAAGGGGGAAAAAAAGGAGGGGGGGAATAAAATACTATCCTGTATCCTGGAATGTATTCCCATCACTTTACTGTGTTATTTTGCTTGTGCAAGAGAGAAGAAAACTTTGATACTTTATATTCAGTTAGGTTTAGCCACCGTACTTGTTTTTCTAATTAACATATACCTGGGTATAGCCAGGCAGTATAAAACTTACTTTCTTTGTAAAATTGTCAATGGGAAGAAAATGAAACAGTAAAGACCTGTTGTGGTGGTTTGGAATGTCCCACTACATTAACTAAAGCATGGCTCACTCAATCAGGAAGCAAATGGAAGCTGTATTTACAAAGCGAAAACTACACTCTACAATGGAATGCAATTAATATGTACAAATATTAATTTACAAATTAATTTACAAATATTCATTTACAGTATTAACAATATTATACAGGTATTTACAATCAGAAAACAGCACAGAAACCCCCTTGCACCCCTTCTGTATCCCAGAAGGAGTGGGGAAACTGCTCTGCTCTCCCCTAATCCCCCTTTCCCCCTATAATTAAAAGAAAAGAGAAGAAATTAGGAGAACTGTTAGTTCAAAGCAATGTGTCCTCATCTGCAAGGTCAGTCACAGCGATTAAATCCTCCCCAGCAGTAACAGCCACAGCAGCCAGAGAAGAAGGAATGGAATGAAGTGGAATGTGTGAGATTGCTAGGGTACATCTTGCACATCTGGCCAATGGAATTCATTTAGAATAATCTTTTGTTTTCCTTTTTACACTCTACTGTGAATAGTTAATATTTCTCCACTTCTCTGCTCAAAATCTGCAGCTAACCTTCAAAGGCATAGCCTAAAACTGCCACACCTTTATTGCAAATTAAATGTATAAATAACACGCAAAAGCTGAGAGCTCCTTTTGATATCATGTTTTTTTTTTCATACTCAATTTCATTCTCCAGTCATTGTATCTCTCAAATAGACAAGCCTCATCTTAAGATTTGCCTTTCAATCTCATTGTATTTCTCTGCAACACAATAATTTTAACTTTAAGAATCAAAGCTCCTCAACACAGAATCTAGCTGATGGGAAAGCTGAGCCCTGTAATTTATTCAATTTTTAAACTCTGATAGTTAGAAGAGACTACAAGGACCTTCTATAACAAATGAATCAATTTACCCTTTTTATTGACTTAAAAATAAGGGATGTGAGTAATGAAGATTAAAAATTTTAACTTTTGTAGGTTTTGATATTTCATGATATTGAAATAATGTGGTTATATACATTATACATAAGGTAACTCTTCCAATGGCTTTTACATGGTACTTTCCTAAATTGGGTGAAAATTATTTTGTACTTCTTTTATTATAGGCAACCACTAAAAAGGATAGAAAACAGCATCTGCACAATTACTCTATCACAAGTTATCAAGTCTTGAAGATAGCTGCTTATTATACTGTCATGACATCTGCTTTTTCATTTAGATTCAAATTATCTAATTACCATAAAATTGAAATCTGCTTTGCATTATGTCAAAATCTAATAAGTTATGTGAGAAAACATCACTTTAGTTTATGAAATTAATTTGTATTATTTATATTAGAAACACTGGCAGTCTGGATTCAGGCAGCTCATTAATGTTTTACAACCCAAGGCTTAGTACAAAACTTAGGATAAAGTGCAAATTACAATGCAGTAGTTGACATTTTTGCTCTGCAATTTTTGACATTAAGCTCTGCAATTTTTGTTAGAAGTGTCTATAAACTGGGAATATGCATGTAATTATTTAGACTCCTTGGTGAATTAACATCATAGATTTGGACTAGAATTAGGTTTTCCTGTTTGAAAGCATAATTCTAGATTATGAAAATGCTCTATTGTTTGCTGCACTGTTAAAGGAGAGGGGCTAGGCAAATGAGGTAGATTAGACACTTTCTGTGTTCAGAATCCTGTGTGAATTGGACAGATCAGGAACTTGAACTTAAATGTTTAAAAGGTTTGTGTCAAGAGTTGGATTTGTCCCCAGGCTTGTATAAATGGAATTAAGCTGATAGAAATATTACCTGAGGATTTGTTAGAATATCTGCAGAAAGATCTTTCACTGAAGACTGCTTTCCTAGATTCAGTAACGTACAATGATTCACTGGGTTGAAGGAGCCCATTCTAGCACATAGTGCATAACAATCAGTTATCTTAAGATGTTGCTTCTCTCACATTTACAAAGGACTAGTCACTGTATATACATGAAAAAGTGAGTTACTACTAATTCTGACCACTACTAATTCTGACTGGATTTGAGTTCAGAAATATTTAAATCTGGTTCTTTTAACTTTTGTTCTAATATTTTACCTATTTCATGGTGAATTTCACAGACATCATGTATACTATTCCTGTACAACCAAAAGTACCAGATAACAAACTGGTGATTACTCTTTTTCATGCTTGTCTCCTCCTCAAGCTGAGGCTCTGGCCTAAAAATGTGTGAAAATCTTTTCCAGATATTCTCAGGAAAGGAGAGTTGATGCTTTAATGACAACCCTTGAGCAAGATTATCAGGATATTGTGAAATTAAGAAGGGAAGACATTATTACAAAGATAAATGTCCATGTATAAATTTTTGATACATTCTATTACCAAAATTTTATTAGTGATATTTCACTGTATTCTAGTCACAGATTAGAGAGATTTCCTGGTTGAGCTATTTAATAGCTGAATGTCCTGTCCAAGACTTATTTAAATTCCTTCTAAAGTTGGTGAAGCAACAGAATTATCACCTTCTGAAATGAGTTTATTCTGATTATTTAAATGTCCTGAAGGGACAAAAGCCTCAAAAATGCTCTGAATCAGACAATGGGGCCAGAGCCAGTAAGTCTGGTTTTACAGGGTATTGCCCACGTTGCCCAGGCTTGTCTGAAAATGCCCTGGGGTCCAAATGGGCCAAGTATGCATGTCTTTGGAGAAAACTGATTCTATAGTGTGGTAGGTTGAGAGAGGGCTTAGCTCTCCCGCCTCCACAGAGTAAGAAACCACAACTAGCCCAGTCGAAGAGCAAGCTATATATTTACAAGCATATATGGAAAGCAGGTTATATATGACACAATATATACAGGTATTTACAATATATACACAGAAGTATACAGCAAAGAGAAATAACACAACAAAAATCCCTCCCCGAGGGATCCCCTCCTTGGAACCCCCTCTCTCCCCCCCTACCTCCCTTTTTCCCCAAAAAGGGGTTAGAGAGAAAGAAAGGCAAGTTACTAAGGAAAAGAGTTGTTAGTAAGCTTCAAAAGCCCATGCAGGATTAGTTTTTGCTTATCTGAAGGCCAACTCCAGCAGTTCGCAGAGAAGCAGGCAGGGAGAACAGGCTGAAAACCACACACTCCCCCAACTCCCCAAACCAAACTGAACTGAGGAAAAAAAAATTTCAACTGCTTCACAATCTAAAGCTGCATTTTTGTCTATCAACCAATGAAATTCGTTTAGAATATCAGAATGTTTTGGTTCTAGTACCAAAAACATTTAGCCAGTGTTTCAGCACTGTTTGTTCTTAAAGGCACAGCCTCAAACGGTCACATATAGGTTAAAGTATCAGGTTTCTATCTCCTAATTTTTGTTGCCATTGGCCATCATTGTCTCAGGAAATCTATAAATACCAGACCAAAGAGTGAGTGTCTTGCCTTGCAGTTGTCTAAGATCTGGGAGAAGCCATGAGCCTGCAAGCCCAAGAAGCCAAGCCTTGCTTGCCTTGCAATTTGGAATCCAGGCTGTGCTTCAGTTTACCCAGAAAGACTGCAAGGCCCCTCGTTGTAAAGTATTCTAAAGCCCAGGAGCAAACAGATGTCTTGCTGGGCCAAGAGATGAACCCCAGAGGAGCCAAGACCGTGGGACAGCTTTGTTTTATTGGAAGAAGCACCAAGAACCACTGTGAAGACTGCAGCTGAAGAACCTCTCCAAAACAGGCAAAGCTACAAAGCTGACAAGCCCTGCAGGCAGCAACCTCTTTTCTACAAAGATTGCAGCTGTAAAGCCTTCAGAGACAAACCCTGTATGTGCTTCAGCAACAAGCTGCAGAATCCAGCAGAAAGTGAAACTGTGTTCCTGCAGCTTTCACCTGTTTGACACTGTTTTGGTTTTGTTTAAATCCCCACGTGTGGCACATGGTACCATCATCTGTGGATTATAAATGTTGGAACTGAATGCACTAGACTAAAATGATTTGCAGTAAGTAATCTAAAAAATGTGATTTTTATAAGGTCTGTTTCCCTAGAGAAGTCTAGAGTTCCCCCCCATTGTGGGTAAAGCTGGCATGTTGCCAATGTTATTATCTTTTTTTCTTTTCCGTTTAAATTATTGTTTGTTGTTTCTGGATTTTGCTGATATTGTTTAAATTGTTGCATGTTCCTGCTGGTGAGGTATCTGTTCCACAACTGAATATTTTGAACCAATAAATAGGTTTTATTAATATTTTCTGTGGGTTTTCTTAAATTAATACAATTATTAATATTTTTATTAATTGTTCCTTCTATTAAATACTAATAACCACCATACATTCATAACATTAAACAAGAGTCCCTAGAGGATGACTCAACAATCTTTACTGCTGAGGTTGTTTTAAAGATTAAGTTTATGATTGGAGAGCCAACTTGAAGGCTATTTCATTAAGTCACCTGAAGTCCTATCCATGATCTAAAAGAGTCTGAGCACATCATTTGTCAAAAGCCTAATATAAAGGCCAAAACAAATAATACAATCAACAGCACATGTGTATAAGAGAATGCCTCAGTATGAAAGTACTGAGTGTTACCATAATTTGACATTAGCCTAAAGGAAGTCAAAGGTGTTTTGAACCTCTGATAGGCCTGGTCAAATTAATTTTGTTCTTTGGCTACCTTAGCAGCTATGTCCCATGGAATGTGTTTTGCTGGCAATCATGTATTTGAAGTGAGAGTAGGAAAGAACTCTACAAAAAAAATCTCAAAACTGTCATTCAATGGAGAAAGAATGTGAAGAATTTAATGTGGTGAAATATTAAATATATAAATATTATTTTTATTAATTATTAATATTATGAATAACTGATTAATCACTACTTTATATAATATTCTAGTGCATGATTGTGAAATATATCCCATAATGGTTTAGTATTTAGAATTTGGACTCAATTCGAATATTTACTGAACTACTTTCTGTTAATATAACAAAGGGTGCAATGTCCACCAGGTGGCAATTCAACAGGACGCTAGCAGCTGCTTAACACTATATACAGAGATATTACAGTGCATCAGAGGTTTGAACTAGAAATGTTACTCTGCTAGACACGGGTTCTTTGAACTGAATGTTAGTGAGTGGAAAGCACATGGAAGTTATACTGTGTCCTTTGTTTGTAGCAAGGTTAGATTCCAGCAGACTGCTGTCGCCAGGGCTGGCTTCTTGGCTGCTGTGGATGGCAACGGTGAAGGCCACCTTCACAGTACCACAGTATAACTAAGGTTGGAAGAGACCTTAAGGATCATTGAGTCCAACCTCATGACTAGTCCATGGCACCAAGTGCCACGTCCAATCTCCCCTTGAACACCTCCAGGGACGGAGACTCCACCACCTCCCTGGGCAGCACATTCCGATGACGAACGACTCGCTCATTGAAGAACTTTCTCCTCACTTCGAGTCTAAACCTCCCCTGGCACAGCTTGAGACTGTGTCCCCTTATTCTGGTGCTGGTTGCCTGGGAGAAGAGACCAACCCTTTCCTGGCTACAACCACCTTTCAGGTAGTTGTAGAGGGCAATGAGGTCACCCTTGAGCCTCCTCTTCTCCAGGCTAAACAATCCCAGCTCCCTCAGCCTCTCCTCATAGGGCTTGTGCTCAAGGCCTCTCACCAGCCTTGTTGCCCTTCTCTGGACACGTTCAAGTGTCTCGATGTCCTTCTTAAACTGAGGGGCCCAGAACTGGACATAGTACTCAAGTTGCGGCCTAACCAATGCAGAGTACAGGGGCACAATGACCTCCCTGCTCCTGCTGGCCACACTGTTCCTAATACAGGCCAGGATGTCATTGGCCTTCTTGGCCACCTGGGCACACTGCTGGCTCATGTTTAGGTGGCTGTCAATCAGCCCTCTCCGTTTGGGAGCTCTCCAGCCACTCTGCCCCCAGCCTGTAGCTCTTCATGGGGTTGCCGTGGCCAAAGTGCAGCACCTGGCACTTGGACTTGTTAAATGCCATACCATCGGACTCTGCTCATCTGTCCAGTCGGTCAAGGTCCCTCTGCAGAGCCTTTCTACCCTCTAACTGACTAACATCTGTTCCTAACTTGGTGTCATCTGCAAATTTGCTGATGACTGACTCAATCCCCTCATCCAGATCATCAATGAAGATGTTGAAGAGGATGGGGCCCAGCACTGATCCCTGGGGGACGCCACTAGTGACTGGCCACCAGCTGGATGTGGCACCATTCACCACCACTCTCTGGGCTCGGCCCTCCAGCCAGTTCCTAACCCAGCACAGAGTGTTGCTGTCCAAGCACGAGCTGACAGCTTAGACAGCAGTTTACTGTGGGGGTCAAAGGCCTTGCTGAAGTCCAGGTAGACCACATCCACAGGCCTCCCCATGTCCACCAGATGGGTCACCTGATCATAGAAGGAGATCAGGTTGGAGAGGCAGGACCTGCCCCTCCTAAATACATGTTGGCTGGACCTGAGCCCTTGGCCATCCTTCAGGTGCGCAGTTATTGCTGCCAGGATAATCTGCTCCATCACTTTCCCTGGCACTGAGGTCAGGCTGACTGGCCTGTAGCTTCCAGGTTCCTCCATCCGACCCTTCTTGTGGATGGGGACCACATTGGCCAGTTTCCAGTCACCTGGGACCTCTCCAGTGAGCCAGGACTGGAGGAAAACGATGGAGAGCAGCTTGGCCAGCTCATCTGCTGATGAGAGAAGGGCAACAATGTTGGTTAGGGGTTTGGAACACAAGCCCTATGAGGAGAGGCTGAGGGAGATGGGGTTGCTTAGCCTGGAGAAGCAGAGACTCAGGGATCACCTTATTGCTCTCTACAACTACCTGAAGGGAGGTTGTAGACAGGCAGAGGTTGGTCTCTTCTCCCAGGCAGCCAGCACCAGAACAAGAGGACACAGTCTCAGGCTGCACCAGGGGAGGTTTAGGCTGGATGTTAGGAAGAAGTTCTATACAGAGAGTGATTGCCCATTGGAATGGACTGCCCGGGGAGGTGGTGGAGTCACCATCATTGGAGGTCAGGAGGAGACTTGATGGGGTGCTTGGTGCCATGGTTCAATTGATTAGGTGGGTTGGATTGATTGATTGCCTTTAAGAAAGGGGCACACTGGCTAAATGTTTGTAAAATATTTTGGTATTCTAAACGAATTTCATTGGTAGGATTGTGGGAGGAGAGAGTGGACCCAGGGGAGCTGGGAACTTTCTCTCAGTCTTCCTTCCTTCGCTGTCCCTTTTGGCTGGATCTGCTTCTGGGATTCTGGCCAACTAAGATAAGAACTAACTCCCTGTGCATAGGCCTCTGTCTGCTGTGCTAACTCCCTTTTCTTCTCGTCTTCTACCTCTTTGGGGGAGAGGGGAGGTAGAGGGGTGAAGAGGGCACAGGGGGAAGCCCCCTCTGTGGGGGGTCTGGTTTCTGGTTGAGTTCATTTGCTGTATACTCCTGTATATATTGTAAAATACCTGTATTTGTTGTGTTACATATAATCTGTTTCCTTGTAAAATATACTCTCATTTCTCCGACTGGGTTTAGCCGCGGTCTCTTTCTCAGTGGGGGAGGGAAAGCAGAGCCTTTCCTTTCAAACCACCACACCTTCTTTTCTCAAGGCTGAACAAATGCAGTTTTCTCAGCCTTTTCTCATGTGGCAGGCTTCCCAGTCTAAATTTATTTGCTAAATTTATTTGCTAATTCATTTATTGCTAAATGAATTTAGGCTTTTGATTTAAAAGTTGTATCAAAAGATTCGTTTAGTCCGTGGTTACAATCTCATGATCATGTACTTAGGCTTCCTTCCATGCTGGACTTATTTAATGTCCTGAGCTCTTGCATTGTGGCACACATGTCTTGAAAATTATCATTAGCCATGTCTAAGCCATGCAGGCAATTGCCTTCTTTGAGGTACCAAAAGTTGCATGGAAACAGGAAGAATTATTTCACTTTGAGGGTGACAGAACACTGGAACAGGCTGCCCAGGGGGTATATGGATTCTCCCTGTCTGGAGATGTTCAAGAACCAGCTGGCTGAGTTCCTATGTGAGCTGGTATAGGCAGTCCTGCTTTGCCAAGCGGGGGTTGGACTAGATGATCTGTCAAGGTCCCTTCCAGCCCCTGACATTCTGTGATTCTGTGAAATTACTTGTGTCTCTGAGGTATATACTTAGTGACGACAGGATAGGCCTGCAGTCTCCTGCATGAAATCTAGTTTCCATGTGCTCATTCCACCTGTGCTACTGCAGCACGTTCTCTGAAGAAGTTGGATAAGGTAATTGCTCTATGCTGTGGGGCCTGTTTTTCAGGAACATGATAGGCTGTATACAACTATTAGTAGATACTGAAGAATGAGCAAGATTTATTCCAAAAGTTGAATTATCATCAACCAGTTCTATTCCCATCCTCATTATGGCACCATGAAAAGAAGCATCCTGCCACTTTGCTGTTCTTCTACAAATGAAGACATCTTATCTTCTTCTACTGCTGAGGTCTGGAAAATACCAGAAGAATTAATATTCTTTAGAAGTTGTATTCTTAAAATAAAAGCAAACCTATTTCCTCCAACTTTGCCATATTTTTCACCATAAAATCAATAAGGTAATTACTTTCCCCAGTAGAAGACTAGTAAAATAATATGTATTTTACATTTGAACTTCGTTATACAGTCATTATGATGTTACTACTGCAGGAAATTTCATAGCTAAAGAATCTCCATGAAAAGGCAAAAAGTGGAGGGCTTAAGGCTTGCTATGAAGAGGAGAGAATAAAAAAATTAGATGTTAGAAAAGTGATCACAGAATCACAGAATGTTAGGAGTTGGAAGGGACCTTAGAAGATCACCCAGTCCCAACCCCCCTGCCAGAGCAAGATTACCTATACCAGGTCACACAGAAACACACCCAGGCAGTTTTTTAATGTCTCCAGAGAGAGAGACTTCACAACTCCCCTGGTCAGCCTGCTCCAGTGTTCTGTCACCATCAACGGTGAAAATATTTTTCCTCATGTTTACATGCAACTTCCTATGCCTCAGCATTTCCCATAGCCCCTTGTCCTGTCATTGGACATCACTGAGAAGAATCATGGTGGCACCATGTCTTTTTCAAACCCAGTAGCAAAGTAGTTTTTACCTTTGAAACCAGACTTGTTAGTTACGTAAGGTAAGCCAGAATGGAGTGTGTTATATATTCATATTTCCCTTCACAGGTAAGGATAATAAAACACATTTTTTAAAATGTTGTTTTTAAATAATGCTGTCTTGCAGTAAGGAAATCAGTTTATTTTTATTTGACAAGTGAATTATTAACTTAGAAAAAAACAATCTCAGCTTTTTCTTTTGCATGTTTGAAAATGTACTTGGAAGTAAGTGCCTCCATTGAAATATACTCCATGCTTGTTGCCTGCAAGACAACATCGATAGAAACACAATGCAGAGTGTGACAGTTGACCTTCACTTGGAGAAAATATTAGGAAGCCTTTTATCCACTTTCACAGGTAGTGTATTTTTTGCTTTGCCATATATGTTTATCACATTAAGGCCTAGAGTATGCTGTCAGAATGAGCTGTAGCACTTCATGGGATTAATATTTTGGTAGGGCATTAATTCTAAGGGCATCATAGTAAATTTTTCTATAAACATATTTCAGTAGGACTTTTTTTCCCCTATTGCACCAAACCTCTAATATTAAGAAGTGTTGTTTTCTTTCCAAATGTATAGAGCTGTATCTGGCAGTACATACAAAACCTCTATTCTATTCTTTCCCACACACACAAAGTTGGGATGGGGGAAAACAGAGAGCATGGTGTGTTGGGTGACAGGTTGGACTTGATGATCTTTGAGGTCTTTCCCAACCTTATTGATTCTATGATTCTATGAATATATACAGACTGTTTATATATGGAATACTAAATTTAAAAGTGGATTACCAAAAAGAAAGCTGCTAAAATATGTGATTTTTCTCATCATTCAGTTATGGGACATCAATAGATAGGTTGGACTCGAAGATCTGAAAGATCTTTTTGAACCTGGTTAATTCTATTCTATTCTATTCTATGCTATTCTATTCTATTCTAATAATTCACATTTTTATTTTTTCATAATAATTTAACTCATTAAGACTACAGCTGGAGTAAGGCTCTAACACTAATGCATTATTCATCCTCAAATCTTACTTGAAAATGAGTTATCTGTCCTGATTGAGATGTGCATTTTCAAGACAGTGACTCTTGATTTAAGAGGGAGCAATTATGGATTATATGGGTAACTGCAAAATACTTTTAAAAAAGCCTTTGCTGGTATTCAAATGTTTAGACTACTAATGTGTAAACTATTAAATGTAGTAGATAGATCCATATGTTACCAATGACATGAGATGAACCCAATACAAGTACCTGGAATCGAGAACAATCACTTGAGGTTTAAAAGCTTGAAGGAAAGTACATAGTTTAAGACAAGAAATCTATTAAAATGTCTGAAAACTAATTACAAGGTCAGAGTTTTATGAATCAAAAGGCAGTGTTTTTAAATCTTTGACTTTCAAATTAGAATTAGCTTTAATTTACACTTTCATCACAATTCCATAAAAAATAATGAAGAGCTGCAAGAGCAGAACCCATCAATCAGACAGGGGTGGGATACAAATATCTTTCTAAATTTTTACCCTCTTCGCAAGTCTGTTTTTCAAGACAGTTACAAGCTGTGTGTGGACTGTATCAAGCTACTTTTATTAGTGACATCTTATATATTATTCACGAGTTTCATGCTCAACATAAAAATAAATATATTCTCATACTGATCTTAGTTATTTCTGTATATTCACTCATGAGAACTTTAAAATGGCTTTCTTCCCCTATGTCATGACCTGACCTCAGAGGAAAGGTTTATGGGAGGTTCTTTAGGGGGTAAGGAGTAAGATAAGGCCAACTGACACCAAAATAGCCGGAATGATTACATAGTTATTAATTACACATTCATGCAGATCATTTTGATCAAACAGTGGCCTTCAAGACGGCAAAACAATTATTTTGTATGTGTCAGAGAGATAGAGAGAAAATTTGCAGATGACACCAAGCTGGGAGCAGATGTTGATCTGTTAGAGGGTAGAAAGGCTCTGTAGAGGGACCTTGACTGACTGGACAGATGGGCGGAGTCCAGTGGGATGGCATTTAACAAGTCCAAGTGCCAGATGCTGCACTTTGGCCACAACAACCCCATGCAGTGCTACAGGCTGGGGTTAGAGTGGCTGGAGAGCTGCCAAACAGAGAGGGAGCTGGGGGTACTGATTGACAGCTGCCTAAACATGAGCCAGTGGTGTGCCCAGGTGGCCAAGAAGGCCAATGGCATCCTGGTCTGCATCAAGAATAGTGTGGCCAGCAGGAGCAGGGAGGTAATTGTGCCCCTCTTCTCTGCACTGGTTAGGCCACACCTTGAGTCCTGTGTCCAGTTCTGGGCCCCTCAGTTTAAGAAGGACATTGAGACTCTTGAACATGTCCAGAGAAGGGCAACAAGGCTGATGAGAGGCCTTGAGCACAAGCCCTATGAGGAGAGGCTGAGGGAGCTGGGATTGTTTAGCCTGGAGAAGAGGAGGCTCAAGGGTGACCTAATTGCCCTCTACAACTACCTGAAAGGAGGTTGTAGCCAGGAGGGAGTTGGTCTCTTCTCTCAAGCAGCCAGCACCAGAACAAGAGGACACAGTCTGAAGCTGTGCCAGGGAAGGTTTAGGCTGGAGGTGAGGAGAAAGTTCTTCACTGAGCAAGTCGTTCGCCATTGGAATGGGCTGCCCAGGGAGGTGGTTGAGTCCCCATCCCTGGAGATGTTCAAGAGGAGATTGGACATGGCACCTGGTGCCATGGTTTAGTCATGGGGTCTGTGGTGACAGGTTGGACTCAATGATCTTTGAGGTCTCTTCCAACCTTGGTGATACTGTACAAAAGTAAAAAAAAAAAAAAAAAAAAGCAGAGAAGTGCAATAAGACCAGATATAAGAGGAGAAAAGAGGAGAAAAGTATCACCATTCTGAGTTCCATTAGCACCTCATGTGGTCAACATCTTCTGGGTGGTGGGTGCCTGCCTTTTATTCCTGAATTCCCATTCATTTTCCACTTAAGGGTGTTTGGTAGAAGCAATCCCATAGCAGGGTGGATCACTCACCCACTGGTGTGATGATGCAGGCACATTGGTATCCCAGTTTAGCTGAGTCATTCTTGGGGTGCCAAGAATAGCAAGTGCCCAAATATTCCATCCATGTGACTGTTGCTCCATGTTTATGGAGGCTCACTTGTGAAGGTGGCTACAAGTGCCTGAACTGGCACAAGTTGAAGCACCTAATCAATGTCATGCAATGTCCTATTCCAGGAACACAGTCATGGTCACTTGAATATGAAGAAAGGGAAATGGAGAACAAGACTGTCTGAGACAAATTTCTGTGGCAATGCAGCTTCCATACTACATGCTTCTACAAACAAAAGTTTATGTACATAGAAAATTTTTTTGTAATCCTTTATTTTGTGCATTACTGTTTATATTTATAAGTTCTTGGGGTGACCATGAGCCAGCAATATGCTCTTGTGACTAAGAAGGCTAATGGTATCCTGGGTTATTAGCAAGGGTGTGGTCAGTAGGTCAAGAGAGGTTCTCCTCCCTCTCTACTCTGCCCATGGTGAGGCCACAGATCAGTTCTGGGCCTCTCAGCTCAAGAAGGACAAGGAGCTGCTTGAAAGAGTCCAGCACAGAGCCACAAACATGATTAAGGGAGTGGAACATCTTCCTTATGAGGAGAGACTGAGGCTCTTCAACTTGGAGAAGAGAAGAGTAAGGGGTGACCGCATTAATGTTTATAAATATGTGAAGGGTGAGTGCCAAGAAGATAGTGCCAGGTTCTTCTTGGTTGTGCCCAGTGACAGCACAAGGGGCAATGGGTAAAAGTTGAGGCATAGGAAGTTCCATGGAAACAGATGAAAGAATTATTTCACTCTGAGGGTGACAGAACACGGGAACAGGCTGGCTGGGGGGGATTATGGAGTCTCCCTCTCTGAACATATTCAAGACCCGCCTGGATGGGTTCCTGTGTGATCTGGTATAGGTGATCCTGCTCTGGCAGTGGGGGTTGGACTAGATGATCTCTTGAGGACCCTCCCAGCCCCTGACATTCTGTGATTCTTTTTTGGTGAAATATTGACCTTCCCATATAATCAGGTTTGTGTTAAATAGAACAAATATCCTATTTGCTAGTTTTAAGAAATCATATTACATTTTTATGATGTACAGGGGAAAATGTTCACCATTTATTCTAAGAGACTATACATTAATTCCTAAAAGCAAGTCTTAGCAGATTTGTCACACTCCATTTTAACTTAATTTCTTTTTTTCAGTTTTCTCTGTTTGATTTGGGATGGTAATGACTACTTAACTCCAATTACCAGTCCAATTACAGTTGCCCACAATGCCCTTTTATAAAACTATCTTCATAAAGCAATTTGTGTACATACTGGAGGGGAGGGGGTGTGTGGTGTGTGTGTGGAAACAACCAAACAACAACCCAAAGTAACTCTTTGCTGACCTCCTTGTAAAAAAGTAGTCCTGCCTTTCTTCAAGAAGAAACGTAATTGTAACTAGAGATAGATATTAAATCCTAGATGAGTATGTGTAGCTGTGGTGGTTTAGGCTGGGTGCTGGCCTGGATGCCACTGCACAGACCACACCTGGGAAGTCCCAAAAGGGTCCAGCCCAGTGGGTGGTCACAGGAAACCAGGTATTTCACCCATAATTCTCTGCTCCTCTATAAAACATCCACGCAGGGTCCTTACTTCCTCTTTTGTCCCCCGCTGCTGCCTAGGTAAAATGGCGTGAGCTGCCTCCATTGGGCCTGCCCAGGCCCAAGGCTGGGGTGGGGGGGTGGGGGGGAAGAAAGAGCCCTGGGGGTGGGGTGGGGTTTGGGTGTACCCCCAGGTGGGGATGGGACGTTCTTGGATATGCTTTGGAATATCTCTCTCTCTTTGTTACGATGCTTGTGGTTTTCTGTAAAACTTTTCATTGTTTTTCCATTTAAACTTTCCACCATTTTTTTGCAGTCCATTTGTCTGAGTCTTTTCTTTTGCCTATGGTGGGAGAATTGGTCTCCCAAACCACAACAGTAGCTTAATCTTGACACTATGTTTTAGAAAGTCTGTAGTAATGCTGAACTGTGGTGTCATGGTGTTGCTTGCAGTTTTCATAACTCTTTTAAACTGAACAAGTTGCATTAATATCAAGTGTTATCAGCTTGGACCTATTTGAAACAGCATTCAAAAGGGTTGCATAAAAATCAGTGACAGAGCGATAAGAATGGAATGTTACTATGTATGTATGACAGCATGCTTTTCACCCCCAGGAGTGTAACCATCTCTGCTCTGCCTGCATGCTTATTCCTGCTGCAGCTGATATGCCTGTATTGCAGAGATACCTAGGGCTAGATCCTTGCTGAATTTTGCTAATACTGAGTGACATCAAACTGCATAACTGAATTAAGCTATTTCCAGCTACACCTATGTTCTGTATCAGTCCTTTCCAGAGTATTTCAAAAACAAGATGAAATATGATTGGCTTTCAATAGCCCAGATGTTCTGAGGTGAAGCCTGCAGTTCACTTGATGCTTTACAAAATGCTGGCATTGCTGCTGTATATGAGAGTGGATTTGCTGATATGAGCTGGCAATGATGGCAAGCATCAGATGTATGTCTTTTCAATATGCTATATCAGTTAACAAATATGTTTACATTACTCATTTGACACTATTTAAACCCACTGATCTTAGGAGTCTGGATGAAAGTTCCCACAAAACAAGTCTGTCTATTATCAGAACAAGCTGTTCACTTTATCTGTCTAGTCAGTATCTGCTGTTTTCCTGCCTGATTTCCAGAATACCCATAAACAACTTTTCAAATGTCCTGATCACATTCCTGTCCTGAAACACTGAGATGGAGCTCTTGCTTCTCTGTCATCTGATTCCAACTTTGAATACTCTTCCAATAGTCAGATGAAGAGATTGTATTTCAAATTATCAGCAAAACCACCTTGTCTAGCCAGCATGGACACCATTAAATAACCACATAAAATATGTAAAACTCTATTGTTTCACACTATTATCACTCTGCTACTTATGTTTTCTATATTCATGTGGAAATGGAATAAATTCATGTGTACAAACTACACTGAAAACTAATAGTGGTTAAACAGCAGGAAGTGAATTATGCAAAATGGTAACATACTGGTAGATCAAAGAAACATTTTACTTTGTTCTTTTCTTATAAAACTTTCAAAACTCATAAAAACTACTGAAAACTGGCCCAGAAGGACCACTGTGTAGAGCTTCTGAATGATTACAGTGCTAATTAATATGAGCAAAATGATAGAATCCTAGTCCTTTTGGGTGTCTGAATTTAGGGATTTGGTATAAGGACTTTGAAAAACAAAAAAAGAAAAGTGTCCCAGGTCCTCACAGATATTATGCATAAAATGCAAAATAAAACTCCTATTGTTTTGAACACTGCTTCAGCTGACATTTTTTGCATGAAGAGCGTTTTCTTACCAGTTCAGAAGATTTTTTGAATGCTTTCCTCCATTAATCTTCATTTAAGTTGTATTTAAGGACACATTGTAGCAAATAAAATAACTTACTGGGAAAAAATAAAAGTCATTATATTGAGTGTTTTCATTGCATTTCTGAATTTGAGAAGGTACAAAATAATTAAACCCAAGAACAATGACAACTTCCTAAGCCAGATAATAGACAGCCCTACCTGAGGGACCTGATGGTCATAAAAGGAAATGAACCTTATAGGAGCCTTTCAGTACCTAGAGGGTGCCTATAAGAAAGATGGAGACAATGTTTTTCAACAGGGCCTGTAATGACAGGTCAAGGGATTGCAGTTTTCATCTGAAAGAGGGTAGACTTAGAGGAGTTATAAGCAAGAAATATTTTACAATGAATATGGTGAAACACTGGAACAAGTTATCCAGAGAGGTGGTAGATGGCTTATCCATGGAAACATTCAGGGTCATATTTGATAGTGTTCTGAGCAACCTGCTCTAGTTAAATGTGTCCCTGGTCATTGCAGGGAGGTTGACCTTCATGGCTTATAATAGCCCACTCCAGTTCAAATCATTCTATGAATTCTCAGAATCACTTGAGAGAGAAAAGTTAAAACAGTAACAATGCCCTCAGCTAAATAAGATATACATAAATGTTGAGAAAAAGCAACATCCCCCTCCCAATCTCCCTGATGGAACTTAGTCACTGTCACCACTGAGGCTGTGGTAGAAACCTACTATCACTATTAGAAGCAGACAGTGTCTGCTAAAACATGCCATTTTACTTATTGCTGTGACATTCTGTGCATGAAGTGTATAATAATATAAGAGAAGAGATGAAATTCTGGGTCACTGTGAAGAATTCAGCTTATGGTGTACATTGTTTGAGGAAGTTATATAGACTATGTCATGTTTCTGAATGTACTCCTCAGTTTCTGCAAAAAGAAGTATTTATGCTAGGAGGAATTTGCACTTAATCACAGTTGGAGATTAGAATACAACAAAGAACACTGCCTGTAAAATATGAAGCAATGCTTCTGTATTCAGTAGAAATACGGTCTCAGCTGCAGTATGGTTTTTAAGTTTGGGGTGTAACAACTCAAGAACATTGAGACACTAATGAAGAAGACCCAAAAAATATTATGGAGAATATGTAGATGTTTAAAAAACAAAATGTGAGCTGAAACAGGGTGGGAAGCTTTCTTTTTACATTCTTGACCCAGGAAGACAGCAGACTTCTGTAAGAAGTGGGTCTGGTGTTCAAACAGGGACAGACATCCCCTTCAGAAGTGAGTCCCTCATGATAAGGGCACATCTTTTTTTTCTTTACTGAGGCAGTTTTGGTAAAAGGCTTAGTCCAATTTGGTATTGGTGACTCCACTAAGTCAGGTGAATCTTCATCCTTGCTGGTATTTGAATATCCCTGCAGAGTGCATCTATTTTGCAAGGACAGCTGTGGATGTGTGATAGGTACTACAGCACTTGGCAGGAACTTACTACCATTATTCCCTATTCTCTAAGTCAGCCTGTGGAGAATGTTGGAGAGAGGATGGGGAGCCCTCTGGGCCCTTATCTCTTTGCACCAGTTGGGACTCTTTCAAGGAAGGAAGAGTCTGGCTCCGTCTAACTGCCTCTCACACTCCCTTACAGCTCTCAGCTTTTTACCTTCTCTTTCAGCTCAGCCACCAGGCTGAGAATCTGTAAATATGGATGGTATCTTTCAGGTAAAGAAAAAGGGCCATGGAATTATGTGTTTCATGAAACACAGTCACCTCTAGACACTCACCAAATTTCTTACTCTCTGAACAGTTATTTACCAAAGTGCACAGCAAGGGGGCACAGATTTTTGTTATCATTGAAGTTCTATAGCAGCACCATAAAAGTAACTGATTTGTTAAATACACTGAGGCTGCCATTTCTCAGTCTGTCCTCAATTTAGCACAGCATATTCTTGTACTTTTATGTTATAGTTATTGGTTAAGAGGCAAGGAAACAGTGGTTATACTGTTTGGGAAATATCTGTACCTGGTTTACAACTTAGATACACTTGGAGTTTTGAAAGCATAATTATTGTATTCTGCGACTGACTGTAATGCATCTTAACACACCAGAAGGCACTGTAGGATGTTATCATCAAATATGGCACAACGCTTCTAAGTGGTAGAATAATATAACCAAATTTTAGAGGGAAGACAATGAAATCTCACACAGTGCAACATTCTGCTTGCCAAGAAGGTTTCTTTCTGGATAAATTTACTTACCTAGCAGTAGGTATCTGTTATGAATTTTTCAAAGTGATTTAACAACTGAAAAGATAGGAGCCAATAAGGCTTTTGCCAGGTCTCACTACAGCTCCCTTTTCTGTCTAGTGTAGTGCCTCTGCTACAAGATCCTTCCACTTTTGCAAGGAAATGAATAATTTTCTGTCTCCTTCTACTATGATTCCCAACTTGCTTGACCTAACTATTTTCTTACAGATAAGTATATTTCTCCTGTCACCAGTAAATTCAGCTAGACCTTGCAAAAGCCCACACTTCTATGAGGACATTCTAGACTATGCATAAAGAATCATAGAATGGTTTAGGTCAGAAGGGACCTCCAAATGTCTCTAGTCCAACACCTTTCGAAGTAAGCAGGCCATCCTCAACTAGATCAGGTTGCCCAGAGCCCTGTTGAGCTTCACCTTGAGTATCTCCAGGGATGGGACTTCTCTCAGCAACCTGTTCTAGTGTTCCACTACCCTCATGATAAAGAAGGATGGGAGAGAAACTGTATCCAAAAAATTGTATACAACAGGTAATGTTTTCTTTGCATTAGAACATGTTACACAAGAAAAGCATTAGCAGCAGCAGTGACCTCTTGAAAGTCAAAATTAACTTTGAATTACTTATTTGTAATGATACAGTCCTTACCATGAGAGAGATTTCAGTAGGGTAAAGCTGAAAACATACAGGCAACTGATACTTCCAAGCTTTTTAGTGTGGTGCTTTGGTTTTTTGGTGGTGGTGATGGGTTTGTTTGTTTGTTTGTTTGTGTTTTGGTTGGTTGGTTGATTTTGTAATGGAAGCTATTCCCCTGCCTTTTCACCAACACAGAAGGATGCAGAAGATACTTAATAAAGTTCTAATTCTTGCGGAAAAGCCATCTATAAACAACAACAAAAAAAATAACTAGTTCTTACAAAGCAATCACAGTTGGATTCATTTAACCCCTTTCTTTTGAAGAAATTAAGTCAGTTTTCATTTTCACAGGATCACAGGAAAATATATTTCTAGACTGTAATTGCTACTTGAGGAAGAAACCATCACAATACTGAAGTTCTCTTGGTTGTCCTGTAAGGTTTAATTGGTGCACGAACAATGTGTCACCCCTCTGGCAAAAGAGAATTAAAATGTCATTTTATATTATGGGACTCAAAGCAAAATAGTATTTCTGTAACTGAATTAATCTAGCAATAATTAACTGTTTGCTCAAACAAACAAAAGTTTCTACTTAATGGAAAAGGGAGTATGTGAAGAACAGAAAAACACCTCTGTGAGGAGTTCCATTATTCTTGCAAAATCATTAAGATTTGTGTCACATTAAGCAATGGAGGATTCTTGTAGGGAATCATATTGTTATTAAACTGTTGTAGTTTGAGTTGGGTGCCCCCCTGGTGCATTCGCTTCCTGTGTCCAGAAGTCCAGCCCAGAGGGATGGACACAGGAAATTGTGTATTTCCTACCATAATTCTTTGCACCACTATAAGATCCAGTGCGGAGTCTGGCACTTCCTCTTTCCTTCCCTCTCCGAGACTTGGTAACTGGGGGAGAGATCTCCCGGCCATGGGCCTGATTGGGCCCAAGGCCACAGGGGGATGGGCAGTCTCAGGCCTGGCCAGCTGAGACTAGCCCAGCAGAGGGAGGGGGAAGAAGGAGCCCTGGGGGTTTTGCATGCACCCTCAGGTGGGGATGGGATCTTTCTTTGTCACTGCGCTTTGGGTTTTCTGTAACATTCACTGCTTTCTATTTAAACTTTCATCACTTTTGCAATCCGTTTGCCTGAGTCATTATTTCTGCCTGTGGTGGGGAGGGGACCTGCCCCAACCCATTACATAAACACATTTATCAAAAAGCTGGTTTTCAGTGATATTTCCCTCCAAATTTGCTGTTCTGCCTTTGTCTACAGAGATCAGGTATTTGCAATACTTCCTTTTGCAGGGATTATTGTCCAAAAAAGGCTTTACAAAGCAAAAAGCAAAAATAACAAAATATGGCTCAGGAATTTTCTCTTACTCATTACATTTGTAAAGGCCATGTCTAGGATCTAACCTAACCACTTTTTACATCTTTAATTTTCCTGCTTCATGGTCTACAGTAATATTTGTATGCATTACCCATATGGTTAACAGTATTTTATTCACACGTTTTGTTTTATTGCCCTTATTCACGGAGACACTGTACTTCCATGGCTGACCAACAGTTTAGTATATGTCATCCCTTCAAGAGTGCCATAGTAAGGCAGCTTTCCTCTCCAACATACGTCTTGCACAGTTTAAACAGAGCATTCATTTATACAGATCCATTGGGGGAAATAACTGAAGGATCACTACATCAAGTATTTCATAATGGCCTGTAGAAGTTATTATTACATCAGACTGCAGCAAGAGCAATTTAGTATTATTTCTTGTCTCCTGTAAGGGAAAAAAAACCCAGCCCCCCTCACATGTGTCTGCTACAGACTAAGACAAATGTATTTGTTAAAGTTAATTTGTCCCCTTGTGTTAGATGCAAGTGTGCTATACTATTATCAACAGGTTGCCGGCTTGCTGTCTCAATGCTCCACGTGCCTCAGAGACTTCTCCTTCCCTGCCCGGAGGGTAGTGCTGAAAATAATGAGAAGCTTGGAAAATGAGTTTTCCAACAAGGCTGCTGCAGCAACAAATATAAAGACAAACTTAGGATATGCCTTTTATAGGAACATGAGTTTTTATTAAGGCTTTTTTAAAAGTACAGAAGTAATATAGAACAGAAATAGAATAGAATAAACCAGGTTGGAAGAGACATTCAAGATCATCACATCCAACGTATCATCCAATACCACCTAATCAACTAAGCCATGCTACCAAGCACCCTATCAAGTCTCCTCCTGAACACCCCTAATGATGGTGACACCACCACCTCCCTGGGCAGCCCATTCCAATGGGCAACCACTCCCACTGTGTAGAACTTCTTCCTAACTTCCAGCCTAAACCTCCCCTGGTGCAGCCTGAGACTGTGTCCTCTTGTTCTGGTGCTGGCTGCCTGGGAGAAGAGACCAATGTCCACCTATCTACAACCTTCCTTAAGGTAGTTGTAGAGAGCAATAAGGTCACCCCTCAGTCTCCTCTTCTCCAGGCTAAACAATCCCAGCTCCCTCAGCCTCAGCCAGGATGCCATTGGCCCTCCTAGCCTCCTGGGCACACTGCTGGCTCATGTTCAGCCTACATCAACCAGCACCAGAGTGGTCCCTCTCTGCCTGGCCGCTCTCTAGCCACTCTGATCCCAGCCTGTAGGACTTCATGGGGTTGCTGTGGCCAATGTGCAGAACCCAGCACTCGGATGCGTTAAATCTCATGCCATTGGATTCTGCCCATCTGTCCAGCCTATTGAGGTCCCTCTGCAAACCCCTCTACCCTCCAGCAGATCAACTCCTGCCCCCAGCTTGGTGTCATCTGCAAATTTACTGATGACAGACTCAATGCCCTCATCCAGATCATCAATAAAGATGTTAAAGAGCATGGGGCCCAGAACTGATTCTTGGGGCACACCATGGGTTACTGGCCACCAGCTGGATGTTGCACCATTCACCACCACTCTCTGGGCTCGGCCCTCCAGCCAGTTCCTAACCCAATCCAGTGTGCTCCTGTCCATGCCATAACTTGGCCAGGAGTTTGCTGTGGGGTCAGTGTCAAAGGCCTTGCTGAAGCCCAGGTAGACTACATCCACAGGCCTCCCCACATCCACAAGTTGGGTCACCTGATCATAGAAGGAGATCAGGTTGGTCAGGCAGGACCTGCCCTTCCTAAATCCATGTTGGCTGGGCCTGATCCCTTGGTGTAGTGGTTTGGGAGACCAATTCTCCCACCACAGGCAAAGAAAGACTCAGACAAAATGGATTGCAAAAAATGGTGGAAAGTTTAAATGAAAAAAAAAAAGGAGAGTTTTACAGAAAACCACAAGCATTGTAACAAAGAGAGAGAGATATCCCAAAGCATATCCAAGAACATCCCATCCCCACCTGGGGGTACACACAAAACCACCCCCAGGGCTCTTTCTTCCTCCCCAATCCAGTCTTGGGCCTGGGCAGGCCCAAGGGAGGCAGGTCACACCATTTTACCTAGGCAGCAGCGGGGGACGAAAGAGGAAGTAAGAATCCCGGTTGAATGTTTTATAGAGGAGCAGGGAATTATGGATTAAATACCTGTTTTCTGTGACCACCCACTGGGCTGGACCCTTTTGGGACTTCCCAGGTGTGGCCTGTGCAGTGGCATCCAGGCCAGAACCCAGCCTAAACCACCACACTTGGCCATCCTGTAAGTGCTGTGTGATTGCAGTCAAGATGACCTGTTCCATAATCTTTCCTGGCACCGAGGTCAGGCTGACAGGCCTAGAATTCCCTGGCTCATCCAACCAGCCCTTCTTGTGGATGGGCACCACGTTGGCCAGCTTCCAGTCTTCTGGGACCTCACCAGTGAGCCAGGAGTGATGAAAAATGATGGAGAGCGGCCCAGCCAGCTTATCTGCCAGCTCTCTCAGCACCCTAGGATGGATCCCATCTGGTCCCATGGACTTGTGAGGATCCAAGAGGCTGAGGAGATCTCTAACTACTTCCTCCTGGAACATAGGGAAACTATGCTGCTCCCTGGCTCCATCTGCCAGGTCTGCAGGCCAGCTATCTGGAAGACATTCTGTCCTGCTATTAAAAATTGAGGCAAAGAAGGTGTTAAGTACTTCTGCCTTTTCCTCATCTTTTGTTACTACATTCCTCTCCGTGTCCACCAAGGAGTGGATGATGTCCTTGCCCCTCCTCTTGCTATTAATATATTTATTGAAGGATCTTTTGTTGTCCTTCACAGCAGAGGCCAGTCTAAGCTCTAAATGTGCTTTTGCCACCCTAATTTTCTTCCTACATGACGTAGCAACATCCTTAAACATTCTATGGGTTGCCTCCCCTTTCTTCCAAAGATGATACACCCTCTTTTTTTCCCTTAGTTCTTCTAGAAGTTCATTGCCCATCCAGGCTGGCCATCTGCCCTGGCGGCTCATCTTCTGGCACATTGGCACAGCCTGTTCCTGCGCCTTCAAGAGTTCTTTCTTGAAGTAGTCCCAGCTCTCCTGGACCCCTTTGTTTCTAAGGGCTGTTTCCCAAGGAACCTTCTGAGTTAGTTCCTTGAGTAACCTGAAGTCCGCCTTCCAGAAGTCCAGAGTGGAGGTCTTCTTGCTGCCCCTCTTAGATGGTCACTGGCCCCTAAACACCCTCCGACCACCACATCACTAACCAGCCCTTCCCTATTGGTGAAGAGGAGGTCAAGCATAGCCTTACCCCTGGTAGGCTCTCACAGAACCTGGGATAAGAAGATATCCTCCATGCACTCTAAGAACCTCTTAGACTGCCTTCTCTCTGCTATGTTGAGATCCCAGCAGGTATCAGGCAGGTTGAAGTTGCCCATGAGAACAAGGTCAGGTGATCTTGAGACAGCCTTAAGCTGCCTATAGAATGATTCATCAACATCTTCATCCTGGTTGGGTGGACTCCAACCTGGATGTCTGCCCTGCTGGTCTTCCCTCTAATTTTCACCCACAGGCACTCAAGACGATTGTCCCTGATCTCTGGCTCAATGGCATCTAGTGCCTCCCTGATGTACAGGGCCAACCCTCCACCCCTTGTCTCCTGAGGCAGGAGAGGCAACCCTCCTTGCCTGTCTCTCCTGAAGAGCCTGTAGCCGTCAATTGCAGCGCTCCAGTCATGTGAGTCGTCCCACCACGTCTCTGTGATGGCAACTACATTATAACTTTCCTGCTGTAACAAAGATTCCAGCTCCTCTGTGGTGGGTTAATGCCCTTTCTGAAAACAAAAAAAACAAAGCAGGGTGGAGGGCTTGTGGGTACTTTGCACTCCCTGCAGGGCATTTTCCACCTGGGAAGCTGAATCTGTTCCACTCTCCCCTCCCTGCCCAGCTAGGGTATAAAAAGCAGGGCATTGCAGCTATTAGCTCCTTTTGGCTACTGCCTCCCCTGGATGAGAGCTACTGCGGCTGCTTTCCTGCTCCTCTGCCACGTGGTCGGACCTGATCCTTCTTCCTGCTGCTTCCGTGCCTCTTCAGAGAGAGACTGGTTTTGTATTATTCTTTTTTTGTCCCCTTCCTATCCATCATTGTTCCTTGCCCCTTGTAAACCTTACCTGTTATTGTTATGTATATATTGTTTAAAGAAAACTCTTTACCTCTCTACTTCCAAGCCAACTCCAAATTATTGTTTGGTGGATTTGCTCCTTCCTTTTTTCTCCCTCTCTGTTGGGAAGGAGGAGGGAGGAGTGAGGGAAGAGATTCTCAGCCTTGCCCCCATCTGAGCTCTTAACTCCCAGTTAGGGCTCAAACCACCACAATTTTTGGCGCCTCCAACATGGGGTTTGGAAATTAATATTGTATTTGGAAAATACAAGCAATACTTTTTCTGCAAGAAAGGAACTGTAATTAGAGATGGCAATCTTGAAGAATCTGAGTGTTTCATGAGTGTTTGGATGGATCTTTTGGACCCACATCTACAAATTAATAGCTTACCTTGTGGTGAGGTTAATGACAGAGATGCTGATCAACTCAATAAAAACTTTACCAATGAAGCTGGGCATGTATCTCTTGAATTCATTGAATTTCACTGGCAGTGGTAACTTCTCTAACACAGGAAATTTTACTGAAACAAGCTATGAAACCAATGGTGTAGATAAAAATGCCTGTGATAGAAAATTGCTTTACATTGCCACATGCTCCATATGCTTAAATGTAATCCTTATAGGGGCATTTGCTGTGACCATGTTTGCTGGGGGAAGAGCTAACCCATTAAGAGCTGTTTGGAGGGTCATAACACACTCCTTTGTACTCTTTAACGACTGGGGGTGTATCTGCTGTGGGCATTGTAAGCACACTGTAAACACTAAGAGGGAGGGGCCAGGTTGTAGTGACTGCCAGATCTCAGCCTGAGCCCCGGGCACAAGGGTTTGCCCCACCACCAGGAGCTCCACACTTAACCCCTGATGCTCCTGCCAATGCAGTCTCTCTAGCACCGGTCACTGCATGCAGGAAAAGAAGTAAAAAATCATTGCCAAGCACATATGGTGAGGAGGGAACCTCAGCAGGCCCCAGCACTTCACAAAACCCAGCGGTGTATGAAGATGAGTCAGACCAGGAAATAACTATTACATCGCTACCCAGAAAGGACCTAAGGCAAACTCGTCTGGATTACGCACAGAAAAAGGGTGAGCCAATACTAAGCTGAGCCCTGAGATGCTGGGACGATGGGGTGGACACAGTGGACCTGGATAAGAGGGAGGCTAAGCTTTTAGGCTCCCTGACTTGTGATGCAGGTCTGAACAAAGAGTTAGCCAAACTCGATGGAACATACACTCCCTGGGCCTACATTCTCAATGGCATAAAGAGCTGGTACCGCTCAAGGGATGACATGCCCTGGGCCCCAATTAGATGGGCAATGACTGAACAGGGTATTCAGTGTCTGAGACAGATGGCTGTACTGGAAATAATTTATGGGGATGGCCAGCTCCCTTCGGACCCAGATGAGGTGCCCATGAGACGGTCCTTCGTAAAGAAACTCACCCAGGGTGCCCCTCAAAAATATGCTCACAAATTAGGAGGGATACTCCTGACTGGACAGGATGGAAGTCCTAAAACTGTCTGTGAGTTTGACAGTGATTTAAGGGAATATGAGGACAGTGTAAATCAGAAACCCCTGATCTCAGCCATAGAAACTATGGCTAAAGACATTGTCAAAGAGAACGAGACCTCCATGTCTGAACTGAAAAAGGGGAGCGATGCCTCCTTTTCCCCTTCTCCTTCAGAATGGGTCCAGGTTTCAGCAATCAGCAACAGGCGACCTTCCCCTAGGAGATCACCCCAAGCCAATCGAGGGATGTCAAGGGGGTCTCTGTGGAGGTTCCTCTGTGACCATGGAGAGGACATGGACACCAGGCATGGCCAACCCACCTCTGACCTCTGGTACAGAGTGTGGGAACTGCAAGGTGGGCACAATGGGGATAACTCATCCAGGAGAAGGGCTGTCCCAGTTTCCCAGAGTGGTCCCTCTCACTCAAGAGACACTTCCCCTAGTAACACAGGAGCCTGTGACAAGTGTGGACATTGCCGCCAGCATTACAGGTGCCCTACCTCCAGCCAGGTGGAGGCCAGGGACAACAGAGTGTACTGGGATGTCTATGTGAAATGGCCTGGCACTTCAGAAGCCCTGAAGTACCGAGCTCTGGTGGACACAGGGGCCCAATGCACCCTGATACCATCGAGGTACAAAGGGCCTGAGCCCATAAGCATTCAGGGAGTCACAGGGGGCTCACAAGACCTGACTGTACTGCAGGCTGACATAAGCCAGACCAGGAATGAATGGGGAAAGCACGACATAGTGACTGGTCCAGATGCACCTTGCATTCTTGGCATTGACTTTCTGTGGGAGGGATGCTTCAAGGACCCTAGTGGGCACAAGTGGGCATTTGGGGTGGCAGCTGTAGAGACTGCAGGCAAAGAACAGCTGTCCACCATGCCTGAGCTGTCAGATGATCCCTCCTTAGTGGGCAGCCATAAAGTGCAGGATTTGAAGTTACCTATTTCCTCTTGCATAGTACATCGCAGGCAATCCAGGACCAACAGAGACTCTCTGCACCCCATACACCAACTGATTCAGTGACTGGAGAGCCTGAAGGTGATCAGCAAGGCTCACTCCCCCTTCAACAGCCCAATATGGCCAGTGCAGAAGGCAAATGGGGAATGGAGACTGACCACGGACTACCATGGCCTGAATGAAGTGACTCCTCCGATCAGCGCTGCCGTGCCGGACATGCTGGAGCTCCAGTACGAGCTGGAATCGAAGGTGGCCAAGTGGTATGCCACAACTGACATTGCTAATGCCTTTTTCTCCATTCCCATTGCAGAAGAATGCAGGTCACAGTTTACTTTCACCTGGAGGGGAGTACAGTATCAATGGAATCGGTTGCCTCAGGGCTGGGTCAATAGCTCAACCATCTGCCATGAGGTGATCCAGACTGCCTTAGGTGGAGCCCCTGAGCATCTGCAGTGCATTGATGACATCATTGTATGGGGTGAGACAGCAGAGGAAGTTTACCAGAAGGATAAGAGGATAATCAATATCCTGTTGGAGGCTGACTTTGCCATCAAGAGAAGCAAGGTAAAAGGGCCTGCCAGAGAGATCCAATTCCTGCGTGTTCAATGACAAGATGGTCATCGCCACATTCCTCAGGAGGTGGTGAACAGAGTAGCCACTATGGTGCAACCCACGGACAAGAAAGAGACACAGTCCTTTAGGGGGCTTGTGGGCTTCTGGAAAATGCACATTCCTGGGTACAGTCAAATTGTGAAACCTCTCTTCCATGTAACAAAGGAGAAAAAGGATTTTGTGTGGGGACCCGAGCAGCAGGTAGCATTCGACCAGATAAAATGAGAGGTGGTCTATACTGTGGCTCTGGGACGTGTTTGAACTGGACCAGGGATTAAGAATGTGCTGTACACTGGAGCCACTGAGAATGGTCCTATGTGAAGCTTGAGGCAGAAGGCTCCTGGTGAAACCAGGAGCAGGCCCCTAGGTTTCTGGAGTAAGGGCTCTGAGGCCAACTACACTGCAACAGAGAAGGAAATCCTAGCTGCCTATGAGGGTGGCCGGGCTGCCTCTGAGGTAATTGGGACTGAGTCACCTCTATTTCTAGCTCCAAGGTTTCCAGTCCTGACCTGGATGTTCAAAGGGAGAGGCTCAAGCCCACATCATGCCACAGATGCCACCTGAATAAGTGGATGGCCCTGATAACTCATCGAGCTCGGACGGGAAGCTTCGAACACCCTAGCATAGTGGAAGTGATCACCAACTGGCCAGAGGGTGCTGACTTGGGAATACCACCAGAGCAGACAGTGACCTGTTCTGAGGAGGATCTCCTGACAATGAGAAGGGCTATGTTCTATTTACAGATGGGTCCTGCCAGCTTGTAGGAAGTGAGCGGAGATGGAAGGCAGCTGTCTGGAGCCCAACAAGGCAAGTGGCAGAAGCAAGGGATGGAGAAGGTGAATCCAGTCAGTATGCAGAGGTAAAAGCTGTCCAGCTGGCCCTGGATATAGCGGAATGACAGAACTGGCCAGTGCTGTATCTCTACACTGACTCCTGGATGGTAGCCAATCCCTTGTGGGTGTGGCTGAAGGAATGGAGGAGGAATAGGCGGCAGAGAAAAGGGAAGCCAGTTTGGGCTGCTGATCTGTGGCAAGACATCGCTGCCCACCTGGACAGGCTGCCAACAAAGGTATGGCATATCGATGCACACATCCCCAAGAGCAGAGCCAATGAAGAACAGCACAACCACCAAGCAGATCTGGCTGCTAAAATCTCCCTAATACCCTTGGACTGGGAACACAAAGGCAAGCCGTTCTTAGCTCACTGGGCCCATGACACTTCTGGCCATGGGAGAGATGCCCATACCGGTGGGCTCGGGACAAATCAGTGGACATATCTGTGGCAATGCCAGTGACAAGCAGTGTGAGCAATCTGGCAGTGCAGGCCTAGAGCCTGACATGGTGGTAGGCCATGCTCAGCATAAGTGCAGAGCCAGCTAGCAGTGTACCAAAACAGTGCTGTGCCTGCAGCATGTAATTAAAACAGGACACTGGTAGCTATAAACACAGCAAGTTATCTTGGGACAACAGGACATGCACCTGCATCAACAAACCTCGAGTGTCATTAGTAGTTGGACCAATAATCTATAATAGTGTGATGTGTGGTCACTCATAGGGAACCAATGAAGCCATGCCAACAAGGCACTCCGAGTTTATATAAGTTGTAGAAGTTCCCTTGCTATGCACTTTCCTTTCCTTTCCCTTCTTCTTCTTCGCTTTACACTACTGTGCTATACTTGCACCATAGGCCTGCAATACTGGAACAATAATGGAACAACACTCGATCATATTGGTCAGCTGTATTGACTCCAATCTCCGTCGTCAATACCTATCTATGGAGGCCATCTCACAGGTCATCCATGAGTGTGACATCTGTGCTGCCATCAAGCAGGCCAAGTGCATGAAGTCTCTGTGGTATGGGAGGAGATGTTCGAAATATAAGTACGGAGAGGCCTGGCAGATCGACTACATCGCCCTTCCTTGGTCTCACGGCAGCAAGCAGTAAGTACTGACTATGGTGGAAGCAAGTACAGGGTGTCTGGAAACCTACCCAGTACCTCGTGCTATTGCTCGCAACACCGTCCTGGGCCTAGAGAGACATGTCCTGTGGAGACATGGCAGCCCCAGGAGAATTGAATCAGACAATGGAACCCACTTCAAGAACCATCTCATAAGGGACTGGGCAAAGGAACATGGGATTGAGTGGATTTATATCCCATACAATGCACCAGCTGCAGGGAAGGTCGAGCACTACAATGGCTTGCTAAAGACCACGCTAAAAGCCATGGGGGTGGAACCTTTAGGAACTGGGAAGAACACCTAGCTCAAGCCACTTGGTTAGTGAACAGCAGAGGATCAGTGAACCGAGCTGGTCCTGCCCAGTCCGACCTGCTGCGAACAGTGGATGGAGATGGGGTTTCTGTGATTGCTGAGAAAAACCTGCTGGGAGGTCAGTGTGGGTTTTCCCTGCTGCTGGTGGGTGCAAACCAACCCGAGGGGTGGTCTCTGCTGAGGGGCCTGGTCACACCTACTGGTCATGTTAGAAACTGGGGACATTCAGTGTATCCCACAGTGGAACGTGACTCTGGCTGACAGGAGATGAACTCAGAGGGGGCAACACACATCAATGTATTGTAGTCACTGTATGAATAGCTATAAGTTATTCTAAGTTTCTCCCTCCTGGCTTAATACCAGCCTAGCATCCAGGACTCAACATGCACACTGCACACCAATCCAGAGAGCTCCTGTATAATCTCACCTGCACCTGTTCCTGCTTCCCTACAGCAATGTCTGATGTCCCTACAGCAACAGACTGTACCTGATGCCCCTGCAGCAACAGACTGTTCCTGATTTTTTTCTTTCCCTTTCAAAGACAGACTGATTCCTGATTCTTCTCCACTTGCCTGCCCAGTTCAAGAACCACCTACACTGACCATCACCAGAGAGAGAGAGAAACTGCCTGGGAGAGAGTGAGCCGTGTTAACAAGGGATTTGCATCAAGGATTCAAATACCACATGCCAAGATTGCATGAAGGGGCTGTGGCAGGAGAGAGGAAGTGGAACAGAGGGGTGGATAGTGGTGGGCTAACGCCCTTTCTGAAAACAAAAAAACAAAGCAGGGTGGAGGGCTTGTGGGTACTTTGCACTCCCTGCAGGGCATTTTCCACCTGGGAAGCTGAATCTGTTCCACTCTCCCCTCCCTGCCCAGCTAGGGTATAAAAAGCAGGGCATTGCAGCTATTAGCTCCTTTTGGCTACTGCCTCCCCTGGATGAGAGCTACTGCGGCTGCTTTCCTGCTCCTCTGCCACGTGGTCGGACCTGATCCTTCTCCCTGCCTCTTCAGAGAGAGACTGGTTTTGTATTATTCTTTTCTTTGTCCCCTTCCTATCCATCCTTGTTCCTTGCCCCTTGTAAACCTTACCTGTTATTGTTATATATATATTCTGTAAAGAAAACTCTTTACCTCTCTACTTCCAAGCCAACTCCAAATTATTGTTTGGTGGATTTGCTCTTTCCTTTCTTTTTTACCTCCCTCTTGGGAGGGAGGAGTGGGGGAAGAGATTCTCAGCCTTGCCCACATCTGAGCTCTTAACTCCCAGTTAAGGCTCAAACCACCACATCCTCTTGTTCATTGCCCATACTTTGTGCAGTAGTGTGCATGCACTTCAGCTAGGCTGCTGGTTTCACCCCTGGTTCCAGCTTATCACCCCCAGACTCCTGCCTGGGGGGACTGGTTTCAGCCCCTTCCCCCTTTGAATCTAGTTTAAAGCCCTATCAATAAGACCTGCCTTTCATTTCCTAGAATCTTTTTACCTTTGAGGGATAGGACATTCTTGTATACTGTGATCTTTCCCCTCCTCTGGGACAGACGTACTCCATCTGTTGCCAGTTGATCTGGTGCAGTAGAAAGTTCTCCAAGATCAAAAACCCCAAAATTCTTTTGATTGCACCAGCCTCTAAGCCACTTGTCGATTATAGCTGCCGATCTATTATGCAGTCCACTGTGGGTTGGCTTATCTGAAACACAAAGACAGGTACTGAACTTATGCGTAATGAGGACTACAGTTGTAGCAAGTATCAAAGTGAGAAAATATTGGGCACCTTACTTATGTTTCCGTGAGGTTCTGAATGTTGAATATTATGATCATCCCTTGACAGTGCCTTGATGTCTAAAGGCATATGAATATGCAGAAATTTTTTTTTTTCAATGACATGTATTTTTAGCATGTGACATACTTGTTGCAGTAAATCCGAAAAGGTTTTGCTTTCCTCCCCCTTCTATATGCATACACCATTAGATATAAATGATTCTAATGAAAGCTCAGTGCTCTTAATGGCAAGACTCCTCTCAGTAATCCTCTGTAAACACTTGACTTTAGAAAATGTTATCATTAAGGCTGTCACAGAATCACACTGTGCAATTTTAAATCTGGTATTACAGCGATTAAAGCAGGATGTCAAATTATTTCATAAACTAACAAGACTAGAGGAAAGAAATGTATAAAAGATAAAGCTGCTAGTTCTTGGCACCATATTCCTAGAACTAGCTTTCAAAATACCTAGATTTTCTATAATAAATATTCTATTTACAGGCCTAGTAAGAATAAAGCAGTGTGGAAATGGAAACATTTGCTTCCTTCCTTTGTACTTTCCTGAGTTTAAAAATTTTGTATCCTCTGAATTCAAAAATGCAATGAAAACATTCAGTACAAAGACTGAGTGGGTTTTAGAAGGTTATTTCAGTTACTACAATGTATCTTTAAATTTAGCTTAAATGAAGAATAAAGGAGGAAAGTGTTCAAAGAATCTTTTGAAATGGGAAGGTAGAGTCTATCTCTCACACACTTCCTTATAGTCTTCAGCTTTTTGACCTCCTCTCAGCTCAGCCACCAGGCTAAGCAGATCATTTACCTGTTTCCAGTGAACACTGATCAGTCCTGAGGCATTTAAATAGCCTCCTGGGGCTGTGGCTCCACCCACACCTCACCTGCCTCTCTTGTGAGAATGACTGGCTTGGTGATGGGAGGTAGCTCCTCTTACAGAATGCAACCCAGCTTTCAGGGGGAAAAAAATTTTATGTGGAGGTCTGCTGCTTTGCCAAACTGCTGCAGGGACAGACTGGCTCCAGAGGCTGTTCTCAGTGACTGGTCACTTCTTCTCCAGGCTGAGCAATCAAAACTCTCTCAGTCTTTCTTCATATGAGAGGTGTCCTAGTCCTTTGTTCACTTTGAAGGGCTCCAGAAGCATTCCAGGAACCTTTCAAAGAGAGGTAATGCGCAGCAAACTCCAGAGGAGATGGGACTATAAAAGATGCAAAGTTGACCCAGTCAGGCTGGTGCCTTATGACCTTGGAACCCCAGATCTGAGACCATGCTGCAAGACACTGGAGCCTGGATGGTGATGTCTCTTTCTCCTTTTTGTTGTCTCTGTCCTCTCTTTTCCTTCTCTCCTCATGAAGGGGTATGCTTTTTTGACCTTTCTTTTGTGGTTGACATACCTGTAGAAGCCTGCATACTTACTAGCTGACATAATAGATGCTACAGCTTGGCTAAAGCAGTAAAAAACCTTTTGCACTTTTTCATCCAAGAATCTTAAAACTTTCTTACAAACATTAATAAAATCAGTCTTGTAACACTGCAGTAGTCCTAGCACTGTTACCCCATTTTACAAGCTGTGAATATTGACAGGATAAGGTTGCACACAAGGTTTGGGGCAGAATACTGAATGGAAGCTCATATATCTTGACTCACGATACTATTCTTTATCCCTAGTATCATCAGTAATTCAACTACAGCAACTATTTTAAGCTAGCAAAACATTCAAGAGATGCAGCCCTTTTTTCTCTAACATTTTTTCTTTTCAATACCTTCCATTTAAACAAATGTGTTTATTATGTGGAATTATGCTGCAAATTATATATGCAAACATTTTCAGGCTAGATCTCAGGCTTTTCAGGCCAGGTCAATGGTAGTTTATTCTTCCACTATGTACCTTCCTGTATTGATGTGGCTGTTTCAATTTGTAAGCATCAAGTGACTAAAAGCTACAAGTTATGTGATCACAATCAGAAACACTTTAGACAATTAATTTTAGACTGCTTAATTTTACTGTATATTTGTAGAAAATTTACTAGGAAATAACAAAAAAGTAAGCTACAGAACTTTGTGAAGACTGGCCTAAATCAATGTCTTTTTGAAGAAGCATTTATAGACCACCTCAGGTAATTCTGTAAGTCCCACTCATTTTTAAATTTTTAGATCATAATAAAGCTAATATTGACTTCAGCAGAAGGGAATGTGAATCTAGATTCCATGACAGAGAGAGGGTCTGAATTAATCTCACTTTTATGTCTCTTGCCACTGAAATATTTAAATATTTATATGAAGTAAACTATCTGCAGAAGACACAGTTGTTGTTTTCTTAGCTGTCACTGAAAGGAGGGAAACACCTCTTGCAAAAAGTGAGCAGAGGGAAGATAGATTGTGACATACATCTAGAAACAGAACGCATCTTCTATGCAGAAGACAGAATGACAATGACATGTTTGCCTGCCTGAATTTTTGCAAGGCTTTGTTTAGGAAGCATTGTCAGGACACAACCAGCATCCTGAGCCCCACAGGGGCAATAAAATCACTGTGCTAGGATTTCTATAGGGCTTAAGCATCAAGCTGCCTGTTTTCACATAGATTCATATAGCAATGCTTCTGCTACAGCAACATATGAGAAACTTTACTGATGCAAAAATGAGAACCTCACTGATTTGCATGCATTTCAAGGAGGTTTTGCTGGGATTGGGATTTTTTGGGGGAGGGGGGAGTGGGGGTGTTTTGGGTTTGTGTTTGGTTTGGTTGTGGGGGATTTTGGGGGGTTTGTTGTGTGGTTCGGGGAGGGTGGTTTGTGGAGTTTTTTGGTGTTTGTTTTTTTAGGGGAGAGGAAAATATAGATAAATGTAACTTTAAAAGATGGTTCTGAATATGTTACAGAAGCTTAATGAAATTTCATTAGCCCAATAGTTCTTACTGTTTTTACACTCAATTCTGATTCTCTGAACTGTCTAGTGAGTATTTCAATTGAGTGAAAGTAGGAGATGTTACTTGTGGGAAATCCTTCAAAGTTTTGTGGAGTAGAACCATGAAATCTTGAGTGTAATGCAACTGAGGAAAGCTTTTTTTTTTTTCCTTGCAACCACTTTTGAAACTTCTTTCCCAATAGACATCCAATCATTGTTTCATTCGACTTCTGCCCAGTCTGAATTTGAAAGTTCATTGCTGTAAAGGATGAAGTTGCTAAGAATGAGTGCATTAGAAAGGATTCCATTTTTCAGAACTTCCCATGAACATTTTAACTCCTTTTTCAAAAAAGCACAAATCAGGTACTACAACTATCTGATAGACATTTCAGGACTAAGTAGAATTTAAACATTGGGCAGTTTAAAATATTGACCTGTTATTGGTCAAAATTCACTAACAAAAGCCATGGTTGAAGACATTTTTGAACTTTGACAAGATCATACACAATAGTGAGGAACATTCTTCCACCACAAGGTGACCCACCCTTAAAAAGTTTGCAGATGAAACTAAGCTGGAGGGACTGGTGACCTGTTCAAGCATAGAAAGGATTTACAGAGAGATGTGGACAGGCTGGATCAATGGTCTTGTACTTGGGCCACACCAACCCCATGCAATGCTTTGTCAGTGGGGAAGTGTGGCTGGAAAGCTACCCATCAGAGAAAGTCTTGGGAGTACTGACTGACAACTGTCTGAATATGAGCCAGCATGGCACCCAGGAGGCCAAGTTAGCCAACACCAACCTGGCCTGAATTGAGAATAGTGTGGCCAGCAAGAGTAGGGAAGTGATTGTCCCCCTGTGGTCAGCACCAGTGAGGCCACAGTTTGAGTACTGTGTTGTTTTGGGATCTTTGCTACAAGAAAGACATTGAGGTGCTGGAGCATGGCCAGGGAAGGGCTATGAAGCTGGTGAAGGGTCTGGAGAAAAGTCTTATGAGGAGTGGCTGAGGGAACCAGAGTTTTTAGTGCAGAGAAAAGGAGGCTGAGGAGAAACCTTGTCACTTTCTACAATTCAGAATCAGTATCAGTATCAGTCAGGGTTGTAAGGGACCACAAGGATCATCTAGTTCCAACCCCCCAGGGACACCCCACACTAGATCAGGCTGGCCAGAGCCTCATCCAGCCTGGTCTTAAACACCTCTAGGGACGGTGCCCCAACCACCTCTCTGGACAACCCATTCCAGGGCTTCACCACTGTCATGGTGAAGAACTTCCTCCTCACATCCAGCCTGAATCTCCCCACCTCCAGCTTCATTCCATTCCCCCTAGTCCTATCACTACCTGACATCCTGACAAGTCCCTCCCCAGCCCTCTTGTAGGCCCCCTTCAGATACTGGAAGGCCACAATTAGGTCACCTCGGAGCCTTCTCTTCTCCAGACTGAACAGCCCCAACTCCTTCAGTCTGTCCTCATAGGAGAGGTGTTCCAGCCCTCTGATCATCCTCGTGGCCCTTCTCTGGACACGTTCCAGCACATCCATATCCCTCTTGTAATAGGAGCTCCAGAACTGGACGCAGTACTCCAGGTGGGGTCTCACCAGAGCTGAGTAGAGGGGGAGAATCACCTCCCCTGACCTGCTGGCCACACTTCTCTTGATGCAGCCCAGGATCTGATTTGCTTTCCGGGCTGCAAGTGCACATTGAGAGCTCATGTTGAGCTTCTTGTCCACCAGCACCCCCAAGTCTCTCTCCTCAGGGCTGCTTTCCAGCCAGTCACTGCCTAGCCTGGATTTGTGCCTGGGATTGCCTCAACCCAGATGCAGGACCCTGCACTTGGTCTTGTTGAACCTCATGAGGCTGGCTTGTGCCCACCTCTCCAGCCTGTCCAGGTCCCTCTGGATGGCATCCCTTCCCTCCAGCATGTCTGCTGCACCACACAGCTTGGTGTCATCAGCAAACTTGCTGAGGGTGCACTCAATGCCACTGTCCATGTCACCGACAATGTTGAACAAGACTGGTCCCAGGACTGATCCCTGAGGGACTCCACTTGTCACTGGCCTCCAGTGGGACATGGACCCATTGACAACCACCCTTTGGGTGTGGCCATCAAGCCAGTTCTTTATCCATCTAGAGGTCCAGCCATCAAACCCATGTGTCACCAGTTTGGGGACCAGGATGTGGTGTGGGACAGTGTCGAAGGCTTTGCTCAGGTCCAAATTACATGCAAGAATGTTGTAGTGACGTGTTGTGATGGGTTAACATACTCTAACAGGTTAACCTTCCTGTTTCCCCCCAGTACAGAAGTGAGAGGAAAGTAACACACCAAAAAAGGCTCTGGGTTGAGATAAGAAGAGTTGAGATAAAAAGAGTTTATAGAGTTTAATATAAATGTGTTAACATAATGCACAATTACCTCAGCCTGTTTGCAGAATAAGTGCGGCAGAAAGCAGAAACAAGTGAACTAAAGACCCAAGCCACAGAGCTAGCCCCCATCTCTTTCCATCTGGCTACCTTCTCTGCAAAAGGGACACAACATCCAAAACCCAGAAATCAAAAGCAGCAACCAGAACAGGTAGTCTCTCATGTTCCAATCTGAACGTCAAGCCCCATAATACTTTGCTCTAGCCAGTAGTTTAATTTTTAACCTGGAATTACAGCAGCATGGGATTGAATATCATCAACAGATTCAACTTAACCCATGACATTCTCCACATCTTATTCTATACCTTCTATGTAATGCCCAGCAGCAATTAACATCAAACAGCATACATAATACAGCATTCATTGTCCATTCTCACTCAAATGAGATTACTTTGCAGGACACAGAAGACTTCTCACTGCAGATACTCTGGAGCTCCACCCTATTCCAGTACTGTCTGGATCAGTCCATTTGGACCAGGCAAAATGATGGGACTGTGTTTCCACCCCTGGGGCAGCAGATTCCAGTGACTTCTTCCACCCCTTCAAGTGAAAGCAAACTTTGGCTTGCATTCCATTGCTCAGCTTCCAACACAGGCAGGTCCTGAGATCCCTCTGTCATGCCAGAAATACAGATGAGTTCCACCTGTTCAGCTTGCCAAGGCATCAGTTCCATATAGCCAAATAAACCCAGTTTTCTCTCTCTTCCATCCAGTCAGAGGCAGCGCTCCTCTAATTCTGACTGGAATTACTTGCATCTTGTGAAGATACTATGGGAGTTCCTTCAGGAGGGTCAGACGGTATATCAGCTTGTCTGCTCTGCTGGGTGACTTACTACTGCAAACTGAAAATTCTCTGGGGGATAATTCCCCTGTAATTCATGTACTCATGCAGCTAGAACTACAGTGGGTTTTCCCTCTGACTTTCTCACATCCTCTCCATGGTCAGGTAGGTATAACCACAGGGTACACCATGGTGTGTACCTCCCAGATTCTCCACCTCAGACAGGGGAGCACCTAATTAGATTATTGTAGTAGTATACATATGCTATATATCATCATATTTATGAAGTTATCCTCATAGTCTTGCAGGACTGTAGTGAAGTCATCCTCACAATGTTCCTACAGTTGAACAACTTCCTGGTTGTTACTCTTGGTGAACTGAAACACAGAAATTTTAGAGGTCAGTTGTACGTTTTCAAGGGACAGGATTGGCTTAACTTCTGAGAGTTCTTGCACAACTAGGTAAACAATATTTTTAGAAGCATTATGTGGATTAATTCCAACATATATTCTATGCTGCAGCTTCAGAGAAGCCTGTGAAAAGGCAAAGTGGTCTTACTGAATATCTCTTATTTTATGACCACAGCCTAATAAGTTACTTGTTTAGTTATTAATAATTACATCATCAATATATTTTAAATCAAAATACATTTATCCATTACACTGTCTCATCTTCTTTTGCTCTTGACAGTACTTGATTTATTACTGTAACAAACCAGTTTTACAGTGGTCCTTTGTTGATGTTGTTCATAACACATGAATTTTCCTTGTGAAATATTGACAACTCCATAAAGGAAAGCTACATTGTATTTTCTCTAGATACCACTAAGAATATGTATTTGTACATTCTTTATTTGTATATGTTTGTATTTGTATGTGGTTTAGTAAGTTTCTGGTGTTTGTTTTTGGTTTTGTTTTTTTTAGAGAAAGGTAGACACTTCAATAGATATTGTTTGTGGGTTTGTTTTTTTTCTTTTTCCTAATGATTGTGAATTTATCATCTCTAAACTTTAATTAAAACTTCTTGCCTGGGTAACAGTCTGATAATAATGTTTCCTAGATTATTATTATTCATATTACATGCTTTTGTTCCTATTGAAGGAAAGACAGTCTGGCTTTAAGGGCATCTGAATTAGTAAGTATCAGCAGGCAATCTAGACTTCCAGGGTTATATTCATTATGGAACGTAATGATTGCTGTCCCTGTAATCTTCTGGGGGGATTTGGTGTGTTTTGTAAAATATTTTAATATTTAGCAAGGTGTCTGCTTTCTACTATACACAATACTGACCTCTGAACCATTTCAGATGTGACTGAATTTTGCAGTATTAGTTAGTTACTGCTGGTTGTACATGGAGAGAATGCAGCTCACAATTTTGCAGCATAGCTAATGGAGCGAGCAGAAAGAGTGATAGGTGTAATGCTGCAGGGTTACTATTTTTCTGTGTCAAAAAAAAAACTGGAGACAAGAGGTTTTATTGCATTAGAAAGACTTCATAGAACTTGGTTTTAGTATATCTTTACCATTTGGGGTGGGATACAAATTAAGGTACTCTAGCTACAGCAACGTAGGTTTGTGGACTGTATTTACTTTTAAATTTTGATCCATTCATATCAATCAATGAGGATGTTGTTTTTTCCTGCTAGGGCTTTACCAGACTGCCTGGGTGTGGGAACCCAAAAAGGGAACCATAATGAAATGTTTAGATGGCCTTTATGTCTGTGAGGCCCTGGAGGTGCAACGTTTGATTGAAATTTTTTTTTTTTTTTTTTTTTTAAGCAGCCAAAAGGCTCTCAAACCAAAATGGCGCTGTGCGCACAGCCTGGCCAGGATTTAAACCTCCCGCAGCTGATGTCATGCTCCCAATCCCATGCAGGCTTGCGAGAGCATGATCCTGCCAGCCCTCCCTGCCAACCAGGAGTCCTCCCAACATGCAAAACCCCAAAAGGAAAGCAAAAAGCCAAGCAGAAAGCTCACAATTCAAGAGGAGAGGTCCCAAAGTGCCGGTTCCAATCGGCTCTCAAACCAAAATGGCGCCGCGCGCACAGCCCAGGTGGGATTTAAACCTCCCATGGCTGACATCACGCTCCCATTCCCGTGCAGGCTCACAAGAGCATGATCCTGCCAGACCCCACGCCAACCAGAAGTCCTCCCGACCCACAACTCTATACACTAATTTTGTGTTATAATAATCTTTGTGAATGGAAATGGAATTACCATACGGCTCAATTCTGTTATCTATATCTATATCTATATCTATCTATCTATCTATCTATATATATATATACACACCATATACATCACGGTTTAGACCCATCCGGCAGTTGAGCCCTACACAGCTACTTACAGAGGCACCCCATCCCATGGTGAGATGGGAAGGAAAATGGGGAGCAACATGTTAAACCCACGAAGTTGACATAAGGAGAGGGTTTAATAGAAAAATATGACAAGAACAAAAAAAAACCCCAACAAACAATATACCAAACCACACAGGAATAACAATAGTACTGATTATTACTAATTAAAGTAATGTATGAAATAAATTACGTGTAATACTTACCAGATGCCACTTTCACCAAAACCAGCAAGACCTGATGTATATATATAGTTTAAAGAAAGTTTTTACCTCTCTACTTCCAAACTGACTCCAAATTATTTCTTGGTAGGTTTGCTCCTTCCCTTTCTTTTTTTCCTCTCAATCAGGAGAGATGAAGGGGGAGCAGGGAGAGGGATTTTCAGCCTTGCCCCCCATCTGAGCTCTTAAATCCCAATTAAGGCTCAAACCACCAGAGTATTTTTGGTGCTCCAACATGGGGCTTGGAAATTAATATTCTATTTGGGAAGTAATACTTTGTTGTAAAGAAAAGGATTGGAAGTAGAGATGTTAATTTTGAAGAATCTGATGTTCCAAGCTTTTGCATGGGTATTTGGCTGGATTTTTTTGACCCATATCGACAAATTAATAACTTATCATGTTGAGTGGTTAGTGATAGAGATGCTGCTCAACTGGATAAAAACTTTACCAATGAAACTGGGCATGTACCTCTTGAATTCTTTGAATTTTACTGGTAGTGGTAATTTCTCTAACATAGAAAAATTTTCTGAAGCAAGATACAAAACCAATGATGTAGACAAAAATGTCTGTGATGAAAAATTGCCTTACATTACAATATGCTCTCTATGCTTAAATATAATCTTTATAGGAGCATTTGCTGTGACCATGCTGGGTTGGGGAAGACCTAATCCATTAAGAGCTCTTTGCAGAGTGGTAAGGCAGTCCTTTGTACCTGTGTATGTGTGCTGTGAGTATTGTAAGCACTGTGTAAACACTAAGAGGGAGGGGTCAGGTTGTAGTGACTGTGCCAGATCTCAGCCTGAGCCCCGGGCACAAGGGTTTAGCCCACTACCAGCAGTTCCACACTTAACCCCTGATGCTCCTGCTCATGCAGTTTCTCTAGCACCTGTTACCATACGCAGGAAAAGAAGGCAAAAATCATCTCCAAACACATGGTTTGGAAGGATGGTGAGGAAGGCGCATCAGCAGGGCCTAGCACCTCACAGAACCCAGTGGTGGATGAGGATGACTCAGATCAGGAATAATAACTGTTACATCACTGCCCAGAAAGGAATCAAGGAAAACTCATCTGGATTACACAAGGAAAGAGGATGAGCCAATACTAAGTTGGGCCCTGAGATGCTGGGACAAGGGGGTGGACATGGTAGACCTGGATAAGAGGGAGGCTAAGCTTTTAGGCTCCCAGACTGTGATGCAGGTCTGAACAAAGAGTTAGCCAAACTTGATGGAACACACACTCCCTGGGCCCGGATACTCAATGCCATCAAGAGCTGGTACCGCTCAAAAGACAACCTTCCCTGGGCCCCAAATAGATGGGCAACGATTGAACAGGGTATTCAGTGTCTGAGACAGATGGCTGTGCTGGAAATAATTTATGGGGATGGCCAGCTCCCTTCGGACCCAGATGAGGTGCCCATGAGACGGTCCTTCGTAAAGAAACTCACCCAGGGTGCCCCTCAAAAACATGCTCACACATTAGGAAGGATACTCCTGACTGGACAGGACGGAAGTCCTAAAACTGTCTGTGAGTTTGCCAATGATTTAAGGGAATATGAGGACAGTGTAAATCAGAAACCCCTGATCTCAGCCATAGAAACTATGGCTAAAGACATTGTCAAAGAGAACGAGACCTCCATGTCTGAACTGAAAAAGGGGAGCGATGCCTCCTTTTCCCCTTCTCCTTCAGAATGGGTCCAGGTTTCAGCAATCAGCAACAGGCGACCTTCCCCTAGGAGATCACCCCAAGCCAATCGAGGGATGTCAAGGGGGTCTCTGTGGAGGTTCCTCTGCGACCATGGAGAGGACATGGACACCTGGCATGGCCAACCCACCTCTGACCTCTGGAACACAGTGTGGGAACTGCAAGGTGGGCACAATGGGGATAACTCATCCAGGAGAAGGGCTGTCCCAGTTTCCCAGAGTGGTCCCTCTCACTCAAGAGACACTTCCCCTAGTAACACAGGAGCCTGTGACAAGTGTGGACATTGCCGCCAGCATTACAGGTGCCCTACCTCCAGCCAGGTGGAGGCCAGGGACAACAGAGTGTACTGGGATGTCTATGTGAAATGGCCTGGCACTTCAGAAGCCCTGAAGTACCGAGCTCTGGTGGACACAGGGGCCCAATGCACCCTGATACCATCGAGGTACAAAGGGCCTGAGCCCATAAGCATTCAGGGAGTCACAGGGGGCTCACAAGACCTGACTGTACTGCAGGCTGACATAAGCCAGACCAGGAATGAATGGGGAAAGCACGACATAGTGACTGGTCCAGATGCACCTTGCATTCTTGGCATTGACTTTCTGTGGGAGGGATGCTTCAAGGACCCTAGTGGGCACAAGTGGGCATTTGGGGTGGCAGCTGTAGAGACTGCAGGCAAAGAACAGCTGTCCACCATGCCTGAGCTGTCAGATGATCCCTCCTTAGTGGGCAGCCATAAAGTGCAGGATTTGAAGTTACCTATTTCCTCTTGCATAGTACATCGCAGGCAATCCAGGACCAACAGAGACTCTCTGCACCCCATACACCAACTGATTCAGTGACTGGAGAGCCTGAAGGTGATCAGCAAGGCTCACTCCCCCTTCAACAGCCCAATATGGCCAGTGCAGAAGGCAAATGGGGAATGGAGACTGACCACGGACTACCGTGGCCTGAATGAAGTGACTCCTCCGATCAGCGCTGCCGTGCCGGACATGCTGGAGCTCCAGTACGAGCTGGAATCGAAGGTGGCCAAGTGGTATGCCACAACTGACATTGCTAATGCCTTTTTCTCCATTCCCATTGCAGAAGAATGCAGGTCACAGTTTACTTTCACCTGGAGGGGAGTACAGTATCAATGGAATCGGTTGCCTCAGGGCTGGGTCCATAGCTCAACCATCTGCCATGAGGTGATACAGACTGCCTCAGAGAAAGGTGGAGCCCCTGAGCATCTGCAGCAAGGTAGAAGGGCCTGCCAAGGAGATCCAATTCCTGGCTGTTCAATGGTGAGCAGAGTAGCCACTATGGTGCAACCCACGGACAAGAAAGAGACACAGTCCTTTAGGGGGCTTGTGGGCTTCTGGAAAACGCACATTCCCAGGTACAGTCAAATCATGAAACCTCTCTTCCATGTAACAAGGGAGAAAAAGGATTTTGTGTGGGGACCCGAGCAGCAGGTAGCATTCGACCAGATAAAATGAGAGGTGGTCCATGGTACGGCTCTGGGACGTGTTTGAACTGGACCAGGGATTAAGAATGTGCTGTACACTGCAGCCACTGAGAATGGTCCTATGTGAAGCTTGAGGCAGAAGGTTCCTGGTGAAACCAGGAGCAGGCCCCTAGGTTTCTGGAGTAAGGGGTACAAAGGCTCTGAGGCCAACTACAGTGCAACAGAGAAGGAAATCCTAGCTGCCTATGAGGGTGGCCAGGCTGCCTCTGAGGTAATTGGGACTGAGTCACCTCTATTTCTAGCTCCAAGGTTTCCAGTCCTGATCTGGATGTTCAAAGGGAGAAGCTCAAGCCCACATCATGCCACAGATGCCACCTGAATAAATGGATGGCCCTGATAACTCAGCAAGGTCAGATGGGGAGCATCGAACACCCTGGCATAGTGGAAGTGATCACCAACTGGCCAGAGGGTGCTGACTTGGGAATGCCACCAGAGCAGACAGTGACCTGTTCTGAGGAGGATCCCCAATATAATAATCTCCCTGAGATGAGAAGGGCTATGTTCTATTTACAGATGGGTCCTGCCAGCTTGTAGAATAGAATAGGATAGACTAGACTAGACTAGACTAGACTAGACTTATTGTCAATGGTCAAGTCACCGAGAGCAGCTGCTTTGGAACTGGTCAGGCCAGAGACAGAGAGTTAGATTTCGGTATATTGGAGATTTCCTGCAGTTTTACTTTGGTGGAGAAATGTCAGGGAAGCAGAGAGACCACCCAGGACCCAACATCTCTTGCTGAGATGGGCTGAGAAGGCATGGGTGTTCTCAGTGCAGCAGTGGCCATACTCACACCATTATAAGCAGGCCTGAGGGAGTGCAGTGACATGATTGCTGCACACTGAGCAAGCCTACAGGGTGTGTGATATCATCTGAAGCATGGCTGAGCCTGGCACAGCAATTCACACAGAGGGACACGCCGTGAACTTGCTAAAGTTTGGCCAGCTTAACTAAGGAGTAATAATGTCCACCTGGCAGAAGGTCACAGCATCTCTGAACCCTGCACCCACAGGTCTGATGCCTCCTTTCAGGCATGAACACACCATCACCCACGTGTTGGGCTGCAGGGTATGCACTATTCTTACACAAACATCAGAAGGAAGCAGTGAGCATGCCTGTCTAAGGTGTAGTCAGATAGAGGACCTCCTATGCTTAGTGATGAAGCTCCAAGAGGAGTTAAGTAGGTTGAAAGCAATCAGGAATGTGAGAGAGAGAGAGACTCTCAGAGTCTGAGAGAAAACAAAGAGGCAGACAGAGCTCATGTTATGGCGAGCTCCCTGAACTCTTAACTAAGAAGACATTGGTCAATGGTAGCAAATTCCTGCCCAGTGCAACAGTCACTGCAGGAGTATCCACACACCCCTACCCCACCTTCCCAGCTCCTTTGCAAAACATATACACGACCTTGCAAAGGGAAGCAGATGATGACAAGGATGATGGATCACCCAGATTGGAGGAATTGCTGAGGTGTAGTCAGTCTAGGCCCTGCATCTAAACCTCTTTGCTTAAGAACAGAAGATGGGTCATTGTCATAGGTGACATGCTTTGAAGGGAGTGAAAAGCCGCATGCACAGACTGGACCCATGTCTTTGGGAAGTCTGCTGCCTCGTGGGGGCTGAACTTAGTGATGTGAGTAAAAAGCTTCCTTCATCAGTGCAGCCCTCAGACTCCTATCCACTGATGATCTTTCAAGTATGCAGTGACTACGTAATGACAAGAAATCTAAATGCAATGAAGAGAGACCTGGGGGTACTGATTGACATCTGGCTGAACATGAGCCAGCAGTGTGCCCAGGTGGCCAAGAAGGCCAATGGCATCCTGTCCTGTATCAAGAACAGTGTAGCCAACAGGAGCAGGGAAGTAATTTCTGCCCCTTTACTCAGCACTGTTTAGGCCACACCTTGAGTACTGTGTCCAGTTCTGGGCCCCTCAATTTAAGAAGGACATTGAGAACGTCGAAAACGTCCAGAGAAGGGCAATGAGGCTGGTGAGAGGCCTCAACCACAAGCCCTATGAGTAGAGGCTGAGGGAGCTGGGATTGTTTAGCCTGGAGAAGAGGCTCAGGGGAGACCTTATTGCTGTCTACAACTACCTGAAGGGTGGCTGTAGCCAGGAGGGGGTTGGTCTCTTCTCCCAGGAAACCAGCACCAGAACAAGAGGACACAGTCTCAAGCTGCACCAGGGGAAGTTGCCTAAGTTGGAAGATAGGGATGGGGAGCAGAACAAAGCCTCCATAACCAGAGGAGATGGTTGGTCACCTTCTGTACTACTTAGGCATACACAAGTCTATGTAGCCAGGTGGCATACACCTAAGGGTACTGAGAGAACTAGTGGAAGGGCACACCAGGGCACACCAAGCCACCTTCCATCATTTACTAGGTGTCCTGGCTAACTGGGAAGGTCCCAGGTTGTAGGAAAGCAGAAAGTATCTATGGAAGGTTTCAGGACAAGAAAGAACAACAGGACACTGATACTGGAAGGATGGCTTGATGATAAAGAAGAGCTGACCGTGGTAAACAACCTGAAGTGCGAGACAGGAGGACACTTGCCTCCATGCTGGAGAAGATCAACCTGATATGGGATGAAGATAACAATGGACAGCTGCATATCAAAGGAGAAAACTCAATTAGCAGCAGTGGTGCAAGAATGTCAGGGAATTGCTTACCCTGCTTGATTTTTCCTATATAAGCTGCTTGTTCTGTACCAATAAACGATTCCTGCCTCACCAACAAGGGAGTCCGTGCATGCTTTCCGATACCAGGTGACTGGAGATTTGAAAAAATGACAACCATCTACAAGAAGGGACAGAAGGAGGACGTGGAGAACTACAGACCTGTCAGTCTGACCTCAGTGCTAGGGAATGTCATGGAGCAGATCATACTTAGTGCCATTATACGGCATGTGCAGGGCAACTAGGTGTTGAGGCTGTTACAGTTTGATTGATGAGACCACACCTGGAATACTGTGTTCCATTTTGGGCTCCCCAATCCAAGAGAGAGTCTGACAGAGAGCTAAGAGCTCTCTCCTATGAAGAAAGACTGACAACTGGGGATGTTGAGAAAAGAAGGCTGAGAGGGGATGTTATCAATGTCTATAAATATCTGAGGGGTGGGTGTTAAGATGATGGTGATAGTCTATTTTCAGTGGTGCCCAGTGATAGGACAAGAAACAGTGGATACAAGCTAGAACACAGGAGACACTTCTTTTCAGGATACTCTTCTTTGTGGTGAGGGTGACAAAGCACTGTAACAGGCTGCCCTGAGAGGTTGAGGAGTCTCCTGTGGAGACTTTCAAAACCAGCCTGGAGGCATTCCTGTGCAGCCTGCCCTAGGTGTTCCTGCTTTGGCAATGAGGTTGGACTAAACACCAAGTCCCATAAAGGGACTTGCCCAGGGAGGTGGTGGAGTCACCATCACTGGAGATATTTAGGAAGAGACTGCATGGGGCATTTGGTGCCATGGTTTAGTTGATTAGATAGTGTTGGATGATAGGTTGGACTCGATGATCTCAAAGGTCTCTTCCAACCTGGTCTATTCTATTCTATTCTATTCTATTCTATTCTATTCTATTCTATTCTATTCTATTCTATTCTATTCTATTCTATTCTATTCTAAAAGGGAGCATGACGTTAGCATGGTATCAAATAACTCATTAAAAATTCTGTTGGCAGCTGCTTGCTACAGCACAGCTCTGCCCCAGCTACCACAGCAGCACCAGTTGTGGCTTCCACCCTTGGCACCCTTGCCACCCGTGGCACCCTTGCAGGGGTGGGAGAAGTCCTCTCATCCCTCTTCATGAGACCAGCAAGCTAAAACCAATACACAGGCCCATCAGCATGGGTTCATGAAGGTCAGGTCCTCCTGAATGAGCCTGATCTCCTCCTATGCCAAGGTGATCTGCTTAATAGATGACAGAAAGGCTGTGGGTGTTGTTTCTATGGACTTTAGTAAAGCATTTGATACTGTCTCCCACAGCAACCTCTTGGACAAATTGACTGCCCATGACTTGGATGGGTGGATGCTTTGCTGTGTTAAAAACTAGCTGAATGACCAGGCCCAAAGAGTGGTGGTGAACAGAATTCAACCCAGCTGGCAGCTTGTAAGTAGTGGTATTCCCAGGGCTCAGTACTGGAGTCAGTTCTATTTAACAACTTTATTGGTGACCTTGATGAGGGGATGGAGTGCATCCTTACTAAGTCTGTGGACAATAGTAAATTGGGTGAGAGTGTTGATCTAGGAAGGATGTTGACTTGCTGGAACGAGTCCAGAGAAGAGCAACAAAGTTGGTGAGGGGTTTGGAACATAAGCCCTACGAGGAGAGGCTGAGGGAGCTGGGGTTGCTTAGCCTGGAGAAGAGGAGACTCAGGGGTGACCTTATTACTCTCTACAACTACCTGAAGGGAGGTTGTAGACAGACGGATGTTGGTCTCTTCTCCCAGGCAAGCAGTACCAGAACAAGAGGACACAGTCTCAGGCTGCGCCAGGGGAGATACAGGCTGGATGTTAGAAAGAAGTTCTATACGGAAAGAGTGATTGCACATTGGAATGGGCTGCCTGGGGAGGTGGTGGAGTCACCATCGCTGGAGGTTTTTAGGAGAAGACTTGACGGGGTACTTGGTGCTGTGGGTTAGTTGCTTGGGCGGAGTTGGATTGGTTGAGGGGTTGGACGCGATGATCTTGAAGGTCTCTTCCAACCTGGTTTATTCTATGTATTCTATGTATTCTATGTATCTACTTGAAAGTAGGAAGGCTCTGCAATGGGATCTGGACAGGCTGGAGTAATGGTCATTGATGTCAGTTATACAAACACTAACAAGGCCAAGTGCCAGCTCCTGCTTTTAGGTCCCCATGCAACACTACAGACTTGAGGAAGTGTGTCTGGAAATGTGTGGCAGGAAAGATACCTGGCAGAAAAAGAACTGGGGTGCTGCTGGTTTGACAGCCATCTGGACATGAGCTAGCAGTGTGCTCAGGTGACCAAGAGGGACAACACCATCCTGGTCCGTATACAAAATAGTGTGTCTGGCAGGAGTAAGGAAGTGATCATGCCCCTGTACTTGGCACTGGTGAGCCTGTACCTTAAGTTCTGTGTTCAGTTTTGTCCCCTCGCTACAAGAAGGACATTGAGCTGCTGGAGCATGTCCAGAGAAAAGCCATGAAGCTTGTGAAGGGTCTAGAGAACAAGTATTATGATTAGTCTGGAGAAGGCTGAGGGAAGACCTCATTGCTCTCTACAACTAACTGAAAGGAGGTTGTAATGAGGGGTGCATTGGTGTCTTCTTCCTAGTATCAAGTGACATACTTTCACTACCATGTTCTCTACCTGAAGAGCAATATCTTACCATAATTCAGCAGCCAGATGGGTTACCTCCACACTGTCAATTACTCTGCTTCAAATCACCCCTATGGGGCATTTGTCACCATCTGTAAGTCAGTACAGAGTTAGAATGCAGGCTACCTTTCTTGCTCAGCAATATCCAACTGAAAACTAGTTGGATGGCTTTTACCTCTGCAAACTGACTTGATTTACCTTTTTCTTCAGCAGCTTCAGTGACTCATCACATAGCAGCCCTTCCATGTTTTCCCATGTTCCACCTTCCATGTTTTCCCATATCACAGGATCCATTATGTCCATAGGGCATATGACTTTTCATTATGTGAGATGGTTGCTAAATGTAGGGTCATCTTCAGCATGTTACCACCCCCTCCTCTGAAACAGCCTGAAATATTTACCCTCTGGCCACTTTGTGATAGATTCCAAGATTCCTGGGCAGCTAGAGCTGCCTATTCCAGTCTGTTATCAGTACAAGTAACTTCCTCTACATGGCATCATTGCATGGTGTGTAGAGGAAACCCTCACTTTGAACATCCAGCCCAGCACTCAGGAAGTGCCAGGAGAAGTTTTGCTTCAGTACCAACCACTTCTGAGGCAGCTCAAATGCCTTCATATGCTGCCAAAATCTCTTTTTCAGTTGGAGTATATTTAGTCCTTTTTGTCTCTGACCAAAACCCAAGCAGTCTGCCTCAGGTCTCTCCAGGTGCTCTCTGCCAGAGGCTTTATGTAAGATCACTCTTCCTGACAGCACATTTTTAATTATCTTGTCCTACCTGGAGTGACCCAAGGGCTACTGCATGCACAATCTCCTGTTTAATTAGTTCAACGCCTTGCTGCTACACAGAACCTCATTGAAAATTGTTCTTCTTCTGGGTAACTTGGTAGAGAGGGCTCACAATCCGGAGTGGGATATACATCATCCAGAAACCTGCAACGTCCAAGAAAGCCTAGGTTTCCTTTTTGAATAGTGAGCAGAAGCATAGGTGCTGTCTTGTTGATGACATCCAACGGAATCTGGTGATGTCCACCTACCATTCTATCCCTGGAAACTAGACCTCTTCTGTGGTTTACTTCATATGATGGCAAAAGCTGTCTTCAGAAGGATTTGAACTATTTTCTTGCCTTTCTCAAAAACATCTTCTGTGTCACCCCATACAATTATGTCATCAATGTACAGCGACTGTTCCAGAGCTCCAGTTCCAGTGCAGTATGGATCAGTCTGTGGCAAATAGTGGACCTGTGTTTCTAGGGACATACCACTTGGCTGCCTTTGACTCCAGTTCATAGGGAAGTTCTAGCATGTCTGGCACTACAGCAGTCCTTGCAGATTTGATGTTTTTTCCAGACCACAGCAGTATACTGTCAGTCTCCATTCCCCATCATACTTTCACACTGACCTTTATAAGGCTTTTGAAAGGTGAGCAGCTGATTACCCCTTGAAAAATCAGTTCATGGATGAAATTCCGGGAATCTCAGTGGTGCACCCATGTTGGTAGTAACTTGCACCTGAAGTTTTTCGACACTTGTCAAATCTACCACAGAAGGGTCCACTGAGAGATCAGGCAAGACGGACAATTGCTTATTTCCCTCTGTTTCCAAAGCAGCTATACCAAAGGTCCACTGTACCCTTTTGGGTCTTTGAAATACTCTCTTCTGAGGTAGTCCATTCCAAGGATACTTGGGACCTCTGGACCAGTCACAAAGGGGTGTTTAGGCCATTCATTACCTGTTAGACTTCACTTTAGCTTCCAGTACACTTAGCTGTAAGGATTCCCTTGCCACTCCAGAAATATACATAAGTTAGAGCCCTCTATAGCTTGATTGCATTAGGGTACACTGTGCACTAGTAGCTACTAGAATCTTATACTTCTATGACTCCGACATGCTAGGCCATTGAATCCACACAATCCAGTAAACCATATTGTCCCTTTCTTCCATCTGGCTGAAGACAGGCCCTTTTAATCCTAATCAAAACCACTCACTTCTTGTGAAAATGACTTAGAGGTTACTTCAAAATCAGAAGTAAGACCAGCCCTTCTACTCTGGAAAATCTCCCACTGGAAACTGGACTGGCATTTTTCCAGGAGGAATCTCTTTTTGCAATTGTTTTCCCTCTCAATTCAGGTATTTGTGCAGGTAGGACTGAAGCTGATTTTCCCTTCCACTTCCTCATGCCCTCTCCATGGTCACATAGGCACCACAGAGTACCCTGTTGTGGGTAACTCCCAGAATCTGTCTATTGGGCAAAGGACAGCCTGCTCCTATTAGCTGAGATACAGGACTGTACAGCTGGGGAGGATATGTCCTCTTTGAACTGCTGAACTTCTAGGCCAACTGCAATGACTTCCACCAGCTCCCTCAGGACCCAGAGGTACATCCCATCAGGACCCATGGATTTATGGATGTTCAGATTGCTTAACAGATCCCTCACCCAGTCCTAATCAACTAAGGCAAACTCTTCCTTTATCCTGCCTTGCTCTGGGGCCTCAGGGGTCTAGGGCTCCTGAGGACAGTCTTAAGTAGTGTAGACAAAGACAAAGAAGACATTCACTGACTCAGCCTTCTTGTATCTGTAACAGGTTAATGCAGTGTAACAGGTTAACCTACGTATTTCACCCCAACACAGAAGTGAGAGAAAAGTGACACACAAAAATCTCTGGATTGAGATAAACAGTTGAAATTAAGAGTTGAAATTAAGTTGAAATTAAGAGTTTAACATAAGTGAGGTAATGTAATAACACAACACACAATTACCTGAGCTTACCCTGTCTGCAGAAAATTAACTGTGATGCAGTAACAATCTGAACGAAAAAATGCCACACTTAGATCCAGATGAAGTCTAATGTACATTACCCATGTGGCAGAAGTTTCTATGGAGTGCACAAGTGTCAAGAGTCCTGGAAGTATCATAGAATGCATGCTGGTACTGCTGATGGTATGTAAAATCACATAAATATAAACAACCCCAAAAGCATCCGCTGGCCTGGATGAGGGTGTTGTGGCTACCTACATATAGAGTGAGTTTGTGGTTCAACTTCTTCGGCCTCTTCCAGAAGCTGGAGGTCAGTTTCAGTCAGACTTGTTGGAAGCAGAATGAGCACACAGAGAAAAGTGCGCTGCTAGACAAGGCACTGCATAATACCTGTCACCATCAGTCCTCAGGTCTCCTGGAGGCAAGCAAAGTTTCCTTGCGTGAGATAAAGATTAGTCCACTTTAAGCAGCAGGTAAGCTGGGTTTTAAGCTTCAGGAGAAAGGCAGAAAGCACAGCAGAAGATGGGGAAGAATAAGGCACATTACTCTCTGGATAATGTACCTGGCCTGGCATGAAACCAAGAGCTGCTGTAGCTGATATTACAAGCTGCTCTTTATAGTTGCGGGTGGAATTGCGTAAAATCACTACTAAAGATGAGTGAATTTGGAATCTTTTGTATACATTTTCAGTATTTGTTGCTGATGAGTTCATCTAAGTATAATCTAATATACAGAAATACTTTAATTGATAAAAGATAATATTACAGGCATTCAACAAGTCTGATAAGACTGATGGAAGCCTAGTTTTTAAGCTGAACAACTGATTAAGTTTTTACAATAGTATTAAATAGGGTTTTGCTTTTTTTTTTTTTTTCCAGAAGGGACTTTATGACTTCAATAAAATTTGAAGTTCATGTTCACAAAATGGTTTGTTGTTTGTTGTTTTTTGTTTGTTGTTTTTTGTTTGTTGTTTTTTCCCCTTCTTCTTTTGCTGCTGGTGGTATTTAAAGGTCTCTTTCACAGACTGGGTTATCAGAGCCACAGCACAAAAGTGCACAGAAAACAGCTTGATCTGGGTTGTATGGAAGGAAATTGCAAAGTTTTCATTCCATTGAGGCTGAATTAAACTTTTCCTATTAAAAAGAAATATTCCTTTTACAGCCTAACAACTACTAACAGCCCTGGCATTCTCAATGATTTCTTTAACCTTTCTTTAGTTACAATTTCTGACAGGCAATACTCTCTTGGGAAAGAAAAATCCATCCTTATCTCCAACTTTGCTTGTGTGTTGCTGTGAAATGTCTGTTACCAAACAGTTCTGGAAACAACATGCCAGACCATATAGATCCATTGAAGGCTCTGCCATCCCTTGAGCTCCTGCTCTTAACCTAAAAGTAGTCATGCTTATGTTTGCCACAAACCCTCCCTGGATTCCTGTGGTGTTCAAATCTGCTCCATAAATGCAAATTTAAGGACTACTGACAGATTCTTGTTACATAAAGGTATTCCAGGACAGGCCAGTCAAGACGGCAAGATGACACTGAGATAAGTCGATACAGCTCATTATTTCATTTATGTATTTTACAGTTTGTTTGGGCTGGGGTTTTTAATACGTTTCAGAGTTGTCCTAGCAGAAGGAGAGAAGCCGCATCGACGTTGCAACCGCGTAGGTGAAACAGAACACGCTGGGAGCGGGGTTGGGCGGTGGATGGGGCTCCGTCTCCCAGCGAGTGGGCAAAGGCCGCTGTCGTTTCCCCTCTGCTCCCCCCCGCATTCTCTCGCTGATGTCCAGCCCGGGGAGAGCCGAGACGGTGCTCCGAAACTGTGGAAATGTTCAAATTCTTTTTCAAGCTCCAGCCGTCCATCGGGGAAACACTGAAAATTAACAAAACTGTTAACCCTCTCAGAAGTGTGTGGTTTCCTTCTAGTGACACTGGGCTGGCTGTCGACCCTCTACTCAAACTTTCTGACACACCATCAATGTGCTCAAAGAGAAAAGGCATTCCCTTCCTAAACACCGCGAGGTTACAAAAGGAGGAGCCTTCGACCTGGGAGCAGCGAGTGCTACCCACAAGCTCACGGCCCACAGCTCACACTTCCCGCCACCGCAGGCCCTCGCAGGCCCTGGCCGGAGCTCCCCGCTCCTTGCTACCGTTACCCGTCACCGGGTGCCTGCCCCCGCGCGGCGCCTATTGGCCACACTCCGCCTGCCACCGCCCCGCCGAGGGGAGGGAGGTGCCAGCGTCTTCGCGGGCTGTCGCTGTCGTTATAACGGGACCGGAGAGGAAAAGCAAAGGGAGATGTCTGGCTCTGCGGACTCGCGGTGGCAGTACCACGGACTTGGCTCCGCGGCCGAGGAGCGCGAGCTGCCGCCTGCTAACCCGGCTTATGGGCACGGGAGAAGAGGGTGAAAGAAGACAAGCTAAACACCAAGGGACCTCCAGCGTCTGGGTCCGCCTGTTTCCTTTAAAATAATTTCGATGAAAAAAACCTCCATTACTGTGTTGTTGGCAATTTGTGCCGCGTATGGAGTTGTTTTCCGCATAGCCCTGACAAACAAAGGAAAAGGGGGAGGGGGACTGCGTTTCGTAGAAGACATGCGTTCAGTCAGGAAGAGATGGACTGTATGCACTATAAGCCTCCTCCTCATCTTTTACAAGACGAAAGAAATAGCGCGGAGCGAGGACCGTCAGGAGGCAACTCTCGCAGGGTAATTGTGGGGGCGCCGCGGAGGGAGGGCTCCCCGAGAGGGCACCTTGGCGGTGTCGCTGCGTTCGAGGTCTCACCTGGGTCCTCTGGCACGCCCCGCACCGTGACTGACCCCTGCGGCGCCTTCTCATTTTGGCGCCTTGGCTGGTCGGCGAAGGAAAGGGGCGGAAGAATAAGGGGGGGCGTACGCGGGACGAGGGTACATTCGCGGGCCGCGTTTCGAGCGGATTTGGCAGCTCAGTAGCTGCGGGCTGGGGACAAGCAATGAGCTGCCCAGTGCCAAGGTTGCAGCAGGTGCTGCTCCCACCTAGCCTCAGTAACAAGCACTCTTGGGCCAGTTCACCAGTCCACGGCTCTTTCTCCAGCGCTGGAGTGGCTGGAGATGGAGGAGGTGACGTTCGCCGGAACGCGCTGTGCTTTGGTTTCCTGCTTTGGGAGTCCTTAAGAATTGATTATGCCTGGGTGTGCGGCCGCAAGCAGGTCAGGTTGGCTTCTGCCTCCGCCTTGAAGTTTGTATGGGAGCTGTGCGCAACTTCGGTGCTCTTAAAGGATGCTTGCTCTGCAGATGTGCGGGATATCCGGAGGCTCCTTCAGTGGAGAATAGTGCTTCGACGAGACTTTCTGTTAATATATTTTCCTCCTTCTGACTGTCTTATATTGAAATGAGAAAGGGGAAAAGCCCCTTGCCATTTTTGTTGTTTTCATCTGTGCTTTGTCGCGAATGTGTTTGTGCCTGTATTCTTCATTTTTATTCTAACTTGCAGTTGTCCTGTGAAGATGTTGAGTTTTCAGCCAAGACTCGTTTTCCTTGGAGGAGTATAATGTATTGTTTTCACAGGAGGGATGCATAAATTCCTCGGTGGCATAATGAAATCAGGAAAGGCATGGAAGGGGCTCGCACTCTCTGTGCAGATCGATGGAGGGGGTCAGATGCTGTTCATCCTTCAGGGTACGCCTTCGGCGTATTTTGAGGAGGAGGTCTAAGGAGGTTGTGAATGTCCATGCGAGCCTGAAGGAAGCCTGAGCAATTACAAGCTACCTAGTTTCCTCCCCATCATCCCCTTGGTCCCAGTAGAAAGTGCATCACTCCGGCCCTTGCTCAGGAAAGCCAATGCGGGAGGGAGGCAGCTGTAGCCCTGGCACCTCCCAGGAGCAGGGGGATGCCACGCCTGTGTGTGTGCGTGGTTACTGAGATGATGTTTGCTTCCCTTGGTATTAAAGGTTTCACAACTTGCTGGAAACTTTTCCTCTTTTTTTCAGTCTTGGTGTAAGCCCAGTTTGTGCCATGATCCTGTGGTATGAGCTTTCTTAGGATATGCATGAAAGTTTAAAATGTTGGGGTTGTCGGTGTGCAAAAAAGTACATGTGAAAGTGAATGTGTGAGTGAGAATCATCATTAAAGATTATCATGTCTTTTTAATATGTACTTCTTTCTGTCAGACTGAAAGAAACAGTTAAAATTATTCAGAAATTAGTTGGTATAATCTATATAGGCAATTTTTTTGCCCCTTCCAGCTTGCAATACATTATTTGACATGAATTAAAAGGTACTAAAATGAGTAGATTATTTCCTATTAAATGATAGGAAATAAGTATATTTAGTCATAAATATGTATGCCCTTTAAAATCAGCAGTAATCTAATCTGGCTAGGTCATTTAGTGATACAAACCAACCAACCCACAGAACAGACAAAAAACCCAACCAAAGAGTACTAGTGGTATCTGTTGCCGCTATTGACATTACACCTGCTGTTTGGTAATTTTTGACTGGCCCCATGGGGAAGCAAAGTTGGTTTTCCATATGGTGTTTTATTTACGGAAGTACTAGTAATGCAGAACTGTGAATGTGCAAAGTGGCCTATTGTTATTAGTGACACTGCAGATAAATTCCAGGCGTTCCAAAATGACCCATGCAATTCTGAAGCATACAGTAAGACTTAAATCATCTCTGTTCTCATAGCAGAGTTTTCTAGGGCAGTATTTGCAAAAGCATGCCCTTCTTGACAGTAATGTCCCTACATTAGTTAAGCAAGTAATGAAGCACCTGTATTATGTGAAATGCAGTGTTTCTTAATATTTTCTACTGACGTGGCATATGCTTGAGGACTGATTTAGTGAACTTCCTTCAGGAGAATAGATCGTTTATCATATTGGTCTAATTGGTCACCAAGGCAAGGTAATTCAGAGTGAAAATTGACACTAGCAACCAGAAGTTGTTGTTACACTAGAGCAGGTGTTTCTTTTACATCAGAGAGGATTGGCAGTAGTGCTTAAAGGCAAAATAGTTCAACTTGATTTCACAGTTGTTTACACAGTGAAAAATTTTCTGGAACAAACCCAACTTTTAGTTTATTTAATATTACTTCAAGGGAAAATTGAACAAAACAATACCACTAAAAGGAAGAGGAGCATGTAAGTGAACACCTTTGTATTCATAATAGAACAGTAATACACAGAGGGCCTAAGACCATTTTATATCATGAGAACATGATTGAACATGGTTTTACTGTACCATCTATATAACTCCTTCCAGATGTAAATTCTGAAATATGGAGGACAATCACATTTCAAATGCCATGGTGCTTTGGGTGGTGGCAACAATATGTTGCTAAGATCCGTGAGCTGTGTGTACTAGATGTTTAACCCAGCATAAAACTAGAAACACATCGTAAGACTATGTATTTTACCTACAATTTTGTTGTTTTTAATTCAGATGTGTAAACTTCATGCATCTACAAAAAACATATGTGGGAAAATACATGTAATACAGACATCTGCAATCATTTTGGAAAAAGTAGGGAATAAAACACTTCAAAATAGGGAAAAGTATTACGTATATTCTACTTACTGAAATTCTGCAGCAGCATCTTCCTGTGCCCTCAAGTTACCATAATCTGGGTAGTTAGCTTACAAATCTTCTACCTACACAACTGCTAGGTTTTTTGGTATGTGGCAGTCTTACCTATGAGCTAAGGCAACATCAGTGCTGCATCTTTTTTGGCTTCGAGGTGGGGAGTGAGGGAGAATGTTGCTAGTGATGCTGAGTTGGTTTTGATGAAGTGTGTAATACTTGTTTATTAGTTAGAGGGGCTTCTGCAAATTACTGCATGTTACCAGTTTTGTTAATTAATAAATCTGCTGTGTAATTTGCCAAATATTAATACATACATATAGCAGTAATGTTGACATAGCTCTTGCTAAGGGCCAGGAATAAACTGTTTGAAGAACTTAAAGCCACAGGGGAAAAAAGAGTGAGCTATTCCCTAGGAAGCTTACAGTATCACATCCTTTCCATTTTGTTGGTTGAAAGGGGTTGAAAATTCTCTTTGGAAGCTAGATGAGATTACTGCCGTTTTAAGTATTAAGAGCATGCTTAAGAGATGAGAGATTTTGGTATTTTACTGTGATATGTACTTCTTAGGTACAAGGCATTCTACATGGTAGAATGTTGCATCTGACAAGTCTGATATATTTGGAATTAACAGCTATATTTGAACTTAGAGGAATGTTGCTCTGGCACCTCAGTGGAAGCACTCTGTAACATAATGGAAGCATAAGGAGATAAAACCAGATTTTTAGACCTAGCACCTAAAGTTATGCTTGCAGTGTTTTAGCTTTGCTGTCACATTTGTGTGAACCTATTGACTAATATTATTGCAACTGCTAATATGATACCTCGTCAGATGTTCAGTGATCATCACCCACAACTTGATGCATTTTTGTTTGCTTTTTAAGGTTGCCTTTCCAAATTTTATGACTATGATAAAATTGATAGGAGAAGATAAGACAGCTGCGGCTGTCTGGACATGTACATACAAAGGTTTCAGGAAGTCTTGAGGAAATTTTGTGGCTTTTGTGCTTTTAAATCCAAAATTCTGTGCATGAAATTCTGTTACTATCAAAAGGAAGCAAAATGAATCTATTAGGCCATTATGGTAGAACATGAGGAATTGCTGGGTGAAGACTTTAACAGTTCTTAGTTTAGTGCAGGAAATTTGGAACATGGAGGTGAAAATCTGCCTCAAAAACAAGCTTAGTCCAGGGTTGCAATTTGGGGTTTATTGCAGTTTTTTAATGTCTGTTTAATTGCAAATATATTTGAGCTCTTAAATTCCAGATTCAAGTATTTGATATAGGTGTCTGGTCAATTTATTACAGGCACAATTTATTTGCTTTGGCAAGCAGAGAGATAATTGCTTCTTTATATTGTGAATAAAAGGAAATGTCATTCATGCTTGTGACATAAATTACTCAAATTAGAGTGAGCCTTAATGTAATTGTGTCTTTTGTATATTGCATTGCAGAGATGGTGAACTGAGCTTGAGTAGATCAATGATCAATAGTTCCGATAAGATAATTCGAAAGGGCAGCTCTTCAGTCTTCCAGCATGCTGTAGAAGGTTGGAAAATCAATTCTTCTTTGGTACTGGAAATAAGGTAAGTGTCTTAAATGAAAAGCAGTTCATTTCTTACTACTTATAATTCTTACGCTTTGGAAAACAGTAATTTGAGTTACAGTTGCAGGTGGCTGGTTTATAACTACACTGCTAAATGCAGCTGAGTTACATTAGGTTCCAAAGTCAAGTCACCCTTCAAAAGAGTAAATAATTTTGTTCATATGACTGTGTCAGCCAGACCTGTGCAGTCAGCTTGTGCATGTCTATAGGTGAGCTATTTGCTCAGAACTGCTTTGCAATCAGTGGTGAGAAACTGGCACTGTTAGGACTTGATTTCCTCTTTTACAGAAATCTGAAATGGAACAGATGGAAATGCCTTGAACATACCATTTTTTTTCTCTCTTAACTACAAAGGGAGCAGCTTACTCAGATAGAGGAGTGAAGCTGCTAGTGTGTAAAGTGCTCTGAATCCAGCCCAGTCTGTGTCTGGTCCAAATCACATGATCATTTGTTGACAACACCCGTATCTTAGGCAGGTTTCTTTCCTGAAGTGAGAAGGATGAAAAACGATCGTTAGGTTCATGCCAAATGGTCAAAGCACCGTGAAGTAGTGAAAGTGAGTAACAGTTTTGATGTGTCTTTGTAGCTACAGTGGGTCTACTCACCTTGGAGTTAAAGAGAAGATCTGTAGTGGTTGTATAGTCATCATATCTTTTCTGTCTTAATGAGGAAGGTGGCTGGCAAGAGAAGTATATGAAACATGGGTTGGCAGTGTGGAGGGCTTGGAGTGTCAACATTCTGTGAAAAATGATAGAAAATATTTTTAGCAGCAATCACATAGCAGAGTAGACTTGTTTTTCTGAATATTAAGATTTTGAATAGGAATTTGATTTAATTATGGTATGGTTCCTATGTAATTTCCTATTCTACTTTTCTTATTTGTTTCCATGTGCAAAAGCATGGCTTTTCTGAATGAGGAACTTAGTTGTTGTTTTTTTCAAAGACTGCTGTCTGATGTCCCTAATTATATAAAACATGCAGAAGATATTAGCAGCTCAGAAGTGTACTAATTTCTGGAAGGACTTATGGTATGATGGACATCGCAACCCCACTGTGAAAGCTGAGAAGCAGCTTTAGAGATGGAAAAATGGCAGGTTTTGTAGCCTGTAGCTAAGTCTCCACTGCCTTGAGAGTGCTGTTTGGAGCTCTGTGGAGTCCCCATTCCGTCCCTGCCTAGACAAACGGACTCTCAAGCGGTTGGCTGCTCCCGGGGCACCCGCTTTTTGTACTTTGTTCTCTGCAGCTGTGTTGTTGTCTTCACTCTAGCCAGCTCAAGGCCTCCCTGATGCTTATGTCTGGAAGTCTAGAGGCTCTTAACTACTGGGGAAGTTTCTAAATGTAAGAAAAACAAAGTCTCCCTGCTTCACTCACTAGACCCTAGCCTCCACTGAAAAGTCAGTGTTCACTGTCAGATGGGATTATTAACTCCTTCCACTCCTTTATTTTTACTTGCTTAACTTCATGAAAAGGTGATGTGGCTGGCCTTCATATTGTAAGCAGTAGTTGAATTACATTTTATTTAAAAGTTTTTTTCCTTTTGCTTGCTCACTGAAGATGTCTGCCCAATTAGTGTGTGCTTCAGCTATTTAAGTGACCTTCTTGATCCAGGGAGAGTGGGGTGCCCTGGAGGGGTACAGGAAGGGATAAAACAGGGACAGATCCAAACAGTAACTTCGCATAGTTTCTGTTTGTGTGGTTCTCCATAGTTAGGTGCAGTTAAGCGTGTTTTTAACAAATCCAAACAATTAGATGTGGCACGTTGGCACATGGTCATGTAGGTGTTGGGTAGAAGGTTGGACTTGATGATCTTCGATGTCTTTTCCAAACTTAGTGATTCCATGATTCTATCAAAGACAAGCACTAAGTAAACCACAAGTTGTGACACACTGTTTCTGTGAGTCATGTAAACATATTGTAAACAGATGCTTGGCATAAGGGCAAGCCACATCTGCCTCTCCTTCCCATAAAAGGCTTAGGCCACACCTCAAAGTTTTATTCATCAAAACAAAACCCCAAATAAAAGTTTCTTTATAGACTTCATCTTAAGGCCACAGAACAGTTTTGCTTTAAAATTTTCTAAAAATCATGCTTTTTTTTTTCCTTTCCTCTAACTGATTTTACTTTTGGTGATTTTTTTGTTTTTTAATGCAGCTGGATGTGGGTTAGCACTTACGATGTTTTTAAATATCTTTTTAGTAAGAATAACCTTGTGCTTTTTTCAGTGGTCTCTCTGGGACAGAATAGAGTTTTAAACAAGTTGTTGCTGTTAGCCAGTATCAAGACTGACTGACGTGCTTAAGTACATATTTTCAGTTCTTGACATATCCCATAGAAATTATTATTTTTTTCTCTAAATGCTTGTGTGAAAATCGGAAGTACTACTATCCCCATGGTACTAATGAGTCAGTAGCACAGAGGAACTGAAAACAATAACATGAGCTCTGCATTATTAGTCATTTCTTCCAGTATTTAAAGACATCTGAATACAGTCAGATGAGCCAATTAAAATATTTTGACATGAACATTATTACACAAATCTTGTATGAGGATTGTTATGTATAATGTTTCCTTTGTCATTGAGTATGTTACTGACAACTTTAGATAAAACAATATTCAGTGACTTTTGCCCATTTCAAAATTTTGTTTAAAAATTAATTTCTTAGGCATTTTTGAATTTTCAGCTGTATTAAACTTGAAACCCTTTAGAGGACTTCTGGGAGCATATGTAACTACATAGATGAATAAGTTTTGACTGTTTGTAATCAAATTAATCTTGGAAGCAAAGGTACTTTTGATATTTTTTTTTTGACACTGCATAATTTCACTTTGAATATGCACAAATGCTGCTAATTGTTTGCTAACAAAACTCTTAGGCCCATTCATTCTAAGCATCGAGGGGGGTGTGCTTTAAATTACTGGTCATTTAAATCACTCTGGTGATTACAGGTGACTTTTCTTAGTCAGACCCTTAGGTTTCTGCCTATTTCACACAATTTCTTTTGCTTTATAAGACCTATTTGTGGTTAGTGCTTCTCATGTCAGACTGCATGTGAAACGAATCTCTGGATATCTTTGGCTAGTGCTATTGATGAGTTTTAATGATTTCATCATTTAAAAACACAGATCTGGTAGCACAGTTCTTAGATAATGAAGTATTTCCATTGTTTTTAATACTGTTAGACAGGGAAATGCCCTCTTTCTTGCTCTTTTTCATTTTGTAGCAATTCTTGTTTCTGTTGTAGAGTAGAGGTGGATGTGTTCTACCTGGACTTCAGCAAGGCCTTTGACACCATCCCCCACAGTAAACTGCTGTCTAAGCTGTCAGCTCGTGGCTTGGACAGCAGCACTCTGTGCTGGGTTAGGAACTGGCTGGAGGGCCGAGCCCAGAGAGTGGTGGTGAATGGAGCCACATCCAGCTGGCAGCCAGTCACCAGTGGCATCCCCCAGGGATCAGTGCTGGGCCCCATCCTCTTTAACATCTTCATTGATGATCTGGATGAGGGGGTTGAGTCAGTCATCAGCAAATTTGCAGATGACACCAAGTTGGGAATAGATGTTAGTCAGTTAGAGGGTAGAAAGGCTGTGCAGAGGGACCTCGACCGACTGGACAGATGGGCAGAGTCCAATGGGATGGCATTTAACAAGTCCAAGTGCCAGGTGCTGCACTTTGGCCATGGCAACCCCATGCAGAGCTACAGGCTGGGGTCAGAGTGGCTGAGAGCTGCCAAACAGAGAGGGACCTGGGGGTGATGATTGACACCCACCTCAACATGAGCCAGCAGTGTGCCCAGGTGGCCAAGAGGGCCAATGGCATCCTGGCCTGCATTAGGAATAGTGTGGCCAGCAGGAGCAGGGAGGTCATTGTGCCCCTGTACTCTGCGTTGGTTAGGCCACACCTTGAGTACTATGTCCAGTTCTGGGCCCCTCAGTTTAAGAAGGATGTTGAGACACTTGAACATGTCCTGAGAAGGGCAACAAGGCTGGTGAGAGGCCTTGAGCACAAGCCCTGTGAGGAGAGGCTGAGGGAGCTGGGATTGTTTAGCCTGGAGAAGAGAAGGATCAGGGGTGACCTCATTGCCCTCTACAGCTACCTGAAAGGTGGTTGCAGACAGGAAGGGGTTGGTCTCTTCTTCCAGGCAACCGGCACCAGAACAAGGGGACACAGTCTCAAGCTGTGCCAGGGGAGGTTTAGACTCAAAGTGAGGAGAAAGTTCTTCACTGAGCGAGTCATTCGTCATTGGAATGGGCTGCCCAGGGAGGTGGTGGAGTCACCGTCCCTGGAGGTGTTGAAGGGGAGATTGGACGTGGCACTTGGTGCCATGGTCTAGTCGTGAGGTCTCTTGGGACAGGTTGGACTTGATGATCCTTGGGTTCTCTTCCAACCTTAGTTATACTGTGATACTGTCACATTCTTGCCCTTTTTTTTTTTTGTGTCCTAGTTTAAGAAATGAGAGGAAGCATTTTAAAAATTTTTATCGTGTTTCACTTCCACTGGGGCTGTTAAAGTCACTTTCAGGGTGAGTATTTTGTGTCACTGGTTGCAAGGTTCAGACTTATTCTTCTCTCTTGAGGCAGTCATGTAAGAGCTGGCTAGTAATAGTGGTGTTCATCCCATCTCATTTTGGGGGGATTGTTTCCCCTTTTTAGTTCTGTGTGGATGTTGCAACTGCTAGGGTGTCATCTCTAGTTATCTTTTCCTGTTTTGATCTGCTCAGAGGAAGTTCTGCTTTCTAAAGTTGCTATGTAAAAATAGCATTCTCTTACTCAACAAGATCTCTGTTCTGTATTAAATGCCACCTTATCTGCTGACAACAGTGAAAAGTATAAAGATACTGGGTTTTTTCCTTGTCTTGTTAAAGTTGCAGAGATGAAAATGTCTATTTGTGTTATCACTTAGTGAATACCCTGCCCCATCTTAGCATTCTTTGTCTCTCCAGAAGTATATTGTGCTTAAGTTCAGATTTGGCCTCCTCACAAATATGTATATCATAGAACTGGCAGCATTGGAAGGGACCCCAAGGATAATCTAGTTCCAAGCACCCTGCCATGGGCCCAGACACTTCCCACTAAATCAGGTAGCTCAGAGCCACATCCAGCCTGGTGTTAAAAACCTCCAGGGATGGGGCTTCCACCACTTGCCTGGGCAACCTGTTCCAATGTCTCACCACCCTTACGGCAAAGAACTTGTTCCTGACATCAAATATAAATCTACCCTTCTTTAGCATGGATCCATTCACCCTTGTTGTATCACTACCCTGCACCCTAAAAAGTCCCTCACCAGCTTTCTTGTAGGCCCCCTTCAGATACTGGAAGGCCAAAAGAAGGTCTCCTTGGAGCCTTCTCTTCTCCACAATGAACAATACCAACTCCCTCAGCCTGTCCTCATACAAGAAGTGCTCCAGCCTTCTGATCATCCTCATGGCCCTTCTCTGGACACGTTCCAGCATGTCGTTATCTTCCTTGTAATAGAGACTCCAGAACTGGATGCAATACTCCAGTGGGGCCTCGCTGGAGTAGAAGGGGAGAGAGACCTCCCTCAACCTACTGACTGTGCTTCTCTTGATGCAGCCCAGGATGTGGCTGGCTTTATGGGCTGTAAGTGCACACTGCTGGCTCATGCTGAGATTGTCATCCACCAGCACCCCCAAGTCCTTTTCTTCAGGGCTGCTCTCAAGCCAGTCACTGCCCAGCCTATATCAGTACTTGGGATTGCCCTGAGCCAGATGCAGTACCTTGCACTTGGTTTTGTTGAATCTCGTGAGGCTGGCTTGAGCCCACCTCTCCAGCCTGTCAAGGTCCCTCTGGATGCCATGCCTTCCCTCCAGTGTGTCTGATGCACAACACAGATTGGTATTGTCAGCAAACCTGCTGAGGGTGAACTCAATGCCACTGTCACCAGCAAAGATGTTGCTCAAGACTGGTCCCAGTACTGATCCCTGAGGGACTCCACTTTTCTCTGGCCCCCACTTGGACATGGACCCATTGGCAGCCACCCTTGGAGTGGTCCATCCATCAAACCCATACAGCACCAGCTTGGAGACCAGGATGTGGTGGTGCAAGACAGTGTGAAAAGCTTTGCTTAGGTCCAGATCAATGCCATCAGTTGCACTCCCCTTGCCTATTGATGTTGTGACTTTGTCATAGAAGGCCACCAGGTTTGTCAGGCAGGATTTGCCTTTGGTGAAGCTGTGTTGATTGTACCCAATATATAACCTTTGCAAAGCAGGGTTGGACAGGAGCTTGTAGGGCTTTGCAGATTCGTGTGTCTGAACCCAGCTAATAGTTAGACCAGTTAACACAGAGATGCAAAATAAAGGATTGGACTGCCTTGATTTAAAGTAACAATAGATTTTGTAAGTGTTTCTGTGAGTTCAGCTAATGGCTTGACTACACCCTGAACTTCAATAGTTTAATTTGCAATGTGTTTTTAAACTGATTTTGTTTAAATTGGTACAAAGGGCTGTGAATATTCTAAGTTAATTAGCATAACTTTGACTGGACTTCAGTTAATTAAGAGCAAGTTTATGCTAACCCAAATATTTTTCTTACAGCAAAATAAGAATCTATTAAAAAATATTCCTATTCCTGAACCAAGGTGATTTGTGTGAAGGACTTATTTCCTAAATTATAAATACCTCATATATTTAACTATGTTTCTATAAAAACAAACTGTCCTATTTTTTTTCAAGTATGCATTTATTACTATGTTCTCTAAAATACAGAAAAATAGTTCACCTTCTAATTTCCACAGTCATCTTCCCCTGGTCTGTTAGTGCCTTGTCTGTAGAACATGATTCAGCTCTATTGCTGTAGTACTTGTGTTATATTGTAATGAAGATTTGAACTCTCACCTAACAGTTTTGCTCTAACTCCATCCTAGAGAATTTGAAATTACCATAGTCTGTTAGACACTATCTAGCCTATGCTGTATGTGTAGGGTCTGTACAGATTAGATAACTCCATGTAAGCAGTGAACGTTGGATTTTATCTGTGCATTTTCTGTCAACCCAGAAAGAATATTCTTCGATTTTTGGATGCTGAAAGAGATGTCTCAGTGATTAAAAGCAGCTTCAAGCCAGGAGATGTAATCCATTATGTACTGGACAGACGCCGCACCCTAAACATTTCTCAGGACTTGCACAGTCTTCTTCCTGAAGTTTCCCCAATGAAGAATCGCAGATTTAAAACCTGTGCAGTTGTTGGGAATTCTGGCATCCTTCTGGACAGTGGATGTGGCAAAGAGATTGATGGCCATGACTTTGTAATAAGGTGAGTTTTCATCTGTTATTGAAGATACCATGCCTGCTATATTTCTTGGAGAAAAGCTGGGGGAAGTGTTTTAATCTGAGATGCAGAACTCAGGCATTATCTGAAATTAATCAGAAATTATATCCTTCACTGTGTGATTCCCCAGTTTTAAATATGTGCCCATGTTGTTGCTAAGATTATATCTAAAGTGAAAATACAACTAAGGGCAGAGGTTTGTGTTAGTTATTTTTGCTGTACATTGTATTTAGAATAGAATAAACCAGGTTGGAAGAGACCTTCAAGATCATCACATCCAACCTATCATCCAACCCACCTAATCAACTAAACCATGCAACCAAGCACCCTATCCTGAGCACCTCCAATGATGGTGACTCCACCACCTCCCTGGGCAGCCCATTCCAATGGGCAATCACTGTCTCTGTGTAGAACTTCTTACTAACCTCCAGCCTAAACCTCCTCTGGCACAGCTTGAGACTGTGTCCGATTTATTCCAGAGAAAACATTCTTTTAGAGGTCATGGTTGAATAAATGCAAAATGTTTTCTCTTTCAAAAATATTCTTTCTTGGCCAACAAAGATGGCCTGTTGTAAATTGCTACATTATCTACGTGCAGCATGGAGTAGAATTTGACCATGATGTATTGATGGAACCAGATGGCTGCCATTAAGGTAATTGGAAGTCATGCATCTAAATCCCTTAACATTGCTCTAAAAATGTATCTGCAGTTTAGACAAAGTGCTGATTTGCTTCACTTTTTATTCATTCTTCAAACACACGAAGAGTAACTTTGGACTTCACATAGGAATAAAGAATGAAGGGGAATAGCTGGCCTCGACAGTGTGACATTACACAATATTAGAGAAGGCTGAGCACGAGATCAGTCCTTTTGCTTTGGAAGCAGAAGTTCCAGTTGGTTTGGTTTAAGAAGAATGAAAGGAAAGAAAACAGGAGGGCAGTGCAGAAAACAGTATAGAAGTTGTCATTGCAAATTATTTGCCTTTTTTCCCCCTCATCTTGAAGAAACACGCTGTCAAAAAGAAAAGGATATGTAAAAGAAAAACTAATGTTTCTCAGTACATAACTCAAATATTTTGTTTGAAAGGGGTACTAGTGAGTGGCAACTGAAACAGTAACACACCATTCTTTCATTGTCCTTTTTTATTTTCCGTTTCCCACTGGTCTTTTGAGTTAGCATCCTTATTGCAGAAGGAATCAAAAAATAAACACGACATTTAAAAACCACATTTAGCCTATGGCATGCTTTTATAAACTCTCACAGATTAGGTGTGATAAGTTGAACAGGACTAAACAAAGACTGAGATATTAAATTTTCCTGACAAAAAAACTGCTTTCAGAAGGCAAGGTAAATACTTTTACTAAATAAGAATAATAATAATAAACCAGGTTGGAAGAGACTTTCAAGATCGTGTCCAACACATCAACCAATCCAACCCACCTAAACAACTAAACCATAGCACCAAGCACCCCATCAAGTCTCCTCCTGAACACCTCCAATGATGGTGACTCCACCACCTCCCCAGGCAGCCCATTCCAATGGGCAATCACTCTCTCTGTATAGAACTTCTTCCTAATATCCAGCCTAAACCTCCCCTGGCGCATCCTGAGACTGTGTCCTTTTGTTCTGGTGCTGGCTGCCTGGGAGAAGAGACCAACCTCTGCCTGTCTACAACTTCCCTTCAGGTAGTTGTAGAGAGTTGTAGAGTCTCCTCCTCTCCAGGCTAATCATGCACTGAATGTCTTCATACTCATCTCTATCCTCTTCCCCATATTTTAACTATCTATGAGACATGATGATGTCTCATAGGAGATTTTAATTAATTCAGGCCATGTGGCCTGAAGAGAGAACATAAAAAGAGAACATAAAAAAACTGTGTATATGTACTGGGTTAACACAGCCTGCTCTTGAGGCAGAGCTGTTAGTTGAGGTAAGGGCAATTTACTACATTGCAGCATATGAGACTACTGAAAGAAACAAAAAATACAGCAGCAAAAAAGGTGAAGCTTAATAGAAACACCAGGAAGCTAATGTTTCTGACCAGTTTTAGACTGGAGAAACGTGTTTGACCAACCTGATAGCTTTCTATGAGGACATAACTGGGTGGATGGAGAATGATAGAACAGTGAATGTGGTTTATTTTGATTTCAGTAAAGCATTTGACACCACCTTTCAGAGCAGCTAAGCTGTAGTGGTTTGGATGTGTAGTTTGGATGATTGGGTAGTGAGGTGGATGTGAACTGTTCAAAGGAAAGAAGTCAAAGAGTTGTGGTCAATGAGATGGAGTCTAGTTGGAGACCTGTATCTAGTGGAGTCCCTCAGTACTGGAACCAGTTCTATTCAGTATGTTCATCAATGAGCTGGATGAGGGTGCAGAGTGCACTGTCAACAGGTTTGCTGATGATAAAAAAATGGGCAGAGTGGCTGACACACCTGAAGGCTGTGCTGCCATTCAGTGAGCCTTAGGCTGGAGAATTGAGCAGGGAGAAATTTAATGAAGTTCAACAAGGGCAAGTGTAGAGTCTTGCACCTGGGAAAGAGCAATCCCGTGCATGGATCAGTATAAGTTGGGGACTGACCTGTTGGAGAGCAATGAACAGGAAAAGTACTTGGGGGTCATAGCGGATGAAAGGTTGTCCATGAGTCAGCAGTGTGCTCTTGTGGCCAAGAAGGCCAATGCCATTCTGGGGTGTATTACAAGGGGTGGGGTTAGTAGGTCAAGAAACATTCTCCTCTCATCTGGAATATTGTGTGCAGTTCTGGGCCCCTCAGTTCAAGAGGGACAGGTAGCTACAAGAGAGAGTACAGTGCAGAGCCACGAAGATGATAGAGTGGAACATCTTCCTTACGAGGAGAGGCTGGGGGAGCTGGGGCTCTTTAGCTTAGAGAGGAAGAGACTAAGGGATGCCCTCATTAACATTTATAAATGTGTAAAGGGTGGGTGCCAAGAGGATGGGGTAAGGCTCTTCTTGGTGATGCCCAATGACAGCACAAGGGGCAATGGGTGGAAGTTGAGGCACAGGAACTTCCATGTGAACATGAGGAAGAATTTTTTCACTATGAGGGTGATGGAACAGTGGAACAGACTGCCAGGGGGTGGTTGAGTCTCCCTCTCTGGAGATGTTCAAGACCTGCCTGGGTGAGTTCCTATGTGATCTGATATATCGGTGATCCTGCTCTGGCAGGGATTTTGAACTAGATGATCTTTCGAGGTCCCTGCCAGCCCCTAACATTCTGTGATTCTGTGATCTCACATGGCTAGTAAAGTGATCAATGTAATGGTTAGTCTGATGATGCTATGAATAATTCTCTTTTTAAGCTTCTGGAAAAAGAATACTTGACTCTGCAGCCTATAGAGAATTTTAATACTGTGTAATTTTTGGACTTTCAGATCACGGTTAAAAGATTCTAGAAGTTCACAGATTATCTCATATGTTAAAGTGTATGATACACGTTTATGTGTGTCTGGACATGGGGTGGTTTTGTAGATGTGATCTCTTTGGATAGCAGTTAAAGCATTTGTGTTTTGAATTAAAGGTAAAGTGTTTTTCAGTATAGTTTCCTATGTTGTTCCTCCTCCATTTTACAAAGTTGTATGCACCATGATACGTAATCCTGTGATCTAATGGTACTGACGCTTGATAGTCACTCACTTCTATTTCTGTTTGGATTCTGGTATTAAAATGTACCGTGATACTGTGTTACTCTCTTTGCTTCAAGCTGATTTTGCCAACAGTAAAATGCACTCATTCTAATTACCACCTGATGATGTTGTTCTGAAAAGCAGTTACTGTTTGCACTGTGTGCAGCTAGATGTATAGGTTGATAAACCATAGTTTTGCCAAACTGCCTGATGCTGAGTGCATTATGCTTACATGCTGTGACAAGCATATCATACTATTCTGGTTATGTTACCCAGTTGATTTTTCTTTCTGGGATTAAAAACAAATGTATGTGTTCTTGAGTTGTTTCTTGCAGCAGGACTAATAACACCAGTAATACAGTTAATTTCATTGTTAAAATTACAGCAAAGGTCTGTAAAAGTGAAGAGGACAAAACAGACATCTCTTGGTATTTGCATTACAGTACAGTAAACTCAGTATTCTGAATTTTAATATTCCTGTGAAGGTGGTATGAAGATGTTAATAGTAATTGGTAAGGACACAGAATACATGCCTTAGTAAGGTTAAAGAAGAATGTCAGTACATAGCATCGTTTGATACTACCTGAAAGTCATCCAAAGCCACCAGTAACTGTCCATCCTCCTTTGGGAAGTTCTAACATGCTCATATAATGATACTTCTCAAAGAATATCCATACAGTAATTAGAATTATGAAAAATGTTTGAAAGTAGGATCCTGGAGTCAAATAATCATGGCTGCAAGCCAACATATAATTGTCAGCTGATTTTACAAGTAAAACAATGAAGTTCTTTTTCTTTAGACATCTGAAAGCACATAAATAACGATCATTTTTGCAAGCAAGGTAACATCTTGTGAGCATAAGTAGATTTACTGTATTTACTGAACTTCTTATAATAGCTTACTTTTAATTACTTGATTGCCTAAGGGCTTACTTCTTACATCAGAACTCAAGGGTTGAGGGGTATGTCTTCTGCTAGGATAAAACAGATTAGTTCCACAAGTATAGGGAAGTCATGCCTGTTTTGACAGTACAAAAAGTGACCCATCTGAAAATGGGAAGCAAGGAGATTCTTCGCTATTAAGAACCCCCACGTGCTGACTATAAACTGTTTCCAATATACCTTTCCTTTTTATCTTTTACATTTTTATACCATATGTTAAGTGAATATTGATCCTTCCACCCCTGCTGCTTTCATAGTTATGAGCTAAAGCATGCTGCAGACATGGAAGGTGTCTGAAGAATTCACAAATCTCCATAAAATAAATTTCATTGAAAATATGAGATAATCAACCAGATTACATTTTAAGTGTATAAATGACAGCGCTGTTGCAGGAGCAGGTTTTTGCATGGTACTGTTTTCAACTATTTCTTTAGCTGTTGGATCACAGAGTGGTAGAAGTTGGAAGATCTCCTCCAGAGATGATCTAATCCATCCTGTCTGCTAAAGGATGTTCACCTAGATCAGGATGCACAGGAATGTGCCAGGAGGGTTTTTGAAAGTCTCTAGGACTATATGGAGAACAGACCTCTTGAGTGCAGCTGTCTCACTATCTTAAAGGTGCTCTGATAAAGAACAGCCACGAAAAGATACTACTTCCTTGTTTCCTGGGATTGAAGTACCTCTTGCTTCTCTCATTGGAGTGTAGTTCCATCAATATCTAGGAATTAGGCTGAATATACTTACCATTATTGTTGATAAAATTTTACTGGGTAGATGTAGCTCTTATTTTTCTGGTGTCCTTTGGCTTTAATTTTTTGACTTGACAATTCTTGTAATGAGTCAAGTTCACATGGAAAAAACTTGTATTCCTTTAATAAATTTGTTCTTTTAACCTATGTGATGAGAGAAGGATAATCTGTTTGACTTTATGTTTCTGAGTGAACCACTGTGATAGGAGAAGAAGATATATCTGTTCTGGAAGGGAAAAAGGGCAGACTTTCTAATTATACCATGGAGATGTGGTTGCTCATTTCAGGAGAACAATTTTTACAGCACTTATGTGCACTTTGGGCTTTTGAGTGGTTTCTAAGTGTTTATTTCAGCCTGTAAATGTCAGGAGTATAGGTTGTTAACAGATGAACATGTGTACAGACTCAGTGCAAATTCTTGCATTATTACTGCGTGAAGACTGTTATTGTAGTTCTTAATGTCACTTTTACTCAAGCACATGTTTATGTCTTTTATTTGCAGTTAATTTGAATATACCAGTGTATATGAATATTACATATTGGACATGTGTATGTCTATATATAAGCTGTGTGTTTACTAGTGATCAAGCAAGTCCATGGGCCCGGATGGGATCCATCCTAGGGTGCTGAGAGAGCTGGCAGATGAGCTGGCCAAGCTGCTCTCCATCATTTTCCTCCAGTCCTGGCTCACTGGAGAGGTCCCAGATGACTGGAAACTGGCCAGTGTGGTCCCCATCCACAAGAAGGGTCGGATGGAGTACCTGGAAATTACAGGCCAGTCAGCCTGACCCCAGTGCCAGGGAAAGTGATGGAACAGATAATCCTGGCGGCAATAACTGCGCACCTGAAGGATGGCCAAGGGCTCAGGTCCAGCCAACATGGATTTAGGAAGGGCAGGTCCTGCCTCTCCAACCTGATCTCCTTCCATGATCAGGTGACCTGTCTGGTGGACGTCGGGAGGCCTGTGGATGTGGTCTACCTGGACTTCAGCAAGGCCTTTGACTCTGTTCCCCACAGCAAACTGCTGTCTAAGCTGTCAGCTTGTGGCTTGGACAGCAACACTCTGTGCTGGGTTAGGAACTGGCTGGAGGGCCGAGCCCAGAGAGTGGTGGTGAATGGTGCCACATCCAGCTGGCGGCCAGTCACCAGTGGCATCCCCCAGGGATCAGTGCTGGGCCCCATCCTCTTTAACATCTTCATTGATGATCTGGATGAGGGGGTTGAGTCAGTCATCAGCAAGTTTGCAGATGGCACCAAGTTAGGAACAGATGTTGGTCAGTTAGAGGGTAGAAAGGCTGTGCAGAGGGACCTCGACCGACTGGACAGATGGGCAGAGTCCAATGGGATGGCATTTACAAGTCCAAGTGCCGGGTGCTGCACTTTGGCCACGGCAACCCCATGCAGAGCTACAGGGTGGGGTCAGAGTGGCTGAGAGCTGCCAAACAGAGAGGGACCTGGGGGTGCTGATTGACACCCACCTCAACATGAGCCAGCAGTGTGCCCAGGTGGCCAAGAGGGCCAATGGCATCCTGGCCTGCATTAGGAATAGTGTGGCCAGCAGGAGCAGGGAGGTCATTGTGCCCCTGTAGTCTGCATTGGTTAGGCCACACCTTGAGTACTGTGTCCAGTTCTGGGCCCCTCAGTTTAAGAAGGACATTGAGACACTTGAACGTGTCCAGAGAAGGGCAACAAGGCTGGTGAGAGGCCTTGAGCACAAGCCCTGTGAGGAGAGGCTGAGGGAGCTGGGATTGTTTAACCTGGAGAAGAGGAGGCTCAGGGGTGACCACATTGCCCTCTACAACTACCTGAAAGGTGGTTGTAGCCAGGAGGGGGTTGGTCTCTTCTTCCAGGCAACAAACACCAGAACAAGGGGACACAGTCTCAAGCTGTGCCAGGGGAGGTTTAGACTCAAAGTGAGGAGAAAGTTCTTCACTGAGCGAGTCGTTCGTCATTGGAACGGACTGCCGAGGGAGGTGGTGGAGTCGCTGTCCCTGGAGGTGTTCAAGAGGAGATTGGATGTGGCACTTGGTGCCATGGTCTAGTCATGAGGTCTGTGGAGACAGGTTGGACTTGATCATCCTCGAGGTCTCTTAGTTATACTGTGATACTGTGAAGTTCAACTGAATGTCTGTAGGATACTGATTTCTCATTTGAGTGTGTTTTTGTGAATATGATTTCATCATTTTCTTTAGACCTAGTATGTTATGCCTGTGTTTTGTCTAGAAATGTACCACGGCAAACCCAGGGCTGATTATGTTGGCATAGGTGGGGTATCGCAGCACTTACTTAAATTTTCAGTCTTTTCTCATGGAATGCAACTTCAGCCATTGGTGGATTTCTTTTTTGCCCACTTCTCTATGATAATATCCTAACTAATATGTACAACAGGCAGTTGTGGGAAAGATCTATGGTCTATGTACCTTAATCTCAGTTATTCTGCAGGTACCTAAATACCATGTAATAATTCAGACATGAACGACTTTGTTCAAATTGCTGCAGTGAGAATTTGGATAGTATCTGGGATGATGTCTTGGGAATAACAGGAACTGTAGGCATTAATTTGAGGTTTCCATGTGCAAGACTGCCTCTGATACGACCAATCACAAAAATTATCAACATTTAATTTTTAATTAGTGTTCAGTTTCTGCATACTGTTTTTCAGTAGGTAATGCTTAAAAGGAGCAGGAGACCAAATGGTGACTCATATTTGCTAGTTTAGGGCAAGGGAAAAATGAAGGAGCTAGAGATTCTCATTACATAAAATTATATTACTGTAGTGTGTTGAAATTTCCCATTACGTTAACTAAGCACAACTGACTCAGTTGGAAGTAAATGGAAGCTGTATTTACAAAGCAAAAACTACACTCTACAATGGAATGCAATGAATATGTACAAAATATATAGTATTTACAATATTATACAGGTATTTAAAATTTTAAAAAATAGCGTGGAAACCTCCCTAGTCAAAATGACCAGGGAAGCTGCTCCACTGCCCCCCCCCAAAACCTCCCAGATCCCCCTGTCCGAGAAAGAGAGAAGCTGGGAGAAAGCAGTGTTAGTCTTATTTCAAGCTCAGCCAGAAGCATTATCTTCCCAGCAGAACAGCCAGGCCAGAGGAAAAAAAGAAGGAATAGGAATGGAAGTGAAATGTGAAAGATACTATGGAACACCTGTCCAATGAATCTGTTTAGAATAATCTTTTGTTTTCCTTTTTGCACCCAATAGTGAATTATTTATTTTTTTTCTACTTTTCTGCTTGAAACATGCAGCTTAATTTTTAAAGGCATAGCCTAAAACTGCCACAATCCACCCCTTCTAAGGAGTTTCATTGGTTGTTAATACTATCCATCTAATCTAAAACAATATATACAATTTGTAAGTAAAGTTCACAGTCCATTCTGGCTGTCCTCGGATGTAGATGATTCAGAAGTCCAAAAACCAGGAAACAAGAAAACAGAAAACAGTTTGTCTCTCCGCAGATGAGGCAAAGGAACAGGGACTCTCAGTTGGCTCAGGGCTCTCAGGGTTCTTAGGGTTTCTGCACCATAGATTCCTCATGGATTCTTCCTTTGGGCATGATGTTGTGTCTGTACAACACTGTGAATTTGAATTCCCTCAGCTAAAGTTAGATTTCTTCCACCATTCTCTTGCATTACCCATTAAGTGTGACCAGGACCTTCAGCAAAATCCACCCTTTGGATAGGCTTGGCCTCTCCTGAAGGAGAAAATACCCAAATGGTTTTGCCTGACAGATTCTTTTCTCTAACAACAGGAACTCTATCACCTTCTACTTTCTGTAGCAAATCTGAGTGTTCAGGTTGAGCTTGATTTACTGAACCTCTACTATTTTATGGTAGGTTGAGAGAGGGCCCAGCTCTCCCTCCCCCACAGAGCAAGAAACCACAGCTAACTCAGTCAGAGAAGCAAGCTATATTTACAAGCATATATAGAATTCAGGTTATATATAACACAATTTATACAGTATTTACAAAATATATACAGAAATATACAGCAAAGAAAAATATCACAACAAAATTCCCTCCTCGAGGAGGGTTGCTCCCCTCTCTCCCCCCCTACCTCCCTTTTTTCCCAAAAAGGGGTTAGAGAAAGAAAGGGAGTTATTAAGGAAAAGAGATGTTACTAGGCTTCAAAAGCACATGCAGGAATTAGTTTTGCTTATCTCAAGGTCATTCCGGCTAGTTTTGCTGAGAAGCAGGCAGGCAGGAAAGGCAGAACAGGCTGGAATGGCAGAACAGGCTGAAACTCCAAAGAATTCCAACTGCCCCAAAACTTAAAGTTGCATTCTGCCCATCTACCAAAGAAATTAGTTTAGAATATCATGTTTTCATTTTGATACAAAAACATTCAGCCGGAGTGTTCCCAACACTGTCTCTCTCTTAAAGGCACAGCCTCAAACGGTCACATATTTACCACCTGGGTTGCTTGTGCTAGATGTGTGTCCCAGTTTTTCAAAGATCCACCCCCCATGGCTTTGAGAGTGGTCTTCAGCAAACTGTTGTAGCATTCAATCTTCCCTGCAGCTGGTGCATAGTAGGGAAGGAGGAATATCCATTGAATGCTGTGCTCTTTTGCCCAGTTCTTTACAAGATTGTTTTGGAAATGCGTTCTGTTTTCTGATGCAATCCTCTCTGGAGTTCTGTGTCTCCAGAGGATTTGCCTCTCCAGACCAAGAACGGTGTGACATGCAGTTGCATGTGGAACTGGGTAAGTCTCCAACCATCCAGTGTTCACCTCCACCATTGTAAGCACGTATTGCTTACCAGATTGAGAATGAGGTAGAGTGATATAGTCAGTCTGCCAGGCTTCACCATACTTGTTCTTGGACCATCGGTCACCATACCATAAGGGCTTGATTTGCTTTGCCTGGCTAATAGCAGCACAAATGTCACAGTCATGGATGACTTGTGTGATAGCATCCATGGAAATGTCTATGGATCTGTCACAAGCCCATGGGTAGGTTGCATCTCTGCCTTGATGTCCTGACAAATCACTAGCCCACCAAGCTAAGAACATCTCGCCTTGGTGTTTCCAGTCAAGATAAAAATCAGAGTCTGTGTCCTCTTGAGAAAACTCTTGCAGCTAGATCTGCCTGATGGTTGAATTGTTGTTCCTCAGTAGCTTTGCTCTTAGGAATGTGAGCATCAATGTGTCTCACCTTCACTGGAATTCTCTCGACTAGCAATGTCCTGCCACAGTTCAGCTGCCCAAATAGGCTTTCCTTTCCTCTGCCAACCATTCTTTTTGGACTCCACCTTTTGGTCTTGTTTCCAACAAGATGACAGGAACCATCTGTGAACAAAGCATATTTCTTTTCATCATCAGAAAGGTCATTGTCAGGAAGAGCATCCTCAGCACAAATTTCTCTCTCCTCCAGAGGCTTTGTATAGTTAGTGCCTTCAGGCCAACTTGTGATCACCTCCACCAAACCAGGACTTTCAAGATTTCCCATTTGAGCTCTCTGTGTTATCAGAGCCATCCAGTTAGACCATGTGGCATCTGTGGCATGATTTAGTGAGGAACCATTGCCTTTGAACATCCAATTCAAAACTGGTAATCTAGGAGCTAAGAGAAGTTGTGACTCAGTTCCAATTACTTCAGAAGCACCTTTTACTCCTTCATAGGCAGCTAGAATCTCTTTCTCTGTTGGAGTATGATTTGCCTCTGAGCCTCTGTAGCCTTGACTCCAGAAACCAAGAAGATATCCACATGTTTCGCCCGGAGCTCTTTTCCATAAGCACTTGGTTGGACCATTGTCACTTGCAGCCATGTACAAAATGTTCTTTATCTGGACCGTCTTGGACCTATTGCTTCAACTACTTGTTGCTTTATCTGGTCAAAGGCTGCTTGTTGTTCAGGTCCCCAGTGGAAACTGTTTCTCTTTTGAGTCACATCATACAAAGGTTTCACAATCTGACTGTATCCAGGAATGCGCAGTCTCCAAAATCCCACTATACCAAAGAAACAGAGTTTCTTGCTTGTTCATGGGATTTGCCATGGTAGACACTCTGTTTACCACATCTACTGGAATGTGTCAGCATCAGCCTGCCGCCGCACTCCCAGAGACTGGATCTCTCTGGCAGGTCCCTTCATCTTGTCTTGCTTAATGGCAAAACCTACTTTCAAGAGAATGTCAATGATTTTGTTATCTTTCTTAAAGACTACTTGAGCAGTTTTAGCCCAGATGATGATATCATCAATGAACTGGATGTGTTTTGGAGCACCACCATTATCCAGAGCATCATGGATCACTGCATGACAGGTGGTTGAACTGTGAACCCAGCCTTGAGGCAACCTGTTAAAAGTGTATTGAACTCCTCTCCAGGTAAAGGCAAAGTGAGGCCTGCATTCCTCTCCTATTGGAATAGAGAAGAAAGCACTAGCAATGTCTATGGTAGCATATCATTTGGCCTCTTTGGATTCCAGCTCATACTGGAGTTCCATCATGTCTGGTACTGCTGCACTCATAGGTGGAGTTAACTTCATTCAGGGCATGGAAGTTGACTGTCAGATGCCAGTCTCCATTCTGCTTTCACACAGGCCACACTGGACTGTTGAAAGATGAATGAGTTTTGCTGATGACGTTCTGACTTTCCAAATGATGAATCAGATTCTGAATGGGCAACAAAGAGTCACAGTTGGTTCTGTATTGTCTGTGATGCACAGCCTGAGAAGCAACCAGCAACTTCACATTCTCTACTTCATGTTGTCCCACAACTGCAGATTCATCAGAAAGCTCAGGTCTTATAGACAGCTTCAATTTTTCTTCATTATTTTGTACAGGTGCTACTCCAAAAGCCCATTTGTAGCCCTTAGGGTCTTTGAAATGCCCTTCTCTCAGAAAATCAATTCCCAAAATACAAGGTGCATCAGGTCCTGTCACAACAGTATGCTTCTTCCACTCTATACTTAAACTTACATCAACTTGTATCTTAGTTAACTCTTGAGATCCACCAGGACTCCCAGAATAGTTACAGGCTCTGATCCCTGATAATTTGATGGCATTATGGTGCACTGAGCTCCTGTGTCAACCAAGGCCCTGTACTTCTGAAATTTTGAAGTGCCAGGCCACTGGATGTACACATCCCAATAAATTCTGTTATCTCCATTACCCCTCTCCTCCCCCTGGTGGGAGGCAGGGCGCCTCTAATTATGGGGAATACATCCGCATGTGCAGTTGGCACAGTGTCTGGTGTCAGAGTCAGAATCACTGTTGGAGCTATTAGAGTTGTTCTGGGAAACTGATGAATTGACAGCTACCTTTCTGGTATTGCTACCTCAGGCTCTGCCATTCTGCAGTTCCCTTAGTCTCCTGAAAAGTTGGTTGACCATCCCATCTGTTCATGTTCTCACCAAACTGATCACACAGTTATCCAAATACTCCCATGATTGCTTTTGTGGTCTGTTCTGGTTTGACCTGTTTTGGAATGGCCACCTTGGAGGACGTCTGTTTCTAACAGCTGAAACTTGTATCCATCAGGAGGAAGAAGAATTGGAATTATCTCCTTGTGGCAATTTGGATATGGAGTTTTTTAATTCCTCTTTTAGCTCTTTCACGCAATTCTCCTTTTTTCTAGGCAGAGTTTCAATGGCTGAAACCAAAGAAACACATGTGAGACTGTCCTCCCGTTGTCTCATTTGTTCTGTGAAATGGCCAATTGTAGGAGGTGCTCCCCCATAATTTCCTGCCGCAATTGTGCTTGCCAGAATAGTAGCATAATTAGGATGAGCAAGTTTGATGAGCTTTTTGGCAAGACCTATTCCCACAGGAATTTCATCAGGATTCTGAGTACCATGGTTTCCATACATCACCTCTCTCACAGCAAACTCTCTTGAAATGCTTAATTCCCTCATCCATGGTGTTCCAAGGTTTAGGATTCCATGGTAGGTCATCTCTGGGTGCGTATGTCATAAGAGCTGCCAGTAGAAGGTGTGTCCACAAAGAAACCTTACCAAGATGCCTGCCTAGATGTCTCTCTATTCCACTATCTTTTGAGAGGGTTCCAAGCTGAGATGCTGACTTGTCTTCCACTATTAAAGCTGGTGCACCTGTGTTGAAACATCTGCTAAGCCAAGCTAGAATTGGCTCATTCTCTCCTCTAATGTAATCCTTTCTTACATGCCTTATTTCCTGCCTGGGTGTGTTCACTGTTTGGATGTCATCTTGATCTTTCTGAAACATCATCTGTCTCATCTTCATGAAGTGGCTGTCCCCATAATCCTGCTGCCATGAGCTTAAAGACCTCTTTAAGTTCAGAAGCACTTCCACTAACTGCTGACCTACCAGAACCTGTATCCTCTCCTGCCTCTCCACTATCCAGTGATGGTCTCAATAATTCAGCTGTATCTTTAAGGCAAACCTTCTCTTCACTCAGTTTAGGAAAGATGTTGACTTGCTGGAGCGCGTCCAGAGAAGGGCAACAAGGTTGGTGAGGGGCTTGGAGCATAAGCCCTATGAGGAGAGGCTGAAGGAGCTGGGGTTGCTTAGCCTGGAGAGGAGGAGACTCAGGGATGACCTTACTGCTCTCTACAACTACCTGAAGGGTAGACAGGCAGAGGTTGGTCTCTTCTCCCAGGCAACCTGTACCAGAACAAGAGGACACAGTCTCAGGCTGCGTCAGGGGAGGTTTAGGCTGGAGGTTAGGAGGAAGTTTTACACAGAGAGAGTGATTGCCCACTGGAATGGGCTGCCTGAGGAGGTGGTGGGGTCGCCGTCGCTGGGGGTGTTCAGGGCGAGACTTGACAGAATGCTTGGTTGCATGGTTTAGTTGATTGGGTGGTGTTGGATGATAGGTTGGACATGATGATCTCGAAGGTCTCTTCCAACCTGGTTTATTCTATTCTATTCTATTCTTGGAAGGATCTTTTTTAACAGAAGTTCCCTCATCAGCAGAGGGATCTTGCTGTTCTCCTGCATCAGCTCCTGTATCTGCCTTGCGCCTGCCCCTTCTATCCAAAGCTGCAATTTGTCTAACTGGTGCTGCATTTGAGTTTACAGCAGGCTTAGCAGAAGCAATGGGAGTTTGCAAGGAGGCAGTGCTGGCAGACAGGTTTTGAGATCCAGCAGCTGTTGCAGAGGTCACCTCTAGTCCTGCTGCTGCAGGAGGAAATGATTTTGTCTTTCTAATGGCTGCTGATGAAACAGTGACTGCCACCTTAGGTGCTCCCCCTGGCTGTATGCCAGAACTGCTGGCCGTCCCATTTAGAGCTGCCTTACTGATAACTCCTCCCTGCCTATTCATAGCTGTTTCCCCTGTCTCTTCATCAGTAGAAATCTCTGGATTTGAATTAGAACTGCCTCTCCTACGCCTATGTCTGTTGTGTTTAAAAATAAAACGTCTTAGCTGCTCTTCTCTCCCGTAGCAAAGCCATTAACAAGAATGCATTAATTATTACCAACACCAGAATTACAGCAAATAAATCACCTTGGAATCCCAGCTGCTAGTGCTCACATAGCTTTCACCTGCAGGATTGCTGAATTCATATATTTCTGCAGGCAAAATAGTGGCAGTGACATTCCTGTATTTCTTAAGCCAAAAGAGCCCAAGACAGCGATTGTACAACATTTGCAATTTGTACTTAAACCAAAGGTACAATTTTGTATCAGATATCTTCCCAGCTTATCAAACATTATCCTGATACAACATTTGTAAATTATTACGGTCAGGGCAGAATATATCAAATGCCGCAGAATCCAAAGCAGCTTCATTTTGCTTCCTTTATCTGAGCAAGAATTAATCAAGCAATTACCCCACATTGAATAGGCACCAATTACTTTGTGTAATGCAGTGGGTTGAAATTTCCCATCACATTAACTAAGCGCCACTAACTCGGTTGGAAGCAAACAGAAGCTGTATTTCCTAAGCAAAACCTACAATCTAGAATGGAATGCAATGAATATGTACAAAGTATACAATATTTACAATATTATACAAGTATTTACAATTAGAAAAAATAGCACGGAAACCCCCCTGGTCAAAATGACCAGGGAAGCTGCTCCAGTTCTAGGCCCCTCAGTTTAGGAAAGCTGTTGAGTTGCTGGAACATGTCCATAGAAGGGCAACAAAGTTGGGGAGGGGTTTGGAGCACAAGCCCTATGAGGAGAGGCTGAGGGAGCTGGGGTTGCTTAGCCTGGAGAAGAGGAGGCTCAGGGGAGACCTTATTGCCCTCTACAACTACCTGAAAGGAGGCTGTAGACAGGTGGGGGATGTTATCTTCTCCCAGGCAACCAGCACCAGAACAAGAGGACACAGGATTATCTTCCCAGCAGAACAGCCAGACCTGAGAAGAAAAGGAATGAGAATGGAAGTGAAGTGTGAGAGATGTTATGGAACAACTGCCCAATGAGTCTGTTTAGAATATGCTTCTCTTTTTCCTTTTTACACCCAATAATGAATTATTTATATTTTTCTGCTTTTCTGCTTGAAATCTGCAGCCTAATTTTTAAAGGCATAGCCTAAAATTATGCTATATGCTTATTAAGTTTTTAAAAATACACTCACAGTGATTTTTTATGGAGAGGGGGGAAAAAAAGAAACCTAAAGAGCTAATGAAATAATGAAAACCATTTTTGTGAAATTATTTTTCCTGAGGCAAGCTGCATTTCTTAATTTTCTCTGGAAATAGTCAGTAGTTTGGGCTCAGGATAAGGAGATATATTCTGGATGCTTGTATTTACAGCTCTTCACTTATGTCTCAAGTGCATCTTCATTGCTATCTGTGACAGTTAATTACAACTTGTTCTCATATCCTAAGTGTTAATAACCTCATTGCAAGTGTATCCTGCTCAGCTTTGACTGCAGCCAATTAACTTGCAGGTTGACTAACATGAAGGCAACACTGAAATTTATGAATGGCTGAAAACCAATGGTGTGTTGCAGAAAATTGCATTTTGAAGTAAAATTTTAAGGAATTGTATTGTTGCAAGGTCTCAGTAATGTGGCATATGAGAAAGAGGAAACTCAGCAAATTCAATTTATTTTTTCAGCTGGATTTAATATAGCAATGATAACTTGGGGGAAAAAAAAGGAAGAAAAAAGTAAGATTTCATCTGTTGTGTACAAATTCTTAGGCACATAATGGTAAAGCTTGTGATGCAGCAGTCTTCCTTACCTCATCAGTTTTGTACATTCTGAGACTTAAGTCAAATGTGTTAGAATTAAAGAATGTAACTAAGGAATCACATTGCCTATTACAAAGTTGTTCAATTAATAGGCTTCTTAAACTGACTTCTTAAACTGACAAACTTAAATTCCAACAACTGTATGAAAGAGTGGCATAGCAGAAAGAAGCATTAGAGGTTAAGATAAAGGCTCTGAAACAGGTAAAAAATGCTATTTACATATATTCAGGTCTGTGTGCAAATACACAATAGTTATTTTTGTTTGCCCTGAAACACATTAGGAAGATTGTGACAAACTTTATAGCAGGTCCTGTTGTGGTATGATGAGTAATGTTTTCAACTAAGAGACGATAGATTTATACTAGAGACAAGGCAGAATTTTTTTACAGTGATTGGTGAAAACACTGGAATACAATGCTCAGAGAGACAGTAGATGTCCCACTCCTAGAAACATTCCAGATGAGATTGGATGGGGCTCTGATCAACTATCTAGTTAAAGATGTCCCTTCTCTGTGCAGGAGTCATGGACTAGATGACTATGCAGCCTAAATCATTCTGTGATGCCTTTCTACAAAGTTTTCTTGAACTCATCTGGAAATATAAATTATTGGGTACTAACAGTTTAGGTTAAGTGTCTAGCACATAAACTCTTCAACTAAAATGGAAACATGTGTGATGTAACCAGTCTGTTTATTCTGTACTGAAGAATGTATTGATTTTATCTGATATGTTTTAGTAGATGTTTTATGTTTTCCAACTTTGTGGATAAATACAGAGTAAATGCATGCTTGCAGCGCAGAAGGCAAATCACGTCCTGGGCTGCATCAAAAGAGGCATAGCCAACAGAGGAAGAGAGGTGATTCTGCCACTCTGTGCTGGTGAGACCTCACTTGGAGTATTATGTCTAGCTATGCAACACCAACACAAGAGGGACATTGACCAGGGGAGGACCACAAAGATGGTCAGAGGGCTGGAGCACTTCTCCTATGAAGACAGGCTGAATGAATTGGGACTGTTCAGCCTGGAGAAGAGAAGGGTATAGGCAGACCTGAAACTGTATTTCAGTAGCTGAAAGGGAGCTACAGTAAGGCTGTGAAAAGGCTGTTTAGAAGGGCTTGTAGCAATAGCATGAAGGGCAGTGGTTTTAAACTGGAGCAGGGTAGATTAGATTGAACATAATGCAGAAGTTCTTTACAATGAGAGGCAAAATACTGGAACAGGTTGCCCAGGGATGTGGTTGAGGCCCCATCTCTGGAGACATTCAAGATCAGAATTGATGTGGTGCTAAGCAGCCCAATGTAAATGGAGGTATACCTGCTAACTGCAGGGGGGTTGGACAAGATGACTTTTGAGGGTCCCTTCCATTCCAACACAGTCTGTGAATCTGTAAATATTCAATATTGGCACTTCTAATTTAATGAGCACTAGACTCACTCTTCGAAGGAAATTAAATGTCGCTTAAATATTCAAGGTGTGACCTCGTGAGTGCCCAGTCTAGGGGAACAAGTGCTTCCCTTAGTCCTGTTAGCTGCACTGTTTCTTATACAAGCCAGAAATAGCCACCTCGGCTCACAGCAGGCTCATACTCAGCTGCTGTTGAACAGCTCCTCTGGGTCCTTTTCTGCCCAGCAGCTTTCCTGCCACTCTTGCCCAGGCCTGTAGCATATTAGCCTTGACCAACTGAAACATTCTGTCCAGACAGATTCCTCTGTAAAGGCTTTCTACCTTCAAGCAGATCCCTGCTCCTGCCTGACTTAGAATGTTACATAGAATGTTACATGGAATAAACCAGGTTGGAAGAGACCTTCAAGATCATCGCGTGCAACCCATCAACCAATCCAACACCACCCAAACAACTAACCCACAGTACCAAGCACCCCATCAAGTCTTCTGAAAACCTCCAGTGATGGCGACTCCACCACCTCCCCAGGCAGCCCATTCCAATGGGCATTCACTCTCTCTGTATAGAACTTCTTCCTAACATCCAGCCTGAACCTCCCCTGGCGCAGCCTGAGACTGTGTCCTCTTGTTCTGGTACTGGCTGCCTGGGAGACGAGACCAACATCCGTCTGTCCACAATCTCCCTTCAGGTAGTTGTAGAGAGTAATAAGGTCACCCCTGAGTCTCCTCTTCTCCAGGCTAAGCAACCCCAGCTCCCTCAGCCTCTCCTCGTAGGGCTTATGTTCCAAACCCCTCACCAACTTTGTTGCCCTTCTCTGGACTCGTTCCAGCAAGTCAACATCCTTCCTAAACTGAGGGGCCCAGAACTGGACACAGTACTCGAGGTGCGTCCTAACCAGTGCAGTGTACAGGGGCAGAATGACCTCCCTGCTCCTGCTGGCCACACTGTTCCTGATGCAGGCCAGGATGCCATTGGCCCTCTTAGCTGCCTGGGCACACTGCAGGCTCATGTTCAGTCTACTGTCAACCAGCACCCCCAGGTCCCTTTCAGCCTGACTGCTCTCCAGCCACTCCGACCCCAGCGTGTAACTCTGCATGGGGTTGTTGTGGCCAATGTGCAGAACCCGGCACTTGGATGGGTTAAACATCATGCTGTTGGACTCTGCCCATCTGTCCAGCCTGTCGAGGTCCCTCTGCAGAGCCTCTCTACCCTCCAGCAGATCAACTCCTGCCCCCAGCTTGGTGTCGTCAGCAAATTTACTGATGATGGACTCAATGTCCTCATCCAGATCATCAATAAAGATGTTAAAGAGCATGGGGCCCAGCACTGATCCCTGGGGCACACCACTAGTGACTGGCTGCCAGCTGGATGTGGCACCATTCACCACCACTCTCTGGGCTTGGCCCTCCAGCCAGTTCCTAACCCATCGCAGTGTGTTCCCATCCAAGCCATGGGCTGACATCTTGGCCAGGAGTTTGCTATGGGGAACGGTGTCAAAGGCCTTGCTGAGGTCCAGGTAGACTACATCCACAGGCCTCCCCACATCCACCAGGCGGGTCACCTGATCATAGAAGGAGATCAGGTTGGTCAGGCAGGACCTGCCCTTCCTAAACCCATGCTGGCTGGGCCTGATCCCTTGGCCATCCTCTAAGTGTTGTGTGATTGCACTCAGGATGACCTGCTCCATAATCTTTCCTGGCACTGAGGTCAGGCTGACAGGCCTGTAATTCCCTGGCTCATCCAACTGGCCCTTCTTTTGGATGGGTACCATGTTGGCCAGCTTCCAGTCATCTGGGATCTCTCCAGTGAGCCAGGACTGATGAAAAATCATGGAGGGTGGCTTGGCCAGCTCATCTGCCAGCTCTCTCAGCACCCTAGGATGGATCCCATCTGGTCCCATGGACTTGTGGGGGTCTAAGCTGCTGAGGAGAGCTCCTATCACTTGCTCATGGAACACAGGGAAACTATGCAGCTCCCTGGCTCCTTCTGCCAGCTCTGCAGGCCAGCTGTCTGGTAGACGTTCTTTCCCGCTAGTAAAAATTGAGGTAAAGAAGGTGTTAAGTACCTCTGCCTTTTCCTCATCCTGTTATACAACATTTCCCTCCATGTCAACCAAGGAGTGGAGGTTGTCCCTGCCCTTCCTCTTGCTATTAATATATTTATAGAAGGACTTTTTGTTGTCCTTCACATCAGAGGCCAGTTTGAGTTCCAAATGTGCTTTTGCCTCTCTAATTTTCCTCCTACATGCCCTAGCAACATCTTTAAACATTCCATGGGTTGCCTCACCTTTCTTCCAAAGATGATACACAGATAGGGAGTCCTGGGGAGCACCACCGGTGGCTGGCACTGTCTGTCCTTAAATGCAGATATTTTTTTTTAAATGAGAGTAATGCAGTGAATTTGATTGGTTGATTTTAAGTCCTTGTTTTGATTTATGCATTTTGTTTTATTTTACTAGATTTTATGCACCACTAAACTTCTGATCATTCTAGATTACAGTTTCATGCATTAAGATTTTTAGAAACAATTTTCAAAGCCAGTATTCTTTAAAAGATACTAACCTTAGCAGCCTATAATATATGCAGGTGATCTGTTGTATAAGATGTGTAATCATACTGAACAACGTAAATCCATTTTCTAAGCAAGTTACCTCTGCCCACATCTCATCAGAAACTTGTTCAGCTTTGTATCCTAAGAATCTCTATATGATCTTCAGAACATTTCTTTCAGAGGAAGGTAAGACCATTTCATAGTTGGTAATGCAGACTAAAACTGGTGTTCTGAGTAATTAGTACTATCAGTCCAGACTAGGTCATCAGTTGTTGTTAATCTAGATTGCCCTGTGGAATTCCCTTATTTTTGTGTGACAGTGAAGATCTGGCCATGCCAGGGGATAAGCTTGTGTAGAAAGTTTACGCCATCAGTAAAGAATCACTGAACTAACATAATGCTATTTATATTAGAAATGCAATAACAAAAAGGACTTAGTTGCAGTATTGCTTCTTAGGATCCTCCACCTCAACGGAGGTGAAAGTACTGTTGTGTCAGGATTCTTGTTCGGGTCATACCAGTTACGGGTTAAATTGCTGAGGATATTGTGGAGGTAATTTGTCTCAGGTGAATCATATAGGCTGCTATATTACTGGTCACAATTAATTTCTGAATTGCATTTTGTTACCTGCATCCTATGATGCCCACAGAGAATGCTGCCTTTGTGTGATTACATATATATGTATTTATATAGCTGAGGTAAAAACCTGATGGAAAAAGGCCTGAGGCAACTTTATTCTCAAGACTAGGAAAAAGCACAAAGCCACTGCAAAATTAGGTCTGAAAATGAGACATCAAGGAAAAATCTAAGGAAGTCTTAATATTTCATTTCTAAATGGAATTAGGATTAAAAAAACACCAAAACTGTGATCAGCTGCCGAGATAGGAAAAATAAAATACCAAAAACTCACTCAACATGAGATAAAGTTGATTTGTAAATCATATTTAAATACTATTTTTAAAAATGCAATGACTAACCTGCAAATTATACCTTAATTGGCTGGTATGGCTTCCTTTAAGAGTGTGAGTTGTTGATAACATGATCACAAATGAGCACTAATGAAAAGGCAATAGGTGTTAAAAAGCATACTCTTAGTCATGTGCTACTCTAACAGCCAATGAATTTTGATAACAGGGTTTTCAAATATACAAAGGACTTTTTTTTTTCCTCACAGCATTATACACCTTTAATGTGGGTTGGTTTTTTTTATTTCTAATTTGTGTCCAGGCTGGGTAGAATGCTGTTATTACATCTTTTACTGCTAGTACTTCGTACTCATGATACATTGAAATGGTCTTGAATGTTTGTTTTCAACTTTCCCTTCACGCATACATATTTCTGAGTTAATGTTTCGTGATTATTTTCACTTTTCAGGTGCAATCTAGCCCCTGTGGTGGAGTTTGCTGCCGATGTGGGAACTAAATCTGATTTTATTACCATGAACCCATCAGTTGTACAAAGAGCATTTGGAGGCTTTCGGAAGGAAAGTGACAAAGAAAAATTTGTGCGTAGACTATCCATGCTGAATGACAGTGTCCTTTGGATCCCTGCTTTCATGGTAAAAGGTGGAGAGAAACATGTGGAGTGGGTTAATGCATTAATCCTTAAGAATAAATTGAAAGTGCAAACAGCCTATCCATCACTGAGACTTATTCATGCTGTCAGAGGGTAAGTGTCTTGAAGAGACTGGTCTGTCTTTGGCACAACTAGAATTCCTACCAGGTAGGAAAAAAGCTTGTAAAATGTTAAAAGGAGTATGATATTTCCATTGTCATTGTAATAGATTGCATTTATGATAAAATAAGTTATATGTCATCCACTCATTTAACCTGCTCTAATGCAAACAACTGAAATGTGTTACCACAGTAACCTTTTCATTCACTCATATGCACAATTATTTTTTGTTATCATTACAGTGGTAAATTAATGAAAAAATAGTCTGAATTCAAAGGATATCTAAGAATTATCAAAACAGGGGAATTAAAATGCTGCATGTGTTTTTTTGTGCAAGACTACAGAGATAAAAAATATAATTATCAAGTCTGGCAGATCTGAAAAATACGCGTTCCCTCTGAAAACATGTAGGCTTTTGTAGTGATCTTTCTCACTTTTAATTTGGCAAGGTGCTTGAGCAATTCAAAAACACAGGTCAGAATCATTAAAAATATTAACCAATTGTTGAAAAAACAGGCATTCATGTGTTATGCAAAGTCTTTTTAAACACATAATTAAACAAGACTGTCAGATGAAGACTTCAGCATCTTTGTCATTAAGAGTGTGTAGGACTATGTATAAAAAACATTCAGAAGACAATGGTAATGCGGTATCTATTTGTGCTTGAGTTCCCTTTAACTATGCTTTCTGTTTGGGGAGGTTTGGGAGATGCCATAAGGTACTGGGGCTTGCTGGTACACCAGTATCTGCCTAAAAGGTGTTACTGTTACAGCAGCAGAGATAAGATCATGAGGCATATTGAGGTATAACTGTTACCCTGATATAGTATGACAGTGAGAGAATAAAGCTTAGAAATACATTGTTGTTCAGGGTATTAGGACTTTTGAGTATGTCCTCTTTCTGCCGTGCCTCAAATAATTAACTGCTGTATTCCACATTTCCAGTTGTGGCACTGGAAAAAATTAACGCATTCCCTTTGCAATTTGGAAATCCTTTGGAAATATTCTATTTTAGTGAACAGCTCAGCTTCCATAGTTGTTTGGATAGTTCTTTCTTTGTTCAGCTATACTTTAGCTATTTATGAGCCTTAATTGTATTGAATTTTTGACTATTCAAAATGCCTGTAACACATGGATAGGTGTAGTGGGGCTTGTGTGTGTGCATAAATCTGAATAAATGAGATAACTTCCAATTTACAAACAACTGTTCTCTTCTCCACATGCCAAATTTGGGCAAATTTGTAAAATGTGAATAGTAATTCAGAATATGCAGTCTTTCAGTTAGACAATTGAAGGTCTATCAGGGGGTTTGTTTTAAAAATGTAATTAGCACCTACACTGTCTCTGTGAAAGAAATGCAGCAAAAGCTCTGCCATCAGAATTGGTGTTATTATACCTAGCAATGTCATCTGATACTGCTCTTTGTGTGTTTTTTTAAATTTCAATAAGAACAGTCAACCAAGCTACAGAGTCTTAAACAATACAGTAGTTTTTCTGGAAAGTTTTTTCTTGTGTTTCCTTCCTTTCCCAACTCCATGAAACAAAGTTCTCATGCTCATCTGCATGAGTAAGAATGTATTCTTGGCTTCTTTTTTTTTCTTTCTTGGAGCCATCCCATGAACTCAGACACTGAGTCACTCAGCAGTTGTGTCACTGAAATTGCTTCACATACAATTCCTTCCTGTCTTTTGGCTATGGAATAATCACTTGGATGTCCTGTGGGATTTGCGTGTGCTCAGCTTATTTCCTCCTTGATACTGCCTGTAAAAGAGTAGTATTAGGGTTGATCTTGCATTAAATATGGCAGAATTCCCATTGAAATCTCTGTGCTTTTACCCATGTAAAGGTCACTTTTCAGTGGAGTCATTTTCTTGTGTAAGTAAAACAGACAGTTGTTGTTTGAATGTAGGTGACCTCTTATACAACTTCACCAGAACTCCAGAGGCCTTTGCTGTGGTAATTACAGATTAAATACTTGGAGAAACAAACAAAATTCAGATGTCAAACAGTTCTCTATGCTCTGTACTAATAACAACTGCTGGGAGCAGTTTATTTTGTAAGCACTTCACTTTCTTACTACTATCAGACTTCACTTTACTGATAAAATACATTTCTAACGCATTGTAGAGTATGTGGATGAGTAAATAATCACAGCAGAAAACAAAATGTTTTTAAATGGTCACTAAACTAAAACTATGATTCTAAATATCTTTTGTATCATGTCATACAAATATGCAATATATTAGAAAAAGAAGTCCCATTTCCATCTTTTTATTGGAGTACAATCCCATTTTTCATATACATGAATGTTAAAATAAAACTTCTATATTACAGTTTTTTACCCAACTGTGACACGTTTGCAGAGCTGGCATGCCAGTTGGTTTGGCTTTCCAGAACTTAACGTACTGTGCAAAGTTGTTCTTCAGATCTTGAGATACTGCCCTAACAGGCAAGCAGGAGGTGATGCTTCTGCTCCTAAATCTGAGACTCTCTTGGATCTTTGGATCTTTGTTACATGTTGGGGATGGAAACAAAAATCCTAAACCAAATCAAAAGATAGAAATGGCTACACATGCTTGTTGTTATTCCTTTTGTAATTCTGTATTACAATTCTAGCTCTCACACTGTACCTGGAAAGATGATGCCACCGGGTGCAGTCAGTTACCTTATATGCCAAGTCAGTAGGTTGTTAGTGAAAATTAATAAATAATCCAGTACTTCAGCAAAAGAATACATTGGGACAGTCCTTAGAGTGCTATCAGGATAGGACAGAGCAGTTTGACTTAGTATCTACTGTAGCCTTGCTTTTCAGTGCATACAAGTTTCTTCAAGAATATTTCAATGGGTTTGTTTGATGTCCCTGGGTGGGTGGTTGTATATGGAGAAAGGATCAAATGCTTCAAGTCAGAAATACTGAGTAGCATTTGGCTGTTTTGTGTCTGAGGTTACCAAATACTAAGGTGTGGCCGTTTGACTCTGTGCCTTTAAGAAAAGGGCACACTGGCTAAATGTTTGTAAAATATTTTGGTATTCTAAACGAATTTCATTGGTAGAATTGTGGGAGGTGAGGTTAGTCCCAGCACAGCTGGAACTTTCTCTCAGTCTTCCTTCCTTCGCTGTCCCTTTCGGCTGGATCTGCTTCTGGGCTTCTTGCCAAGAGATAAGAACTAACTCATCCCTCTAACAGGCCGCTTCTTTCCCTGTCCGCTTCTTTCCCTGTCCTGCTAACCATCCTCGTCTCTTCTTCTACCTCTTTGGGGGAGAAGGGAGGTAGGGGGGTGAAGGGGGCACAGAGGGAAGCCCCCTCTGTGGGGGGTCTGGTTTCTGGTTGAGTTCATTTGCTGTATATTCCTGTATATATTGTAAAATACCTGTATTTGTTGTGTTACATATAATCTGTTTCCTTGTAAAATATACTCTCATTTCTCCGACTGGGTTTAGCCGTGGTCTCTTTCTCAGTGGGGGAGGGAAAGCAGAGCCTTTCCTTTCAAACCACCACATAAGGCTAACAGCTGCCTTCCTTACAAGCACAGCTTGTGAAGAAGCAGTCTATCTAGACATTTCATACAAGGAATCCAGGGGTTTGAGTATTTCTGTTGTGTAGGAGAAAAGCTTCTGCTTATTCCTCTTTCTGAGGTGTATTGGATCTGGATAGGATGGAGCTAATGTTCATCATGGCAACCTGTGTCAAAATACAAGTACTATTTCAGGTTTAAACTGTATTGGTAGCATGTTTTGGTTGTTGCTGAACAGTGCTTGCAGCACATTGTCAAAGCCTTGTCGGTGGCTCACTTGCCCCACTAGTTAGTAGGCTAATAGTGGGCAAAAAACTAGGAAGGGATACATCCCAGGCACCTGACCTGAACTGCCGTACCATACAGCATCATGCTTAGCAAGCAATAATACTGTAGTAGCAGAAGAGGGTAGCCATTGCTAGCAGATGAGCTGGGTCCTCAATCTGCTTGTCAGCAGTGGTGAGCAATTGCCTTTTCTCTGTATTCCATCCACCTAATAACCTGTCTTTATCCTGATCATGAGTTTTCCTACATTTGCTCTTCCAGCACCAAGAAGGGAGCAAGGAGTAAAAGAGCAGCTGCATGGGTGCTTGGCTACTGGCTGTGGTTAATCCACCATGTGAGGAAAGGTATTTCTGTCTTTGCTACATCAGCCAACTATAGGTTTTTCAGAGATTAGGAAGGAAACCTACTAACCTGTTCAGTTTGCTGTGTATCAGACTCTCAGGAGATAAAGAGGTCAAGTGGTTGGGTCAGTGCTGATATTATAAGCATTGAGCATCTTTTTAAAGAAAATAACTAAATGATCGGGTGGCAGGTCTGGATTCTGTGGTGTTAGAAGGTGCACGATAGTTGAGTGAGATGGTAGGTGCCTGTGTAAGAGATTTAAGTCTCTTACCTTCTTCATTTCCTTTCTAGGCTAGACTGAAGTCTATGCCCCTCTATGCATTGTTACACATCTCTTCCAGTAGAGGTTACTCCTGTCAAACACCTTCTTAGGTGTCCTGCTGTCTCATTGCATGTATGAGTTTAGTATAAGGTTGCTACATTGATGTTCTTTTTTGACATTTTTCCTTTAGTCTTCAATAAGTGAATTAATGGCCTACAGGACAAATTAAGTAAATATCCACTGCTTCTAAAATGTAAAAAACATTACTTTTATTTCTAGCTTATATTAAAAAAATATATTTCTAAATTGAAATAATAGCTGATACACCTCACAAGCACCATGGTAAACAGCTTATTTACATTTTCTAATCTGTATTTAATCAAAATGGGTCATCATATCAGTTTTTTGAAGCATATGTTTAGTGAAGTACTCAAAGAAAATGGACTTAGAGAAAGTTATTGCTAGAACTTACTTTTTCATTTTAAATATGAGTTGCACTTTATTAACTGGCATTGAAATATAGGGGAGTTTCCAACCAGAATGAGTGATTATATTCTCCTACCACTTACAAGCAAAGAAAACCTGCAAAGGATCTGAGATTAAACCTAATGAGAGCAACTGCTGGTTTCAGAACATTCTGAAGGCTCATGAGGGGTTTTTTGATTTTTCCATTTCAGAGTAATTGTGGGCACCCTCAAGGGAAGTGTTGTCAGAGATGAAGCAGTGAGCGTTATCAGTCATACTGAAACCGAGAGACAGCATAGCTTGTGCTGATACCAAAAGCCTCAGCTTCAGATGAAATGTAACATACAGAAGGGCTAAGAGGCCAGTATCCTGTTTGTCCTAGACTGCTTCTATGATGTAAAATCCATCTGTGGGCTTTGCAAATTGTTTGAAAGATACATGTTTGGCAGGAGCATTCCAGTTAAGGCCTTTCTCACTTTTAGTCTGGAAGGAACAGAGTTGCAACAGAGAGAAGGTAGACTACAGAAAATAGCTCTTTGTGAGAAGAGGCTTTCAGAAAATCATGTCAGTGTTTTCCTTTTCTCTTCCTTTGCAGAGCTGGCAGTCATTTGAAAATGGCTAAAGCAAAACCCTGAGTGCTAATAAAGATGGGGTTGAGGAGGAAATCCCCTACCTCAGCATTATAGTGTGTTCTTCTCTAAACCATAAGGTTTAAATGCATGCCTGCATCAGCTGAATGCTGCATGGCTGCATGAACCTTCAGAAGTGTATCTGTGAGCTATGCTGTGGAGATGGTGCTAAGCAGATGGTGCAGGCTGACCAGTTGTAGGTGATTTCTGTAAGCTGGTGCTGTAAAAAACCCTGTAAGGCTTGGCCTTAAAGACTGGTGAAGCTAGGATTTCAACTGCCTGAGATGTCCTGGTTTTAATTCATGGGATTGGTAAGCCTTTGTTGGATTTCCTATTTTGATACTATGTGAAACAATAAAAGAAATATGCCTTTCTGGGTTTGTTTTCAATTTCTATAAACTTGTTTGTATTATGCAAAGCAAATTCCCTCCAGGAAATACCTGGGAAGTGTGCCAGTGTACAAATACACTTCATTTCTATAACACTGATGACTTGAAATTGCATAGCTTGGATTCAGATCTGACTTCAAATTGCTGTGAATTACATGGTTGCTGGTAACTTAGTAAAGCAATATACCATGATTTTTATCGTAATAATAGCTGATGGTAAGACAGTTCATTTTTTGCTTAAAAGCTTTTATCAAGAAAGTAACAAGTTTGGGTTTTTTCACTTGTAGAGCAGGTTTTTATTTGTTTTCTGTTCCTTTTGTTTTATATTAGTGACTTGGCCAGCTGATTCATCATAAGTCCTCTTTTCTTTCTTTGATTTACATCTGCAGTAATAACAGTAGATGCTTAACTGCTGTGAATGCCTCTATTTGTACATTTTAAAGTGCATGAAACCCACAGAAACAAAATAAAACAGGTTATACAGTGGAGAGGGCACATCTCTAAATTTTATGGCAAATACTAGTCAATCATGACAGAGTCCTCTGAGATATTTCTCCATACTTCTTTGTGAAATATGTAGTAGAAAAGAAAAATTGATGCAGCAGGATGTCATATCAGCCAGTCTTGGAAAAAAAGAAAGTTAAAGATGGGAAATCTTTCTGGAGGAAAAAACATACATATTTGAAAATTACAGGAATTTCTTCTGGGAAGTTACTGCAGTTGTGGGATCTGCAGCCTTTCACATAGGTATCCTACATTTATTTCTGACCAAGTTTAGCAGTTTCCAGAGAAGAGCAACAAGGCTGGTGAGAGGTTTGGAGCACAAGCCCTGTGAGGAGTGGCTGAGGGAGCTGGCATTGTTTAGCCTGGAGAAGAGGAGGCTCAAGGGTGACCTTAGTGCTCTCTACAACTACCTGAAGGGTGGTTGTAGCCAGGTGTGGGGGTTGGTCTCTTCTCCCAGGCAACCTGTGACAGAACAAAGAGGACGTAGTCTCAAGCTGCACCAGGGGAGGTTTAGGCTGGGTGTTAGGAAGAAATTCTTCACAGAAAGAGTGACTGGCCATTGGAATGGGCTGCCAGGGAAGTGTGGAGTCACCACCACTGGAAGAGTTTAAAAAGAGTCTGGATGAGGCACATAGTGCCATAGTTTAGTTGATTAGATGGTGTTGGGTGATAGGTTGGACTTGATGATCTTGAAGGTCTTTTCCAACCTGGTTAATGCTGTATTCTGGCATTTTGGTTGTCATTGCTTAATAGGATGTGAACAGTGAGTAACAGTTGTTTGGGTGTGGACTCCTGTTGTTAATTGAGTGTTTCAGAACTTAATGAACTTCATAAGAGAATCTCTTGCTTTTGAGCTTCACATTAAGTTGTGAAGTAGCAAATTGTTTTTCAGTGTCTTCAACACATGCTTGCACATGCTTCAATGAATGCTTTCTTAAGTGTTAAAAGTTTTTGTGTAATAATGATCTGCCTCCTTATTTGTATGAAGCCCATTTCTTCTTGTTGGTTAGTTCAGTGGCAGATGGGGAATTTATTATGGTAAAATCAATAGCTTTTATATCTGACTAATCTGCTCAGATTCATTGCATTGGTCAAATTTAGGGGGCAGTAATGGATATTTTATATAATAATTTCTAAACAAGGAATTTAGGATTGTATTGAGACTCGTGGCCAAGGACTGGAGTGAGAGAGCAAGGGGCAATGTTAATGGCTTTGAACTGAAAGAAGATAGATTACATGGAAGGAAGAAAAATTTTATGATGAGTGATGTATTGGAACAGGTTGCCCAGAAAAGTTGTGGGTGTCTCATCTCTGGACTTGTCAATCTTTGAGCAACCTGATCTAGTGAAAGATGTTGCTGCCCATGGCAGAGGGGTTGGACTAGATCATTCCCAACTCAGGTGATTCTGTGATTCTAATAATAAACAGAATTTTGTATATGAGGAGAGACTGAGGGACCTGGGTCTCATTAGCTTGGAGGAAACAAGACTAACAGGTGACCTCATTAATGTAAATTTCTAAAGGGTGAGTGCTGAGAAAATGGAGTCAGTCTCTTCTCAGTGATGCCCAATGACAGGACAAGGGGCAATGAGTGGAAGCTGAGGCATAGGAAGTTCCATGGAAACACGAGGACAATTTTTTTCACTGTGAGGGTGACGGAACACTGGAGCAGGCTGCCCAGGAGGGTTGTGGAGTCTCCCTCTCTGGAGATACTCAAAACTCATCTGTGTATAGTTGATCCTGCTCTGGCAGCAGGGTTGGACTAGACGATCTTTAGAGGTCCCTTCCAGACCCTCACGTTCTGTGATTTTGTGATTACATGATTTTACCCGATTATCTGTATTGCAGGAATGTGTTCTTCTCTGAGGATGTCACAGAAATACAGTAGACATGGAAGACCTCAGTGGGTGATACCTGTTTGTACCAGAACTCAGAAAGGAGCTGATTTGCCAGAAAGGAAAAAAAATTCTCCAGAAGTTTATCTGTTAGCTTCCTCTGTAAAGTGCCTGTGAACACATCTAGTGCACCTGTGACCTCTAAATAAACTATTTCTGTCTTCTTTTAAAATGAAGAAATGTTTCACTCTTAAAAATGGTTTTATGCCTGAGTTGGGGAAGTGACACTTTTCAGCAGATGCATGTATTGTGCTAGAAAGAGTGTCAACTGAGTATTTCTACGATTCTGAAGCACTGATAAATGCTTGAGTCACTGTACAACAGAGGAGTAACAGTTTATTGTCGAAGGTTCAGGACTCTTTTTGATGTAAATTGATTCCTAATGACTTAAATGCCTTTAAAAAATATATTCATGGATATTCTTTGCAGTTTTCAGTAGCTACATAATTAAGTAGCTCCTACTTTCGCTTCTGAGTGTGGTGTATCACAATTATGTTTCTAACTACCCAAGCAGTATATTGGTGTTTTGAGAGCTGGAAAGAAAAAACAGTCTTAGCAAAGCCAGCATGCTAGGAGGATTAGGGAAGACTGACTGGGGGTGGGCAGAGAGAGAGAGATCATGAGTTGTTATGGAAGTAACACGTGCAGCTATAGAGCTCTGGTCAGGCTTGTGTCAGTAAGTCATATACATTGCTTAAAAGCCATAATGAAAAGAGAATCGATTCAGGTTTCCCAGAGCTTGAACACTTTGAGAGAGGAGGACGTAAAAAGGCATTTTGAAAAACCAATTCCAGTTTTTCTGTGGGAATGCTGAGCAGTTCAGCACAGTCTGAAGGCCAAGGTGTCCCACAGATTTCATCAGAAGTTTGGCTCAGCAAAGTTATTTAAAAGTTGACATGAATGTGACCTGCATTGTGAGAAAACAATGAGAATAAAATAGAAGATGCATCTTCCTTCACTGCTAAAAAAATTACTGTGTGACTAGTCATAGCTGACAGGAGGTGAATGTTCTCAAAGACCAAAAAGAATAGAATAGAATAGAACAAACCAGGTTGGAAGAGACCTTCAAGATTAGCATGTCCAACCCATCATCCAACATCATCTAATCAACTAAACCATGGCACCAAGCACTCCATTGAATCTTCTCCTAGACACCTCTAGTGATGGTGTCCCCAGGCAGCACATTCGAATGGCCAGTCACTCTCTATGAAGAATTTCTTCTAACATCCAGCCTAAACCTCCCCTGGCACAGCTTGAGGCTGTGTCCTCTTGACAGGTTCATACGCTCAGCTCCAACACCCTGTCAGCAAAGGTGAAAGACTACTTCTTGTAGTCACATGTCTGATTGCAGAAGTGTCTCTTATAAAAAATAAATCAACTACTTGCTAATAAAATATTCCCTGTATTCCCATACAAATATCTCTTTTATACGTTGCACCTTCAAGTTGCTTACTGCCTGACAATGGAGAGGAGCTGGAGGAGTCCCCAATAGGTTGGGGAACTCTATGTCTGCCCCATCAGGGTTGCCAAAAATGTACCAAATCTGGATTCTTAACCTGTTGTGCAAAAGCCAGTTGACACACACAGCTGAGATACCTGCTTTATTCCACTTCTGCAGAGAAAAGGGTGCTGGGTGATAATTCCACAAAGCTAGCACACCAATTGAAATTCACAGCAAATATTTATACAGTAAAATAAATAAGCTATGCCTAATGTCATTGCCTACTAACTAGCCATTGGTGAACTTTCTTGGTTTGTGTTAGAGCTCATTTAAGTTCAGGATGCATGCTCAAAGAAAGTAAGGGGAAGTGCAAGTGTGCTACTTCAAAATACTGTTTGTTGAAAACTATAAAGTAGATCTTACACAAACACTCAGCAGTGTTTTCACAGTTGATTTCACACTCTCAGTGTTACTGCTTACACTTTCTTTATCACTCCAGATACCTTGTGCAGCCTTCTGCCCAGGACATATCTCAGTAAGAAAAGGACAAGTAATGCATATGTATTTAATACGTTCACATAAATTGAGAAGGTCAGTTGGAGGAGTTATGTTATTGATGTGAGTAATCCCAGTGAAGATGTGAAAGCCTGAGCAAAAGCTTTATTCCTTCTGAGTTTGAGGAATTTATTTTAGCTAACATCTAGAGAAAGGGAATTCTTAGTCTGAGAACATGAAAGTGTCTGTTTAAGTAGATACCTCTTGCCTAGCTTGTCCTCTTAGCAGTACCAGGTGCCTACACAGAGGCTTAGAAGAAAAGTCAGAGGAAATGTGGTGGGTGCTCCCATGACTAGCAGCTTAGCAAACCCTTAGGAAGATGCTTCAACTGCTCTACTTTGTTTGTGAACTTTTAACAATTTGTGTATTTTAGTCAGTTGGCTGCTGGAATTTATTCTACTGTTCAGTGGTATATTGTAGTTTCATCTGTAGTTTCGACTTGTTAGTGAACAACTCCCCTGTGTTTTTATGTGACAGTGCTTATGTTAAAGTAGTCATTAAATTCCTATTTGCCTTCTTTACACACAACATATTTTTGAGTTTTCTGCCATATCCCTGCTTAGCTGTCTCTTTTTCAAGCTTCCCTGTTTACTCTTTTGTCATATGGAATTACTTTATTCTTCTGATAGCCTCTTTGCTTTTCTCTGTGTCTTCTCATTTTCTACAGTGTTCTTTGAATGTAATTGAAAGAACATACATCCTCTAGCTTCTTCCACTTGAAGAAAACCAGAATGTTTTGTCTTCTTTCTCACAACCTTTTGCCCTACCTTCTTGTTAATATTTTAACTTTTCAGATACCATACAGGGTTTCTCAGAAAGCCCTTCTAAAAAAATGCTTTCTCTATATAATGGCTATAGAAAGAACAGAATTTCAGCGACAGGCTTGCCACTCAGTGAACAGAGCTTCAGAGCTATTCCAGTTTGTAAGGTGCTTCCTCAGACTCCATGCTGTCAAGAGAAAGGAGTTAAAAACTCCCTTGAAATACACACAACCAGATTCTAATGTCATTTATACTTAGAAATCCTATGGGAATTGTAGATATTTCATTGCAGATTTACTTACCTAATACTTGAATATAGCCCAGCTGAGTTTTGAAGAGATAAATGCCACTTAGACAAACTAAATAATTAACTTTCACTTGTAACCTGTTTTGCTCTATCTGTGATATGAAGTTCCAAAAGTGATCAGATTTGTTTCTTCAATAAATTTTCTGAAAGCAAAAGTTTTAAAAGAAAACCTTCTAGAATTGGAGTATCTTCTTAGACTTGTATTATTTTGAAATGTTGCAGTTTCCCAGAGCAATTACTAAACATCTTATCTCAGAAACCTCTGTCTAAAAACTCAGGGTTTATGAAAACATTGGAAAAAATGGTATGCAGCACATTTGTCATTTGTATGTGTAACTGTTCCCCGTTACATTTGCTTCTTACAGCCTGGAACTTCTTTCTACTTGCAGAGTCCTTCAGCTTTCAAAAAAAGAAATTGAGTACAGTGAAAAAAACAACAACAACAACAGAAACTTCATATGCATTTGCATCTGTGATGCTAAGACATAAGCCTTTGGGCCCTATTGTTTTGGCAAAGAGTGCAACTGAAAAGGCCGTTTTCACTGGGTCGGTTATTTTAAATCTTGCCAAACATCTGATGATTGTGAAACACTTTAAGCCTTCATTAAAAGGCATATTTTTACTGTCTTGTCTCGTAGTGGTGGGTGGGGTATTCCTCCTGCTACACTGCTAAATTTGTTGAAAGTAATGTGGTTGTATATGCAGAATTCTAACCTTACTGTAAAACTATTTAACACAAGGCTGTTCTGATGAGGCCTCTCTCCCTTAACTCCCTGTCTAGGCTATAGTGGAACAACAAAGAATGTAGTGATACAATGGTTCAGATTTGTGTGGTAGTGCTAATTTGCTCGCCTTCCTTACTTGCAGCTACTTGTTCCCATAGTTTGACCAGTACAACTGTGTTCATGGCTGCTGTTTATCAGAACCAGCAGAATGATTATGTTTTCTGTTTCTAAATACCTTTTTTCATTTCTGTATAGTACTAACAGATTCTACATTGAAACAAGCTGAGGAGAAGCATTTTGCCAGTAATAAGATGACATTATTTTAGTGTCTTTTAAGACTGGGGATATAAAAGAATGGTGGCAGATTTTCAAGGGACCAATGTGAAGCACGTTGGCATGAAGTTCAGTTCTCGTGTTCCTTTTGTACCTATGCACCACTTGCACCTCTAAGCCTCTGTGACTCCTAAACTCATAACCGGACATGCAGTTACTGGCTCAGGAAATTGTCTCATAGTGTCAGTCAGATCTGTGAATGGTTGAGTAGAAAATAAAACATTTTTAGAATTATTACTGAAAGATTTTGCTTTTCTGGAAACTACTGTTAGCAGCCAGCAAGATTTACACATTTAATACGAAGCAAATAAGTTAAAGCCTCACTTCTGTTTACTTCTGGCGGTTATGTTCTTAACTTGATCTATTTGTTATTTCCGTTTACTTTCTACTTAGATAAACAATCTGTGAGGCAATCATTAGGCCTATTAAATAATAAGTGTAAGGCTGACTCAATAAGGTGAACTGGATACTGCAAGAGGTCAAAGTGTCTATCAAGAGACTTAACAGATCTGACTGAGGAGGTTAATTACAGTTAACTGGTTTCTTGTTAGGGTTGAAGGTTGAGTTGGTTGGTCAGCTTTTCTCCAGCACTGTGTTAAATAAGATACTGCTTTTCTTCTAGCTGGCCTGAAGGTGTGCCAAAACATTGTCACCATTTATGATCTCAAGAGATAAGAAAGAAACATTTGCCTTTTTTTATAGTGTAAAATGAATGCATAATAGATAAAAGAAATTTTACAGGATTTATTCACATGAAGTTGTATGAGAGTTTCCTAATACGCTTTTTCTTTATTTGCAGCTATTGGCTGACAAACAAGGTCCACATAAAACGACCCAGCACTGGTCTTCTTATGTATACACTTGCCACCAGATTTTGTGATGAAATACACCTGTATGGATTCTGGCCATTCCCAAAGGATTTACATGGAAAACCAGTCAAATATCATTATTATGATGATCTGAAGTATCGCTACTTTTCTAACTCCAGTCCTCATAGGATGCCATTAGAGTTTAAAACGTTGTATGTCTTACATAACAGAGGAGCACTGAAATTAACAACGGGGACATGCATAAAGCAGTGAAACACCTGCAAAATACAGTAAGAAGTACAGGATACAGACTTCATCACAAAGATGCTGTGGAATGGCAATGTGGAATGGGATATGTTTCCATATCCTCTAAGCCACTGGAAAAAGGAATTTTACCAGAAGTACATAACCAGCTGTTAGACCTGCAAAGTGCTCTGTAACTAAGTTAACTTGGTTGCAAGGGCTCGAGTAAGTGCCACTTTCTCTAGAACAAAGCTTGAATGTATACTCAGTAGTGTTTACAGGATCCAGTGACAAATTTATCATGAATTAAAGAAGAAAGATTAGAGCCTGCTGAATTGCCATTGTGGTCAGCCCACAAAGAAATCCTCACTGGACGTATATTTTTGTGAGCAAATTGAAATCAAGGGTTTGACAAGAAAGGTCATGATGGAATTGAGCAGAGAAAGTGAAGTCCATAAGACCAAACAAATCAGTTAATACCTTCAGTCAGAGGACTCTTTCTGATCTTGTATTATAACCTCAGCTTTTGTTGCTGTTTTTCTTACTGTTGTTGGTTAGCTTTTGTTGCTTTTAAATACTGGAGCCTTTAAAAGATTTTGAGGATGTTATGAGTAATTAACAGTGTATATCTGATGGAATTGTCTTAGAAAAAAAGAATTGTAAGAGTGAGAGGGTGGTGGGAAACATCAAATGTTTTATCAATTGTTACTGTGCTGCATCCTGCTGTCACACAACCTTTAATGTCTGAATTACTTTTCTAGCTATCACTGTCAATGCCATGGACTACTCGAGGTAATTTTGATCCATTTTTAAAGATAAGTTTTTCTGTTGTGTTCAGATTTTAAGATAAATGAGAAGGGGCCCTTATTTTTGGTACCAAAGATTATGTATTTTTTCCTTTCCTTAAACAAGTAGTGTAAATTTAGTAGTGTTTCTTTTATGCTGAAGGGACATATCCATTATGTTAGTTATTTTTTTTAATTAAGAATCTCAAAGCAAAGCTTCTTTATGGACTCCGCATAGAGAAGAATCTGCAGAGAAGAATCTGCAGGAATAAATACAGTATTTCATACATACAAATATATATACACAGTTGTTATTCCTGATTGAAAGGAAAATACAAAGTCTAAAGAAACAAACTCAGGTAACAGTGGAACACATCTAAAGAAAAGAAAGACCTCATCAGTTAAATGGAAAATAACTGTAGATTAAACAGCTCTTTTAAAAAATTCATTTCTAATGGTGGTGTTGGATGATCTCTCTCTAATATACCTCTTTTATATCAGCTTGATGTTCTGATGTGTGATTGACTGAAATAACTGAGAGCTGCATTATCTCAGTGATTTTTCTAAGCAGTGTTCTTTTTTATCCATGAAACCAAGAACTTTTTCACTTTCTTTGTTGAAAAAAAAAAAAACAAAGAACAAGAAATTAGGAAGGAGTGTCATGTTAGTGCAGCATATAGTAAGATACAAAACCTGTCTGCATATATTATGATTCAGCACTAATGAATCAGGTAACTAAAGAACTCTAATTCCACCATTTTCATGCCAGACAAGGCTGAGGACAAGGGATGTGGATGCAATGTATGAGTATTCTCTTGTTATTTTCAGCTCTGTTATTTGTTCATCTGCATATATGATACTCACTGCATCTATCAAATTTTGATCCAGCTCAAGCAACCTCATATGTAGCACAACACTGACAAACTTTTCTAACTGAAAGTGCCATTAATTACCCATTTTTCTGCTTAAGTTCACATGTGTTTTGTCCTGCATGACTAGAGGTCTGTAATTGTTCTGATTTAGTCGCTAAAAATTTAGAAGCAGAGAGTTTTTCCAAAATTTGATGGAAAATAGAAAATCATTCTGCTGTATCCAAAATACAGTAAAATCTTTCCTTATTCACCACCCTGACATGCCCAGGGTAGTATATTTTGGCTATGTCAAGGTGTGGGATGTGATTCTAACATGGTTCAAACTGAAACCAAGGCATCACAAGGGACTAAGCAAGAATACAGACTTGAATGTGTCTGAGTTGTTGTTGATAAGCCAGAGGGTATTATTTGTACACTGTGTAAATGTGTAGTTTTAGACAAGGGTATTTCCTTGATGAAAGGTGGGAATATTCCTGTTCTTTCTGTTAGGCTTTTGCTGCTGTTTGATCTTCTAAAAGACATACATTGACAGAATTCCTGCCTGACCAACCTGATCTCACTCTGTGATCAGGTGACCCACCTGGTGGATGTGGAGAAGGTTGTGGATGTAGACTATCTGAACTTCAGCAAGGCCTTTGACACTGTTCCTCCTGGCCAAGCTGTCAGCTCATGGCTTGGACAGCAGCACTCTGTGCTGGGTTAGGATCTGGCTGGAGGGCCGAGTCCAGAGAGTGGTGGTGAATGGTGCCACATCCAGCTGGCGGCCAGTCAGTAGTGGTGTTCCCCAGGGATCAGTGCTGGGCCCCATGCTCTTCAACATCTTTATTGATGATCTGGACGTGAGGATTGAGTCAGTCATCAGTAAACTTGCAGATGACACCAAGCTGGGGGCAGGAGTTGATCTGTTAGAAGGTGGGAGAGCTCTGCAGAGGGACCTTGAAAGATGGGCAGAGTACAGGGGCATGAGATTTAACACATCCAAGTGCTGGGTTGTACACACTGGCCACAACAACCCCATGCAGAGCTACTGGCTGGGGTCAGAGTGGCTGGAGAGCAGCCAGGCAGAAAGGGACCTGGGGGTACTGGTTGATAGTAGGCTGAACATGAGCCAGCAGTGTGCCCAGGTGGCCAAGAAGGCCAATGGCATCCTGGCCTGCATCAGGAATGGTGTGGCCAGCAGGAGCAGGGAAGTCATTGTGCCCCTGTACTCTGCACTGGTTAGGCCACACCTTGAGTTGTGTGTCCAGTCCTGGGCCCCTCAATTTAAGAAGGATATTGAGGCACTTGAATGTGTCCAGAGAAGGGCAATGAGGCTGGTGAGAGGTCTCAAGCACAAGCTTTAGGAGGAGAGGCTGAGGGAGCTGGGAGTGTTTAGCCTGGAGAAGAGGAGGTTCAGGGGAGACCTTACTGCTCTTTACAACTACCTGAAGGAGGTTGTAGCCAGGTGGGGGTTGGTCTCTTCTCCCAGGCAACCAGCACCAGAACAAGAGGACACAGTCTCAGGCTGCACCAGGGGAAGGTGAGGAGAAAGTTATTCACAGAGAGAGTTGTTAGCCATTGGAATGTGCTGCCCAGGGAGGTGGTGGAGTCCCCATCCCTGGAGGTGTTCAAGAGAGAACTGGATGTGGCACTTTAAGCCATGGTTTAGTTGTCATGAGGTGTTAGGTAATAAGTTGGACTTGATGATCTCTGAGGTCTTTTCCAACCTGGTTGATTCCATGATTCTATGAATTTCTGTTGAGATATAGGTGCCAGCCACACAGAAGCTCAGAGAAGCATGAGTTTATTTTTTCCTTCTGGGAATGTCTTTTCTTCTTTCTCATGTCAGGCCATCAACAAAAGGGAACTCAAGTAAACTAAAATATTAACTGTTAGGCAAATTTAGGCAAACTGTTAGGCAAACCTCAAGAAAGGTTTTAATACACCAACTGAGTGTTTCTTTGAGAGCATACCAGATGGAGACAGTCTAATTCCTATGGTAAAAAAAATATATATATGTACCTTATGTAACTGAATAAGTAAAGAGGAAGATAGATGAGAAAGTTTGCATTTAGAAGTCAGGAGCAAAGTAAAACTTTGGCCTGCACCTATTTTGCAAACTTCACATTTGATTCTCTGAAAGTGAAGTTAATTTTAATATGCAAGCCTTTGAATCTCTGTAATTAAATCTGATAAAACAGTGATTCAGGGCAAGGTTTGTCCTGCTTGGTTCTACTCAAGATATGACAGTAGCACCTACTAATAAAAATTAAAAAAAAAAAAAAAAAGGCATATACCTTCTCAAAACTTGGCTATAACCTCATGTCCTTGAGACGTTACAGTGCTGCACACTTCTGGCACCATGACCACACTCATCCTTCTCATTGCACCATCCCCTCAAAAAAGCACCCAGATGTGCCTCCCTGCTGAAAGCATTGGACTCCTTACCAACCCATCTCACCCACCTCACCTTTATTCTGAACTGAAGTGTAATGTAGCAAATGGTAGATTTCAGACCGTCCTCTGAGGCAAATAGCTACTGTAGTATTTGCACAGAGAGTAATTTTACTCTATTGCTCTTTGTCTCAATTGATCTGTCTGCACACGAAGACCACAGATTCTAGGGCTCCCCTGTGTGCAGTTGGTAGTGATGCAAATTGTCTGGTTTTAGATGGTTGGTGACCCAGGGCATAGCACCAAAGGCTTAGCTGCTGTACAGGAACTTCACAGGGGAATAAATTTCACATCCTGGTCCTTCATAGGACAGCAGTCAACAACTTAAGACTACATAGCCACCTTGGATGATTTCTGTTTGTAATACACATTCACATGTCCCATGTGGCCTACAGCACAGAAAAGATAAACAGACTTTACTGTTATTACTACTTTCCTCATCGAGCATTATCAACAACTAATACAAAGCAGATGGGATAAAAAGAAGGATTTCTAATGCTGCAATTTTATCTGCCTTGGTGAGGAACAACTGAAGAATGCCCACCATAGGAGTCACCGTCTGAGTGTTTCTCAAATTCATCCTCACATAGGTTATGACAATTGCCACCTATAGTTCCTAAACATAAGTTAAAGATAAGAAAATCAAAACAGCAGTCTGTATTTTCCTGAATGTTATAACACCCTTAGATTTTGAACAACCTGATGCCATCAAGATAAAGTTATTGTATATTGTTTGTTAACAAAAATGTTAATATTTCCATGATGGAGTCCTTCATAATTCATGAAAATAATAGGTAAATATATTTGATTGTTAAATTTTCAGCTTTGTGGCAGTTTTTCTCTCCCATAGCCCTGAGCTCTACAGATACAATATCTCCCAGATCTTTCAAACCTTTGCTGGTTTACACAATCTGATGTATACTAAAGACTGTACTATTGTTAAACAAGATAAGCAACATGTGGGTGACATCAGCAAGTTTTCTCTAATTGACTGCGATTTGAAGAACAGGTGTGTTCAGCACCTTTTTTATTGTTTGATTAGCAAAGTGCTGAGCACTCTTTACATTTACTTTCCTGGAGGAGACATCCAGGATTTAGTGGGGGATCTAGATTTACATATTTCAGGACATAACTCTGAAATGGCACATTATTTATTTAAGACTACTCTTACTTCATGAAGGGAAAAGAACAATTGTTCTAACTGCAGATAAAATAAAGGAAAAGCATTTACAGAGTACTATTGCTACTGAGCATGTGTAATACAGTTTCTGTGGTTTGAATCACTGATAATGTATTTTATCAAGATTGTCATGTTCAAAACTGTTATTGCAAGTACAGCTATGGGGATTGGTTTTTTATTTGTAAAACTGTAAAATTTTTTTAAAGGATTTTTGTTTATATATATATAAAATATATATTCTTTTCCAAATCCCTTTGTACCACAGTTGTGATAATATTTTTCAGTTACATGGTAATCATAAGATTATGCGAAAGGAAATTGTCTGCCTCTTTACAATGTCTGGTCAAGGAGTTTCTCAACACAAAAGGGGATACTGAGGAAAGGATGAAGCCATAATAAAGAACACAGACACAAACTTGACCAACAGATTGTACAGGAGGCAGCCACAAGAACTAAAGCTATTGGTCATACTAACTGGTAAGGATAGGTGGAGTGTAGGAGCACATGCATTCTGGTAAGATAATCTGATCAAGAATCTTGTAAAATGGAATGCTAAGGTAAAGGGGGGAAATAATGTATATGGAGACACAAACCTGAAAGACAAATTAGAATGGAGACAAAGATGAGTAGCCAGTCTCGTCAGTCACACTGACTAAAGCCACTATCAAGAAACTGCAGGCAAACTGGACTTTGCAGCTGATGAGAGTGCAAAGCTGAGAGTCCCAGTTGTTGGAGGGGTGCCTGGATAGGACTCTGCATCCTGATGAGGTAACGTGCAGGAGAGGAAGAAATGAGAGAAAAGGGGCTAGTCGTGCGTAGACTCTGACTGCTCGGCATGCTTGTCTGGCTGAGCCCTGTGACTGATCACCACAGTCTGTCCTAATCCCTCATTAAAATATTTTCGTAACTACCTCTCTGCATATTCTCATTGTCTATCCAGTGTGCATGGGTGACACCTGCTGGGAGCTTGTTATGAGAGGACTTGATGCCAACTGCTGTAGTCGCACCAGGGATGTGGGCTTCTCTGGCCTGTGCTGTCAGGTGCTGGAGTGTGAGGTCTCAGTCACTCTCTACAACTACCCACCTAAAAGGAGGCTGTAGTGAGATGAGTGTTGGGTCTCTTTTCCCAAGTAACAAGTGCTAAAATGAGAGGAAACAGCCTCAAGTTGCACCAGGGGAAGTTTAGATTGGATATTGGGAAAATTTTCTTTGCCAGAAGGGTTGTAAAGCATTGGAACAAGCTGGCCAAGGAAATGGTTCAGTCCTGCCGATGTTCAGAAGATGCATGGATGTGCAACTTAGAGGCATTGTTTAGTGGTTGAGTTGGCCAAGTTAGGTTTATGGATGGACTCAAACATTTTGCAACCTTTATGGTTCTGTGATTCAGTGCTAGCAGCTACTGCAGGTCACCAGCATGACTGAGACAAATGAGGGTCTCAGCACCAGTCGCTGGATCAGGACCACAGGTCACAGCTTTTTGTGCCTGGTGCCTTGCTGGAGTGGTGTCTGTTATCCCCAAACCCTGAGTGAATGGGTTGTCTGTGTGTGATCAGTAGCAAACTTCAAGCTGGACCAGTTAGCAAATAGGAGACCCTGGGTAAGGGCAGATGTTTAAGGTAGGCAGAGGATGCATGTGCTGGCGTGCCTGGGGGATCCATAAGTGTGGAATGCTATGATGCAAGTGTGTGAGTGCTGTATGTTTGCAGTGAGCACTGAGGTTGACTAGCCAGCAAGTCAGGGACCCTTAGGGCTGGCAAGGGGACCCAGGATTGGGGTAAACATTCTGGGTGGGCAGGAGGGCAGTGCTGGTTCCAAGGGGATCTGCAAAGTGTGTGTGCTTATGAACCTGCGTGCTGTGCTACTGACCTGCTTTGTTAGCAGAGGAGGAGGAGGGTTCTGGGCCGTCTGCTTTTTTGTTTCTATGAATCCTTTATGAGGGGAGGCAGCACCTGCCCTCTGGCAGTGTGCGTGAGTAGCCAAGTCCGTGTCCCATGTGTGTGTGGCCCTGTAGCTTTGTCCCAGTGATGTGCATGGTGTCTCTTTGGGTTGAGCCTGCAAATGGGAAAGCAGCAGCCGTGTTCCTCAACCTGGACAGAGACGTCAGGTCCCTGGACACCAGGCTGAGCTCCATCAACTGTGCCAGTGAGGCCCTGGCCTGAAGCAACTGGGGGAGGCAGGTGCTTATAATCATGCCTCATTAATACAATCTATTATATAATATTTGAACTGGTTCACATGAGAGTAAGACTTACCCAGTGAGGGACAGAATTTGTATACACTTCAGAGTCTAAAAGAAAATTTAAACAATACATGTAGAAATCATACGCAATACAGCAAAACCACACATTATTCTTTAAAGCCTATTAAATCAGGCAGTGTAATGCTGTGATAGTATTTTGCTGACCAGTGTTCTTTTTCATTACACAGGTGCAAGAGGCCATATTTTGCTGAATCCTGCTTATATCTCTGTAATATTGATTAGATTATTTCAATTACTCTTCATTTTTATCAAGTAATGCCTTATGATTACTTACTACAGCAAACATGTAAGCATATAATTGATAATCAGCAACTGTCCACCCAAAAATTCTTGCACTATAATGAAGACCTGCTTGCACTGCCAGCATTCAGCTGTGGCTTCTAACAGCCTTCAACAATGCAGCCTTTAACAGTGGCCTTTGGAGCCTATCATGGTTTAGGTCCGGGCTGAATCTCCTGTTTAATTTGTTCAAAGATTTGTTGCTGTTTAGAGCCCAACTGAAAACATTCTTATTCCAGGTCACTTGGTAGAGGGGACTTATAGACAGACTAGTCTGGGACATGCACCCTCCAGGAACCAATGCCCAAGAAAGCCTGATTTTTCTTTTTATTGATGGGTGGAGATACAGCTATTACCTTGTTAATCCACATCCATTTCAATCTGGGGATGCCTGTCTTGCCATTTTATTCCTAGAAACCAAAACTTTTGTACAGCCAGGAATGGCAAACTCCTGTGACAGGACTCCAAATGCCAAAACTACATGTATGGACATTTCCAAATAAAATGTAAAAGATTGTCAGTCTCTCAGTTCTGTTTGGTCCAGAGAAAAATAATTATCACAATGGATTCTTTTACCTAAGCAATGGCAATTTTCATTATATATCTGTAGATTAACTTAGACTTTTGTATTTCATTAAATAATCTTTCCAGTTCTTTTCTTAGGATGTCAAGGATTAGGGCTAGGCCAGTGTGGCAGTTTAGGCTGGGTGCCTTCTGCTGCTGCCACGCAAGATTCACCTTCGGTGCCCCAGGTTTCCAGCCCAGTGGGTGGACACAGGAAATAGCCTATTTCATTCCCATAATGTTCTGCTCGCTATGAATCCATCTGCAAGGTCTTACACTTCCTCTTTTTTCCCTCACCATTCCCATGGGAGATGCTCCCTATCTGGTAATGGAAAGGAAGTTATCTCAAGGACTCTTAGGCCTGGCTAGGCCTAATGCCAAGAGGAGAAGGGGGAAGGGCAATCTCAGATCTGGCCAGCTGAGATTAGCCTAACAGTGGAGGGAGGAGGGGGAAGAGAGAGCCCTGGGAGTTTTGGGTGTACCTTCAGATGGGGAGAGGAGAGTGCTGGGTATGCTTTGGGATCTCTTTTGTCACTATGCTTGTAGCTTCTGTAAACCATTCACTGTTTTTCCAGTTAAACTTTCCATCACTTCTGCAGTCCATTTGTGTGAGTCTCGTTTTTCTGACCTGGTGGGAGGCAAGGGAGGATCTGCCTTCAAACTACCACAGCCAGCCACTAGACAAATGACAGATGTTTTCTATTTAACTCCTCACCCTTCCCAAAGGGCCGCAAGAAGGGAATAAGGGAGACTTAGGGGTCGAAAAATAAAACTGAATCTGCCTTAATTGAAACAACAACAATAAAATTAAATAAATATAAATATATACAAAATCCATGTTGAACCCAATTTCTGTGATGTCAGTTTCTTCACCATCACCACTGATGCTATGGGTATGCACTGGGGTAGTCCCAGGAAGAACTTGACAGCATATGGGACCTGGATTCAGGAGCTGGATTCTGGAACTGACTTCAGGAATGCACACATTGTGATTGAAGGCAGAAGAATGGACAATCTTTGGATGCCAGCCACTGATAAATAGATTTTAACCTTGTGATCTCTCAACTCCATATGATCTCTTCTCCATATGGAATGGAATGGAATGTCAGTTTAGGATCATCTGTCCTGCCAACTCCTTTCCCTATGTGCAGTCTTTGAATTTTAGACACTCCAACACTGTACACAAGATTTAGCAGTGACCTTAGTTTCCACAGGAGCAAGTATAAGCAAAAGCCTTTCTTAGTAGTAACTATAAGCATCAAGCAGACAGCAACGTTGAATATATTCTGTTAATTTCAGGAAGTGCAGTTACTGAGAAGAGACTCATCGAAAAAGAAAAATGACAAAGCAGAATTATTTCTGTTCTAGCTCAAACTAAGACACTGATTAGACCACTTTGTAGATCATCATTATTGATAAATTTCTTTCTTCTATATACTGTGGTTGAATAGCTCACAGGACCACAAGATGTCAAGGGTTGGAAGGGACACAAAGAGATGATCAAGTCCAACCCCCCTGCAATAGCAGGACCACACAATCTAGCTCAGGTCACAGAGGAACACATCCAGACAGGCCTTGAAAGTCTCCAGAGAAGGAGACTCCACAACCTCCCTGGGGAGCCTGTTCCAGTGGTCTGTGACCCTTACAGGAGAGAAGTTCCCCCTTGTGTTGAGGTGAAACCTTTTGTGATGCAGCTTACATCCATTGTTCCTTGTCTTACCACAGGGTGCAACTGAGAAGAGCCTGTCCCCTCCCCCCCTGATACCCAGCCCTCAGATATTTATAAACATTTATTAAATCCCCTCTCAGTCTTCTCTTCTCCAAACTAAAAAGCCCCAGGTCCCTCACCCTCTCCTCATAAGGCACATGCTCCAGTTCCCTAATTATCCTCATTGCCTTCCACTGGACACTCTCCAGCAGACCCAGGGCAGAGTAGAGTGGGAGGAGAACCTCCCTCGATCTGCTGGACACACTTTTCTTAATACACCCCAGGGTACCATTGGCCTTTTTGGCCACCAGGCCACTTTGCTGTCCCATGGATAATTTATTATCCACCAGGACTCCTAGGTCTCTTGTTGTAATATAGGTTGTTGTGGATCAGCATTTATTGTTGTATAGGTGTTTGACCACCCTGAGCATAGCTTCCAGGCCAAGATGTTAGCAGGCAAAGACGTTCATTACATTATAAAGCTAAGTTATATAATCTGCCAGAAAGCTCACATGTCACAGCTTAATTGGTTTTCTACTGGCATGCGTGTAATTAAGGCATACAATAGGTTAAAATAACAAAACAGTATTTTAACACATCCAACCAAATTCTGCCCAGTTTCTTCTCCTCAGTCACAAGATGTTTACATTCTTTTCCAAGTCAGAGTCCAAACATAACCTTCTAAAGCTATCTGAAAAAGCCCTTCTCCTACATCTTCCCCTTTTTCTTTTTCTAACAGTGATCAACCGTTCTAACATTCTTTGCATACATGGAAGCAAGCAAGGTAAAATTAACTATATAGCAAAAGCAAAAGTTCTGTAATGTAGCATGTCTAACAGACTGATGTAACCCATAAAAGACACAATACTCAGAGCTGTACCAATTAGCTCATTCTAACACAACTGGCATAGTATATGGTCAAAAATAGCAAGACTTCCAGCTACATTACAGTAACAAGCACACATTCTGCTTATCTTGCAAGGTCAGACAGAAAGGTTCATCCTACAGTTTTGAATTTACTTCAGAAAGGGAATTTATAGGGGAACACCTTGTATGCCTTTAGCTTGTTATGCTCATAGCTTGCATGCTTGTTACTCTATTATCTCTCTCCCCAGTTCATTAATGGGATTCAAGGCAGCAACAAGAACCCTACTTGCTTCTTTCTTAAGGGCAATTAGCTACTTTTGTTTTAGAGGTGTCGTGCTTGAGTTGGACCTCCACTACAGCAGCATACTCTCTCATTTCCTCTAAATCTGGGGATACTGCCCTTTGGACTATAAATACAATCCCAAAACATCTCTTCATCCAGCAAAGGTTTTGGTAGTTAGCAGCTTAGTGGTCCGTAACTAAAATACGCTATTTTACCTGGTTATTTCTGAGGTTTATAGTTTGCTACCTCTTAGCTCTGTTGTGAATTTCAAGGTAGTCCATCTACACCACCCAAGGCAGTATTGCTGTTTGGTTTCGCACGCATAGGGAGACCCCAGTTTGTTCCTCTGTATTCCAAGTTCTGATTGTTCTAGACTTCTACCATGTGTAATCAACCTGTCACCAACCAGGCAAATGAACCTGAATAAAAATTGAGTCAGGAAAGCATTTTTTATATTTAATAAATAATATTAATATTTTATCATATTTCTGGCCAATACATTTATATAGCTACAACACCACTAAAAACATTGAAATAACAAATCTTTAAAGTACCTTACAATCAGAAATAACAAAACTTAGCACTGTTGCTTTAAATCAGGACACAACTTTCATAGACAAGAGAGTCTTATCAGAAAGAGAAGGGGCAAGGGAAAAGGGGGGAAACTGACAGGCTCAGCAAAGCCACTGTAGCTACAGAGTGGGGGGAAGGGGCAGGGGGTAGAACATAGTTGAATTCACAGGAACTGCTTTTTCAAGTAGCTTTCAGTTGAAATGCAGGATCTCTCATTGGGATGGAGGTGATAGCAGTGACTGTGAGCTTAATTGATGTTTTTGAGCCTGAAACTTGAGATGGTTGAAGTAGATGCCATTGTTTCTTTCCCACTCCATATCGCTGGTAAGCAGGTGCAAGTTCTGTGTTTACTGATGCACACATTTTTTCAAATAGTACATTAACAAAAAACTACTTCTTGATGAGCTAGATGTGCTATCCAGGTAGTGTTTCTAAGAACTTTTTTGTTTCCTTATTACCTCATGAATAGTATTCTCAGTAGCTTCTGCTTCTTTCAGACATTGACGACTGCTATTAATGTGCCTGCTTTTGCTATCAAGTTTCTCAGACCCACTATCATGACACAGCAGCTGGTGTGGAGCCTTCAAATCCTTTTGTCCATCTTTTGTTTTGTTACACTAACAAAACTACAAACAAACAAAAATGTTTCAGGGCTGTTAAGTTCAAGAAAACTGTTGGTCTGGTTAACTGGTTCACGTATGGTTTTCCTGTATAATCCTCTGACTGCAGGAAAGGGAGAGTCAAAGTGGGGGTTAATGACACTATGATAGTAAGAAAATAGCAAAAAATAAAAAATTAAAACAGCAAGAAAACAAAACACACACATACACACACAAAAAAGCACAGTTACAAAATAAGAGCAGATGCTTCCAAGTGTCCCTTTTCTCAATCCCCAAATGCATGGCACTCACCTTTTCCTCTTTGGAGACGTCCCTTGCTCTCACTCAAGTGCAATCTGACTCCTGAATGTGAAGAGAGTGAAACCTGAGGCAGTATCATGTGTCAATACACCAGCCTGGAAGCCTGTTGTAGCCAGAGCATCATGGTAATGCACCTTGCTCTGCTTCTGCAGTGCATTGAAGAGTGTTGTGTAAACACATGAACAGTATGTACTCCTGAAGTAACCTCATTTTTCCCCATGGCAGCTGCATCACTGTTTTTCCACCTTACACCTTTCCAGTTCCAGTTTCCTTTTGGTGAGCTACTTTCTCTTCCAATAACAACCCTCAAGTATCTGCTATTGCAGCATGGGACAGAGGACCTGTTTTGCAAAAGCAGAAGTTTGTAAGACAGGAAAGTAAAGATGTCTATTATGCCAGTTTACAGCTACGAAAGGGCTAATATGCCCTAATAAACCTGTATCCAACTTAGGGAGTGAGCTGTTGCTGCTGAAGGAGCACAGAATGTTTATTGCCTTTCTTGAAGCAGTAAAAGTGGTGTTCAGTCTCTCTCTTTTTGTAACTTACTTATTTTAAAAAATTAAAATTAAAAAATAATTAGGAATTTGAAATGTCTACAGCAGCCCTTCTAGCAAATGTGAGTAAATTTGATTAAGTGATTAGTACAGAATCACAGAATCAATTGGCTTGGAAGGGGCCCTATGACATCGTCCAGTCTGAATCCTGCTACTCAAGCTGGGTCAGCCAGATCATTTTGCTCAGGACCATGTTACATTTTGAAAGGCTCCAGTGATGCAGAGTCCACAGCCTCTCTGGGCTGCCTAGTCCTGTATTTGACCACTTCCACTGTAAGAAAAGCATTTTCTTGTGTTCATGTGGAATTCCCATGTTTTAATTTGTGCTTATTGTCTCTTGTCCTGTCGGTGTGCATTAGTGAGAAGAATTTGGCTTTCTCTTCTCCATCCCCATCCACCAGGTATTTATATACATTGATGAGATCTCCCAGAGCCTTCTCTAGGCTGAATAGTCCCAACTCTTTCAGCCTTTCCTCATATAAAAGATGCTTTGATCCCTGAATCTTCTTTGTGGGCCTCTGCTGTACTCTTCTGTTAAGTTACTAGGGTGAACTGACAGGCAAGCAGTGGCACTATATAAGCCTTAATGCTTTAGAAATCCAGGCTTAAGTGTAGGTAAAGACAGATATATGTGAGTATAAATAGAACAGAAAAATACCTGAAGATAATTGAAGTTTTTATCTTCTCAGTAAATGTAAACCCTAGTCCCCAATCTCTACTACTACTGCTAGCATTTGAAACTCCCTCACTGGGAGTATCAGTTGTGACACAAAGCTAGATGAGCAGAAATCCATCCCATTTCTTTCAGTATTGGTAGCTTCTTATCTGGAGCATATGATGGAGTTTGGAGAGGTGGTGAAGAATTTCTAGTAGGGAAATAACTCGCTTTTCAAGATCTGTGTGAGAGTTACCATGCAGCCCAGAAGAACTATGTTTCATATTTCAGAAAACGTGTCAACTAGTGGAAAATCTATGAAAAAGATACAGTTCTTTATTTTTAGAGCTAAACAGACCATGTGACTGAAAGCTGGCTTACAGGCAAACACACTGAAAAAGAAACATGATTTGGATTTTCTCCAATTTGCTGATGAAAACAGTTACAAGAAAAAGGGAACTTTGTGGTTTGAAAACTAGTAGTTCTCTAAAAGTAGGAAAGTTTTTTCATCTCTGTGTCCTGTTTATTTGAGGGCTTATTTGAATAACACATACCTCTAGAATATGTGTTTGTAGTTGTTTAGCATAGAAATAGTTTGCATAAAATATATTTAATATTTTTTACTAGTATACAGCAAAATGTTAATAAATTTCAGTTTTAGTGCAGTTGCTGCCATAACGAAAATCAACAGAAAGACAGAAGTAGCTGAGTTAAGATGAATGCCCATCTGGTTTTATATAGTCACATCTAAATGGTATCTTGATCACTAATCATAGAATTGTTAGGGTTGGAAGGGACCTCAAGGGTCATCTAGTTCCAACCCCCCTGCCTTGGGCAGGGACACCTCACACTAGACTAGGTTGCTCAGAGCCTGATCCAGCCTGGCCTTAAAAAACTCCAGGAATGGGGCTTCCACCACAGAATCACACAGAATCACAGAATTAAAAAGGTTGGAAAAGACCTTGAGATCATCAAGTCCAGCCTATCACCCAACACCATCTAACCAACTAAACCATGGCACCGGGTGCCTTATCCAGTCTGTTTTTAAACACTTCCCTGGGCAACCTGTTCCAGTGTCTCACCACCCTCATGGTGAAAAATTTTTTCCTAACATCCAATCTGAATCTACCCATTTCTAGTTTTCCTCCATTCCCCCTAGTCCTGTCACTACCTGACACCCTAAAAAAGTCCCTCAGCAGCTTTCTTGTAGGCCCCCTTCAGACACTGGAAGGCCACAATAAGGTTGTCTTGGAGCCCTCTCTTCTGCAGACTGAATAGCCCCAACTTTCTCACTCTCTCCTCACAGGAGAGGTGCTCCACCCCTCTGATCATCCTCATGGCCCTTCTCTGGACACATGCCAGCATGTCCAGATCTTTCCTGTAACAGGGGCTCCAGAACTGGCCACAGTACTCCAGGTGGGGTCACAACAGACAAGAGTAGCAGGGGAGAATCCCCTCCCTCGACCTGCTGGCCACAATTCTCTTGATGCAGCCCAGGATGTGGTTAGCTTTATGGGCTGCAAGTGCACACTGCTGGCTCATGTTGAGCTTCTCATCCACCAGCACCCCCAAGTCCTTTTCTTCAGGACTGCTCTCCAGCCAGTCACTGACCAGCCTATATCAGTGCCTGGGATTGCCCTGACCCAGATGCAGGATCTTGCACTTGGTCTTGTTGAACCTCATGAGGTTGGCTTGTGCCCACCTCTCCAGCCTGTCAAGGTCCCTCTGGATGCCATGCCTTCCCTCCAGCGTGTCTGCTGCACCACACAGCTTGGTGTCATCAGCAAACCTGCTAAGGGTGCACTCAATGCCACTGTCCATGTCACCCATAAAGATGTTGAACAAGACTGGTCCCAGGACTGATCCCTGAGGGACTCCGCTTGTCACTGGCCTCCACTGGGACATGGACCCATTGACAGCCACTCTCAGAATAGAATAGAATAGAATAGAATAGAATAGAATAGAATAGAATTAACCAGGTTGGAAGAGACCTTCAAGATCATTGTGTCCAACCCATCTTCCAACACTATCTAATCAACTAAACTATGGCACCAAGCACCCCATCAAGTCTCCTCCTAAACACCTCCAGTGATGGTGACTCCACCACCTCCCTAGGCAGCCCATTCCAATGGCCAATCACTCACTCTATGAAGAATTTCTTCCAAACATCCAGCCTAAACCTCCCCTGGTGCAGCTTGAGACTGTGTCCTCTTGTTCTGCTGCTGGTTGCCCGGGAGAAGAGACCAACCGTCACCTGGCTACAACCTCCCTTCAGGTAGTTGTAGACAGCAATAAGGTCTCCCCTGAGCCTCCTCCAGGCTAAACAATCCCAGCTCCCTCAGCCTCTCCTCATAGGGCTTGTGCTCCAAACCCCTCACCAGCTTTGTTTCCTTTCTCTGGATATGTTCAAGAGTCTCAATAGCCTTCTTAAATTCAGGGACCTAGAACTGGACACAGTACTCAAGGTGTGGCCTAACCAGTGCTGAGTACAGGGGCAGAATAACTTCCCCACTCCTGCAGGTGTGCCAGTTTAGGCTGGGTGCCTTCTGCTGTTACCTCACAAGATACATGCCCCAGGTTTCCAGCCCAGTGGGTGGACACAGGAAATACCATATTTCATTCCCATAAAATCCTGCTCCCTATAAATCCATCTACAATTTCTTACACTTCCTCTTTCTTCCCTCGCTGCCCTCATGGGAGATGCTCCCTGTCTAGTAATGGAGGGGGAGTTATCTCAAGGCCTTTTAGGCCTGGCTAGGCTTAATGCCAAGATGAAAAGGGGGCAGGGCAATCTCAGATCTGGCCAGCTGAGATTAGCCTAACAGTGGAGGGGGGGAAGAAAGAGACCTGGGGGTTTTGGGTGTACCTTCAGGTGGGGAGAGGGCAGTGTTGAGATACTTGTGGGTATGCTTCGGGATCTCCTTTGTCACTGCGCTTGTGGATTTCTGTAAAACACTTCACTGCTTTTCCATTTAAACTTTCCATCATTTCTTCAATCCATTTATGTGAGTCTCAGGGGTTTTTTTGCCCTGGTGGGAGGCAAGGGAGGATCTGCCTTCTAACTTACCACAGCAGGCCAGACTATTCCTGATGCAGGCCAGGTTGCCATGGGCCTTCTTGGCCACCTGGGCACACTGCTGGCTCATGTTCAGCCTACTATCAACCAATACCCCCAGGTTCTTTTCTGCCTGTCCACTCTCCAGCCACTCTGACCCCAGCCTGTAGCACTGCATGGGGTTATTGTGGTCAATGTGTAGAACCCAGCACTTAGATGCTGTGTGCTATGTGATTGCACTCAAGATGATCTGTTCCATAATCTTTCCTGGCACTGAGGTCAGGCTGACAGGTCTGTAATTCCCTGGCTCATCCAACTGGCCCCTCTTGTGGATGGGTATCACGCTGGCCAGCTTCCAGTCATCTGGGACCTCTCCAGTGAGCCAGGACTGTTGAAAAATGATGGAGAGTGGCTTGGCCAGCACATCTGCCAGCTCTCTCAGCACCCTAGGTTGGATCCCATCTGGTCCCATGGACTTGTGGGGATTCAAGTGGCTGAGCATGTCTCTAACTACTTCCTCCTAGGTTACAGGGGAACTGTACTGCTCCCTGACTCCATCTGCCAGCTCAGGAGGCCAGCTGTCTGGAAGACAACCTATCCTGCTATTAAAACTTGAGGCAAAGAAGGTGTTGAGTACTTCTGCCTTTTCCTCATCTTTAGTTACTATTCCCCTCCATGTCCACAGAATCATGCATAGCAAATAAATCATTTGGGGTCCCAGCTGCTCACATAACTCTCTGTAACAGGAATGATGAATTCATGTATCTCTGCAGGAACAGTTACAGTCACATTATCATATCTTTTAAGCCAAAGAAGTCCCAAGCATCGGTCGTACAGCATTTTCAGCTTGCATTTAAATCAAAGGAACAGTTTATATGCCAAATATTTTCCTAGCTTATCTAATATCAAGGCCACGCACCACCTATATAGAATCACGGTCAGAGCAGAATATATCAAATGCCACAAAACCCAAACCAGCTTCATTTTACTTCCTTAATCTGAGCAGGAATTAATCAATCAAGCAATTGCCACACAATAGGCACCAATTATTATTTTTTTTAACGTGGTGGGTTGAAGTTTCCCCCAACTCACTTAGGAGCAAGTGAAGCTGTGTTTACAAGCAAAATCTACACTCTACAATGGAATGCAATGAATATGTACAAAATATACTTACATTTACAATAATATTTACAATATTATACAGATATTTACAATTAGCAAACAACACGAAGACACTCCCCACCCCACCCCCCCGGGTCAGAGATCAGGGAAGCCATTCCACTGCCCCCCGCTACCTCCCTGTCCCAAAAGAGAAAAAGAGCAGGGAGAAAGCAGTGGTTTAGACTCAACTAAACAGCTCAGCCAAGGCCAGCCAACAAGCATGTTGATCTCTCCCAAGCAATGCAAAACAGCCAAGATCAGGAAAGAAGAGAAAGAATTGTTATGGTACAGCTTGTCTTATTCTACATATTTAACCAATGACATTGTTTTAGAATAATCTTTAATTTTCCTTTTTACACCCAATAGTGATTTATTTATATTTTTCTACTTTTCTGCTCAATATCTGTAAGTAAATTTTGAAGGAATAGCCTAAAACCACCACAGCAGGTTTGAGGGCCATGGAGATAGTTTAGGTGTGCACTTTGCTGTTCAGTCAGGACAGGTGGCAACTGCTTGCAGCACTATGTAGCAAGATAAAAGAGACTACCTGAGGACTGCTGGGGGGGCTGCCTGGAAGACTACCTGGAGACTGTGTCACTGCCTGGAGGGATGGCAGCTGTACCTGCATGCCTGCCGTTCCTGTGTGCCTGCCTGTCCGCAAGGAGAGACCTGTGCCCACCTTCATGCCCTGTCTCACTCCCCTGGTGTGCACCTGAGAGAGAGCTGCTGTCCTGCCTGGCCCGGCTCCCTTCCCTAATTACATTATCACCACTTGACCACCATGGTATAGATTTTTCAGCCTGTTAATAAACCCTTCTAGACATTTTACACTGTTTTGAGTCTTAATTCTGTTCCTGAGGATATAGAAGTTAGTCACATTAAAGGTCCAATTGGGCATCAATCAGAATTTAAGCTCAGCCACATGCAGCACCTGCTGGAACTTCTGCCAAATCACCCTTAATTGGACTGTGGCACAGATGTGGTAGGTTGAGAGAGGGCCTAAGCTTTATCTCTACACCGACCTGGATGGTAGCCAATGCTCTATGGGGTTGGCTAAAGAACTGGAAAAAGAATGGTTGGCAGAGGAAAGGAAAACCCATTTGGGCAGCTGACCTGTGGCAAGGCATTGCTGATCGAGTCGAGAGAATTCCAGTGAAGGTGAGACACATTGATGCTCACATTCCTAAGAGCAAAGCTACTGAGGAACAGCAACACAACCATCAGGCAGATTTAGCTGCAAGAGTTTCTCAAGTAGACAAGGACTCTGAACTTGTTCTCGACTGGAAACACCGAGGTGAGATATTCTTAGCTCGGTGGGCTCACGATTCGTCAGGACATCAAGGCAGAGATGCGACATACCAGTGGGCTCGTGACAGATCCATAGACATTTCCATGGATGCTATCACACAAGTCATCCATGACTGTGACATTTGTGCTGCTATTAAGCAGGCAAAGCGAATTAAGCCCTTGTGGTATGGTGACAGATGGTCCAAGTACAAGTATGCTGAAGCTTGGTAGATTGACTACATCACTCTACCACGTTCTCATTCTGGTAAGCAGTATATGCTTACTATGGTAGAGGCAAACACTGGATGGCTGGAAACTTATCCAGTTCCACGTGCAACTGCATGCAACACCATTCTTGGTCTGGAGAGACAAATCCTGTGGAGACACAGAACTCCAGAGAGGATTGAGTCAGACAACGGAACTCATTTCAAAAACAACCTTGTAAAGAACTGGGCAAAAGAGCACGGTATTGAATGGATTTTCCATATTCCCTACTATGCACCAGCTGCAGGGAAGATTGAATGCTACAACAGTTTGCTGAAGACCACTCTCAAAGCCATGGGAGGTGGATCTTTTTAAAACTGGGAGAAACATTTAGCACAAGCAACCTGGCTGGTGTATAGTAGAGGTTCAGTGAACCGAGCTGGACCAGCACATTCAGATCTGCTGCGGAGAGTAGAAGGGGATAGAGTTCCTGTTGTTAGAGAAAAGAATCTGTTAGGTAAAACTGTTTGGGTATTTTCACCCTCAGGAGAGGCTAAACCTGTCCAAGGGGTGGTTTCAGCAGAAGGTCCGGGTCACACTTACTGGGTAATGCAAGAGAATGGTGAAATCCAGTGTATTCCACAAAGAAATTTAACTTTAGCTGAAAGAGTTTAATTTCAGACTGTTGTACAGATACATTGCATCCAAAGGAAGAATCCATGAGGAATCTACGGTGCACGAACCCTGAGAACCCTGAGAGCCCTGAGTCAACTGAGAGTCCCTGTGTCCCTGTTTCCCTTTTCTTCACTTCATCTGCAGAGAGACAAACTGTTTTCCATTATTCTTATTTTCTTGATTTTCTTGGACTTCTACATCTACATCTGAGTATAGCCGGAATGGACTATGAACTTTACTTACAAACTGTAAATATTGTTCTAAATTGGATGGACAGTATGAACAGCCAATGAAATTGTTTAGAAGGGGTGGACTGTGACTGTTTGAGGCTGTGCCTTTAAGAGAGAGACAGTGTTGGGAAACTCTGGCTGAATGTTTTGGTACCAGAATGAAAACACTCTGATATTCTAAACGAATTTCATTGGTAGATGGGCAGAATGCAACTTTAAGTTTTAGGGCAGTAGGAATTTTTTGGAGTTTCAGCCTGTTCTGCCATTCCAGCCTGTTCTGCCTTTCCTGCCTGCCTGCTTCTCAGCAAACTAGCCGGAATGACCTTGAGATAAGCAAAACTAATTCATGCATGTGCTTTTGAAGCCTATTAACATCTCTTTTCCTTAATAACTACCTTTCTTTCTCACTCTAATCACTTTTTGGGAAAAAAGGGAGGTGGGGGGGGGAAACCCTCCCCGAGGAGGGTTTTTCTGTGCTGTATATTTCTGTATATATTTTGTAAATACTGTATAAGTTGTGTTATATATAACCTGTATTCCATATATGCTTGTAAATATTATAGCTTGCTTCTCCGACTGAGTTAGCTGTGTTTTCTTTCTCTGTGGGGGAGGGAGAGCTAGGCCCTCTCTCAACCTACCACACACAACCCCCGTGCTAAAGCAGATCTGTCGAGCTTAGATGGTACAGGAATATGTCCAGAAGCATTTTGAAAGTCTCTAGAAAGGGACACCCCACAACTTCTCTGGGCAGTCTGTTCCAGTGCTCTGTCACCTTCAAAGTAAGGAATTTTTTCCATATGTTTAGGTGGAACTTTGTACTCATTGTCCCTTCACCTGTCATTGGGCACGACTGAAAAGAGTCTGGGCCCATCGTCTTGACATTTGCCCACTGAATATTTTTCAAGTATTCATAAGATTCCCTTTCAGTCTTCTCTTCTTCAGTTCAAAAAGCCTCGTGTCTCTTCCTCTCCTAGATCCCACAGTCACTGCTGTAGTCCTCTGTTGAACTCTCTCCAGTAGTTTCCTGTCTCTCTTGAACTGAGAAGCCCAGAAATGGACACAATAGTTCAGGTGTGGCCACACCAGCTGAGGATAACCTCCCTTGACCTGCTGGTTATACTCTTCCTAATGCATTCCAGGACACCATTGGCTTTCTTGGTCACAAGAGCACACTGCTGGTTCATGGTTAACTTCCTGTTCACCAGGACTTCCATGTCCTTTTCCATGGAACTACTTTCCATCAGGTCAACTGCTAACATGTACTGGTGCATGGAGTTATTCAACTCCAGGTGCAGGACCCTACACTTGCCCTTGATGAACTTCATTATGATCCTAATGAACCTAGGTTTTGCATGAGCTGCTTAAGATACCTTCCATTGAGAGGGGAAGATTTGAGGATGAAAGAAATGCATGTGTCATTTTTAAAATAAAAGTCTTTTACAGGTATTGGGAAAAAGATTTTGTTCTTAAATCTTTTATATGTGTGTGTGTGTATACCTTTGACTTGGAGAAAGGTACACAAGAGACTCAGGAAGTTTCTTGTATTATGCTTCTATTTCAGCGCTGGACACAGGTAGAATCATTTCAAAAGGCCTGTGTGTCTTCAGACAGCTTTGGGCAAACCTTTATACAAAAAGTTGTCTATTTGTCATGACAGAGGTATGTCAACATTTTGCAGAAAAGTCTAGGTGTCCATTATCTAATACAAAAACTATCTTGTCTAGGACTAACAGAAGTAAATCACTAGAAACCCTGCTATTCCTTATCTATGCAGAGGCTGTCTGCCAACTCCTCTCCCCCTCCCTGCATTCCAGCATTCAGCTAACGAGGAAAATTCTTATCTACTTGGTTATTCTGTTAATGAGAATTTTCTGTTCATCAATTCCCCCCTTTCTTACAGCCAAGAGTATATTCCTATACTATATTTTCTCAAAATAATGTCCTGTTTCCAGCTCATGCCTAAGTTTATAATTTTTATACTTCTGGTAGGATTCTACACTACTCTTTCCAGTACACATAATTATCTTAACCAAAACTAACAATAATATTATTAATAAAATAATCATTACAATTCCCAGCAACAGCTGTTTAAGCCAGAGCATATTGGGCATCCATGAGGTTAACTCTTCCCAGAGATCTGATAATCCATATGATGTATCATCCTTGCTCACCTCATGTAATACTTTCCCCTGTTCCCATATATTTTGTACATCAGTTTTAATTTGTCCTGACTTATCTACATAGGTGCAACAAGTGGTGTTTATCAAGGTGCACACCCCTCCCATTTCAGCTGTAATAATGTCCAAAGCCAGTCTGTTTTGCAGTGACACACTGCTCACAGACTTAACTTCCACCTGCAGATTCTGCACCGCATCAGCTGCTGAATTAGCAATGATTTCCATTGTAGCTGATATATTTACTATTGCTTTTTCAAGTTGTACAACACCTAATGCAGGGATCAATGCTTGAACAAAACTGTGATAGCCAGTGTTGTATCCGACAAGGGGATTTGCTGTCCTTCTGCGTCTTCTCTAAAGAGTTCTCCAATATCCTCTAGGCAGGATCTCATGATGGACAGTGATTTGTGGGGTTAAGTAGCCTGCAGTGCAAACTCCTGTCCATTTTGGGGGTAAGCTTTTTCTGGCATACCCATCTCCACATAACCACCAATATCCATAAGGGAGTAAGCAACTGGTTTGACTTAATAGGGCTACACCAGCCCCTACAACATCCAGCCTGTTTTCTTTAGAAGAGGTACAGCCATTTCCCTGAACCCATGGATTGACACCTGAGACTTCTCCAGGGGAAGAGTAATTCCAACTGCAGCCCAACCCTGTTAAGTTTCGCCATCCTAACTTATTTTCACTATTTTCATTACTTTTTACAAAAAGAGTTCGTGAAGGATCTACAATTAATAAGTCAAACTTTGGACCCAGGCTTTCTGAGCTATCTTTCCCATGCTGACAATTGTGAAAGTTACTATCAGATGTAGTCACCCAGACTGATGGCCCCCAAGTCCAATTCATTGAGGCTACCCCAAATAAAGGGGTCCTCATTTGGCCTCGAGGAAGTTCAGTGCATATCCAACAGTTAGAGAGATTAGTTTGCAAAGCCAATTCTTGACTAACATTTAAGTACATATTTCCTTCCCATCCCTCAATAGTATCAATCAACAAACAAATCACAATTATCGATACAACTTGAGCTTCAGGGGCCCCTGGAATTCGAGTTTCCATTCTCTCACTGAGGTCTTCTTGACTCTGGTGTGGTGAATCCAAGCAGCTTGTTCTTTGATTTTGATGGCTGTGAAGGATGTCAGTAACACCTGGTATGGTCCAGTCCACTTGGGCTCCAGAGGGTTCTCTGAAAGAGATCTGATATAGACATAATCTCCAGGTTCCACATCATGGACTGGTCTGTCTAACCCTCTCACATGGGTTCCAATCACCTGTTTGTTGACAATGCTCAGGTTCTTATAAATTTGCTGAACATACTTGTTCAACATTTCCTCTCTAAATTGCCCTGGTTCAGAAGGGTCCATAGTGCCTACTACGTAAGGTCTTCCAAACAGGATTTCAAATGGGCTCAACCCTTCCTTTATTCTTTGCTTAGTTCGAATTCGCAACAGGGCAATTGGTAATGCTTGTGGCCAAGGAAGGTTTGCTTCCTGTCCAATTTTTACTATCTGATTTTTGATTAAGTGGTTCATTTTCTCTACTTGCCCACTTGAATGTGGATTGTAGGGGGTGTGGAGTTGCCAATCAATCCCTAAAATTTTGATCACCTGCTGTACCACCTTGGCCACAAAATGAGGTCCCCTGTCTGAGGAAATAGCAGCAGGTACCCCAAAACGAGGTATTATCTCTTGTAACACTGCCTTAGTAACCTCCCGTGCTTTGTTTGTGCGGCAGGGAAATGCTTCTGGCCAACCAGAGAAGGTGTCAGTGAGTACCAACAGGTACCTGTATCCCCCCTTTCTTGGGAGTTCAGTAAAATCAATTTGCCATTGTTGTCCTGGATAATTTCCTTTGCTAATTTGTCCCAGTCTAACTCCTCTTCTTACTTAGGGGTTAGCCTTAAGACACACCTCACAGTGCCGGGTTACCTGTTCTACTGTGGTGTATAACTTCCGTGCTATACACTCCTGAACCAATTTTCAATACAGGGCTTCTGTTCCCCAGTGTGTCTTTGCATGTTCCATCTGAACAAAAGCCCAAAGAAGGTTAGTGGGAATGATTAATTTCCCATCCGGTGTCCTGGCCCAGCCCTTTCCTATCCTATTCTCCAAAAGGTCTTTAATTAATTAATTTCTGATCCTCTGTGCTGTACACAGGTTCTGTCTCTTTTTGCTCAATTGACAGTTTGCCATCTGGGATCAAAACAAACTCTGACACCTTTCTCCCCTCCCTGGCCACCATTTTTGCTGTTTCATCTGCCAGTCTGTTGCCTCTTTCCTGACCAGTATCCCCTTTTTGGTGTGCTTTGCAGTGCATTATGGCTACTTTGCTTGGCTTCTGCACTGCTTCTAGCAGCCTCAGTATTTCTGCATGCTTAATACCTTTTCCTTGAGATGTCAACAGTCCTCTTTCCTTCCAAATGGTTCCATGGGCATGTGCCACCCCAAAGGAGTCAGTCCATATGTTTGCACTTTTCCCTTGGGAAAGCTCAAGGGCTCTGGTGAGTGCTATTATCTCTGCCTTTTGAGCGGAGGTGTTACTTGGTAGGGCTTCTGCCTCGATTACCTCTTCTGCTGTAGTTACAGCATACCCAGCTTTTCTTTCTCCCTGGATCACAAAACTGCTTCCATCAGTGTACCAGTTATGGTCTGCCTTTTCCAGGGGTTCTTCCTTCAGGTCAGGTCTGCTGGAGTAAGTGGCCTCAATTGTTTCCAAACAATCGTGAATAACTGGTTCTCCATCACCACCCTGGAGGAAAGAGGCTGGATTGACAAAGTTAGCAACTTTAATTTCTACATCATCCTGCTCCACTAGGATGGCTTGGTATTTAAGAAATCGTTGTGGAGACAGCCAGTGTCCTCCCTTGGCCTCTAGAACAGCAGAGATGGTGTGTGATATCAGGACTGTGATCTTCTGCCCCATTGTGAATTTGCGAGACTCTTGAATGTTAATTGCAACTGCAGCCACAGCCCTCAGGCACCCTGGCCATCCCTTGTTTACCTCATCCAGTTGTTTAGAGAGGTATGCCACTGCCCTTCGGTAGGGTCCTAAGGTTTGTGCTAGGACTCCGAGTGCTATCCCTTGGCTTTCATGGGAATACAATAAAAAAGGTTTAGTGACATCAGGTAGGCCTAGTGCTGGTGCCCTCATCAATTCCTTCTTTAAGGTATGGAAAGCTTGTTCAGCTTCCCCATTCCATTGCAAGTCCTTATCAGTCTCTTTCAATAATTCATAGAGGGGTTTCACAAGCAGGCCATAATTATAAATCCACAACCGGCACCACCCTGTCATTCCCAAAAAGGTTCAGAGTGCCTTTACTGTGTTTGGCAGTGGGATAGAACAGATGGCCTCCTTTCTTTCAGAGCCCAGTACTTGTTGTCCTGCTGTTAATTCATATCCCAAGTAGGTTACTTGCTGCTGTACTATTTGGGCCTTCTGTGGGGACCCATTCAGTCCCAGGAAATTCAGCATACTCACAGTCCATCTTTCACAATCCGTCCTGGTCTTCGTGGCCGGCAGGATGTCATCTACATACTGTAGCAGAACTCCATTGCCTTCTGGCTTGTTCCACCTTTCTAATTCTTTTGCAAGCTGATTTCCAAAGATCGTAGGACTGTTCTTAAATCCTTGAGGCAAGACTGTCCAAGTTAATTGACACTTTCGGTTAGTTTCTGGGTTCTCCCATTCAAAGGCAAACAGTGGCTGGCTCTCGGGGGCCAGGGGTAAACAGAAAAAGGCATCTTTTAGATCCAAGACAGTAAACCATTCTAATTCTGTTCTTAATTGAGTCAAGAGGGTGTATGGGTTTGCCACCACAGGATGGATATCCTTTGTTATTCTATTTATAGCCCTTAGGTCCTGCACTAACCGATACCCTCCAGCTGGTTTCCTTACAGGTAAAATTGGAGTATTGTAAGCTGATTCACACTCTGTTAGCAGCCCATACTTTAAGAATTTTTCTACAATAGGCAAAACTCCTTCCCTATCTTCTTTCCTTAAAGGATATTGTTTTAATCTAACTGGTTGAGCTCCAGGCTTAAGATCTATTATCACAGGTAGGGCATTTTTAGCCCTTCCAGGCTGCTCAGTGTCCCAGACTCCAGGATATACTTGATCTTTTATGCTTTCTCTTATTCTGTTTTTCTCTTATTGAGGGCTCATTAATGCAAGACTTAAAACCTCAATCAACTGTTCCTCCCTTACTCTGAATTCTACCTTCCCCTTATTAAATTTAATTTCAGCTCCCAATGCTTCCAACAAATCCCTCCCCAGCAATGACTTTGGGGCATTTGGCATATATAAAAATTTATGTAAGCCCCAAGTTTTACCATGTTTATATTTAAGAGGTTTAAAAAAATATGCCTTCTCAGTTTGACCTGTAGCCCCTACCACAGAAACACAGCTCTCATCCAAAGGCAACAGTGCTTGATTTAAGACTGAAAAGGTTGCTCCGGTGTCCACTAAGAATTCCAGTTTATTTTCTTGTTCCCCTAGCTTCATTATAACCAGAGGATCTGCTAGGGTATTTATAGTCTCCTCCGGTCCTCCCTAGTCATCCTCTTCTAGTTGTGCCTGAATTCTATTTTTCTTTTTCCTCTCTGGACATTCTCTTTTCCAGTGTCCCTTCTTTTTGCAGATCGCACACTGATCTTTTTCCAACCGTACTCTGTTAGTCCCTTTAATCTCCCTACTTTCCTGTAATGCTGCTACCAACATTCTCTTTTCTTTTCTCCTATTTTCTTCTTCCCTGTTAGAGAATACTCTCCATGCTACATCCAAAAGTGCCTCTAAATCCCTTCCCTGTGGGGGTGACAACTTTTGCAACTTCTTTCTGATATCACTAGCAGATTGCCCAATAAAAAGGGATACCAGTTGTTGTATACCTACTACTGATCCGGGGTCAAGAGAGGTGTTTTTCCTCATAACTTCCCTGAGCTTATCTAAGAATTCCGAGGGTGATTCACCAGGTCCTTGTCTGACTGAGTATAACACAGACCAGTTAATTGTTTTCGGAATGGCTTTTTCTATTCCCCTGGCTACAAACTCCTGGTATTCCTCCAATCTAGCCCTTTGCAGGGCATTGTTCCTATTCCATTCCGGATTTTGGAGTGGAAATACATCTCCAATGTTTGCCCCCCCTCCCCGGGTTTGAATTCTTTCTGTTGCTAGCTCCAATCCATGTTTTTCAACTAATTGTTTCTCTGTTTCAGTCATTTGTTCTAATAGTAACTGGATATCATCCCAGTCTGGATTGTGCTGCCTGATCATGAATCGAAAATGTGTAGCCGTGCCTGTGGGATCGTGACGATAATTTTTAGCCTTCTCTCTCCAACTATCCAAATCATGACTTGTAAAAGGCACCTTAATCCAGACTGGGTCCCCCTCAGGCCCTACTGCTTGTCGCAGGGGGGCTTGAATGAGTGCCTGGGAAGCCGGGGCATTTACTTGCTGTCCTCGGGTCCTTCTTGCCACTGGGCTTCCCTGCGCATAGCTCTGGGAACTGACTCCGGTGTCACTATCTGAATTGCTGTGACTCCCAGAACTTCCTACATTATTTTCCGAACACTCTGTCACTACCTCTTGCAATTTTCCTGGAGATTGATAAAATTCAGGCAGGTCCTTTAATTCCTCAAGTTTAAGACACCTTTGCCCTATGCTACACGCAGAGCAACACCTTTTCAGCCGTGTCTGCCTCTTATTCTTGGCCTTGTATTCTTTTTCAAGGGCCAAAACCATTGGATCAGAGGGAGCTCTAATACCACAGTCTCTTTGAAACTCCGGATGCTCTCGGAGATAGAAAAACATATCAGCATATATTGTCTCATCCCATTTCATTTCTCTTCTTAAAAACAACATCAATTGCAGTAAAGTCTCATACTCCAGACTCCCATTTCCAGGCCATTTCTCTCCACCGTCTAATTTATATAACGGCCATCACTGGGTACAATATTTAATTAGAGTCTTTTGATTTATTGACCCTCCTGGGGGGCCTCCAATTTTCCCCCAGTGGGCAATTATACAACCAAGTGGGCTATGTCTTGGCATCTCACTACTTTGCCTCCCTCCCATTTTACACAATACAACACAATACTGTCTTTTTACAGCACACAGAACACAAAACAAATACAAATACAATTACAACAATAATGACCGGTCCTTAACACACAGTTATTTGCCACACACACTCAGCCACACATTCAAAACCTAAACAGTATTTCTAATACTTTATGTTCTGTAGGGACCCTCTTGGCCCCTCGCACACTTAAACGATACTTATAGTTACCTTTGGGACCCCCCTGGTCCCACACTACAAACAATGTTCATAACATATAAACAATGCTTATAGTTCCCTTTGGGACCCCCCTGGTCCCAACCCAAGAGCTCTTTTACCTAGGGGTGCAATAAATGCCTCTCTCCCGTGCAGGGCGTCCCCTCGCGCCTTACGGAGTTACCCCTTTCATAGAAGCATACCTTCTCTTAGCTGGCAGTCTTGTCTGTTCCTGCAGCGATCTGATGAGCAGCAGAGCTCTCCTCGAGAATTTCTCGGCGGGCCCTGAGAAGTCCGGCTCCTCAGCAGGTCCTGCAGCCAAACAGAGTCGTCCTGCCGCGGTTGCCAAATTGACTTGGAGAAAGGTACACATGAGACTCAGGAAGTTTCTTGTATTATGCTTCTATTTCAGCGCTGGACACAGGTAGAATCATTTCAAAAGGCCTGTGTGTCTTCAGACAGCTTTGGGCAAACCTTTATACAAAAAGTTGTCTATTTGTCATGACAGAGGTATGTCAACATTTTGCAGAAAAGTCCAGGTGTCCATTATCTAATACAAAAACTATCTTGTCTAGGACTAACAGAAGTAAATCACTAAAAACCCTGCTATTCCTTATCTATGCAGAGGCTGTCTGCCAACTCCTCTCCTCCTCCCTGCATTCCAGCATTCAGCTAACGAGGAAAATTCTTATCTACTTGGTTATTCTGTTAATGAGAATTTTCTGTTCATCACCTTTTAAAAAAAGCTTGTTATAGAATAAGATTTAATCAATATCATGAACTCAGGGACACAGCAAGGAGAGCCAAGAGAGGGTTTTCTACATTCTTAATTAATTGAACTTCAAGGAGCAGAAATCAGATGTGTACAACTAAATATCCAAATTAGATGCTATTCATATAGCCCACCTTCAGCTGAGACACTTGGCTTCAAAGCAGCATACTTGTCTGCAAATATGACCAGCGTGAGGCAGCACGCAGGCTTATGCCTAGTTCCCCCTGGCACCAGCGAGCATTGCACAGTAGTCTGTCTTCACAGGTGAGCAGGGACCTGCAGAGTGGCTCCTGGGAAGGGGAGGAGGGGCAGCAGGGCAGGCTCCTTAGGCGCCTGCGCAGGGGAGTCAGGCAGCGGCAGGTAGTTACCATAGCAACCGCGGGAGTAAACCGAGAGAAACACAGCAGGGGGAAGCAGCGCTGGGAGAGGCTTGTGCCGAGTTCCCCCTGGGCACCAGCGAGCCCTGCACACGGAGAGGCTAGATTTCTCTCTAGCGAGAGGCGAGCAGTGTGTGCCGGGTCAGGTGGGCTAAAAAAAACAATCAACCAACCAAAACACTTTAAAAGAGCGGGGGGTGTGCGGAGGCCCTCATAGCAAATGGTCTCTACACGTCAGAAGTCTGTGCTCCTGAACCCAGACAAAGTGGAGGTGGGAATCCAGGCAGAGCTCCCTCAGAAGGAAGTAGCAATGCAGACTGCCGGCTGCAGGAATGCCACTGTCCAGACACCTGATTGCAGGGAACGTCTTAGCCTCCTGGTAGTGCCAGAGCACAGTGAAAAAAACACCTGCATGTGGTGTAAACAGGTAAATTATCTGCTCTGTATGGTGGCAGAGCTCAAGGAACAGGTAGAAAGGCTAAGGAGCATTTGGGAAAGTGAAAGGGAGATAGACTTGTGGAGTTACACCCTCACATCCCCAAGACATCTCCATCCAGATTCAGAGGATCCCATTCTACAGATCAGGCAGAGTAGACTAGAATAGAATAGAATAGAATAGAACAGAATAGAATAGAATTAACCAGGTTGGAAGAGATCTTTGAGATCATTGTGTCCAACCTATCATCCAACACTGTCTAATCAACTAAACCATGGCAGCAAGCACACCATCAAGTCTCTTTCTAAACACTTCCAGTGATGGTGACTCCACCACCTCCCCGGGCAGCCCATTCCAATGGCAAATCTTGCTTTCTATGAAGAACTTCTTCCTAACATCCACCCTAAACTCCCTCTGCCACAGCTTGAGACTGTGTCCTCTTGTTCTGGTGCTGATTGCCTGGGAGAAGAAACCAACCCCCAGCTGGCTACAACCTCCCTTCAGGTAGTTGTAGACAGCAATAAGGTCTCCCCTGAGCCTCCTTTTCTCCAGGCTAAAAGGACGAGGTCATCAGGTAGAAGCAAGTGGCCTAAGAGAAGGAGGGATATGCATACAAGTCCTTGTTCAAGGAGGTAGGCAACCCCCTTCCCAGCCTCCCTCACCTGCCCAGCTACCTCTACATAACAGATATGCAGCACTAGAAGTCCAGAGCCCAGATCATGTTGTCCCTATGTCCTGTTGGGGAAGACAAAAGCTCACATGGAGGGAGTGAGTTGCTGAGAGTTCGTGGCTGTAGCAGAGGTAAGTGCACACAAGAAACCTCCTCCACAAAGAAGGAGAGAAGAGTTCTGGTTGTTACAGATTCAATTCTAGCAGGAACAGAGGGTCCAATATGCAGGGTTGAGTCTCATCACAGGGAAGTCTTCAGTCTTCCTGGAGCCAGAATCAGGGATATAACTAGAAAGCTCCCCAGTATGGTGAGGCTAGATGACTATTATCCATTACTAACCTTCCAGATAGGTGGAGAAGCAACTGCTACCCATAGTGTGAGGAGAGTGACAGGGGACTTTAAGGCCTTGGGACAGTTGGTGAAAAAGTCTGGAGCACAAGTAATTTTCTCTTCTGTACTTCCAGTACCCAGTCACAAACCAGAAGGGAATAGAAGAATCCAGTCTGTAAATACCTGGCTCTGAGACTGGTGCTATTGGCAGGGCCTCAGGTTCTTTGACACCAGGATGGATGGTTGTACGTGGGGAGGGCTTATCTCGCAAGGGGAAAAGGATTCTGGGGCAAGAACTAGCAGGGCTCATTCACACAGCTTTAAACCAGAATCAAAGGAGTTGTTGCTGGGCTTGCACCAGTGGGGCAGTGTTCCAGTACTAAGGAAGACCAGAAGGCCTCCCACCCCACCAGGGTGGAATTGGTGTGCCCAGCTCACTCGCTGCAATGCCTGTACACCAACGCACGCAGCATGGGCAACAAACAGGAGGAGTTAGAAATCCACATACGGTCAAGGGATTATGATCTGGTTGTGATTGCAGAGATGTGGTGGGCAGCTCGCATGGCTGCAGTGTGGTCATGGATGGCTGTGTCCTTTTTAGGAAAGACAGATCAGCAAAGCGAGGTGGTAGAGTTGCTCTCTATGTGAGGGAGCAGCTTGAATGTATTGAGTTCAGCCCAGGGGTGGCTGAGGGGCAAGTTGAGAGTTTATGGGTGTGAATCAAGGGGCAGGCCAGCATGGGTGATATTATTGTGGGTGTTTATTACAGACCATCTGATCAGGCTGATGAAGTTGATGAGGCCTTCTATGGGCAACTTACAGCAGCCTCACAATCGCAAGCCCTGGTTCTCATGGGGGACTTTAACTACCCAGATATTTGCTGGAAGGCCTACACAGCCTGCCAGCCACAGTCCAGGAGGTTCCTCCAGTGCATTGATGATAACTTCTTGATGCAAATGGTGGCTATGCCAACTAGGAGAGGAGCGTTACTGGACCTGATACTCACCAACAAGGAGGGTTTGGTTGAAGTGGTGAAGGCTGAGGACAGCTTTGGCTGCAGCAACCATGAGATGGTAGAATTCAGAATCTTGTGTGGTAGGAACCAAGTACCAAGTAAGATCACAACACTAGATTTCAGCAGGGCCAACTTTGGCCTTTTCAAGCAGTTGCTAGGGGAAATCTCATGGGACAGGGTACTAGAGGGCAGAGGCACCCAAGACAGTTGGTTAGTATTCAAGGACCTCTTCTTCCAAGCTCAAGATCAGAGCATCCCAATGCTCCAGAAAGGCAGCCAGGACACCTGCACTGTTAAATAGGGAGCTGCTAACCTGTGATGGTTTTAGGCTATGGCTTTAAAATTTCATTACAGATTTTGAGCAGAAAAGTAGAAAGATATAAATAAATCACTATTGGGTGTAAAAAGGAAAACTAAAGATTATTCTTTGCAATTTCATTGGAGAAAATGTGTAGTGTAAGACTGGCTGTACCAAAACAATTCTTCCTCTTTTCTGATCTCTTCTCTGCTTGACTTGCTTGGGAGAGACTAATGTGCTTCTGGCTAACCTTGGCTGCATTATTTTAGTTAAGTCTAATCACTGCTTTCTCTCTGCTCCTTTCTCTCTTAGGATGGGGGGGGGACGGGGCAGGGGGGAGGCAGTGGAATGGCTTCCCTGCTCTCTGACCAGGGGGCTTTTAGTGTTGTTTTGCTAATTGTAAATATCTGTATAATATTGTATATTTTGTACATATTCATTGCATTCCATTGTGAGTGTAGTTTTGCTTGTAAATACAGCTTCATTTTCTTCCAACTGAACTGGTCTGGCAAAGATAATGCTGGGGGGTGGAATTTCAACCCACTGCATAACCAAACTCAGGTGGAAGGAAAGAGTCCACAGATTATAGAAGGAGGGGCTGGCCGCTTGGGAGGAGTATAGGACTGTTGTTAGAGGATGTAGGGAGGCAACTAGGAAGGCTAAGGCCTCATTGGAATTCAACCTTGTGAGGGAGATCAGAGACAACAGAAAGGACTTCTTCAAGTAAGAAGCAAGAAAAGCTAACACCAGAGGCAGTGTAGACCCCCTGCTGAATGAGATGGGTGCCTTGGTGATGGAGGACACAGAGAAGGTGGAATTACTAAATGCCTTCTTTGTCTCTTTCTATTCTTCTGGAGGCTGTCCTCAGGAGCTCCAAGTCCCTGAGGACCCAGAGTGGGACAGGACAAAGGTATTTTCCATGGTTGATGAGGACTGGGTTAGGGAACAGTTAAGTAATCTGGACATCCATAAATCCATGGGTCCTGATGGAATGCACTCTTGGGTGCTGAGGGAACTGGCAGAGGTAATTTCCAGACTCACCCTCCATCATCTTTGGTAGGTCATGGCAGATAGGAGAGGTGCCTGGGGACTGGAGGAAGGCAAATGTCTCTTCAGTTTTCAAAAAGGGAAGCTATAAACCAGTCAGCCTCACCTCCATCCCTGGAAAGGTGATGGAGCAACTTCTTGGCACTGTCTGTAGGCATATCAAGGACAAGAGGGTCATTAGGAGTAGTCAACATGGCTTTACCAAAGGGAAGTCATGTTTGACCAATTTGATGGCCTATTATGAGAACATAACCAGGTGAATAGATGATGGTGGAGTAATGGATGTGGTCTACCTTGATTTCAGTAAGGCATTTGACACTGTCTCCCACAGCATCCTTGCAATTAAACTGAGACAATGTGGTCTTGATGATCAGGTAGTGAGGTGGATTGAAAACTGGTTGAAGGGAAGGAGCCAAAGAGTTATGGTCAATGGAACAGAGTCTAGTTGGAGGCCTGTGTCTAGTGGGGTCAGTACTGGGACCAGTACTGTTCAATATATTCACTGATGACCTGAATGAGGGAACAGAATGCACTCTCAGCAAGTTTGCTGATGACACCAAGCTGGGTGGAGTGGCTGACACACCAGAAGGTTGTGCTGCCATTCAGCAAGACTTGGACGGGCTGGAGAGCTGGGTGGGGAGAAATTTGATGAAGTTCAACAAGGGCAAGTGCAGAGTCTTGCACCTGGGAAGGAACAACTCCATGCACCAGTATAGGCTGGGGACGGACTTGCTAGAGAGCAGCGAAGGCAAAAGAGACCTGGGGATCCTGGAGGATGGAAGGATGACCATGAGCCAGCAATGCGCTCTGGTGGCCAGGAAGGCCAATGATATTCTAGGGTGGATTAGAAGGGGTGTGACCAGTAGGTCAAGAGATATTCTTCTCCCTCTCTACTCTGCACTAGTGAGGCCACATCTGGAATATTGTGTCTAGTTCTGGGCCCCTCAGTACAAAAAAGACAGTGAGCTACTTGAAAGAGTCCAGAGCAGAGCCACAAGGATGATTAAAGGAGTGGGACATCTTCCATTCGAGAAGAGACTGAGGGTGCTGGGGCTCTTTAGCTCAGAGAAAAGAAGACTAGGAGGTGAACCGATCAATGTTTGTAAATATGTAAAGGGTGAGCCCCAAGAGGATGGAGCCAGGCTCTTCTTGGTGGTTCCCAGTGACAGGACAAGGGGCAATGGGTGGAAGCTGAGGCATAGGAAGTTTCATGTAAATATGAAGGAAAAAATTTTCACTGTGAGGGTGACAGAGCACTGGAACAGGCTGCCCAGGGAGGTTGTGGAGTCTCCCTCTCTGGAGACATTCAAAGCTTGCCTGGATGCATTCCTGTCTAACCTGGTGTAGGTGATCCAGCTCTGGCTGGGGGCTGGACTAGATGATCTTTCAAGGTCCCTTCCAGCCTCTGAAATTCTGTAATTCTGTGATTCTGTGACCTTATAGGCAAGTAAAAGAATAATGAATAAAGGAGTAAAAACTCAGTGAGTGGATTGTCGTGTCTTCAATGAATTATTTTTTAAATGTCCCAGGGGTTTTGTTTTCCTTGTTTTACCGTAGCTAAGTCTGTATGTTTACTGTGCTTATTATTTCCCTAACAGAATCCATACATCAAGTTTTTGAGGGGCTGTGAGACAGGAAGTTTGGGAGTGGTGAGAAGGGAGAGATATATATCCCTATGATCAAGAATTTGGAACTGGAGAGAGAAAAACATCTGAAGATTTCTAGGGCAGGGAGGGAGAGTGTAGAAGTGGAGAGTGTAGGAGAGTGTATCTTTGGAACAGCTATGTCTTGCTTGCCCTTGGGTTAGGCATGCACACCTTATCAGTAATTGAGAGAAAGAAAGAGAGAAATGTAAGGAAAGATTTGCCCTTGCTTGAGTTAGAGAAGGCCGTGTTTAATCTTTGACTTAGAAAAGAATGTAAGTATCTTGTAACTGAAGGGAAAGACTTGGCAGAATTTGGTTGGATGTGTTGAAATATTGTTTTGTTATTTTAACCTATTATATGTATTAATTACACACACACCAGTAGAAAATCACCAATTAAGATGTGACACATGTGCCTTCTGGTGGAGTATATAACTTTTCTGCGTAACATAATAAACATCTTCACCTGGTAACATCTGGGCCTGGAAGCTGTGCTTGTAAGTGACTCTAGGGTGATCAAACACCAAAATCTTATTACAACTGGAGAGAGAGAAGGAAGTGGGGCCAGGTGTGGGGAGAGAGGCATTGCCTGAGGGAAACAACGTCAGAGACAGAGGGAGCGTGAGAAAGAAATGGAGTGTGAAATAGAGTGTGAAACGGAGAAAAGAGCAAAAGAAAGAAGGAGAGAGAGATAAATGGAAGAGTGGAGCAGGCAGGTGAGAAAGAAGGTCTCTGTGAGGAAGAGAGAGGATGATCTTTTCTCTGCTATGACCAAGAATGAGTTCTGACAGCTAACGTAAACATAACTTCTGCGGAAAAATAAACTTTTTTTTTCTGCCACAACTTTTCTTATTTTGCTAAATTGGATTTCATCTTCATTATTAAAAACTCTCTCAAACCCAAAACTTCCCCTTTAGTCAACCAATTTCAATTGCAATGCTTATACTAATTGCAAGGGAATTCACAAATTTCTTGAGGCTGAAATGAACCTCCAAGATCATCAAGTCTGTATCACTACGCACCACATCCAATCTTTCCTTAAACACCCCCAGGGATGGCACCTCCACCATCTCCCTGGGCAGTGCCTAATTACCCTTTCCATGAGGAAGAGCTTCCTAACATCCAACCTAAATCTCACCTGGCACAGCTTCAGACCATGCCCTTTCATCTTGTCACAACCTCACTACAGCTTCCCTTCAGGAAGTTGTAGAGTGTGATAAGGTCCCCCCTGAGTCTCCTCTTCTCCAGGCTGAAAGACCCCAGTTCCCTCAGCCTTTTCCTCATATGACTTTCCTTCCAGCCTCCTCCCCAGTCCTGTTGCTCTCCTCTGTACCCGCTCCAGCACCTCGATATGTTTCTTCAAGTAATTGGCCCAGAACTGCACACGGTACTCAAGGTGAGGCCTCTGAGTAGAGAGGCAGAACTACATCCTTAGTCCTGCTAGCCACTCTATTCCTGATACAGGGCAAGATGTCATTGGCCTTCTGTGCCACCTGGGCACACTGCTGGCTCACATTCAGCTGGTTGTCAGCCACCACTCCCAGGTCCCTCTCTGCCAGGCTGCTCTTCAGCCTCTCATTCCCCAGTCTGTAGCTCTACATGGGGTTATTGTGGCCCAAGTGCAGGACCCTGCACTTGGCCTTATTGAATCTCATACCATTCACCTCAGTCAATAGACCCAGCCTGGCCAGGTGTCTCTGAAATGGCTTTCTGCCTTCCACCAGATTGACACTCCCCCCTCCCCCCCAACTTGGTGTCATCCACAAATCTACTAATTGTAGACTTGATGCCCTCATCCAGGTCATCAATAAAGATGTTGAACAGAACTGGGCCCAGTACTGATCCCTGGGGGACATCCATGGGTCACTGGACACCACATGGATGTGGCACCATTCACAACCACTCTCTGTGCCTGGTCATCCAGCCAGTTTTTAACCCAGCAAACAGTGCACCTGTCCAAGACTTGGGCTGACAGCTTTTTCAGGAGGATGCTTTGACTGTGCCAAAGGCTTTGCTGAAGTCTGGGTAGATCACATCCACAGCCTTCCCCTCATCTACCAGGCAGGTCACCCAGATGTAGAATGAGATTAGATTGGTTAGGCATGACGTTGCTTTCCTAAACTCATGTTGGCAGGACCTGGTTCTCTGGTTGTCTTGTACATGCCGCTTGATGGCAGTCAGGGTGACCTGCTCCATAACCTTGCCAGACACTGAGGTCAGGCTGACAGGCCTGTGGTTCCCCAGTCTGCCCTGGGCAAGAATATTGCAAAACTATGATATGGATTACTTCCAAAAACATATTTCTACCAGTAAGAAGGTCGGTGAGTCTGAGTGTGGCAGACACAGGGCTTAATTTTTCTGCCACAACTTTTGCTATGAAATGTTGAGTAGTTATTTGGGTACTCCTTCAGACACTGTCATCTACAAAGCTCAAAAGCTGTTATTTCTATAAAATAAAACTTATCTGAGGCCATTCAGTATTAAACTGAGAAAATAGCATCTGCAATTTTATTTTAATATGGAGTACAGAAGCAAGGAAGAAGTAAGAAAGCAAGAAAAAAACACCCACAAACTCCCAGTCCTCTTCCCATTTGTCACTTCACAAAGATTCAGTCTATAAGAGGCATTATATAAACTGTGTACACCGAATAAACTATTCTCTTCTAACCACTAATTAAAATTAAGACACTGTTTCAATAGGGTGAAATCAGCTGCAGCATTTCAGCTGGAGTATGGTGGCTGTCTCTGAAATACTTTTATTTGGCTAATCACAGCCATTTTTCTAGGGTGCTAACTATAAACTCCAAGCAGCACAAATTTATTCCTGATGGTGCCTTGCAGCACACAATGTGGAATAATATGAATTGAGCTCCAAAAAAATGTGACCAGTGTGAAATTAAAAGCCTCTGCCAGAACAACTGAACAATCTGCAGGTGAGCAACAGAGGTGTGAAAGGTTACTGACTGCTTCCTGATGAGCTGTCACTGGTTTTGAGCACATTACCCTAAATTAAATACTCATTCTATAATTACCATTAATGTGATTTGTGTACTGTTTCCTAAAGGAGTCCTGTGATTTCATCTTACAATATTTACTAGTGAAACAGGGAGACTTACTAATTGTTTTTCTTGCAGTTAGAAACATTTCAAATAGTTAAGAGAGATAGACTGTGGATTTCTAGACATAAATGATGGTGAGGTCTTGAGCTGGTTAGAATGAAGAAGAAAAGACACAGCTGCAGAACAATGGCTAAACCTTCATGCGGGGCAAAAGTGATAAAGATTCACACACAGAATCACCAAGATTGGAAGAGACCTCAAAGATCATCAAGTCCAACCTGTCACCACAGATCTCATGAGTAAACCATGGCATCAAGTGCCATGCCCAGTCCCCTCTTGAACACCTAAACCAGAACACCAATAAGGGTCTCTAATATTGTTGGAAGGTCAGAAAGTGACAGCAGAGATTGTAACAGAAGATGAAAGGACTTTATCTATTTAAATTATTCCATGCATATGTAAACAATTTCCCAGAAATGTAATGAACATGTATTACTGTAAGTGTATGTAAAACATGCAGAGAGCATCTTTGGTTACGTGAACTGGAAACTTAATGATATCTGGCTTAATAGCTATTGGCTATTAGGTTTTGATTGATCTCCCTGCGTCACTAGGGTGAAAGAAAAGAAAACCCATGCAAAATACCCTGACAGTTACAAAGGAATCATATTCTGGTTTGATCCATTCCCATGTCAGAATATGGTTAACAAAAAATAAAAATGGGATGATTTCTCTTTGAATACTCATAATCAACCCCTCATCTTTGTAAGCTAATGCACCAGCTATTCTGGTATGAAGTCTCTGCAAATACAGCTGTGCTACTGCTCTCCACCAGAACAGCCTCTGATGTGGCCAGGATGTATGTTGTGGGTTTAAGCCTGGGTGTCTTACCCGTAGTGTCAAAAAGTCCTCCAAGGGGCTAGATAGGCACAGGAAATTGTAATTGTTTGTTATTTTATCCCACAAGCCCTGAATCTGCTATATAAACAGGTTGCAGATTAAATTTGTCCCTTTTTTTCTGCCTCTCCCTCCCTTCCCAGCATGGATCCCTTATCTCTTGCAGCATGGGGGAGTTTTGCAGCCTGGCTCAGCCTGGGCAAAACTAGTTTTGTAGCTGTGCCATAAGGCTTAACTTGGAGGGGTAGGGAGGAATGGTGGGAGGCCTGGGGGAAGGGGGGGCATTGAAACCTGATCTGTTGGAAGATCTGTTGGAAGGTTTTTGGCTTAATGAGGTTGTTGTAAGCTGAAATGTGAATTTGGGTATTTTGCATTTGTGTAAATAGTGTAAATATTTGTAAATAGTATTGCCATTTACATTTCCAATTCTGTGAGTAACATTTTCATTTTGCTCCTTTGAAAGGAGTAAAATATCTTTCTGTCCTCTCTAAAATCTAAACTAAGACAATGTAAGAGATACACGATGTTCAGCAGTAAAGCTCTGTTTGCACATTTTCCTCATCAGCTTAGCATTGCTTTAGCTTCTTCTCCTCTGTGTTACTGGAAGGGGAAAGGAAAAGGGTGTGGTGGTAAAATAGAGGCTACAACAGCATCCTGTCACTTGACTCTTGCATCACATGGACCCAAAAAAATAAAAGCACAAAAGAAACTCCGTACAGGAATAGCCTTCCAACTTTTTTAAAAACATGTATTATTACAGTGAAATTTCCAGCAAGGAAATTTAATGTTTTTAAAAACATTGCAAAGAATTAATTGTTTTGACTCAAGCAATAAGAAGCATCAGGTCATGATGCATTCCTGCTCTTCTTAGTAGAAAATTATCTCGAAGGTCTTTTCCAACCTGGTTAATTCTATTCTATTCTATTCTATTCTATTCTATTCTATTCTATTCTATTCTATTCATACTAGCTACAGGCCCATAGCATTTAACAAATATACATAGTGCTCAGACAGCTCTAAAAGTGTTTTGTCTTACACCTGAGCACACATTGGGAAAATTTATTAATAACACTAAATAAAGCTTCTTTGACAGTTTTTGCCTGCAGGGATTAGGACTTGGGTCAGAGAAAGATATCCAAACATAGCAAAAGAAGCGGTGTAAAAGACCAGGGAGACCCTCATTCAATGTAATAACTTAAGATACAACAAGTTACTTAGCTAGTGCTTTAAAATAAAGGACTTAATTTGAAAAGAAAATGAAATATTATTTTAAAATAGCCTATCTCTCAGGATGAAAACTTAAATCAGCAGCTGTAGCTCCATTAGAGAAAACACTGTCTCTCATAAAAATAAAAACATATATTGTGCTCACTCAAAAACAGTAACAATGAAGAAAAATTTCTGCACTTTATCCTATAGTCTTGGCAGAGGTAAAATACATATGTTCTCCACTGTGAAATATTATTAGAACTATGAATTAAAACTATTATTTGGACAAAAAGTGGTATAAAAGCACTATAACAAGAAAAATCTCCTGAAACATAGCCTCTATTATTACTTCATATATGCTTAGTTTTGTAAAATCACTGGAAAAGATGTATTGGATTTTACTTTACAATTTGTTTTAATATCACTGTACTGGCTTACTGAGCTGGGCTTTGTGAGTAAGCAATACAAAATCTTTCTTAGGTTAATGCTTAGATAATACCAAAGAAATACATATTAATATGAACACCAAGAATTACTGTATTTCTAAGAATTATTTTATCTGATCAACTAAAGAAATTCAATTCTGCTTTCTCACAGCAACCAAGACAGGTCATAATTACTTTTAAATTTGTTTGGATAATAGAAATGTTAATGAAAAGAAGATGTTTAAAGGGAAAGAGAAGGGGGGGTGGGGAGAGGTGGGGAAACATGAAAGGGATGATGACATTAATGTTGGGCCTTTGAGGACATCTCCTTTCCAGTTCATAGTATCTTTGAAACAGAGTTTTTGCTGAAACACACACAAAAAAAGAGATATCAGAAAAAATAGTGGAAAGAAGTTATCTTTGGGCTATGGTTTAAGATCCTACTGTTACCATATACATGGTATCAGGGTGAAACAATTGAATACCTATTTACTTTTGAAGAATTCTGTAGTTCTGTGGGAGTACCCAAGAAGGAAAAACCCTAGTGTCTCAGCTATGAAGTTCAGTATTCATAAATACCAAAATGTGGAAAAAGTTTTTTCACTGGGAGGGTGACGGAACACTGGAACAGGCTGTCCAGGGTGGGTGTGGAGTCTCCCTCTTTGGACATACTCAAAACCACATGGATGCATTCCTGTGTGATCTGGTATAGGTGGTTGGACTAGATGATCCAGCCCCTAACATTCTGTGATTCTATGAAAATGTGTCTTTCTTCAGCATCCACATCAAACTAGGAGCCTTTGCTATTCTGGATGTCTAAAAGGTTGGGGGGTGAGAAGGTGGGGGAGGGCAGGAAGTGAGAAATGTTTCTTCCTGTACTCTATTGTGCAGAGACAGAGGTTCAAAGGAAGATCATCATTGGACTTACTAAATAAAAGTGATGCCATCTGGTATCTGAAAGAGAAGGGAGGCAGGGAACTTTTGATCTGTATTTATTGCTTTGGGGTAGAGTCTTTAAGTGACATGATCTAGTTTTTTTTCTGTTTTGAATGTCGTACTAGTTCTGACAACGACTACTATATCCATAATCTATGCTTGTTCATAAATGTCCACTATACTAACATGTAAAGTAAAGAATTAATATTTCTTTATAACTTTTTATTTACTTATTACTCTTGTCCACAATTTTATAGTATGATTGAAGTTCTCTTAAAAGATTAATGTGTCCATTACTACATTTCTAGAAATTACTAACTTAGTCACTGTTCACCGTAAGTTTTGAGCAAATACATAGAACTAGTTCACCATAAAAGGGAAGAGTGATGGTTGCAATAATGGTAGTTCCACATCCCAGGAGAGCTTTTAGGCAGGGTAAGAGATAGCTGTACCTGTTACTTGAAAAATTCGGTACTCTAAAATTGTGCAGTTACAGCCGTACAGCAATGTCAAGCCCTATCCTTTTGATATCTGAGGTCACTGTTTGAAGAGGCTCACACTAAGTTGATTCATTCTAGGTTGTTATTAATGTCTTGATTTGATTTCAAGATTAAGAGATAATACCGTTTCATTTTAGGTACATTAATTCACTAGGATTTCAAGCTTTATGCACAGAAAATATATAGTAAATTTTCAGTAAAACAAACAAAAGATATGTAGATATTTTATAAAGTGGCTATAACAAAGATTACAACTATTAGGTGATTTATTCCACTTGTAAGATTCTTGCTCTGGCTTCCAAATTCAAGTTGTTGTCATACTCATTTTACTATTACTTTCACCACTTACTCAAATATTTTTCTGTCTCTTTCTCCATTACTTTACATGATGACTGAACAAGTTATTTATAAAGTGTTCTTTATGTTTCCATCTGAGGTTTTAAGTAACTTCCAGATCCATTTGCTTGTCATCTGTCTATGACTGTTGACTGTTCATATAACAATGGGATTAAGCTCAGAGCTTTTAGTTCCAAAACTAAACAATTCTCTTTTTTTTTTTAGTTTAAATGGACTCATTCATAGTTGTTAGAAACATGAAGGTTCACAGTCTGAAAAAGGGAGAAAAAAAAAAAAACAAAAAAAAAAACCACCCCAAAACAGTGGATCTCATCACACCCACCCCCCAAGACTTCTGGTAAATGTGGTTATACTATACACTGTTTTCAATAAAACAAATCTAAGATCCAGAACGATAACTTTAGCTAAATAAAAAGATGGTGCTTACTCATAGTGTTCCCATTATGTGAAGGAAGTTTCTTACGTGAAACATTTAGGATGTCAAAGTTTAAGATGATGTTTAAGTGAGACAGAGGGTCATTCATTTTGGAATGATGTACTACATATAAAGACAGATGTAATCTACCTTTACTTAAATGGAGTAAGTCTTCAGGCAAGGAAAATTGTCATTGTTTTGAAATGAGTATCTACACCGGGAACTGGGAATGTGAGTGGAAGGAAAAGTCTGCTGAAACTGACAGTCACACTCTTCCAAATATTAGAACAAAGTTAAACAAATCCAAGCTATGGATTATAAGAAACGCCATTCACTCTGACTCACATTTCTATTATAAATGTAGAATCACAGAATCATAGAATCATAGAATGAGTAAGGTTGGAAAAGATCTCAGAGATCGTTAAGTCCAACCTATCACAAACACCTCATGACTAAACCATGGCTTTGTGCCACGTCCAATCCCCTCTTGAACATCTCCAGGGATGGGGACTCCACCACCTTCCTGAGCAGCACATTCCAATGGCAAATAACTTCCTGTGAAGAACTTTCTCCTCACCTCCAGCCTAAACTTCCCCTGGCACAGCTTGATACTGTTTCCTCTTGTGCTGGTGCTGGTTGCCTGGGAGAAGAGACCAATCCCCTCCTGGCTACAACCTCCCTTCAGGTAGTTGTAGACAGCAATAAGGTCTCCCCTGAGCCTCCTCTTCTCCAGGCTAAACAATCCCAGCTCCTTCAGCCTCTCCTCTTAGGGCTTGTGCTCGAGGCCTCTCACCAGCCTCTTTGTCCTTCCCTGGACATGTTCAAGTGTCTCAATATCCTTCTTAAACTGATGGGCCCAGAAATGGACACAGTACTCAAGGTGTGGCCTAATCAGTGCTGAGTACAGGGGCAGAATGACTTCCCTGCTCCTGCTGGCCACACTGTTCCTGATACAGGACAATTATTTAACAGAGGACAATTAGCAAGCTTTTTTTTTTGCTGTACAAGCATTCCATCAGGGATAAAATTGCCTGATGTGTATTAAACCAATCTAACACCCTTTCCAGAAGCATCAAGCTGTTAGATGACCTCAAGTACTGTAATTTCCTCTTGCTATATACAATATTCGTAGGTATATTTCTTGTTTCTTTATGCTGCAGAGAGTGAGCTGTTCTGATCTCTTGCTAGTAGACTGTGGAAGAACCAATTCTCCTAGAAGATCCAGAGGATTTTAGAGAAGGCAGTATAAATTGCTACTTTGGTTTTGCATTTTCTATGCCAAATACCCAGTTCTATCCACGAAGTACAGGTATGTAGCTGAGAGTAGCAACCAATTAACTGCCTTGGTTTATATGAGGTGGTGAATGAAACAGATGGATTACAGAAATAGCATTTATTGTCCAAGAAAGAAAGAAACTCACCAAACTAATACAGTCCTTCCTCCCCCATATTAGAGGAAAACATACATCTAGATTATTTTGGTTTGAATGTTTGACATTTTATCATGTATATGTTTGTGATATAGTGGTTTTCTTAATGATCAGTTGGTTGGCTGGTTTGGGGTTTTGTTTGGTTGTTTTTTGTTTTACAGAAGATGCACATACTGTTGCTCCTAATCAGAGCTCTTTTGTAAGCTGGCCACAAGATGCTTTGTTCTGTAACTAGGAAAGTAAAACCTTGCATATATTACTACTGCTACATACTTTCTAAAGGACCTTACAAGCCTATGTGGCTCCAGTGTGCTAAATCTTGCAGTACCGTTCCAGGAAGGGAACTGCAGCATCAAAGTGGCCACAGATTTCAAGGTAACTGTAGCTGAAGTGTAGCAATTCTGTACATCCTAGGCTCTGTTAGGTTGCATTTCTACCTCTCCCCACAGCCTCACAGTGGGGGTTGCCAACCAGCTGTGTCTTGAGAACGAAATCACAACATTGGAAAGATTTCATGGCACTGCATGTCAGCCAAGGACAACACTACAGCAGGTTTAAAGGAGGCTGGAAGCCTTTCTTCTTATCACTGAACTAGCCTCCCTCCTCTATTCCTCTACTAGATGACCCAGCACATAGAATCTTAAACACCAGGAGAGACAGAAGTTGAAAAGACCATGCATCGATGTGTATCTCTACCTATTTATATTATATTATATTATATTATATTATATTATATTATATTATATTATATTATATTATATTATATTATATTATATTATATTATATTATATTATATTATATTATATTATATTATATTATATTATATTATATTATATTATACTATATTGTATTCTAGGAATTGCATTTTTCAGATCAGAGAAAAACCAAGAATCCAGAATGGCTTGAGAGTATAGATGGAACTTCTGGTTTTGAAATAGAAAATCTGTCTTAAACCACGGATCTTTTGAAGAACCTAAATCACAGGCAATTCCAAATCACATTATGATTAGCAAAATTCTTCATCTTGTTGTCTGAGTTATTGTTTTCACTGGAAACACATCATTATTAATGCTGTCTATTTGCATTTCTCAATTAAAAAAAAAATCAACTATCAGCTCTATTCATCAGAAGAAAGATACCATTAAATGTAACAGTTATCACACATGTTCCTTGCCTTTGACAATCTGTTACATTTTAAGTTTAAGTAATAAAAAGATAAAAATACAACACAAAGGATTAATTCCTGGTAGTTTTGGGTGTTATTTCAATTGTATGAAGCATAATTATTTTCCAGAGAACTGGATTTTACCCTCATGTAAGAGAGCGATAATGAAAAAGATTTAATGATGCCAAATAATGACAATTCTTTTTAGGGACCTTTTAAAGCAAACCTCCCTTTTATGTTCTTTCACTAGCTTGTGGTTTTAAAGTTATGTGTTACTGACTGCAGTGTTACCAGTTAGTGATAACCAAGGAAAACTAAAAGACCATATTTATTCTATTTACATCTAGGAAAAAACCAAAACCATAATAAAGACTAGAAGTACTCCTTGGATTGATTGTTATATGTTGTATTTGGCCATTCTGGAGCAACAATTCAAATGGAATTATCTAGTCTCCTTCTAAATCTAAATACAGTAAAGTGCTTATAAGTAATACTTACTTAAAAACAAATGAGAACAAGGCAGCAATTGATCAGTGACTAATTTGGTTTAGAGGATAAAATATTGTTTTCTGTTCCATTAAAATGTATAAAATATAAAGAAGCACTTTAAGATGCTTCCTTACAATGTTAACTGTTTCAAATCATATGAAACAGAGACAGGCCAGCTTCTCTCTAATAGGGATATTTTATTTCTTTCTCCCCAAACCCAGAACTAATGCTCCGAATTTACAAGGAAGAGCACACTTCCACTTCCTCATATCACAAGGTGTCATATAAGTATAGAAAAGAGGCAAGTGAAACCAACAGGTGGGACTTTTTCTTTAAAATGTTCCGTATTTCTTTGTAATCTGTGCCCTGACACTGCCAGTTTTACATATTCTCATTTTGGTATCAGCCAGCTATATTTCCTAACTTGATTTTCTTCTGTGCTAACACGCATCACTCTACCACAATTAACCTAGAAATGCCTTTTTTAGACATGAGAAAGCATGATTCTTTCACGTACTGAACTCTGCTAAAGGGAAAGAGTGATCACAGAATGGTACAGATTGGGAGTGACCTCCAAAGATCAGGTTTTCCTAGATTTGGTTGCACAGAAACACATCCAGAGATGGAAACCCTACAACCTCTCCGGGCAACCTCTTCCAGTGTTCTGGCTCACTCAAAGTAAAGAAATTTTTCCTGATGTTCAATTGAAGCCTCCTGTGTTCTAGTGTGTAGATGGTGTGTTTGTGGTTTTTTTCATTGGGCTGCTTGAAGTTTTTGTATTTTTGTTGGTTGGGGTTGTGGTTTTTTTCCTGAAAGCATCAGTGACACTGTGTCTGCAAAAGCTGCATTTTCCATTAAGGGAAATTAGCTTTGGCATGTGTTGGTTTTCTCCTGTTACTCGTCCCGTAAGTGTCTGCTTAAGACATTTTAGCACCATTTCCAAGCTTCAAAAATATAATTCTATTCCAATGGGTCTGCCTGTCTTATGTCATGACAATTGGCAGTCACAGCCTCTTTTCTTCATGAAGGCCTGTCCTGGTTTCAACTCAGCAGACAGCTGAGTCCTGGCAGCCTGCTCTTTCTCTGCCTCTGTGTGGACAAAGAGGAAAAGGATACAGGAGGCAGAGATGTAGAAGTTGAGATAAGCAAGATTTACTGTTCTGTTTCAGAGGTAGCAGGTAACACAAAAGAAAACAAAAATACCTGCATATGAAGAAGCAGGGAAATAAATAAAAAGCGCACTGACAGCACCTTCACGAACCACAGCACAAAAGGCCACACCCATGAAAAGAAGTGGAGAAAAAGCCCCCAGAAGTTCAAATGGGAAACTTTACAAAACTATAAAACACACTGCAAACCCCATAACCCCTGCTGGAGCCAGACAGCCCTTTCCTTTGCAGTGAGCATGATGTCAGCATGGTGTTGAATAACTGTTTTGCCTTCCTGCCTTTGACTGCGCCACTGCCTCTCCTGTTCTTCCTCCCTTTTAGTGGGGCCAGCCAGCAGAAAGCAATACATAGACTTAGGTCTTGCTCCAAGTCAGTAATTAAATTAAATGTGAAATATGTGTAGATATGGTGCTTAGGTACCTGGTTTAGTGGTGGGTTTGGCAGTATTGAGTTAACTGTAGGATTCAATGATTAAAGGCCTTTTCCAACCTAAATGATGCTGTGATTTGCACCTAAATATAATAAACATATTTCTGGGTTCTGTTTCCTATAGTTTTATTTAAGGTCATGATACTAATATAAACCAAAGGATTCCAATCATAATTGAAGCACAGAGATGCCTTGTCTCATTCCATGGAACAATAAGGGCTTAAGTCCCTGGTGGCGTTTACCTGTTTCTTTTCTCTCTGTTCAGGATTTTGGTGGCAATTTGGGCATGGTTATTGAGGAAATGTGGAACCTGGAGCCTGGAAACTTACAAGATTTAAAAAGTTCTATCACCAGGAATCAGATGCATCTTACTTCAGTCAGGGGTGGGCTGGTATTAGGAGATTGTACAGTCGACTAGGCAAGTGCTCCCTGGGTAAGGCTATCTGTGCCTAAATCTTATATACAGAAATGCAAAGCATAACCTTAGAGATAGATTTTTGCTTTCAGTCTTTCTTCAGCATCCCACTGTGCTGTTAAGTTTTAACAGTTTATTTATCTCTATTTACCTCCTCTTTTCCTTAAGTTACATTATATTTGATAGATGGCAAATTTATAATTTTCAAATGCCTTACCAACTTTTTTAGAATATCATTGCTGAGCCCATCATTTGCCTGTGTCCTCCACATCTTTTAAGCTCTTGTTTATGGCCAAATTACCAAAGGAGCTGCAGTCTCAAGCATTTGTTGCTGCTCTAGGGTCAAGGTCAAAAAACCACCAACAAAACAGTGCTGCAGAGCACCTGCCTTAAAAAGTGTTAAAAAGTCTTAAAAAGTGTTGGCACATGAATGGTCATTGGAGAGACTGATTTGGACAACTGTGCTGAATATTGCAATTTTCCAGGCACTACTAAAGATAGTTTTTTTTTCATACCAGTAATTTCTAAGATGCATATATTTCTATTAATAGTTTCTCTTTCTCATTTATCCAGGATTTTCACTGCTATGACTGTTATTTTCATCCCTGACTTATCCTTTTTATCTGTTGGGCAGCAAATGTTCTATTGTATGCTTCAATACTGGAATTTTCTAGTTTAGCACTCTTTATCCAATAAGGATAAATTTTTACTTTAGCTCTACTCTTTTGCCTATCTAAATGTATTTGTTTTATTTATTTGCCCTGCAGTAATGTGAGTAAGCAAAGAAAGAATGGGTCAGGATTATTCAGGTCCCAAGGTGGGTGATGGTGTGAGTGACCATAACCATTTTTTCAATGTAGGACCCATGCATACATAAATACCTGGGGAGAAGAGCACAGTAAGTGGATAAAAGACCATTAAGACCAGACTTCTAACTGGCAGAATATCCAGGTGTGATTCATAGAACAGTAATAATCCAGGCTGGCTAGGAGATCACTGAGCAAACTAAATCTTACTGTTTCTTGGATTGGAAGGTTTTGCATAGAGGAAAGCAAAGCATTTTCAGGGATGCAAAATATGCCAGGAGCAGAAAGAAAAGGAAAATGTGTCATGTGTTTTTTTTAACTTATTGTCAAAGGCTTTGGAAGAGGAACAAGAAGGAAGTCAGGTTGAGTTTGCTTTGAATGGTTGTGAGGCAAAGAAAGTAAAAAATTGGTTTGGTTTGGTTGATTTGGTTTTTTCTTTTAGGATGATATGTGTATATTTATGCATGCAAGAACATCTTTATAGGATCCATTTGGTTCAATGTCCTTCAGCCATACCCTCAGGATGATAATGGTAAAGAGTAAGTGCCTACAGAGAATATTACAACTGGGAAAACATGGTATGGCATGTGATACAACCCCAGTTCCCTCAGCTGCCATGCATAAGACCTGTTCTCTAGACCATTCACCAGCTTCATCACCCTTTCTGCACGGCCTCCAGCACCTCACTGTCTTTCTTGTAGAGAGTAGCCCAAAACTGTATGTAAGTTGCTGAGTGTTCAAGGTGCTGAGTACACCCCTCTAGTCCTGCTGACCATATTATTTCTTGATACAGGACAGTATGCCATTGGCCTTCCTGGCCACCTGGGCACATTGTTAGATCATATTCAGCCAGCTGTCAGTCAACACCTCCGGGTCTTTTTCTTCCTAGCATTTGCCCAGTCACTCTTCCTCAGCCTCTAGATTTATACAAAGTTGTTGTGTCTGAAAGGCAGTTCCCAGCAGCTGACCTTGTTGAACCTCATACCTTTGTCCTTTGCCCACTGATCCAGCCTGTCCAGATTTCTCTTTAGAGCCTCCCTACCCTCAAGCAGATCTGCACTCCTGCTGAACTGCAAACTTGTTGATGGTGCCTTCAATGCCCTCATCCACATCACTGATAAAGATGTTGAAGAGAACTGGCCCCAAAACTGAACCTGGGAAACATCAGTATTTGTGACTGCTCTTCAGATTCCTCAGATCTCTCAGACAGAATCTAAGTGCTGCTGCCATGGCATTCTCTACATGAGTGATTAAAATTTAATCCTCTGTAGAACAAGGTTCAAGACATAACTGGGTTGCAAAAGCAGCATCCCTTACTCAGACAATCATAGAATCATTTCAGTTGGAAAAGACATTTATGATCACCATGTCAAATCATTATCTAACTCTACCAAGTCTGGTGCTAACCCATATTCCTTAGCACCACATCTATGCATCTTTTAGAAAGCTCCAGTGATGGGGATTTAGCCACCTACCAGGGGAGCTTATTCCAGTGTTTGAATATTTCGTAGTTAATACAACCCAAGCCCTGATCTTGTGGCTGGAAAGTGTTTCAGACAGCCAGTCTGTGCCCCTGATATCTCTGTCCAGAACTAGTGGCGGAGTACCAGCAATACACCAAGCCCCACTGGTATTGCTCACGTGCTTTCTAGTACTGTCACAGCTTTTCTATTCCTGTGCTTATGCCACATGGATGGATTTTTGCTTTCCAAATTTAAGCTGCCATGATATTCTGTGGCAAAATATCTAGCAATCAAATTTAATTTTATACTATGTAGAAAATTACTTCCTTTTAAGTCTGATGTCTTAATTTAAGGGGATTACAGTATGTGGTGAGCAATTACTCTCTGTAAATTTCCATCACATTTATGACATTGATTGAAGGGAGTGCTTATGTAAGAAACTATCAAGAAACTACTTTATTCTGAGTATAATGATAAATAATATTGCCTTCTATATAATTGTTAAACTTTAAATAAGTAGATTCTAAACAAAACCAAAGAAGCTCTGAGAACTGACAGTTCTGATAATCTTCCAAGTCTTCCCACTTTCTGGCTGTATGGAGGAGAGTTGGGAGGTTTTAAGTTCCCACTTCACATACATCCTCAATTTTTGCCACCTTATCTGATGATACAGTCACAGCCTGAGCTCCTTCACAATCACAGTGAAATGCTTAAATTCTAAAGTCAATTAATCTAAATTCCTACAGAATCAGCTATACAAACCTGAGTATGGAATACACATCTGGATATTCTGCATGCAATGTGGGTAACAGACTTTTCAAAACCACTTTCTTTTGCTGAGGGGAACATAAATTAAAAATTCTTGAGCCATGACGTGATCCAATACCATGCAGCTAAGATAAAGAACAAAGAGATTACCTGCAAAAGAGTCTTTCAAAGGAAAGTCTGTGTGGAAGACAACGTGCAAAATTGGACTGAGACCATGTAGCAGAAGTGTCAGAGCAGGTTGAACCATCTTGTAAAACCTTATCTCTAATTCCCTTTAGGTGTGTTCCTACAAGAATTGGGTCTAATATATATAAGGGCATGATTCTGACATTGCAGACACATCAAAAGATGATGACATTTGTATCTAAAAAGTGTAAATTGGGCAAGGAAGGCAAGAGATCACTATGGCTGAGCTGTGACCTGTTGATCAAACTAAAGGGCAAGAAGGGACTACACAGGAAATGGCAGAAGGGACAGGCATCCTGGGAAGAGTATAGAGACAGTGCCCAGTTGTGCAGGGACAAGGTCAAGGACAAGGCACAGCTGATACTGATCTTGCCAAGGGATGTAAAGACAATAAAGGGCTTCTTCAGGTAAGTTAACCAGAAAAGGAAGGTTAAAGAAAGCCTAATCTCCTGAGGAACACCAATGGAGAACTAGTAACAATGGACAAGGAGAAGGCTGAGACTCTCAACAACTTTTTTTGCCTCACTGGCAACCCCTCTCCTCATGGCTCTCATCTTGATGGCCCACAACATAAAGACCAGGGAGATAAAGTCCCTCCCACTGTAAGTGAAGACAAGGTGCGTGACCATCTGAGGAACTTGAAGATATACAAGTCTATGGGACCTCGTGAGATGCATCTGTGGTGGCTCAGGCATGCCCCAGGGGGTCCAACCCAGTGGGTGGGCACAGGAAGCCAGGTATTTCATCCCATAATGCTCTGCTCCCCTATAAACCATCAGCGGGGGGTCCTCACTTCCTCTTTCTTCCCTCGCCACTGCCTAGATAATGGTGTGAGATGCCTCACTGGGGCCTGGCCAGGCCCATGTCTGGGTTGGGGGTGGAGAAAGAGCCCTGGGAGGGTTTGGGTGTACCCCCAGGTGGGGGTGGGACATTCTTGGATATGTTTTGGGATATCTCTCTCTTTTGTCATGGGGCTTGTGGTTTTCTGTAAAACTTTCATTGTTTTTTCCATTTACACTTTCCACCATTTTTTGCAATCTGTTTGTCTGAGTCTTTCTTTTGCACATGGTGGGAGAATTGGTCTCTCAACCTGCCACAGCATCCCAGAGGCCTGAGGATGTAAGCTGATGTAGTTGCCAAGCCACTCTCCATGATATTTGAAAAGTCATGACAGTCAGCTGAAGTCCCTGGGACTGGAAGAAAGGAAAGGTGAATCCTGAGAACTACCAACCTGTCAGCCTCACCTCTGTTCCTAGAAGATCAGATCCTCCTAGATGCCACACTGAGGCACATAGAGGACAGGGAAGTGATTCAATACAGCCAGCATGGCTTTACTAGGGACAATTCCTACCTGACTAACCTTGTGGCTTTCTATGCTAAAGTGACTATGTCAGTAGATAAGGGACAACCTATGGATGCGATCTATCTGGACTTCTGCAAGGTTTTTGACACAGTCCCCCACAGCATCCTACTCACCAAGTTGGAGAGACATGGATTTGATGGGTGGACTGTTCAGTGGATAAGGAATTGGCTGGATTGACACATGCGGAGGGTGATGTTCAATGGCTTGAAGTTCAGATGGAGAACAGTGACAAATGCTGTCCCTCAAGGATCCGTACTGGGACTGTTTAATATTTTTATCAACAGCATAGACAATGGGATTGAGTGCACCATTATCAGGTTTGCAGATGACACCAAGAATGCTGTCGATATGCCAGCCAGAAGGACCTGGACAAGCTGGAGAGGTGAGCCCAGGTGAACCTCATGAGGTTCAACAAGTGCAAGTACAGGGTTATGCACCTGGGACGGGACAATGTTTACTATCAATACAGACTGGGGGATGAGGTGGTAGAAAGCAGCCCTGTGGGAAAGGACTTGAGGGTGACAATGGATGAGAAGTTGGACATGAGCAGGCAGTGTGTGCTTGCAGCCCAGAAGGCCAATCACCTCCTGTGCTTCATCAAAAGATGCACCGCCAGCATAGCCAGAGAGGTGATTCTGCCACTTTGCTCTTGTGAGACCTCACCTGGAGTACTGTGTACAGGTCTGGAGCCTGAAATACAGGAAAGAGATGGACCAGATGGAGTGGGTCCAGAGGTGTGCTGGGTTAAGCCAAGTCCAGGAGGGGCGGGCTGGAAGAAACCTGACCCCAGGCAGGCAAAGAGACCCGACCTCCTTCCAGGAGGAGGGGGCTCCCCAGGTCAAAGGTTATTCCACTCACACTTCCTGTCCACAACCCCATTTAAGAGGGGTAATTTCCTGCCTTATCCTCTCTTTCTCCTGCACTCAGCTTTCTAACACCCTGCTGCTGTTGCTGTGAGCTGTTAACCACGTGGCTGGGCCTGCTCCATGTGGTCCCAGACATCTATGGGGACTGCATCCAAAGAGAATCTATCTTTCATTCAGAGAATCCTTTGCCAGCTGTGTCTGGTTTTGTATATATTTTTTTATTTATCCCTTTTCCTTGTACCTTTGTAACCTTCCATTTACTTAAATACCTTTTATTTTTTGTTAAACTTACCTTTTTACTTCCAAATCGATTCAAGACTGCTCTTTCATTGTTTTACCTCTCTCTTCTCCTCCTATCCAATTTTCTTTCCCTGCCAGGAAAAGGGGAGGGGGGAGGCAACCTAAATCTGTTCCATTAGGCTCCTTGGGCTCCAGCAAAGCTTAAACCACAGTAAGACGAGGGCCATAAAAAGGATCAGAGGGTTGGAACACCTCTGCTATGAATACAGGCTGAGGGAGCTGCAGTTGTTCAGCCTGGAGAAGAGAAAGTTCCAAGGAGACCTAATAGCAACCTTCCAGTACCCAAAGCGGGCTGGCAAGAATGATGGATAGAGAGTTTTCACAAAGGCCTGTAGTGATAGGACAAGGGGAAATGGTTTCAAACTAGGAAAGAGTAGATTTAGATTGGGTGTTAGGAACCAGTTCTTTACCATGAGGGTAGTGGAACACTAGAACAGGTTGCACATGGAGGAGGTTGAGGCCCCATCGCTGGGGAGATTCAAGATGAGGCTCAACAAGGCTCTGGGCAATCTGATCTAGTTGAGGATGCCCCTAATTACTGCAGGGGCAATTGGACTAGATGACCTTTGTAGGTCTTTTCCAACCCAGACCACTCTATGATTCCAAATAGTACTAGAAGAAAACTGTGTAGAGCTTGTTGTGACCTGATATGAAATAAAGTGCCAGTTTATTTGCTTGAAGAGATTCAACACATACCTTAGAAAGGTAGTGAAAACTATAATTCAATGTAATATGCATGCTGCTCAGGTAGTTCTAATTCCTGTGGCATATTCACACAGAAAACTACCAAATTAAAGCCATGGTGTGCTTGTGTATGTGTGCTTGTGTAACATAACTAAGAAGGCAGAAGAGGGGGAATGATAATATCTGGGTAAGTTAATTACCTGGAAATCTATGAATGTCTATATACCCTCTCACACAGTTGTATGAGGTTTCTATTCCATCAAAAAAGCAAAGGTTTTGTGAACATGGACTGTTGGCAAATGCTACAGTCCTGCTTACCTCAAACTGCTGATGAAACTGCCCTTTGCCAAGATACACACTCTAAGAAATAATTTGTTCTATTCTTAAAAAAAGCTACAGCCCAAAAAGAATGGTAGGGCACAGGATTTTTACTAAGACAGTAACATTTATCATACATGACCAATTTTCAACATGTGTTTAGATACAGAGGCATCTTCAGCCTTATTAATGTAATTAATCACACTGGTGAAGAGCAAAGGCTAGCAAAGACTAGCAAAGGTCCCTAATATATAGCAGGCTGTAGAGAACATGAACACTGAAACAACAGAAGTATAGCATTCACTTTCATTAGACAGGTGTAATAAATACAAGACATTATAAAAGGGGATTTACAGAATCTATTAGTGCTTCCTGCTGGATATGAGTACATAATGAAGTCCAAAAGAGGATATATGATAACCTATTGAATACTGAAAAAGATTGCTAATGCAGCACTTGGTTCCCTAAGGATCCAGTTAAAGGCAGGCTGAGCAGAGGACAAAGAAGAGCAGATATAAAAAGAGCAGATATAAAATCCTTGGGAAAGCATGAAAGGCCATTGTATGGAGAGACAGATTATCAACTGAGCAGCTGCTTTACAAGATCAAGATGGAAAAAGAAAGAACTTGGAAAATAATGAAAAATTTTAAGAAATACTACTTTGTTTATCATGAGAAATTCAGTGGAAGTGTTATTGCTTAATGAAACAAATGTAATTCAAAAAAAATATTTTATCTTTGCCAGAATGGTTGCAGCAACTGTTGACAAAAATATGTCCATTTGTTTTACACTGTAAGCTTGTTGACAGCATTGCCAGCTGTGGTGGTTTGAGCCTTAACTGGGGCTTAAAAGCTCAGATGGGGGCAAGGCTGAGAATCCCCTTCCCCAACAGAGAGAGAGAAGGAAGGGAGGGGAGCAAATCCACCAAGAAACAATTTTGGGTTCCGCTTGGAAGTAAGTAGAGAGGCAAAGAATTTTTCTTTAAATAGTAGATATAGATATAGATATAGATATAGATATAGATATAGATATAGATATGTAACAAAGTCAGGGTTCACAAGGGTAAGGAACAAGGATGGATGGGAGAAGGAAAGGACAAACAGAGATACAGAAAACAGAGATACTTTGCAAAGAGTGGAAGAAGCAGGAAAGAGGGCAAAGGCTGCAATTGTCCTCCCTTGTATACCCCTGCTGGACAAGGAGGTGGGGAAGCGGAACAGACCAAGTCAGTTTCCCAGGGGAGGAAACACTCCCCCCCAGGGAGGGCAAAAAATCTCTCATGAGCCCTCCCCGCCCTGTTTTTTTTCCCCAGGATGGGCGTAGCCCACCACACCAAGTCCTCAACATTGTTTTTTGGTATCACAGGTATCTGCCTTTGGAAATGACAGACCTGATGAGAGAATTGTAGATCCATTGTAGAATCATTGTACTGAATGTACTGAGCTTGCAATCTGCATCTCACCTATGAAGTCAGCAATGTTGATTTCTGAGAATAAAAATACTTTGGAAGGTGAGGTTGTAGAGGTGTCTGAACACAGGAATCATGTTGGGTGATAGGCTGGACTCAGTGATCTCAAAGGTCTTTTCCAACCTGGTTAATTCTGTATTCTGTATTCTGAGATTTTAAATCTTTGCATTGTTTCTCAAGAGCAAGACTGAGTACTACATTTCAGTTTTACAGTCTGCAAAACACCTAAATTTCTAAGCATTTATTCATGTACATCAGAACAAGAGGACACAGTCTCAAGCTGCACCAGGGGTGGTTCAGACTGGATGTTAGGATGAAATTTTACACAGAGAGAGTGATTGTGCATTGGAATGTGCTGCCTGGGGAGGTGGTGGAGTCACCATCATTGGAGGTGTTTAGAAGGAGACTGGATGGATTGATTGGTTGCATGGTTTAGTTGATTAGGTGGTGTTGGATGATAGGTTGGGCACAATGATCTTGAAGGTCTCTTCCAACCTGCTTTATTCTATTCTATTCAATTTATAGGTTATCTTAAGATCATGAAAGGCAGTCAAGAATCCATAGGCCAAAACAATCCATAGGCCAAAACATAACAGTGATGAAGGAATAAAAGGAGGTGAAGTCAGATAAATGTTGAGAAACTAGGAAATAAGAGATAAATAGAAATTCCAGTTCAGAAAACTGATTAACAATTACTCTAAATCACTTTTTTAAAGTCACTAAAAAGCATTTACACATCACCTAAGTTCTCAGTTCAAACAGTAACGCAATTCAAAATACTGGCCTGAAAATGCAATGTGCAATCAGTGACAGTGCTATGTTATTTTTTTTCTTATTGCTTCACTTTTGTTGTCTTGACTCACTCCAGCTTAGAGAATGTTGAGGAGTGAGCTCAATCAGTCTACAACTTCCTTACAGGGAGCAGTGAAGGAGGAGGTGCTGATATCCTCTATATGGTGACCAACAGGGTCAGAGGAAGTTCATATTTGACATTAGGAAAAGGTTATTTGCTGAACCGGTGGTCAGTTACTGGCACAGGCTTCCCAGTGAGGTGGTCACAGCATGTCTGGCCACTTCCAGGTTAGTGTAGGTTTAGGTAGTTGTGGTGGTTTGGCCTGGGCCTGGAGGCCAGATGCCCAACAAAGCTGGCCAGCCAGAGACTGGCCTAGCAGGGGGGGAAAAGGGGACAAAAGACCCCTGGAGGTTTGGGGTATACCCTCACATGGGGAGAAGGGAAGTGCTGGGAGGCCTTTGGGTGTGCTGTAAGGGACTCTGTACATTTTGGGCTATCTTTGCCACAGAGCACGGCATTGAGTGGATATTCCACATCCCCTACTATGCGCCAGCTGCAAGGAAGATTGAACGCTACAACGGTTTGTTGTAGACCACTCTTAAATAGGGGGTGGATCTTTGAAAAACTGGGAAAAACATTTAGCACAAGCAACCTGTCTGGTGAGTAGTAGAGGTTCAGCGAATCGAGCTGGACCTGCGCACACAGATCTGCTACAGAAAGTAGAAGGTGATAGAGTTCCTGTTGTTAGAGAAAAGAATCTGTTAGGTAAAACTGTTTGGGTATTTTCTACCTCAGGAGAGGCTAAACCTGTCCGAGGGGTGGTTTCAGCTGAAGGTCCTGGTCACACTTATTGGGTAATGCAAGAGAATGGTGAAAATCAGTGTGTTCCACAAAGAAATTTAACTTTAGCTGAGAGAGTTTAATTTCAGACTCTTGTGCAGCTACATCACACCCAAAGGAAGAATTCATGAGGAATCTACGGTGCACAAACCCTGAGAACCCTGAGAGCCCTGAGTCAACTGAGAGTCCCTGATCCCTTTTCTCCACTTCGTCTGCGAAGAGACAAACTGTTTTCCATTTTCTTGTTTCCTGATTTTCTTGGACTTCTGAATCATCTACATCTGAGTATAGCCGGAATGGACTATGAACTTTACTTACGAATTGTAGATATTGTTCCAGATTGGATGGACAGTATGAACAGCCAATGAAATTGTTTAGAAGGGGTGGACTGTGACTGTTTTAGGCTATGCCTTTAAGAAAGGGACACTTACTGGAACACTCTGGCTGAATGTTTTGGTGTAATAATGAAAACAAAGATAAATCTAAATGAATTTCATTGGTAGATTGGTAGAATGCAATTTTAAATTTTAGCTTTAGTTCAGTTTGAATCTCAGTCAGTTCAGTCTGTCTGTTTCAGTCTCTCTGAACAGCTGTGTGGGTGCTGACCTTCAACTAACCAGATAAACTAATTCTTGCATACGCTTTGAGCTAACAGAATTTCCTCCTTAATAATTAAGTTTTTCTCTCTCTAACCCTTTTTGGGAAAAAAGGGAGGAAGGGTGAGAAGGGGGTACAGTTGGGGGGGACCCTCCTTGGAGGAGGGAAGGATTTCTGTGTTACGTTCTTTGCTGTATATTTCTGTATATATTGTAAATACTGTATACTGTGTATATATTCACTGCATCTCATCCTGCTTGTAAATATAGCTTATCCATTATTTTGCTCCTCTGACTGAGTTAGCCATGGTTTCTTCCTGTGGGGGGGGAGAACTGAACTTTCTCTCACCACCACATTTGGATTTTTCTTTACAACTTTTTAAGATGTATCCAAATCAACATTTGGTCATTTGTAGACTACAGAGTAGCACAGACATAGCTATCACCTGCATATCATAATGGTGTGTTTACAAATTATATTCTGGAGTGAAATATAACCAAGCACATTAAAATTATTTCTAACTTCCCATGCCACATCAATGGCATATACTAATCTACACAGTATGCAAGAGTGCTAATGTGCACAAATTGTATACAGCACTAGCCATATTCAAGACACAATTTCATTTATTATTATTGTGCTCAGTGAATTCCTACCATTGTCTTGAGTTGCACAGCCACTAGTACACTCCCCGCACTACACTTTTAGAAAAGTAGCAGCAATAGATTAAGCATACAAATAAACCACCTGCAACTGCAGAAGTGGAAGTGGGAAGTATTCATCCTAACTGAAGATACTGCCACTGGGCATCTCACAATTTTAAAAGAAAGGCTTAGATGATGAAATAGATAGTTCTCAAAGGTCTAACTTATCAGAGTAAACAAAAATTAAGTAAGTTTTGAACAATATACTTAAAGGTAGCAGGAAATTTTTTAAAATTGTGTCTTACTTAAATACCTAAATACAATCACAGAGTAATCCAGATTTGTACACTACAGGGAAGAAAAGGACTTTGGAAACATGTATTTTGTAACTGTGACTGTAAGAATATTTTTAAGAAATCTAGGACTTCAGATGCTGTAAGTCATATTAGTTTCTTTCCTTACAAGAATAAGGCTACAGAAAACTTAATTTCATCAGGATCCAAATTTAAAGTTACTTCTAACTTTTCTAGCCTGATCTAGTATGTCAGCAAGATCAATTTTAGCTCTTTGTATCCATTTTGAATGTAAATGAATTTTTCTCTTTCAGTCGAATCTGTAATAACACACCTGCAACATAACTTCCATTAATTCAATTTACTATCACAGTGGAAACAAAAAGAATAATACATACCAGTCTTTAAAAATGTTGATTATGTTTATAAATAAAAAGTGTTATCACACAATAAAGAGTTAGAACTTGTGAATAAAGCAACAGACTGAAAAATATTTCACTTTTGGGCCGTATTTTTTACACACAAACTCTATTAAAGTTTCATGGCTCTTCTTAGTTGTTTCCCAAGCACAATCACCACCGTGTTGGGTGTCCCATTTTTCAGATGCAATATGGATGTATTAATAAATAAGGTGATTACAGATCCACTGTTGCAACATGAAGAAAGGTTTAACAGCCTGAAAAAAGAAAAATAAAATCAGAGCAAATTATCATCCTTGTAACTTTACTATGGCAAGAGTCAGTCATGTCTACCCATCGGGTGTGAAGAAATGTTAGGCTACAGTGCTATCAAACCTCTTACAACCGAGCCCATTATTGACAATTATCTACTCATTTCTGTGAAGATTCTGGGTCAAACCCCACATTTTATTAATTAGTGAAAATTCACAGGCCTAAATCTAAGTCTTCATAGTTGTGTTTCACCCTCTATTTTCCATTTTAAAAGTGTAAACTGAGTTACAGGGATTTGCATTATGAAAAAGTAATATTAAGGAAAATAAATGCATTTTCATACTAATACAATTTCAAGGAGGAATTGTGCATAGACTTTTTCTTCCTACAAAAATATATATTTTAACATGCACACTCTGTTAAGCCACTTTATGTATGCCACACTCTACTCTGACCTAAATTTCTATCTTAGGATCCACCCATAAGAAACATGTAGTCTGTTGCTTATTCTCATTTTTCATACGCCACAAAAACAGAATAAATTCAAAAACATGCCGTATCAGTTTTTTTCCAGAAATAACTCTACTGAACCAATCTCAAACACCACACCTGCTTCTTGTACCTCTCCCAATGGAGTTCACACACTTCCTTTCCTTACCTTTATTTATATTATTCAGTAAACAATTTATAAATGTGATTTATATAGTTATTCTTTAGTGTTTTGAGGGAAACATGCTTTGCATACTGTGCTTTCTTCCACAGAATGCTCAACTGTTTTTTCTTGGTGTAACATTCACTGTGGAGCAGGTTGCTTGCTGTGAAGAAATAACATTAACACAGACATGCAATTCATGAGTCAAATTAAAAAGATTACAATCATAAATGGGCAAAGATTAAAACTTCTTCTCATATGTTCAGAAGAACACAAGTTCAGGAGAACATGAGTACCAACAGCTTATTTTGCTGTGCAAGTCAGGATGACAGTGCTTACATGAAAGCATAGTCACTCTGTAAGTTATGAAATTCCCATTTGCAAATGCAATGATAAAAAGCCATCAATATTCTGTGAGGACAGCTTCATTTCTGAAAAGAATTATGTCTTTTATAATTCACAGGTGGGAGAATTTGATTAATTCTGTTTAAGTTAAAATCACTGAGATAGATAACATAAAATACAGGATTCTTCACACCGTGGCAGAGCTGTGGCTTTTTGGTGCTTCTACTTAGATCCTTTATAGCTCAGTTATGAATCACTCCTGACAGCAAGGACATTACATAAAATAGGATTTAAGTGAATATTTGCAGGATATTTAAGGGGATCCTTACATAGTTCTTACCAGGATTCCTAATCATTAGACTAATAAAACTCAGAATGTAACTATTCCCAGAATTGTAAAAGACCAGAAGAACCATAATAAATGCAAGCAAAACACACCACTGTCAGATGTGTTTAATTTTTCAATAAATGGGGCTTGTCATTCTTCAGCTTTCCACAGGCAAACCTTAAAAAAGATAAATCCCTGGCTTGCCTCATGATTGAGGAATTGAAGAGCCATTAAACATTTCCAAGCCAGATTGCTGACATGCATCCATAACAAACCAGAGTAAAGCATATCCTTAGAATGTAACATTTACTCCTGACAAATAAGTGGTTCCTTCAGCCTTTTGGTTTGCCAAGCACTAAATTCCTGCCCAGTCACCCTTGAACAGTAACTATTGAATTCTAAATAATTCATGCAGTCCACAGGTCCAGCTTTGTGATAGGTTATGCAAAGCAAATCAATTCAAAATTTGTTTCTGATAGAGAATGAAATAGATTAAAATCTGCAGAAAGCATCCTCCAAAGACTGGTCTTTCTTCTCAACACATCACATGTCGTGTCTCCTACCCTCAAAGACATCACCTTTCCTTCAGAAGAATCTTTAATAAAATATTCTTTTCCAAAACAGTCACAAACTTAACAGTTCCCAAGTTCATTCCCTGTTTTGTTTTTTCCTGTTACCAGCCCAGTTGTCCTAAGACAAATAACATTTTTTAATCATGTCAGATGAAAGTTGCACCCATGTGCATGTGCTCTGCAATACAGGCCTTAATCAAATAATCAGAAAGCACTTTCCACAAAGGACTTGCTTCATTCAGCATGGAGTACACTGAAGAACTGAACTACGGATACATGGTGACTAAATATCTGCGCTTTATTACAAGGTTAAAAGGAAAAAGAAAGGAAAACAAAACTGAATAGCCTACATAAACAGATTTTTTTCTCCAAGATCTGCCAGTGATTTTCCAGTTTAGGCTGAACAAATCTTTCAACTCAAAATTTGTCCAGTTTGTCATTCACTATGTATTTTTGATTTTCAGATTGATCAAATGAAGATTCTGGCTTCAACCTGTAGAATTTCTTACAACACCACAATAAATAAAATATCTCAGAACACATGAAATGCTTTAACACCTTGAAAAACAACTTATATGTGTTTTAACTGAAGCAAACCCAGTAAAAGTCCTATCAGTCTCTCACAGTCTTACTACCTTATCTATATAATAAGAACTTCTGATGTTTCTGTGAAAATCAATTTGGTTTTATTCATTTGAAGATCACAGACACAACCTTGGAAGAGCTAAGAGGAAAGTAGTCATTGTTTATGTAGAAAAAACCATGTTAATTCAGGAATAAGACCTGAATCATGCAAATGTGTGAGGAAAACAGCCTCTGAGCATTTGGGAAAGCTACTGCTGTTCGTGGGTGCTACTGTGACAGCAGTACTCACTACACAATAGAAAATGGTGCATTTGTTAAAAGTGTGAGAAAAGTAGAGGAGGAGGGAGGCAGAGAAGGAAGGAGGGAGAAAGACAGCTAGACACAGAATTGTTCATAGTCTAGAAAAAGGCAATTAATTGCTTCATATATTCAGTATGTCTTATTGTCACCTATGACACCTATGCAAGGAAGTTCATCTTGCTCTTCCTTTCATGGCTCCCCAAAGGCATAACCTTCCATTCCACTGTATATTCCTCCAATTGATCTGGGCACAGCCTCTTTTCCTTGAGAAGCTAACAGCAGGACAAACCACATAAAAGGCAGCATTTATATGTCATAGAAACAGAAAATTAGGGCCTTTCAAAGACAGAAAGCCCGTATGTTGCAATGCGCAACTGTTGCTTTGTCAGGTCCCAAAAGGGTACATAAATTCTTAATATATGTTGGCAGTACTGCACCCATGTTTCATTGATAGCTCTTTACCCAGCAAAGCCCTTATTCATCTGTTTATCCCTCTTACATTACTATGATCAAGTCATGGAAGTCGTCTGTCCTTCACAGCAATGTCATTGTATGACTGGAGATGCTGACTACACCAAGCTGGGGGCAGGAGTTGATCTGCTGGAGGGTAGAGAGGCTCTGCAGAGGGACCTCGACAGGCTGGACAGATGGGCAGAGTCCAACGCCATGAGATTTAACACATCCAAGTGCCGGGTTCTGCACATTGGCCACAACAACCCCATGCAGAGCTACAGGCTGGGGTCAGAGTGGCTGGAGAGCAGCCAGGCAGAGAGGGACCTGGGGGTGCTGCTTGATGGTAGGCTGAACATGAGCCTGCAGAGTGCCCAGGCAGCCAGGAGGGCCAATGGCATCCTGGCCTGCATCAGGAACAGTGTGGCCAGCAGGAGCAGGGAGGTCATTCTGCCCCTGTACACTGCACTGGTTAGGCCGCACCTCGAGTACTGTGTCCAGTTCTGGGCCCCTCAGTTTAGGAAGGAGGTTGACTTCCTGGAGCGTGTCCAGGGAAAGGCAGCGAAGTTGGTGAGGGGTATGGAACACAAGCCCTTTGAGGAGAGGCTGAGGGAGCTGGGGTTGCTTAGCCTGGAGGAGACTCAGGGGTGACCTTATCACTCTCTACAACTACCCGAAGGGAGGTTGTAGACAGACGGATGTTGGTCTCTTCTCCCAGGAAGCCAGTACCAGAACAAGAGGACACAGTCTCAGGCTGTGCCAGAGGAGGTTTAGGTTGGACGTTAGGAGGAAATTTTACACAGAGAGAGAGTGATTGCCCATTGGAATGGGCTGCTGGGGGAGGTGGTGGAGTCGCCATCATTGGAGGTTTTCAGAAGACTTGATGGGGTGCTTGGTGCCATGGGTTAGTTGTTTAGGTGGTGTTGGATTGGTTGATGGGTTGGACACGATGATCTTGAAGGTCTCTTCCAACCTGGTTTATTCTATGTATGTATGTATTCTGTGTATGTATGTCCACTTTTGGGTGGACCCAAGTGACCCGGGGTGGGGGGAAAAACCACAAAGAATTCCTTACCAAACATGTCTCTTGACTGCATGGCTGATTTGGAGAGGAAGCCTGGCAACCTGATTGAGGACGCCCCTGTTTACTACAAAGGGGTTTGGATTATATGACTTTTGGAACCAGACCAACTTCCAACCCACACCATTCTATGATTCTATGATTAGAGATCAGTTTGAGAACTACAGCTGAGGAGAAGGTCAATGCTGGCTGACAACAGATATAGGGGGGAAAAAAGAGAATTGGTCTACCAGCCAGCTCAAACAAGGACCTAGTAGGAGAGAGACTATATTCTGGAAGGCACATTCAACTACTATTTGGCAGCATCCCCCAAAAAGTGGGCAGCAAGCTCTCGCAGGTAGTATCAGTGAATAGATGCTCTGTCAGAGACGATAGGATACTTAGAGCCACACAGTTGTGACAGTGACAAGGGGATCCTTGGGATAAAAGGTTGTGACCCCCTCTGTTTTCATAAGTGTTGGTAATAGCATATCACTTCTACCATTAAGAATGTATAGGCTGAACATGACTTTTCATCTATATTTCAAGACTTTCTGCACTAGGCAGGATAAAATGCTGCCTTCTTCCCACAGTTATCAGCACTCTTGTGAAAATGTTGCTCTAGCCAGCAGTTTATTTTGTAAACTTCAAGCCAGTACAAATAATTAGTAAGTATGACTTTGCCATGCCAGTAAAATTCTTATAGCATATGTATTGAATCTCTCTGACCTCTTCCTGATATCAAATAACACTTTAGGTACTAGATTACTGACTGCTACCTAGGGAAAAGAGAGACATACATGTATTTTGGAATCCCTGCTGCAGACTTTAAGTGGACGTCCTATTTTAGTGCATGATCCAGAGTCCCTGCCAAATCTGCCACTACTGTTTTCTAGAATACATGTCAACAAGGTATTATTTTGAAGGGTGTAAAGGACATTGTTGGCACAAACAACAGTTGTGAAAATAGGTCTGTTACCAATCCAAAATGATTGTTTTGGTCAAAAACACGTGCTCTTTTCCCTCACTGGGAAGCATGAACAATTTTGTGTTGCTTCCTCTATATCTAAGACTGCAGCCTGCTGTCAGTCTAATATTTCAAATGAAAAACATCCTCCAAATCAAATATTCAAACTGAACTCTGAAAATACAAAACTATTATCATTACCATATTGTGTTTGCCATAATAAAAGAAAATACAACACACAAGACAATTCTAAAAGTTTCAACAGGATTTTGCTTCCAAATTTCATATTCATGGCAAGCTTCACACTTTGGCATAAGGAGTGTTGAGCACAGTTATTCTACCATTACCAGTGACCTTTACCAGCTTCTGCACTCAAAAACGTAGCTGAGGTGACAGAACAGTGACAGCTGCAACATTACCCAGCTAGCTGGTCTCAGTCTTCTAAAATGTTAGAGTTTTGGTTGAACTGTTTGGCTGAAGTCCCAGGTTTATGAATCACACAGGAAAAACAAACACGCATACATAAATATCAGACCTTTGTGACTTGTGGGTTTTAGTAAGAATGTTGCCCTTTTATGATTTTGAAAAGACCACAGTGAAACCAACATGAGAATTTTTGTGTTTATTTAAAATGTTTAAAATTATGAATACATTTGCTTGTGATTATGTTAGCTAGCTACACAAATGGGCAGAATAGTATCTAAAGTGTCGTAAGAAAATATTTCTTTCACAGGTGCTGAAGGCAGATGACAGTTTATATTCAAATAGCAGAACAAAGAGCGACACATTATAACAAGGTCTTCATATATCCTACTTCAGCTTTCTTTTTATTGAAACATATCAAGGGTTTTTCTTAAAGATATGAAGACTAGAAAAGTTAATTAAACTCTTACTGTTATTTATATCCAGAAGATTATAAACTCTTTAGTTACAGCAATATTGCACACTGGTCCCAGGTGACTGGAAACTGGCCAATGTGGTCCCCATCCACAAGAAGGGACAGATGGAGGAACCCGGAAACTACAGGCCAGTCAGCCTGACCTCAGTGCCAGGGAAAGTGATGGAGCAGATTATCCTGGAGGGAATAACTGCGCACCTGAAGGATGGCCAAGGGCTCAGGTCCAGCCAACATGGATTTAGGAAGGGCAGGTCCTGCCTCTCCAACCTGATCTCCTTCTATGATCAGGTGACCCATCTGGTGGACATCGGGAGGCCTGTGGATGTAGTCTACCTGGACTTCAGCAAGGCCTTTGACACCATCCCCCACAGCAAACTGCTGTCTAAGCTGTCAGCTCATGGCTTGGACAGCAACACTCTGTGCTGGGTTAGGAACTGGCTGGAGGGCCGAGCCCAGAGAGTGGTGGCGAATGGTGCCACATCCAGCTGGCAGCCAGTCACCAGTGGCATCCCCCAGGGATCAGTGCTGGGCCCCATCCTCTTCAACATCTTCATTGACAATATGGATGAGGGGGTTGAGTCAGTCATCAGCAAGTTTGCAGATGACACCAAGTTGGGAACAGATGTTAGTCAGTTAGAGGGTAGAAAGGCTCTGCAGAGGGACCTCGACCAACTGGACAGATGGGCAGAGTCCAATGGGATGGCATTTAACAAGTCCAAGTGCTGGGTGCTGCACTTTGGCCATGGCAACCCCGTGCAGAGCTACAGGCTGGGGTCAGAGTGGCTGAGAGCTGCCAAACAGAGAGGGACCTGGGGGTGATGATTGACACCCACCTCAACATGAGCCAGCAGTGTGCCCAGGTGGCCAAGAGGGCCAATGGCATCCTGGCCTGTATTAGGAAGAGTGTGGCCAGCAGGAGCAGGGAAGTCATTGTGCCCCTGTACTCTGCATTGGTTAGGCCACACCTTGAGTACTGTGTCCAGTTCTGGGCCCCTCAGTTTAAGAAGGACATTGAGAGACTTGAACGTGTCCAGAGAAGGGCAGCAAGGCTGGTGAGAGGCCTTGAGCACAAGCCCTATGAGGAGAGGCTGAGGGAGCTGGGATTGTTTATCCTGGAGAAGAGAAGGATCAGGGGTGACCTCATTGCCCTCTACAACTACCTGAAAGGTGGCTGTAGGCAGGAAGGGGTTGGTCTCTCCTCCCAGGCCACCAGCACCAGAACAAGGGGACACAGTCTCAAGCTGTGCCAGGGGAGGTTTAGACTCGAGGTGAGGAAAAAGTTCTTCACCAAGCGAGTCATTCGTCATTGGAATGGGCTGCCCAGGGAGGTGGTGGAGTCACCGTCCCTGGAGGTGTTCAAGGGGAGATTGGATGTGGCGCTTGGTGCCATGGTCTAGTTGTGAGGTCTGTTGGGACAGGTTGGACTTGATGATCCTTGGGGTCTCTTCCAACCTTGGTGATACTGTGAACTCAGGTATTTCTTTTGGTAGAAACCATATAATGTCAGAGTGAGAAGCACCACAGCTGCTTAGGCAAACAAGGCCTGCCCTCATAGCACCTCTTTGAAAGTGAACACTACCATGTCCTAGCATAGGCTGAACAAAGCTCTATAACCTCCCTCCTGCTTGCAAATGTGTGATTGTTTGTATTTAATTTAGAATCCTATTTTCTGCATGCTTACTTTCTATTATTGAGTGGTTCCAATGCTGCTACAAAATCTAAGGTCCTGTATCAATGGAAGTCATTAAGACCACCAAATCTGAAAATATGATAACTTCTTGTCTTTTATAAAGGTAGGGGAGGGAGGAAAAAGATTTTCTATTTCTTAACTTGTAAAATTTAGAAAATTAATTGAATGTGAATAACAGATTTTACACATAATCCTGCGATCACTGAGCTAAAATCTACAACTTCAGACCATCTTCTTCCATCTCATGAAGAGAAAAATTATGGCTAAGGGGCAACACCAGCTGTCATTTTGACAGCTGTGAATATCAGCAGAAAAACTCAAATATTCATGCCACACCCAAGTAAGATACCTAAGGGATAACGGCCAATGTTGCTTCAGTAGGAAAAAGCAGTTGTAGCTACTGCTGTGTGAGAACTAAATCTACATGGCATAAACCAGCACTTCACAAGTATCTGATCCAATCCAGTAGGAAGACCTGGATAAGAAACAGGCATGTTAAAATGACCAAAGCACTGAGCCAATGCAGATAAGCTCCTTTCAGTGTTTGTTTGTTCTTGGCTTGCTTGCTTTGCATGGTCCAACATTGCCATATACCAAGATACAACATGCATATAAATGTTTAAGAGATATTAAGATTAACAGAATTAAATTAGTAGAATTTAAGATATATCATTTGGCATGCTTAAGCACACTTAAAAAAAACCAAACAAACATTTCACCCTGCCTTTTACATTGTGCTACCATACAGACAGCTAATTCCCTGTCTCAATTAATAATAAAAAAAGAGGCAGTGAACTTTTGCATGGATAGGGATAGGTGGATTATGTATACTCATATTGCACACATTTTCCATTGCTGCCATCTCATAAACAGCATCTACTGTCTTCCCTTTGGACACTGCAGTTCATGGAGTGAAACAGCCAGGTCATTTCCACAAGGAAATGTATTGCATAGGTACACTGTAAGAGTACTAGGAACAAAATTGAGGCTACTTTGTTTAGAAAAGACCAAGCGGGAATATAATGATCTTGAAATACATAGCAATAGGAAAAACCAACCTCCTGCCACCATCCACTATAGATTAAGAGCAATAGGCTTAAAATTACTATAATTTAGATTACGTATCAGGAAAAGTAAAATTAAATCCCAAACTATTAGAAAGGATAGTTAAAACTTCGAGTTAGATTTCTCAAGTTAGCTAAGTGACCTTCACACTGAGAAGCTAGCAAGGCTAGCTTTCAGAAATATTTCAAGAACACTGGTATCTTTTTTCCCTGGTTTGATCAGTACTTTTAATGTATTTCTTTACAAAATTCTGTCTTCTGTGTTTAGAAACAAGAAGGGTCTTTGAACTCTATCAGAACATGAATTGTATTTGGTCTGAATAGAAATCCACCTAGCCATGAATCTTTCCTTGGAACTACATTATCAGTAGCAGTAGGAGACAAAATGTTTGTTACAAACAGCAGCCTGTCCTAAAACTATGAAGCAGTCCAGGCACACTAGGTCTTTTTGAGACCCAGGTCTTTCAGTTGGCTTATGTATTAGAGTCCTTTCATGACTTTCACTGGTCAGCAAGAAACACAAAAATGGTTTGTATCTCTTCTGACTTAATGGATTTCTCATTCTCAACCCATTCACATTATCTGTGCACTCAACTAGTACATTTGGACTAGACCAGGAACTACATATTCTTATACACAAACTATGTTCCAAATTGCACTAATGAAGAAAAAAAGGTGACAAAGCTCTAATAAACAATAATAGATATACCATCACAGCTTTAATACTGAAAACATTTATGTATTCATCTCAAAGCCTAGAAAGATTCTGCAGAATTAAAATAACTAATTATATGATGTTGGGAAAACAGTTAGTACTGCTAGGGCTCACATATGGCAGCACTACAAAATAAACTCCAATGAAAGATCGCAATTATGTTTGTTTTTATATGAGTCCCCTTTATGTACAGAAGCAAAATACTTTGCCTTCTATTATTTGTTATCTCTCACCTGTAGCCTGTAACACAGCTGTTCTTCGCTATCTCACCTGTAGCCTGTAACACAGCTGTTCTTCACTATCTCTAGATTTCCCAGCAAAGTCTCTCTCACAAATCAGTGCTGTGCTTTCATTTCAGTTTTATCTCTAAATATGGACAGAAAAAAGTTTGGTACAACATGAGAGGAAGAAAAAAAATTCTGCATTTATTGTAAATAGAATTTATTTCCCAGCTGTGTGTGGCACATAGGCAACTGTAGATGAAAATTACCTTGGGATGTTGGTTTGGCATCTATTAATTCCTTCAGACCTCATCTGAGTTGCTACTAAGGCAAGTAAGTATGTTTCAGTACAAGATGGCTGGTATGGGGTTTGAAAAGGCTACAGCAAATCCCCTCCGCACCTTATCACTGTAGAAATAACATGGAAGACAAATGAGGTATTTCAATTTTGTTCAAACACCAAGAGGGGACTGAATCCCCCCACCTCCCTCCCAGCCCATTACAAGGGAACTTTAAGGAAACAACCAGTCCCACCAATTCTGCTACAACAGGTTTATGCCGTGATAATAGATATATACAGAATTAAGAATAAATTTACACAGTAATTCTAATGAACTGGAACTTAAACATTTTGTCTGCATTACCAAGATTCCTCTGGAAACAGCAACACAATTTTCTTAAAAATTAGGTCTTCCAGGTCTTAAAGTTTGATTTATTCAATTTTTACAGCAGTAGCTACAAAATAAATGCAACTGATGGATGCCAACTACGTTCATTTGAATATTACCACATTTAATGTGGCTGCATCTGATGTCACTTTTTCATTTTAGGTTTGCAGTAAACTTAGTATTTGGCCTATACTGTTTAAAGAAAAAAAGTGAACAGCTACCTAAAGGCTTATCCCTGCTTCATCCTGATGCTGTGTGGACTATACCAACAGCACCCTAAAGTCAGTAAGCAGTATCTGTTCACACGAGTTCAACATGGAGCTCACAAAAAAACTGACTCAGTAGTCTTACATCAAAAAGATGTTGCAGTACTATGTTTTACAAGATCATATTAATGTTCGTAAAATCTGCAGTCTTGAAGTATCATACTAACTAAATGACAGGAACACCCTAAATATTTTGTTTGCTGAAGTTTACATTAAACACATTAATTCAGTTTTTAAATGTCTCAACATAAAAGGCAGTAGTTTGGCTTTTTATTTATAAAGGATAAAGCATCTTCTCAACCAGAATAAAGTTCTAACAGTTCTGAAGAGTCCAAAGAGACTATATTAGAAAAAAAAAAAAAAGTTAGCATTCCAAATTACTGTAGGAAAAAAATATATCCCAAATTGATGGTGCACAAGATCTGTAACAAACAAAAAAATGCCATGTTTTAAAAGTAATCTGCCTTCCAAATAGGTTTTCATTTTAGTGCACTTTCTCCCCACAGGCTTTACATTTAGAATCCTCTATGTACAAAAAAGTACAACAAATTGATACAGTACTTATTGCAACAAATTATGCCATAATATACACAATTAAATGAGTCCCCTCAACTTGTATACCCTGTTGCTTCTTACTCTTCCCACGAAGCAGTCTTCTCTGGTTCTAAGGTAAGTTCTTCGACTGAAAGGCACGTACTTCTCTACAACAGAAGAAACAGATGCATTAATCTGAAACATCCTGTTTCAAGGAGAACTTTAGCCTACACTTTTTAAGATCAAGCATTACAAAAAACCCCATAGAGATGTAACATTTTATTAAATTTGCCTGCTGGAACTCGGTTACCATACCACTGTGAAGCAAAGTGCCATAAAACTCCCATTCATTTAAATATCCCAAATAAAAAGACATCTCACTTACAAAACCCCTAGGATTTCACCAAGCTGGGTATCTGTGAAACTTCGTAGGCTTCTGAGTTCCTATTCGAACTTCACTAAGTCTTAGTAGCACTCTATAACTGGAATGCTATCAAAACTGGAATGCTTTTCCTTGTGCTTTGAAAAGAATCAAGTTCCTTATGTGTGAAGTGATTTAACAAGGATTGTAAACTGTTAGTGTGATACACTTTTGAAAAACAAAGATGTGATATTTTCATTCTGTACTTCAGTTGACATGTGGTAAGGCTGCATAGTGAAAAACTATAAAGGTTAGAATTTCAAACTCTGACAGTACACTGTTGAACAAAATGTAACCATCCCACTCAGGTAAGCTGCCATTGACTGAAGAGGCACAGGGACTAGCTACATGGGTTAAGACAGCAAAAGGAGCACACTTAAACTGCATCTATGTTACAACAATGGGCACTGTGGATTTTTTCCACATAGCTCTGAAAGAAACACTTGAAGTAATATCAGCACACCAGTGCTGATTTTAGGGAAGAAGGCAGTTTCTCTGGCTAGCCTTAGAGAAAGCCAAATAGACTTACCAGCTCGCCCAAAACAAAGCCTACAGGCATTTCTAAAACATGCATATTGTGCTGTGGACTATCACCCTTAAAAACGCTATTGATTTAAGTTAAAAAAAAAAAAAAAAAAAAAAAAAAAAAAAAAAAAAAAAGAAAGCAGTGTAGCTACTACTGCAGTCGAGTAACAGATTATAAAGAAATAATTTTTTATATAAAAGAGAAATTATATTAATTTTATTGTCCATGGCGAATGTATACAAATCCACCAGACCATGTAGATTAGAATTTCCTGTAACAGCCTTCCACTATGAGATAGGAGGGTAGGAAACTGAAAGAGCTGATTGTTGACTGGAGTTTAGCAAAACCACTACTGTGATTTCTCAAACAAAGGACTGAACTCAAAAAAAACCCACAAGCCACATTAAAGGCTTCTCTTCACTGGTCCCTAATTAGTACCTCCAAGCCTTATGGCATATCTATACTACCTTAAAAAAAACCACACCCAACCAACCATACCTCTGAATTACTGCAAATGTCAGGACAAAGTATAATGACATCTCCTGAGAACATCTGAGCACCATTATCATCAAGTTGTCCTCAGCAACTCTTTGATTGCTTAAGCATTTTGTACTCCCCTGGGTCATTCTTGGTTAAGCAGTGACATGAAGACTGATTACTAAGCTTCAATGCAGATGCAAAAGACCTAGTTGAAACAAGGGGAGAGAAATTAACTGAAAAAAAGTTCATTCCTAATTAAGGATTTCTTTATTTACTAAAAAGTATTCTGCATCAGTTTTCAAACTTCCCTCTCAAGAGCATTTTATCAGGCTGTTCTAGAGAGATTTGTCAAGTGCATTCACATTGTTCATCATTGTTTTACTCCTTACACACAAACTGTTTCAAAATAAAACTTAACTTTTACAATTTTGAGAGCTTCTGCCTGTTAAGGGGGAACACATCAAGTTCTCAATATCCATAATCTATTTACATTATTGACTATCCTTGTTTTCTTAAGCTTCTAATATCAAAATAATGACTTTGATAATTTGAACTCTGACTTTTTGAGCTACCTTGAAACAAACAGTAACATCTTACTTTTTCTCCTTATTCTCCTTCTGAAGGTATTACTTCTGATCTGTTCAATCAGTTTTCCTCAGCAAGTTAATAAACAGGTTGAAATTAAGGGTGGTTAGACCACTTGGTTACACAGATGCAATCATTTTTCTTAGAATGTGACAGACAGATTAGTACTATCATCTAGTTTGTGAGCAGCTATCAATTTTTAGGTTCAGCCCCACAGAGCAAAATAAAGGTAGGCCTAAGACATAAGTTACATCACTATGTATTTACTCCAGATGATGTCATGTTCAAATGCTACATGCCACTTCTATCTCCATGCTTGTTGGGCTCTTCAGACTTCAAAACATCAGCTATTGCTTTTGAAGCCAAAGTTGATACTTCCCAAATCAAATACTACTAATTTAGCCGAAGTTCTTTCATTACAAAATACTAGTGTGTACGGAACTGTATCTATTCAAATAAATATTTGCTTTATCTCACAATAGCTCTGCTATCAGCTAAATGAAACACCACTAATGTGTTCAAACAGCACCATATGTTATTCAAAAGACTATTTTTATAATGGCCTGGATCAGTAACTTACTTTCAAATACTTCCAAATTGCCTGGTATAGCTACACAAAATCATGATCTGCTGCAGGACTTCAATATATAAAGAGCAGCTGAGTAATTTGGAAATCAGGACAGGAGATTGTTGCGCGTGTATTGTGTGTGTTTGCTTTGTTCAAATTTCAACAGTAATAATGTGAAATTTTTGTGTCGTTATCACAAGTAAGAGCAAATACAGCTCAAACCCTGCTGTCTATAAAGAATTTGCTTTAATGCAAGTTACATTCTTAATCCTAAAACTTAAGACTTCAGCTGCAGAACCATAGAAAGTGAAATAGCAAAAACACTAACTCAGGACACGTGACAAAATCTGTGTTCGGACCCGGGGCAGGGCAATCCATTAGACAGCTGCTTGCTTGAGTACAAGTTTGCAAGATATATTTTGAAGGGGAATGAGCAGGATATCCTCCACCTGATTGAACTAATGTGATAGAAATACATAGGATCCTTGGCACAGCCCTGTTCTCAGGTTTGTCTCTTTAGGTTGATAGCCAATCAACAAGCATATATACAACCCAGGATCACCCTAGCATGGTGGTGTGATAAAAAGTGAAAAGTAAAATAAAAATAAGGACCCCACTTTAAACAATAATTCCTCTTCTTTTCGCTTTTGTTTCATCCCTATACATCCTGTCAGAGATAAGAATAACATAACCAACAATAAACTAACCGAGTATCTGCTTTATGTACTGCAGTTGCTCCATAAGCTGCTGCAAGAGTGACTGCAAAATGGATTTGTAACAATTTGTAAGTATTGTGCATTCTTCAGGTAAATACTTGAACAAAACCAATCAGAAATCCACATTCTGAAAGCCTCTTTTAGTGAACCTTCCCTCTAGGGTTTTCACTGCTTCTATTTTATGGTACACAAACAGGTCTAAAGAAACACATTGAGCCTTTGTGGAACTTTGTACCTTCAGATTTCAAAAATATAATCTTGTTTATCTTAATATATAGTGAGCTTTAAGTTAGGAATTTTAGATTTATCTATAAAACATTAATTAAATTTAGACAGCAATCTGCTAAAGTGAAAGAGTATGGTGAAAAGATGTATGCTGCCATTTCAGCATCTGGAAACAATCCTTTCAAATGGGTAAATTGGAAGTTATTGTTAACAGTCAAAAAAAAAATCAAAGACCTATCTACATGCATAACACACATCTCTATCATTTGTTAACAGCCTCCTCTGCAATAGAAGACACAGTGCATATACCTATTTTACAAATTAATAGTATAGTCACTTATATAAAATACTGCTTTTGAGACAAATCAGCTCCTTGAAACTTAACAGGTACAATCATGCTTAATGTCCAAAGCACACAAGAGTATAAATTAACCTCTATAACATGAGTACTGCTGTTAATTATATCATACTAGTCTTTAACATATTAACATGCTCTTTTCTAGTAAAAAGGTTACTTGATAATCCTGTAAATAAACATTTATGAAGAGTATCATGTTAACTGGTCATCAAATGTGTCAAAGTGTCCTTATTAATTTGAGTGACAAAAGAAGCTGGAAGATCTAAGAAAGACATTGAGGAAATTCCTGCAGGTAATATGGACAATTATCTACTACATAATCACAACTTATACTAGAACAAGGTAAGTAACGTGGGGTAACCATTAAGTGCCACGTAAGTCTTTACTACAGAGGAGCACTAAGTGGAGATATTATGAGTAGTTTCTACTAATGTATGGGAGGAAAAAAAAAAAAAAAGGTGTCATTTTGACTTACGAAAAAAAAAAAAAAAGAAATCTGAAAGATTCCTCCTAAGGAGACAAAGCTAAGACTGAACTTGGAGTTCCAGAACTGTAGCCCAAGGTGTTTCCTGAAAAACAGCTGAACATCTGACTTACTACTCCAATACCTGCAATTCAAGGCATCATGTATTACATTTGTTGAATTGGTTTGCTTGTCTTTAATTCAGTTTCACTTTAAAGTAATGAATCAATTACTGTCTGTGACTGGTGAAATTAATTTCATCTCTTCTCTTTTTACTACATCCTTGCATGTGTAGTGTGACTGTATTACTCAATAAGGAAAGTTTTAGGTTTGAATTGCACAAGTCTCGGTTTGAATTGACTACAATGTTTAAGTGTAAGGACAATAAGGGAATGTAACAAAATTTTCTTATATCTACAGTTTCATAGAGTGACTTTAGAATACAAACCTTTCTGTGCAGCAGTATCGTATCTAAAACTTGGTGTGGGATCATCATCAACTAACTGCTGACTAGCAATGAAAAAGCAGAGCAAATCTGCTGGAAGAACTCATAGGAGAGAAACACATGATAAATTGATACACCACCAAAATTTTTAAAAAATAATAATCAGAAAATAGAAAGATAAATGCTAGTCATCAACTAACAAACTTCAATGACACTGTATTTGTAACAAAAATATCCTACCTTCCTCTCCATTTCCCTAGAACTCACATGCTGATGACAAATTCTTGCCCACTTAAAATTCAAGTTATCTGGACATTCCTTGTCCAACTACATGCATATGAAGCAGTAGTGAGCTTTCTAAGTGAAACTGCTTGTCATCCATACTCCTTCAGTTCTGTTGCTAGAGGCACAATTAGCTTCCACATACAAACCTCCGAGGAATATTGGCATCAAACAGTGTTGTATCGTCATCGTCATCATCATCTTGCTCTAATGGAGTCAGCTCCATGTTTTCTATGTTTGTATCCAAAACTCCGTATCTTCGGGTTTTTCTGCTCTGCCTTCTGAGCCTGAAATGTATTTTAAAACACTTAAGTTCTACAAATGCTCTTCTGCTTTCTATTCCAACAATATAAGAAAACTACACCTTAAAATACCGCTATATTGGTATTCAATGTGGTATATATGAAGTGCACACACTTAGCTCTACAAAATTCAGAGGTCAGGCAACTCTGTACATCAAGAATTTACACAAAATTATTAACACCAATAGGAATGTCACCTGTAGTTTTGTGCAAAATTACTGTAGTGAACACAAAGCCTATGCAGGCACTTCACAGAGCTGGGTAAAAATACATGCAAGTGCATACTTCTAGCACATCCTAAAATAAGAAAAAAAAAATACCTGCCCACATATGCTCTATGTGTTTTATGCAACTCTGTAAACTAGCAGATCAAATCAGAGAGAAACTCAACAAAACTATAGCCAAAATGTAACATAAGTCACAGGTGGCATTCAAATTTTTGTTATCATTTGTGAGGTCTTTTATAGCTATCATGTTAAAAACATGGTTTATAATTATACTTTGGAATAAAAGAGAAATTGCAGAGTCAATGTCTTGCATATTTCACAAAATGCAGAAGGAAGAGGCTGTGATTTATATTTCACAATTAAGGAATGGTGCTAATCTCAGACTTGCATCTGCTTTTATCACTTTCCATTGCTTCTGTGTGGACCTGGCTCCCACATAAGCCTCATGAGTTGAGAGACAGCAAATTCCTGTTGTGCCAGGCATTTAACATTTAAGTGCTTTAACACAACCTGAAGTACCTAACTTAACTGTTTAAAACTCAGGTTAATAACAAAGATGTAAATTTCCCCTTCTGGTTCAAGATAAATTTCCTTCCACTTTCTTCCTTCATTACATTGGGCCTTTAGTCCCCAATACAGAAAGATGTTGTGCAATTCAAAGCACTGAGTGGAAGACAATTCTAAAACTTTCATCTTAAAATGTGGTGGAGAGTATGGTTGTTTCATACATACTGTGTCTTTTATTTTTACTGAGGTAGAAGATAAGCAATTGGCAACTCTTTTCATGAAAGTAGAAGAGATGCACACAGACAAGTATTCCCAAATACTCTACAAAACTGGAAATTACACTGAACATAAGGAGAGACAGTTCACATTATCAGTCAGTATTTCTTTGAATATCATTTATACACTTTTTTTTACTTAATAGGGTAAAACCAAAAGCAAGTTACTACTCTGAGTCAAGAATACCTACAACAGTCATACACAATGTACTAGATCGAAAGGAAAAAAAGAAAAAAGTTGCAATAAGGCTGGCACAAATTTCTGGATTCAAACAAATGCTGTGTGGGATACAAAGGCTAGAAGAATACCAGAGGAGCTTACAGGCTTACACAACACACATGTATAGTAGTAAGTACGACACTAGAGCAATGTCATGAATGTCTCACAGGTCATGAGAGCCACCCTTTATGTACTTGTACATGGTCATGAAGTCTCCACTAAGCCTTCTCAAGGATGAACAAGCCCAGTTGTCTCAGCCTTCCTTCATAAAACAGGTCTTCCAGTCCTCTGATTATCCTTGTGGCCTTCTCAGAACCCTTTCCAGCCTGTTTGCATCCTTCTTCTAAATGTTAGCTTAGGTTCCAGAACTTTCTTGCACAAGAAGGTATTCCCAATTACATGTTGTGATGGGTTGAATTTTACCCCCAGCATTAACTTTGCCAGAGCAACTCAGTTAGAAGCAAATGAAGCTGTATTTACAAGCAAAATCTACACTCTACAATGGAATGCAATGAATATGTACAAAATATACAGAACTTACAATATTATACAGGTATTTACAATTAGCAAACAAAAAAAACCCTGGTCAGAAACCAGGAAAGCTGTTCCACTGCCCCTACCCACTATGCCCCTGTTCCAAGAAAAAAAAAAAGGAGTGGAAAGAGAAGCAGTGAGTTAGACTTAGCCAAGGCCAGCCAACAAGCACAGATTATCTCTCCCAAGTGAAGCAAAACAGCCAAGATCAGAAGAGAGAATTTTTATGGTACAGCTGGTCTTATACTAGATATTTATCCAATGAATTTTTTTTAGAATAATATTTTGTTTTCCTTTTTACACCCAATAGTGATTTATTTATATTTTTCTACTTTTCCGCTTGAAATCTATAACTGAATTTTAATGGCATAGCCTAAAACCATGTTTTTGAATGCTTATCTGGCATATCAAACCCAGGTGTCTGCACCAAACAGTGGCACAAGAATCATTAAAAAGAAAAAAGCAATAGGGCAAGGTATGTTTACACACACCAAAAAAAAAAAAAAAAGAAAAAAAAAAGAATAAAAATTCACTTTTTCCACCAAGTCTTAAGAATTCATTGATTCAGTTTGGAATATCAACTCATTGGTAGAGTATGTCCTGAGAAACTTCACTATTTTGAATGCCAAATACTTCCAGTTAGAAGGGGGGACCTTCTGAACAACAGTCACAATTCTTACCTGAATCTGATATTAGGCAAATGAGTCACAGCAATATTTGTCCTTCATTCCATTCAGAAAATTTATTTAGAATAATTGTGTAACAATTTTTGCAAGGACTTTCCACGTATCTTCTCTGTAGAACGTAGCATTGTAGGATTTGCAGGGTAGTAAGATGAAGAAACTTGAAGAGCCTCCAAATACAGAGGAAATTCTGAACAAAGGAAATGTAAATATAGCCTGAAATAACCTACTCTGTCCTTGGACCATACCGATTTTTTTTAAAAAAAAAAAAAAGATATCAACCTGCATGCATTAGAGAAAAACCTAGCCAAACAAAAGAGATTTTTACTTTTCTTCAACAAGATGCCTTTTCAATGCTAATAATCACTCACACAAGCTACAGCTATTTGGCAAGTCTGCAAAAGTTTTCAATGAGGTTCAAGATTTCCTCACCCTACTGACATACGATTCCACTCCACATAAATTCACAAAAATTCAATTAAAATTTAAAAGCTGTATGTGTTAGTGTGATGAGTGAAGTCCCACTTTAGGAACATAGTCAGCAATACCTTTTCTTCAAAGATGTCTGACAAATGCAAAGTGCTGGTCTAACAGAATTACTTAGATTTATTAACAAAAGACTGGCCAAGACTCACAATATCTATCACAGAATTTCTATCATGACTGTACATATATATGACATACTCATTGCAAACTGTAACCTTAACATGTAAGTAACTCTAAATGCCAAAAAGAAACACTAACACAAAATGACATTTTTGTTTCCACCCACAAAGAGAAAATAAACACTATATTACACTATCCTTGTTTGTCCAGGGGTAAGATACCATTCTTGCTGCAAGCTACAGATGTTTTAAATAAGATCAGTTCAATAAAGCAGCAACTGTGAATCACCCTGTCTTTTCAGGTAAAGCATCTTTCTACTGTCTTTTTACTCTTAATAAACTCCACAAATAATCCAACCTCCTCAATTTGTCAGCTTTCAGCTTCACAATATTTTAGAGGATTCTAAGAAGCACATGACAAGGCAATTGTAGCTCTCCGACCATCTCGACTAACATACCAGTCTTACTTATGGACCTTCTCAACTGAAACTCAGATTTTCTTCCTCAGTAGTTCCAAAGACAACTTCCAAACAGGTGGATAAGTAACAGGAGGCAGTATTATGGAAGAGTTTAGTAACCGTCTATGTGACGGAACTAAGTTTTATCTGTTGCAGAGTTGACACACTGCTGGGAAAGTTCCATCCTAAAGTTTTCTCATACCTTGTACCACAAAATATGTTATGGCTAATTTACATTCTCCACCAATGCCTATTTTTAGCTAAATTAATTTTTCCTGAGCTATGAACTATGTCTCTTACAAAAAGTATTTTCATACTGTTATTACTTGAAGTTAACTGAGCTTTCCTTCTACCAACTGCATGCAGGAGCAACTGAAATTGAATTTTTTTATCCTGACAGAGACACTGCATCATCAGCAGTATCATTTGATATCATTACCAATCAAAATTCATCTCTAACATGGAGAGAAGCATTAGCCACATTAATAAACCTGTATCAGCACTCAAGATTTTCTTGAAAATGTATTTTCAAGGCACTATCTTCAAAGAAAGTTACACAGCTCTGGGCACAGAAAAGTTATACCTTTATCAGAATGCATTAAAGTGGTAAAGGAAGAGATCCCTACCTTCCTGAATCAGGCAAAGCTTTGGCTAAAGGTATCTCAAAAAAGAGTAGCTAGATATTCCAGCTAAGGTCTTTACCAGAACTTGAAAATAATTGTTTCTTTCATTTTAATATCACAGAACTTTTCTCTGAATAAATGAAAAGTGTGTATATATTAAGTTATAGAATATTTCAGCTGGAAGGTACGTACAGCCACCTGGTCCAAATGTCTGACCAGTTCAGGGCTGAACAAAAGTTAAACCTTATCATAATGGCACCATCCAAATGTCTCTCAAATACTTACAGGCATGGGGAACCAAACACCTCTCTAGAAAGCCTATTCCAGAGTTTGACCACCTTGTTGGTAAAGAAATGCTTCATAATGCCCAATATAAACTTCCCCTGGCACAGCTTTGCACCAATCCCACATGTCCTGTCATGGAGATCAGCGCCTCCCTCTCCACTTTGCCTTCTCAGGAAGGTAAAGAGAGGAATGAGTTCACCCCTCAGCCTCTTCTCTAAACTAGACAAACCCAGAGTCCTCAGCTGCTCACCACAGGACCTGCCTTTCAAGCTACGTTTCCCCCTTCTGGACACATTCAAATGCTTTAACATTGTTTTTACATGTTAAGGCCCAGAACTGCACACAATACTCAAGGCAAGGCTGCATCAATGCTAACTATAGCAGGACAATCACCTCTTTCAACTGGCCTATACTGTGTTTGATGCAACCCAGCATGCAGTTTGTCCTTCTGACTGCCAGGGCACACTGCTGACTAATACTGAACCTGCTCTCAGCCAGCACCCCAAATATCCTCATCAGTGTTGCTCACCACTCCTCTTCCAGTTTATACTTGTGGTTAACATTACTCCTTCCCAAGTGCTTCCATTACTTCCCATGAAATTTCATGCCAGTTTGCCCAATGCTTCAATCTTCCCAGATCCCTCTGCAAGAGAACTCTCTTGCCCCTTCAGAGAGCAAACTGCACCTCCCATTTTAGTATCCTTAGTATCAAACTTGCTAATGCTGTGTTCAACTCCTGCCTCTGGATAATTTGCTCTAGAACTGAGAAGAGAATAGAATAGACCAGACCAGGTTGGAAAAGACCTTTGAGATCACCGAGTCCAACCTATCACTCAACACCATCTAATTAGCTAAACCATGGCACCAAGCGCCCCATCCAGTCTCTTCTTAAACACCTCCAGTGATGGGGACTCCACCACAGTACCACACAGTATCACAGTATCACCAAGGTTGGAAGAGACCTCAAAGATCGAGTCCAACCTGTCACCACCTCATGACTAGACCACGGCACTAAGTGCCACATCCAATCCCCTCTTGAACACCTCCAGGGATGGTGACTTCACCACCTCCCTGAGCAGTCCATTCCAATGACAAATTCCAATGGCAAATCACTCTTTCTGTGAAGAACTTCTTCCTAACATCCTACCTAAACCTCTCCTGGTGCAGCTTGAGACTGTGTCCTCTTGTTCTGGTGCTGGTTGCCTGGGAGAAGAGACCAAAAGGAGCCCTAAGGAACACTGCTGCAGGCTGTCTGCAAGCCAGATGTAGACCTATTCACTACAAATCCTTGAGCTCCATCATTCAGCCAGTTCATTACCCAGTACATCATGAACCTGCTCATCACACAGACGGACAACTTGTCCAGAAGAATGGCATAAGAGGCAAAACCAAAGGCCTTTCTAAAACCCTGAAAATTACATCCATAATTTTCTCGTCATTCATTAGGCAGGTGACCTGGTTAGGTTTGTAAATTTGTAAAAAGCCCTGAACCTCTTGTGTCTAATAACATATGGTTTCATCCTAAGAAAGTCTTTCAAAAGAAAACTGGAAGCTTTGTACCTAAACCCTAAATTTCTAACACAATCATTATCACAAATATTTCAGCCACAAGTTCAAATTAAAAAACCACAAGCTTCATCTGTTCCAAATTTTAGAAGCCAAATGCAGAATATCAAATAGTACCCAGTTATTCAGAAAACAATAGCAGAAAATAAGAAATTTCTTCTCCCACTCCTGCAGTGAATTTGCAGTGATTTGGGCTTTCTGTAATACTGCTCAGAACTTGCTTAAAAGATTATGCAGTCACACTTTAAGGTGTATCATCATTCTAATGAAACTAAGATTGATTGAAGGCTGTTCAAGAGTGATCTGTAAGAGCAGTAGGCAGGATGTCCTACTTTACTTGGACTGCATGTCTTAGTGATTGCCTAGACAGACCACCACCTTTCTACTACCCATCTGGAACACATGAGATGTACTGGTCACATAAGCACAAGGCTACCTCATTACCTAATTACGTGAAAATCACGTAAGAGAATGTGCTGTATACTGAATGTGCTTTATGTAAAATGACACATTTGTGCTTTGCCCAGAAGAGGCTTCACAGTTTAATCGTGAGACAAAAAAATACAACTCCAAGGCCAACAAAACACAAGGGGGAAACTGTAATTACTTCTAAAAGCAGGTAGTGAATAACACAGCAAATAGTTCTATTAAAAACAAAGTCAGCTACATGCTACTGCATGCATTTTAAAGGCCCCTTCCCCTAAGAAAGCAACAAATACGCAAGTTTACTAGAAAATTAAAACACAAAGAAAGACGTTCACTAACATGAGAGGTGTACAAATTCAGTAGCTCACTGAAAGAGAAGTTTGCAAATGGGACAAAAACAACCCATAGCGTGTACAAAAAAATCAAGTGAATCGACAAATGTCAGCTGCGACAAGTCCACTTAAACAGGATATGAGGATGCCAAGGGAGGCCCGACAAGTATCAATAGCATGAGTGTTGCGCGCTGACCCCACTGATCACCGAACGGAACCATATACACGCTGCGGTGAGGCGGCATCGGCCCGCGACAAGCATGCTCGCCGGCCACCTAGAGACGAGCGGACCTCGACAGCGGCCCGGCCCGGCCTGGCCTGGCGAGGCGCTGGCAGGGGCAAGACTCCCCGGCACGATGCCTCGCTACGGTAGCCCGGAGGGCAACAGCGCCCCCTCCACCCGCCCACTCCCCGCGACTGCAGTGTGGTCGGTGGAGCCCCCGCCCTCACCGCACGGTCCGGATCACGAAGTAGACGATGAGGGAGGCGCTGGCCAGCACCAACACGGACAGGGCGCGCTGGGTCATGGGCTGGCCCTGTTCGGGAGACGCCGACACCTCGGCCAGGCGGCTGCTACTGTTTCGTGTGGTTCCGTCGCCAGCTACCACCGTGGGGCGCTGGGAATCAGTAGTGGTACTCCGGGAAGGAAAGGCCGCCGCCGCAGCAGGCCCGCAACGGGCTGCCAGGAGCAGCCACGCCAGGAGCCATGGCAGCGGCGGCGGCCACATGTTGTCCTCTTCTACCCAGCTCAGGCCTGGATCCTCTCTACCGCCCGGTGCGGCCTAAGTGCGGCCGGGCCCTGACGCCTTATGGGCGTTGTAAGCGGAAGTGCTCATGGCCTGACGCCCACCGCTGCCATGGAAGCGCCGGCGGGCAGCCCGCCCTGCTCCGGGCTGCGGTGACGTGTGCAGGGCGGGGCGCAAGCCCTGAGGGGCATGGTGGGAGCTGGAGTGCGTGTAGGCGGAGCGGGTGAGTGGTGCAGTGTCCTTCTAGGGGTCCCGCCGCCTCGGCACCATCAATTGCGTTCCATATCGGCTGCCTGTGTGGCAGCGTGCTGCTTTGGAGAGCTTTCGTAGTTGAAGTTTGGGCGGAACGTGCATTTTCTCCGTCGTAACGGTGGGTCATTAAGGATCTGGTGATAAGGTACCAGATCTGTGATCTTCTGAGCTTTTCCTGTATTAAGTCTTCATGCAAAATGTGGCCAGCAGGAGCAGGGAGGTCATTCTTCCCCTGTACGCTGCACCGGTTAGGACGCACCTTGAGTACTGTGTCCAGTTCTGGGCTCCTCAGTTTAGGAAGGATGTTGACTTGCTGGAACGAGTCCAGAGAAAGGCAGTGAAGTTGGTGAGGGGTTTGGAACACAAGCCCTGTGAGGAGAGGCTGAGGGAGCTGGGGTTGCTTAGCCTGGAGGAGGCTCAGGGGTGACCTTATTGCTCTCTACAACTACCTGAAGGGGGGTTATAGACAGGCAGAGGTTGGTCTCTTCTCCCAGGCAGCCAGCACCAGAACAAGAGGACACAATCTCAGGCTGTGCCAGGGGAGGTTTAGGTTGGATGTTAGGAAGAAGTTCTATACAGAGAGAGTGATTGCCCATTGGAATGGGCTGCCCGGGGAGGTAGTGGAGTCACCATCATTGGAGGTGTTCAGGAGGAGACTTGATGGGGTGCTTGGTGCCATGGTTTAGTTGATTAGGTGGACTGGATTGGTTGATGGGTTGGACGCGATGATCTTGAGGGTCTCTTCCAACTTATTCTATTCTATTCTAAAATGGTTAAAGAAAGAGAAAGAAGGCTTGGAAAATAGTGGGCCCTGAAGACTTACTACATTGAGTAGTTGGGGAATCGAATCTCGAGGACAGGAAGCACCTGGAGATAAGAGAATGCAGCATTTCTGGTTTTGTATGTAGAGTAGGGTGCGATGGGATCTAACCAGCTGTTTACTTCTGTGCAAGTTTTCCACTGGCCGTTTCATGTATGAGACCTGGCTTGTTTCTGAAGAGGTGTGCTAGCTTTGCAAATCGCTACCTAACACCTTTTCCTGTGCAGAACTGGAATAAAATATCTCAATGGTGAGTCAGTTGGTTTTTGCATAGCAGGTAATGAATCTAGATTTAGGGGCAACAATACTGCATGGCAGATGCAAATCTTGGGGGAGGGGGAGGGGGAACGAGGGAAGGGGGCGGGGAGAGGGGATTGTCTTGGTCAGTGAAGGCTGTGACATAATAGTCTCATTTTTTGACGTCCATATCTGCAAAACGACCCTCCTTAAAACCAAGGCCGGTAGTGCTTTATGGTCAGCTTTTTGAAGTTTTTCCTGAAATGATAAACTAGTGCTCTTATTTCAGCTAGGCAAGGTAGTCCTTGAATTTTCTATAATAAAAAACAAACTACAGCAATTATTGGAAAAAAAAAAATTGAAGCCTTTGAAGATTTCTTTAGGGGGTTCAAAAACTTTTTTTAAACATTGAAATGTCTAGACTTCAAGTTTGCATGTTTGCTTTGAGAGAGCTATAGTGTAACTATTCAATAAATGGAATGTAGTTTTTGAACCTGAACACAGAAATTGGTTTGACAACCATATTTAAGTATTTTTTTAGTGTACCTGTCTGTTAGTAATTTATTGCTTGCAGCCAAAAACACAAAAGAGAATTTAAAACAAATGGTGAAACTCTGTGACCATCCTGGTATGCAGCAGCTTTTAAAATAAGTGTCTTAGGCTTATATTCCCCCTTTTCCATGTGTGAACTGTAGAACTTTTCTCACTTACAAAAGAAATAAAGAACTTTAACATTCATATCTTACTCCCAAAAAGGTGAAAGAACTTGCATTCAAGTGAAAGACCTTGGTGGCAGTGAAAGACCTTGAGACTGCTAAGTTCATTAATGTAACTTACTTGACTTTTACATGGGAGAAAACATACCCCAGGTGCAAAAGTAGAACATTACCTATTGAAGATTACAAGAGTATTACCAGCATATGCAGAGATGCAGTTAGGAAAGCAAGAACTCAGCCTGAACTGAAGTTGGCCAGGGATATCAAAAACTTCAAGAAAGGGTTCTTCAGATGCGTTAATAACAACCAGAAACAGTGTCTGTAGGCTCACTCTTAAAAGGGAGAGGCAAACAAGTGACCAACAATGCTGAAAAGGCAGAGGTCTTCAACACCTCTTCACCTGTGTCTTTACCAATGCTGTTGAGTCTTAGGCCATGGGAACAAAAATCCGGGTTGATGCAGACTCAAACCCACCTTCAGTGGAGGAAGAGTTGGTGTATAAACTGTTACAGGAACTTGATCCATACAAATTGATAGGCCTGGATGCCACCCCCCTGAGTGCAGTAAGAGCTATCCAATGTCATTGCAAGGCTGCTCTCCATAATCTTAGAAAAGTTGTGGAGAACAGGAGATATCTCTCAAGACTGGAAAAAGGCTAATGTCCCCCATCCACAAGAAGGGTTCCAAGGAGGACCCAGGTAATTACTGACCCATTAGCCTCACTTCAATCCCTGAGAAAGTTACGGAACAAACCGTCCTGGGGAGTATCACAACTCAACTGAAGCACGTGATTGGGAAAAGCATGGATTTACCAGGGGCAAATCATGCTTGACAAACCTGCTCACCTTCTACAACAAAGTAACTCGGTTGATGCAGGACAAGTGGTTGACATATTCTACCTGGACTTTTCCAAGGCTTTTGACAGGGTACCCAACAACCTCCTTCTAGAGAAACTGACATGTTACAGCCTAGGTAGGCAGTGTGTGGGGAACTGGATGACAGGCCATACCTGGAGTGTGGTAGTAAGTAATTCTATCTCAACCAGTCACAAGTGGGGTCCTCTAGGGATCAATATTGGACCCAGTGTAGTTTAATATCTTCATCTGGATCTGGATGTTGGAATCAAGAACAACCTGATGAAGTTTGCAGTTGACACCAAAATGAGTGGGGAGCTTGACATTCTAGAAGGGAGAGCCACCCTTCAGGGAGACCTGGACAGGCTGAATGCGTGGGCTAGCAAGAACCTTTATGAAGTTCAGTGGGGACAAGTGTGTGGTCCTGCACCTGGGAATACATAACCCAAGAGTGTAGCTCAGACTGGGATCCACCAGCCTGGAGAACAGTCCTGTGGAAAGGAACCTGGGGGTCTTGGTGGACAATAAGCTCAACATGAGTTAATAGTGTGCTACAGCAGCAAAGAACACCAACAGAATAGTCAGCTGCATCAACAAATGCATTGGCAGCAGAGATAAAGAATTCCACTCTACTAAGCGCCTGTTAGACCATGCCTGGAGTACTGCTATGTTCAGTTTGAGACCCTACTATACAAAAAAAAGATGTGGACAGGCTTGAAAGTGTCCATGAAAATGACCAGAGGACTTGAAGACCTGCCATATGAAAGAAGGCTGAGAGAACTGGGTTTGTGCAGTCTTGAGAAGAGAAGGCTTTTAGGGAAGAGCATATTGCCACATAGCAGTACATAATGGGTGGCTACCAAGAAGGTGGAGACTCCCTTTTTACAAGGAGTCATATGGAAAATACAAGTTACTCCTGGGGAGATTCTGATTGGACTTCAGAAGAAAATTTTTCACCATGAGAACACTTAGACGTTGGACTAATGTCCCTACAAGGGAAGCAGTGGTTTCCCCTGCATTTGACAGTTTTTAGACTTGGGCTGACATGGTGTTGTGATGTCTCATTTAAACTATCCTATTACATAGAAAGGTTGGGCCAGATGATCCCTGGGATCTCTTCCAGCCTGGCATTCTGTGAGTTAAGCTACTATGTTTATAAAGCTTTGTGGAAAAAAAATGAAAGTGGTATCTAGAACCTGAAAGTAAGGAATCTTTCCAAAGTTTGAGAAAGTACTGTTTAAAACCAAGTTTTGCGTGGTATTCTGGTGGGGCACACAGATGTACTCTAGAGGAGATATGGAATGACTCTTCCTGCACATGTGCAATTACAGAGCTGAAGAATACTGTATCTGGTTCCACTGAAATAAATAAATAAATAAATCTGTGGTGTTCTTGCCATGGTACTTGTGCACAAAGCGTTTATCATAATTGAAGTAATTTAGGGTCTTTCTATGTAAGTTTTTGACAAAATGCCTTGAAAGGACCAAGGAATCTCACCAGGTTTAGTATTATATTTTCATCATACTTAATTTGTTTATTACACTTGTCATTGTAGTACAAGTTTTTGTGCTCAAGAACATGAAATAATCTAGAGGACAAAAGAATGCTGAAAAAATACCTCTCAAGCTTTTTGTTGTAAATAATAAACATACACTTAGGAATATATCACATATCACAGTATCACAGTAACTAAGGTTGGAAGAGACCCCAAGGATCATCAAGTCCAACCTGTTCCAACAGACCTCACAACTAGACCATGGCACCAAGTGCCACGTCCAATCTCCCCTTGAACACCTCCAGGGACGGCGACTCCACCACCTCCCTGGGCAGCCCATTCCAATGACGAACGACTCTCTCAGTGAAGAACTTTTTCCTCACCTCGAGTCTAAACCTCCCCTGGCACAGCTTGAGACTGTGTCCCCTTGTTCTGGTGCTGGTGGCCTGGGAGAAGAGACCAACCCCCTCCTGTCTACAACCACCTTTCAGGTAGTTGTAGAGGGCAATGAGGTCACCTCTGATCCTTCTCTTCTCCAGGCTAAACAATCCCAGCTCCCTCAGCCTCTCCTCATAGGGCTTGTACTCAAGGCCTCTCACCAGCCTTGCTGCCCTTCTCTGGACACGTTCAAGTGTCTCAATGTCCTTCTTAAACTGAGGGGCCCAGAACTGGACACAGTACTCAAGGTGTGGCCTAACCAATGCAGAGTACAGGGGCACAATGACCTCCCTGCTCCTGCTGGCCACACTATTCCTAATACAGGCCAGGATGCCATTGGCCCTCTTGGCCACCTGGGCACACTGCTGGCTCATGTTTAGGCAGGTGTCAATCATCACCCCCAGGTCCCTCTCTGTTTGGCAGCTCTCCAGCCACTCTGACCCCACCCTGTAGCTCTGCATGGGGTTGCCGTGGCCAAAGTGCAGCACCCAGCACTTGGACTCATTAAATGCCATCCCATTGGACTCTGCCCATCTGTCCAGTTGGTCAAGGTCCCTCTGCAGAGCCTTTCTACCCTCTAACTGACTAACATCTGTTCCCAATATATTTAAATTCTTTTTGAAATACAATGTTTGAGGTGATATTTCCCAATAAAATCACGGTATTCTACTTTGGTTTTATGTTGTAATGAGGAAAATCAATAAGAATCAATAATGCATATTGCTCTTTTATTTATTTTTTTTTTAACTGGGTTGCCAGAAACAACATACATACTATTTTATATAAATCTATGAAAAAAAAAAAAAAGAAAAAAAAAAGCATTATAGCAGCAGGAAACTGAGTTAGAGATTTTTAGAATGAGTTCTTACTACTGATCAAATATTTCTTTGGAAAGTTTTCATAGCTTCCAACAGAATCTAGGCTGTTTAGCTGCAGGTGGAAGATGGAAGAAGTCATAATTTGTATCATACATTGTTATCCATCACAGTCCCCTGCTTATGCTTTCTTAACTGAATTGATCTAAAGCTGTGGTTCCTATATGTTTTGAGCCTATGGACCATTGCAGTGCCTTCCTCTGTTGCAGAGGCATTGTAAACTTCTGGAGGTATGCCTTGGCTTGATTGAATTGAAGTAGGTTGCTACCAAATACTGTCAGCCACACCATTTCCTGAAAAACTGCTCTCTGCCACATGAATCACAGTTATGTCACGGGCAAGTGATGAACAAAAGGACAATAAGAGCCCCTGCAGAAAGAGCCAGAGCAAGTGCAATATATTAATTGTTCTTAGGACAGCAGCTACTTTATTTGCTGGGCTTCTCCAGTGTTCCTAGGGACTTGCCTGCATGATACACATACTCAATTGATATCCTGGTCCCTTCCTGAAAATGACAAATATTCTCTAAATGTATGAATGTCCTGTAGCTATTTCCTGATGCTGAAAGAGTGTAGTATGTCTGCTGTAGAAAAGGGGCTTCAAAATAAACGGTACTGCTTACCACTTCAATAACTTCTTTAAAATCCGATGTATCAGTTTTAGAGATTTACATTTATGACTGTGCCAGAAATTTATCAATAATTTCAGCACACAAACACTCCATTGGCTTGCATGAATATTTATATTTTAAACGTTTACCTAATTTTGAAACTTGTGTTATACTTGCTTGCATTCTTCTTGCAAAGGAACTGAGAACTCAGTGGAGAACTTTTGTGTTGGGGAAACAAGCAGGTTAGCCCATGTGCTAAACCATTACAGGCTTCAGTGCACTCCCAAAAGATAATTCCATGAACTGGAAAAAACTAACTAAACAAACAAAAGAAAAACCAAACCACGAACCACAAATAAAGTCTCTGTGTTCTTTCTTGTGTTGTGAATATCACCAAAAAACATCTCATTTTAGGAACAATAAAAATACAATAGTTTCATAAATTTATTTTATTTTCTCTGTCAAATGACACCACAGTTTTCTGTTTAGAATTATGTGGACTGTTTATAAAATGTGAATAAAATCTCAATGGTTTCGATTCACCGAGTTACATACACAATTTACATTACAACTCTTAAGCTAAGATGTAACTATACTTTGAAGATGCACAAAGGAGAGTTAATTATCAAATTTTACTGTAATTCTAGAATAGATTATGGTATTAGAAGAAAAGGTGGTCTAATACGTAACTGGTTTTCAACATAAAAGTGAATTAGAAATATTTTCAAATACAACCTACATCCATGAATCAGGATGTCAAAAGGCACAGCTTCAGACTTGAAGATAGATTTTTAGCATTCCTTACTCTGTCTTCATAGACATGCTGTATGAAAGAGGGAAATGAAGAGCAGACCATGTTGGGGTAACTGTTGAATCTTATTTAAAGAAAATATGAAGAATACTTGTTTGGCTGCCACACTTGTTATAAATACTAAATATTTTGAGGTGTTAACAGTGAAATACTACACAGACAGAAAAAAAATTGACTTGGTAACCTTTGTTGAGAATTACAAGTTTAGCAAAAGAATTATCCAAGCAAGATGCAGCCAGAAATAGAAATGCAGCCCTAAAGAGAGCAGAAAATTTTGTAATAGAGCCTGTCTAGACAGTACTCATATATGCTGTAAATTGGGGAGTTTATGGAGATAAACCACCAAGAATGTCATGTATACTTACAATTTCTTCTTTACAATTTCTTCTTTCACAGGATAATCATATTACAGCAGAAAAGAGAGCCTATAATTGCCATAACTGATATCTACAAAAAATTCAGTCATACATTGTGTGATTAAATGCTATAATACTATACTAAACTTTTATGAAAAGTAGTTTGTTACAGAGACTTACCTTTTAGATGTCAGCCGTTTTTATCACCAACATCTTTTCTAATATGAAAGTTACAGGACTGACTGAGGAGTAGATGATTCAGTATCACTAAGGTTGGAAGAGACCTCAAAGATCATCGAGTCCAACCTGTCACCACAGACCTCATGACTAGAGTAGGGAGGCCACTAGTACCCACTGCAGGCTTGAACTCACAACCTTCCCATTAAGGGTCTTATGTGCCACCAACTGAGCCACAGACTGGACCTGTTTATTTTTTTATATACATTTTTTTATATACATTTTTATATTATATACATTTTATATTATATACATTTTTTTATATACAGGCTTCTTGACAAATTGAAATGGCAGTCATGGCAGAGGACATTGCTAAACTAGGTTCCTGGAGTCATACACCCATCTTTTTCAGCTAAAGCAGATTCACAGAGTTCTTATGAAAAGAGAGGGGGAAAGAACACATTTAAAATATGCTTTGTTATTACAATGTTATTCTAAAAATTGCCTCACTGGTTGAAAATAACTTTAACACTTTGTAACCTTTTAATGTCAGGGCAAATTACTGATCCATGTATTTGAATATAATATATATGGTAGAAAATTAATCTTACAGCCTTCCACTGCATGTAGTAAGGAGTAAATAAGTAAGAGATTAGTGCCCCTCTGAGGGCACAGATCTCTGAGGGGCTACGTGCAGCCAGACTTACCTCTTAATGTGCCAATTAAGAGATAAGGTATGCCAGTTAAGATGTGTTGCTATAGGTCTGACACCAGACACACTTAATAGCCTGGTTTTGCTGTAGGTCTGGATCCCTCCAAAGGGTGCATTCAGGTGCACAAATTACAGTTTTCCTGTGACTGGGTCCAACACCAGCTGCACAATAGCCCAGTTCTACGGTAGATCTGGTTGCATTAAGCAGTCAGATGGACAAATGACATGGTTTATTTGCACTTTCAACATGTACAGATGTGTAGCTAGAAACAGTATTTTTTCAATGTGAAGAAATTCCCTTTAAAATTGTGGTTTCTGACAATTTGTAGAAAAATACTGTTTCTAGCTTCTAGTACACAGCTATTATGCCAGAATTTAAAACTAAACAAAAAAATAGGGCCTGCAGAATTTCAATTTCCCAGAATTTTAAACTTGAATTACAGAAATCCATTGTCAAGAATAAATTTCTCAGTCACCAGCCTCCATATTCAGTAATACTTTTGATGTCCTTTTAATTGCCTTAGAAAAACTCATACAACAATTTATACATCTGTTTGTTTGGGGGTTTGCTCATTTAGTGGTGTGGGTTTTTTTGGTGGGTGTTTTGTGGTGTTGTTGTTTAAAATCCCTTTGTACTTTTAACACCAAAATCCTCCATACTTCTGTACAAAAGCCCTGGACTAAACAGAGCAGTTGTGTTTCCTTCCATAGGCGGTCTTTTCTTCATTCCCTTTTCACTCCACTTTTCATTAAAAGAGGGCATAGAATGAAAATAAGAATGACAGAATAGGATACTAGGATCGATTACAGCATGCAGCCCCAGTTCAGCATCAGAACCTGGTGGCAATGATCACTGGAGACATTAAGTCATTTAAAGGTCAAATAAATATATGTAAATTAATCTTGGTAGAAGCTATAAAATTTAAGAGTTCAAGCCAGTACCTACTAGAGATAGGTATGGTAATAAAAATATAAAGTCAGGATTAAACTAAAAATATAATAAAACCTGAAAATAGCCAAAAGATAGAAAAACATTAGCTAATAACATTAACACTGCAAATACTTCCATTCTCTAATGCAAAAGGTCAGGCTTTGAGAAGGAATGATGGTCCTTTTAGGAAGAAAGAGTTCACAGCTGAAAGATTGATAGAAACCCATCACAGAACAACCCTTGATCTGATGAATGGAATTTGAAGACAATGAAATTACCACTAGTCACTGAAATTGTGATCAGATATGGTATATTTTTATTAAATAATGAGGAAAAGATATGTTATTAGATTAGTTGTAATGATAGAGAGACACATTATCTTGGAAATAAGACTGGATGTACTAATTGAACTTTTATACTCGATGTATAGAGACAGGCTATTGCTTAATTTCAGAAACAAGACGTGAACTGTGAGGATTAAACATATGCATTTGATCTAGAACACCAATACTGGTGCATTATCTTTGTCATGCCAGAAATTTTCTTGTCTCCTCAAGTGTTAGCTTTTGAATATTATTAAACCTTAATATTTTGTTAAATTCTCCAAATCATACTCATTCTGCAAAGCATCAGGACTAAATTCTGCTGCATACTGTGGCAGACTGGGGAGACCAAAACAATTTAACATGAAATTGTGTTGGGTACAGCCAGGATAAGGTTAACTTTCTTCAGGAGAAGTTGGGAGGGGCCAAATGCAGGATAGCCACTGAACAAACAAATTCAGTACCATAAACAGCATGCCCGCTATATAAGAGGGTGGGGTTGCACAGGTGTGGTGGTTCTCTGGCATGTGCTCCTGGCACAAGGTAGGTAAGGTTATTGCATTCTGTATTCACAGAATCACACAGAATCACTGTGGTTGGAAAAGACTTTTAAGATCACCGAGTCCAACCATTATCTAATCATTATTCAACCAGAGTCACTACTATGCTACGTCTGCAGGCAATATATCTAGACAGCTTGTAAATACATACAAATATGACAATTCAACCACTTCTCTGGGCAGCCTGTTCCAGTCTTTCATAACCCTTTTGGTATAGTTTATCCTAACCTAAACCTTCGCTGGTGTAACTTGATGTCATTTCCGCTTGAGACTTGTTAGAAGGGACCAACTTTCTTTCAGGTAGTGGTAGAGAGCAGTAAGGTCTCCACTCAGCTTCATTTTCTTCAGACTAAACTCCAGCTCCCTCAACCACTTCTCATAAAATTTATTCTTCACTAGCTTCATCACCCTTCTCTGGATCTGGTCCAGCACCTCAATGCTTCTCTTATACTGTGGTGCCCAAAACTGAGAACAGTACTCAAGCTTGTGCTTCACCAGTGCCAAGTTACAGTGAAACAATAATCTCCCTAGTCCTGCTGGCCTCACTATTTCTGATACAGGCCAGGATGCTGTTGGCCTTCTTGGCCACCCAGGCAGACTGCTGGCTCATGTCAACCAGCTGTCAATCAGCAACAACATGTCCATTTCTGCTGAACAGCTTTACAGCTACTCATCCCCAAGCCTGTAGCCTTGCATGGGGTTGTTGCAGCTCAAGTTCAGGACTCAGCACTTTGCCTTGTTGCAGCCTATATGAAGGTGTAGCTAACCACTTGTCTCATTTATTTTTCATGGTCATTTACACATTTCTAGGAATTTTTCCATCTGTTAACAACTGATGGAAAAAAGCACGTGTTCATTTCATACCAATCCTTAGAGACATAGCTAAGCATAGGGCACGTGATAGACCATGGTTCACCTACTGTTTGCATCTACATTCCATTTTCTGAAATGAGAGGTACCTCAATAAATCATGGCTTGTGCCAGTTTACAGATAAAGTGATGCTGAAAAATCTTCATTCTGGAAGCTAGATTTGCTTTTTTGTTTTGTTGTTGTTTGGTGTTTTGTTTATTAATTGAAATGTAGTTAAGTGAATCACTGGTGTGATCCTTACAATTTCCTGGTAAATATTTCATAGCTGGAAAAAATATTGGGAGTGCCTCCTTTACTTTAGATTATAATGTTCAATGTTTCACTTCGTGTTCTACTCAGCCAGGTAAGAGCTCAGATTCAAAACTGAGTATGTCCAGCTCCAGCTCCACCAAGTAAAGTGCTGTTGTCCATCCCTACAATCTCTTTTCAACTATTTCATAACCTGAACAAATTTAGGAATACACACTTTAGCTTATAATGCCTAAAGCTTCACTTTGTGTACTCTTCAGGCCAATAAAAAGCTTGGTTTCAAAATGGAACATGTCCAGCACCAACTCCAGCAGAGATAGTGGGAGCAATAAATGCTGTTAGCTAGCCTTATGGTCTCCTGACAGCTATTTTGTAGCCCAAAAATATTTAGGGGGTATCACTCCACTCCACCCCCCTCCCCCACCATGTTTAGTTTATATTCTGTAAAGCTTCACCATGTGTTCTTTTCAGTAAAGTACAGGTGGTACACACAAATCCCTTTGAGCCATATAATACCAAGGATAATGTGATTATAGAATAGTGTATTCAAAGCTGACACTTTCCCTGGTGGTCATACCAGTTTTGAGCATGAGCTCTTACCAGGCTAAATAAAGCACAAAATGAAACACTGCATGTTACAAGCTAAACTGAAAAGGGTACACCCAATTTTTTTCAGACTAAGAAATAAATATATATATATTTATATATAAATATATTTATTTATATATATATATATATGACTCTTTCCTTAGTGGGGCTGGAGCTGGACATACTTGATTTTGAACCTGAGCAGGACAAACAGAACACGAAATGAAACATTGTAGGCTTTGACATAAAGCGAAGAGGATATGCCTAAATTTCTCCAGGCTATTGCCAGGAGATGTGAGGATGGAATATTCAATACTGGCATTTTCCATAGTGGAGCTGGAGCCTGACATATTCAGTCTCAAATATGAACTCTTACTGAGCCAAATAGACTGGAAAGTGAAACACTGCATCTTAGAAGTAAGAAGGCTACCCACAAATTTGTTTGGGCTATGAAATGGTTACAGAAGATTCTGAAGACGGCTTAGAGATCAGTGCTGCAGCCTTCCCTGATGGAGCTAGAAGTGGGCATATGTACTGTTGTACCTGAACTTGTACCGGGCCAAACAGAACAAACATTTTAATTCATAAGCTAAAGGGGGTACCCCTATATTTATATGGGCTATGAAGTAGTTTCCTGGACACTGTAAGGATGGATTGGAGTATTCAGTGCTGGCACTTTCCAAGGCAGAGCTGCAGGTGGACATAATCAGTTTTGAACCTGAACTCTTAACCAGGTCAAATAGAACACAACATGAAACATTGCAGGTTGTGAGCTAAAGTAAAGGGGTTACCCACAAATTTCTTAAGGCTTTAAAATAGCTGACAGGGCACTGTGAGAATGGAATACTGGATTTACTGGTGTAGTTTCCCTGGTGGAGCTGCACAAAATTTTGAACCTGTCACTTACCAGGCCAACTTGAAACACTGCAGGTTATAAGTGGAAGTACAGGAGGTAACACCAAATTTCTTAGGCCATGAAGGAGTTTCAAGGAGGTTATAAGAATGGAATAGAGAATTCAGTGCTGCTGATTTTTCTGATGCAGCTGGACCAGGGTATATTCAGTTTTGAACATGAGATCTTAGCAGACCAAATACAACACAAAGTGAAATATTGCCGTTTACCACGTAAAGTACCCCTAGATTTCTTCAGGCTGTGAACTATTTGCCAGGAGACTGTAAGACTGAATTATTCAGTCCTGACACTTTCCCTTCTGTACATATTCAGTCATGAAACTGGGCTCTTTCAAGGATTAACAAAAGGCAATGTGAAACACTGCAGGTTATAAGTTATAATAGAGGGGATACCCCAAGATATCTCCAGGCTTAGAAATAGTTGTCATGAGACTGTGAGAAAGGAATAGTGCATTCAGTGCACACACTTTGCCTGGTGGGGATGGAGCTGGATACATACTGTCTTGACTCTGAGTCTGAATCCTACCAAGATGAAGAGATCATTGCAGGTTATAAAGTAAATTAAAGGGAGTGCCCCCAGAATTCTCCAGGCTGTGAAAAAGTTACCAGATTTTCAGTGCTGCCACTTTCCCTGGTAAAGATGGAGTGAGAAATATTTAAATTTGAACCATGACCTCTTACCTGGCCTAATAGAACACAATGCTAAACACTGTCTGTTATAAGCTAAAGTAGAGGGTTTAGTTCCAAATTTCTTCAGGCTCTGACATAGTTACCAGAAGATTCTCAGAGTGTATTAGACTTCAGTGTTGGGACTTTTCCTTGTGGAGCTTGAACTGGACATACATAGCATTGAACACAAGCTCTTCCCAGGCCAAATTAAAGACAAAAATCATTGCAGCTAAAGGAGAGGGTGTATCCCCAAATTTTCTCAGTCTATGAAGTAGTTTCAAGGAGATTCTAAGGATGACTCAGTGCTGCCACTTTTCCTGTTGAAGCTGGAGGAGGATATAGTCAGTTTGGAAAATTATTGTATAGTGGGCCAAATATAGCACAAAGTGAAAACCTGTAGGTTATAAACTAAATTAAAGCTGAAATAATAAACTCCTTCATCCTGTAGAGGAATTGCACAGAGACTATAAGAATGGAATAGAGAAGTCAGTTGGTACAATATATATAAGTATAAGTATAAGTTGGTACAATAGCCCCACATAAAGTGCATCAGAGTAGGCTTAATTAGTTTTAACTAATTTACTGAATGATTTATGGTCTAGCTTCATATACAAAGATTTTATCATCTTCCCTAATATCTCTTAATTGTGAAAAATCTCACTTGTCAAAACAAGCTTTTATTGTTGTATACTTATAAGCACTGACTAAAATGAAATTAAATTAAAACTTGGTTTTTGTTTTCAGCTCTTTTCTGTTGTATACTACTGTTCGCTATCACATAATGTTGAGCAACAAGTATATATTGATATTCTTTTCAGAAAATGCTTTCAGCTGGGTTACCTGTTACTTCCTGCAAAATTAAATTCTTTCTATTGAGCTCATTCCTCCTCAGATCCCATGAAAACCTAGCATTCTCATTCTGTCTCTGAAGAAAATATGGCCAACTTCCCAAGTCTGCTCATGCACCTTTACACAAAAAAGGCCAGCTTGTCATCTGAGACTTTAACTCAGATTGAAGCAATATTATATGCCCTTCCCAAGTTCAGCTGCAGTTCTACAGGTAAACTGCAATGTGAACTCTTTCTCAGTGACACCTTCAGTTGTGGACAGGCAGTTTCTTCAGATGAAGTATTGAGTTTTCTTCTAAGTCCAGGCTAAAACTTTTCCTGGTGCAGCAGGAAAGATATTAACTTTCCTGGCAGCAGTTCCATGTGTCCTGCATATAGGAAAGTTCTCTCCTTTTTTCTTCAATACACATCTGTGTGGATTTGTGGGGCACATAACTTAATTATCCAACTGTTCCTCTACTTTTTTTTTTTTTTTTTTTTTTTTTTTTTTTTTTTTAAATTGGCCAACTCGCATTCTTCCTTCTCCTTATGACAGAGCAGCCACACCACTAATGATTGTCAGGGTATTTTCCCTTGACCTGTGAGAAGAGTAAAATAGTGTGTCTGTTTATAAGGAAATTAATTAACTACATTACTATTCCTTCAGGTCATGCTCACTGATGTACAGCTACTCTTCCTGTTGAAGCAAAAGGCTATAAACTCAATATGCTGATGAAAGAACAGATAGTGGTCATAAGCCACTATCTTACATATATGCTAGAAATAAGCTGACAAGCAAGATCACTGAGAGACCTTGTTCCGTGCTATTTCATGTCTTGAGAGATTATTGTAATTATTCACTCTTCTGTTTTCCTTTGTTTTGGAAAAGTTGCTGCTCTTCATATTCTTTGACAATACACAGAAAGATATACTGGAGCTGGCTAATTATTGTGTTTGAGAACAAATCTTAGTTAGAAAAACTGCTTAAAGTATTCCTTATGAAGTTCTGAATGGGCTGGAGTGAAGAGAACACCTTGACAGTCTATTATTGTGTGATCTTTGCAGAAAACTGGAAGTGAAGTTTTACTTTTCATGCCCTGACCAGGTTAAAAAAAAAAAAAAACCAAACTTGACAAATCAGGAAAAATAATAGACTTCTCGCTCAAACAACCTGAAATTTCTTACCCCTCTACCATTATGACTAATTTATCCAAAGTTTTGAGAAGTTATTATGATCACTTTAAACAAAGTTGTGACATCTAGGAGAAATAAATATTTAAAACCACACCATCAGACCTTGAGATCTGACATCGTCTGTTCTTCAGCTGAACATTTGACAGAAATAGCCATTATATTTTTCCCTTGTCAGTGTTATTGTTCTCCCTTTAGATTTGTTTGCTATATTGTTTGATTTAATCTCTCAATTGGTGTTTCTTAATTCTCCTAAAACAAACAAACAAAACAAAACAAAACAAAACAAAGATGGGGTGGGGAAGAAGAGAAGAAAAATTTTAAAATAAATTGATTTAAGGACAATTAGAAGCAGAACAAGTTCTGCTTCTGCACTCTCCTATTACCTCCTCTCCATTCTTTGTATTATTTGGAGAACTCATGGGTAATTTAGTACAATAGGAGGTGCTGTTAAAAAAAAAAAAAAATTATAAACTGTCAATCAAGCACATAAAAGGAGCTTTTCATTCTACATGCTTGTACAGAAATTTTTACAAAATAAATACTTCTAAGGAAAATTCAGAAAGAGATGGCTTTACACTTGTACAAGGTACACTTGGATATTTATACAAAGACCGTCCAGTAGCACTGAAACTTACATTAGCAAAGTTCTACACTGAGCACTATCTGTAGCTGTAGGTCAACCTGTTACAATGCATTAGTCAAAAATTTCGCAATGGTTCACACCTGAATGGAAAAAGTCTACACATGACCTTTAGGGCTTTTCATGCATCCCACTTTTTAACGCATTTTTTTCACTAGAGGGAGCCAAAATCTCTAAGTATGTAGTTCTAAGCGCCAACATTTCCAATGTTTTCAGTCCCTTTCTATGCTTGCAGCTATGGTGGTAACGCTAAAAATTCTACTTCAGGAATATTATTACTATTTTTGTTGTTATTACTCTGCTTTGTTAATATTATTGCAGGGAATTGGAGAAAATTAAAAACATGCAGCAGTGGAACTTGGTATATAGCAACAAGTTACACATTTGCATTGTAGTTCTAGTAAGGGACTTCTTTATATCTAATGTTCTCATGTACTAAGGTATACTCAGAACAGGGCTGTTGCAGTGTTCTTGAGGGACAGGATAATCCAGAGCACTTTATAGTGCGCTGCTAATGCTTGTTATGGATGTGCTTATCTGACACTTCTTTCTCTGAGGAGCCAAGGCAAAGCAGGGGTAGTGATTACATGCTTTGGACTTACTTATTCACATATTTGCAAAGTTTTATATGACTTTGAGCTGTTTTCAATAAATGCTGCAAATAATTTGGATCTAAAAATGCAAGTTCTATACAGATAATAGGAGTTAAGGGCAAATAACATTTGTTTAAATTATTTTTAAAAGTCACTCAGTTCTAAGCACAGCACAGACAAAACCAAAATATAAGCACATAATAGTGGCTTTAGTATTTAAAATCCCTTAAATTTTCATTGTCTCCACCTGGACAATGTTGCATTGTGAATCTATAATCAATGTCTGCATATTAACCATTAGTGCCAGTTTCAGCTCCTCTTCTTGTAACAAATTGTGACAGTCTTTTTAGCACTTCCACTGTATTAGTGAAGAGCACATTCTCACTCTCTCTGTTATTTATACATTTTTCTGGTCTAGAATATCTCTCTAAGGCACAATAGCAAAAGCATTGTCTCCTCTATCACTCACCTTCACACTTTTTAGGTCTCAACATAAACATGATGCAACTGGGGATGATTTTGAAAGAAGTTGTCTCAGTGAACTGTATAGAAACTGTAACTTACTTTGCATAACAGAAATGTGCTTGAAAGCACTTTGGCGATCTAATGCAGGTCTATGCATACAGAAAACAGGAAGTGGCAACTAAGCAGTAAAGAAATTAATACTATCTAATAAATTGCACACCTTACAATTGAGGTATGCGTTATAGTCTGAAAACACCACTTGGACCTAAATGTATACCTGTAATAGCTCTGGCCAGGATAGAGTTAAATTCATTCATAGCAGCCTGTACAGTGCTGTACTTGATAACTCATATGTTGGTTATTGCTGGACAGTGCTTGCACAGAGGCAAGGCCCTCTCACTCTGGCCTTCCAGAAAGCAGGTCAGGACCAAGCAAGAGTCTGGAAGAATATGGAGTCAGAGCAGCTGACTCAAACCAATCACATGGAAACTTGATGCCATGTAAGGCCATGACCAGCAGAGAAAAGAGAGTAAAAGAAAAAAAAAAGAAAAAAAAAAAAGAGGAAAGGGGGGGGAAAAGTGTGCAGTCTTTCCAAAGTAGCAGCTCAGTAGTAGCTCAGAGATGTGCATTCGTGTGTTGATTGGCAGATGGCAAGCAGTTTCCTTTGCATCACCTGTCTTTTTAATTCAGTTAGTAAACTGTTACTGCATCAAGCTATACCTCTTCTTGCCTTTGCTTTCCCAGTTCTGCATTCTAACCCACTGGAGGCAGGGTAAAAGTAGGCAGAGAAGTTATTTACTAGCTGGGTACTTAGTTGCTGGCTGGTGTCAGCACATCTTTATATTGAGTGCATAGTTGTTATCTAGTTGGATTTAATTTCTTATATGTTATCTACTGACTCCTCAGGGGTCAGTACTGGGGCCAGCACAATTCCATATATTCATCAGCCTGGATGAGGGCGCAGAGCACACTGTCAGCAAGTTTGATGACAACACAAAACTGGGCAGAGCAGCTGACACACCTGAAGGCTGTGCTGTCATTCAGTGAGACTTAGGCTGGAGAGTTGGACAGGGAGAAAATTAATGAAGTTCAACAAGGGCAAGTGTAGAGTCTTGCACCTGGGAAAGAACAACCCCATGGATCAGTACAGGTTGGCGACTGACCTGTTGAAGAGCATTGAAGGGGAAAAGGACCTGGGGGTCCTAGTGGGTGGGAGGTTGACCATGCACCAGCAATGTGCTCTTGTGGCCAAAAAGGCCAGTGCCATTCTGGGGTGTATTAGAAGGGGTGTGGTCAAGAGAGTTTCTCCTCCTCCTCTGCTCTGCCCTGGTGGGGAGTCCAGTTCTAGGCCCCTCAGTTCAAGAAGGACAGGGAACTGCTTGAGAGAGTCCAGCATAGGGCCACAAAAATCATTAAGGGAATGGAACATCTTCCTTATGAGGAGAGACTGAGGGAGCTGGGGCTCTTCAGCTTGGAGGAGACTAAGGGGTGACCTTGTTAATGTTTATAAATATGTAAAGGGTGAGTGCCAAGAGGATGGGGTGAGGCTCTTCTTGGTGATGCCAAATGACAGGACAAGGGGCAATAGGTGGAAGTTGAGGCATAGGTTGTTCCATGTGAACATGAGGAAGAATTTTTTTCACTGTGAGGGTGACGGAGTACTGGAACAGATTGCCCAGGGCGGGTTGTGGAGTCTCCCTCTCTGGAGATATTTAAGACCTGCCTGGATGTGTTTCCATGTGATCTGCTCTAGGTGATCCTGCTCTGGCAGGAAGGCTGGACTAGATGATCTTAGGAGGTCCCTTCCAACCCCTAACATTCCATGATTCTGTGAATCCATGATTCTGTGATTGTCTTGCAGAGTTCCCATTTATTACTGGTTTGGGGACAATAAATACTTTAAAATTAGTAATATCAAAAATAATTATTAGTTTGGTTTATATCTCAAGGTAAGAACAAATGTTCATCATTGAACACTAGCCAAGTGGAAGCAGTTCTTTAAGATAAACATTTACAAATCTCCTGCTGTCTTGAAGAGTCAAACCCCAAAACATGCCTTAGCCAAGACAATGGGTTAAGCATCTGTGAATGTGCTAACCTGGTCTGTTCCTGGGGTTCAGATGGTCCAGGCAAATGTATAGCACATGTGATTAACATTGTAAGCACCTGTGAATGTGCTAACCTGGACACTTCCTGGGGTTCAGATAAACATGTAGCACGTGTAATTAACTTTGCAATACGGATGTGGACTGTGAGTGCCCCTGGCCATGTTTGGATATGCCCCATCCTATAGAGTCAGTTATCAGGTTTCTCTGCTACCAAAGGGCATTGTCTTGAGACGGTATTTAAACCAGATGAGAAGTTAGGCAACTCGCCTTGTTATCACCAAGCAAGCAATGAAAGCCAAATGCCACCAGAGCTGCAGCCAAAGGGCCTGCCTTGGCAGACCAACTACACCAAGGCAGAAAGGGAAAAGCTCCAAAAGAACTGAATCCCAGAAACGCCACGGAAAGGGTACAGCCCAGCAACAGAGCACACAAGAGAGAGAGAGGCCCCTAGCCCTATCTGATTCAAGGGCAACTCAAATTATAGTCACAGCATCTGCGAAGATACCAGAGCAAGTCATGAGTCCCCAGCTAACCTACCACCGAATCCCATTTGTGGGAAATGGCAGACTGCAGCACCTTTCTTTCCAATTTGAATCACTGTATTGGAAATTCTTAGGTCTGTGCTTGAATGATTTGACTGTCTTTGCATGTGGAATGTAATACCCACAGTCAAATACTTGAACCTGTAAATATACCTTGTAAACAAGTTATGGTGGTGTTTGAAGGTATCACTGCCAGGAAACATTAATTATAGAATATTTTTAAATATACATTTTATTACACCTGTTAAAACAGAAATTAACATATTACTTTTTCTGAGCCACCATTATGAAATCAACTGTCAGACAATAAAGCAACTCTTCTCATAAAAATAACAGCATTCACTATTCTAGCAAATTTATTCAAATAGCTCAGTATGGTTCACATAAACCTTGGTTTAAGCCCTGGTTAACTGCTTTGAGGGATGATGTATGGAGATCAGCAGTCAGGCTTCTGTACTTCAAAAGTCTTCAGACATACAGGGCGCTAGTGATAACAAGTAGAATAGAATAGAACAGAATTAGAATAGAATTAACAAGGTGGGAAAAGACCTTCAAGATCATCAAGTCCAAACCATCACCCAACACCATCTAATCAACTAAACCATGGCACCAAGCACACCATCCAGTCTCTTAAACACCTCCAAGTGATGGTGACTCCACCACCTCCCTGGGCAGCTCATTCCAATGGGCAATCACTCTTTCTGGGAAGAACTTCTTCCTAACATCCAGTCTAACCTTACCCTGGCACAGCTTGAGACAGTGTCTTCCTGTTCTGGTGCTGGTTGCCTGTGAGACCAACCCTGACCTGGCCACAACCTCCCTTCAGGTAGTTGTAGACAGCAAGAAGGTCTCCCCTGAGCCTCCTCCAGGCTAAGCAACCCCAGTTCCCTCAGCCTCTCTTCATAGGGCTTGTCCTCCAAACCCCTCACCAGCTTTGTTGCCCTTCTCTGGACACATTCCAGCAAGTCAACATCCTTCCTAAACTGAGGGGCCCAGAATTGGACACAGGATTCAAGGTGTGGCCTAACCAGTGCTGAGTACAGGGGCACAATGACTTTCCTGCTCCTGCTGGTCACATCATTCCTGATACAGGCCAGGATGCCATTGGCCTTCTTGGCCACCTGGGCACACTGCTGGCTCATGTTTAGGTGGCTGTCAATCAGTACCCCCAGCTCCCTCTCTGTTTGGGAGCTCTCCAGCCACTCTGACCCCAGCCTGTAGCACTGCATGGGGTTATTGTGGCCAATGTGCAGAACCCGGCACTTGGATGTGTTCAATCTCATGCCCTTGGACTCTGCCCATCTGCCCAGCCTGTCGAGGTCCCTCTGCAGAGCTCTTCTACCCTCCAGCAGATCAACTCCTGCCCCCAGCTTGGTGTCGTCAGCAAATTTACTGATGATGGACTCAATGCCCTCATCCAGATCATCAATAAAGATATTAAAGAGGATGGGGCCCAGTGGGGGACACCACTAGTGCCTGGCACCCAGCTGGATGTGGCACCATTCACCACCACTCTGGTCTCGGCCCTACAACCAGTTCCTAACCCAGTGCAGAGCGCTGCTGTCCAAGCCATGGGCTGACAGCTTGGCCAGGAGTTTGCTGTGGGGGGCAGTGTCAAAGGCCTTGCTGAAGTTCAGGCAGACTACATCCACAGGCCTCCCCACGTCCACCAGGCAGTCACCTGATCATAGAAGGAGATCAGGATGATCAGGCAGGACCTGCCCTTCCTAAATCCATGTTGGCTGGACCTGATCCCTTGGCCATCCTGTAAGTGCTGTGTGATTGCACTCAAGATGACCTGTTCCATAATCTTGCCTGGCACTGATCTCAGGCTGACAGGTCTGTAATTCCCTGGCTCATCCAAACAGCCCTTCTTGTGGATGGGCACCACACTGGCCAGCTTCCAGTCATCTGGAACCTCTCCAGTGAGCCAGGAGTGTTGAAAAATGGAGAGAGGCTTGTCCAGCTCATCTGCCAACTCTCTCAGCACCCTAGGATGGATCCTGTCCGGTCCCATGGACTTGTGGGGATCCAAGTAGCTGATCTGGTCTCTTAATTATTTCCTCCTGGATTACAGGGGAAACTATACTGCTCCCTGATTCCATCTGCCAGCTCAGGAGGCCAGCCGTCCAAAGACAACCTGTCCTGCTCTTAAAAGTTGAAGCAAAGAAGGTGGTAAGTTCCTCTGCCTTCTCGTCATCTTTAGTTACAATATTCCCCTCCATGTCCACCAAGGAGTGGAGGTTGTCCTTGCCCCTCCTCTTGTCATTAATATATTTGTAGAAGGATATTTTGTTAGACTAGCAGTGGCTAGTCTAAACTCTAAATGGGCTTTTGCCTCTCCAAATTTTTTTCCTGCATGACCTAGCAACATCCTTAAACATTACATGGCTTACCTCTCCTTCCTTCCAAAGATGACATGCTCTTTATTTCCCCCTTAATTCACTCAGAAGTTCATTGCCCATCCAGGCTGGCCATCTGCCCTGGCAGCTCATCTTCCGGCACATCTGCACAGCCTGTTCCTGCACCTTCAAGAATTCTTTCCTGAAGTAGTTTCAGCCCTCCTGAACCCCTTTGTTTTTAAGGGCTGTTTCCCAAGGTACCTTCTGAGTTAGTTCCTTGAGTAACCTGAAGTCCACCCTCCAGAAGTCCAGAGTAGAGGTTTTGTTGCTGCCCCTCTTAGCTTGACTGCATAGTAAAAACTCAATTACCTCATGGTCACTGGACCCCAGACAGCCTCCAACCACCACATCTCTCACCAGCCCTTCTCTGCTTGTAAAAAGAAGGTCAAGCAAAGCCTTACTCCTGGTAGGCTCACACAGCAGCTGGGATAAGAAGCTATTTTCCATACTCTCTAAGAACCTTCTAGACTGCCTCCTCTCTGCTGTGTTGAGTTCCCAGCAGATATCAGGCAGGTTAAAGTTGCCCATAAGAACAAGGCCTGGTGATCTTGAGACAGCCTCTAGCTGCCTATAAAATAATCCATCATCCTCTTCATCCTGGTTGGGTGGTCTATGACAGACTCCAACCAGGATGTCAGCCCTGATGGCATTCCCTCTAATTCTCACTCAACCTGATCATCCTTAATCTCTAGTTTCATGGTGTCTAGAGCCTCTCTAAAGTACAGGGCCACCCCTCCACCCCCTCTCCTGTCCCTCCTGAAGAGCCTGTAACCATTGACCGCAGTGCTCCAGTCATGTGAGTCATCCCACCACGTTTCTGTGATGGCAACTACTGCTGTAACAAGGCTTCCAGCTCCTCTTGTTTGTTACCCATGCTGTGTGCATTAGTGTACATGCACTTCAGCTGGGCTGCTGGTTTCACCCCGACTCCAGCCTCCCACCCTCAGATTCCTGTCTTGGGTGACTGGTTTCAGCCCCTTACCCCTTCAAATCTAGTCTAAAGCCCTGTCAATGAGACCTGCCAACTCCTTTCCTAGAACCCTTTTCCCTCTGGTGGATAGGCTATTCTCATGTGCTAAGATCTTTCTCCCCTTCTGGGATGGATGTACTCCATCTGTTGCTCGTGGACCCAGTGCCATAGAAAGTTCCCCAAGATTGAAAAACCAAAAATTCTGATGGTAGCACCAGCCTCTGAGCCACTTGTTCATTACACCTGCTGTCCTGATCCTATTCTCTATTACAAATTAATTCTGTAACTTCTTGCAATCCTTATTTTTCTGTACTTAATGACAGAAAACCAAACCAGGAATTCCTTTATGACTACAGCTACTACTGTGATAGGGTGAAAGGAGTTGGAATACTTGGGAGTGACCTGAGATTACCACAGCATATAAAACAAGTATTTCATAGAATCACATCATTGTTGCAGTTGGAAAATACCTGGTTTTGTTCTCATGTTTGTAGGTATTGTTCCTGTCATAAATCAGACCAATTCTTTTAAAGATTTGAAAGAATTGGTGTGCATTGAAGGAAGCAAGATGTGTCAATATTATAACGCAGGCTTGTCTAACAAAAACTGGAGACATAAATGCTGTTACTCTGTGCATGGGCCTCTAAGCTAATTTTGTAATGCTGACTGTCAAAACAATTTTAACAATTGTAACAAACAAACAACAAGAAACCCTAAAATCACAGCACTGCAAAGATTTACTGACCTACTGGAATAATTACTTAAGATGTGTTTATTTATTTATTTATTTATACGTATAACTATTTATGGAGAGCTGCTTCAGTTTCTTGATTTGTTCATTATAAAACAGTATCTTAATTTTCCAATGGGTGAATTCACATTTTGGAATCATCAGTTACAGGAAGCCTTTTTCAGGTTTGATTTATGTCATGTGATTGGGATTAGGAAAAAACCCAAACAGTTTTAATTAGATATTATTTTTTAAATCAATACTAGAAATCTTCAGCTACATAATTTTATAGGTATGTCTCTGCCATTCACCATAGGACATGCCATCAAGTATATTGCATCTTTGTGTATCCAAGAAAATTTCCTTCAGTTGCCAGGTGTCTCACATAGCGTGTGGGAGAAGCGATTCACAATCAGCATTTATCTTCCCCCTTTCAGAAACGCAACTTGGAATCTTTCACAGCAATAGAGTGTACAAAAAAAAGGCATACACACATACCTCTTTTTATCTTGAGGCACTCTGTCTTCCCCAGTAGTGTTGACATTTATCTCATCTTTATAGTTAAGGAATACACTTTGACAAAATACAGAATAAGTAAACAGTTTTCTCTCTTTAAATGTACATGCATGTCCTTCCTTAGTGTCAGCATATATTTTAAATTATTCATCAAACTGCTTGGTATGCTATATGAAATTAAAATTCACTGAAAGTAGCACTGATCTTTGTCCTATACAACCATGATATTTAATACTGGGGGACGGGAAGAAGTCCTGCCTGGTGTTTATAGCCAAAGTAAAAGTCAGAAGTTAAGAGCACTATTGGACTTACATTTCCTGGACTTTTAAATCAGAAATTGCCATTTTATCCTGACCTAAGATTTTCTTTTGCTTTTCTTCAACTAAAACTCGGTGTTTTATCTATTCCAAATTCCATAATCCAATTACTTTTGTTAAACAAACTTTTGTCAAACAAACTTCTGTCATCTATAAGATGGAGAGAAAACAGTAGAGTATCTGTAGTTGAAGTCTGTATGCATAGAAAGGTAGGCTACCATTTCTTGTGTATAATCATCAGTCATATATAAAAAAGAAAAAACTAAACCAGCATTTTGCATAAGCAACTGAACTGAGATGTGTCATTTAATGTGAACATATTTTTAACATCTGTAATAGCAATAACAGTCATCATGACACCATATAGTGCTGCAAAAGTTTATTTTAAATTAAGATACCTGGTATGGTTCACTAATTTCATCATATTATTAGTTCGCAGTTTTGAGTGTTGTTATGGGGGTTGGGGCTTTTTTTCTGGTGTTTTGTTTGTTTGTTTGTTGGGTTGGGTTTTAGTTGGATGGTTGGGTTTTGTTTCCTTTTGTTTTCTTTTTCTTTTTTTTTTTAAATGGGTATTACAAAAATGGTAGATGTATTTTTGCAATAGGATTTCTAATTCATATATTTGTCCATGTGTTTCCTATTGAAAAGACTGGAATAAGGTTGTCAATACATCTACCTGATCTGACACTTTCTAAATTTTAAGTTGTCGGTTTCTTTAAATAATTAAGGGGCTGGTAAAGACAGTGACATTGAGAAGCAACACACTTTGGCTCTACCTGGTATGCAGAGGAATGTTTAGTATCCATATCACTGAATATTCACCATTTAAAAACATGGAATAGTCAAATGCACTCCTGCTATGAATATGAAGGTATTAACTTTCTCTGAGGCTTTTCTTTAACCAAAAAAAAAAAAAAACAAACCAAAAAAAAAAAAAAAAACACCACCAAACATATATATTTCATCTTCTTGTTTGCAGTAATTTACTAACCTGGGCAAAATTTCTCTGAGGCATGGCAATGCTTTTATTTCCATTCTGCACCTGCAGAGCCTTACTGCAGAAACTTAGACAGGATTGTTCAGTAATTTCGCGTCGCTAATTTGAAAAATCCAGGATCTGATCTGCTACCATCCCAGCATGTAAGTTTAGTCACATTGTCTTGAATATCATGTAAAGGCAAACACATGCCCAACTTTACAAACATACATGTATAAAAACAATAGATGGTTCCAGGTTCATACCACCACCCCTTTCGGGAGACTGTTTAAAAATTTCAACCACTAAAGTGTTCAGAGCAAAACCTTCTGCCTGTTCCCTCCAGATGTTGCATGCCTTAAAGTTGTGAAGGATCCAGTTGTTTCTAGGATCCTCTGATGGAGACAGGCAGGGTATAGCTTGTGTTTACAGCCAGCACCATTCCTTCTGTGTTCTTCTACACTACTTTCAAGGATATAAAAGTACAATACAATACAGAGTTCTCATTTCCAGTCACCAGATTCCTCAAAGTCTTGACAAACAGCTAGCAATTTACTGGGACTTTCTCAGGAAATGGAGGAGCATCTCAGGAACTTATTTATTGCTAAACCCCTGTTGCATCACAAACATCTTGGTGCACACATAATTCATGGTTCTCCACAGGACAAAAATCAGTCCTGAGCTGTCTCCCAAGGTGTACTTGGAAGGACTATCCAGTCCTAAAACAAATACTGAACACTGCCTTAAAGTCTCAGGAGTACTATAATTACCTTGATGGGTATCCAGCTACTGTCAGCCTCTAGGGAAAAACAAAACAAAACAAAACCAAAGACACCAAAAAACCCAAACCAAACCAAACAGCAAGAACAAAACTCCTTCCTCTCAGAATTTTGGACTCCCATATCTCAAGCAGCCTGAAAAGCTCAAAGAGAGGCATAGTATTTTGGAGCTACTGGACTTCTGGTTACTGTGAAAGTGACCAAACGTCTTAGTGTACTGAGTCCACGAAATAACATTTTGGTATTTAAGGGTGGCCTCTGTGAGGAGAGGCTGGGATTACATTCTACCAGACTCAGATGGTTTCTGCCAGTTCCAATGGACCCACTGCCAGGCACAGGTGAGGCCCTCTCTCTGAAAATTTATTTAAGAAATAGTAAAAATTGCTGGAAAAGGTTGAGATAAAAGAGTGACAAATATGTTAACCAGCAGGGTCAGTGGAGAAAGGGAGGAGGTGCCCCAGGCACAGGAGCAGAGATCCCCTGACCCTGTGGGAGAGTCAAGGGAAGTATTATTCCCATGCAGCCTATTGACAGTCTGTGCTGGATCAGGTTTGTCCTGAAGGAACTGTGGCCCATGGACAACCCACATTAAAAAAGTTTGTGATGGCCTGTATGACATGGGGAGGATCCACTTCTGAGGAGGGTGAAGAGTCTGAAGAGGGAGTAGCATGTGATGTAAACCTTCTTAGTTCCTGCTTCTTGTGAATGCACATTAGTGTCTTCAATGATAATTTGATAGCAAAATTACTTCTCTTACCTTTCTTTGGGTTTTAGGGTTGATTTAGCTGCCTTCTACCTAAGTTAACAGGTTTTTGTCTTTAAGATGCTTCTTTCTGCTAAAGTGAGTTCTCAGCTCTGCAATCATTAACTTCTGTAATCTTTTGGAAGAATTATAACTCAGTATTGACAATTTTAGAAAGAACCTTTTTCCCAGCTCGTAAGTAAGACCCTAACACAGATTAACATTTCAATATGTTAATGAACTGTCTCAAACAGGGCCTCAAAAATTAGAGGTCTGATTGCCTCTAGCCCTTATTTATTTACATTAATAATAAATTAATTATGCAATTCGTGTTCAGAAAATATATGCAGTAGCGACACTTGTTGTTTTAGACATTTATGTCTTTATTGCTCTAAAGTTCCTACAGATTAACATTTTCTGGCTTTTGGTGGTTTTTCTTTTTTCTTCTGCTGCTATGTTATAATTTTAATTCTTATTTATTGTGTAAGTCCCTTTAGCCTTCATTTTCTCACTCTTACCTGGGCTAATACTGCCTCACAGGAATATTTTGAGGATCAAATTCTTCATGACAATACAAACACTTTGAAGGAACGAATATATTTTACATTTATGCAACTCTTTTCAGCTTCAAAATCCTTGCTTTTCACTACTCTACATCAGAAAGAAAGTTATGGGTCTAACCCAGATTATTACTGTTGTATACACCAATATACTGCACACCTTATATAGGTAAGTATGGAAGGATGATTCCTCTTTCAGACAGAGCTCCTGCTTACTCATCCTTTAGTATAAGGACAAAACAGTTCACATATGATTTCTTCATTTTCTTTGGTCTATTTTTCCCATCAGCAACAGGATTAGTAACAAACCATAGCTTTGAGATGAACTGCATGCTCAAATTGTAGCCAGCCTCCCAGTTTGAGTCTAAACCATAGGCTCAAACACTGAAAACAGCTACTTTTTATAAACTTATTTGTGCCTTCAAGTACTGAAATACAAAAAGACTACTTGTTAGTGTAATTGCTAGCTTGACCTACCAATTATAGAGGTGTAACTGTGAAAGAAAAAACCCCACTCTTATACAACTTAAAACAAGTCTAAGATAATACATTATTTCATTTTCTCTAGTGGAAAAAATGTATTCATCTACTATGCAAGAGGCACAATGTTTAAGGTTTTGACTAAATGTAATGGTTGCATTGGTCTAACATGCATTGGTCTAACACGCATTGGTTTGTTAAGATTGGTGGGTAAGAATAGGCTTCTTGTAGTTGAGAAAAGCTGAAGCATCTGCATTTGTAAATGTTTGCAGTGTAAACTATGTCAGGTTGGGATATGAGTATGAGAGGCTTGTGACTAAAATAGCTGTGCAAACAAAAGTTCCAGATGTAAATACAATGTTATATATAGTGGCATACAGTTATACCACTTTATGCCTCAACTTCCAGTGAATTATAATACCGAAGTCTACAATGACATATTGCGAAGGCTGGGCATTTTATGCATGGAGTCACATAACAATATTGCTTATCAAAAGAAAAGTAGGTTTCAAGTAATACATGGTCACTGAAGAGGGCCTATAGCATAAAAAAATGCCTTGTGGTGCAAGTTCACTAAGCGAAGGTGTATATTCCCTGATGTTTGCCCAGCACCATGCCTTTTGCTCTGGCACTCCACCTAGCCAATACCCTACCAACCAGGATAGATGATCAACTAGCTGAATTTAGGACAGGTTAGGAAGGAGGCCACTAGAAGCATATGTAAACAGTAAATGCAAGAAAGGTGCCAGATGAAAGAAAGACCATTACAAACCCTGAAAAAGGTGATCTACTCTGGAAACAGTATAACAGCTCACTGAAAGAGACTTAAAATGGCTTAATTCTACATGTAGGAGCTGAGTGGTTTTGATTGTTCAAGAGATGTTTTAAGTAACTTTAAGCATAGATTTTTAGGGATGTTTTGCAAGTGGACAGTAAAGAAAGAGAGTCTGAAAGATGGGCTAATTTCCTTCCCATGCATTGCAAGCACATTTCTTGTAGAGCTTCCAAATGCAAATGGTTGCATTGACTGTATTATTTACTTTTTTCAGTCTCTACCTTCTCCTGCAATAACTTTTGGAGTCAGGTATCAAGTTCAGCCAAGTCTATCAAAAGTGCTAAAGCTCTGTGGTTATAAACAAAGGTCTAAATGAATGTTCCAAGTATGTGGCATTAGCTGGTATTGGACAAAGCAAATCAGCCTCCTCCTGCCTTCCCCCTCTCTTGCCTCATAGTACCGCACAGTTAATGGACAGGAAGAAGCTGTATCCTATCTTGGATGCTGCTACTATGCCCATGTATTTTCTGGGTAATTAAAGCACTCAATAAACTTTGTAAGAAAATCACAACCTATCCTAATGCTAAAATGGTGTCAAATAGAAATTTAGTTTGAAGGTGCTGCTGGTGCTCAACAATGGCTTGACACCCGCATTGGAACTGCTCTAGTGTACAGTAACAGGACATACAATCACAGTGTTAAATCATTTGTGTAGCTGCAGACTATTACTAGGCTGCTTACAGTGATGATTATCACATGCAAGTGGAAATTTCAATATTCTGAAATTAGTTTTATACAGTAGCTGACTATTGCTCCCCATCTTCCTTCACTTTCTCTTGAGTCCTTTGCCCTCAGCCGAAACTTAAGATGTTCCAATTAATTATTGGTTAATTTTTAATTTATGAGCTAATTTTCAACTAAAATTAGAACTAGAAAACAAATTTCAAACACACCACAAAAACAGTTTTGAAGCTAGCATGATTCTGTTGTTTTAGCCTTGCTTCATTAGTTTTAGCTGAAACAGGGCTGTCTTTATCTTCAGAAGATTTCCTCTTTCAGCCAGCTTCACGGATCTTCATTCCCACAGATAACATAAACACCTTTTGGTTATAAGCACTTCAACCTTGCTCCTCAAGTGCATCAAATTAACTTGAATTCCTGTCCCACAGTAAGCTAGGGAGTTATCTCACACTTACCTTTCTAGAATCTAGAATCTAGTTCCAACCTCAAGCAGGGCACCAAAAAGCCTGCTAGTTGAAGTATGGGCTACCTTAAACATACAACATTGCAGTGACTTGTTCATTTCACTTGAGCATTTACAGTATTTATTTTTACAGTTTTTTCAGTATTTTTCAGTATTTACAGATTCAATTTGAAAAGTTTTATTTAAGTTACCTTGTAGACTAATTCAATACAGATATATGAAAGACAGTTATAAACTAGAACTTAGCAGAGGCTATTGTCTGCTTCTTTGCTTATAGGTTTCCAAAGCACAACTAAATGAAAGAAAAAGTCTAGAACTGACTGCATAACAAGATCTTTTTCTCCTCAGTAGAAAAGTTCCTTATTTATTTTTTAAATCCTCTGAAAGAATTACTGTGTCTCTGATCATTCTTACTTGAAAGAAAAAAGGCCACAAATATTGTATGATAACAAGAGAATAGCAAATTTTAAAACTATCATCTGACAGTTCTTTATACAAAAAATCTTTTGGCTTGAAGGATCATTACTTTAAGCTTCTTCTTCATCTCTTGATGCTAGATTTATTATTTTTATCCACAAACACATCACTGCTTACTGTGATTAAGGAAGTCTCAAAAAATACTGTGTTTCTCCTACTTAAGAATATAGTCTAAAATAGTCTACCATTTTCTTTGCAAGAAATAGTCTACATCTCGTGGGTGCATTTGGAGAGAATTAACACCTCCAACAAATCAATGGTAATTTAGACAGTCCAAACAAAAATAGTAGAATAAGGAACAGTGTCAACTTTTCTCAGCTGTCTAGATGGATGTTAACTTTAATTCCTCATTATAACTATTTATATGCCACTGTTTTAATAACTTTTTTTTTTTTTTAATATATATTTCCAGCAAAACATTCAGCTGATGCACTGATCCAATGTTTCTGTTCAGGTATTTCAATTATATACACAAGGCAGAAAGTTGTAAAAATTTATTTCATTTCACTATACATGAAGTGTAAGTAGAGTCTTGAATCAAACTTTCCTAAGTAATAGTTTGTTGTCAAATTTAAACTCACAGACTGAAGAAAATTATATACATTTGTACCAGATGAAGCTGTTAATGGTTTGATTTAACTTGAAAATAATTGACTTGAAGTTGATGTTCCTACATATTTTTTAAGGGATTGCATAAATAATGTAAGAAATATATAAATAAATAAATTGGTCACATTTAGACAATTTAACTAGTCACTAGGATTCTTCTATTTTATTCCATAATACTAGTTTCCATACACTTAACATCAAATTAACACAACTACCTGCATTTTAAATACAAGTAAATTTTGAAACAAAACTTTCTGTCTTTCCATTATGTAAGTATTGTAAGGATCTACACATAAAATAGTTTTGAAATACCTACTTCTGATTGGCTGTATATGAAAATGAGTCCAAAGCAAGTGGCAGATCAAACCTAAACTGATTTCTAAGAAGGGTATCCCAAAAGTGGCTCACAGGTTAAACACAAGAACAGCCAGGCACATAGGGGCAGGGTAAATTAGTGTCACCTTCTCACCCACATCCTGGAAGTTATGTTGAGATGCCAAAAACCTGTAATACAGCTTCAGAAAGCTTTGCCCAGCTTTTCTTAAGATGTTGTGCATGACAAGTATTTGCCTTTTGATACAGACTAAAAGCAACATGTAACAGAATTATCTATGGTGTGAAATGCTGCTAGGATAGGAATGTCATACCACCTAGTAAAGATGGAACTGGTTAAAGGTACAATACAGACAAGTGATGTCAAAGAAAAATCATTCTCTCACAATGTTGTGGAGAAAGATCTCCAGTTACTGTTACAGCAATTTCTAATCACCCTGAGTAACAATTACTGCCTACATCTTACTGCCAAAGAATGCATGTACAGCTGTGTGGTAACTTAGTTTGGAAAGTCGAAGTAGCCATGGAGAAATCTTTTTCTGGAGTGGAGCTAGCTTTCAGTTTCTACAGCAAACAAGAGAATGAAATCACAGCAGCTCTAACTTCAGTCAATTTAAACTATCATGAAATCATACCTATAAAGGAGATTTCCAAGGCAGCTGAGAAAATATAACAAAATACTCTAGGTGAAGGAAACTGAAGAAGCCAAGACAGCTATTAAGTGAAATATAACTAAAAGTGTAGTTATTCCAGTTTTTTTAATTAGGAGTTCAATTCGCATCCTGCTGAAACAGAAATAATCTTAAGCCTGACTCCAAGTGAGGCTACCAAATGTGAAGCACCTTAATTTCTCAAACATAAATGAAAGGCTGTGTGCAGGTACTGGGGAACAGCACCTGGGGACATATTTGGAAGATTTAGAGAATGAAGGTTATCTCCTGGATTGCTGTCCTGCAGGGTCAAACCCCAAAACATGCCCTAACCCAGACAATGGGTTAAGGACCTGATAACGTGCTAACGTGGTCAGTTCCTGGAGTCCAGGTGGTCCAGGCAAAGGTACAGCACGTGTGATTAACATTGTAAGCAAAGTGTTGCAAAGTGTGTAGGTTTAATGCTGTGTTCACACATCAATTCATATTACTCAGAACACAGGCTAGCACGTCCTCCACAGAGAGGAACAAAGACATTACAACAGCTCACATCTCTAACTAGATCATACAGCTGTGGGGGAAAAACTAAAGATTGATCCCCTATTGAAAGGGGGTAGGTTTAACCTTATTGATTTGGATATGAAAATTACTAGTGTTGAAGCAAAAAAAAAAAAAATTTAAAAAAAATACTGTTTATAGCAGACTACCCAATAGTAACAGATTATGGTGAAGTTTACACACAAATGTCTCCCTGGCAAAGGAGTGTCCATAGCAGGTGCAAGCATGTGTGTATCACTTAATTAATCTCAAACAGGAATGCCCTTGCCAGAACCTCCTAGCAACCACAAGGCAGCTTTCCAAAGACATCTGATATCCTGGGCTGCATATAACTGGGAACAGGACAGAGGTATGTGCATTTGCAGATGGAACCATATGTGGCAACAACTTTATACTCTAGATAGTACTGTTGGTAAAATAACATTGACTTTGATTATTAATTTACACTAATATTTATCTTGTCATACATCACAGCTCCTTCTAGCTAAAATAAGCTATTACAAATATACTTCATGTAAGTACAGTCCTACTTCCCTGCTGTGCAGATGATCTTGCAGAATATGATCATCTTCTTAATGAAGCAGAGGCCCTACACACGTGCAGGAATGCCAGAAAATTGTGCTCCTATTTAAAATGTTTGAAGATCTGGGCCCTTAACCCACATAGAAAACTGCACACATCCGTTATGATCAATATTTCAATGTAGAAACTGTCTAAGAATAACTCTAACAATGCATAAAACCAACGTAGTAGTTTGTTATGTGAAATGGAAAATCTGGATATTTGCCTCAATTTTTTTACTGACAGAATAGGTAGGTTTTGCTAATTCCTGCACTAATGACTGAAGGAATTCAGTGGATTAATAAGAATACTGCTTAATTTTAATTTGTTATTAGAAAGTGATTACCATTGTTGATGTCATTACAGATGAAAAATCAACATGTAACAAAATGAAATTATGCATATGATTCAAAGCAGCAGCCTGGAAAGATATTTTCTGGCAGAATAAAATTATTTTCTATACATGACTTCTTACAGAGCAGTAGGAAGGAGGAGAAAATAAGTATTTATATATCTATATTGACCTATGGGAGTTTTGCTAGCCTTTCTCAAAAAGAAGGAAAACTGTAGTTATTTACCTATGTAATTAAAATTATTCACCTATGCAAGTCATATCATTTGTAGACTTGTCATGGTTTTGAGCTATCTGGCAGCCAAGCCGCATGCAGCTGCTCTCAAAAAATGCTCTCTCTATCCAGGTGGGATGGGAAGAAAAATCATGAGCTAAATAAAAGGCTCCATGTTTTGACATAAGGAGTTTAACAGAACACAGAGAATGAAGAAACACCAGGAACAACAATAATATGAACAAAGTAATATATCAAGCAAGAGATACAATATGATACACTCTCACCCAATGCTGCAAAACTGCCACTCTGCCCTTACATAACGAGCATGACATGAGTGTGGATGAATGAATGAATGTGAATGCTCCCATTGGCTGGTTCAGCTGGCTATCCTGGCTGTAGCCCCTCCCAACATTTTGTGATAAAATTAACCCTATAATAGGCAAATCCAGGCTATTATCCATCCCTTATTCTATACCTTCTGCATCATGCCCAACAGACTTATTTTATAATTAATATCACAACATTTAATTCACTGGCTGTTCTCACCAAAATCAGATTGTCTTGCAGTACATATTGGAACTCCCCATCTTCCCACATCACCCACCATGTCCACTCAGGTCTCTAGGCAAAAGCAGTCCCTTGAATGTGTTTGCCTTTCCCTGAGGCAGAACTATCAGAGACGATCTTCCCTAACATATTTTTCATGTGCACTCTAAGGGCTTTAACCCCTTATCGGTGCAAGGGAGTTCTGACTGGGCAGGACTCCACTACAGCATCCATTTTTCCCAGCAGCTGGTGCAAGTTAGGGACTATGATACACCCACTCCACACCACACTCTTTGGCCTAGGTGTCTATGACACTGTTTCAAAAATTAGTCCTGTTGCCTGACTCATTTCTTTCTGGGGTACCATGTAGCTATGAGACTTTTACCCCAAAGATCAGGGCAGTGTTCCAGGTGGTTGCATGTGGCACAGGACAGGTTTCCAGAATTCTGGAATTCATGAAAGGCAGGACCTGCTTGAGCAACCCAATCTATTTTTATGACCAGGTGACTCACCTAGTAGATGAAGGAAAAACTGTGGGTGTTGTCTACCTGGACATTAGTAGAGCCCTCAGTACGGTCTCTCACAGCTTAGACAGGTGGACTCCACTACATAAAAAAAATTACTGGATGGCCAAGCCCAGAGAGTTGTTGTGAAGAGAATTAAATCCAGTTGGCAGCTGGTCACAAGTTCTGTTTTCCCTGAAGCTCAGTATTTGGGCCAGTCTTGTTTAGTTTAATATCATTGTCAATGACCTGGATGAGGAAAATGAGTGCTCCATCAATAACTTTGCATATGATGCTGAGGCTCTGCAGGGAAACCTGGATAGGCTGGATCAATGAGTTGAGGCCCTCCACTTGAGTCACAACAATCCCATGCAGGCCTGGGGAAGAGTGGCTGGAAAGCTGTTGTGGTAGGTTGAGAGTTTAAGTTTTAGGGCAGTGGGAATTTTTTCTCAGTTTGGGTTTCAGTCTGTTCAGTCTGTTCTGTGCCAGCCTGATCTTCTTCTCTGCCTGCCTGCTTCTCAGCAAACTAAGCGGAGCTGACCTTGAGATAAGCAAAACTAATTCTGCATGTGCTTTTGAAGCATAATAACATCTCCTTTCCTTAATAACTCCCTTTCTTTCTCTCTCTAACCCCTTTTTGGGGAAAAAGGGAGGTAGGGGGGGAGAGAGGGGGATACAGGGAGGGAAACCCTCCTCTCAAGGAGGGAATTTTGTTGTGTAATTTTTCTTTGCTGTATATTTCTGTATATATATTGTAAATACCTGTATATATTGTGTTATATATAACCTGCTTTCCATATATGCTTGTAAATATAGCTTTGCTTCTCCAACTGAGTTCAGCTGTGGTTTCTTACTCTGTGGGGGAGGGAGAGCTAGGCACTCTCTCAACCTACCACAGCTGTCTAGCAGAAGACAACCTGGTGGGTGCTAGTTAACAGCTGTCTGAACATGAGCCACCAGTGTGGCCTGATGGCCAAGAAGGCCAACAGCACCCTGGCCTGTATCAGGAACAGTGCGGCCAGCAGGACCAGAGAAGTGATTTTCCCCCTGTACTCAGCATTGATGAGGGCCCACCATTAAATACTGTGTCCATTTTTGGGCCCCTCACTATAAGAAGGACATTTGAGTTGCTGAGGCATGTCCAGAGAAGGACAACAAAACTGGTGAAGGGTTTCAAGAACAAGTTTAAAAGCAGCAGCTGAGGGAACTGGGACTGTTTAGTCTGGAGAAGAGGAGGCTGAGGGGAGATCTCACTGTTTTCTACAATTACCTGAAAGGAGGTTGTTGTGAAGTGGTCTCTTCTCCCAGGTATATAGTGACAGGACAAGAGGAACTTCATAAGGTTGTTGTGAGGTTTTGGTCTCTTCTCACAAGTAAATAGCAACAGGAGAAGAAGAAACAGCCTCAAGTTGAGCCAAGGGAGGTCTAGATTAGATACTGGGGGGAAATTCTTTACTGAGAGTGATCCGGCATTGGAACACACTGCCCAGGGAGGTGGTGAAGACACTGTCCCTGGAAGTGTTCAGAAAATGTCTACACATGGTACAGACACAGTTTAGTGGGGCATGGTGGTGTTGGACTTGACAACCCTAGAGATCTTTTGTAGCCTTAACAATTCTATGATTTTATGATCTAGTGGTTGCTTCTGCTATTGTAAGCACATGGCACTTGACTTAGAGGGTTTGTGGGAATATGATGTAGTCAGTCTGCCAGGCCTCTCCATACTTATATTTCAACCATTGTTCTCCATACCACAGAGGCTTTAATGATCTTGTTTGCTAGATAACAGTATATACAGTATATATTTCACATTCATGGATAACCTGTGCAACAGTGTCCATGGCCAAGTTCACTCCCTGATCTCAAACCCATATGCATCTCTTCCTTGATGACCTCAGGTGTTATGGGCCCACCAAGCTATAAATAATTTACCCCTATGTTGCCAGTAGAAATCCACCTGAGCTACTTCACATCTTAGAATCCTAATCCCCCTGCTGATTGTTTTGATGTTCCTCAGTGTCCCTACTCTTAGGTACATAGGTGTACATATGATGTACTTTTGCCACCAGGTTCTCTACTGTAATAAAATGTATCTTTGTATTTTATATTTAATGTTTTCTGGTCGTGGTATCTTCAAACACCACCCTAACTTATTTACAATGTATATTTACAGGTTCTGTTATTTGGCCCAGAACTGGACACAATATTCCAGAGCAGGGGGGAGAAGAATCTCTCTGGACTTACTAACCACACCCCTTCTAATATACCCCAGTATGCCATTGGCCTTCTGGGCTGCAAGGCACATTGCTGGCTCATGATCATCCTGTTGTCCACCGGGATTCCCAGGTCTTTTTGCCCAGAGCTGCCCTCCAACAGATCACCCACAACCTATATAATACATAGGTCTGTTCTTTTCTAGATGCCAGACTGTACATTTGTCCTTGTTGTGTTTCATTAAATTTCTCCCCACCCAACTCTCCAGGCTGTCCAGGTCTCACTCAATGGCAGCACAAACTTCAGGTGTGTCAGCCACTCCTCCCTGTTTTGTGTTGTCAGCAAACCTTTTGACAGTGCACTCTGCTCCTTCTTCCAGGTCTCTGATTAATATATCGAATACTATTGGTCCCAGAACCAACTCCTAAAGGCTCTTGCCATAATTCAGCAGCCCAGATGGGTTTTACTTCTGTGCTGCCAGTTGCTTTGCTTCCAATGTTATAACTACCCCTGCAGGGCATTTGCCACCATCCATGAATCACTATAGAGACAAAGCCCTGGCCACCTTTCTCACTCAGCTCTCCAATAGGCAAATCAGCTTATGGACAGGAATCAAGGAATCTCAGTGTGATACAGCTATGAGTACACTGTTGTGGTAGCAATTACCCCCTGCTGTTCTTCAGCCATCAGCAACCCCAAAACAGAAGTGTCTTCAGGAAGCTGGATAACCATTTATTTCCCTCTGTCTCCAAAGCAGCTATACCCAAGGCCCACTGTATCCTTTTGGGTACTTGAAATACCCCAAGTTGTGCCAAGGACCTTTGGGCCACTTACAATGGAACGTTTATACCCCTCGTTCCCAGAGAGATTCACTTCAGCTTCCAATACTCTTGGGATACCCCTTTCAGCCCAGATATAAAGATGGGCTCAAGCCTTCTATAGTCTCATGGCATTAGGATACACTGTGCACCGGTGTCTGTTAGATCCTTTTACTCCTGTGGGTCTGATGTGCCAGGCCACTGGATTCAAGCAGTCCAGTAAACCTGATTGTGCCTTTCCTCCTGTGGTGGGTGGAGAGAGAAGGCCCAGCTTTCCCTCCCCCACTAAGAAGGAATAAAAAAACCACAGCCAACTCAGCCAGAAAAGCAAAGGAATGTAGCTATATTTACAAGCAATGGGAAAATGCAGGATATGTACACAATATATACAGTATTTACAATATATACAGAAATGTACAGCAAAGAAGCATACAGGAACAGGCCACCCCCCACCTCCGGACAGAGGGGGGTTCCCCCCTGTACCCCCTTCTCTCCCCCTACCTCCCTTTTTTCCCAAAGAGGGGTTAGAGAGAGAAAAAGGCAGTTATAAGGAAGACAAAAAAAGTTAGTAGGCCACCAGGATTAGTGCTTATCTGTTATCAGCCTGGCTAAATGCCCAGAAGCAGACAGGCTGGAAAGGGTGAGCGAAGAGGAACTGAACTGAGGAAAGTTTCAGCTGCACTAAAATTAAAGCTACATTCTACCAATCTACCAATGAAATTCGTTTGGAATACCATGTTTACAAAATATTCAGCCAGAGTGCCCCAGCACTGTCCCTTTCTTAAAGGCACAGCCTCAAATGGTCACACCTCCACTTCACTGTAGACTGGGCCCCTCTGATCCTGATCAGAATTGCATACTTGGAGGTTTCTTCAAGATGATACAAGTAAGATTAGCCCTTGTACTCTGGGGAATATCCCACTGGAAACCTAAGTGGCATTCTTCCTGAAGGAATCCACTTCATTATTGTTTTCCTTCAGAACTCATGTAGCCATGTGTAGTGGTTTGTGCTTTAAGTGGAGTTTAAAAGCTCAAATGATAACAGATTGAGATTCCCCAACCTCCTATTTCCTGCACACACACCCCACCTCCACCCCCACCCCTTTTTTTTGCCCTGGTAAGGTAAAACAAAAAAGGGTAGGGTAAAGGAGAGGTAAATTCACATAAGAAATAGTCTGGGATCAGTTTGGAAGTAGAAGAGGTAAATTTTAAAAAAATATATATATATAATTAAAAAAAAAATTAAATATATATATATAAATAACAGGGAGGGTTCACAAAGGTAAGGGATAAGGATAAATAGGAAAATATACAAAACCACGCCTGGATGGCCTCATATTCCCTGGGTACAAGTGGATTCATTTCTTTAGAAAGCGTGGATGCAGCTTGGAAAGTAGGCTCCGACCATGTGCTCAATGCAGGAAGCAGGAAGCAGCAGCAGACGACCTCTCTCAAGCAGGCAAGGCAAGAAAGAACTGTAAAAGATGCCTGCCCTGTTTATAGGCTTGCTGGACAGGAGGGAGGAGTGGAATAGACCACCTTTGACCCGGGGGACCCCTCCTCCTGGGAGGGGAAAAACCAAGTCTCTCTCTGCCCACCTGGATCAAGTTTCTTTTGTACACCTGGGGGCTGGGTTCTTTCAGCCCCCCATCAAGGATGGGTGTAACCCAGCACACCATGCATGAAGCATCTCTGCTCTTAAGAGCTGAAATACAGCACTATACAAAGAGGACATGTCCTTTTTGACTGATGGAACTCCTAGGACACTCTCTTCACAGTCAAAATGCAAGGCTGTACAGAGGAAGAGAGACCTCTCTCATATTGCTAGAGTTGGCGTGTCAATTCATCCACCATTTGTCCCTGGTCATCTTTCCAGGATACTGACAATGAGGTGGCATATGATGGAGGTGCACTTCATAGATACTTCCTGCATATGCATAGTGTACATGGCACTGTAGGGGACTGCTCATCACTCTGATCATTATAAAACACCTCCAGCACTGCTAAATTCCTCAGGTACAGGATGTCTCTCTCCATGGTGGTTCACTTGCTTCAGTGATACATATCACCTTCCTTTCCTTCATGCCTGACAGAAGTTGCCTCCGTTAGGCTGAGGGCTTGTGTCGGTTTTCCAGGTGCCTTGTGAATGCTCCCCTCCAAGTTGCTTGGCTTCTCTACCCTCTAATTCGAAAGCATTGGCCCTGTTACCCCAGCACCGGCACATCCAGGTAATAATGTGCTCACTTGGGTGAAGGTGAAACCTTTTGCATGTCCTGCAGCTCAGTAAGGGTTAGGGATTGGGTGAATATCTGTGGTTCCTCCTCCTGTTCTAATGATGGCACTGGTTCATCTTCACCCCTCAAGAGGAAAACTGATTTTATTGTAGGTTTCTTCTTCTGTACAGAGTTGAGTGATACCAGGACATATCGGTTCTTTAGTGTAACTGCAGCATCTGCCAGTTGGTTTTTATGTTCAGAGACCTTTTCCCCTTGAGGGCACTGAATAGTGTTGAAAAGAACTCAGCAGGCATGGGCAAGGCCCCAGCACATTGCAGTGATTTGTGTATTTCTGGAATTGCCAGGTTGACATCATACTTTTCCCAAATATTTTACTAGTTTATCAGGATTCTGCACATGATCAGGGGTGAAATTCCAAAACATTGGAGGTTACCACTGTTCTAGGCACTCTCCTATACACCCTACCACTTGTAACTATCCAGCCTCAGCGCAGAATACCCTCTCTGGGTAGTATTCTTGGAAAACACTGTAACACTGAACAAGTCCTGGGACACACAAAGATGACATAGCAACAAGAGTATGCTGGCTTGGACATCCCAAGGATATTCAAAATTTGTAAGAGATGAGAAAACCTCCCCCACTGTCTCACCTATAGACTGGGTGAGATTACTAGTAAATGACAATGCCACATACAAATACCAACTTAGCCTCATGACTAGTGAGCCAACAATATCCAATAGAGTCATATGATAGATCTGATCCATTTTGCTGAGATTATAAACATCACCACAGGGAATACATAAGAGCACAGAAGGATTTTCATAACTACCATGAGAACTAACAGAGCAACACTGTGAACATACATTACTTAACTAATATAAAAAGTGCCTGTAACAAAATTAACAGGTTTTGATCCATTTTTTTATTATCTCAACCCTTTGTGCCCCATGTTGGACACCAAGGTGTAAGCTAAGCCCCATGCAGCTGCTCCCACAATGCCCCCACCCTGGTAGGATGGAAGGGAAAATCAAGAGCAAAATGCAAAACCTGTGGGTTGAGATAAGTGCAGCCTAATAGAACAATACAGAGAACAAAGAAACAATAGGAAAAACAATAATGTTAATGAATATATAAAGCAAGTTATGCTGTGCTCTAGAAACCCCATGCCTCCCTAAGCCAGTCCTCTCCTTGTATAGAAGGCATGATGTCAATATGGTATGCAATACCCTATTTGGTTCAATATCCTGTATGTGACCTCTCCCAGCTTCTTGTGAAAATTTAACTCTATCCTAGTAGAACTCAAGACAACACCTAACACCTAGCATGTATCAGAATTTTTATCAACTTGGTGTTATCTTCTGCTTGTTGTTTAGTCAACAGTTCCTGTGTAAGGTCTGTCCCTTCTGGTTGAACAAGGCAGTGACTTTCTACTATTTCTTTCCTTAAAATTAAAAAGTCCATAACAATAATAAAAATCCTATTAGGGTCTGAATTATCTTTGCCAGTGTGTTTTGCTATTAATTATCTTAATTTAAAACAGTTGTTTTCATTCCAACAGTCCTGAATGTGAACTTCAGTCCATTGATCCTGCAGCACTCTTGTCTATCACAAAATATTGTCCCTCAAGCTCTGGCAAACCCAAGTGCTTCACTAAGGAACACAGTGTATTATACCCATCTTGTAAACTTTAAAGCTCTTTTCTTGGCTAAGACATTCCTGGTGCATTTTTTTGAAATTTAGGGGGAAAATTACTCCTTGCCATCAAACCCTGAGGTTTTTGGGTACTTCCCAAGCATAGAGGTGGTGTCTAAGAGCTGGGCTATTGTAAATGCCTCATCTGGCCTCTACTGCTCCTCAGACAGTGAATCACTGTGTGCTGTGTGTGGCAGCCAATCCCACAACCTACTTCGTGGGCTTAAGTTGCGGGTCCAAGAAATCTCGGGAAGCCAGATGAAAAGTAGCAGGTACATTGGTGACCCAACATCCACTAAGTACTGAAGCTTTGCCCACCCTGGAAGAGCAACCATGAGGCCGGAGAGGTCTCCAGGTGGCTGAGTGTGGTTCAGATGTTGGCTCCTGGCCAACACAACCCTTCAAGCCTGAATTAACAGCTACTGTAACTATCTTCCTCTAGCATACCCACAGTGACTTGCTTCCTCAAACTTCCCTTTGTTCAAGAGCAAGCTGTGTTTTCATGGTGATCTTGGCTTCTTTAATTCTTGCAGGATGCTAAACAAATGTATGAAGGTGTATTGTTGGACGTGAGTCAGTAGTCACTCCACAATCCTCATGACAGTCAACAGAAAGTAACTGTGTGACTGAAGGGCGGAAGAAATTGAGTTGCTTCCTTCTGCAAAGCGGTACTTGGCTGCAGCACTTTTCATCGCTCCAGGAACACTTGGACACACAATTTACATGACTGCTGGGGGACGGGGGTTGCGTGGTTGTATTTTGTTTGGTGTTTTTGTTGTTGTTTGGGGGGGGGGGTTTGTTGCGTGTGGTTTTTTGTTTTGGTGGTTTGGTTGGTTGGGGGGGGGGGTTGGTGGTGTTACTTTTGTTGTTGCTCTTGTTCACTTGCTTTTTTGGTGTCCTTTGGTTTGTTTTTTTACCCTGAAAACGAACGTGAGACGCGTTAAAGAAACCGCTCACATTAATCACTCTGAGAGAGCGTTAGGTTCTGGAACGGAAGGAGGAAGACCAGCCCCCAGCCGGAGGACAGTCCTCATGGAGACGCGTGTCGTCCCAGCAGCAGCACAAGTTTTCCAATTACGCCCTGCTACCACTTTTAACTACGCAGACTAATAAATGCGGTCGTGCTTGTCGCTGGGCTGTGATTTTAGATGGCAAACACACACAAAAAAATGCACTGCGCAGAACGGTAACGAGCGGCCCGCGCGGGGGTTGCGGCCGTACCTCTCAGGTCATGGCGCCCCTCTGGGCCTCTGCTGCAGCCGCGCCATCCCCCGCGCCCTTTCCCTGAGGTGGGCAGGAAGGGAGGTGCTACCTCTAGCCCTAGAGGCTTTGAGCAATTTACCCTGCCCCCGCCGCGACTCTGAGCGGCGCGACAGCGAGCCCCTGTCGCCGCCGACCCGGCCGTAGCTCCTCCTCCTCCTGCCGGTCGCTCCCAGGGCGCAGGGCTGACATCACGCCCGGGGTTTCCATTCGACCGAGGGAGGGGGAGGCTGAGCGGAGTGGCAGCGTGATGGCGGCGGTCGGGAGGATTTAAGCGGTGGCGGAGGAGAGCACCGCAGCGTTGACTCTGATTCTACCCGTGCTTCTCTCTGCCGAATTTGGGGCCCCATTGTTCGAGCCGACGAGCGACCCTAAAGCGCGGGACTGCGAGGAGCCAGCGGGAAGAGCGACGGCCCAGGCCCTGTCGCGGGAGCAGCCCCCGACCCTGAGCTGCGGCACGAACCTCCCTGGTGGGGCGTATCGCAGGCTCGGGCTGGGGCAGCCCTGGGAAGGCCTGGGTGGGCCGGGCGCACGCAGGTAGGCAGAGGCCCGCCATGGCTCCTCTCCTTTTCACCGGCTAGGAGTTGTGCGGCTTCTGAAGATGGACGCGGGGGGAGGAGCACCTAATGCTTAGGAGATGGGGCCCGGGGCCCACTGCCCACTGCCGACCGAGCTGGTTGCCTGGCGCGGGGCTGAGTTCTTCGACCCCCCTCGATGTTTCTGCTGAGGGAGGGACCTGTGAGGGCCGAGGTGGGCAGCCGGAGTTGCGCCGCCAGGGAGGCGGGAGAGCGGCTGTGGCTTTTCTCTGGCCATGGGGGGCGCCGGGCGAAGCGAGAATGAACGACGGCGTCGGCCTTGGAGACGCTGCCAGGAAGCTTTGGCCGGGAGCGGCGCCTGTGCAGGCCGCGCCGTTAGCGGAGAGCTGTCTCCAGGGGCGGTAGGCAGCAGTGGCCTGAGTTCCCGCGGGAGCGCCCTTGGGGCGGGTAGAGGGAGAGCGGCTGTGGGAAGCGGCGGGAGCGGGCGGCCCGGGCTCGGGGGGGAGGGATCGCTGCAGAGCAGGGAGAAATCTTCATCGCTGTGAAAGGTATTTACCGGCGTCTAAAGGGTGCCGGACCCGGGGCTGAGGGGGTGTTTGTGTGGGAGAGCAGGTTGCGGGGAGCTTGCTGCCGGACGCAGTTGAGCGCAGCGTCGCGGCCGGGCCCTGGTGGCCCCTTCGCCGCCGCGGGTTCCCCGACCTCGTTTCGCGGCTGCTGCGTGGTTGCAGGGCTCCTTCATATCCCTTTCCGCTCCTTCATCGCCTTTGTTTGCTGGCCGGAGTGGCGTGGGTGTCTGAGATGATGCCTGAGCGCAGGGCTTTTTCCAGCCCTCAGCGAGACTTCCCACCACCCAACGAGCTTTGGGTTGGGCTGTTGCATGTTAGAGGACAGCAACTCGGGGCCACGAACCAGCAAATGAGCCCCTAATCGCTTTCACACCACTAAATCTGTGAGAGGCGTCGATCTTTAACTGATTATCTGTGAGCTATGCTTGCAGTCCATTTACTGTGAGCCTAAACTCATAAACTGCAATGATCTGATTTAAGATGCTTTTGTACATAAAATAACGATCATTCATCTATGGGATTTTGCCGGTTGGTTTAAAACCAACCTTGTGTTAAGCCGGACAGTCTGTATTCTGACCTCGGCCAACAACTGGCGTTACGTGTGTATCTAGAAGTCTGTCTGCTATGTTTTCTGCATTAAATATGCTTTACTAAGCAGATCTTAGTGATTCTCACCACTGTGATAATTTTTCTTTCAAATGTAGATCTGCTTTGTCCTTTTGCCTATGGCAAAAGTTAATCCGCGAGAAGTAGTGAAGACATGCAGTTTTCTCACTCTGCAGTGCTAAAGAGAATATAATTTCCATGGAATTTCCTATTCTTCAATTGCTTTAGCAGAAATTGCCATCTTTATAGCACCGTCAATGAAAACTTGCATAAAGAAACATAACAGCCTATATGCTGTGACCCAACTACAGTTGAACAAAAAGCTGGACAGGTCATTCCTGTCGTGCAAATGTGTATTTCTTTTATTTCAATTTTATTTTAATTTGTTTTCAGAGTGTAACTAAAAAAGGCCTGTCTTTCTCTTGAGAAGATTTTTGTCTGGTTTTCATCAGGAAAGATTTTTATTTCTTTTTTTCCAGATAAGAAAATGGTGATAAAATGTTCAGTTATGGACAATCAAATAGGTACTTTTCAGTTAAAAACCTGACATCAAACATGATTCCCTCTTTCAGTGCCAGTTATTTTTGGTATCTTTTTAGTTGCAAACTTACTTTCAAATTGTGTCAATGTTTTCCTTTACTATTTTAGGTATTTTGGGAGACATCTTGAATACTTGCAAAGAATACTAGAGGAAATACATCACCTGGAAAACGTACAGAATACCACAAAGTAGATTGTTGCTATCCACCTTGTAACCAGAGTGGACTTATCACTCAAACTTCATAGTATCTACAATGAATGGGAATAGTGATGAAGAAAGCATAAGAAACAGTAGTGGAGAGTCAAGGTAAGAGCACTTTCACATTTTGGTTATTCTTGGCTGTGTGTTCTCCTATTTCATTCACTAAAACTGATTTATATTTGATCTCTGTGCCAAAGCTTTTTAGTTAGCAAGAAAACCACATTTCTGGGGGCTGGATATGATTTCTTACAGTTGTTTAATCTGTTTCTTCCACTCACATTGCTTCACCTAGTAATTTTAATGGATCTTGTACACATCTTACATAATAAAGCTTAAATAGTATTAAAATGGTGTGAGCATCCCAAGAGAATGGTACTGCTCTTTTGAGGGGGAAGAAGAAGGTTGTCAAAAGCTGAAACATTGAAATAAAAAGTTAAAATGTAACTACTGTCTACAAAGTGCAAGGCACACATGCATAATAATATATGTTGTATAAAACCTCCATTTGACTATCTTTAAAGGGAAACAGTGGGCTCTTCATCTTATTTTTTGATGAAGATTATAGTATACTGGCAGAGCAGCATAACTGAAAGTGTTAACTTTGTTTTCTGAAGTGAAGTACAGTTTTCCTCATGCTTTTTTAATTCTCCTCCTCTGTCCTCCAGTCTAATACTGAGTGCTAGTCTTATGTGCGGAATGTTTACTTGTGTTGAAGAGCCTGATTAAAATTTCCATGCATCCATGGAGGATAATAGTCAAATTGTAGGTGTGGAATTAAGTTTTCTCTCTAGATGAGTGCTAAGGTCAAAAAGTCACTCCTGCACTAGAAGATTTAGATTTCAAAACCTAGAAATGTGATAAATGTTGAAGGTTTAAGAATTCAAAGTAAACTGGCAAACAAAAAAGTTGTTTTAGTCTTCTCTTCTAGAGGTGGTTGTGGCCCATTAGTCTAGTCACTGTAATCTGTGGTTGTGGTTAGTCTACCCACTTTTCTTTCTGCCTGACTTTCTGATCACAGCCTGTGGAACCAGTTAGCTGATTTTGTCAGTCAGAGGGTCATAAAGAAAACTATGTTCTGCAGATGTTATGGAAACTTCCAGTTGGGTAGAGAGATCTAAATTGTTGCCTCAAGTGAAGAAATGCAAGATGGTAATTGCTAGTTGATCAGTCAGTGCTTGCTGACCATTAAGTATGTAAGAGTGTGGGGAAAAAGGGGAAGAGAGAGTTGTTGTTGAGCTGAATTAAGGTGCACATCACAAGGAAATCTATGAACAGGAACACTGAAGAAACTTTAACTTCTGTGTACTTTTATGTCAAGCTTCCTGTTATGCAAAGGAATGTCCTAGAAAGACAGTAAACTTTTCAATCTTGCAAATAATTTGTAAGCTCTAATACATAATAATTTTCAAAAATTTCTGCTTCCAGTAAAGTTGATAGTGTTGCAGTTAGCAAATTAATCTAGAATATTAAATTAATTAATCTAGAAGCTTCTGGTAAAGGAAGACTTTTTCTAGTTACTTTAGAAATGCCTTGTAATAGTGTGAGCAAGGCTACTCTGTAAGACCTCTAAATGTAAGACTTCAAGTTTGAACTTCATTAGGGGAAATCTGATGTTATGTGTGAACTTTTTTACTGCTTGAAACTAGACAGCTTGCTAAAGATAAGTGGGAAAAATCCTTTTTATTGAACTGTGAATACCAGTGTATCAGTTCTTGAAAAGCTGTAGCAGTTCATAGGACTAAACCAGCCTAACGTTGTAAGGTTCTCAGCAGCATCATTAAATATCAGGAGGATGTGTTGTACTCAAAACTTGTTGCTTGCCTGTGAAGTGAGACTTTATTCTCTATCATAAATGCCTTGTGAACATAACTAAGAAAGAGCTCAGAAAAAATTTTAAACTTAGAAGTACTTTTCTTCCTAGGCTTGTGTAAGTCATTACGCCTATAGCCTAATCCAGAGGCAGGTCATGGAAAACTTATTTTCATGTTTGCTGTGTTATCTGGTACCTTTTTTTAATGAAAGATGAAAGCTTTCCATTTTGAAAGATGGAACCTTCTGTCTAGCCTAATTCTATTATTAAAATAATCATTGCCAAAGGAGTGTGACACAGGATATCTTTGTATGACTTGCCCCTGTCATTCAGGCTCTTGGGTCTTTTTCTGGTTTTTGTAAGTATCTAGAACTTAGATGGTTTTTACTTGGGCAGGTATTGCCTTACCTGCAGCTGCAGGCAGATAGCTAAATGTAGCTTGGGAAATATTGGTGTGTTTAGCCTTCAAATCTGGAAATGTGAATTCTACAGAATGAAAGTAGTGATCAGTAATGAAATAAGTTTACTAAACTTCTAGTTCTCTGTTCCATTCAGAATGCTGTGGGGTGAAGTGGAATGAGTGAAGAAAGCAAGTGAGAATTGCAGCTGGGAATAAATGGCAAAAATCAAACCCTTAAGAACTGGTAGATATGAAGGCAAACACTTCTTGTGGTTACTGTTTAGATTATCACTGTGGTTTTTTTTGTATTTCTATTTTTTGTCCCTTCACAAATTTGTCCATGTTACAGATAGAATAAAGCCATTCACTTCCCTTTATATGGTATAAACTTCCATGGCAATCATTCTGGAGTTGACAGTCTTGATAACAAGGTAATGTTTGTGAGGCACCATCATTACATAAGAAAGCTCAAAGAAAAGCAGTGGGTCAGGGCTAGTTTTACAAAAATACACACACCTCATGGAGACTGCACTGTACTGCTTTTTGGAAACACTTTAACTTGTGAAAGTTGTGGAAAGCCTGTAGAGCTCTCAGCAGTAGGCAGACTGGAGAAGAGACTTGGCATAAACCTTCCATTTTATGCACTAGTTAGCATTGTGGTAAGGAATTGTAGCTGTCCTTTACTACTTGTGACTGGCTGTGAAGGTGGTTTTTCTGAAGTGTGTGAAAGGATTGTCAAAAGTGCTATGGTCCTGCACTCCTTTCCTGCATTGTATCTATTATTCTATTAGATGAGCAGAAAACTTTCCCTTGCTCCAGGTGTTGAGCATCAAGTTCAGTTTTGCTACAGGTGCAAAAGTGCACCCCTTGTGTTTTCATGATTGAATGATTAGCCATACTGTGCACCTTCCTTGCTTGTTTCACCCATCTCTGAAGCTGTAAATTAGTACTAAACCAAGCATGATAGAAATTGTAGATGAGCATAAGCACTGTTACCTAGACTTGCTTGCTTGATGTTCTGATTTCTATTTAATAATGAAAGTTTAATTGGCAAGGAAGGGCAGTTATACCTGAACTACAAGACAAGCTCCAGGTAGAGCAGGGGCTGCAGAAGTGAAACATTAGTGCTTATTGAATGCCAATCTGATTTCCCATCTCTTTAATCTCTGTATGTTTCCTGAACAACAAGATACAGAGGACTTGAGAAAACCTTTCTTCTCTTTAGTCAAAAAGGACTCTGCTCAGTGCCACCAAACTGGATAGTATCTGGCTGGTATTGTACTTCCATTTTTGCAGTAAGCTAGAAAGCAGATACTTACAACAGGAAATTTTCTTTATGCACTTGAAAGCTGTTAATATATAATAGTTATTTCAATGGGTTTAATACGCTTTATGGATTGAATAGTCTGTGGACTGCAAGAGATGGTTAAATAAAGCCTGCTTTGTCAACAGGCTTCAATTTACTGTATACATTCATACCTTCTGTAGAAGATTTTAAAAAAATAATTGGAAGCCACAACTTTAGGTTCTCACTTCCAAGAAGTCTAACTCACAATTAAAAGTGGGAAATTCCCCAAACATATTAGAAGAATTAGTCCCATGTGCTGGCTTCTTTCTAGTAGAAGTTTAATAGATAATATTAATAAAAATATGTGTATATGGCAAGAGAGCATGCAACTAATACATACGAAGATATATACTCAAGTTAGTGCACAGAATTATCAGATCAGCAAGATTACACAAGTGGTAAAGGGGAAATTCCAGAACTTGCTATGAATAGCTAGTGGATAAAGCAAGCTCTTCGCTTCTGTCAGTCTAGTTTGTTGGAAATGATCTGGTACAGAATTAAGCATAGTGAAAGATGAGGTGTCCCAATCCAAGTTAAAAGCATCTTTTCGCTTCTTTTTATAAAAAAATCAGATACAATGTGTATCAAAATGCAAGTGTTTTTGTATAGAAACCTTTCAAAGTGAAAGAAGAAATGAGAAATTGGTGACGCAGCTTTCATTGCACATACCTCTAGTCTGCCTTCTATGGAGTTTGTCTGTGTCCTGATCTTTAGCCTGACTTGCAAATAGCTGTTCTAGCATCAAAGCTGTTCTGGAGAACAAGTCTTAAGAAGAACAGCTGAGGGATCTGGCATTCTTTAATCTGGGGAATAGGGGGCTGAGTGGAGACCTCATTACTCTCTACAACTTCCTGAAAGGAGATTGTAATGAGGTGGGGGAAGTTGGTCTCTTCCCTGAAGTAACTAGCAAATTTCAAACATAATAGTAGGCTGCCCAGGAAAATGCTGGAGTCACCACCCCTGCATGTGTTAAAAAACTTGTGGTCATGCACTTCAGGACATGGTTTAATGGCGATGGTGGTCTTCAACTGGCGGTTGGACTGGATGATCTTAAAGGTTTTTTCTGTGTCCCATAAAAATGCAGGAAAAATGAAGAACCCCTTTGGGAAAGGTAGAAAAGGAAGTGACCAAGGTTGTTATAGCTACTTCACAGCTGTTGCCTCCCTGGATTTGCATTATGACATCTGTTTCTTTAAGTAAACAAACAATTTTGCTGTCAGATAGGGTTGCCTTTAATTCAGCAGCTATTTTAAAAGTGTGAAATATTCTCACTTATTATTTGGTTTTCAGTAGTAGCTTACATAGATTATTTATAGAAAAATATATTCTTAGATTCTATCTCCTTTTCAACTTAAAGGAGGATAAACCATGTCTGGTATTCTGATGGTACAAATTGTTAAAATAGGAGGCTGTCTTCAAGCTCTGAAAAGCTTGTAAACTTCTCTCAAGCTGATTAAAATTAGTTTTGCCTTGTTAACAGCTGTCTCTTAGGGGTATGTATTTCAGGAGATCAAGAAAGCTTCTGTACCTCTTTGACTTTTTTTCCTATGAACTTCCAAAACTCAAGCAATTACATTTTGGAGCACATTACATTGGAGCACAAGCCCTATGAGGAGAGGCTGAGGGAGCTGGGGTTGCTTAGCCTGGAGAAGAAGAGACTCAGGGGAGACCTTACTATCTGAAGGGAGGTTGTAGACAGGCAGGGGCTGGTCTCTTCTCCCAGGCAGCCAGCACCAGAACAAGAGGACACAGTCTTAAGCTGTGCCAGGGGAGGTTTAGACTGGATGTTAGGAAGAAATTTTTCACAGAGAGAGTGATTGCCTGTTGGAGTGGGCTCCCTGGGGATGTGGTGGAGTTGACACCACTGGAGGTGCTTAGGAGGAGACTTGATGGGGTGCTTGGTGCCATGGTTTAGTTGATTAGATGGTGTTGGATGATGGGTTGTGTTATAAATGCAATAGTGGTTTGTGATTTGTGTTACAGAATGCGATTTCAGGGAAGCTTGGTACCAAGGCTGGATGGTTGGTTTGTTTTGGGAACAGAGGGTAAATACTCAGACTGTTTTGACTTTAACAAGGAGCCTTATACAAATCTTCCCAGAGCCATGGAATGTTTATCTTAGATAAGGAGGGCCTGGACACACCCGTGCCTGTCCTTGTGTGAGAAGATGTGGTTCTTCATCTGTGACCTGCCTCATCTGTGACCCCTACCACAAAGAAGATGCATGCTCAAGAAACCCAAGAAGTTTCTAGAACTTACTATCATATCCCTGCCTTCTATTAAGCATAAGCATGCATATGTAGATGATGTAGCTATATAAAGAAAAGGTAGTATTTGTGAGACGCTTTTTGGCAGAGACTGGAGATATCTGTGGGGGGGAAGTCTCTGCAGCCCGGCGCGTCATTTCTCTCCTTTTTGTTCCTGCTGCTTGCTTGCTTCTGCTTTTTAATAAAACAACTCTCACAAGAAACTTAGAAATTTTCTTGTGCGGCCCGTTTATAACAATTGGACATGATGATCTTGAAGGTCTCTTCCAATCTGGTTTATTCTATTCTAGTTTAAAAATTCCAGCAAATGAGCTTTCTAAATTTCCAGTGATGCTGGTAGGCGTTTCAGTGTAATTGTTGCTGTTGCTGACACAATGAAGAAAACCGGCAATGCCATGCTCTGTGGGAAAGGGGAGAAGGTATTACACTATATAGCAGATTTAAGTTCTTGGAAAAATGTCTTGCAGCACATCATGATGCAGTGTGGAACATGTGTACTAAAACAGAAAACTACCAAAAAACCCCCAAACTTTTAAATTTGTGTAGTTTTTCCTAAATTCTGTATTGATTTGCATAGTTTTATACTTAAGTTTCAGAACAGCATTCTTAAGAAATGTTCACTCCTGCTTTGTTCAGGTCTTCAGCCCTTTAGAATGTTTATAAACCAGCTTTTTAGTATAAGCTATTCTTTTAAATGCCAAATCTATTCACTCTGTGAATAGTATCAACAACAGTGGGGATTGGAGAGGGCAGCACTACCAGTGTGAGAATTGTAGAACCCTCATCAACAGGTGAATATGGATTGGTGAGCACAGAGCGTTTTCATACCACTGCTTGGACTACTCAAAATGTGTGAAAATTGATAAAACTCAGAGAAGAGGTAGCTGCAGTTAAAGGAGAACTTTTGAAGCCTCGGCCTGAATTACTCCTTTACTGTGAGGTGATGACAGATGTAAATTTTCTCATAGAATGCATGTGCATGTGTATCTTTTGTTACATAATTCCATCTTTACTCGTAGGGTTAGTACCTAGCATACCAAGATTTTATCTGAGTTACTGCTTTTGTGGAAGAGTCATAGGTAATCCTGTGAAAAGAATTACAGATTTATATTCAATTCTAACAGCCACAGATTGCTTAATTTGTCTGGGTTGGGGAGAAAGGAAGGCTTCTCTCCATTATGTTATTTTTTTTTATCCCTTAGTCCAGTGGTTTCAAAAATTGCTGTTTGCATGTTCATATGAATAAAAAACTATTTGAGCACACACCTTACCTTTGATATGTGTATAGTTAACTTATAAATTACATATATCCACTGCTTTTCTAGTACCTATAGTAACATTCCCAAGAAACAGGAATTTTTGAAGGATGAGATAAAGATTAAATTATATGTTAAAAAAAAAGAGTAACTTTGTTAGTGGCAAAAATTATTTTTTATAGTCTTCAAAAAATTGAATATTGTTACTTATTAAACCTTGGTTTAATACCTTGAAGGTATGGTTTCAAGTCTAGTTTAGTACTTGGTTTTAATGGCTGGCCAGCTGAGAAGGATACCTCACAAAGATATGTGATCCAAATGCAAGATATGCCTAATTGATTGTGCTTACTAAACAGTGATACTAACTTTTTTCAATCCTATTAACTAATTATGCAGGAGTGTTTCTTAAAATTATTAAATTTCACCTGTCCTAATGTCAATCACCTCTTACAAATTAATCAGAAGGAGTTGTATTTTTGTTTTTAATAAATGGGTTCAAAACCCACTGACGTTTTTGGAGGATTTTTAAACAGGCCAAAAATTTCTGTCAACAGCTTTTTAAGTTTAGAGCTATGGAAGCTTTTAAGTGACATGTGTGGTGGGTGCTTTTGGCAATAATACTGCATAATGGTGGAGACCTTTCCAAACATTGGTTTGCAAAATGCTTTCTTCACTGCATGTGTTTTTTTGAAAAGCAGTTGCTTCCTCGTTGTTAAAATGTCACTTGGAAAGGATGCATTAAGTGTGTTTATATTTTTAAAATACCTGCTAGGTCACATGTTACTGATGACCTCAGAAAGGGTCAGCAAATCTGGAACACCTCTCTTTTTGAAAAAATTAATAAAACCAAAAGAAATCTTTCCACAACTCCCAGACCCCATCAAAAGCTAATCTTCAAGGTCAACAGTGCTTTAAAGCAGTGAACCTCTCCTGGTACAATGTTGGGGTTTTTTTATGGTCACTCTTCTTCTCATTATAAGGTATTATAAAAAATTTACTGTCCAAGAATCTTGTTTTCATGACATTAACCATATTAATGATATTCTTTCCTTCTTGGTATACTCCTGGCTCCAGGTTCTTTGCTGCAGTAGCTTGCCTATGGTCAATGCAGTGGATGAATTTCCTGTGTGATGCTGCACCAATCACCCCTACTCTAATATGTGGTTTTATATCAGTCAAAGCAGCCACTTCATCAATGGTTGCAGTTGCACAATTTTTCCATAAAACTTTTCTTTTAAAAGAAATAATTCATTTTTGTGAGTATATTTTCTCCAGTACCTATTTCCTTTAGTGGTTCACAAAGTAGTTGTGTATTTCATCATTTAAAGACTCAGCAAATACTGTGACTTGGAACTTGTTACATATATCACCCAGGATGCTTTACCTGCTATGGAACACAGGTTTCTCAGACATGAGTGACATTGCTAATGTCAATTCATACATTAAATATTTGTAAAGCTGAATTGTGGCTTGGGTTTGATTTGTGGTTTTGGTATTTTGGGTTTGCTTTGTTTTGTGGATTTATTTAGTGGTTTGTTTGTTTTTTCTGGGTTTTTTGTTTTCTTGGACTTTTAGTGAGCTTTTTTGTCTTTTTTCCCTGTTGTTTGGTTTTGTTGCTGGGCTTTGTGGATTGGTTGGTTTGTTTTTAGATTAAAAATAGATTATACCTAGAAGTTCCAATATTTTCTTCATATACCTGCATGGGTAGTCTTGCATAATTCCTTGGGTGTATGCAACCCTATTTGGAGACCACTGCAACCTCGTCTTGATGCTAGGAGCGGCACGGTGCAGATGTTACACTTTCCTGTACACCTTCGGGTAAAGACTGCAGCTAGAGGATTGTATCCTTAGATGATGCTAAAGCCTTTAATTAAATCCTGGGTTGTCTTCACTTCAGTTAATAGAGGTATGCATAGTGTTTCTTCACCAGGGATGCTAGCTTTGAGATGTAAGTTCTGAGCTAAAGGTGACTGAGTCCTGCTCACATGATAAGAAAAACAGTGACTTGTTAAATTTTGTGTAAGCTGACACTACATGTGAAACAAAATTTAAAAGGCAAGTATAGATAATGTTCCAGTAATTTGACATCTAAAGAAGCAAAGTACTAGAAAGGATAAGTCTCTGGATATTGAGTTGATATGGTCTAGCAAAGTGGAACTATCTGTGCTGAGTAGAAGCTGGAACTGCTACAGCAGTTTTTCAGTAAGAATTTTTAGCTCCCCTTTTTTTGTTACAGACATGGCTAGAAAATGCCACAGAAATATTTTACTTTCCCATTTGTTATGAGGGGAAAGGTAGTTCTTTATTCTCTTTCATCCTTTGTCCTAAGCAAGGTTTTGCACATTCTGGTGGTTTTCTTGAAAAAGGTAGCTAGGTCTGTATTCTTACTTAATTGTTTCTTGCTTAGAAGTATTGTTTAAAAAACAAGCTGCTCTTTTATATCAGAAGTTGATCAGTAGTTGGCAAGTTAGTAGTCTAGTATGATAATGTTCTAAAACTGTTTCCTGGGAGAGGAAAAAGAAGTTACTAATCAAATGCATGATTTCTTTCTGTCTGCCTTGTAGATACTTACCTTTAGAGATAGTTACCAAATAAGTCTTGTTAGGCAGTAGAGTTGGGTTTTTCGTATTGATACAAAAAGATTTTCCTTTAACAGCTGGCATTTCACCTAGTTTTGGTAGGCAATGCATTTGTAGACTTCAAACCCCTCCCCTCCCCATCAGGGAGGAAAAGCTGGGACAGTCTTGCCCCCAGAAGTGTGTGGGATTGTGGCCTTGGCATAAGTCTTCCTTTTGATTGCAGTCTCCTAAGTTCTAAATAGTTAACATAATAAAAACTTTATGCCTCATTTTGAAAATGTGTGTTTGTGTTGGAAACTCAGCACTTAACCTGAAATTCTTAGTGTATGATTTGTGTTTGCCTCAGACTGCCTATTACTGTTGGTTCAAATACTTTTAAATTTCTTAGTTCTAACTGCTGGGCATTTATGGGTTCTGCATGCTGTGTAGTTTTGCTCAGTATTGCAGTGTGTTTTTATCGCGTATGTTTATGCAGAACTTCTTTCTGTATTTCCTCATTTATACCTCCTTTGCAAACAAGTGTTTTAGATTGGGTGTTATAACTGTCTTTGTGGAGGTCATTCTTCACCAGTGTTCTGGTGAAGCTTAAGTTGAAACACCCTATGAAGCACATGGTGAAATAAACATGTTGGTAGTTTTCAGAGCCTATCAATTATTGAGCCTGTGATGAGCGAATGAGAAAGTTCTTCACAATTCAGTAGAAATGAAGTCATATCTGTTAATCTTATTATTTTTTTCCATGTATGGTAGTTGCAAGAACACCTCTGTATGTGAAGCATATGAGTTAAGTATACAGGCAGATACTCTCTGGTTTCACACATCTGTGTTATCTTGGATTATTAGAGGTCAAGTACGCTGTAATGCAGATTAGTCTTGTGTGCTCAAATTCCCATAGTGCTTTTTACTAGTTAATTTTGAAGGTTTTTTTTGAGCATGGCCATAGCATCCTCAACTACCTGAAGGGAGGTTGTAGACAGACGGATGTTGGTCTCTTCTCCCAGGCAGCCAGTACCAGAACAAGAGGACACAGTCTCAGGCTGCGCCAGGGGAGGTTCAAGTTGGGTGTTAGGAAAAAGTTCTATACAGAGAGAGTGATTGCCCATTGGAATGCGCTACCGGGGGAGGTGGTGGAGTCACTGTCATTGGAGGTTTTCAAGAGAAGACTTGATGAGGTGCTTGGTGCCATGGGTTAGTTGTTTAGGTGGGTTGGGTTGTTTGATGGGTTGGACGCGATGATCTTGAAGGTCTCTTCCAACCTGGTTTATTCTATGTATTCTAATTCAATAAATGTTCTGGCAAGTCCTTGCTGTTTCTCTTAATTTTAAAATTACTCTCTGCTACTCAGTTGTGTTCTCAGATTTTCTTACGCTGATTTATATCTATTAGATAAGAAAGCTTAAGATGTTGCTGACACTGCAGCCTCTAAACATTATTTTTCTGCTTTTCTCTCTTCTATGTACCAATTAGCAGTTAGTCTATGATAGTGATCCTGCATTGTCCTTCTTACACAGTGTCATTAGGACATCCCTAACTAAATTCTGATGAACACTGTCATTTTCCTTTCTTATTTCTTGTATTTTCCTTTAGTTATCTCTTTTAAATTCTACCTGCAAGTTTTTTTGTAGTCTTGCATTTATTAGTAAAATGGTTGAATATTGATTTAATATTTTTCACTCTTCTCAGAGGTTGCTGTTGCACAATATGCAGTTGGCTTGTATTAGTCTGCCCTTGTTGAAATCAGGCCAATGTGTCATGACAAGCAGGGTTTTACTTCGCTTGCCCCTCTCATAAGCATAATGGCAATTCATTCCCAGAGTCCCAGCTTTGAGAGCTAGTTCGCAGGGTATGAAGTCTGTATTTTTTCTGAATATTGCTCCACAGCTGCTAGCACGTTTGTATTACTTATAGAGACCTTAAATGGTAGCTGGTCTCTTCACATAAAGAAAAAGATTTGGAAATAGCGTTGGGTGTTTTTTTAATCAAACTCCAGAGCAACTAGTACCATCTACTAAACCTTTTCCCACCCCCACCCTTCCCCCTCCTCCTCTCTCAGTGCTTTGTTTTGAACTTGCCAATTAATTTCTGTGTTGGAGAACACGGATTAAAATTTTCCATCAACTTTGAATCTAACTGAAGTGAGTTTTACTTGGATAACTGAAATGGATTGCTTATTTATTTTTGGCTTTTTTTTTTTTTTTTACCTTTTTTTTTTTTTTGGCATCCTTTTTAGGTTTAGTAATACTCATTATTATTGCCCTCTTTGAGCAAGCCTTGTCCTGTACAGAAGTACTTGAGCTCTTCTGAGCATGTGGAGGGAAACAGCACACTTTACCCCTTCAGAAGAAGGAAGCTTCACCATGATGTTTGTTTCTCTTCCTTTCAAAGTTGACAATTGCAAATTGTTGGTAGAGATGCAGTCTACCACGGTCTATTTATAAAAATAGCTTCAGGTCTTCTTTACTAGTGCAGTTTTCTTGGTATTAGCACAGGCAGAAAGAGGAGTAATTTTTTATTATTATTATTTTCCCTATTGTCAGTTAAGTATGTTCTAGAGCAGATGATGATAAATTCACTCTGTTCCCTCCCACCTTTGACTGTCTGCCAGGTGAATTGTGCTGACAAAGATCAGCTAGATTTTGGTACTAGCTTTTGGTGTTTATTGGTTTTGATTCTGGCTTCAGAATCTGGTTTCTAGGTTTTTACAGCCAGTGTGTATATAACTTGAAATTACTTTCTCTGTGGTCATGTAATTCCAATTTTTTTTTTCCTATTGTCTTTGAAATATGGTAGTATTCTTACTAAAAGCTTCATGAAGTTGGTGAAAACCGAATGTTTCTAAATTTTTGGTTGTAAAATTAGTATTTCATTATTGTATGTTTTGACTATCTATTAAATATGGCACAAAATCCATATACGGATTGAATAATCTGCCAGTTTGGATACATATGAAGAAATGTGTCTTGGCACAGATCAGTGAAAGACTTGAAGTTGTCTGTATGGCAAACTTTGCTGCTTTCATTTTAACAGAAAATACTTAGTATTGATGATTTAAAAGATCTTTTATATTTTAATTTCACAGGTCTTTGTGGAGTAGACTTAATGTCAAGAGATGTATGTATGTACAACACAAACATATATATATATATATACATACATCTGTATCTATATCCGTATATAAAAAGGGTTTGACAGAGCAAAATAAGGGTTTTGATGGGGTAGGAAAGTGTGTGTGGGTAAGAATCATACTATTAATTTCTCTTAATTGACTTCTCCATATTACTTTGAATGTTCAAGCTTAATCTTGCCTTTTTTAGGCTTCACAAAGAGTGTCTCATTATGCTGAATTCTCATTCTGTGTTTATTTTTAACTTTATTAATCTCAACTTACTTAATTGTGTTCATTTGTGTGCTAACCGTTTGTCTGGCCTAACTTGACATATAGGTGAAGCTAAGGCAACTTGTTGTCTTTTAATCCTGTTACCTTGGCATTTGTTATAGTACTGTACTAACTTCTCATTGTAGCCAATCAGATGATGATTCTGGATCAGCATCAGGTTCTGGATCTGGTTCAAGCTCTGGAAGCAGTAGTGATGGAAGCAGCAGCCAGTCAGGCAGCAGTGACTCTGACTCTGGTTCAGAGTCAGGCACTCAATCAGAATCAGAGTCTGACACTTCCAGAGAGAAGAAACAAATTCAAGCTAAACCACCAAAAGTTGATGGATCTGAGGTAAATGTAACATAATAAATGAACTTTTTGCGTGGGTAAATATTATTTAAAAATACTAATGTGCAATTAGTTTCAGATGCAGGTTTCATTTAGAAACAAAATGGTAATTAAGTGGTTTTAATTAGATTTTAATAGTTGTTTTAAACATTGGGCTGGTTTTCTCAAGAATAGGTACTTGGATTAACGTGGATGAGCTTGAAATTCTCAAATTTTTAAATATTTTGAGTTAATATTTCATCATGGAAAAAGCATACACTAATTTACTGGAACTTATGAAAGATGAAAGGACATGAAAATTCTGTTATCTCTGAAGTTCTGTTTTTACATGGTATAAATAAATGTATGAAAATCTCAAACTTACATACAGTTGGCTTTATTCATCAAGTCAGCTTAATTTAGAAAAAAAGTGATGTTTAGGAATCTTTTAAATTACCTGCAGTCTGCTGTTAAATGGATTTGAGTGGTAGACCGTATCTATGAAAGGTAGTCATATATTAGCTACCACAAGACTTAGGAGTTTTCAGTTGCATTTTTGTTCACGTACTTCCATATTATGTTATGAAACAACAACATATAAGCTAAGTGGTTTGAAAGAATTTTAAATTTCACATCAGAACATTTTACCCTAGCAATATCTACACAACCGTTGTTAAATGTGTTGTAGAAATTGTCCTTACAACTACTATAACATTTCATTCTGCAGAAATCTTACTATTTAAAAAAGCTATCTGCTATTGTTAGGGCATGCAGTACTTTTGTAGTGAAGGGTTTTTTTAATTGATAAAATTAAGTCAGTCTTAGTAATGATGCTACTTGAGGAAAGTAAGTATGTGGTAAACTGGAGACTTCTAGTATGTTTAACTGACTTGTATCTCTGTTTTTGTCCAGTTTTGGAAGTCTAGTCCAAGTATACTTGCTGTGCAAAAGTCAGCAGTGCTCAGGAAGCAAACGCAACAACAGAAGGCGACCTCATCAGACAGTGGTTCAGAAGAGGTGAATAGCATAGTCTTGACTAGCGTTTTAAAATGAAAATATGCTTGTCTTACTGTCTTCATTATGAAGAAATTGCATTGCAACTTATGCAAGTTATATTCTGTAAGTGTACATGACAGTCTGGTTTTAGTCTGTAAAGGTAACATTCAAATAACTGTCATTTCTTTTAAGAAGTAAAAACATCTCTGGTTATTTCTTTTGTGCTGGTTTGGCTGCGGCTGGGGGTCAGATGCCCACCAAAGCCGCTCTATCACTCTGCTTGTTAGATGGTTGAGGAGAGGGAAAATACAACAAGTGCAGGAGTGAAGACAGAAGCAATTTAATAAAATGCAAAGCCAAAGCACAGGCTGCATGTGGAAGCAAAGATAGAATACATAGAATACACCAGGTTGGAAGAGACCTTCAAGATCATTGTGTCCCACCTGATCAACTAAACCATAGCACCAAACACCCCATCAAGTCTCCTCCTGAACACCTTCAACGATGGCGACTCCACCACCTCCCCAGGCAGCCCATTCCAATGGACAATCACTCTCTCTGTATAGAACTTCTTCCTAACATCCAACCTAAACCTCCCCCCTGAGACTGTGTCCTCTTGTTCTGGTACTGGCTGCCTGGGAGAAGAGACCAACATCCGCCTGTCTACAACTTCCCTTCAGGTAGTTGTAGAGAGTGATAAAGTCACCCCTGAGTCTCCTCTTCTCCAGGCTAAGCAACCCCAGCTCCCTCAGTCTCTCCTCGTAGGGCATGTGTTCCAAACCCCTCAACAACTTCATTGCCCTTCTTTGGACATGTTCCAGCAAGTCAACATCCTTCCTAAACTGAGGGGCCCAGAACTGGACACAGTACTCGAAGTGCGTCCTAACCAGTGCAGTGTACAGGGGCAGAATGACCTCCCTGCTCCTGCTGGCCACACTGTTCTTGATGCAGGCCAGGATGCCATTGGCCCTCTTGGCTGCCTGGGTACACTGCAGGCTCATGTTCAGCCTACCATCGACCAGCACCCCCAGGTCCCTCTCTGCTTCCCATCACAGAGATGATGTGTCACTCTTGGAAAGCGGGGCTTCACTACGCATGGCAGTTGCTACAGAGGGCAGATGGCATCCCTACACTTCCTTCTTTCGTTTAGCTTATATATCTCAGCTGAGGTCATATGACATAGAATACACATTTGGTCAGTTTGGGTCAGCTGGCCTGGCAGTGTCCCCTGCCAAGATGTTGCCCAGCCATCCGTGTACTCTTGGGGCAGGGCAGTATTGGAAAAGCACAGGCTCAGTGCGCAGCTCAGCAGTAGCCAAACCAATTGTGTGTTACCAACACCCAGCTGCAGCACTGCACAGCACAGCACTAGAAAGATGCTCTGAGAATGAACTCCAGCCAAACCAAATACACTTTTCAAGTGAGTCGTACCAATATTCTGGCAGCCTTAATTATTTACAGTTTTTAAGCTAGATACTCTGCGATAAATGGGAAAAAAAAATTCAAGCCACACAGTACTGACTTGCGTTGTATTTTCGGCTTCTTGAGTTTTGTAAAGACAGTTAAAAATGCTAAAAGATTAATTTTTTCTTTTTTTTTACCTTATTTCTATATAAAGATAGCTGCTGTCTTTTTAAAAAAACTGTGTAGAGTAGCAAACAATTTTTTATAATTTTTTTAAACAGTTTCTACAGAAGAATTACTGTGTTTTAAGAATGACACCTGCATCCTATGTGTTTTAAAACCCAAATTGTAGGCTAAAGAAGTGCTGACTTTATGCAGTAGGGATGTATATTAAGGATGCTAGTGACTATGAGATAAAATTTGTTCGTAAAGTAGTCTTACTCTCCTTCATTAGAAAAACTGCAGTGCTATCACATATTTGGTTGGATTTCTGCTTTTATCTGGTTAGCAGCTCATCATTAAAACCCAGAATTTAATCACCTATTGTTAAAATTTTATTTTACAGCTGCTAAGTACTGTCTTTCTGAAAGCTGTTTTTTCAGGATAAAACCTTAATCTGAATCTAAACTCAATCCAAATGAGAGTCATTTTAGGAAAATCTGGTTTTGAGAGGGTTCTTTCTTATTCCTTTGAGCATAGAGAAAAAGGAGTCATGCTATTCTATAATTTTTCTTAAACTGCTGTTCAAATATGAAAGAGTGTGGAAGGTAAGAAGGCTCCTATGGGTAGAAGATTCTATTAGGATTCTGGTAGAACCAGTATCTTGGTTAACTTGGGGCAGCTTAAACCATGGCTGGTTTTATGTAGCCACAATGGTTATTTTTAAAGACAGATGGGGTTGTTTTTTTTTTTTGATACTCTAGATCTTTGCTGGCACAATATAGTCATAGATGAATGAGTAAAAAATAGCACTCTTCATGTCATTCTGCATTAACAGCTACACTATGGGGGATGAAGAGTGTAAAATATAAGTAATACAACTGCAGTTTAAAAGTAGGAGCTGATTTAACTTTCTAATGTTAGAAGTACTCCTTGTGATAATGAATTGCTGTGGTTTTGTTCTTTGCCTTCAGGACTCAACAAGTAGTGAAGATTCTGCAGATGACTCATCCAGTGAAACCAAGAAGAAAAAACACAAAGAGTGAGATATTTTCATAACTAATATCACATAAGTTTTTGACACAGTGACATACTCCTAATCTGTGCTTCATTTTTAACACTAGATAGACTCCCTTTTTAATTCAACTTGATCTGACATCTCCAGTTTTGATAAACACTTCAGAATATTTAAAATAAATGTTCAAAGGAGTGTCTTGATTATATGAATTTCTGAGGCAGTCTGCAGTATTGTTTAAAAATATTCATCAGTACTTTTATTTTTAAAATACTTTCTTGCAGTTTGGTTTTCAACTAAAGGCTCTCCCTAAGAATTCTTGTAGAAATTTGCTACTACCCAAGCAGGTTGTCTCACAACAAATTTAAGTTAGAGTCTCTTAGTTAACTAAAACTCAGACAAATTGAATTTAGCATTTTCTTTTTTTTTCCTTGGACATATATAAAGTTGTTATAGTTCTGTTATTAATTAACTATTGACTAGCAAAGAATTTTAACTGAAAATGAACTCCTAGGTGATAGATGAAAAAGTTCTGTGAAAAGGACTGGTATGAAAAGTGGACATTTATCAATATGTAACTTTTATACATGGTCAGGCCTTAGGTAGTGCATTGTATCTGAGATTTTTATTTCCAAAAAAACACAGGTCATGGATTTATGCTACTATTTTATTATTTTACTGTTTGCATAAAATACATTTTGAAAAGACATGCTATCATTGGGCATATGCCATCTGTACAATACACACATGTATGTGTTTTTCTTGGAACAATAGGAATGTAATTTCCTCCAGGACATTGGTCCTGGAAGACAGGAAGGAGCGAAGAGAGGGGTCAAAGCACTGATTCTTAGGCTTCATGATAGGTAATTTAAGGGGGAAATTTCGTTGTAACATTTCATCTTTGAACGTTACTACTGCTCTAGCAGCTTGGTCAAGGAAACATAAATCTGATACTACTATAAAGATTTAGCAGTGTTTCAATATCGTATACCAGACTTTCTTATTCCTTTCTTTTCCGTGAAGCTACTAAGAGGGAATTTGCCTGTATAAATACAGAGTTGAAGCAAGATACTGTTCATCATGGGGTACATCTTTCCTGTTGCAAAGTAGGTCTCAGTTAAGCAGAAGCAAGGTCTTGCTGCTAAGTCAGAAGTGTCTTAGTCATGGTATTTTGCTTGGTTGAGAAGCACTGATTTGGTAGCTCAGTGGGAGCTTTAGGTAGCCTGTGCCACTCACAGGTTGCTGCAGTTTTCCTGGCCATTTCTCAAATCTGCCAGTTAATTTTTGATTCCTATGCCAAATTTGCTGATTCTACACATAGGGGGACCTTCCACTAGGCCAGATTGCTCACGGTCCCATCCCACCTGGCCTTGAACGCTTGCAGGGAACGGGCATTCACAACTTCCCTGGGCAACCTGTTTCAGTATCTCCTCACCACTACAAAGACTTCCTTTCTAATATCTAGTCTACATCTCCCTTCTATCTTAAATCTCTTGTGAAAGCTACAAACTCCTGTAAAACATCCTTTCCCAGCTTTGTTGTAGGACTCCTTCAGGTACTGGAAGGCTTCTGTAAAGGTCTCTGTGGAGCCTTTTCTTCTTCAAGCGAACGTAGGGGAGGTGCTCCATTTCTCTGGTCATCTTTGTGGTCCTCCCCTGGACCTGCTCCTTCTTGTCTTGGGGACCCCAGAATTGATGCAGTACTGTAGTTGGGGTCTCAGAGAGCAGAGTAGAGAAGGAGAATCAGAGAGTCATAAAATTGTTTTGGTTGGGAATGACCTCTAAGATCAAGTCCAACCATCAGTCTAACATCACCATGGCCATTAAACCATGTCCCAAAGTGCCATGTTAATACTTTCCCTTGAACACCTCCAGGGACAGCAACTCCACCACCTCTCAAGTTCACAGTATCACAGTAACTAAGGTTGGAAGAGACCCCAAGGATCATCAAGTCCAACCTGTTCCAACAGACCTCACAACTAGATCATGGCACCAAGTGCCACGTCCAATCTCCCCTTGAACACCTCCAGGGACGGCGACTCCACCACCTCCCTGGGCAGCTCATTCCAATGACGAATGACTCGCTCAGTGAAGAACTTTTTCCTCACCTCGAGTCTAAACCTCCCCTGGCACAACTTGAGACTGTGTCCCCTTGTTCTGGTGCTGGTTGCCTGGGAGAAGAGACCAACCCCCTCCTGTCTACAACCACCTTTCAGGTAGTTGTAGAGGGCAATGAGGTCGCCTCTGATCCTTCTCTTCTCCAGGCTAAACAATCCCAGCTCCCTCAGCCTCTCCTCATAGGGCTTGTGCTCAAGGCCTCTCACCAGCCTTGTTGCCCTTCTCTGGACACGTTCAAGTGTCTCGATGTCCTTCCTAAACTGAGGGGCCCAGAACTGGACACAGTACTCAAGGTGTGGCCTAACCAATGCAGAGTACAGGGGCACAATGACCTCCCTGCTCCTGCTGGCCACACTATTCCTAATACAGGCCAGGATGATGTTAACCTATTCCACTGCCCAATCATTTTTTCTGTGAAGAATTTTTTCCTAATATCCAATCTAAACCTCCCCAGCACAATTCCAGACCATTTTGTCTTGTTCTATCACCTGATACTGGGAGAAAAGACCAACTCCCACCTCATTGCACACTCCTTTCAGATAGTAATAGAGGGTAATAGTGTCTCCTCTCAGCCTCCTCTTTTCCAGACTAAACAATCCAAGTTCTCTCAGCCATTCCTCATAATATTTGTCCTCTAGAACCTTTGCTACCATTCTCTGGGCACACTCCTGCAACAAGGTGCAGTTTCACTGTTCCTGATGCAGGCCAACATACTGCTGTTGGCTTTCTTGGCCATCTGAGCACATTGATATTCAGACAGCTGTCAGCCAGCAGCCCCAGGTCCTTTTCTCCTGGGCCATGTTCCAGCTGCTCTGCACCAAGCCTGTAGCATTGCATGGAGTTGTTGTGACCAAAGTGCAGGACCCAGCACTTAGCTTTATTAAGCCTCACACAACTGACCTTGGCCCATTAATCCAGCCTATCTCTGTGCAAGGCCTTTTTACCCTCAAACAGATCAGCACTCCCACACCAAATTTAGTAGCATCTGCAAACTTACTGAGAGTCCCCTTGCCCAAACTGTTGATAAAGATATTAAAGAGAACTGGTGCCAATACTGAATCTTGGGGAACACCACTTGTGACTGGCTGCCAACTGGATTTGACTTCATTCACCACCAGTCTTTGAGCCCAGTCATCCAGCCAGTTCTTAGTCTAGCAAATTGTCCCCTCATCCAAGCCACAAGCAGCCTGTTTCTCCAGGAGGATGCTGTGGGAGGTCATGTCAAAGGCTTTACTAAAGTCCAGGCAGGCAGCATCCACAGCCTTTTCTTCATAACTTAAGCTGGCAACCTTACTGTAGAAGAATGTCAGGTGCATTAAGCAAGATTTACCATTTATGAATCTCTGCTGACTGGGCCTCATTGTCTGCTTGCCCAGCATGTGCTGCATAATGGATGCTCAGGATAACCTGGCACTGAGGTCAGACTACAGGTCTGTAGTTCCCCGAGTCCTCTGTTTGGCCCTTCTTGTAGATAGGTGTCACATTTGCTAATCTTCACTCAGCTGGGACTTCCACACTTAGCTCGGCCTGTTCGTAAATGATAGAAAGTGGCTTGGTGAGTACTTGGACCACCTTCCTCAGTACCTTTGGGTATGTCATCCAGCCCTGTTGACTTACATATGTGTAAGTGGTGCAGCAGGTTACTAACCATCTCCTCTTGGACTATGGGTGCTTTGTTGTGCTCTGCATGCCTATCTTCCATCTCAGGGTGCTGGATATCTGGCAAACAACTGATCTTGCTACTGAAGACTAAGGCAAAGAAGGTCTTGAGCACCTCAGCCTTCTCCTCATTCTTGACCACTGTCACATCCTTCAACTTGCTTCTGCTTTTGATGGAGCCCCAGGGTATGGTTGGTCTTCTGGCCTGCAAGATCACATTGCTGTCTCATACTGAGTTTTGCTTCAGCTGACAGCACCAAGTTGTCCTTAAGACTGCTGTCAAGCCATTCTCAGCCCAGCCTGTATTATGTTTGGGACTGCCACCCAGATGCAGACTGGGACACTGCAGAATATAGCATGGCTGGACTTCATGGTTTGAGCATCTTTACATTCTGATAAAAATCTATCTTTCCAGTTATACTTGTTAAGCGCTTTGGTTTCTTAACATCATGTTTACTCACTTCTTTATGGTGAAATCTATACAGAAATTCAGGGGCTTGTTCCAATTTTAAGTCTGCTTCTTGATAATACAAAACTTAGTCCAACTCCCTTCAAAGCCACTGGGCTTTTTTTATTATCATTGATGGGCATTTAATTATTCATTGACAACAATTTTCTGTCTCATCAGCTGAAATAACCATTACAGACTCTTTTTCTTGTAAAATGCTGAAATTGCAGCAGATACACTGTGAATGAATGCCTGACTACAAAAAGAAAAACAACCCACAACCTAAGTTACTCTATTCTCTTTTGTCTTTCAATATGTACAGTGAAGACTGGCAAATGTCAGAATCAGGATCAGGAACTGGTTCTGATTCTGAATCAGAGGAAGACAGGGAGAAAAGTACTTGTGAAGAGAGTGAATCTGACTATGAACCAAAAAACAAGGTCAGAAGCCGAAAACCTCCAAACAGGTAAGTCATTCATTTGGATACCCTGGTACTATTTTTAATAAGCTATTGAGAATTTACTAGTACTGTACATATGAATGAAAATACTGATACTTATTTAAAAAAGATGGGTTTTAAGCTAAGATGTTAATATTTTAATGGGGTTTAGTGAATACCTTTTCTTGCCTGTTGCAATGGAAAGTGGAGTAACTGAGCATTTATTAGATGCATGTATTCAGAAAGCAATACAGACTATTTAAAAAATTGTCCCTTTTGAAACATCGTTGTTGTGTCTCATACCTTACTGTCTTAAAGAATTAAGCCAAAAAGTGGGAAGAAAAGTGCAGGACTGAAAAAGAGGCACCTTGAGTCATCAGGGGATGAGGAGGAAGATGATGATGATGATTATGATAAGAGAGGATCTCGTCGCCAGGCAACAGTCAACATTAGTTACAAAGAAGCTGAAGAAACCAAGACAGATTCTGATGATTTGCTGGAAGTTTGTGGAGAAGATGTCCCTCAAGCTGAAGAAGATGAGTTTGAAACCATAGAGAAGTTCATGGATAGCCGAGTTGGCAGAAAAGGAGGTATTTATTAATTTATTTTTTTTTTACATTTTTTTTGGCAGTGTTCTTAAGATGCTGAAGTTTGTTGTCATGCACTCTCAGTACATGTTCTCAGCTGTGGATTTCCTGTGGGGTTTGTAAACAGCAGTAATTTGAAAGTTACCAAAAAGTCACCTTGTTTTGTCTTTCATGTTCATAAGGATGTTCCTTTTTTAAGTCCCTATTACATATTGCAAAGTAAAATGTAGAAGAATTGCATGCTTAATTAGAAAATAAAAATGAAGTGGAAGGTGCCTCTGTATTGCAACAATTCATACCATATTCTTAACACCACTGTTCGTACAGTTTAGTGATACTTGATCAGCATATACAGTGGAGAAAGTGGATGAGATAGGAGAGCTGACTGGTGACCTGAACCTAGCTTGCTGCAGATAATGTTATCAATGCTTTACAAATTGTCTCAATATATTAGTGTGTGGAATGACTACAGGATACATCCAAAGTTTGGTGGAACACTTTGCATGTGAACTTCAAAGTATTTGTGAATAGTGGTAGGTGTGTGTTATTTCACAATAACAGGATGCAGCATCTAGCAGTTCAGCTTATGTGTTTGAGTCTGCAAGCTAGGGTTCTAATTATAAAAACAAACTCACAAAAAAAGCCCCAAACATTGTGCTTCTTTCACTTCAGAGCTCCCTTTATCTAGTGGTTATACCCAGTCTCTAAAATTTCTACCTTCTTCCCACTATGTTGTCCCCATATCCTGCTCCAGAGCATAGTGTTACTGCTAGGGTCAAAGACTAAGCTTTTTATATTCTTCCTGACCAGATATTGCTGCTTATGCTGCTGTCTTTTGCTTTTGCCACTCTGTGGTTTTATCTGGCCCCTGCAGCTTGCTGGGCTCATTTTCTGACCTGGCTGTCCTCAGAAATGAGCCTCTTTCATGATGCTAGTATGCTTTATCTGTAGTACAGACTGTACTTAATTAAAAAATTTCCTAGGTAAGATAATAAAGCTAGATAAAGTAGTGAAATATCTTTAGGAGGAAATAGATTTATGCCATCCCTGATAATGGGACGTTTATGTCTTAAGGCAGACTAAGCATAGTGCCAGATGTCTTGTGTGTGCTCAGAGATGAGAACAATGTAACACAAGACAACACAGCACTGTTAGTGGAGTGTTCCCAGGTGATGACTTTAAAAACTGGGAATGCAAAGAAAAATCTCATGAGAAAAGATACAGTAGGTTAGAAGCAGTTCTGGTTGCAGTTTTTAATTTCTTTTAACATATTTGTTGTGATTGTTTCAATAAGAATAATGATACAAGAGGTGTAAATATTAAACAGTCATAGACTCATAGAATTAAGTAAGGTTGGAAGAGACCTCAAAGATCTTCAAGTCCAACCTGTCACCCAAGACCTCATGACTAATAGACCATGGCTCCAAGTACCACATCCAATCACCTCCAGGGATGGTGACTCTACCACCTCTCTGGGCAGCCCATTCCAATGGCTAGCAACTCTCTCTGTGAAGTTCTTCTCACCCTGATCCTAAACTTCCCCTGGCACAGATTGAGACTGTGTCTTCTTGTTCTGGTACTGGTTGCCTGGAAGAAGAGACCAACCCCCTCCTGGCTACAGCCACCTTTCAGGTAGTTGTAGATAGCTAAAAGGTCTCCCCAGAGACTCCTCCAGGCTAAACAATCCCAGCTCCCTCAGCCTCTCCTCACAGGGTGTGTGCTCAAGCACCAGCCTCATTGCCCTTCTCTGGACATGTTCTAGAGTCTCAGTGTCCTTAAACTGAGGGGCCCAGAACTGGACACAGGACTCAGTGTGGCCTAACCAGTGCTGAGTACAGGGGCACAATGACTTCCTTGCTCCTGCTGGCCACACTATTCTTGATGCAGGCCAGGATGCCATTGGCCTTCTTGGCCACCTGGGCACACTTCTGGCTCATATTCAGCTGGCTGTCAGTAGTACCCCCAGGTCCCTTTCTGTCTGGCTGCTCTCCAGCCACTGTGACCCCAGCCTGTAGCACTGCATGGGGTTGTTGTGGCCAATGTGTAGAACCTGGCACTTGGACTTCTTGAATGCCATCATGTTGGACTCTGACCATCTGTCCCTCCAGTCAAGGTCCCTGTGGCGAGCCCTTCAACCCTCTAACTGACCAACACCTGCTCCCAACTTGATATCATCTGCAAATTTACTGACTACTGTCTCAGTCTCCTCATCCAGATCATCAATAAAGATATTTATGCACTAGTGCCTGGGGGACACCACTAGTGACTGACCTCCAACTGGATGTGGCACCATTCACATGTATCCACTAAAAGTATCACTGATTGCTTTCTACACTGCACTTATTTAAGGCTTATGATGTGGTTTCTTTCTCAGCCACAGGTGCTGCAACCACCATCTATGCAGTTGAGGCAGATGGTGACCCAAATGCTGGGTTTGAAAAGTTAAAGGAGACAGGGGAAATACAGTATCTGATCAAATGGAAAGGTTGGTCACACATTCATAACACTTGGGAAACTGAGGAAACACTCAAGCTACAAAATGTTAAAGGAATGAAGAAACTGGACAATTACAAGAAAAAGGATCAAGAAACAAAACGATGGTGGGTATTCTTATGTAGACTTTGATGATACTTACGTTGTAACAGTGCAGATGTTCTGTTGTGTTTGACACCTATTCTTTTTGAGGAAATAATTAAAAGTTGTCTATGCAATAGCAAGACAAAAACTTGAAAAGTTGATGTCTTCTTAACATGCTACTGTAGGACAGTCTTCTGAACCTGATTTTGATGCATGTTATAATTGAAGTTTTAACAGGATCATTAATTTTTAAAAAAGTCATAAATACTACCTTTTAATAACTTTGTCATTATACTTTGATCAGAGTTCTGCAGCAGTCACTGCAGAGATTACTTTTCTTGATTCATTAACCATTTCAGCTTACATTGAATAATTCAGTTTTCATGGTGAAAACCCAAGGTTCCATCCTGAGAACAAAAACCTGAAGAAGTCCCTATGTTTTAATGTCACCCTTTGTTTTACCGGCACGTTTAATATTATTAGTGAGTAACAGTTGGAGTTTTAGCAACTCAGTCATGATGGATTCTCATTGAGTTAGAATATTCCTGAATAGTGTGATGTGAAAATACCCTGTGAAGTTTGTGACTTAGATTTGAGAACAGGTATTCTGAATTAGCTGCATGACTAGTACAACCTGTGGCTGTAGTAGTTGTTGATAAGCAAGGATTCTTAGTCATTAACATGTAGGCCAGAAGCAAGAATTTCTGTATTTTCTTTTTTGAAGAAGCACTCTTAGCAACATACCTATGAAGTTTAAGTTCAGAGTAATGTAAGAGTTGCTGAATTTTCTTAGTTTCAGACCTACACAATGTAGTAAGTGTTAATTCTCATTACAGGCTGAAAAATGCTTCTCCAGAAGATGTGGAATATTACAACTGCCAGCAGGAACTTACAGATGATCTACATAAACAGTATCAGATAGTGGAAAGAATAATTGGTAAGTTACAAACTTGGAGACGGAAAACAGTGTTGAGAATTGTGGTAGTGAGAGAAGTTCAGTTTTTGTCGTTCCCCCCCCAAACCACAGCTAACTCACTCAGAGAAGCAAAAGGGAAAAGAGCTGTGTTTATACAAGCAGGATGAAATGCAGTGAATATATACACAATATACAGTATTTACAGTATATACAAAAATATACAGGAAAAAATGTAACACAGAAAACTCCCCCCCCCCCACTCCCAATGGAGGTGGTTTTCCCCCCAAAACCTCCTTTCCCCCTTCCTCCCTTTTTTCCCAAAAGGGGTTAGAGAGAAAAGGGATACTAAGGGAAATTTTGTTAGTTCAAAGTGTATGTCAAAGTGTATCTCATTAGTCCAAAGTCAGTGCCAAGCACAGAAGAAAGAAAACAGCTGTCCAGACCAAGACTGAAACAGATTGACCTAAAACTAAAAATCCATAAAGTTACATTCCCACTGATCTACCAATGAAATTTGTTTAGAATTATCTTTGTTTTCCTTTTTACACCAAAACGTTCAGCTAGTGAGTTCAGTAGCTGTCCCTTTCCTTAAAGGCACAGCCTAAAACTGTCACAAGGATTCTCTGTGCTCACTGCTTGTATGTTGCATTTAGAAATAGGAATTTAGAATAGGAATATTCAAAACAAAATTCCAGATAAAGAGCAGTGTTGTCATACTATCTGTGCTATGAAGCTAGTCTATGTTGTTTCATTACTGAAAACAAATGTTTTCATAAGATATAAATGTAAAATGCTGATTGGATATCTCTGGTGGATTTCTGCAGCTCACTCAAATCAGAAATCAGCAGCTGGTTATCCAGACTACTATTGTAAGTGGCAGGGTCTGCCTTATTCAGAATGTAGCTGGGAAGATGGTGCTCTCATTGCCAAAAAGTTTCAGGCACGCATCGATGAGTATTTTAGCAGAAATCAATCCAAGACAACTCCCTTTAAGGACTGCAAGGTGAGTATGTAATTTGCAGTAGGTTTATAGTCAGTTTTGTTGGGTGTGACTGGAATTCAGTTAATTTTCTTCTCAGTAGCCTGTATGGCCCGTTTTTTAGATTTGTGACAGCAATACTGATAACGCGTTAGTGTTTTGGCTGCTGTTGAACAATACTTGGCACATTGTCAGGGCTTTTTCCTGTTCTTCTGCCACAATTAGGGGTGGGCAAAGGGATAGGAGAGAACACAGACAATACAGCTGACTCCAACTGACCAAAGGGATGTTTAATATTATGCATGCAATAAAAGCAGGTGGGCTTAGCAGGATGTTCAGAGGTGACTGTTGCTTGAAGACTTGCTGGTCATCACCTGCTTGTGAACTAATGTGTGACTCCCTTTCTTCTGTCACTTTGGTTTGGTTGGTTGGATTTCTTTTCCTTCACCCAGTAAACTTCATTTTGACCCACAAGTTTTTTTGGGTTTTTTTGACTTTCACCATTTCAGTTCTCCCCTGTCCTGTTGGAATGGAGAGTAAGCAAGCAACTGGGAGCTGGCTTAGTTGCTGGGTAGCTTCAAGCCACCACATCAGTTGGCAGTAGTGAAAATTTGAAAATCTTCTGTGAATCCAGACATTATGACATATTTTTTGACAGTTGTATTCTGAATAGTAATAATGATACATAGTAATTGTGGTGGATTGAGAGAAGGCCTAGCTCTCCCTCCTCCACAGAGAAGGAAACCACAGCTAACTCAGTCAGAGAAGCAAGCTATATTTACAAGCATATATGTAATGCAGGTTATATATAACACAATATATACAGTATTTACAATATATATAGAAATAATACAGCAAAGGAAAATAACACAACAAAATTCCCTCCTCTGGAAGAGGAGGATTCCCCCCCTGTATTCCCCTCTCTCCCCCTACCTCCCTTTTTTCCCAAAAAGGGGTTAAAGAGAGAGAAAGAAAAGCAGTTAAGGAAGAGAGTTCTTATTAGGCTTCAAAAAAGCACATGCAGGGATTAGTTTTTCTTATCTCAAGGTCATTTCGGCTAGTTTGCTCAGAAGCAGACAGGCTGGAAAGGCAGAACAGGCTGGAACTGAGAAAAATTCCCACTGAACTAAAAGTTGCATTCTACCAGTCTACCAATGAAATTCATTTAGAATGTCATGTTTTCATTTTGATACCAAAACATTCACCCAGAGTGTTCCAACACTGTCCCTTTCTTAAAGGCACAGCCTCAAATGGTCACAGTCCACCCCTTCTAAACAATTTTCATTGGCTGTTCGTACTGTCCATCCAATCTAAAACAATATTTACAGTTTGTAAGTAAAGTTCATAGTCCATTCCGGCTACCCTCAGATGTAGATGTTTCAGAAGTCCAAGAAAATCAGGAAACAAGAAAATGGAAAACAGTTTGTCTCTCTGCAGACGAAGCAAAGAAAAGGGAAGCAGTTGACTCAGGGCTCTCAGGATTCGTGCACCGTAGATTCCTCATGGATTCTTCCTTTGGATGCGATGTATCTGTACAACATTCTGAAATTAAACTCTTTCAGCTAAAGTTAAATTTCTTTGTGGAATACACTGAATTTCACCATTCTCTTGCATTACCCAATAAGTGTGACCCGGACCTTCAGCTGAAACCACCCCTCAGACAGGGCTCCTGAGGGCGAAAATACCCAAATAGTTTTACCTAGCAAATTCTTTTCTCTAACAACAGGAACTCTATCACCTTCTACTTTCTGCAGCAGATCTGAATGTGCTGGTTTACTGAACCTCTACTATTCACCAGACAGGTTGCTTGTGCTAAATGTTTTTCCCAGTTTTTCAAAGATCCACCCCCCATGGCTTTAAGAGTGGTCTTCAACAAACCGTTATAGCATTCAATCTTCCCTGCAGCTGGCGCATAGTAAGGAATATGGAATATCCACTCAATGCCTTGCTCTTTGGCCCAGTTCTTCACAAGGTTGTTTTTGAAATGAGTTCTGTTGTCTGACTCAGTCCTCTCTGGAGTTCCGTGTCTCCACAGGATCTGCCTCTCCAGACCAAGAATGGTGTTGCGTGCAGTTGCACGTGGAACTGGATAAGTTTCCAGCCATCCAGTGTTTGCCTCTACCATAGTAAGCACGTATTGCTTACCAGAACGAGAACGTAGTAGAGTGATGTAGTCAATCTGCAAAGCTTCACCATACTTGTACTTGGACCATCTGTCACCATACCACAAGGGCTTAATTCGTTTTGCCTGCTTAATAGCAGCACAAATGTCACAGTCATGGATGACTTGTGTGATAGCATCCATGGAAATGTCTATGGATCTGTCACGAGCCCATTGGTATGTTGCATCTCTGCCTTGATGTCCTGATGAATCGTGAGCCCACCGAGCTAAGAATATCTCACCTCGGTGTTTCCAGTCGAGATCAAGATCAGAGTCCATATCTACTTGAGAAACTCTTGCAGCTAAATCTGCCTGATAGTTGTGTTGCTGTTCCTCAGTAGCTTTGCTCTTAGGAATGTGAGCATCAATGTGTCTCACCTTCACTGGAATTCTCTCAACTCAATCAGCAATGCCTTGCCACAGGTCAGCTGCCCAAATATGTTTTCCTTTCCTCTGCCAGCCATTCTTTTTCAGTTCTTTAGCCAACCCCATAGAGCATTGGTCACCATCCATGAGTCGGTGTAGAGATAAAGCTTTGGCCATCTCTCACATTCAGCTACGTCGAGAGCTAGCTGGACAGCTTTTACCTCTGCAAACTGACTGGATTCTCCTTCTCCATCCTTCGCCTCTGCAACTCGGCGTGTTGGACTCCACACTGCAGACTTCCACCTTCGCTTGTTCCCGACGAGACGACAGGAACCGTCTGTGAACAAAGCATATTTCTTCTCATCATCAGAAAAGTCATTGTAAGGAGGAGCTTCCTCAGCACGAGTTACACTCTCCTCTGGAGGTTTAGTACAGTTGGTACCTTCAGGCCAACTTGTGATCACCTCCACCAGACCAGGTCTTTCAAGATTTCCCATTCGAGCTCTCTGTGTTATCAGAGCCATCCACTTAGACCAGGTGGAATCTGTAGCATGATGTGGTGTGGAACCCTTGCCTTTGAACATCCAATTCAAAACTGGTAATCTGGTAGAAAAGAGAAGTTGTGATTCAGTTCCAATTACTTTGGAAGCTGCTTTCACTCCTTCATAGGCAGCAAGAGTTTCTTTCTCTGGTGGAGTATAATTAGCCTCTGAACCTCTGTAACCTCTACTCCAGAAACCAAGAGGTCATCCACGTGTCTCACCTGGAGCTTTTTGCCACAAGCACCAGGTTGGACCATTGTCACCTGCAGCCGTGTACAAAACGTTCTTAATGTCTGGACCATCTTGAACAGGTCCCAGACCCACTGCTTGAACTACCTCTTGTTTTATCTGGTCAAAGGCTGCTTGTTGTTCAGGTCCCCAGTGGAAACTGTTTCGAGTCACATCATACAGAGGTTTCACAATCTGACTGTGTCCAGGAATGTGCAGTCTCCAAAATCCCACTATTCCCAAGAAACATACTGTTTCTTGATTGTTCATGGGATTTGCCATGGTAGAGACTCTATTTACCACATCCACTGGAATGTGTCAGCATCCATCCTTCCACCGCACTCCCAGAAACTAGATCTCTGTGGTAGGACCTTTCACCTTGTCTCGTTTGATGGCGAAACCTGCATTCAGAAGAATGTCAATGACTTGATTACCTTTCTCGAAGACTTCTTCAGCAGTTTTATCCCAGACGATGATATCCTTGATGAACTGGATGTGTTCTGGAGCACCACCTTTCTCCAGAGCATTATGGATCACTGCATGACAGATGCTGGAGCTGTGGATCCAGCCCATTGGCAATCTGTTGAAAGTGTACTGGATTCCTTAAAATTACTCTTTCACCCACTGGAATCTTAAACTCCCTTATCTCAATTGGGAGTGTGCTCTAAATCACATTTCTGTATCTTGTAAGCCAAAAGAACTCCAGGCACCAATCATATAGAAGCACTGTCCCTTTCTTAAAGGCACAACCTCAAACGGTCACAGTAATACATACGGAAAATACCACTAAGAGTAGCTTTTGTAGCTGTCCCCCCCCATAATTACTGATGTGCACAGATAGTGTAGTTTATTTTAAAAGTACACTTTGAGTTGATGTCATTCCTGTTAAGAAATTAGATAAGCAATCAAACTAATTTCAATTTGTTAATTGCTTAGTGTTTTTATATGACCTGGTTTTCATTGATGGGTAATGACTAGACTTAGTGAGTTCCTTACTATAGGGGATTTCATTTCTGTAGGAAGACTTTTTTGGTAACTTCAGTCAGTAGTATAACTGATGATCAATTTGCTTTTGACAGGTTCTGAAACAGAGACCAAGGTTTGTTGCACTAAAGAAGCAACCATCTTACATTGGAGGACATGAAAGTTTAGAGTTAAGGGATTATCAGTTAAATGGATTGAATTGGCTAGCTCACTCATGGTGCAAGTAAGTATACTTTGAAATTATTTTTTCTGTTTGTAAATTGCAAGTGTTTGTAAAGCTTTGATTTTTCTGTGTGTGTTTTTGTTGTTGTTGGATGGGTTTTGATTGTGTGTTTAATAGTGGAGGGTTTCATGCAATACACTCAAAGTAGGGGTCTTGCTCTAAATAGTACCAAAGCTTAATAGTTCCATGGTCATTCTCAGAAAAAAACTCCAACGAACAAACAAAACATCTAAGCTCTGTTGTTGCTGTGCTTTTAATGCCGTATGGGAATATGTTATGTTTACAAAAAAAAGAAACAAACCTAAACCAGTGAAATGGGAAACTCATCTGGAATGTCAGCATTAGTGTTACAGTTTTTAAATTAGACTCATAAGTAGTATTTTCAAGGATTTTGTAAGCTTTGTTTATTTAATTTGAGAAGGAGGATGTGTGGAAGTTGTTTTTATGGAAAACCAAGATGCATGGTTACAAAATCTTGAAAACTTGTATAAATGGATTTTATGCTCAAAAAATATTTCTTTTTGTCCAATTCCTCCCCCTCTCTACCTCCCCCCTAAACTGCTATTTTATTATCTTTTTAGAGGGAATAGCTGTATTCTTGCAGATGAAATGGGTCTTGGTAAAACAATACAAACCATTTCCTTTCTGAACTACCTGTTTCACGAACATCAATTATATGGGCCTTTCTTGCTCGTCGTGCCACTTTCTACTTTGACATCTTGGCAAAGAGAGATTCAAACTTGGGCTCCTCAGATGAACGCTGTAGTTTACTTAGGAGATGTAACTAGCAGAAATATGGTGAGTATTTCTTTGTGTCATTGGAAAGGCTGGTAAATAAACAAGATTGCTTCAGATTCTTGTCCTCTGATAATCTGCAATATTTTGATTAGGACTAAGCAAGCACTTAGGAAAGGGCTGCGTGTCTAAGATGCAAATGGAATGCTTAGATTTTGATCTGATTATATGTGTGTGAAAGATTTCTTTCCTGCTTGATAGTGAACAAGATTAAAAACGTGTTATTGCAGAAGACAATCTGTTTTCAAATGCAAGATTATTATTTAGGTGCATATAGTGAAAATTCAAACAAGCCAGTCATGATTTTCTGAAAGGTTGAATTGTTTTCTTAATGTATTTTCTGAATGGTTATAATCTTATTAAAGTGAAAAATGTTTTGTAATAATTTTTTGGCATTTATTCAGAAGTTCAAACAAAATACTTGTGGAATGCTTAGAGAGGTTAGAATTTCTCATATATGTTATCATGTTGTGCTTTGTTTGTGATCATATTATTGTATGTCATTAAACATTTATATTGCTGCAGTACATAATCACTGTTAACAAGACCTTTTTCCTCTTTTTTTCCCTTTTGATTGTTTTTGTAGATAAGAACTCATGAATGGATGCATCCACAGAACAAACGATTAAAATTCAACATACTACTAACAACATATGAAATTTTGTTAAAGGATAAGGTAATCAACAGTTCTTCAGAGAAATTAAATATAATCTCTGCAGTGTGTCTTTAGACAGTTGTAGGTATTTGGTTTGTGGACATTAAGTTTATGGAGGGTGTAATAGCTTTAGCTTTTGAAATTAGTGACAGTCCATGGTTTGGGTTTTTTTTTGGGGTGGGGTTTAAGCATTCTAAATTTTCTGTATGTGTGATCTTTCAAGGTCCCTTCCAATCCCTAACATTCTGTGGTGAAGCTTTCAGCCTTTTTCTGTTTTGTTAAGCATGGGATTCTCATTACAGTAATAATCTCTTTCCATTTTTCAAGAGAAATTTTTTTACTTGGTGAAGGAGCAAATAATTACTTTGTTTGCACATTATGGGGAGAAGTAGTCAGTAATGATATTTTTTCTGTCATGTAAAGATTACAGTGGGTCAGACTTTTGGCTGCCTTTTCCCATTTGAACATAATTTGTACTTTCCAGAAGCATTTGTGCAGCCTTTCATTGAATCTAGCAAATATAAAAGCCATGATTAGTACTAAAAGTGTAGAGCTGTCCATAGTAAATTAAAGTAAACTAAGAGATGATGATATTTATAGCTTGATTATAAAATTTGGAAATTCTGCAGTGTGTTTATTTGTGTAACATTTCCCCTGTTCTTCATTTCTTTAAGTCATTTCTTGGTGGTCTGAATTGGGCGTTCATAGGAGTTGATGAAGCTCATCGTTTAAAAAATGACGACTCTCTTCTGTACAAGACTTTAATAGACTTTAAGTCTAACCATCGTCTTCTTATTACTGGAACCCCTCTGCAAAACTCCCTCAAAGAGCTTTGGTCTTTGTTGCACTTCATCATGCCAGAAAAGTAAGGAAAAGTTCTACATAATTTTTTTACAAACTTGACCAAAGCAAGCATTATTGTGAAGTGCAGTGATTTGAGACTTAGTAGATCTAGAGAATTATGCTGAAGGATAATTTAAATATTCTGCATAAAACAGATGTTTGGTTTTGTTTTTTTCGTGCTGCTCTGATAAGTAATGCGTGGCAGAGGTTAACAGCTTTTTCCACTTTAGCAGTCCACAAAAATGATGGATCAGAACCTGGAAAAAAGACATCCTCTTGAATTAAGAGGAAACCTGCATGGATTTACTCTGGGGTAATAGAATGGAAGCTTTCCTGTGTTAGTACTATTAATTAAAATAAACTTATACCAAGATGACAAATATCCTGTAGTTCAGCCACTTATATGTTTTTCCTATACAGTTTACATAACAGTAAGCTTACTCTACTAACTTTTTTTTATGCACACGATGAAATTAGAGTTCTTGTGTGAGAGCACATTCCTGTCAGACATGTCATAAATACCAAGGTCCATAGCTGTGTTTAGTTTGAGCTATGGATTATGCTCATTTCTTGAGAAGTTTACGTGATGGTTTAGTACCCATTCTTTATTTGATCATAGTCTGTTCTCTTTAGTCTTTTAGTTCAGAGACTAGTTATACTTCTGCTAGGCTGTACAAGTTGAAAAGTACACATTATGTATGTATGTATGTATGGTTCTCTTGCAGACCCTCCAGCTGTGCAGCTGCTTTGTTATTGTGCTCTTGATAAATGTAATTACATAATTTCTGCAACTGTTCTTTTTCCTTATGAAAAAAGAAAAATGTTGAGTTTTCCACTGTGGAGGTTAAATTTCAGATTTCATTCTGTCATTGTTTTTGGGAAAATTCCTTTCTTTTTGTATATAGACAAAGTATTTGGAATGTCTTGATATGAAAGTTCAGAAATGAGGTAAATCAAACAACAAGAATTGGGAAGAAATCCAGATGTGTATATACTCATATATTTATATATGTGTTCTATGTTTGTGTTACCTTTCTTGAATTTTGCCTTTTTCATGTCATTCTCACTCAGTCCACTACTACTTTGTACTCTTTCTGGTGAAGGTTTTCCTCCTGGGAAGATTTTGAGGAAGAGCATGGCAAAGGGAGAGAGTATGGTTATGCAAGTCTTCACAAAGAACTTGAACCATTTCTCCTGAGAAGAGTAAAAAAGGATGTAGAAAAATCTTTACCTGCTAAAGTTGAGCAAATTCTGAGGATGGAAATGAGTGCATTGCAGAAGCAATATTACAAGTAACAACACTTGTCTGTCTGGTTTTTTTTCTTCTTTTTTTTTTTTTTTTTTTAAATTGTGCTGATTTAATGCTGTATCTACATGAATGCTGAATATAGTAGTTTTGGTCATGCAACTTGAGCTTAAGGCTTCTAGTGTTTCCCAACAGTAGAATTCTATGAATTCTCAAGAATGCCACTAGCCTAATGTCTATTCATGTACCTTCTTTTCTGTGGTGTGTTTGTACATTTATTTGGGAGCTGGTTGGTTGGTTGGTTGTGTTTTTTGTTGTTTGGTGTTTTTCTTTTTAAACTTGTTTCTATTTTGAGAGCTTGCATCTGTCTCGCATCCACATATGGTTAGAAATTACTTACATTCTACAATTTATGTCATAGGTGGATTTTAACCAGGAATTATAAAGCCCTCAGTAAAGGTTCAAAAGGCAGTACCTCAGGCTTTTTGAACATCATGATGGAACTCAAGAAGTGTTGTAACCATTGCTACCTCATTAAACCACCAGATGATAATGAATTCTATAATAAACAGGAGGCCTTACAGGTAATGTCACCTTTTAATTAATAAAAAAAGGTAGTCTCTTTTACATCTATAATAGTCACACAATTTTTTAATGCTCTGGTAGTTTGTTAATTAAAAACAGTTCTTCAGAAAATGAGCATCCTGGGTTTTAGAGGTAAATTTTTTTGTTTCTTAATTGGAACCAAGTAACTGACAGATAATGCACTCACTAAAATATTCTTGGTTTTAATTACATTCAAAAGGAAAAGAAAATACTTTGAAACTGACAGTGTATTTTCCTGCAAAACAAAGTTGAGACCCAAGTGAAATAAAGCAGGTAAATGTAATGTGAGTGGAATGTATGTGACTGGCAGTGATACACCAGCACTCTATGTGATTGCAGAAAAGTGATCTGCAGGATGCTTTTAAGCCTTTTTTGTAATCAAATAACTGTTCTCTGTAAGTCCACCAACAGGGGAAGTAAAAGGAAATGAAAGCAACAAGTATCCAAAGCTCAATCTGATCTTGTTACTGTAGTTATAACAAATGAAAACAGTTACCACCACCACAAAAGGTGGTTTGTTGTTGTTTGGGGTTTTTAAACTAATATTTATACCAAAACAGTTGAGAAGCGTAGCAGGAGATAAGAAAACTCTTGTTGATGCACTTTATACCAATGTAAATGTTTCTAAAGGTGATTTTTATTTTTGTCTTGTATTTTATTGGTTACCAAATTTTATTTTTTGACTTTGCAGAAAAGAACTTGGGTCTATATCATAGCTGAATACATGTGTAAGCCCTTTTACTTCATGTTTTGTTGAGATGTGCAGATGTGACTTTGAGAGGGACTTAAATGAATTTCCTTTAAAAACATGTCATTTAGTAAAACGAGTAATCCTTTTGATTTCAGGTAGAATCAACTAAACTAAAATTGGAGTGAACTTTCATACTCATTGGTATAGCAGTGTTGCCTTGGCTACCTGGATTTAATGGGTTGGAATAGTTCAAAGAGTCTGTATGTTGTATGCACTTTTGAAACATCAGAATTCTTTGCCTTTTTTTTTTCCCCTTCCTACTACAGCAATAGAAGGAAAAGCAAACCTCAAATGAATTATCTGACCCACTGCAGTGCGTAAACGTACTTTATAATACGTCTTTCTTGGGTTTTGTAGCATTTAATACGTAGCAGCGGGAAACTCATCCTTCTTGACAAGCTACTGATTCGTCTGCGAGAACGTGGCAACAGAGTTTTGATTTTCTCACAGATGGTGAGGATGCTTGATATCCTAGCAGAGTATCTGAAGTATCGTCAGTTTCCTTTTCAGGTAAGAATCTTTATGGTGGTAGACAAGAAGCTTTGATCTTGAGTATAAGAATAACCTCTGGGACACTTGTTCCAGTGCTCTTTTCAGAGTAAAGGAAAGGTTAATGAACTTCTTTAACATTCTCTGTAACATTCAAGGACATGACCTTAGGGCAACCTGCTTTAGCTGTCCTCACCTGAGTAGGGGAGTTAGACTGGATGACCTCCAGAGGTTTGTCCAACCTCAACTGTTCTGTGATTATGTAATCTTCCTGTAAATATTTTGCTTAAGAAAATGTGTTCTTTTTCAAGAAACATTGGAAATTTCTGTATGTTAAATGATATTGTGAAAGAAAATGGATCAATTAAAAGGTTATGTGAGGTATTGCATTACTGCTTTTTTTTTCCTTCACATAACAGTTTTGGCTGTTGAGAATTTAAGTTGCTCTGATTTTAAATACAGTGTTCAATCTCTTTAGAGACTTGATGGATCAATAAAAGGGGAATTGAGGAAACAAGCACTGGATCATTTTAATGCAGAAGGATCAGAGGTATGGTATTTTTTTTCTCCACAGAGTTTTCCCCCCCAACATGGAAATATAAAAAAACATTGCACAGAAAATTAAGACTGAGAAAACTAAGGAAGTAGTATTTAATCAGTTGTGTAAATAATTTTTTTTTTTTAAAGCTCTGCCAAACTAATTTTAATTGCTTTCTAAATGCTACAGAAATTTAACCTACGATTCCTTGCTTAGAAGAACTTAACTGTTTACAAAAGCATTGAACTGAGACAAGCAGTTAGTATCCGAAACATCTTTTGGCAATAGGCAAAACTAACGATCTCTAATCAAATATCTTCATTTGTTGCCACAGTTACTTGTGCGGGTAAAATAATGAAGAATTGATTTCTATCCATTCTTTGTGAGCAAATTGTGAATATGTAGGTATTCTTTCTTCTCTGAATTTTAAGATTGATAGCTTATTTAGTTGAGAAGTTGATAAAAGAGAAGGAAGCAGAGTTAAAATTTCCTTCTCCAGTTCAATACAAACACTGAAAATGCTTCAGCGTTCTCAACAGATTACAATTGAGTCATGAGGAGGCTGGGTTTTTTCTGGCCTCTTCATGCACTTCATACCAGAGAGGGGTCCCAGCTCAGGGAAGATGCTGGACACTGCTTGCTGTGATCCAGGAGAGCTCAAGTGGTCTCACTTTGGGATCACTATAGTGTCCAAGATAATTGACTTTCCTCAACTACTTCTCTGCTCCGGCCCTCCTCAGTATTATTTGACAGTTACGCAGACTCAGAACTTGCTGACCTTCAGAGTTTAATATTGCCCTCCTATTGCCTGCAACCACAGTACAGATGTCAAGAGCCAGATACTGATGTGCTGAGCTATCAGGAGGTTATTAACTTCTGAGTGATAGGGAGAGCAGTGCAAGTCTAGGAAGTGAAGAGCCCTACATACCACCAAGGGCACTTAGTGTTCTGGTCTTGTGTCTTTTGCAATGTCTGTCTGACTTGCCCTAGGTTGGTTCATAATCTCAGAAAGGGTGCGTGGGCAGGAGAGGATTGCATCACTTTTCAAGTGGTCTTCAAGTGACAGGACTGTACCACAACAACTTTACATAATGAAGCTTTAAAAATAGAACAGCTAAGGAGCTGGCAGCCAGTCACTAGTGGTGTCCCCCAGGGATCAGGGCTGGGCCCCATCCTGTTCAATATCTTTACAGATGATTTGGACCAAGGGGATTGAGTCCATCATCAGTAAATTTGCATATGACACCAAGCTGGGGTCAGGTGTTGATCTGTTAAAGGGTGGGAGAGCTCTGCAGAGAGACCTTGACAGGCTGGACAGATGGGCAGAGTCCAGGGGCATGAGATTTAACACATCTAAGTGGCAGGTTCTACACATTGACCACAACAACCCCATGCAGTGCTACAGGCTGGGGTCAGAGTGGCTGGAGAGTGGCCATGGAGAAAGGGACCTGGGGGCACTGGTTGACAGCTGGCTGAACATGAGCCAGCAGTGTGCCCAGGTGGCTAAGACGGCCAATGGCATCCCAGCCTATATCTGGAATAGTGTGGCCAGCAGGAGCAGAGAAGTCATTGTGCCCCTGTACTCAGCACTGGTTAGGCCACACCTTGAGTCCTGTGTCCAGTTCTGGGCCCCTCAGTTTAGGAAAGATGAGTTGCTAGAACATGTCCAGAGAAGGGCAACAAAGCTGGTGAGGGGTTTGGAGGACAAGCCCTATGAGGAGAGGCTGAGGGAGCTGGGGTTACTTAGCCTGGAGAAGAGGAGGCTCAGGGGAAACTTTAATGCTGTCTACAACTACCTGAAGGGAGGTTGTGGTCAGGTGGGGGTTGGTCTCTTCTTCCAGGCAACCAGCACCAGATCAAGAGGGGACAGTCTTAAGCTGCACCAGGGGAAGTTTAGGCTGGATGTTAGGAAGAAGTTCTTCACAGAAAGAGTGATTGGCTATTGGAATGTGCTGCCTAGGGAGGTGTTGGAGTCACCATCACTTGGCGGTGTTTAAGAAGAGACTGGATGGGGCACTTGGTGCCATGATTTGGTTGATTAGATGGTGTTTTATGATGGGTTGGACTCGATGATCTCAAAGGTCTTTTCCAACCTGGTTAATTCTATTCTCTTCTATTTCAGTGTATAATTTTTTTATTGTGAGCCACAGATGGCATCAATAAGTGTCATAGTGGTTCTTTTAAGACTATTGTATATGAAACCATTTTTTTATTTAATTATTTCAGGACTTCTGCTTCTTACTGTCTACTAGAGCTGGAGGATTAGGTATCAACTTGGCATCTGCTGACACTGTAGTTATATTTGATTCTGACTGGAATCCACAGAATGATTTGCAAGCACAGGCTAGAGCACACAGGATTGGTCAGAAGAAGCAGGTATGCATGTTCATGTTTAAGCTTCAGTCTTGAAGGGTTCCCTGTGGTAGCTACCCTCTCTCTGTCTGCATTGTTCAGCCTTCATGTGTTTTTAAGGGGAACTGCTGTATATGTCCAAAAATGTTAGTAATGTTTGTTTAACCTTCAGGGGGGTTTAAGTTTCCAAATAGGGGGAGAGAATATTGGCAGCTATGGTATATGGATGGGAGAGGGGAGAAGAGTTGTGACTCTTGCCTGTCTGATGTTCGTTGGCATGACGTCATTTTAGAAAATAACTGATTCAGGCACATTCCCCTTCCTTAAGTTTGCTGTAATTCAAATTATTACTTTGTGTCTTCTCCAAGAAACAGTTTCACCTGTGACAATGTGTGCCAAGTCACTGAAGTTTTAAAAAAGACACATCTAGAAATTTCTCTCTGCTTTTTTTATTGGTTTCTTTAACACTTAATGTGAAGTCTATGGCAACATAATTGAGCTACTATTTAAGATTTCAAACCAGTCAGAAGATACATAATGAAAACTGAGATTTCTCCTTGTTGCTTACTTTTTTTTAAATATAAAGGTTAATATTTATCGGCTCGTCACAAAAGGATCAGTAGAAGAAGATATTCTTGAAAGAGCCAAGAAGAAGATGGTGTTAGATCATTTAGTAATTCAGAGAATGGACACTACAGGGAAAACTGTACTACATACAGGCTCTACTCCTTCAAGGTATCTGTATTTATTTCCATATCATTTTACGCTAAGGTATGTCTGACAATTAAGTAAAAATATAAGTTATTTCACTTGGTTAATGAATGGAAAAATAAGGTTGAAAAAGTAAAACTGTAATGAATATTGTCTTTTTACATTGTTACTTGCATATTAAATATATATTTGAAGTATATAGTTTTTATTTAGCAGTAAAAATAAAGCTTGACTCATGATCACTGAGAACCTTTTCAGTTTATTAAGATTACAGTTATGAAGATGTTCTCTTGAAACATCCTTTATTTCAGCTCAACACCTTTTAATAAGGAGGAATTATCAGCAATTTTGAAGTTTGGTGCAGAGGAACTTTTTAAAGAACCTGAAGGGGAAGAACAGGAGCCCCAGGTAAGCCGTGTTTGTGTACTAGATAGAGAGATGAAACAACTGAAAATGTGTATGAATTACCTAACTGTAAAGTGAAACAATTTCTTCTTCAGGAAATGGATATAGATGAAATCTTGAAGAGGGCTGAAACTCGGGAAAACGAGCCAGGTCCATTAACTGTAGGAGATGAGTTGCTTTCACAATTCAAGGTATTGCTCTGTTTCTTCCTTCCTACTGTAACTACACTCTCCTTTGTATTTATAGTATTTTTCTTTTGTCACATGTCCATCTCTTCATTCTTAAGAACTAAATAACTCTAAGTCAACTCTATATGCCGTTCTAATTAAATGACTTTTCTTCTGTACAGCTTACATACCATTAATGTAAGCATTTAAAAATATATTACACATTTTGTTGATCTGCTAATAATAAGAATTCCAGGGAGTTTCATATTTTATTTTACTGCACTTGATAAGCAGCTGTGCCATTGCTGAATGCAAAATAAAAAGTCTGCGTTTCTTTCTTTGATTCTAGAAATAGCTTTAAGCCCTGAAGTAAACTTGGATGCAAGATATTTTAAGTGTTACTTTTTAGACATATTTGTGTGCAAAAAAAAAATGTAGAGCATGAGGTATCTGTTTATCTTAGCAGATTACTAAGTAGCCCTTCTCATGATAATTCATTTGCAACATATTTTGAGTTCCACAGTGTGTTAATGTTTAGTTTTGTATTACTATAGTTTGCAGTTAACTCAGGCAGTCAAATTTTGTTAGCCCTGTGTTGAGGGAAGTTCAAGAACAATCTTTTATAAGCGAAGTGTTCCCTTATGCATCTGTTTTAGTCAACTTCTAAAAGAAAAAGGTTCTCATATTTTCTCATCTTAGCCTATGTTGCATGGAGTCTGTTTCATAAATGAACAAAATACTTGATTTAGAGACTGTTTCATGAAGCATTTTGTATGCATGAAATTTTTATATAGCATAAAACCATTATATATAAAAATCATAAAATGCATAAAAAATTTAGTTTTCTTAAAATATTAGATGCTCAGTCTTTTTAAAATAATTTGTAAAACTTGTGAAAATACTTTCGTTCTGTTATACAAGGTGGCCAACTTTTCCAATATGGATGAGGATGATATTGAGTTGGAACCAGAAAGAAATTCAAGAAATTGGGAAGAAATAATTCCAGAAGTCCATCGGCGAAGAATAGAAGAGGAGGAAAGACAAAAAGAACTTGAAGAAATATACATGCTCCCAAGGATGAGAAACTGTGCAAAACAGGTTTTTCTTAGTTCTGACTCACTTGTACTTCTATGTTGCTCTTGATTTAGTTTGTTTGTTAGAGGTGGTTGTTAGGTTATTTAATCTGGCTGTTTGTTAGTTTTCTGAATGCATTTTTTACAAGCTAGGTAAAACTCTGTTTATAAATAGCTTGTTAATCACATAGTTTTGCATTACTTACTCTGAAATTCCAGATCAGCTTCAATGGAAGCGAAGGGAGGCGCAGTAGGAGCAGGAGATACTCTGGATCTGATAGTGATTCCATCTCAGAAAGAAAACGGCCAAAAAAGCGTGGACGACCACGAACTATTCCTCGGGAAACTATTAAAGGGTTTAGTGATGCAGAGATCAGGCGGTAAGATGTGGAGTGGTCATGCATATTCAAAGGGACAATATAGGTTTTTTTAATTGCTATTATAGAGCTTGAAAGCACATTAAACTCTCTTTTTCCTAAATGTCGTAATTTTTTTTTTTTCTTTTCTAGACATCTAATATTTTACCTTGTGTAGTTTGTGTTACTGACGTGGTCAACAATTTGCACCCATTCTAATGAGTGGTAAAACTAGTTTTGAAAAATATCCCTGATTGTTTTAAATGTGTTGATTCCTGCAGACCATGAGGGCACTGATTAACTGTTTATACCAGCGGAGCTTTTCTTTTGACAAACAAGCAAAATAATACGCTCCCCACCATTTTATCTAAAAACTGTCATGCTGAAAGAGTATGTAAATCTTTTCTGGTAATAACTACAAAACTTTGACTAGATTCTGTTTTCTTTTTAAAGTTCCTGATAATAAATTAATGTTACATATTTGGTTTTGTTTGTTTTTTTTAAACTAAAAAATAGGCTGTTTGGGTCTTGTACAGCAGGTCCCTTCAATATTTGGTGGTAAAATAGTTGCAAAAGGAAGAGGAATTGTTTTGGTTTAGCTTTTGGGTTGGTGAAATACTACTTTGCTTCTGAAATTTAGATATCCCTGCTTCTCAAATGCTGTAAAGCTTTCAGCATATTTTTGGTTACAGGAATAACTTTAAAGATCCACTTTGCCTTTCCATTTCATCTAACAACACAGAAATAGTTGCTTTTTTCAAGGATATTCTTGTGTTTGCACTAGCATTTTGATGCCTTGATTAAGGAAATGATATTTCTTGGTGGTTTTAATGGTTTTATATAGTTATTTTATTTCTTTCCTATCCTACGTAATCTCAAGTCTCTTTTCATCACTTACACATTCCTACAGAGAGTATCTTTTCATGTCTTATTTTTCAAAATCTTCACCTGGTACAGATTGTTCCTTTTACTATGTAAGGCATAACATAATTTATGAAATCATTATTTACTGTAAATCCACGTTAAATTTTTATGATTAGGCATATCCAGCTCCTGAACATTCTGTCTCATCAAGTGAATAAAGCAATTTCTAAAACAAATTAACTTTCTATTGCTTTATTTACATCAGTTGGTAGACCAAGAAAACTCTTGGCGTTTGGGTATCTGGATATACTAAGCTTCCCTACTCTGTGTTGTATTTTATTTTGGGGTTTTTTCCCCCCCTTATCCACATTACATTATAAGGGTAATAACTGCCACCGAAGTAATGTTAAGCATGTATTTAAATGGCAAAATAATTTTAATTATTTATATTTATTATTTTAATTACTAGGTTTATCAAGAGTTACAAGAAATTTGGTGGCCCTCTTGAAAGGTAAACATTATTATTACTTGTGCTGCAACTTGGAGCCTTGTTTTCATAAAAATCAAAACAGTACACCAAGAAACCTTAAAGAGAAAAATATCTAGTCACTGACTTTAATGTAACATGACTTTCATTTATTATCTTTCCTTTTCATGTATAGTATGTGTGCAAACACCCACAAAACAAACCTTTCAGTTTGCAGGACTGCTTACCCACTGTTTTTATACTTGCGGTCTCATCAAATATTCATTGGGGATAATCATTCAGTTACCTTGTTTAATAGTTTGAAAGCCTATCAGTTTGTCCACTGACTGTCAAAGTTAGTTATGTGTTTTCCTTATTTTTCTTAAGCTTTCTTTAATTTTCCCTATTTGAAGAAAGCTTCCCATCCTTATTTACATTTAAAAGTATTGATGATCTATGTAAATGTAATATATATAATGATTTCTTCTCTTCTCAAGGATACATAATTTAACTCCTCACATTCTTTAGGGTCCTTTACCAACCTTGTATTGTCCTCTCATACCTGAATCACTTTATTTTTTTCCCTTGGATCAAAATTTTATACAGCATAGCATGTGCAGATGACTGATAACTAATCTGATAATTTCTTTACTTTCAGACTGAAAGATTTGTTCACAGTTACTGAAGTTTTAGAGCTATAAAAATGTGCATCTCTTTTATTGCAGGTTAGATGCTGTAGCTAGAGATGCTGAGCTAGTTGATAAATCAGAGACAGATCTTAGACGTTTGGGAGAGCTTGTACATAATGGATGCATTAAAGCTTTAAAGGACAATTCATCTGGACAAGAAAGAGCAGGTACAGTGGGCTCGAAGCAATCAAAATATCTGGAACTCTGGTTTATTGTACAGTGGTCATAACAAAATGTACTTCTATTGGGGGAAAGTATGAACAAAAATACCGGCATGCTGAGTGATATTTTTTTTTAAAGGCTTCTGGTAAGCTGATTCTGGGGGTTTTGTGCTTTCGGTATGTGAATTGCCATTGGGGAATGCAGGATATTGTTGCTTTATGGTGAAATTTAAAAATGATCTGTTATCTGGAAGACTTTTTGGTTCTGGAGCTTCCTTCAGCAAGTTTAAAAAAAAAGTGATTTAGTGTCATTGAAACCTTGCTGCTTTTGCATCCATCTTACTTTGATTTCTTTACATTATTTGGCATAATATTCATAAATGTAAGTATTGTAATACGTTTGTCATTCATTTTAAGGAGGTAGACTTGGGAAAGTTAAAGGCCCAACATTCCGAATCTCTGGAGTGCAAGTGAATGCAAAGCTAGTCATCTCTCATGAAGAAGAGTTAGCACCATTGCACAAATCCATTCCTTCAGATCCAGAGGAAAGAAAACGGTACTGAATTTTTCATCTTACCTTTTTTTAAGGAAGCAGTAATGCATAAAAAATTTCAATTTTTATTAGCTATTTTATGACCACTTTGACTCAAGAGTACATTGTGATAGCATTGTCGCTTCATTCCCTGTAAGGACTGGCAGCAGTAACTTGCTGCACATCTGTTCTTCGTTCTTTTTTCCCTTGCTTTAAAAAGCAGTACCAGCTGTATCTTAGCTGTAGTCACTGGGGACTGTGTTCTGTTACTAATAATAATCAGGACTAGAGTTCACACTTGGTGAGCAGCTGCTGTATGTGTCATCTCTGCTTGAGAAAAATGCAACTATTGAAACCTTAGCGATGAGTTTTTTGATATGAACTTTTGTGCTTGACACTTTCTGTATTGTAATCCCTGAACTATCAGCTTGGTTAGCAGTTACACTTGGACAGTGATTGATGTTTTTATTCATGGTTAGCTGATTCTGTGGCACAGCTCATCACCACAGGCAGATATCTTTCATATTTTAGGCTTGATAAGCTTGATCCTAATAGACCAGGTAATTAGCAGAGAAAATAAATTTAGTTACATCACTTCTAGTATGTTCCCTTCTTCCTTGCTAATAAGCTTCAGAAGTAAAATCTCTCTTGTATTTCTGCTAGATATGTCATCCCATGCCACACCAAGGCTGCTCATTTTGATATAGACTGGGGTAAGGAAGATGATTCCAATCTATTAATAGGCATCTATGAATATGGTTATGGCAGCTGGGAAATGATAAAAATGGATCCTGATCTCAGTTTGACACAGAAGGTATGTCCTTTACATTTTTTTCAAGGGCTCTTTTTGTTTAGGCAATAATGCTACTAAAAACAGTTACTGAAAAGAGCTTATACTACCATTGTTCTCCTCAGATTTTGCCTGATGATCCAGATAAGAAACCCCAGGCAAAGCAATTACAGACTCGTGCAGACTACCTCATTAAGTTACTGAATAAAGACCTTGCAAGGAGGGAAGCACAAAGGCTTGCTGGTGCAGTAAGTAAAATCTCTCATTAGTCAGATACAACAGTAAGCTTAATGGATATGTCAACTGGTCTTTTTTCAGTTGTGCTCTTCTTTGTGTAGTATTACTTTGTATTGCTAATCATGTTACGTGAGCCTAACTCAAATTAATCTAAAGGTTCATATTATATTCCTCTCTTGTTATCGGTATGTGTTCTTTACTGTTGCACTAATCTCTATTTCCAGTGGTGGTCCTTAGTGACAATAAACAAAATGAGCCCTCCATGTGATATAAAAACGAACCTGGTTTTGCAACTGTGGTGTGAAATGCTTGTCAGTTGACGTATTAAAGAGACCAATTTACATGCAGGGCAATTCAAAGAGGAGGAAAGCAAGGACTAAGAAGAACAAGGTGATAAAGGCTGCAAAAGTAAAAGAAGAAATAAAAAGTGATTCTTCAACACAGCCCTCAGAAAAATCTGATGAAGATGATGGTGAGGATAATAAGGTAAATATCTTTCATATGGTAAAGATTACTGTCATTTCTTCCTATTTGTACTGATTCCTGTTTTATTTTTTGCTTGACTTAGTAAAATGTATAAGCACCTGAATGTCATCCTTGTGGCTCCTGCAGTTAATGTTGCATAACTAGAAGTGCATGGAAGATGATCTGCTTTAGTTTAATGACAAGCCAGTGACTGGGGAATTATGAGTAGATTTCCAAATTATTTTATAAAATAATGTGGTCTCATTACATGTGGCATTGCTCAGTTATGGCATTCTTTAAAGAATTGAGCCTTGTTTGTATTTCTAGTAGATGCCTAATGTAACACAGTAAAACTAATGTTTCTAGTTAATGTCTTATAAGTACTGATAGTGATCAGTTAAATTTTTTTAATTCATTCTCAGAAAAAAACAACCCACCAAGCTCAATTAGAATAAGTGTCCAGAATAAATATTTCAAGGCTTGCATGTGAAAGCTTCTGTATATGTTGTGGGTTTTGTTATCCAAAAATTGTTTAACCAACTATCTTCCAACCTGGTCTATCCTAGTCTACCCTATTTAACCTCATTGTGGTGTGTTAGTTTGAATAAGTTCCTTTAGGACTCCACTTTCCTTGGGCCTTTTTATTTCTAACATCACACAGCAGAAACCACTAGAGATAAAAATGAAAGTACATTTTAGGCTCTTGTAACAGCTATTTAATGACTTCAAAAGTAGTTTAAATAAATCAGTACAAATCTATATCATTAAAATACTTCCTATATGGCCTAAAATAAACTGAAGTGTCTTACATAACCATTTTAAACTATTACAAATCATTGTAACTGCCAACTCATTCTAAAGTAAAAAACCTTCAGCAAATAATTAAAAGCGAGTCAGTTTTGGAAAAAACATGATGCATCTGTTAAAAATAGTCATTTTTAACTGTTAAAAATAGTCATTTTTAACTAAAGCATTTCTGCATTTAAATTTTGTTACGAATAAGAAAATGCCTAGTTGTAAAAAAAAAAAATAAACCAAAAAACAAAACCCCCAAAAACACAAAGCACCAAAAATTGGTGCTTGACTAGCTTATGTTTGTACATACAATAATTCATCAGAAATACAAGGCTAAATAGTGTTGTCACAGTTCCCAGAAAATTAGGTATGGGCAGCCAAATCCTAAAATGAAGCAACTTATGTGTTCGGATTACTTAAAACATGAGCATTACAGATTGTCTCCACTAAGAATACCCTGCCAGTCAGCTGATGACTGACTTGTTACAGGTTTGGGCAATTGCCTACAAGCCAGTCTCCTTTTTGCATATTTAATAAGATACATTCTTCACTTTAATACCTTTGGACACAAACTAACAGTAACTCTTCTGGAAACTGGACTTTGTGTGAATGGGCTTCACTCACCTAAACAGCTCACTTACCTACTATACTTTGAACAATATTTAAAACTTACCTATTCTGCTGCTGGAACATTCAGGAAACTGCTAATGTTACTGGGTTTTTCCTGGGAAGTTTCCATAATACCTAAATACTGAAGTCTTGCCTGGGCTGATTACTTGATACCTATTCTAAATCCTTCATTTGGATTTTTGTATTAGGCATTCTTCATCTCTTTTCTGCAGTGCATTTCATATATGCTTCTCTAGGCCATACATAGTATTTTTCTGTGTCTGAGAAGATCCAAGTTTCTATTTCAATCCTTACACGTGAATGTAACAAAAGAACAGTCTAGTGGTATTTTGTCACCTGCAAATAAATTGGAAAATCTGTAACTAAGATTATTTTTTTTTAAAGCCTAGTGTAGGAGAAGGGCTGGTTTTGGATAGCTTTGGAACAGCTATGTTTGGTCTCAGAAAGGAATGTAAACATCTTGTAACTGAAGGGAGAAACTTGGCAGAATTTGGTTGAATGTGTTAGAATATTGTTTTGCTATTTTAGCTCATTGTATGCCTTAACGACATGCATGCCAGTCGAAAATAACCAATTAAGATGTGAGACACATGTGCCTTCTGATAGAGTATATAACTTTGCTGTGTAACATAATAAACGTCGTCGCCTGCTAACATCTTGTCCTGGAAGCTGTGCTCTAGGGTGATCAAATGCCTACACCCGTACTACAATAAATGGTGACCCGCAATGTGCACTCTGAGCAACTGCCGACTCCAACTTGCGCCCTAAGCAACTGCAAAGCATCAACAACAACTTGGCTTCATTGGGCTTGCGGAGATGATCCTCACAAACATCATTAAATGGTCACCTTGAAGTTGTTGGTCTCTGAGACTTGCTAGAGGCTGCTGTCCACAGGAAGGAGAGCCCAGTGGCTGGTGACAGTCTCTAACTTAGCTTAAGTATGGGCGTAGAAAGCGTGAACATCCAGACATGAAAAATAAAGAAAAATTAAAGGCACCTCTGGAAAACAACAAAAAACAACAACAAAAAACAACAACAAAAGAAATTGAAGCAAAAGAAGAGCTGTGGGCTGCGGGCCAGAGGTGAGCGGTTAGGGTAATTATAAGGGCGCTGGTGCCTCCCTTATTGATGAGCACATACTGGGGAATCAGATGTCAAGAGAGAGAGCGATATTAAGAGCCTTTACTTAGATCTTGAAAAAAAAGAGCTATAACTCTCTTCAGCATGTTTTAATTGCAGACAAAAGGGACATTTTAGGCAAAAAAGTATGACTTGGGAGGAGATACCTGGCATAGAAGCCTTTCAGAAACTTTAAGCCACATGAGAAGTCTATCAGTACCTCTGCTTTTCAGCAGATGCTCTTTTCAGCTACTGAGCACTGCTCCTCTTTCGCTAAAAGAACAGTGTATGATCCAGGAATCTGGGATAAGATCAGAACTGAGGTTTGTGACTACGTTAAGAAGGAGAGTAAGATCAGAGAAACAAAGGCAATGCCTGATGCTGAACCCACCTTGGAGAAGCAAATGAAAACCACCGATTGACAGAGACTTTTGTGTGCCTTAAGAAATCCTGCTGTAAGTGATGTGCTAACAGCTTGCACACATCAACATCCAGAAACTTTGGCAGCAGAGGCTGTCACAGCTTTTCCCCCAGCCTTTGTTTTGAACAGCATGGACAGAGGTATGGAGCAAGGAGGAAGCAATGGCTTCTGTTTTAGCCATCTTGAGCTTCAGAGCACTGGTGCCAGCCACAGCAGGAGGACGAGCAGGAGGCTCAAAAACATCAATTAATCTCAGAATCACTGCCATCACCTTCCCTGGGACTTGCTTGTTATCTTTGGGTGAGAATTTTGCAACTTTTAGTGAACTTACAAGACTTTCCATGCCTCCGATGGATGTTGCAGCCTGACCTCATGGTTCTATGGGCCGCTCTGTACCACCAAGGGATCCTACAGTTCAACCCCAAGAGCTACCTGGAAAGGGAGCTGCTGTGGATTCGGCAACATTCTCCCCACCTTTCCACCCCTGCTCTGTAGCTACAGTGGTTTTGCCGAGTCTGTCGTTTCCCCCCTCCCTGCCTTCTCTCTCTGTAATAGAACAGAATAGAATTAACCATGTTGGAAAAGACCTTCGAGACAGAAGACCTAACACCATCTAATCAACTAAACCATGGCACAAAGTGCCTCATCCAGTCTCTTCTTAAACACCTCCAGTGATGGTGACTCCACCACCTCCCTGGGTAGCCCATTCCAATGACCAATCACTCTTTCTGTGAAGAACTTCTTCCTAACATCCAGACTAAACCTCCCCTGGTGCAGCTTGAGACTGTATCTTCTTGTTCTGGTGCTGGTTGCCTGGGAGGAAGAGACCAACCCTCCTCTGGCTACAACCTCTCTTCAGGTAGTTGTAGACAGCAATAAGGTCTCCCCTGAGTCTCCTCTTCTCCAGGCTAAGTAACCCCAGCTCCCTCAGCCTCTCCTCATAGGGCTTGTGCTCCAAACTCCTCCCCAGCTTTGTTGCCCTTCTCTGGACCCATTCCAGCAACTCAACATTATCTCACCCTTGTCTGCAAAAGCTGTGTTCTGATTTGAAGTAACAGTGCTAAGTTTTGTGAAGAAAAATACTCAACATTTTGTAAGTGCAAACCTACTATACGTAATGATTTTAACATTATTTCCAATTGTAAGGGATTTTTGGAGATGTGTATTTTGAGGTTTTTAGTAGTTAAGTTTTAATAGTAAACACAGTGAATAGTGAGTACTCACAATGAGTATTTAGTAGTTATAATAAGGTACATCAAATAAGTAGTAGTAATAAATGTTAATCGTGGTAATTATATGCTATTCTAATCAGTAATTAATTATAATAAACATGGTGGTAATAAGATATAAGTGATAATGGATAAATTTAAATAGACTAAGTTATTCTACAAGTTCAGAAGTTAAGTTTTTCTTCTGGTTCAAACCTTTTTTGTGTGTGCACTGTAGCATTTCAAAAGAGCTCTGTGTAATATAGGTGCAGGTTGTGGTAAATAGGTATTCATTTAAAAAAATCATGCTTTAGGTAATGTAACATCCCTTATGTTTCTTTTTTAGATATTGCTTTGATAGTTTAACATAGTTCTTTAAGATTTTTTCAGGAATTTTGGTATTTGCGTAAGCTAGGAGTTTGATATAAGGATATTATAGAATGGGGTTTTTTTGCTCTTTCCTTTGTATTCACAATAGCTTTGTAAGACAAGGATTATATTTAAAAAAAAAAAAAAAAAAAAAAAAAAACCACACCTACCTAACACTGATCACAATGATAATCTGAGATCAAAAGCATCAATCAGAGGCTGATTGCATGAGAATGTCACCAGAAAACATCTGAATTAGGACTGAATACCATGGTTGCTTAATTGGTATGTGATTAAGGAACACGTTCACATGGATTTATACATTAACTCACCAGTCTGTCATAGTTAAGTAATAATCTCAAATAGTTAAAGGGAAGGTCAAATGGGTTATGGCACAAAAACCATTTTCATTTTAGGTTATAGAAAACCAAAAAGAGGAAATTCAGGTATTATGTCAGAAGAAAGAATAGTTAAAGCATGTTATGTTTTCATGTTATATGTGGTTTTAAGTGTGGTTTAACAAAATTTATGGAGGATATACAAATTTTGGAGGCCTTATTTGGGAGAAATTTGAAAGAAAAAAGAAACAATATTAGGCCAAAGGTAGGATCAATAGGATTCAATACCTTTCCTTAGCAAAAAAAAACCATCAAGAAATCAGTGTATTAGAATGAGGAAAAAATGGATTATTGTGTTATGTTTAATTTTACATTGGTCAGAGCCATGAATATTCAGGTTGTCATCTCTGACTCTGTGAAGGAGCCTTTTCACTCTTGCTGTCTGCCTGCAGGTATTTTCCTTATCTGTGGTGATAGAGCCTGGCCAGCCCTACCCTCACAGATCAAGGGAGGACCTTGCTGACATTAAACACTTCTATGATTTTTGACCATCTTAGAAAAAGACAAAGGTGTAACATTCATGCCCTTGAAGCAGATTGTAAAAGACAGTGTTGAAGGTTTGCTGTATTTATAGGTCTTTGTATATTAATCCCTGTGTACAATGTGTTCAGGCTAGAACTGGTATGGTTAATCAAGTCTTCTTTATTAATAAGAAAAGGGAAATGTAAGAGCTGGAACTGGCAAGATGTAAGTTCTCTTTTAATTGAAACCTTTCTGTCTGAAGGAAGCAACTGTCCTGTTTGTCTCTTGACTCTGTAAGATAAGTGGAAAGGAATGTATGCATGTGTAGCTGGAAGTCTTGTTATCTTTACCCATATATTATGCCAATTGTGTTAGAATGAACTAATTGGTATAGGTCATACAGTCCAGCAAAGTGAGTTGCTAAAACAAAGCAGCCTCATGTCAGAAGTATTAAATTATTTAGCTGCTGAACATCAGTCTGTTAGACACGCTACGTTACAGAATAGGGCCATTGTAGATTTCCTGTTACTTGTCCATAGACATGGATGTGAAGGCTTTGATGGCATGTGTTGTTACCAGGGTTGGATACAATCTCTTATCAAAATTGGATTGTTGATTTTGTTGATTGCTTTTGCTATATAGTTAATTTTACCTTGCTTGATTTTATGTATGCAAAGAATGTTAGGTAGATCAAAAGTGTGGCTTTATTAGAAAAAGAAAAAGAGGGAGATGTAGGAGAAGGGCTGGTTTTGGATAGCTTTGGAACAGCTATGTATGCTCTCTGACTTAAAAAGGAATGTAAATGTCTTGTAACTGAAAGGAGAAACTTGGTAGAATTTTGTTGGATGTGTGTTAATACTGTTGTGTTATTTTAACCTATTGCATGCCTTAATTACACAGTCAAAAATAACCAATTAAGATGTGGCACATGTGCCCTCTGGTAGAGTATATAACTTTGCTGTGTAATGTAATAAACATCTTCACCTGCTAACATCTTGGCCTGGAAGCTGTGCTCATACTACAACAGCCTAGTAAAAAGATTATCTCTGGAAAACAAAGTTTGGACTCTGTTACCTTCTGTGAATGTTTAATGTTGGGTTGGTAAATAGTTACTGGGACAAACCTAACTAGATCAGAGTTCTTGTGACATCCTCTTCACTTTGTGTTCTGACCAGTCAGCTCACTTGTGCAAGACTTATTTTGTTGTAGTCTTTAAGCTCTTCAGAACCTAACTACCTTCTAGAGGGAAAGAAATCAAAGTTAATTCTAGGTTAAATGAATGTAGTTTCTCACCCTACTACCACTGCTAAATCAGTACTTTGTCACATCAAGGAATTGAGTGAGTAGTTCTCATCTTTCTTTCTGTTCTGTTTGATAGATGTTAGATATTAAATTTACGTCCAAAAAGGAAAAAAAAATGCACTGCTAAAAAGTGTGTTTTAATCTGATGCCCCAAAAGGAGGAAAAAAAAGCACAGCTAAAAAGCATGTTTTAATCATATAGTTATGCAATTTGTATAGGTAGCAGCTTGGTTTGATGTGACACATATGCTTACATATTGCAGGATGAGATTGTTTCAGTGAAACATCCACATAAAAAAATTAAAGCAGAAAAAGAAAATGAAGAGAAGCCTGAGCCAGATATTGGCATAAAGAAAGAAGCTGAAGAAAAAAGAGAGACAAAAGAAAAGGAAAATAAGAGGGATTTGAAAAGGGAGAAAAAAGAAAAAGAGGATAAGAAAGAATTAAAAGATATTAAAGAAAAGAGAGAAAACAAAGTAAAAGAATCCACACAGAAAGAAAAAGAAGTAAAGGAAGAGAAGGTAATTAGGTTTACTTATCTTACATAGCACTAGAAAAGGCCATTAGGTTTATGTGAATGATTTTGAGATTAAAAGGTATTGTGGATCTTGTTGACATTTCATTGAAGCCTTGTACATCATTTGATTTTTTATTTTTTTTTTTAATTTTTTTTTTCAATAACTCTGGGAAACCATGAAGAGAGGCATTTGAAATGGGAAATTACATCTTCAGTGATGCATATCTTGCATGACTGGGAGTACAAGTGTGTGCTAGAAATTTTTTTTATTCCTTTCCTTATTCCTTTTCCATCCCACAGAGAAAGTAAAATGTACTGTCATTGAATCTCAGCATAGTTTTATTTTAATTATTGAAGAGAATACAGTTGTTATGCAAATTGTCATACAGTATATTCCAGAGACAAAGTTTACTTAAATACTTTTATACCTTGTTCTTAGGTAAATGAAATAAAATCTGAAAGTAAAGAAAAAAATAAAAAAATTCCATTGTTGGATACTCCAGTTCATATTACTGCTACTAGTGAACCAGTTCCTATATCAGAAGAATCTGAAGAACTGGACCAGAAAACTTTCAGTGTGGTAAGTCCATTTTTTATCAGTTAATGTTTATACATAATTAAATGAGGACAGTTTCTGATGTTCCTGATTCTGTTACTGGGCACATTAACAGAGGTGATCTTCATAGATCCACTAGATGGATAAATAACTGGTTTGATGGCTGCACCCAAAGAGTGGCTGTCAATGGGTCCATGTCCCAGTGGACGCCAGTGACAAGTGGAGTCCCTTAGGGATCAGTCCTGGGACCAGTCTTGTTCAGCATCTTTGAGTGACATGGACAGTGGCATTGAGTGCACCCTCAGCAAGTTTGCTGATGACACCAAGCTGTGTGGTGCAACAGACACGCTGGAGGGAAGGGATGCCATCCAGAGGGACCTGGAAGGGATGCCATCCAGAGGGACCTTGACAGGCTGGAAAGGTGGGCACAAGCCAACCTCATGAGGTTCAACAAGACCAAGTGCAGGGTCCTGCATCTGGGTTGAGGCAATCCCAGGCACAAATCCAGACTGGGCAGTGACTGCCTGGAAAGCAGCCCTGAGGAGAGAGACTTGGGGGTGCTGGTGGACAAGAAGCTCAACATGAGCTCTCAGTGTGCACTTGCATCCCAGAAAGCAAATCAGATCCTGGGCTGCATCAAGAGAAGTGTGGCCAGCAGGTCAAAGGAGGTGATTCTCCCCCTCTACTCAGCTCTGGTGAGACCCCACCTGGAGTACTGCGTCCAGTTCTAGAGCCCCTATTACAAGAGTGATACGGACATGCTGGAACATGTCCTGAGAAGGGCCACGAGGATGATCAGAGGGCTGGAGCACCTCTCCTGGGAGGATAGACTGAAGGAGCTGGGGCTGTTCAGTCTGGAGAAGAGAAGGCTCTGAGGTGACCTAATTGTGGCCTTCCAGTATCTGAAGGGGGCCTACAAGAAGGCTGGGGAGGGACTTCTCAGGATGTCAGGTAGTGATAGGACTAGGGGGAATGGAATGAAGCTGGAGGTGGGGAGATTCAGGCTGGACACGAGGAGGAAGTTCTTCACCATGAGAGTGGTGAAGCCCTGGAATGGGTTGTCCAGAGAGGTGGTTGGGGCGCTGTCCCTGGAGGTGTTTAAGACCAGGCTGGACGAGGCTCTGGCCAGCCTGGTCTAGTGCGGAGTGTCCCTGCTCATGGCAGGGGGGTTGGAACTAGATGATCCTTGTGGTCCCTTCCAACCCTGACTGGTACTATGATACTGTAGTAAAGTCTCAGATCAATGACTGTTATTGACAACATACAGAAGTAATTTTGGTCTATATTCCAGCAATTTTATTTTGTTGTTTACTGTAGTTATACAGGATAGTAAGAATTTACCCAGTGGTCTGTGTGCTGAATAGATTAAGAATATAGACTGTAAAATTATATTCTGGAGAATATCTTAGGTAACCTGCTTCTTCAAGAGCAGAGATGAATGAACTGTAGTGCAATTACTGGAGTTTCTGTCTTCACCTCATCACAAGATAACAAGAGACATTAGATTACATAACTTTCCTCCTGTACTACTGCAGGCTTAAATTGATAGTAGGCACAGGAATGAACAAATGCCCATCAAAACACCTTGCTCAACCAATGTCTCTGACCCCAAAATTATTTCATTTAAACACTATTTTAGACTAAGATTATATTAGAGGAGAAAAGGCACATACATGCAGTCTATGTTAAGATTTATAGGTCATCTGGAGCCTTTGGAATAGTGTCAGTGAGTTATTTGGAGCAGCTACTATCCTGTGGGGATTTTGTCATTCAGATTTGAACATCTTGTTTCTGCCAGGTAGTTTTATTAGGACTATTGTGAATGCTGCCTGTGACAGGCAAGTAGGATTCTCATGAATCTGGCAGTGACTGCTCCCCTGTATGGTTTTGTTCTAAAACTTCCAAGTAACACATTTGTGATTTCCAGGATGAGCCTTGAGTGTTTTAGATGGATGAGCTTTTGTGGCTAAGTGACAGGAATCTACTTGATTTGCGTGTACAGTTACACTTTTAAGATGATTTTTATACTTAATAGTGCACTCTGGAAGCTGTCTTTTAAAAGCTATTTTATGCTATGGCAAGTGCAGTATGTAATGCAGCCCCTCAACTTTGTAATGGCATGAGCTATCAATGGAACAACTTCCCTGATTTTTCTGAGTTGTCCCTGTAAGCTTCCATTGCAGTTGTGATACTCTATTCCATTTCATTGCAAACATTAATTTGATTACTCTCTTTATTTATTTGGCACTTTGTGTACAAGGATACAATGCATTTGGTCCTGTTTGCCATGCCATTGTAGATGCATAGTAATCCTAAACTAGTCTCTGTAATTTACCTCATGCTAACTAGCTTTGTCTTGACTTACTATTAAAATATGAAGTGTGAAAATTCAAGAATGCACATATGACACATATCTGTGTTTGAAATGTAGTGAGCACTCTTATTTAATTTTGACATGGAGTTTGTGTAGCTTTCAAGGTGCTAAAAAGTATGCCTTGCTCTACACAACTCTGAAATACAGCTGTAATAAGTCCATTTCCTCAGAAAATCCCTTACGTTAAATTAGTGCTTTAAGACCTTCATATTTACTTCGTACACTAATTCTTTCATAAAGGAGTAGGCTTCCAACTGGTTTTAAAATACAACTTTTTCTGAAGGAAATCTGTAAAACATTTTATTTGGCTGGTAACAATACTGTCTCTGTGTGTATATATATATCTTTCACAGTAAAGAGTGGGTCATGTTTTGGAATTTTTTTATTTGGTTCTGTTTTTTGGGTTTGTTTTTTTTTTTTTTTAACTTGGACAAAAACAAATGTGTTAATTCAATTCTGTAGTGTAAAGAAAGAATGAGGCCTGTCAAAGCAGCACTGAAGCAGCTGGATCGGCCAGAGAAGGGCCTCTCTGAAAGAGAGCAGCTGGAACATACGAGACAATGTCTAATCAAAATTGGGGATCACATTACCGAATGTCTGAAGGAGTACACAAATCCTGAACAAATTAAACAGTGGAGAAAGTAAGTTGTTTTCTGTGTTTTTTCTTGAAACAAAATAGTTTTTAATAATTTCTTTTTTTTATTCTGCCTTTCTTGTGCCTTTCTGTTGTTTTAAATAGGCATTTAAAAAGATGATTATAGGTGGTCCCAGCTTTCAGTGGATTCACTTTTTCATACTGCACAGTGAAGCATTTTCTCCAGTAGGTGGAGTCATCTCACTTATTTTAACTGAGATCCAAGGAAAGGCAACTTATTACTTTTACTGTATTTACTGGAAAAGCATTTGTACCCTTGAGAGTTGCTATTCTTCAACTTTGACTATTTGGGTGGTTTGGCGGGGGGGAGTAGAGGGATGGGCTGGGGGGTTGCTGTTGTTTGGGTTTGGTTTTAATTCCTGTTAAAAATAGTGAATTCTAAACTTTTGTTGTACTTTAGTATGCTTTAGAATTGCAGAATTCTTTATTCTTTTTTCTTATTTATAATACATGCTAGCCATTGTTTGAAAAGACTGCCATAACATATTCAGATATATTTCAAAAATGAACGGTTTGCATCTTTGAGATGACAATTTAAAAAAACTGCAAAAGTTGGTTTGAAAACGTCTTCTATTCAGTTGTTCCTAATGCAATTTGAATTCATTTCATTAGAATGTAAACTTCAGTTTGTATACTGAACTTCAGTATAGAAAAGTCTGTTTAAGTGTTTCATTTTCTTGACAACTTCTCGTGTTATAGAATGCTTCTGTTGATTTTCATTGCTTTACCTCAAAATACTAAGGTGATCAGAAATACAGAACAAAGGTCCATGTCTTAGTTTTGGTAAACATTACATTTCTTTACATGAAAACTTGCACTGGAGCTGTTGTTCATAATGTGTGATGGTTTGAGGCAGACCCCTTCCCCACCATGGGCAAAAATAACGACTCAGACAAACAGATTGCAAAAGTGGTGGAAAGTTTAAATGGAAAGCAGTAAACGTTTGCAGAGAGCCAGAAGCGCAGTGACAAAAGAAATCCCAAAGCATACCCAGAAATATCCCATCCCCACCTGAGGGTACACCCAAGACCCCCAGGGCTCCTTCTTCCCACCCTCCCTCCTCTGCTAGGCTAGTCTCAGCTGGCCAGATCTGAGACTGCCCATCCCCCCAGCATAGGGCCTAGCCAGGCCCAAGGCTTGGAGAAACCTCCCCCAAGTTATCGGGTGGCAGTGAGGGAAGAAAGAGAGCATGCCAGACCCCGTGCTGGGATGTTATAGGGGTGCAGGGAATTCTAGGACGAAATACCTGGTTTACTGTGTCCACCCCTCTGGGCTGGACTTTTGGACACAGGAGTACACCTCGTATGAACACAGCAGAGGGCACGCAGCCCAAACTGCTACAAAATGCTACAATTTTATTTGTAGATTAATAAAATATGTATTTCAGCCATCTTTGATAAGAAGTGTAGTACAGCTACTCTGTGATTATAGATATTCTTGGGATTTTGAGAGGAAAAGACTTCATTGGTGCTTTCGTTCTTTTCAGCATTGGAATAATTTCTCTTTGTTTTACTTAAATATTTATTTACTGCTAAATACTCAAATTTCAAGAAAACCTTCAGAAAACATAGACAAACTCATAGCTACATTTTAAAGCAGTTTAACAAATCGTTTCATTAATTACCATGCATTTTGTACTGTGAAGTACTTGTCACTTTTTAATATCTATTTCTTACTCCTCAGAAATCTCTGGATTTTCGTCTCTAAGTTTACAGAATTTGATGCCAGAAAGCTTCACAAGCTTTATAAACATGCCATCAAAAAACGCCAAGAGTCTCAGGTATTTTCAGACCCTTTCTAAATACACAAATGTGTATTTTAAGTGTTAAAACTCTTATTAGATTTTAAAGATTATATGGGTCACAGAAATACACTGCAAGTAGCATTTGTATTTGTAGTATAGTAGTCTCTTTATTTTTCTTACAAATTTGGTTGAACTTTGAGATTCAGGAATGAATTTTTGTACCGATCTCTTTTAGCAACACAATGACCAGCACACTGGCAGCAGTGTGAATACACATGTAACTAGAAATCCAGGTAAGAAACCTTAAGTATATGCTTGTGTTAGATATCATAGTTCTCATGTTTATTTCATTTTGCATGACTCCTATATCTGTCTCCCACACTGCTAAATTGCATAGTGATAGGCTGATTAGTAGTCCTTTGCTAGTTTGCTGCTTCATCAGAGTGCACACTGAATCTGGTATTTGCTGGTTTCAGTAGCAAGTTAATTGACTATCCTTCCAAAAAAATGTTGGAAATAGGTTTGGGTGGGTTTTGTGTTTAGTTTTGGGGAGTGAGAGATGTCTAACTTGGAAGTTCTGTGCCTATTTATGGCTGTTGTAATGTCACTTCTGCATAAGAATGCAAGTTAGTTCTTGAAATCATAGTTTGAGTTACGTGGGCCAGCGTCTCTTACTGTTGAAAATAACCGTTTTTTCTGTGCTTCCATACCTGCCTTCTAAGTATTACTTTTATTATGTTGCATAATGCTTCAAGTATATTTTCATGGACTTAAAACCAACTTAATGTGTTTTAAGAACATCACTGTTAAGTCTTTCATTGATAAGATGTACCTTTAAAACTCTTAACACATGCAAAGACCATCCCTTCTTAGAGGGGAAGGTGCTGCCACTGTCTAAAATTGCTCCATCTAGAGGCACCTGTACTCATTGCTCATTTGGATCATGCTTAGCTTCACAGACTGAATGAAGAGGTTAATAAATCCAGTTTGAGTCTTGCACATCTATATTCTAGTTTGTTTCCCTTCTAGGTACTTCTGATGTTTTTCATTTCACTCACATTAGTGCATCTGTGTGTCAGCTATTTCGACTCTTGTTTCTGTGAAATTATAATGTCACTTTCATACTGCTTTACATCTGATAGGTAGAAGTGCTGTTTGAATTAGGCGAAGAAGAGACTGAGACTTCTTTTTAATCTCTGCTTCATTAAACAGATGTGGAAAGATTGAAGGAGAATACAAACCATGATGACAGTAGCAGGGACAGTTACTCTTGTGACAAATATTTGTCACAATACCATGATCATCACAAAGATAAGCATCAAGGAGATGCTTACAAGAAAAGTGACTCTAGGAAAAGGCCCTATTCATCTTTCAGCAATGGAAAAGATCACAGAGATTGGGATCACTACAAACAAGACAGCAGGCAAGTTTCTTCAGGAGTTTTAATGTCAGTTCTGAATTCCCTTCCTGGTTTTGCAGTGTGCTTCTAGTAAGCAGCAAAACATGTTTTTCTAAATAATGCAAAACTGGAACAGTGGTACCTCTCTAATGCACTTTTGTTGATCTTAGATAATTGTGGCTCTTAACATGTTGAGTAACACTAATACAAATAACTTCTGGTTTTTAGATACTACACTGATAGCAAACATAGGAAGTTAGATGACTACAGGAGCAGAGACCACCGGTCTAACCTGGAAGGAAGTTTGAAAGACAGTCGAGCTCATTCTGATCATCGTTCTCATTCAGACCACAGGATACATTCAGATCACCGTTCCGCTTCAGAGTACAGCCATCATAAATCTTCTAGAGATTATAGGTACCACTCAGACTGGCAAATGGACCACAGAGCTTCAAGTAGTGGCCCAAGGTCACCATTAGATCAGAGGTCTCCTTATGGTTCAAGATCTCCCTTAGGACACAGATCTCCATTTGAACACTCATCAGATCACAAAAGTACACCTGAACATACATGGAGTAGCCGGAAAACATAACAAAGACTGATGTTTTCAGGACCTTCTTTTAGCCATATACAGTAAACTAACACAGTAATTGCCTTACATGACTTGAAAGATATGGACTGGATATTCTATCAGTAGCAGTATTGTTACTTCTTTCCGGGATGCAAGGTCTATTCCAACAGAAGAAAAATATTTTTGTATTTAAAGTTTATGCTGCACTGTGCTGCACGTGCTGTGGCACTTTTTTTTAAGATATGGAAGATGTTTACTTTTACAGGGACCTCAACACTGCCCCTTTCAGACTGGATCTTACTACAAAACTTTTCATGTCAGAGTGATTTTGGGCTGAACACGTTATAAATTATGTTTGTAAATGCATTTTTAAACACTGACCTGTGCTCACGTTTCAGGAAGGAATAAGGAGTTTATTTTCTTTGTTTCTTAGTAAAGAACTCTCAAGGACTTTATTCGCTTTCCAAAGCTACTTGTTTACATTGTACACTGCGACCACCTTGCCGCTTTTCATCACAAGCTTGAATATTTAAATTCTGTACCTTTAACCGTAGAATGGCCAGGGTTTCTCCTGTTTGTGATCAGTTATAATGCCTTTATACAAAACAAACAAATAGTTAAACAAAACAAAAAACAAAAACAAAACAAAACAAAAAACAACCACCCAAAAACAAAAAACCACCACACACACAAACCTGAAGACAAACAAATGGCTGTAAATTATTGTAAATTAATTAAATGAGCTGGTTTCCCTCTCAGGCTTTTTTTGACTTTTCCTTCCTCCACCAACTCAGGCCTTCTTGTGACAAGTATGAAACAAAATCCGTGTACTTACGTGTTTTAATAAAACACTTCGATGGAATCACTGCGCAGAATGTACAAACAGGAAAAGGAAACATTTTATTCCATTCAGTGCTCCTTTTTTATTGGATACTTTAGGTATATCTTGGGGATATTAGTGTTTTTTTTTTTTTTCTTTGTGAGTTGTCTTTATTTTCCTAATGAATTGTCAATGTGATTGTAATGAAATGATAGAAAATATCCAGATAAATTGTGCTCTGGGAAGCTTTTCAGGTGCATTGGTTTTCAAGGAGTGTTAAGTAATCTGAACACCAGAATCCAAATCAGCCAAAATTGTTGTAAATCCATTTGTGTTCCCTCTTTGACATGGGCAATAATGTCAAATGTGCTATGCAGCCAGTTAATATTTTAGAAGATTTGAATGACTTTATTGACAGAATTGTTACAATGCACACTGATTGTACATAGATAACTTCTATCTGACAAATTAAATTTAAACTAAAAGGATACCTGGGCTCTTGTAATTTTCTGCTATGTTCTCTACAGTGTTACTTTAGGTTTACCCATAAAAACATTAATCTCAATTAATGTACTAAATTTTAACATGCAATGTGATAATTAGGGAAGATGCATAGCCTGGCATCATGTGGTTGGAACTACATCTGTTGCTCCAATATTTCTCTGCTCTTGTAGTTTTGATCATTTCTTCCCATTTAAATGGGTTTATATGACAGCATTAGTATAGAACAAAAATCTAAGTATCTTTTGGTATCTCATGGAAGGCACAATTGATGCACAATAAGTTCTAAATTTAATTTAATGTACGCTGGGACCAGTTAATTTAATGCTGTTTCATTTTTTAACTCTTCACTCTCCCAGGATACTGGAGGGGTTTGAATTGTTCTACTTTAGAATTAAATTGAGATGGAGGCAGTGGAGTGATGTCTGAATAAGGTGTGCTGTGCATCTTCTGCTTCCAGTGGTGAAAATATAGAAGTTGGAGCATCTCAAGCCACTGACTGATTTTTACTGCTTGGCTAGTGCACAGATCCATCCATATAACAATCCCACTAAGCCTGGTTCACCATCAGTGCTGTATTCTGGTACTGTGGCTGAGCATGTCCAATGTGACATGGTGTGGTAAGTTGAGAGAGGGCTTAGCTCTCCCTCCTCCACAGAGTAAGAAACCACAACTAGCCCAGTCGAAAGAGCAAGCTATATATTTACAAGCATATATGGAAAGCAGGTTATATGTAACACAATATATATACAGGTATTTACAATATATACACAGAAATATACAGCAAAGAGAAATAACACAACAAAAATCCCTCCCCGAGGGAGGGATCCCCTCCTTGGAACCCCCTCTCTCCTCCCCTACCTCCCTTTTTCCCCAAAAAGGGGTTAGAGAGAGAAAAAGGCAAGTTACTAAGGAAAAGAGTTGTTAGTAAGCTTCAAAAGCCCATGCAGGATTAATTTTCGCTCATCGGAAGGCCAACTCCAGCAGTTCGCAGAGAAGCAGGCAGGGAGAACAGGCTGAAACTCTCCCCCCAACTCCCCAAACCGAACTGAACTGAGGAAAAAAAAATTCCAACTGCTCTACAATCTAAAGCTGCATTTTTGCTTATCAACCAGTGAAATTCGTTTAGACTATCAGAATGTTTTGGTTCTAGTACCAAAAACATTTAGCCAGTGTCTCAGCACTGTTTGTCCTTAAAGGCACAGTGTCAAACGGTCACACATGGTTAGTCTGCATTGTTATTGTTAAAGTTATCTCAGGTCTCAAAAAGTAACACAAAATACTGATGTGGCTGTGCTGGTTAGGAGCTTTGGTAATTAGCCTCCTCAGGCTGTGTTAAATTTTGCGTATTTACAAACCAAATTTTCAACAGTTTAAATTTTTCCCTTCTGGTTTCAATTAAGTCTTAAGTATAAAGTTTGATGGTGGAGATTAGCTTCCATTCCTTATGAGTCTGACTGTTACAGTGTATCCTGCTACTTAATTCTTACGGGATTAATACTTAATCCCATATTCTTTGCAAATAAGCTATTTGTAAATAGTTTGCCATGCATGCAGATTTGATCCTTTTGTTCATTTGTAATGAAGAATCTTCATGGAATGTGTCCAATTCCAGAGCATCTATCAGACACTAATGTTGCCTGTCTGTAAGAAGTTTTGAGAAGTAAGAATTCTGCTGACTTCAAGAGATCTTATATAGCTGTAAAAATTCAAATGTTTCCTATGCCATGTATGGAAGCCATAAGGTTTCCATCCTAATCCTCTTACGTATTTCTAGTCTACCGTTCCCAGTACTACCTAAAAAGAATAGATTGTTGGTCACTCTCAGCAAGCACATGAAAAAAATGCATTGCTGTTACTAATTTTAAGAACAGAAGAATTCATGCTTCGGTTGCCATTAGTTCATCAACTGCTGTATTAGCATCATTATTTACTGGCTCACAGTCACTGTTTTCCCCACTTTCCCCATTTTCATTTTCAGTGCAGACATCCTGGTGTCTAAGCAGCACTGGTGTCTAAGCTTCTGGTTTCTAAGAGCTTTTCACTGTTTCTGAATCAAGCACCAACCACAAAAGGATGTCAGTTTCTGCAGAAATGTGATGCTCCTAAAAGGGATTGTGCCCCAACTGCCCCTGGAGACACCAACAACATGGCAACCTAGTGCACAGGCTCCATACCTAGGATGAATACTTTTGACACCTGTCTTCCTTCTTTTTGGAGCTCAGCTGTCTTGTATTTTTCCCTGTATGATGTTTTGTCATCAACAGATGAATGTTCTCACCTTCACAGCCTTTATTAAGTTCAGGGTTCCCACTTAAAAGTATGAAGTCCCACTGAAGTACTCAAGTAGCAATGCTTTTCATGGAGCTGTTTCAATCTCCAGTGTTACTCTTCATGTTGTGTTCAGTGGCAGCAGCTTTTATTGGTGGGAAATTACCATTACTTAGGAAGATGGGCAAGATGGAATACACTAAAGGAGATTATCCTCAGACAGCTTTTATTCCTGACAAGACATTTTATTACAGGCTTCTCCATGATAAAGTTTTATTTGAACAGCAAATTAATTAAATCCTAGCTTGTTTTTAGGTAGTATGGCTGAAATAAGGTCCTCTTACTGCTACAGAAATGCAGACATTCTCTTGCTTTTATTAAAGAGCAGTAAAGACTATTAAAGTAGGCAGCACTTGGTATGAGTCATTCACTGGTCCTGATCATGGCTGTTTTACTCAGCTGTGTTGGTAGAGAGCTAGTGCTGTTGCTTTTACCTCCTTGTTCTTACAACATGCTGATACAGTCCTATGGAAATGTAAGCTTTGTTTTCAAAACCTTATGCTAAAGCTTTTATTTGTGAAACACTGCAGAAGCAGTAGCTAAGAAGCAGCTATGTGTGTGTTCAAGAGTAATTTTCAATCTACTCTAAAACTTCATTATTCTAATTTTGCTCAAGACTCAGGATCTAACTCTAACCCTGAACTACTCAGTTCAAACTTGATTCATTACAGTACTTCTCTTACTACTAGAAAAAAGCAGCCATGTCTGACATAATTTACACAAATTATATGTGAGGTAGCTGCTTTCTTAGCTTCAGTCAATGCTTAATCTTTTGTAGCAAGTGGCCTTTGGATAAAGCAGGTAACATGGCCTTATATGGAAGTTGCTGTGTACCTGGACCTCTCTAACATCATGGAACAACGAAGATAACTTCTTGAACCTATCATAAATAGGCAGGTAGTAGTGGCCTTTATCTTACTCTCCTAAATGCTAATGCTCCTCTGAGCAGCTTACTTACCTGTTAACATGACAATATAAAGACGGTACTGATCAATCTGCCTCCCACCACATGGCTTTAAAAGATCCTTTGAGAAAATGACAACAGGACAGAGACTGACAGAACAACTGATACATTGCAGAAGTCAATCTTGGGCAAAATTTGAAGGGCCTCTGGTAAAGAAACCTGCAAGGGATGGGCCACAGCATGGGCACATGGGCACCCAGCTGCACCAGCTCTATTGTAAGATTGGTTTGCAAACTTTGAATACAACATAGTGACTTTTTATGTGAAGGGTGTAAATGAATGCCAGTGAAAATACACTGACTAAATCCCTAGAAAACAGTTTCCTGTTTAGAATTTCCTGCCAAAAATACTAGTCCTAAAGTTGAGCAAATTGGCTTAACTAATTGTGAGAGCTGAGCATTGCCAGAGCTGATCCTGTGTAGTTAGATGTACCATATATCCACCAACAAAAAAGGAGAGCCTTGTTGGAAGGATGGCAGCTTAACAGCTGTGTATGGGCTGCCTGGCTACACTCCATGGAAGTGAGTACATATTCTTGGGTGACAACCACGTAATTCTTGAGACAATGGAGCCCCAAGGTACTGCCAGTCTCTCTGACCTGTTCAAACCCAAGTTATGGTGAATGCTATTAATACCTAAGTATGCAAACCAGTCTGGTACTGAATGCCCTTGATTTTCCCAGACCTTCCCACCCCACTTTACCCTCAGTGTCCTTATGTGTGCATTTTTGTCAACCTCTAGAGTGAAGTAAGGAAAGCCATTTTTTACCCTTCTCTCCCTCACCATTGCTCTGCTTCTGAATCTACCTTTCCAACCCCATTTCAGCTTTCTATGAGTGCCCCTTAATTACTTCTTTTCTTCAGGGCCTCCAACTCAATTCCTGTACCCTGCAGGTTCTCTGCAGCTGAGTTTATTTCCAAATGTGCTGTTTTCTCTTGCTCGCCAACACTTGCCTTCACTCTTGTCTGGCTGTTGCAGTTAATGAAGCTTGTGACTCCTTGTAAAATCCAATCTTGAACTGCCTTTCTGTTAAGAATGTTGGAAACCAAGGCAGATGATTATTCCCCAAAATCAACAAAGGGAGCTTTCACAGAATAGAAAAGGAAGACCTCCAGGGAAAAAGTTATTCATGGTCTTGGGAAATGTTTGATAAAGAGTCCATATGTGACTTAAGTTCAGGCAGCAAACTTATGTAGCTTAGTTCATACAGCTAAGATGGGGGAGCTTCCTGTAGTAAATACAAGGAGAAGAAAGCCTCATTCCCTAGTACGGCCCTCAGATTACTGTCCACTGTTGATCTTTCAGGTAGGCAGTGATGAAATAACAATGGGAAGTACAAGGGCAATGAAGAGAAACTCAAGGGCCTTGTGACAGTCACTGAAGGGTTCAGGAGCACAAGTAGTACTCTACTACTCCAGTTGCAGGGCATGATGAAGAAATAAACAGGAAGAGCCGGCAGATCAATGCCTGGTTCCAAGTGTGCTGCCACTGGCAGAACCTTGAGTTCTTTAATCATGGGTTGATTTACAGGACACCAGGACTGCTGGCAACAGGTGTCTCAAAGAAGGAAAAGGATCCTTGTGTGAAAGCTAGCAGGGCTCGTGGAAAGAGCTTTAAACTAGATTTGAGGGAGACAAGGCACCAAACTGGGATTGCCAGAAATAGGCCTGGCCCTTGGGCACACCAGTTTCTGAAGAAGGATGTGCTAGTGAGGTTTTTTCGGTCTGCTGTATCAGTGGAGGTAGTGAATGGAGACCTATGTAACAGCAAAGACACCAGGGTTATTATTGATTAGTTAATAACCACAGGAGCACCTAAAACCAATCAAGTAGGAATTAGAACTTATCCCTGCAAAAGGTGGCAGGACATTTAGGTAAAATATTCTTTAGGTAGAGCTCTCCCTCTTCTGCTTGGTTGGCTGGCTTCTAACACTCACACCATGGTATCTGCCTTACTGGCCTTTTCCCTGATTTTCACCCATAAACATTCAACCCTGTCATCATCACCATTAAGCTTCCTAATATACAGGGACAGCCCATCACTTCTCCCTTGTCTATCCCTACTGCCATTTACTCCACTGACTACTGAACAGGTCTCCATGTTTAGTTTACTCAATTTAGATTAAATAAGTCTCATGTATAAAGTATGCCTCAAATCTGAGGACATCTAAGACCTGGCTTGGATAAAGCCATCAAATATTTCCCACTCAAGAGCTTGAACAGGAATCTAGACTGGAATTTTAATTTACTCAGCTGAACTGATTTCATCAGACTTCAGCTATTTAAAAACCAGCTGCCTGAATTTCTTGACTTACTTTTCTAAATGTTTAGTTTACTGAATTTAGGTGAAATAACTGTCAAGTGCATAGTATGCCTCCAAACTCTTTCAAGGCATCTAACACCTGTTTGGATAAAGCTATTTATAACAACATAGAATGTCATGTATTTGATAATAGCACCCAACTGTTAAAGCACTGGCACTCTGGCAAGATGTGAAAGACTGAGGCAGAGAAAGAATTTTAACTTGCCTCTTCCAAGCTCTAGCTTGTCACCACTGCACTATAAACAACTCCTACCATCATCATCTGCCAAACATGAGTGAGCAAGTCAGACAACTACCAAAAAAACCCTGCAAGTAAACCAGGATGATGAATATGTGAATCTGACTAGTGTGCAGGTACAACCCTCAAGACTGTAGTAGTTTTCTCTGCTCAACAGCAAAAACACAGATTCCTTGAGAGACTATTGTGTCAAGAAGAGACAAGTAGCAATTCTAAAGAAATGTCTGGATTCAGGCTGAGAAGGCTTTACTGTGTATCTCAGTTTTTGATTTAAAAACTTCACATGCCTACTAGACATATAAAACTTTTTATAGACCCTGCCTCAGCACATGCTAGAATCAGTGGCACACATTTCACATATATATATGATTACCCTGTTATGGTGTAGAAAATGAAATTAAAACTTTGATACTGCACACATTATATATTGTCATTTTCATATCTAATTACCAGTTCTCATACATGCCTCTACATGTATCCAAAGTCTGTAATCAACCCTTCTGTTCACACTTGATTTACTATCGGCACCTTTTAATTTCAATGAAGTGTGATTTACAGAGTCAGGTTAAAAGAATTCTGAATCACATCAGATGCAATTATTTTACAACAGCATCACAATAAACTTACCTGCGTACTTGTACTTCACCTGTGGCTATGCTGATTTCCAAAACAAGCTAACTAATAAGAATGATTAAACCTAACGAACTACACTGACCTACACAATTTTTTGTTTGAATGTAACACAGAAAACTCTTATCTTGTAAACAACAACAAAGACCTTCTAAACAAATAAGTCACTGCAAGTCATGACAAGGCATTGTATAGGTAGTCTTTAATAACTGGAGTAAGACAGATAGAAATACAGCTTAGGAGAGTTAAGACACATGGGAATTAAATAACCCAAAGCCTAACATTGTCAGTGTAAAACACTGCAGCTGTACTCACATGAAGAAAATGAACACAAGATTTGAAACTGTGCTGTGAGTCTGTCAAAAGTGAGGAAAGCCACAAGCCACCTGGGCTTGTCTTTTTGAAACATGTCCACTAATGAACCCCCTCATTAGACAGTGCAAAGCTGGCAACATTGCTATTATCATATTCTTAATACCCATATGCGGAGGATTTCTTGGCAGAACGTGGACACCTGATGGGAATAATGAACAACAGTGGACAAGGGAAGAGCTATGAATGTCATCTATCTGCTCTTCCATAAGACCTTTGACTCAGTCTCCCACAACATCCTTCTCTCTAAATCAGAGAGACATGGATTTGATGGGTGGACTGTTCAATGAATAATGAATTGATTGAGTAACTGCATCCAGAGGGTAGTGGTCAATGTTTATATGGAAATCAGTGACAAGTTGACCCTCAGGGGTCAACACTAACAAAAACAAAAAGTGAGATCAAGCACACCATCAGCAAATTCGGAGATGACACTAAATGAGTAATGCAGTTGACAAACCAGAGGCATAGGATGCCATCCAGAGGGATCTAGAGGTGGGCTTTTGCACCTCGTAAGATTCAACAAGGCCAAATGCACCTGCTGCTCCTGGGTCAGGACAATCTATGGTATCAATACTGGGACTGAGAGGAACCCCTGTGGAGAAGGACCTGGGAGTACTGACAGAAGAAAAGCTGTATGGAAGCCAACAATGCATGCTCACAGCTTGGAAGGCAAGTAACATTTGGGCTGCACCAAAAGAAGCAGTCAGCACTCCAAGGGAGACGATTCTGCTGCTTGACTCCCCTCTGACTAGACCTCACCTGGAACCCTCAGCTCAGGAAGGACATGGACCTGTTGAAGTGGGTGCAAAAGAGGGCCACAAAAATTATCAGAGGACTGGAACACCTCTCCCATGAAAAAAGGCAGAGAGAGTTGGGACTGTTCAGCCTGGAAAAAAAGAAAGCTGCAGGGGACCATTTATTGCCACCTTAAATACTTAAAAGGGGTTTCTAGCAAGGCCTGTTGACAGGACAAGGAGTAATGGCTGTAAATTAAAAGAGGGTAGACTTAGACTAGATACAAGGAAGAATTTTTTTTTTTTTTTTACAATGAAGGTGGTGAAACACTGGACAAGGTTGCCCAGATTGGTAATAGAAGTTCCAGCCCTGGAAACATTCATGGTGAGGCTGGATGGGACTCTGAACAACCTCATCTAAGTTGTCTCTGCTTACTGCACAAGGGTTGAACTAGATGACCTTTAAGGTTGCTTTCAACATGAAGCATCCTATGATTCTATAAACCTGCAGGAGCTACATTATCAGAGATATCATAAATCCTTAAGTGTAACTCATCTGAAACAGCACCATTAGACAGCACAGATAGAACCACCTGCCACTAGTCCACTCTTACCTTCAGCCTCAACTCACTTCTCACTTTAATCTCAAGTATTGCCAGAATAGAATAGAATAAACCAGGTTGGAAGAGACTTTCAAAGATCATCGCATCCAACCTATCATCCAATCCAACCCACCTTATCAACTAAACCATGCAACCCAGCACCCCATCAAGTCTCCTCCTGAACACCTCCAATGATGGTGACTCCACCACCTCCCCAGGCAGCCCATTCCAATGGGCAATCACTCTCTCTCGGTGTAAAATTTCCTCCTAACATCCAGCCTAAACCTCCCCTGGCACAGCCTGAGACTGTGTCTTCTTGTTCTGGTTCTGGCTGCCTGGGAGAAGAGACCAGCCCCGACCTGACCACAACCTCCCTTAAGGTAGTTGTAGAGAACAGTAAGGTCACCCCTGAGTCTCCTCTTCTCCAGACTAAGCAACCCCAGCTCCCTCAGCCTCTCCTCATAGGGCTTGTGTTCCAAACCCCTCACCAACTTTGTTGCCCTTCTCTGGACTCGTTCCAGCAAGTCAACATCCTTCCTAAACTGAGGGGCCCAGAACTGGACACAGTACTCGAGGTGCGGCCTAACCAGTGCAGTGTACAGGGGCAAAATGACCTCCCTGCTCCTGCTGGCCACACTGTTCCTGATGCAGGCCAGGATGCCATTGGCCCTCCTGGCTGCCTGGGTACACTGCAGGCTCATGTTCAGCCTACCATCAACCGGTACCCCCAGGTCCCTCTCTACCTGGCTGCTCTCCAGCCACTCTGACCCCAGCCTGTAGCTCTGCATGGGGTTGTTGTGGCCAATGTGCAGAACCCAGCACTTGGATGTGTTAAATCTCATGCCGTTGGACTCTGCCCATCTGCCCAGCCTGTCGAGGTCCCTCTGCAGAGCCTCTCTACCCTCCAGCAGATCAGCTCCTGCCCCCAGCTTGGTGTCATCTGCAAATTTACTGATGATGGACTCAATCCCCTCATCCAGATCATCAATAAAGATGTTAAAGAGCACAGGGCCCAGCACTGATCCCTGGGGGACTCCACTAGTGACTGGCCTCCAGCTGGATGTGGCACCATTCACCACCACTCTCTGGGCTCGGCCCTCCAGCCAGTTCCTAAGCCAACGCAGTGTGCTCCCATCCAAGCCATGGGCTGACAGCTTGGCCAGGAGTTTGCTGTGGGGGACAGTGTCAAAGGCCTTGCTGAAGTCCAGGTAGACTACATCCACAGGCCTCCCCACATCCACCAGGCGGGTCACCTGATCATAGAAGGAGATCAGGTTGGTCAGGCAGGACCTGCCCTTCCTAAATCCATGCTGGCTGGGCCTGATCCCTTGGCCGTCCTGTAAGTGCTGTGTGACTGCACTCAGGATGACCTGTTCCATAATCTTGCCTGGCACTGAGGTCAGGTTGACAGGCCTATAATTCCCTGGCTCATCGAACCGGCCCTTCTTGTGGATGGGCACCACGTTGGCCAGCTTCCAGCCATCTGGGACCTCTCCAGTAATCCAGGACTGCTGGAAAATGATGGAAAGTGTCTTGGCCAGCACATCTGCCAGCTCTCTCAGCACCCTAGGACTTGTGGGGATCCAAGCGGCTGAGGAGATCTCTAATTACCTCTTCCTGGAACAGAGGGAAACTATGCTGCTCCCTGGCAATATCCATCCATACAGGGAATTAATTAGTTTCTTTGAGAAGGCTACTGCTGTCCTTACTAGTAAACCAGTCCCTAACCTAGCCAAAATGGTCATCTTAAAAAGTAGGAGCTTTCATTCCATGAATGAACTCTTATTCCCCTGAAGGCAAACACTAGCTCAATCAAGTTTGGTTAACAAAGGCAAGTACTATTTGAATCTTAGCACTTCCAACAGTCCAAAGCCTGCTTGGAGCTATGTTTATTGCACCATGTATTAAACCTTTCACTTCTTGCAGTATACAAGGTACTAAATAAAACCAAACTCCAAGCCACAAAATCATTCTTATCCTAGCTCTTCAGTAAAAATAGTTAGTCTGAAGCCTCACTTTCCTCCTCCTTCTGAATGTATAGATAGAATTAGCACCTAAGCAAGGGACTGAATTCAGGCTTGTGATTTCTGTGGTCAAATCTGGGGGATGACTTAAACCTTGCGGTGAGAAGGTAGCTGCAATAGTTACATGCTTACACAACTAGACCATTAATGTATTTCAAAATCATAGCACTGGTGGAGAAGATGAAGCTATGAAGTGTCACTTCAACATTCTCTCTTCCTCTTTTGAAACTCATGCCAAGAAACAAGGAAATGCCAGAATTGCAAAAAAAAAAAAAAGATTCTGTAACTCATGCAGTCCAAGCTGGCCATCTGAGCTAACAGGAAGCAATTCACTCTTTTGGTCCAAAGAAGCAAAGGCCATTTGTTTGATGGACAGAATACAATCCAGTGAGTAATTACTTTAATTAATGAACCCAGAAAAATCACCAAAGTCATCACAGGACTAGAAACATATTGTCTCTAGAGTAAAAGAAATTACATAAAAACACCACAAAGTAATTAAGTTTAAAAACATGTGTTAAGTATTACTTAGAAAGAGCACTAAAGATGGTATGCAGATGTTTATAATACGTAATAGTCAGATACACACATAAATATTTAATATATAAAAAATAAAGTGCTTTTATCAGGCCCCAATGCAGGGACATTATAAAAAATTTCACCAAATGGAAAACAAATAAATAAAACCATTACACAAAACATTAATGAAAACAGTTAATACAAGATGTACAATCTGGTGCATGTCCAAAGACAAGCCATCCCTTCCTATATGTATATACATATGTATATTGTGTGTGTATATATATACCCATCATCACTCCATATATTATGACATTATATATTTCAAAACTTTGTTAGAGGAAAAAAAAAACCTCTATGAAAACACCACTAGGATAAAGCACACAAGTCCAAGACCCACAAAGAATTTGCTACCTTTGTCCATGTTACCAGCTCCACTGCTGGGAAAGATATGCCAGTGCTCTTTTCTGGGGTGCAGTGCCTCCACATCCTGCAAGGCACTGTGAGCTGCAGCTGTGAAATTAGTGTCACCAGTGGTGAGCAGATCAAATATGCATGAGTAAAAATAGATGTCCTTCACCAGCATCTTCTCATGGCATTTAGTGGTGGCAGTTTCCAGTGTGTACACTGACCAGGGATGAGAAGTACCACTGTGAGGGAGCAACTGCTCCCTAACAGGCAACATTAAGTGGCCACTACCATCAATACGTTCACTTGAAGGACAACCATTCACACACAGCTGCAGATCCTGGCTCTCCTCATAGTCCATGACCAACTCTTGAGGCATGCGAATGGCCAAGGTCAAGTAGTGCCCAAGCTGGCGTATATACACTGTAGTCCCAATGTACCTGGCATCCATTTCAATGTATTTGCCACTGATCTTCTCCACAATCTGCAAGCTTTTGGTGTTTCCATCACCTCCACTTGTTGTACCATCAACAAAAGCTGCAGGCAAGTTGTCAGTCACTGCTTGATATACTTTCTGATCTGTACAGTCTTGGTATGATTTAAAGATAACAGTTATCTGGGAGGGAACCAAGCAAAAAGCAAAGTTAGTGGAAAAAAAATAATTGTTATTTCAACCCCTTCTCATTTTGCAGCAGAACATACCTGGGACTGCCCACTACTTCTGGAGTTTAATACCAGTCCACTGCTGCTAGAAAATGTGCCCATGGAGAAATAGAGCAAGGCTGAAAGGTATGTCTTTGAACAGTGACTTCCAACACAGAAACCAGGAGCTTAAAGCCTTAAGTCAAAACAGAAAGAGCAGATCCTCCAGTCTTACATAAAATGAATAGTTAGGCTATTTGGCAGATCAAGTTTGGAATGTCCACCAGCTTTTCTTACAATGAAAAGTATAATGAGGAATCACATACAATGCAGAAGATACATATGTTGCTTCCTTTACAGTTTCACAGAGGAGTGACCTCTTGGAAAGGCCAAAAGGAATTCTGCACCAAGAACAGGTATTTTAATTATTACTTCCATCACTAATTGTATACATCAAAATAACTTGCAGTCTATTATTTAAGCAGTCTGCTGTAAGATTCAGAGTACTCCCAAACATATTAGAATCTAATATTACACTTTTTCTTTGAAATCTACTCTATAGGAACCTCACATTTTCAATTCAGTTGACCAGCACACTTCTGCACAACAGTCTTTGTTTCCTGATTAAATAGCTGACTACAGACTATCTGAAAAAAGCCTCTACCCTTGTTAGCCTCACCTCTCCGTACCAGCTGTACAAGACAAGAGTTTTCCCTTCTCCCTTTTCCCACTGCAAAACCACTCCTAAATGGTATCACATTACTTTTCAATGTTTGGTTTGTCCCAGTCAGTCTTTCTGTCTCAAAGTCAATAACTGCTATTTTAATTTTATACATTCTTACTGATTGTGCTGGGTTGAGGCAGCCCCCTCTCTCCCCACCACGGGCAGGAATAAAACACTCAGACAAACGGATTGCAAAAGTGATGAAAGTTTAAATAGAAAGCAGTGAATGTTACAGAAAACCCAAAACACAGTGACAAAGAAAGATCCCAAAGCAAACCCAGAGGCATCCCATTCCCACCTGAGGGTACACCCGAGACCCTCAGGGCTCCTTCTTCCCCCTCCCTCTACTGGGCTAGTCTCAGCTGGCCAGGCCTGAGACTGCCCATCCCCCCGTGGCCTTGGGCCTAGCCAGGCCCAAAGCCAGGAGACATCTCCCCCGGTTACCGGCTGGTGGAGGAGGAAGAAAAGAGAGAGTGCTAGACCCCGCACTGGATCTTATAGTGGTGCAAAGAATTATGGTAGGAAATACACAATTTCCTGTGTCCATCCCTCTGGGCTGGACTTCTGGACACAGGAAGTGAACACACCAGGGGGGCACCCAGCTCAAACTGCAACACTGATGCTGACTGAAATACTCCAATTTTGTTTATCTGCATTGATCAGGTATACCACCAGCTTGAGATCATCTACAGCAAAGCAATTTGGTAAATGGATGCCTGTGAACCATAGCTAAATGTGAATGCCTACACCCAAACATGCAGAAAATGCACAGGTGCCCTTGGGGCTCTAAAGGCCACCTCACAACTTTGTGCTTAAGACAGGTAAGCTCAGCAACCCAGATAAGAGAAACCAAGATCTGTGACCAGTGCTTCTGCATATAACTTAGAGTCTTGTGCAGTAAGTGAAGTCTTATATTTTAGATAACAGTTTTGATAAAACAGATTTCTATCTCAGCCTGCTTTGATACTGAGGCATTCCTACTTCCTCAAGTGCGTTTCCATTGTCCTGCAAGGAAAGAAAGATCTATATTTCAACAGAATTAAAGCTCTAAATCTGCACAGCACCTGAACAAGTCTGGAGTCAAAAAGAGTTAATGGTTTTAATGAGACACAAAACTGTCTACTTGATAAAATAGTTAAGTAAGACACTAGGCACCTTTTATCAGGCAGCAGCCACTGAATTATTCTCTACAAAGTTCCCTCCTCTGCAAGACTGAAACACAGAATTTCAGAGACAGAGGAGGAAAGTAGAAACCTTCACCCTCAGGCAATGTTAGCAATAACACTGCACACTGAATGAAGGTTTCCACATATCTGGCAAGGATGCTCCAAATAGAATCAACTAGTCTTCCCAAGGGCATCCTCATATTTAAACACAGAAGTTCAAGGAATTAGGTTTGGATACTTTTGTGTGATATCCACCTAATCCATAGGCCAGACCAGTAACCAGAGTTCTCTGAAGTCCTTCCTCTAACCATCCACTCCTGCCTCAGTCTCACATCCTGGTACTGACAGATACTCAAAAGCCTGTTCCAAACAGTGATGAAACAAATTTCACTGCAAAGTTTTCTCTGTTTAAATTCTTACAGTAGCAGAAAGCATTAAATAGTGGGGGAAAAAAGGTTGTTTCAAACAAATTTAGCATGTGTTATACACGTGTATGTTATCTATAGTACTTTTTACACTGGCTGGATGGTAACAATGTCCCTAGAAAGCTGCTCATGTTCACTCTGACTAGAAACTAGCTGCCTTTCTAAAACTAGGACAGTGAAATCCAAATGCCAAAATCCTTGGATGAAGGATTTGAAAGTATCAGCCTTTTTCTCTGGAGACATACAGAGCTCTAAAGCCTCTACAGTGAGGAACTCTAAAACATGCAAATAAGGTCATTTAAGAGACTTACCTGAAGATGCAACATAGAAATTACACTAAGCTATAGTTTCTAAGCTTAGCTATACTAAGACTACTAAAACCAACAAGAACAATAAAAAGCCTCCATACAATCAATCTGCACTTGCAATATTTCATTTTGGAATTCATCCAAATGAAGAAAATGAAGATTACTACAAATCACACTGCACAAGCAAGGCCTTTCAAGGATGGTGCTGCTGAGCTGCCAAAGACCGTGGAAACCTTCACGCATTTGTAGAAGATGCCTAGACTGTGTGTCTTTAACAAAAGCAACACTTCTGAGTTCTTGTACTCGTCTTCATCAGGACCATAATAAAATGTCTGAATAATAATGCTGGATGTCAGAATAGAATAGACCAGGTTGGAAGAGACCTTCAATATATCTTGCTATTTTACTATGCCTTCATAGACTCACTTAGTTTAGTGGTTAACTTAGTGGGTTCATGATTTAAAGTCTTCTTCAACCTAAGACCCTACCTGCTATAAATGTACATACCTTTTAAATACCCTGGAGATGGGAACTCAAATACTTCAACAGGCAGTCTGTTCCAGTGCCTGAGAACCCTTTCAGTAAAGAAGTTTCTCCTCTTACTCAATCTAAACCTCCACTGGCACAACTTAAGGCCATTTCCTCTCATTGTATTACTTGTTATCTGGGAAGAGACTGACATCCACCTCACTACAACCTCTTTTCAGGTAGCAAAGCAGTAAGGTCTCCCCTCAGCCACCTATTCTCTAACCTAGTAACCCCAGCTCCCTCATTCACTCATCAAAGCATTTGATCTCCAGACCCTTTACCAGCTTCACTCTCTATTTTGGACATGCTCCAGCATCTCAATGTCTTTCTTGCAGTGAGGGCCTCAAAACTGAACACACTATTTGAGGTGCGATCTCAGTAGGGCTGACTACAGGGGGTGATCACTTCTCTTGTCTTTCTGTCCACATAATTTCTGATACAAATGAAGAACACTGCTTGATAATAAACAGAAGTCAACCTACACCTTCTTCTGCTGGGTAGATTTCCAACCACTCTTTCCCAAGTCTGTAAGTGTTGCATGAGGCTGCTCCAACCCAAGTGCAGGACCCAGCATCTACCATTATTGAACCGCATACAATTTGCAGTGGCCCATCAATACAGCTTCTCCAGGTGCCTCTGCAGACATTCAATCCCCTCACATAGATAACCAATAAACAGGCCCAAAAACTGAGCTCTGGGGAACACCACTTGTGACATGCCACCAAATGGATTTAACTCCATTCTCTAACTCTTCTTGGGTCTGGCCCCCACAACATGACCTACCAGTTTCTCTACAACAATGCTGTCAGAGACAATGTCAAAGGCTTTAGTAAAGTCCAGGTAAACAACGTCCACAACCTTTCCCTGATCCACTAAGTGGGTCACCTTGTCATAGGAGATTAAGTTCTTCAAATCAGATCTGCCCCTTAGAAACCCATGCTGACTGGGCCTGATCATCTGGTTGCCCCTGCATGTGCTGCATAATGGCACTCAAGACTCAAAGACCTTCCCTGGCACAGAGGGCATACTGATAGGTCTGCAGTTTCCTAGATTCTCATTTCAGCCCCTCTTGCAGACAGACATCATGTTTGCCAATCTCCAGTCACCTGGGACCTCCCCACATTCCCACCAGCTCTCTCAGTACCCTTGGGTGTATGGCATCCCACATATTTTTTTGCTACCTCAATTCTCCACAGTTCCCTTTCTTGTCTCTGTTCTGAACACTCAGTGTCTTGGTAATTCATGCCACTACGTCAGTGTTTTGTTTTCTGCTGCTATGGCTATACAATTTAAATAATGAATGAAAAGCAGAGACTTAAGACTTTTTCCTTGCATCTTGCCTAGGACTTTACTTACTGCAGAGGAAGTCACCAATGATGCGATTTGTAACTGTTATAAAGCGTTACATTTAGTATCCTTAAAGGGTTATGTGGTGATAAGTAGAGAGTTTTCTTGTGGTGTGGAAGAGCCAAAGGAAAAAAAAGACCTGGTGTAAGTTTTGATTGATTCTTAGATAAGACTAACAGTTACACTTTAAGATTATTGCATACAAGATTCTAACAGATGCTACACTTTTTAAGCTGTTAAGCACTAAGTGACTTATTCAACCATCTCAGCCTTTTACTTCTGTACGCATGCACAGTATTTAAGAACAATCCACACCTTATTTGTAGCAGTAGCGCTGGATCCTGGGACCACAGGCACATTGGTCACTTGGACTGATAAGTAGTCATTGTCTACAAGAGGCCAAGCACCTTCCACTTTGCAGGTCTGGAAGTGATCCTTAAAAGTCCTCAGATGAGGATCACCAAACAAGCCACAAAACAGGTAAGTAGTAGGAGGAGTATTCTCTCCTCCCTGATGTTCTCTGCCTTCTTTGTGGCCACTGTAACTGCAGGGATCATGGGCCTCTTCAGAGTTGGTGGAGGATGTGGGTCCATCTTTGGAGCAGTTTCTCTGGCTCATGAGGTCACTGATCCCAAGCACTGCTGAATGGTAGACTAAGTTTCCACGGCATACTTTGGAATTACGGTAGGTACAGGCAGAGTACGCTCGCAAGGCCTTGCAGAACTCCACATCAAAGCCTGCAAGAGCCGAATTCAGATGCGAAGTTAAGGACACAAAATCGGCGGTGCACTTTTGAATTCGACAAGGTGTTTGCAGCTGGCAGTCACCTAAGCACAAAGCAGATGTCAGAGAGAAATCAACCAAAACTCTTAGATTGCAATACCCCGTTCCACACCCAAAGGTATTGTAGAAAACAACTTGAAGACAACTTACAGTACTTGCCCACTAGGGAACCACTATGTAATAGAGAAAAAGGGTTGAGAGGCAGAAAGATAGCAATACAGACCATCTCAAAGACTAGGATATCCCATACATGACTTAATACATTACTTAATGTTGTCTAGATGGAAATTAAAAGCACTAACTCATGCCAAGTATGAGCTCAGCATTTCTTTCCAGCTATCAGTGATGCAATTCTGTGAAGTTAATCAGTTAATAAGAAAGTCTCCATTTAGTCTTTTAGCACTTTACACAAGTTACATTTAACAAAAGCAGAATCCTCCCCCTCAAAAGGATGTGGTAAAGGAAACAAGCAATACACCTCTAGACAAAAACAGACTGCATGAAACAGAGATTCTCTTATAGCAAGCAAGGTGAGAAGGAAGGTAGGGAAGTGGGCAGGTCACAAATTCAAACTTTGGCACTGACACAGCTAAAGCTTCACTACTCACTTTCTGGGACTAAGCAAGAAAACCAGCAGCTGTTTAAGTGGAAGTTGTCAGCTAATGAACGCACACACTGCAGTAACAGTACCTCTTATATTGTAATTCAACAATAAGACAAGAGACAAATCCTCTACTCACAAAAACATAAGTATTTCAGATGTTTACAACAGGTACACGGTTCCATCTACATTAACAAAACAATTAGATCTTATCTGGTTATCTGATTTCCACAAGGAAAGCATAATTACTACCCTAGGAAGCAAACTGGTGTTTTACAGTCGTCTTCTACACAGCTCTCACTGTCATGATCTGAAATCTTTTCAGATTGTCACAGTCTGTGGGTAACTTTTACACAAGAACTTGTAAGGAATAGAAATGAACAGGAGCTCACTAAAGCAAAGAGAGACACACATTGCCCAGGAGTTAAAACTAAGAGGATTACAGTCAAAGGAGAGACTGGGTTCCCACCCATCCAGAGCTGAAAATAACCATTACAGAAAATGGACATTCAAAAAGACTATGTGCTGTCCAAGCATCCAAAACACTCTGTGCACATTTGTCCTTTTTATGACCTATAAAATTCAGCTGTGAATACATAATTAATCTGTAATTTCAAACTGTCATAAAGCAGATTTTAAACACCATAAAAATGCTTACAAAGATACATGGAAGTATGAAAACATGGGAAAATAAAATATATCTTAACAGATACTCTTCTCTGCCCTCAAACACCTCCTTAAAACATTTTCCACTTGTTTTGTGTTTCGCCAAATATGCATGGGTCCAGTCAGACTTTAATGACCTAATTTAAGTGTTTTTGAACTCCTAAGACACAAGGAATGAAAAATGAACTAAATAGTAATGTAAAACTTCTCAATTTTAAACAGTTTTCTGCAACTCAGAGCAATGACAGGATGTTAGCAATTCCTTTGCTTATTCCTTAGCCGACCCTCCTGTGAGTCAGTACTCACATAACTTACTGCAAATATCCAAACCACAAATTTAAAAGGACAAAATGTTCTGTCAGTGATAGGCAGCTAAAGCAAATCTCCTGTCAAAATCCCAAGATAACACAGCATCGAAGCTGGAAGTCTCTAACCTATGGCCAAGCATGACAATTAATTGTATGAGTAAGTAATAAGTACTCAATTGACCTTCGTTCAAAAGACATAGAGATTTGCAGAAGCACTACAAAAAAAAAAACACCAACGTTTTCCGGTAGGAAAAAACAAATGAACAACCAAAAAAACACTATGCCAAACAAAACTGACACAAGCAATGCTGGTTCAGTGATTTTCAAAGCATCCCAACTTTTCTTGTATTTCTCTTGAGTTATGATTTGTGATAATATTCTAATCACACATAAATTAGGTCTAGCTGAGCACAGTGCCAAATAGTCTCATAAATCTATGATTCCAACAATCCTTGCAAGTATGAAATTTGCTCGCTGCTTCGGTGGATTCTTGGCACAAATGAACAATGATTTGACGAAAATTGGATTACCTCTCCCTGCAAGTATAAATATATACATTGGCTCAAGCTAGAGAGAAAGGTCGAGTTGAAAACACAGACCATTTTAGCGGCCATATGCAGTGTGTAGAATACCTTCCACCATCTCCGTATCTTCCAGCCGCCAAGCAAACGCTGGCTCTTCCCGGAGCAAAAGAAAGAAATAGCAGTTCCCCTTGTCTTCAAGCAGGCTGCCACAATGCCCTGCGCTGCCCGGCTTCGCCCCCCATCACGTCCAGCGCTGCATCAGTCTTCCCGTCTTCCCATCCGCAGACTCACGACGCTATCCGCACGCCAGCCAGGCGGGAGGCAGGGTGGGTCCAAGCTGACACCGCTAGCAGCCCCTCAACGGCTCGCATCACCCAAGCGCCTAACCCTTCCTTCGACCCGGTACTGCCGTGGCCAGCCCGAGGCCACCGTGCAGGCGGTACCGCAGAGCCCCGGCCCCCCGCACTACGACCCGCCCCGGACTCGGGCCCACCCCGGTACCTGAGCCCAGCAGCAGCCTCAGGATGGCGACAAAGCCGAAGGCGGCAAGCGACGGTCGGCGCGGCCTGCAACGCGGTGGCTCAGCCCCAGCGGCACGACAAGGCGCAGCTCTCCCCATGCCCGTCCATGCAGCTCCCCAGGCTGGCGGCGAGACAGGGCCGCGGCATGAGGCGGCGGACGGGTAACTTCCTCACTGCTTCCTCCTCCCTTTCTTTCAGCGGCGTGACGACGAGCGGAAGCTGCCAGGCCACAGCGGGGCAGGAGCGGGACGGTGTGGCATGGCGGCAAGAGGAGACGAGCACAACAGAAAAAGAAGTCGGCGAGCCGGCAATAGAGTCAAACTGAAAAAAGACAACCGGGCGGTACCACCCCGGCAGCCCCAACTAGCCCGCAAGTCCCACGACGCGAAGTGCACGATGCCCCACCCGTCGCCTCCCACTGGCTATCCGGCCTGTTCAACAAGCCCCACAACCGGCCGTCAGCGCGGCCTCGCCCCACAGCCGAGGTTGATTCGCGCCCCCTTGCGCCTCGCCTCCTGCCCTTCGCAACAAGCCCCACCTCCGTCCCGAGGGAGGGGAGCGGTGCCTGCCTGTCTGCCTGGGGTGCCGCTGCTTGATAGCTGACGGTCAACCTCGGCACCACTATCGGGACCCCTACGCTGTCCCTGCGACGGCGATTGGCTGCACTAACGCGCAGGCGGCGGGAGGGTCCGCAGTGCCAGGCGCTGCCGCAGTGTTCGCGCGGATCCGGCTCGGCCCAGGGCTCCGGCCAAGTCGGGATGCTAGCAGCTCAGCGGGAGCGACGCAGGGGTCTCCGCTAGGCAGCGGTGACACCTTCTGTAGGCGGGTCCATCCTGGCACAAGCCGTATCTGCTGTTTTCATGTGCCGCCCCCTTGTCCGCGGATACGGCTTCAAGAACGCTCGCGGCAGAAATGGGAAAAATAGCGAAATTAAACGGACTTGTCAGTGCAAGAAGTACTGTTTGAACTCAGCGTGGTTTACTTTCCAGAAGGCATGCGTGATTCCTGAGGTGCTCCCTTGTAGGCAGCATCACCAGTGCCCGGAGGGAGCACGACGTGTGACTCCTACCGGGCTGTCCTGGGCATCACAGGTAGTACCGTGTTCCTCTGTGTCTTCACAAGGGGAGGGTAGAAGTCACGGCACTGCAGACCTTAGGTAACTACGCTGGGTACCCAGGGCATGTTGTTCTCTTCTCCTCGGAAGAGACCTTATTGTGGCCTTCCAGTATCTTAAGGGGGCCTACAAGAATGATGGTGAGGGACTTTTTAGGGTGTCAAGTAATGATAGGACTAGGGGAAATGGGAAAAGAAATAGAAATGGGTAGATTCAGATTGGATCTTAGGAAGAAGTTCTTCCCCATGGAACAGGTTGCCCAGGGAGGTGGTAGAAGCCCCATCCACAGTGGCTTTTAAGGCCAGGCTGAATGTGGTTCTGAGTAATCTGATCTAGTGTGAGGTGTCCCTGCCCATGGCAGGGGGGTTGGAACTAGATGATCCTCAAGATCCCTTCCAACCCTAACAATTCTATGATTCTATGATTCTATGTTTGATTCTAGTGTGCTGCGTGGCTCAGCTGGCTTAAGGCTTCACATGCTGTCCCACTGGACAGTATATGATGCTTTGTAGGACCTGCATATCAAGTAAGTGTCAAAATGGATGTGGTGAGCAACCCTGCTATGGGGACAAGAACAGCACCTGCAGAGAGATGGCTCCACATCTGCATTGTGGAGCATGCTGCTGCAGACATGCCAACCAATGCAAAACACAATTGAACCAATGCAAAACCAATGCAAAACACAAGTTTCTCACCCATTTTTTTAGGGCAACTCCACTACCTCCCTGCCCAACAATATTAATCTCATCAAGCAAAACCTGCAAAAACCTGAAAGCATAGCAGCCTCACAAATGCACTGATATTTTAATTTCTTGTTTCTTTCCAGACGAGAAAAGGCAATCATTGCCATGTGTAGTACTTTAGGTTTTTTGCATGCATCCTGGCCTTGTACTCCAGTGCATGGACTGAAGCCTGTCAGTTGTACCTAGCATGCACCTAGAAAACTGCATTATACTGCCTGCCTTTGCAGGATACCTGAGGAAAATGCATGCTGCCAGCACTGCTCCTACTAATGATACTGTGCAATAAAAGTAACTAGCTTGTTAGCCTTTGTTTCTTTGAGATCGTACAAAACACAGGTGGAGAAAGTAATCATTTTTGTAGGCCTCAGATAAGGAGATGATTAATTGTGGAAGGAAAGGTAATACATGCTGAAGTCAGCAGTTTTCTTGAAGATAAGAAATCTTCTAAACAGTTAAGACTCTCACTAATGAGTCCACACCACTCTGACCAAGGACACAGTCTCAAGCTGCGCCAGGGGAAGTTTAGGCTGAAGGTGAGGGGAAAGTTCTTCACAGAGAGAGTTGTTAGCCGTTGGAATGGGCTGCCCAGAGAGGTGGTGGAGTCACCATCCCTGGAGGTGTTCAAGAGGGGATTGGATGTGGCACTTGGTGCCATGGTTTAGTAGTCATGAGGTCTTGGGTGACAGGTTGGACTTGATGATCTTTGAGGTCTCTTCCAATCTTATTGATTCTGTGATTCTGTGACCAAGTGTGAACCTCAGGGCCAACTAGTGAACAGAGTGATGCAGAACATTGGCGCATCAGAGGAGGAGGAAATTCTGCTTGAAGACCCTTCCCTAAAATTCACCAGAAGACAGGAATGCACCTGTGGAAGAAACATTTGCATATATTAGCATAAACTCTGAAAGAGTAATGAATCTATTGATCACCAGATGTTACAGAATTTTATTAAACACAATACATCACCGAATAGAAAATTTTGGCAATTTATTAAGTAACAAGGCAGGAGCAAACACAGAGCTGGGCGACAGGGGAGTCTCCGCTCCGCCAACTGCTGCGCTTAACACGAGTTCCCGTCCCCCTTTATAATTTTTCCTCCTTTGATTGACGCCCTCCTTCTCGAAACTTCGTGGCTCTACTCTGCGCATGTGCACCCAGTCTCTTCCAGGTCTCCCCCACCTCCCGCTGGTCACAGCAACGAAGATTGGCAGTCCCCCTCCAGCCGCTCCTCAGATGACAGCCCCGGTCCCGCCCCATGGGCGTGCCCAGGCACGCCCATACACACAGAGTAAGGTTTTATGGACAAAACTAATCAGATGGACAAAACCAATCAGGATGTACATCCCATTCTGTCACACCAGATATTTAGAGAATATACATAGAATGGTAATATACATTCTCTGTAAGATGCTCCTTCAGGTGTTCATGTGGGTAGAGCGATTCCCTTGTGTTCCTGGCCATAAATAAAAGGAATGCCTACTCCTCAAAACTGAAATCAGCATTAGGGAGTTTACTTGCCATTTTGGTAACACTAGGTCTGCCTTTTCAGTAGCAACCAGTGGGGCAACTTTTTCACTCACCTCAACTTCAGGAAGAGACTACATTTCTGGTACAGAGCAAGGAAAACCCATGGTACTTCTGAAAGTGACTTTCACTGGAAGCACTCTGTATCAGGAGCTGTTTGCTTTATAGGAAGCAACTTGCAGTTTGCAAAATCGCATGTGAACCCAGATGTGTGCTGGACAGCTCGACAATGGTTCCATTCTCTCTTTAGTCCCCGACCCCCAAGATCTCAGCATCTGGGAGCTGCTTTAAGGCACGTAGAAGAAATCCCACAATGAATAAGAAAACACGCTTATTTGCAGCACCAGTTTGTAAACGACAAATGACTCACCCGGGGACTCCATCCCCTATCGCCCGCAAGCGGGGTCCGGGCACAGCCAGGCCTTCAAGCAGTTCCCGAAGTGACAGAGCGGGTGGGTGGGCAGGTGCTGGGAGCTGAAGGGGCCGTCGGTGAGTCAGCAGCCAGACGGGGGGGCCGGGGCGCCACCCCCACCGGGCACGGCGGCAGCCGTAGCGGGAATCCAGACAATGGCCGGCGTTGGGGGAAGAGGCAGCACAAGCGAGCGGCGCGCTTCGGCATGTCTGCCGCCCATCCTCTTTCTCTGGCATGGGCACAAAGGGATGAGATAGACTTTCGGTGACAGACAGCTACAGAAAACTAACTGAGAAGAAGTGGGAAGAAAGCAGGGAGTACGAGCAGCACCCGCGGGAGGGCAGGGATGCCCCTCCGTCTGCTCCTCCACTCTCCTCCTGCCCCTGGGTTACTCGGTCGCGCCTATGGTCAGCACTCATCGGCCCGTATACGAATCATCGGTCTGACCCCAGCCCCTGGTCTCTCGCCCCGACAACTTGCCTGAACCCTGCACCTGAGGGGCAGCCCCGAGCAGCTTCCTGGTGCTGCTGTGGCGCAGTGCTTATCCTCTCCACATGACCTTGGTGCTCAGCCCCCTCAGCCGCCAATAGCCTCATACTTATCAGAGTACTGGCAGCCTCATATAAGCAAAGGCAGAGTGTAGTAGTTGGGCAGAAGGGTGAATACAGTGAGGAAAAAATCCTTGTGGCTAGGAAAGTCTTGGTTGGGTTATTAGAAAACTTATGAATTCAAACTGATGTTCTTTCTCTCGCTCATTCCCTTTTCCCTCCTGAATTTACTGTGCTGTCTTTTGGAGTAGTAGATGTGTAGTAGTAGATGTTTGGGGGGGCCAGGGGTTGTATTGTGCACTTGAGCATGTATATCTTAAAATGACCACACTTTTGCCCCTTTGCTGCACATGTCACTGGTTTCTCTGTTCCTCAATCGGGCAAGATAGTTCTGGGCTCCTCAGTTTAAGAAGGACATTGAGATACTTGAACATGTCCAGAGAAGGGCAGTGAGACTGGTGAGAGGTCTTGAGCACAAGCCCTGTGAGAAGAGGCTGAGGGAGCTGGGGTTGTTTAGCCTGGAGAAGACGAGGCTCAGGGGAGACCTTACTGTTCTCTACAACTACCTGAAGGGAGGTTATAGACAGGTGGACATTGGTCTCTTCTCCCAGGCAGCCAGTGGCAGAGCAAGAGGACATATTACCAAGCTGCACCAGGGGAAGTTTAGGCTCAAGGTGAGGAGAAAGTTCTTCAGAGGAAGAGTAACAGGCTAGTGGAATGGACTGCAGAGGGAGGTGGTGGAATCACCATCCCTGTAGTATTTTAAAAAGGATTGGATGTGGCACTTGGAGCCATGGTTTAGTTGTCATGAGGTGTTAGGTATTGGGTAATAGGTTGGACTTGATGATCTCTGAGGTCTTTTCCAACCTGGCTGATTCTGAGATTCTGTGATTCCGTGAACAGAGAGTCTTCCAAATATGACTTTGAATAATGAGTCTACAACTCTCTCAGTATGCATGAACCTTGGGGTTAACTAGTGAACAGACTGAAGAAGATCATCAGAATATTGGCGGAGGAGGAATTCAGGGGGATTTTTTTGAATATCTTTCCCCAAAATTTGCCAGAGAATGGGAGTGTGCATGCAGAAAATACATTTGCATATATTAGCATGAGCCCTGGAAGATTAATGAATATGTTCATATCTTTAGCAGTGGTCTGGATGAGGGGATTGAGTGCACCCACAGTAAGTTTGCAGATGGCTCTAGTTGGGTGGCTGTGTTGATCTGCTAGAGGGTAGGGAAATTTTACAGTGGGATCTGGACAGGTTAGATGGATGTGCCAAGGCATTGAACAAGGCCAAGTAGCAGATCTTGCACTTGGGTTACAACAACCCCATGGTAAGCTACAGACCTGGGGATGTGTGGTTGGAAAGCTGGGACTTGGAGAGGGACCTGGGGCTACTGATTGACAGTTGACCAAGTATAAGTCAGCAGTAAGCTCTGGTGGCCAAGAAAGCCAATGGCATCCTGGCTTGTATTAGAAACATGGGGGCTAGGAGAAACAGGGAGGTGGTCATCCCCCTGTACTCAGCACTGGTGAGGCCACATCTTGAGTACTGTGTTCACTTCTGGACCCCTCACAAGGGGACACTGAGGTGCTTGAGCATGTTCAGAGGAGGACAACAAGGCTCGCGAAGGGCCTGGAGCATATGAACTACTAGGGGCGTCTGTGGGAGCTGGGGTTGCTCAGTCTGGAGAAGAGGAGGCTGAGGGGAGACCTCATTACTCTCTACAAGTACCTGAAGGGAGGCTGGAGCAAGGAGGAGGCCAGCCTCTTCTCCTCGGTGATAAGTGACAGGCCTAGAGGTTTCAAGCTGTGCCAGGGAAGGTTTAGGCTGGATATTAGGAAATATTTCTTCACTGAATGGGATATCAAACATTGGAATGGTCTGCCCAGGGTAGTGGTGGAGTCACAGTCCCTGGAGGTGTTTAAGCAGTGTATAGACCTGTCACTTAGGCACATGGTTTAGTGTTGACCCTTCAGTGCTGGGTCAAGGTTTAGATTGGATGATCTTTGAGGTCTCTTCCAAGTGGATATTTTCTGTGATTCTTTGATTTCTCAGAAAAGCAATGGATATGCAATGATTCATAGTTTAGAAGACATATCCAAACCCTGTGTGGTATGCATGGGCTTTATGAAATGATTTGCACATGCATTTGGCTGTAAATAAATGTCTTTTGCTCCCTAAAACCTTCTAACTGTTTTCAGAGAGTTGGAATCTAATGTTTTCAGTAACATGATTACAGGCAAATAAGAATAACTGGACAGAGTTTGGCAAAAAAAATAATTAAAAATCTAAAGCCAAGACGTTTCTTAAGACTTTGAAAGTCAAAATAGGCATCTATGAGACAACAAGACAGACACATAATACCATGGGCTTCTTTTTCCTATTGGCAGAATGCAAATCTCTTCCAGAATGTAAAAAAATTCTCTTTCAAAATGTAAAAAAATAAATATCTGAATGGCAGTGAAACATTATTTCTGTAGGGCTGTGATAATGAGTAAGAAGAAAACTAGGATAAAGTTAAAGGATAATCTCTTTATCTTGGGATGCCTAGACTGGTATCAAAAGAGTGGATCCTGAAATGTGAGTATCGGAGAGTATTGACTCCAGTGTTAATAAGATCAGCTATTAGAGGCACTTTAGGAAGCAAGTGTAATCATGATGTGGCAGGGTTAGAAAAGAATAAACCAGGTTGGAAGAGACCTTCAAGATCATCGTGTCCAACCTATCATCCAACACCACCCAATCAACTAAACCATGGCACCAAGCACCCTATCAAGTCTCCTCCTGAACACCTCCAATGATGGTGACTCCACCACCTCCCCAGGCAGCCCATTCCAATGGGCAATCACTCTCTCTGTGTAAAACTTCCTCTTAACCTCCAACCTAAACCTACCCTGGCACAGCCTGAGACTGTGTCCTCTTGTTCTGGTACTGGTTGCCTGGGAGAAGAGACCAACCTCTGCCTGTCTACAACCCCCCTTCAGGCAGTTGTAGAGAACAATAAGGTCACCCCTGAGTTTCCTCTTCTCCAGGCTAAGCAACCCCAGCTCCCTCAGCCTTTCCTCACAGGGCTTGTGTTCCAAACCCCTCACCAACTTTGTTGCCCTTCTCTGGACTCGTTCCAGCAAGTCAACATCTTTCCTAAACTGAGGGGCCCAGAACTGGACACAGTACTCGAGGTGCGGCCTAACCAGTGCAGTGTACAGGGGCAGAATGACCTCCCTGCTCCTGCTGGCCACACTGTTCCTGATGCAGGCCAGGATGCCATTGGCCCTCCTGGCTGCTTGGGTACACTGCAGGCTCATGTTCAGCCTACCATCAACCAGTACCCCCAGGTCCCTCTCTACCTGGCTGCTCTCCAGCCACTCTGACCCCAGCCTGTAGCTCTGCATGGGATTGTCGTGGCCAAATGTGCAGAACCTGGCACTTGGATGTGTTAAATCTCATGCCATTGGACTCTGCCCATCTGTCCAGCCTGTCGAGGTCCCTCTGCAGAGCCTCTCTACCCTCCGGCAGATCAACTCCTGCCCCCAGCTTGGTGTCATCAGCAAATTTGCTGATGATGGACTCAATGTCCTCATCCAGATCATCAATAAAGATGTTAAAGAGCACGGGGCCCAGCACTGATCCCTGGGGGACTCCACTAGTGACTGGCCACCAGCTGGATGTGGCACCATTCACCACCACTCTCTGGGCTCGGCCCTCCAGCCAGTTCCTAACCCATTGCAGTGTGCTCCCATCCAAGCCATGGGCTGACAGCTTGGCCAGGAGTTTGCTATGGGGAACAGTGTCAAAGGTCTTGCTGAAGTCCAGGTAGACTACATCCACAGCCTGCCCCACATCCACCAGGCAGTCACCTGATCATAGAAGGAGATCAGGTTGGTCAGGCAGGACCTGCCCTTCCTAAATCCATGCTGGCTGGGCCTGATCCCTTGGCCGTCCTGTAAGTGCTGTGTGATTGCACTCAGGATGACCTGTTCCATAATCTTGCCTGGCACTAAGTCAGGCTGACAGGCCTGTAATTCCCTGGCTCATCCAACCGGCCCTTCTTGTGGATGGACACTACGCTGGCCAGCTTCCAGTCGTCTGGAATGTCTCCAGAGAGCAAGGACTGGAGGAAAATGATGGAGAGAGGTTTGGCCAGCTCATCTGCCAGCTCTCTCAGCAACCTAGGATGGATCCCATCTGGTCCCATGGACTTGTGGGGATCCAAGTGGCTAAGCAGATCACCAACTACCCCATTCTGGAACAGAGGAAAACTGTGCTGCTCCCTGACTCCTTCTGCCAGCTCTGCAGGTCAGCTGTCTGGAAGACATTCTGTCCTGCTAGTAAAAATTGAGGCAAAGAAGGTGGTAAGTAACTCTGCCTTCTCCTCATCCTTTGTTACAACGTTCCCCACCATGTCCACCAAGGAGTGGAGGTTGTCCCTGCCCTTCCTCTTGCTATTAATGTATTTATAGAAGGACTTTTTGTTGTCCTTCACAGCAGCTCCAAATGTGCTTTTGCCACCCTAATTTTCTTCCTACAAGACCTAGCAACATCCTTAAACTTTTCAAGGGTTGCCTCACCTTTCTTCCAAAGATGATACACCCTCTTTTTTTCCCCTTAGTTCTTTTAGAAGCTCATCACCCATCCAGGCTGGCCGTCTGCCCTGGCAGCTCATCTTCCAGCACATTGGCATAGCCTGATCCTGTGCCTTCAAGAGTTCTTCCTTGAAGCAGGTCCAGCTCTCCTGGACCCCTTTGTTTTTAAGAGCTGTTCCCCAAGGAACCTTCTGAGTTAGTTCCTTGAGTAACCTGAAGTCTGCCCTCCGGCAGTCCAGAGTGGAGGTCTTCTTGCTGTCCCTTGACTGAATACTTGACTGAATACTGAAAATTCAATTATCTCGTGGTCGCTGGCCCCTAAACAGCCTCTGACCACCACATCACCCACCAGCCCTTCCCTGCTGGTGAAGAGGAGGTCAAGCATAGCCTTGCCCCTGGTAGGCTCACTCAGCACCTGGAATAAGAAGCTGTCCTCCATGCACTCTAAGAACCTCCTAGACTGCCTTCTCTCTGCTATGTTAAGATCCCAGCAGATATCAGGCAGGTTCTCTGAGACCTGATGATAGACGACTTCTCAGATCATCATTGAGAGCATTCTTAGAGTGTGAGATGAGTTATTGTAAGAGATATACTGAAAGGGTAAATTTGTGTGTAAAAGCCCTCTGGGGTAGGAAGGATGATCACATTCCATGTTTCATTATAATAATGTTGTTGTTCATACAGCAAGAGAAAGTTCTTGAGTCAATAGTAGAGGTGTGATGAAAGCTTTCCAACAAACACAGGGCTCCTGAAGGCAGATCTGAAAAAATCCAGAGTCTAGTTTGTCCCTAGTTACAGGGATTATGAGTGGAAGGGCTGGGGGCAAAGTGTCCTTTTCACAGTTGGCTAATGTCTTTCCAGTAGCTTGGAAGTGAATATTGCAAGGATACTTTGCACATTGATTTAAGCCAGTCCTGCATGCAGTGTAAACACAGTCTAGCAAATGACGTATTTTATACATCATGGAAGTGCTAGTGGTCATGTGTCTGAGTAGACTTTATAAAATCCTATGGTTCATGTTTGCAGCATTCAAGCAATGCATGTTTGAAGTAGAGTGATGAGATTGGACATAATTGTGTATCAACCTGGAGGGCAAACTTCAGCCTGTTTAAGAAACTTATTTGCAAAGTTCCCTGGGTATCAACCCTCAAGAACCGAGGGGTCCAGGAGGGTTGGACCTACTTCAAACAGGAGCTCTTGAAGGCACAGGAACTGGCAGTTCCCATGTGCCGAAAGATGAGCCGGCGGGGAAGGCAACTGGCCTGGATGAGCAAGCAGCTCCTGGAGGAGTTAAGGGGAAAAAAGAGGCTGTATCACCTTTGGAAGGAGGTGAAGGCTTCTCGAGGTATGTTCAAGGAAGTTGTTAGATTATGTAGGAATAAAATTAGAGAGGCAAAGGCCCAGTTGGAACTGAAGTTGGCCACCTCTGTGAAAGACAATAAAAAGCATTTTTACAAATACATTAACACTAAAAAGAAGGGCAAGAAGAACCTCCACTCTATATTGGACCTGGAGGGGAACACTGTGACTGAAGACGAGGAAAAGGCTGAGGTCCTGAACACCTTCAATGTTTAACAGCAAGGCAGGAGGAGTTCAGGATGAGTGGCCTCCTGAGCTGGATAATAGGGTCGGGGAGCAGTGTGATGCCCCAGAAATCCATGAGGAATTAGTTCAGGACCTGCTGAGCCACTTGGACACCCATAAGTCCATGGGACTGGATGGGATCCATCCTAGGGTGCTGAGAGAGCTGGCAGATGAGCTGGCCAAGCCACTCTCCATCATTTTCCTCCAGTCCTGGCTCACTGGAGAGGTCCCAGGTGACTGGAAACTGGCCAGTGTGGTCCCCATCCACAAGAAGGGTCTGATGGAGGAACCCGGAAACTACAGGCCAGTCAGCCTGACCTCAGTGCCAGGGAAAGTGATGGAGCAGATTATCCTGGCGGCAATAACTGCGCACCTGAAGGATGGACAAGGGCTCAGGTCCAGCCAACATGGATTTAGAAAGGGCAGGTCCTGCCTGACCAACCTGATCTCCTTCTATGATCAGGTCTGGTGGATGTGGGGAGGCCTGTGGATGTGGTCTACCTGGACTTCAGCAAGGCCTTTGACACTGTCCCCCACAGGAAACTGCTGTCTAAGCTGTCAGCCCGTGGCTTGGACAGCAACACTCTGTGCTGGGTTAGGAACTGGCTGGAGGGCCGAGCCCAGAGAGTGGTGGTGAATGGTGCCACATCCAGCTGGCGGCCAGTCACCAGTGGCATCCCCCAGGGATCAGTGCTGGACCCCATCCTCTTTAACATCTACACTGATGATCTGGATGAGGGGATTGAGACAGTCATCAGCAAATTTGCTGACGACACCAAGTTGGGGGCAGATGTTGATCTGTTAGAGGGTAGAAGAGCTCTGCAGAGGGACCTTGACCGACTGGACAGATGGGCGGAGTCCAATGGGATGTCATTCAATAAGGCCAAGTGCCGGGTGCTGCACTTTGGCCATGGCAACCCCATGCAGAGCTACAGGCTGGGGTCAGAGTGGCTGGAGAGCTGCCAAACAGAAAGGGACCTGGGGGTGCTGATTGACACCCGCTGCACTTTTACAGCAAATCTGTTTTTCAAAGAACTGTAGTAAAAATGGAATATAATGAGAAGGTGATCTGAAGTTATCCTTCAATTTGCTTTGGACTACAACAATACTAGATCTTAATTCTCTTATTTTGTTGGAAGTATCTTTATGGGGATGCTATGTAGTGAAACAGTAGAAAAGCTTTTCTTAACAAATGGTAAACATGAAATATACATACTGCTTTATCCTAAAATAGTTGAACTAGATTTTGAGGCATGAAGCACAATCTAATGTGAAACATAATAATTAAGAGTTATGCCATTACAAGTTTTTCCTGCTTGTACTGTTTTGTCTCCAAAATTTCCTGTAAGGGGTACAACCCCTTGTGTTCAAAATCAGGAATAAAGGACAAAGAGAAAAGGAGACTAGGCTGGGGAAAGATATGAAAGTAAGTAATAAAAGAGTGTAAAATATGTCTAGAAAGAAACAATGTATATGCTCTTTCGTAGGTGAGGCTTACTGATTAATAGTACATGGTATGTGGTAGAAATACCATCAGCAAAACCAGTCATGAGTATGTTCCTTACTGCTTTGAGCTTGGACAACCCACATCCTGGGCAGAGATTTCTGTGTCTGACTCTGTTGCCATTCAGTTTCAGGTTTGGCTTCTTTTAATTTTCTTTTAATTGAATCACAGCTTACCCTCTGACTTTCTCTTTTTGCTGCATTTTTATTGCTAAATCTCAGGATGTGTTACAGGGTGATTCCAAGTACTATAGGTTCTGCTGCTACCACATGTGCTTCCAGCAAACCTGCTGCTTCCACATGAGTATATCTACCTGGGCTTTAAAAGGGTTTTGCTGAAATACAAGAGCTTGCCTGGATTTACATGGTGGATGTAAAGGAACAGCATGGAAAACAAAGCATTGTAGTGAGCAGAAGAGATGGAAATCTTTCCATTGACTCCCCTGTGCCATTATGGAGCCTCCCCAGTCCCTCTGCCTGTTAACCATCTCATACTATTGAGTAGGATATTTCTGTAGAAAGTCTTCTCTTATTGAAGTAAAAAGAAAATTATCTCATTAGATCATTTAATCAGAAGCAGTGATTTAATGAAGTTCCATTTCCTAGTCTACACTCAGACTTAAGGTAAAATATTAATCATACTTCCTCCCAATGTCCTGCCTGTTGACAAATCATTGATAAGTAAATATGCACCTGCTTGAACATCTCATATGTGGGTCCATCTGCAAAACCAGAGGGTAGAATTCCTAACAGGAATATTTGAGGATTACATAGCATATAAAAGGGCCTCTTGAGGGACATGTTTTTGTACTCATTGTTTTCATGACACTGAACTGTAATTACTACATTATTTCATACATTAAAGATTTTAACCTGATTTATTATTGTATTTCTCTTGGGGCAATTTATTTATAAACATCTCCCCCCCCCCCCCCCCAACTTTTTTCTTCTTTCATTTTTCGTGCATTAATGGGTATGCATTGTGTCATGGTAAGCATACAGGTCTGTGGCATGTCCTAGCAGGCTTTGTTCTTGGTTGTCTTCTCATTCATTTCTTCCCAAAGGTAAGCTGCATGAAAAGGCCAGTCAAACCTGGAAAATCAATGAATGATTATGGGAGTAGTGCCATAGCCAGGGCTTTGGCTACTTACCCCACATGACTTGCTTTGAGAAACCTGATCTTCTGGGGGCTGATGTGTTACACCTCTCAGAGAAGGGACAAAGTATATTCTGTCATAGGCTTGCTGATTTACTTGAGAAGGGCTTTAAACTACAGTTGACAGGGGTGGGTATCCTGAATCTATCCCACTACTACCGCTCTGAGGCCAGTGCCAGTAATAGATGCCCTAGGCTTGGGCCTGAAGAAGGATCACATACCAGCTGCAGATCACCTGAAGTGCACAAGAACAGAATTTATGCCAATAATTCAACTTCAACAGGGGCATGGGAAACAAACAGGAGGAGCTAGAGACATGCACATGCCTACAGGGCTATGATGTCATTGGCATCACTGAAATGTGGTGGGAGAGAGCATAGAAATGGATGAATACACACTCTTTAGGAGAGACAAGCAGGGGAGAAGAGGAAGGGGTGTCACAATATCCCAGCTACATCTGCTTTCTGTGTGATGTTTGGCATGATTTGGGTGGAGGATGGAGTAACATAGTCACAGCTTGTGCTAGACTCATTATCATACATAGAAGTGTAAACTTTAGCATTCATCTTGCAGTTAATTAAGCAAAGGGTTTCACTATAGCCTGGAAAATATGTTTTGAAGCTGCATGGTTTTGTTGTTTTAGCCTTGCTTCAGTAGTTTCAGCTTTAACAGGGCTACTTTCTTTAACTGCTAGCAGCTTCCCTGAGACAGACAGAATCAGAATCCTCTAGTGAGGAAGAAACTGAAGTTGCCACTCCAGTGCCTAGAAGAATTTAGGGACAAAGAGCTGTGATTCAGGTCCCCCTTAGACAGACTGTGGAACTTGAGGGAAAACTAGTGTATATGCATGTATAGTACTGGTAAAACTGTAATGAAGACTCACAATCCAAACTGGAGAGCTATGCAGGCTCTGCTGGAAGGTGTATATATAGAAACATATTCAAGAAGTCAGTCTCTTAATTAACTAATTGTACAGTAGGTTAATGTCCTCTTTTTTTTCCCCCCTCACTTTGAGATAACACCTTAGAGTTTCCACCATACGTTACTGGTGTTCCTAGCATAAAGACTCCAGAACTACCTCATCTTCCAAGCATTGCCAGTAAATCTTGTAGATGAGATGCCAGACAGCAAATCAGGATATGCCATTTTTTATCTAGAGAGAATACAGATGAAACAAAATTAATTCATAAACCTCAAACAAACAGAAACACACTCCTTCCCCCATAAAATTACCCAAACCTACACATTGTCAAGGGCATTACTGACATACATTAACTGGCCAACAAATACTAGAATCATTTAGTTTGAAAAAGACCCTTAAGATCGTTAAGTCCAACCATAAACCTAACACTGCCAAGCCTGCTGGTAAACAATGTCTCTACACACCACCTCTACATGCCTTTTAAACACCACCTTGCAGAGGGGCAGGAGTTTGGTTTTGCCACCTCCTTTCCACAGCCCAACCAACCACCGGAGCAGTTAATTATCTGGACTTACCAATTCAAGAAGCATATGATGCTATCTATGATGCTGTCTTGACTATATGAGTACTGCCAGGCACTAGACACCTTGTAGCTCTGCCCAACTCATGCTGGCCGACCCCTGCAAGGTGGCACAATGGCAGGCAGTAACAAACACTGACACTAACAAGAAACAAAAGGTCTTTAAGAAGACATGGAACAAAAAAGTATAACTATCACAGACAATTCAGTTCCAATGCAGGTACAGAACAAAAGCTGATCAAGTGTAAATATTCACAATCTCTCTCCATCAGATACTAGAAAGTAACTGTGCTAATTAGATGTTGAATAGCAATGAACTGTCTCCTTCAGAAGTACCCAAAATCTGCAGCTGATCAGCATGACTACTTGTTCTATAGCAAAACACAGTACTTCGAAAAGTACTGTTATGCCAGCGAAACTGTCTGAGCAGTTTATGGTGATGCTGTTCATGTTAGGGCTAAATATACAGTGTTCATCTAAGGAGCAGAATCAGGGGATAAAGCAGTTCCCTTTGAATAAACAATGCATGCTCCGCTAGCAACCACGTCCTTAAAGAGCTGCAAAATCCCACCTGTGCTGAAAATTCTCACCAAACTAAAACAAAAGGCTGTGAGAAGACACCAAGGTCATAAAGACCTAAAGAAACAAGAACTTGTCAACAGAAGAAGCTTTTATCCATAAGCCTTGAAGGTGTCAAACTGTCACTGAAATTAGGAATAAAACTTTAACAATTGGTTTGTCATTAACAAGCAGGTTTTCCTTTATTACAAAGTTGTGCAAGTTTGGGTGCTAGAGGCATTCCCACAAATCTAGCACAGCACCTGAAATTTGTGGTACAAGGAAATTTATTAGCAACACCCCATGTCAACCTATTAACTGTCCATTGGTCAATACATTGCTTGGGTTGCATTAAAGATACAGCTTCTCTTGAATTCACTACTTACGCTTATAGAGGGAGAAGTTTATTTTGGGCATGAATCTTTGGTGGTCCAGTCACTAGTGGTGTGCCCCAGGGATCAGTGCTGGGCCCCATGCTCTTTAACATCTTTATTGATGATCTGGATGAGGACATTGAGTCCATCATCAGCAAATTTGCTGATGACACCAAGCTGGGGGCAGGAGTTGATCTGCCGGAGGGTAGAGAGGCTCTGCAGAGGGACCTCGACAGGCTGGACAGATGGGCAGCATCCAACGGCATGAGATTTAACACATCCAAGTGCCAGGTTCTGCACATTGGCCACGACAATCCCATGCAGAGCTACAGGCTGGGGTCAGAGTGGTTGGAGAGCAGCCAGGTAGAGAGGGACCTGGGGGTACTGGTTGATGGTAGGCTGAACATGAGCCTGCAGTGTACCCAGGCAGCCAGGAGGGCCAATGGCATCCTGGCCTGCATCAGGAACAGTGTGGCCAGCAGGAGCAGGGAGGTCATTCTGCCCCTGTACACTGCACTGGTTAGGCCGCACCTCGAGTATTGTGTCCAGTTCTGGGCCCCTCAGTTTAGGAAGGATGTTGACTTGCTGGAATGAGTCCAGAGAAGGGCAACAAAGTTGGTGAGGAGTTTGGAACACAAGCCCTGTGAGGAGAGGCTGAGGGAGCTGGGGTTGCTTAGCCTGGAGAAGAGGAGACTCAGGGGTGACCTTATTGTTCTCTACAACTGCCTGAAGGGAGGTTGCAGACAGGCAGAGGTTGGTCTCTTCTCCCAGGCAGCCAGAACCAGAACAAGAGGACACAGTCTCAGGCTGCACCAGGGGAGGTTTAGGTTGGATGTTAGGAAGAAGTTCTATACAGAGAGAGTGATTGCCCATTGGAATGGGCTGCCTGGGAAGGTGGTGGAGCCACCATCATTGGAGGTGTTCAGGAGGAGACTTGATGGGGTGCTTGGTGTTTAGTTTGGTTTAGTTGTTTAGGTGGCTTGGATTGTTTGATGGGTTGGACGCAATGATCTTGAAGGTCTCTTCCAACCTGGTTTATTCTATGTATGTATATGTATTTATTCTACGTATGTCTTTAGTGGTCACCAGGAAACAAATGTTTCTTGAACTTTGAACCTTTGAAGTCTTCTTCCATATGCTGTCAAAAGTTAGCTCATCATGTTGGCAGGTCCTGGACCATATCAACCAGTTTCCTCTGGTTTTGAAGGACCTTTTGTCAGTTCAGGGAAGATATATGTGGAAGTTTCAGTGATAAGGATGCAAGAACTCAGTTACAGGTGCCAAGAATGAGGTTACATTGCAGAGAGCACAAACTGCCCAAGCTAACCTGTTTTTTTGTTTGTTTGTTTTTTCTTCTTTTTTTTTATCACCTTTATAGGTGTCATTTGGCAGAAGGCACATACCCATGGGATGAAGCTCACTTTATTAGACTTGTGCTTGCACAAATGATGTACAGAGTTTCAACACAGTATATGCGATTCTTCCACATATTCTCTCTTTTACACTACTTGGAGAGCACTGCATCACAGCCTAGTGCACTGCATACTTAATCCAGTTCAGAGGTTTATGTATGGTTTGTGCCTGTACTGCTGGCATCTTATTACAATAAAAAAATATAGAGGACAAAAATACATAGGACTATCACTGTGAAAACTTGTCTCAACAATGTATCAAGGATTTAATGGTTTAAGTCGATAGATACCCTTTCCACCACTCAAAGACCGTTTGAAATAGTCTGAAAAATAAGATAGCAAAAAGCTCACCAGAAGTGTTTCAACCACAACTAGCTCCATTACAAAGTAATCGACAAAAGGATGTCCATTTTTTCATTACTGCTACACCATTGTAGCCTGATACACAATAGAGAATAGTTACTAACAAAGCATTTCCTTTCCCAGTTAGGGGAAGCAGCGGGTAGAAGCACCATCCCACGTTTCTCATTGAAAAGGTGTAAAAGTGTTGGTGTGTGGGTTTTGGTTGGTTGGTTTGGTTTTTGGTTGTTTGGGGGTTTGTGTGCATGTGTGGTTTTGTCCCATTAGTACTTCTATTTATTTTAGCTTTACTATCATGCACGATTTAAACAAAACAAAACACAATAAACCACCCACAAACAAACAAAAAACACCACTCCAGAACAAACAAAACCAACAAACCCAAACACCAAAACAGAAAACAACCAACGAACCAAATGCCACCAAAATGCCCACAACGACGACACCGCCACGGCTCCCTTCACTCGGTACTGAGTGGAAGCAGCACGGTGAGGCCACCGCCGTACACACAACTTGCCCCCCCAACGCTCCGTGCCGTAGCGCCACACATACTCTCCCTGTCGCGGTTGTGCGCAGGTGCAGTAGCAGCGGAGGCTTGCGGCCGCCCTCAGAGCAGGCAGCACGGAGAGGTTAGAGTCAGCCGTCACCGCGCCCGCCTGGCGCTCCAAGTGAGGGGTGCTGGGACGAGACAGCTTTCTAGCCTGGGCGTCTCAAGAGTGATCCCTTCCAGGAAGTCGGTCTCGGCAGATGCACAAGCCAGCAGCTAGCTCTTTCGCAGAGGGAGAGAGGTCTAGCCCGTCTCGGAGTAGAAGCTTGCTGTGTTTTGATTTCTAGCCGATAAAGGTATGTGTGTACGCATGTATCTGCCAGGACCTGCTGCAACCTCTGCCTGGGAGTCGCTTGCCGCAGTGATGAGGAGAGTTCTGCGCATGTGTTGCAGCGGCGCCGTGTTGCGTTTGGGTTACGAGAGTTGTCTGTTTCCTTTGGAGTAAGAAGGCCGCTGGCTTGTATTGGCCTCAGCGATCATGGGGAAGCTGGATGTGGTGATGCTTCGGTACCTCTCCAGGGATCACTTTAGAGTCCTGACAGCGGTGAGCCTGTGGGGAAGCCTGGCTAGGGGAACGGGCGACTGCGGGAGAAGGGAAGGCCTGCCTAGCCCGGCGCTGCGCCCGGAGTGCCGCATGGCCGGTTAGCGAAGTGGGGTTGGTCAGGCTCTGTGCACGGGTGGGGAGGGCATTGCAGGTGGTGGCTGCCCAGTGCAATGCTGCTAACAGTTCTTCCACGTGTGCTGATTGTATTTGGCAGCCTTTCTGACGAGGAGTGAGCATAGCATGCTGCCTTGGCCAGCTCTGTGATAAGCGCAGGCTCCACCAGTTGGCCTGTTAGATAGTGCTGACGACAGGAGTACCTAGTAGAAGGGCGAACTGAGTTATCACTGTGTAAGCGTGAGAAGAGTCTCATTTCAGAAACGAAAACCAGCTCTTTCATCCACTCCTGACACTGATATCTTGTCAAGTGTTCATCTTCTGGCCAGTACAGTAGACGTTTCAAGCCTGAGTTACACAAAGGATTTCAAGGGGCCAAGATCCGTATTTTAATTTAAAAAATTAAATTAAAAAAAAATCAATGAAAAGTGATTTTAGTCTCAAGTGAGATCTGATATTATTTCATTGTTGAACACGGGCTAACAAGTATTAATTTTATTTATTCTTTTTAGGTGGAAATGGGCATGAAGAACCATGAAATAGTTCCTGCTAGCTTAATTGCTTCTATTGCCAGCCTTAAACACGGTGGCTGTAATAAGATTTTGAGAGAGTTGGTGAAGCACAAACTTCTAGCTTATGAACGAACTAAAAGTGAGTTTGATTTTTTTGTCTCCCTTTCTCATTCTGTTCTTAATGCCTCACAGTGGTACTTGCAGAAGTGCCACAGCTTGACACACATGAGCATCCAGACCATGTGTTATCTGTATCTTGGTTTGTATCTGTGCTGGAAATACAGATTTGTGCAGCACCGAATGTTTTAGCTATCTGCTGAGCTGCCTATAAAATCAGTGAAGAGATGAACAATTAACTCCCTTTTTTCAGGCCACCAAAGTGATAAAAAAACAAGAGAGTCATTATTTAAGGTAATATTCAAATGCATACAGGCAGAAATCAACCCAAATCAGTTACAGTCTTACAGTACACATGCTGGAGCAGAAAAGCCTTGTACATTTTGCCCCCTCAAAAACAGCTACCAAAGAAGGTTTTGTCCTGTCTGATGTGACAAGCAGTAGTCTGTGCAGGCCTTTCCTTTTTCCTTCTTTTTAGTTGCATCTGGCTTTGCAAACACACTGTAGAATTTTACAGGAAATTCTTACCCATTTTGTCCCAGTTCTTTAGAGCATTAAGGATCACATTAGATCATCACAACAATCCCGGATCCCTGCTGTGTCTCTTACATGTGTATCTTCTAAAATGCTACCTGGGTTTCCCCAGGCTACTCAAAGTGCTGCCATTACCTGTGTTAGAGAAGAGCTAGCATTATGTCTGTCTTTTGCCCAGTGATCAATTTTCATAAAACTTGAAGGAACTGAAATACCTCTACTGTTTTGCCAAATTGGGCTGATATTAGCCAATGAGTGAAATATTGCTTGGGTGTAGTGTACTGCAAGCTGAATAAATTGAGACTTATGTAAGAAGTAATGCATACATAATAAGGACTGAAATGTTTTGTGTTTTATTCTTAGCTGTCCAGGGTTATCGGTTAACTAATGCAGGATATGATTACCTTGCTTTGAAAACTCTGTCTTCCCGACAAGTCATAAATTCTGTGGGAAACCAGATGGGAGTTGGCAAAGAATCAGGTAATAAGAATGTTTTAATATATTTTTAAAGCAACCACAGTTGTAGTTACGCAGGTTTTTTACCAGAAACTTAGATAAGTTTTCCTCTGGATAGTCACATCAGTTAGTCTGCCAAACCCCAAGATTTGTGGGTCATTTGTTAAAATGTTATGTGAGGCTCCTGGTCTGTGTGATTCTCCTTCAACCATTTTGTCTGATTCTTGGTTTATCACTTAAAACAGTGCTTTCCAGGCAGAAGCTGTTTGTCTCATGCTTTGTGGGGAGTTGTGAAGCATTTTTACAAAAAGATGATTTAATATTTTTCATTCCACTTCAAAACAAATAAAGTGAAATAGGCTCAAGACTCAGGCAGTACTGTCTTGGTTCTGCTTATGTTCATGTAGGTAATAATTTGAACATAGCCTGTAACGTATAATTGAAGAATGAGAAGGGGATTATTTGGGACAGATAGTAGAGATTAAACATAGGCTAATTGTTAACATTGTTTAATTAAGAGGCTGGTCCTTTGGGTTGTCTTGTCCACTCAGTAGAAAGATGACGACTCTTCTGCAGTGTGGTGAAGTTAAAACCAGCATTTGCCTTAGATTTCTCTCAAGGACAGCTTATATTTATTGTTTTTTATGAGGATAGCCTGGAGATGTTAACCTGAATGTAGAAAGCTGAAGATCTCATACTCTCAGAGATGTTTCAAAAGAGCATGTTTGGTGATCACATCAGTATTTTAATGGAGTACCATGATCAGTTCAGCAGTAATTTCCCCTTGTGCATATCTCTTAATATACAATATGTAAATTTAGCTAACTGCGGCAGAATTTGCCATTCCAGAAACAGTAATGGTGAGAAAGTGAAGTGACTAAACTTGTCACTGCAGTTTTTTGTTAGTTACCATTTATTTCTTAGATCTGTGTGATTATGTGTCTTCTTAGATATTTATATTGTTGCAAATGAAGAGGAGCAACAGTTTGCATTGAAGTTGCACAGGCTTGGAAGAACTTCCTTTCGCAGTCTGAAAAATAAACGTGACTACCACAAGCACAGGCATAAAATGTCATGGCTGTATTTATCCCGGCTAGCAGCAATGAAAGAGTTCGCCTATATGAAGGTAGGTGGCCTTTACACAGTATGAGCAATGGTGTAATAGCTTAGAAGATATTTTCCAGACTGTCCTTTGGTCAGTTCATAATTGCAGTATTGGTAGGATTTATATGTTTAAACTCTTATTTATTAATTTCTTCATTGTCCTGGTGGACTTAGAGTATACATTGCAGAGAATTTGGAATGCTATATGCCTTATACTTTGCAGAGACAAAATAAACATGCCATGGAAGCATGGAGCAGAAGTAGAGAGGCTATGAAAGGACTTAATGTTATTTATGGATAGATAGTCTATGTATGATTAATTCTGCTGGGTTTAATTTGAAGTATAGACTTAGAGGAACACCTGTAATAGTAAGGGAATTTATAGCTACTTGCCAGAATTATTCTGTTGCTGGTGTTCAGTTGTCATCTCTTTAATTTATTTTTATTTTACCATGTTTTCAGTTGTTGCTGTGCTGTTGAAGGAAATCTTTCTGTCCAGACTAGCGTTCAGATTTGGAAAGGCATTTTGTTCCATGCTGTGGGAAAAGGTTTCATTTTCACACGTGTTGCTAATCTTAGAATTTGAGACTTTTTTGCTTGGTTAAAAAAAATGCAAATGTTTATAGTGATTGGAAGTTTGTAGTGGAAAGAGAATGATTTATTTTTTAAAAAAATTCCCTTCTCCTTTTTGTGCTGTTCAGCAATGCTCTACACATTGAATATTATTTTCTTGTTTCTCTTAAAACCTTCGTAGGTTGTACCAGTGGCCTTTCACAGAGAGAGGAGAGAGCTATTACCATCATTTAGAACCTCTATATTGGTCCATTTGGTCCAGTTGTTAAAACATTGTTGTTTGAACTTGTAGGACTATAATCATGAGGTTCAGTTTCCCTGAAAAGAGAGTTCGGGGGAAGATAATTATGTGCTGAAAAGTGATAATAATGTAGTAATTTAAGTAAGAAAAGCTGTAATTACGCTCCTTTATCTTAGAGCTCTTACCTCAGAAAAAAATGCACTGGTAAGATTAGTCAAAAAAGAGTGAACACATAAAAAACTGAGTGGATCAAGTGAATGACTAAATTCACATCAGAAAAAGCAAACAGGATAGCTTCAAAATGCTGTGACCTACCTTTAGTTATTTAATGTGTAGTGCTGGTTATTAATATTTAAGAATGAGCTTTTGTCATACAGCAACTAATTATAGGTCAAGTAGTCAGGCACAACTGTCTGGCAATAGCTCACTGTGGATTTTTTTTTCTAATGGCTGACATTCTATTTCCAGTTCTCTGCTGTTGATTGCTTGGGCTAACAGACCAGATGTGATTGTATAATTTTTCCATTCTGTTGTATTTTGCTTCCTGATGCATGGTATTTAAACTCTAAAATATAGCAGTGCACTTAGTGTACAAACTGACAGATACTGTTTGTCTCTTCAGTGTAATTTCAAATGGCTGTTGCTGTCTCTTCTTAAGCAGGTGATTTTGTGTTTCCAGTTAACATTTGAGTAATGTATGCTGCTTTCACAGTAATATTTATGGTTTATCTTAGCTGGGAGTTTGTCAACATAACTAATGTTTTCTTAACCATTTATATTTTAGTTTCAATTTCTTTCCAGGCTTTGCATGACAGAAAATTTCCTGTCCCAAAACCTGTAGACTTCAACAGGCATGCAGTTGTTATGGAACTTATTGATGGCTATCCTTTGTAAGTACTGAGTCTCAAAATTCTTTGCATTACAGAAAACCTAAAAATTTTAACATCAGCCTTAGGGTTTTTCCTTGACATGTGAGTTAATTCTGACTCCACCATGCTGAATAATGCTCTCTGACTCACACTCACTAGTGTTCCATTTAGTTGTAGTCTCACTTCTCTTATCTCTTTATTCAAAGAAAGTGTTTTTTCCTTAGTTCAAAGAAAGTGGTGAAATAGAATAACTTAAACTAAGCAATGTATCAGAAGAGCAGTGTGGCACAAGTTAGTACTGAGCTGTTTTCTATATGAAAATCACATATGCTTTGTGTTACTTAATACATACAATACTGAATATCATGTCTTTCACATCCTGAGCTCCAGTTCATGATCATTGCTCTGATGAGATCATAATTCACTGTTTTAGCACTTACTTGTTTATGTAGGTTACTGTGTGTAATTGTTTTTGCTATTTCAAGGAAGCTTACTGTACTCAAGTTTTTCAGTGTCTAAAAACATCAAATATTATTGAAGTTTGTACATGAAGGGATGGCTTTGTTTGCGTAGCCATATGCAGAAGGCCTATATACTTGGTATATTGTAGAAAAACCTCTGGATAAGCATCTAGGTTAAGAGAGCTTATCTCTAGAACAAACTAGTCCATGCTCTTGTGTGGTAATCAAGACTTAAAGTTGGCAGTTTTAGTTAAAAGGAAATTAATCCCAAAGTATAACAGTTGAAGAGTAACGTGGAAGAAACTTCATTTTTTTGTTTTCCCACCATCATTTGTTAAATAATTCTGGATCCATCATGTACGTGGAGCACTTGAAGTTGCATGCATATGGCTGCAGTGGAAGTCTAGTGTGCTTTCCCTGTTTACGATTCTAACCTGAACGAAGCAAGTGGTGGATGAGAATTATTTCAGATATACCAAGGTGAAAGAATCACCAAATGGCTGACATTGGAAGGAACTTTGGCAGTCACCTAGTCCAAACACCCTGCTCTAGGAGGGCTGTGTGGAACCTGTTGGCAGTGTTTGTGTTGTCCATTGCCTGAGTTAAAAAACAAGTGTAGAGTCGGTGACTTGCATTAAACAATTGTTGTGCTTTTGGACAAGTGTACAGTTATCCAAGGTGCCTGCCAAATTTGACTTAGTTTTTCCTTGTCTACCTACTTTATTTTGCATCTCAAAGAATAGTTGAAGTTGGTAAGGACCTCCTGAGGTCATCTGGTCCAACCTCCCTGCTTGAGTAGGGCTACTCAGAGGTGATTGTCTAGGACCATGCCAAGGTGACTTTTGAATCTAAGAAGGGGAGACTTCAGAACTTTTTGGTGCAACCTCTGCTGGTCACCCTTACGGTGGAAAAAGATACATCCTCTTGTGTTGCAGTTTGTGCTCCTTGGCTTATGTCTGGCCACTGACAGCCTGGCTTTGAACCTGGAGGTGTTTATGTACATCAGTGAGATACCCTAAGCCATCTCATCTGCAGGCTGAACAGTCCCAGCTTTCATCCTTTTTGCATAGGAGAGGTGTTCCAATCCCTTAATCATCCTTGTGACCCTTTACTACATTCTCTCCAGTATGTTCATGTCTCTTGTACTAGGGAGACCAGAACTGGACACAGTACTCCTGGTGTGCCTTCACCTTTGTGGAATAATATGCTTTGCCTAATGCAACCAAAGATGCTGTTAGCCACCTTTGCAATGAAGTCACATTCCTGGCTCATGTTCAACTTAATGCTGGCCAAGACCCTCAGATCCTTTTCTGCCAGGCTACTTTCCAGCTGTGAGCTGATGCATGAGGTTCCCCATGTGCAGGACTTTACTTACTGAACTTTATGAGGTCCATGCTGGTCTATTTCTCCAGCCTTTGGAAGTCCCTCTGGATGGCAGCATCATGACCCTCAAGGCATATCAGCTGCTCCTAGTCATCTGCAAACTCTGTCCCATCATCCAGCTCCTTACCAAAGGTATTAAACAGGACTGGAACCACTTTGGACTGCTGTGTTATGCTGCTAGTCTCTGGGCTTCAATTAGACTGTGTGTCCAGCAATTCAGGCAGTTCGCAAACCACCTCACTGTCTACACATCCAGTACTTTTCTGTGTGAGTCTTACGGGATTCAGTGTCAAAGCTGTACTGAAGTCCAGAAAGATAATATCCACTGCTGTCCCCTCATCTAACCTGCCAGTCACTTCATCACAAAAATTCAGGTAGGTCAGGTGTGACTTGGTGAAGTTGGCTGTGAACAATTTTCTTGTCCTTAATGTGTCTGACATTGTTTTCCAGGATTAGCTGCTCCATCAGCTTTACAGGGCTTGAGGCGAGATTTACCACTGCCTGTAATCCCCCATGTCTTTCTTCTTGCTCTTCATGAAGATAGGAGTGATGTTTGCTTTTGTCTGGTCTTCAGATACTTGTCCTATGGGTCATAAATGATTATCAAGGGTGGCCAAGCAATGACACCTGCCAGCTTACTCGGTGTTTGGGGATACATCACATCAGGGTCCAGAGTCCAATTTGCTTAAGTATTCCCTCAGATTACATTCTGCACCGAGGGTATATCTTCCTTGCTCCATCCATTCCTTCTGGTCCTTGGGATCTGAGATTCCCATCTCAGAAGATGCCAGTTAATGACTTCCAAATTCAAAGGGCAAGTGGGATATTTTGTGGTACAGGCTTGCTGTGCAAAATGTCACAGATTAATTTTGGTATCAGTCTGAAAGTATTCAGTGAGGGCCTGTTACAGAGCTGCTAGTGTTGCATTGATTGTTCTTTGACTGTACGAGTCATTCATTCTCATAATCGGCTGCATTCAGACCAGGATATTTCATGTAAGAACTGTAAATGCTGATCACTTCTTGACTGCTCATGGTACAAAAATTACAGCTGCCTTTTTATTTGTCTTGTTTCTAAAGACCAGCTGATTTTTATTTCACCACTTAAGGTACTTAGGTATATGTAGGTGTATATATATATATATATATATATGTGTATATATATATATATATATATATAGAGAGAGAGAGAGAGAGGTATATTTCTTAGGTATATGTTCAGGAATGCTTTAAACTTTTTTTTGTTCTATTTTCTTCTTTCTTTTCCTTAGTCTAGAAAATAGGCTTTTGTAAAAGAAAATGGCACCAGGTATGTGAATACCTGAAGACCTAGTTTCTACTGAGACTGTAAGTTTAGCTAAAATGGAAGAGATGTAAAAATTTCCAGATACATTATTTAAATAATGCATTATGGCACTACTGCCTGATGCATACAGTGGACATAATTTGAAATTAGACTTAGCCTGGATATAAGGAGACATTTTCTCCCATTGAGGACAGTGAGGCAGTAGAACAGGGTGCTTGGGGAGGTTACACAGTCTGTATCTGTCCCTATGGTTTTCCAGGTCCTGAGCAATCTGGGTTGATCCCCAGAGGTGACTCAGCTTTATGGAGGTTATTAGATTAGATACTGGAGGGCACTTTTAACTTGAATTACCCTGGCATTCTGTAAGATGTATTTAATATACTTCGTGGTTTCAGAGTCTTTCAAGGTTCAGAATATTTTATTTAACTTTCCAGGTGTCAAGTGCACCAATTGGAAGATCCTTCATCCGTCTACAGTGAATTAATGGATCTGATTGTAAAACTCGCCAGTCACGGCTTGATCCATGGTGATTTCAATGAATTTAATCTCATACTGGATAATGAAGACCATGTCACTATGATTGATTTCCCTCAGATGATATCAACATCACATGCAAATGCTGAATGGTAGGTTCACATTTAAAGGTGTTTTCAAAGTAAATCTGGCAAGTGCCAATGAGCAAATAGGCAACCATGATATGTGTTTACAAGCCTGTTTCTATTATTTTTCTACCATTGTTGTCATGCATCCCAAATAACATTCCAAGTGTAGTTTGATGAACAGGTAGAAATGTCTTCTTTGGTAAGCAATTGCTTTTCAGACAGAAGAAATACTTGGAAATGCAGTTTGTCTCCCTAGCCTTTTGTCTTGGAATCACAGTTTTCAAATAAAAATAGTAAAGGACAAGAAATGTAGGCTAAAAAATTGTCATTGCAGCAGACTTACTTTGATTTTGTATTTGTAGAATTATTTTTTTTTTACAGGTATTTTGACAGAGATGTGAACTGTATTAAGGAGTTCTTTAGGAAGCGCTTCAGCTATGAGAGTGAGCTCTTCCCATCATTCAAAGACATCAGGTAGAAACTGTCAGATGAATTTGAGTTCTATTTATGGTGTTTATGCTGGTTTTGCAAGAAAATGCGTGTCTGTGGGGGATGCTTGTAGAATAAATAAAAATATTAGGCCAAACCATGCAATTTTAATTGTTTCTCATTCAGATGAAATAATGGTAAGTACTTTCCAAAAGCTGAAGTGTGCTTTAAAATCCAGTACTGCCTTGTCTTTGCTCTTGCAGATCAGCAATCCAAATAATAAATGCTAACAGTGATGCAGAATCAGTTTCTCCCACTTCTCAAAGCCTCTTTGACAGTTCTAATGTATTGAGGTTTAATATGAGTTTGAATTTTAAATCTACATTTAAAATGCTAGAAAATACCATTACTGACTTCAAACATTATTATGTTCAAAGTGTTCTTCCTTATGTCTTTTTGTCCCTTTGGAAAACGAAGTTTATTGTCACTTACTTTAAGACTGAAGTTGTTGCAATGAAAGGAGGTTTATTTCCTTGAGCACTCTCCCAAAGGTTTATCATACACTTGAATCACTCTGCGTATCAGTGTACCCTTTATTCTTCTGTTTGCTTGAACTTAACTTAAACTTCAAGCCAAATTGTATTCCTGGTAAGATGCAGTAATTTCCTATAAATAAACAGACAAATGAATGCTCATGATGAAGGTGGAGTCATCTTTTGTAGAAATGTTTCTCTCAGGTGGCATTCTGTTAATACCTGAAGTTCAGCACTGTCATGTGGTATTCGTGTGTTTCAACAGAGTATATGCTCTTTGTTTATAGTATGAGTAATTATAGTCGAGCTTGATTAATATTGTTAATTCAATTAATTGTCAATGTGGCATGTTGTTAACTTGATTATTTATCATATTAAAAGAAAACATGCTTCTTTTGCAGGAGAGAGTGTTCTCTTGACAGAGAGATTGCTGCCAGTGGCTGTGCAAAAGAAATGGAGGAAGATGCTGAACTGTTTTACCTACCAAGTTCTGATGAGGATGATGGTACAACAGAGTTACCAGAATTTGTAGAAGATGCTGAGAATAAGTTCACCTCCTTCAACAAAGAGAAGGAAAACAGTGCAGACTTTGTAGAAGAAGTAGGTGATTTCTCTGAAAGCAGAACCTGTAACAGCTTCATGTGTAGCAATGAAGAAGCCAATTGGAGTGACAGTAGTAAAAATACACAAAGACTGAATATGTCGAAGTTGAGTTCAGCCTTAGAAAAAGTTGAAGAGGAAGCTGTGCTTTGGAAGTCCGGTGAAGATGCAGAGAGTTCTACAATTTCTTTTTCTAAGGGCAAAAACATAACTGAAAGTGCTGCTGAAACTGATAATCAGACAGAACAAGGAGAGTGCTGTAATAAGGAGGATGAAGACAAATGCCCTGATCTGATTGACTTATCAACTTTAAATGAGAAATTCAGTAATTACAGGTAAAGATTCATATTTACTATATAGGAGTGTCATTCCTCACCCCAATAAATGTAAATCTTCCAGATTATAATACTGCTTCTAAATAAGTTCTGTGAGTAAGTTGGTAGTTTGAATGCTTTGTGTCAAAGCCAAAATATTCTGCTGCTCTTTCAGCAGAAATTAGTAGGAAGAAGCTCATTGTAATGTATTATTCAAACAGATTGTGTTGTGTATTGTTCTACTTCGAAATCCCTGCATACCTCCAGGCTAGCTATTAGTATGTGAAATTCTAACTTAATTTGCTAGCCCACAAACTATTGGATGCACATGCCAAGTTCATACCCACCCTTATCTGCCTTAGCAAATGAATTGCTGAAACCTTGTGCAGAACTGAAAATATCTAATGTTCTGAAGGTTGTATACATGTGACTATTGTGCAACAAATTCTTCCTTTTATATGATGTGTGTTTTGAGTAACTAATCCAGTGTTAATATTTAAAATGTAAATGTTTTATAGTACTTTCATGTTTTGTAGGGAGTTCCCAGATTGTATCTAAAAAATTTAAGGCTGAAACATAATGCTTATAGAGGCAAAATATGTCTATCTTGCTAGCAGAATAAAACATTGATTCATGTATTTTAGAACTAAAGATGGTATCGTTCACATTGCTGAGCACAGAACAAGGACTAAAAGCGTCACATCAGTCAGAAGTGTTGGGAGCTGTTCAACCATTCCAGCGGTAAATATTATTATATTATAAATGTTAATTGTTACAGATTGGTATGATCTTGTTTACTCTGAGACTACATTAATTTGCATGTTAGTTAGTTAATATCTATTTGTAAAAACGTTCTCTAGTATTAATTATATTTAAAAAGACTAACTATGCTGCTGTCTGGTTTATACATCCACACCCAGAGTAAAATAGGACTGATACTTCTGATATAGTTTACAGGGAATGATTTGTAGCACTTTCTTTCATGTGTTGCTCTTCGCTCTTTTACCAAAGCTCTACATCAGTATTAACAACTCTCAATTAGCCCATAATGGCTTTATGTATGTTTATGTACTAACTTAGTTTTCTGTTGATAACCATAGTATTTTTTTATTTTAGAAGTGGATGTTTGAGTCAAGATTTAATTTGGCCTTTTTCACCTCTCAAAGGATTCTACATACATCTTTCTGAAATACTTGTATGAACTCATTTAGTGGTGATTTCTCTGGCAATATGAATTTATTGGACTTTCTGCTTTTTTAGCAGATTTTAGTATCTTTTTATCTTTAGTTTCAGACTATATACTAATCAGTATGGCTGCCTCTGTCACTTTTTTAAATACTTGTAAAGGGAAGATAGTCCTGTTTTTCTTTATTGGTTATAAAGTATTCTTGTGAAAAAACAGGAAGGAATGTTTTCATCTGACAGCTGATCCATGAGGTGGTTTGTTTTTTTTTTTAATTAGGTTAGATCACACACATATCATTGACAATATGTTCAGTCTCATTTTCATATGAAACATGTAGTTTAGGGAGGATATTAGTGTAGTTTTAGCTCTTTCATGACATGTGCCAGAAGTAAATATGTGATTTTTGAATTTGTGTCACTTCATAGCATTCCTATTGTCTAATTGCAGGATTTCTAGGAGTAGTACTCTGTCTGAAACCTCTAGTGCTGACAGAAGTGCATTTTTGTTCTTAGGTTTTTTTTGTTTAATTTTATTCCTCATTTACAGTCTTTATGGTCTACTCCTTACTATATCAGTACTTTTCTAACAAATGTAGATGATATGCTATTCTGTGAAGCTGCCTTATTTTAAACAACATGGCTTTTGATCACTGTAATATTTGTGGAATAGTTGGCTGATGTATACGTAAATGTTTGGAAATTTTGTTACTTTTTTTTTAAGTAAGTATTTTAAAGATACATCAGTAGCTGATAAAGTTACATGTGTAAATAAATGTTAAAGAACAGCATGTTTGCATCTTGTATAAGAAGTGTTTTAAAGGACTTGATCTGCTTGAGGGTAGGAAATCAAAGAGATCTGGATAAGCTGGATCAGCGGGCTGAGCTCAGTTGTTTGAGATTAACAAAGCCAAGTGCTAGGTCCTGTGCTTGGGTTGCAACAGCACCATACAATGCTAGAAGCGGCGGGCAGAGTGGCTGGAAAGTTGCCTGGCAGAAAACAACCTAAGGGTGTTGGTTGAGAACTTATTGTAGGGGATGGCATTGTATCTTCTGAAAGAAACGTAATGTTAGGTTAAAACAACAGGACGAAGTAAACAAGAACCAGGATGACCTCCTAGAAATTCCCTAGCTTCTGGTCCATACAGTGTTGCCATTCTTCCCTGCCTCCACTGCTTTTTTTCCTTTTGAGTTTGCTGATTCAAATGTTTAGAGTTAACAAATAAATAAAAAGTAGTGCTACTGAGTCCTATAAAGGAAATTGCTTGAAATTGTGCTCTGGTGCACCACTTGGTGGTGGCAGTAATCATTATGTAGCTATGGAAACCTTCTTTGAGTATTTAGAAGATGCGTTTTATTCTGTAGGCAGAAACACAGAATGTGTTAAGACTATGTAAATGCCATGTGCATACCTAATTTTCTGTTCTAAAGCATAAAAGCACTTTAGCAGGAAAGCTTTCACGTTATGGAAATAACAGTGGCTCCTGCTGTTTCAGTACTTCTGCTGTAGAGGCATGAGACCGTTCTGACCTTGCGCCTTGCAACAGGAGTTCTGGAGGAGGAACTGTACATCACTTCTGACTGCCTGTCAGTTTAGCTATGCTTGTGGTAAAGAGTTGTTTTCCACAAAAAGTACTCAGATCCTTGTAGTCCAAACTTTAGAAAGCCCAGGGTTCTACAAAAAAAATACCCCAAACCCAAAACCAACTAAGTACTGTAGGATGTGAAATGTTCTATAGGTCCTTTTTCTTACTCATTTTTTGGTTTGTTTTTTAAACTTAAAAAGCATTTGTTTAATCTTCGGGCACAGAGTATTACCAGCTTTTACATTTTCCTGGAAGGCTTGTGTTTTGCACCAAGAGATGCTGGTCATTTACAATCCCTTTAAGAAAGATGTTTAAGATCTGTAAGGTATGATTTAAAACACTGCTTATTAGAACTAAGACTATCATAGATAATTCCACGCATCTTCAGATGCTGAAAGCCCTGAGGCTGCAGGATTGAACAGGATCCTGATGCAGCCTGCCATGCAAGCCTTGTCTATAGAGAATCTCTCTCCTCAGTCAGTTGAGCTATTTTATGATCTTTCTTACAAGGAAACAACTCTCTTTGTCATTTCTCTAGTCAAGCTGAGCTGATGTTCACTTGACAGCTCCTTCCTGCACTTCTAGGTAAAGGCAGGACCACAGAAGAGGCTTAGTTGCCACTAATGAGCAGGAGGTATCTTAGTTTCTCCTGCTGCAGCTCAGTACAGGCCCGAAAACAACCATGTATGTGCAGCTTAGTGCAACACAGCACAGACCAGGGCTTACTCATATTGGCTGTTGTGTAGAACACTAACTTCTTGATGTACACAGGTTTTCTGGTTAGATTTATGTGTGCTCATGTTGGTACTGAAAATGCACTATTATGCCATATCTTAACATTAAATGATCTTCCAAAAGTTCTGATACCAAATTGTTTTATTTGTAGGAATTGGTGAAACAGAAGGTAAAACATCAACTTACCAAACATCAAAAATCTGCTCTGAGGCGGCGGCTGCAAAAAGGAGAGGCAAATATTTATACCAAACAACGTCGAGAAAATATGCACAACATCAAGTCAAGCTTGGATGCAGCTAGTTTCTGGGGATAATGTATTAAAGCTCCCATAGAATATGAGCAAACTCAAAATGTATGTAGTTGAAAGAATTATGCCAATAACCAGTAATACTTCTATATGATGCAGTAATCTCTTTCTATATAACCAAATATTTTTCTGGAAGTTTGTAAACCTAATTGTGGTTCCTGTGACTTTGGCAGGGGGATTTCGTTTTGTGTTTGCCATTAAAACTGTTGACCGCAATTTAAATTGTATCAGGAGTACTGGCTGAGGTCATTTAACTCTAGTAATTTCCAACGCTATCTTGTAAATCAGCTGTAGTGTGTTTTCTTTGGTTCACTTGTGCAGTTAAGAGGGAGAGAAGGGGAAAATTTTTAAACCAAATTTGCAATGATGTGAAATTTAAATTTGAAATGTTGCCTTGTTATAAACACCTTTTATTGTATCCTCTCAAGCAGTTCACTGTCCTTGAACTGAGGAGCCCAGAACTGGACACAGTGTTCCAGATGAGGTCTCACCAGGGCAGAGTTGTGGGAGAGGAGAACTTCCTTTGACCTGCTTGCCACACTCTTCCTGACACATCCCAGGATACTATTGGCTGCCTTGGCCCCAAGGGCACATTGCTGACCTTTGTCCACCAAGACTCTCAGGTCTTTTTCCACAGAGCTGATTCCTAGCAGGTCAGCTCCCAAGTTGTACTGATATATGGGGCTATTTCTCCCCTACACTTGTTGAACTTCATAACATTACTCACTACCCAACTCTTCAGCCTCTTCAGGTCACATTGTATGGTAGCACAAGCTTTTGGTCTATCAGCCACCCCTCCTGTTTTTGTCTCATCAGCTTTCTGAGGGTACAGTACTTCATCCAGGTCATTGACAAACATATTAAACAGTTGTGACAGGTACAACTGCCCTGACAAACACAGAAGTGCTGGCAGACACCAGACAAAGGGCCAAGGCTTGCCAGAAACTGATGAAGATCTGTTTGTTGCCTCCAGACACTAGTGGTGCCTATGGGCCCAGAAGTTCCAGCCTTTGTGTTTCTTGGGGGCCTCAGCCCTCCAACTAATTAAGAAATTGACCACAGCACACTCTTGACATGGAGTCCTGCTATAGAGAGAGTTTTCTCCACACAGTAAGTGGCCTGGTAGTCAGATCGTCTCACTTAAACCAGGACCTTATCTAAGAAGTCCTTCACCCTCCATTTGGTGAGTATATATTTTGGGCACCTGTAGGGAGATTTTCCCTTTCTGAATGAGTGAGTCAGTGCACATTTTGATTGATCTCTCTCTAGAGAGCTTAACTGATTGTGCAGCAGTATATTCCCAACTGACATCTGAATCTGTAATTTTATTCTGGGGGAAGGAGTGCAGAGTAATTGCAATAAATCCACAGTTTTCAGGTGGCTGTTGCTGTCTGTGGGTGCCTCTGTGACAACAGGGCTGGACCCAGTGCTGACCCCTGGGGAACACAACTTGTAGCAGACCTCCAGCTAGACTGGAGCTCTCTGAGCTCTATCTTTCAACAAGGTTTTAAGTCCTCTCCAGCATCTATTCCTCTAACCCACACTTTGTAAGTTTGCCTATGAGGATGCTGTGGGAGACAGTGTCAAATGCCTTGATGAAATCAAGGTAGACAATACCCAGTGTCCTCCCCTTATCTATCCATCCAGTCATGCCCACATAGAGGGCTATCAAATTAGACCTGAATTCCACTTGGTGAACCTGTGCTCACTACTTCTGGTAATCTTTTTCTCCACATCCTTTCAGATGCAACCAGAACAAATGGTTCCATCATCTTTCCAGGAATGGAGGTGAAGCTGACTTTCTTGTAGCTTCCTCCATCTTCTTTCTTTCCCTTTTTGAAGATTGGAGTGGCATTGCCCTTCCTCCAGTCCTCAGCCACCCTCACCAGTTCTCCAGGACCTTTGAAAGATGATTAAGAGCAGCCCAGCAATTACTTCTGACAGCTCTCTCAGCATTCATTACATGACCCACAACAGTGTCTCATACTAACCTGCCCCTTAATCCTTACCAAGGAACTCTCAACTCACTCTTCATCTGTTTGTTTCTTTCTCCATTCATTAGTTCATGTGCTTCAGCACATCATCAATAACCTGATGGAAGAACTCTTTCACTCTTTCTCTCCCTAGATTCCAAGTGGGTAGTGTAATAGAAGCGATAGGAGTGAACCTATCTAACTGCCTTTACAGCTAATTATCTCAGCATACAGCAAAGATGAGTAATTCAAGGAGGTGGACCCTGTGAAGAATCTTGAAGTTAGAGATAGTATCTGACTGTCAGATATGGGGACATTTTTTAGGAATACAGTGAATGGAAAATTCAGTGTAGGACTCAACTGATTGAAGTATGAGGACATTTAGTGGATGCTTTCTGGAAAAGGAAACCCAAGACCAACAGAACTGTAGAAGCTTTCCAACTTCGGAGTTCCCAGTTTCTTTGTTATAGGGTCTGTGCCCTAGTATTTAAAGATTGTGAGTACTAAAGATAATTATCTCACTTCCCGTACATCCTCCTCCCCCCAATAAAAACCACCACCACCACAAAAGCCCGCAAAACAACAAAACCCACCAAAACCAAAATCAACCAACCAAGATGTATTTAATTCAAATGTCTACTACAGTCAACATATTAAAATATGTCACCAGAGCCTACATCCAAAAGTGAAAAATGTCCAGAAACTGCTCGCCCAGGGAAGGTGCCATCACTGAATACTCTTGACCTTCACCTTCCCTTGTGTGACAAGAAGAGATTATTCTACAAGGCTCAAGCAAACAATTTATTTGCGCTTCACTCGTAGATCTAGTACAACACTATTGCAGATTTTCATAGATACTATGGAATAGTGCACTGTTACACCTTAAAAGCAAGAGTATGCTATAATAACCTGAAAAGTCAGTTACATGTGGCCCAAGGTTTCAAGCACAGAGCATGCTAAACATTCACCTACCCCTCCAGGTAAGGGCTCTCAATCCCAGGAAAGTGACCTTGGCCAGTGCCCTGACCCAGGAAAAAAGGGTCTCCAAATAGGCAAGCTGAAATGTTGGAGGGGTGACTCCAAATTCCTAACCAGCATCTTGTGGCTTTCATCCCCTGATGTAGTGGCTGCATGCAAGTTTACGCCCGAGCTGTCTGGAAAGCTCATTTCTGGCAGTGCTGTGGAGTTTTCCCTTATTTTTCTTTATTCATCCATGGGTGAGGTTCACTTCTGTGTGCTCTTCCTTCTCTTTTGCTGATCTTGTGATGGTGTACATACACACAGTTATCAGCTAAAACAGACAGCGAAACCCTCCAGCTTCTCTTAATTTCTTACTCTTGGTACTCCAGGTTCTTTTTTTTTGTTTTTCACTTTCTTGAGCAACTGAGTAGTGGTTTGGATTGAGAATCAGGGTGTGTTCTTTGCTGAAAAATTTCAAGGCTCAGCTCAAGTTTTGGTTCTCTCACTGATGAAGCACTGCCTTATTTAGTCTATGGTTTAGAGAGAATTCAGGGCTGAGCTATCTACACAGCTCACCATGTGCATTGTCTCTGCATAGATAGGCCCTCAAGGCTGGGTAGTTTTTACAACCCCTGATTAGTTGCCTGCATGCCCTACACATTACCAGAACTTAATGAGCTATGATCCAGCTAATCCATACATTCTATCCCATGACCTGATTCACAATTCAACTGCTTATAAGTCGTCGTTGACTGATTTGTCTTAAGTTTCATCTGCATGCTGTAGTAGAATCGCATATTCCACAGTCTTTAGGTGAACTGAGTATCAGTTACAATTATTAGTTTACAATGTTCTTTCTAATACAACTAACAGCAATGCATACTGCAAGTGATAATGTTTGCAAAAAGTTAGTAATCTGTCCTATTTTACCAAAAATGTGGTATAGCCCTATATTCTTCAGGACTATGAATGACATCTTAAAGGACTGTCAGAATGGACAAGACCTTTCAGTGATAGCATTTACTAGCGGATGAATAGAAGTGGCCATTTTCAGTTTGGAATATGAGCCTTTCCCAAAGCTGAATAGAGCGTATTATGAATGCTAGTGGTTTAAAAGGTACAGAAAATGTGGTATAGCCCCAGGTTCCTTGGGGATATGAATGAGTAGTCAAGGATTCTCAGAATGGAAAAGACAGTTCAGTGCTGTCACTTTTTGAGGGTGAGCTGCAGGTTGACATTTAAATTTGAACCTGAGCTCTTCCCAAAAGCAAATTAAGCACATTGTGAACATCTTTCCTTTGCAAGGTGGGAGTCCCAAATTCCTCAGTGCTATTAATGATTTGTCAAGGGACTGTGAGAATGGACAAGAGCCTTCAGTGCTAGCAATTTCCCTAGGGGAGGCTGAAGTTTTCAGTTTGGCACTTGAGCCCTTTCCAAGGCCTAATATTGAACATTGTGCCTTTTAATCAGTTATAAGATAAAGCAAGGAGATAGACATTTCTTGGGACTATATATGAGTTGTCCAGAGTCTGTCAAAACAGACAAAAGAATTCAGTGCTCACAATTTCCCAAAGGGAGCCAGATAATTTCAGTTTGGAAGCTGAGCCCTTCCCAAGGCTGAAGAGAGCTCATTATGAGTGTCAGTTGCTTATAAGATAGAGAAAATGTGGTACAGCCCAAAGTTCCTCTGGTCTATGAATGAGCTTTCAGCATGGACACTTTCCCTTGCAAAGCTGGAGGTGGTCATGTCAATTTTGAATCTGAGCTCCTCCTGAAGCCAAATAAAGCACATTGTGAACACTTTTCCTTTGAAGGGTGGTAGCCCGCATTTTCTCAGAGCTATGGATGAGTTGCCACTGGTCTATCAGAATGCATGAGAGCATTAAGTGCTGGCAACTTCCCAGCAGGAGTCCAATATTTTCAGTTCGGCTCTTGAGGCTTTCCTAAGGCTGAGTAGAGCACATTGTAGCTGTTAGGGAGTCATAAGTCAGGTTAAGGTGGTAGCCCCAAATTTTTTGGGGCTGGTAATGATTTATCAAGTGACTGTCAGGATGAAAAAGATTCATAGATTCATAGAATACCAGGTTGGAAGGGACTTCAAGGGTAATGTAGTCCAACCTTTCATGGTAAGAACATAGTTTAAATGAGATGGCTCAGCACCCTGTCAGGCTGGGCCTTGAAACTGTCTAATGTAGGGGAATCACCTCCTGGGAGTTTATTCCAATGCCTAATAGATCAAATGGTGAAATTAATTTCTTTGTAATTCAGTGCTTGCCAATTTCCCTAGGAAAGTTCAATGTTTTCAATTGGGCATCTCAGCCTTTTATGTGGCCTAAGAACACACATTGTCTCTGTTAATGGATTATAAACCAAAGGAAATCTGGTAGTCCTAAATTCCTCAGGGCTACGAATGAATTGTTAAGGGTCTATAACAAAGAATAAGAGCATTCAGTGATGGCAATTTAACACAGGCAGCTGGGGAATTTCAGTTTGGAATCTGAGGCCTTCCCAAGGCCAAATATAGCAGATTGTGAACCTTAGAGCATTATTAGCTAAAGGATGGGTTGTAGCCCCAAATTGCTCAGGGTTATGAATGAGTTGTCATTGGACTGTCAGAATGGACATGAGCCATCAGTGCTGGCACTTTCTTGGGGAGAGATGGACATTTTCAGTTTGGGACCTAGGGCCTTCCCAAGGCCAAATAGAGCACATTGGTGCCTCGTAGTTACCCTAGCCATAAACTTGGGTAAGGTCATCGCTCCATATTCTTCAGTGCTATTGATCTGTCATGGGACGGATAGAATAGAAGAAGAGCCTTCAGTGCTGGCACTCTCCCTTGGGGAACTTGATATTTTCATTTTGAAACATGAGCCCTTCCTGAGGTTGAATAAAGCACATTAATCCTCTTAGCTGGTCACAATCTAAAGGGGTAGATCAAATATGCTTAGGGTTATGAATGACTTGTCCAGGTCCCAGAAATCTTCTTAGACATCATTATGAATAAGAAGTAGGCATTTCCATTTATTCAGTCCTGGGCTAGATGGGAACTGTTCCAAAGATCATGAGCCTTGGTAAGAAGTATTGGTGACTATTTATGCCTGAGCTTCTATGAAGTCACACATACCTGACACAATCATTCCTTCTACCTATTACATATTCATGGAGTATGATTCAGTGAAATATTTGTGTATCTGCACCTGTGCAAGTGGTCTGGGTTCTTCCAAACCCTCTCCCCAGATTATCTTCTATAGTACCAGGGACACTGTACCATAAACTTTTTAGGTTAGGTTAGGTTTTTAGGTTTAGGTTACACACTAAGCAAAGCAGAAAATCAAAACCAGCTGTTACAAAAACAGTATGGCTTGTGGCGAAACCAATATATTCCAAAACAGGTAGTGAAAAGTTAGGAATCTATCTGATCTATCAAGAACTCTCAGAAAACAGAGGAAGGGGAAAAAATACTGAAGTCTGGGCTTTTTAAAATGCAGAGGCTTGCTTCTTTGAAATGAGAAAGCTTAGGGTAATAAAACTGGGTTAAGGCGAGAAAGAGTGTCAGAACACACAAGAGCATTCAGTGCTGCAACTTTCCAAGGGGTGCTGGGCATTTTCAGTTTTGAACCTGAGCTCTTCCACAGGCCGAACAGAGGACATTGTGAATGGTAGTGAGTTATTTGCTAAAGGAAAGGTGGTAGGCCTAGATTGCTCTCAGCTATGAATGAGTTATCAATGGTTTGTCAGAATGGACAACAGCATTCAGTGCTGGCACATTCCCTAGGGGTGCTTGACATTTTTGGGTTTGAACCTAAACCCTTTCTGAGGTCTGATAGAGCACATTGTGCCTATTACTGGGTTATAAGTTGAAGTAAATTTGGTATAAGCTGAAATTCTTTGGGTCTGTGACTGATTTGCCAAGGGGCTTTCAAAACAGAGAATAGCATTCAGTGCCAGGACCCAGTGTGTAATACAGGCCATCTGACCAGGAAGACCAAATGGATGAGTCCCTCTATAAACAGATAGGAGCAGCTTCAAGTTCACAAGCCTTGGTCCTCATAAAAGATGCCAACTGCCCCCATAGCAGTTGAAAGTACAACACAACAGAGCACCAGCAATCTAAGAGGCTCCTGGAATGCACTGATGATGAGGAAGGAAGGAGGGAAGGAAGACAGGAGGGGAGGGAGGGAGGGAGGAAGAGAGGAAGGAAGGGAGGGAGGAAGGGAGGAAGGAAGGAAGGGAGGAAGGGAAGGAGGAAGGGAGGGAGGGAGGAAGGAAATGATCCTTCACTGAGATACTGCATATGAATCATAGGGTTATGATTAGGTTTAGCCATTGGATTTCAGATTTTTGTTAGGGTTATTGTTTAGTCTTAGAACCATAGAACAATATAATGGTTGACTTGGAAGGCACCTTTAAGATCATCTAATTCCAACACCCCTGGCATGGGCAGAGGCACCTTCCACTAGACCAGGTTGCTCAAGGCCTCTTTCTCTCTGTTCTGTCCAGACAGGTGGGGCAGCTTTAGGATATATGATTGGGGTTAGGTTTAGGGTTAATTTTATTTTTTGTGGGTTATACTTAAAATTAGTTAGGGTTTACAGCTATTAGGATTAGGTTTGTGTTTATGATTATGATTAGTGTCAGGTTTATGGTTAGGATTAGTGGTAGCTCTAGAATTAGAGTTAGGTTTAGGGTTATATCCCTTAGGGTTAGCATTATGGGTTAGGTTTAGTTTTAGAGTCTGTGTTTAGTTAGGTGTAAATGTCGCAGTTTGATTTACTGTTATGGTTAGGATCTGTTTTTAGGGTTAAGTTTAGTCTTGTTAGAGTTAGGGTTAGTGTTAATGTTGGAGTCATTAGGATTAGGGTTAGGCACATTAGTGTTTGTGTTAGGATTAAGGCCATTAGGATTAAGGTTAGGGCTATTAGATCTTGAATTAGGGTTAGATTCAGTGCCATTTGGATTAAATTTCAAGGTTAGGACTTGTGTTAGGGTTAGGGTTTAGATGAGGTTTTGCGTTAGGGTTAGTGTTTAGGGCTGTTAGAGTTAGCATCATCCTTCATCTTCAAGTTATAGTTAGGGTTAGGTTTACGGTTTGTCTTAGGGTTAGATTTTGGGTTAGTTTTATGGTCAGGAGATAGGTTTAGTATTTGGGATAAGGGTTAGGCTTAGTGTTTTCGCTATAGTTACAGTTCTTAAATTTAGCCTTAAAGTTATATTTAGGGGCATTTTGGTTAGGGTTAGGAATTGGTGTATTTTTAATGTCTTTATAATTAAAGTCATTAGGACAGGATTACAGTTAGGATTAGAGTCTAAATTTGGTTAAGGGTTAGAGTCAGAGTTTGGGTTATTTTTAGTGGTTGGGTTTAAGGGTTATGTTTAGGACTAAATTTAGTGTTAGGATTAAGGGTTAAGGTTAGTGTTAGGTTTAGAGTTTTGAATTAGCCTTAGGGTTAGTGTTAACATTTTGGCTTAGAGATAGATTTAATGTGAAGTTTGCTACATTTATGGTTAGGATTAAGTTTTTGGATTAGGTTTAGTTTTTGGTTTAGGGCCTAGGTTTACTATTAGTTTTATGATTGTAAGGAGCTAGGGTTAGACCTGAGGTTTAGGATTTGAGTTTGGGTTGGTGTTACATTTAGGGTTTGTGGTTAGTGTTTGGGATTAGGATTTGCTATAGAGTTAGCTTAAGGTTAGCTTTTTGGTTAAGTTCAGGTCCTACAATTTAGTTCACTTATGTAAGGCTTGGGTTTAGGGTTAGGATTTAAGATTTGGATTGGGGGCTAGGTTTAGGTACAGTGTTAGGTTTTGGGGTTTAGGGTTGTAGTTAAGGGTTGAGGTTAGGGTTATTATTAGGGTTGTTAGATCCATTCTTAGGGTTATTGTTAGGGCCTAGTGTTACGTTTAGGTTTACAGTTAGGGGTTATAATGAGGATTAGTCTTAGGGCTAGGGTTAGCATTAGAATTTATAATTTATGTTTACGATAATGTTTAGAGCTAGTAGAAGGATTTAGGGCTAGAGTTAGTGCTTATGGTTAGGGTTGAGGGTTAGTATTACACAAAATCCTTGTTTAGCCTCCTGTGGTCATTTTAGCTTTTGAATTTGTCTCTCACGCTGCATTTGTCCTTTTCTTCTTATAATCTGCTAATTCTCCTCCTTTTGCCTCCAACCAGAAAAACTCAAAATATGAACCCAGATAGCTGTCATCACCCCTAGACTCTGTTGCCACCTAGCATTGGAGTGAATTCAAGGGTCTGCAATGCCCTGCCCCAGACTCTTAGTTCTTAATATTCCTAGTAGAAAAGAAACCACAGTGTCAGTAACTCCACTGTCTTCTGAAAGTACTCAGTCCTTGTGTCCTCCAGTTTTTAGAGGATGTTCTGTGACACACTTTAGCCCTTTCCCAAGGCTTGTTACCTTTCCACTACTACAAAGAGCCCGATGTTTTGAATCACCTATACTACGGACACCTATCTTAGTACTATGAGGAAGATGTAAAGCCTTCCTTGAGAAAGGTCTGAAGGTACATATGAGATGAATACTCCTGTAGAACAAGACAACTGTCCCGGATCCACTACTCCAGTGCTCTGGTTTTAACAGCATCCTATGTATAGGTGTTAGGGAACACATAAGACCAGCTGAGCACGTACAGAGTCTTTTTATTGTTCTTGACTAACTTCCTTGGGTTATGACCTTAAGAGATTATGGGTCTCCTGACTCCAAGGATGTTTTCATTCTAGTCAGCTCAGTAGCCTAGGAAGCTGTCAAATTTATAATCAATTTCCTCTTTCTGAAAGACTTACTTTTGTCTGTCCAGAGTTTTATTTGTCAGAGGCACTTCGTACATCTGAAGCTAAAAAACCAGTGAAACTGCCTAATAAAACTAGAATAAGTGTAGGAGATTATGAGGACATGGATTATGGCATGTTCTTGGATCAGCATAAGGTAAGCTTTTCTTTACAGTGAAGTACTGGTATTAAAAATCCAGTAATTCTACCAGTCTTAACATTTTCTTGTTTTAGATCTGATGACAGTGACTTGTGATATGGTTTGATTTGAGTTGGAGGCAGACTCCTGTATTTCTATTTCTTTCTGACAGTTCAAAAAAAAATAGCAGGGCCAAATTTTATTTAAACTTAGAAGACAATCGGCAATGTTGCACTTGTACTGTATGACATACAGTGACAAAGGAAGAAGAAAAGACAATCTTACTTAATGTCTTCCTTGCCCCTGTCTTTAGTAGCAAGAGTAGCTGTCCTTTGGGTACCCAGAGCCCTAAACTGGAAGACAGAGAAGGGGAAGGGAATGAGGCTCCTGAGCTCCAAGGAGAAATGGTTAGCAACCTTATAAAGCTTTTAGACATGCATAAGTCTATGGGACTGGATGGGATGCACCCACGTGTGCTGAAGAATGTGGTGGAAGTGCTAGCCAAGCCTTTTTCATCATTTTTCAGCAGTCCTGTCTAACTGGTGAAATTCCAGTGTATTGAAGGACCCTCTTGAGGAAGTTATGGACTGCAGTGAGCTCATCTGTCAGCCTTCTCCAAGCTGACCAAAACAAATTACTTCATCTACTCTTCCCAAATCTTACCCTCAAGATCTTTCATGATCTTTGTTGTCCTTCTCTGATGCACTCTAACAGTGTAATGCCCTTCTTATATTGAGACACCCAAAGCACAGTACTTGAGATATGCTCTTGCCAGTGCAGTGTACATTGGCACAATCACCTCCCTGAACTACCTAGCTCTGGTCAGCTTGATGCACTTAAGGACACAGATGCCTTTTTTGGCTGTCAAGGAACACCACTGACTCATATTCAACTTCCCATCCACTTATTTTTGTATGTCTGCTCTCCAGCCTTCTTGTCCTCAGTTTGTACATTTAAACATGATTACCACATCCCAGGTGGAAAATCTGGCACTTGCTCTTAAATTTCATACAGCTGGTGACAGCCCAGCTCTCTAACGTATCCAGAAGGTGTCTCTCTCTCTCTCCCTCTCATAAGACCATTATTTTGAAGAACCTTTCAAGTCTGGAGTGGTTCCAGTCAATTGGAATCTGGCAAATACTGTCCAACTTTTTAAAAAGAGTAAGAAGGAAACCTTTAGTAACTACAGGCTTGTCAGTTTCTGTTTAGTGACTGTTAAAATTATGTAGAAGTTTATTCTGGGAGTTACTGAAAACACTTGAAAGACAATACAGTTTTGAGTCTTAGCCAGCAGAGGTTCACAAGGGGAAAATCCTTCTTACATAACTTAATTTCGTTTTCTGAGAACACTACTCTTCTAGCTGACCAAGGGGAAGCCAGAGGTTGTGGGGATTTTGCCTTTAAGAAATGCTTTTGATAATGTCTCTTACAGTGTCCTTCTGGACATATTCTAATCCTAGGATTCTTCACCTAGAGTAAGTGCTCAGCAGTGAACCCCTCTGGTCAAAACAGCAATATTTACATCAGTGCAATTACTGCAGAAAAAAATGCTTTCTATAATCAGCAACTGACCAGAACAGCTCCCTGTAACTTCCAAAATGGAATTTGGAGTTACATAATTTACTATCTTTTTAAGGACCCTTGAAGTATTTTGTATTATGTTTCAAATTACATGTTTGAATTTTACATATATTTCCATTATATATGCTCTGTATTTTCAAAGTATTTTGTGTGTATTTACAAGCTCTGTGATGTGAAGGAGACCAAAAAAACCAGAATAAATGCACAGAGCTACTGTGCTGACTGCCATGAAGCTTTGCTTAAATGAAAACTTCATTATTTATAACTAATACAGAATTCAATATGGATAGACACACATGTGGCTGGTCTAAGTCACTGAAGACTTTGTAGACCTTGTAGTTAATATTGTATGTATATATATACACACACATATATATATATGTATAAGCTTTTGTATATGTGAAATAAATGCAAGAACCAAGACAGAATGTAATACCTCACTCCAAATTAGAATTCCTTTTATTTGCTTTTCTGGATTCAGTATAAGGAAAACTGGGTGAAATTTTTGACGCCTTTTATATGCACGTGTTTAGATTAGAAAGTTGCTGGATATTCCTTGAATTTAAACTTCATAAATCTTGAAGACTATTTCCAAATTCCAAATGATCCAAACACGAAAATAACTATTTCATTTTACCTTTATAAAAACAGAATGATCATATTTTGGTTGTATGGGCCTGTGATATACTTTTGTAAGGAACAAGTAGTAATTACTACATGCAGTTTGACCCTTTTATTTCTATGGGCTAAAGAATGTCTGAGCAGTTGAATGGAAAAGTGTAAGTCAAAGCTCTATCACAGTGGTTGGTTTATCAGTTACCTGTGACTCTTTGTTGTAAGTTCAAAAATACTACACTTCCATTGTATTTAGTATGGAAATAATCACAGTAAAAATACCAGAGATAATACTGATTGCTTTTTCTAGTCATTTATGCATACATTTATGACTATACAGATGTACATATATACATAAACACAAGAATTTTAATGCCTTCATTGATATCAATACATTAATGGTTTTCTGGCCTATCTTTTCATTTCACCTTCCTTTCACTAAAATAAAGACTCCAGGACATGAATAACTAGTTCAAAGTTTTAGCCAGTGCAAATATGTGTCGGTGTGTATATGTACACATATCTGTAACTAGAGAAGAGTGTCATGTATCCTGTAAAAATAAAGTAGTATTACTATTTTAACTTAACTTAACCTAACCTGACCATTTTAAGGATATTGAAGTTTTCAATATGCAGGGAGATAGGGAGGAGCACTAACAGAACCCTCACCTTGGACTTCCGGAGGGCAAACTTCAGGCTCTTTGAGAAACTTATTCGCAAAGTTCCCTGGGTAGCAACCCTCAAGAACAGAGGGGTCCAGGATGGTTGGATTGTGGGGGACTGTGATGTATCTGTGAACCCTCGGAAGAGCTCTGGTGAGAAAACATCACTGTGCTCCCATGAGAATCTGGAAACTCCCTGGACAGACTGAGTGGGAATGAGAAACCACAAGATAAGATGGGAGGCCACCTGGACTAACTCAACAAGTAACTATAGCAATACTATCGCTGACCCATGAGAATCTTGAGAAAAGTTCATTAACCAATTGCAGGCAGCCACACTAATGATACACACAATATATGAGTTGTGTGATGGAATGAATCTCTCGCCTTTGGCCTTCTATGTGCTCTGCTTGTGTTTGATTCTTGTCGCACAGACCGTCACCTTATCCCTACCCCAACCCCTATACAGTGACATTGGACCTACTTCAAACAGGAGCTCTTGAAGGCACAGGAACTGGCAGTTCCCATGTGCCGAACAATAAGACAGTGGGGAAGGCAACTGGCCTGGATGAGCAAGCAGCTCCTGAAGGAATTAAGGAAAAAAAAGGGTGTATCGCCTTTGGAAGGAGTTGAAGGCATCTTGTGATATGTTTAAAGAAGCTGTTAGATTATGTAGGAGAAAAATTAGAGAGGCAAAGGCCCAGTTAGAATTTAAGCTGGCCACCTCTGTGAAAGATAATAAAAAGCATTTTTACAAATATATCAACACTAAAAAGAAGGGCAAGAAGAACCTCCACTCCTTACTGGACCTGGAGGGGAACACTGTAACTGAAGATGAGGAAAAGGCTGAGGTCCTGAACACCTTCTTTGCCTCAATTTTTAACAGCAAGGCAGGAGTTCAGGACAAGTGGCCTCCTGAGCTGGGTGATGGGGTCAGGCAGCAGTGTGATGCCCCAGAAATCCATGAGGAATTAGTTCGGGACCTGCAGAGCCACTTGGACACTCACAAGTCCATGGGACCGGATGGGATCCATCCTAGGGTGCTGAGAGAGCTGGCAGATGAGCTGGCCAAGCCGCTCTCCATCATTTTCCTCCAGTCCTGGCTCACTGGAGAGGTCCCAGATGACTGGAAACTGGCCAGTGTGGTCCCCATCCACAAGAAGGGTCGGATGGAGGAACCTGGAAACTACAGGCCAGTCAGCCTGACCTCAGTGCCAGGGAAAGTGATGGAGCAGATTATCCTGGCGGCAATAACTGCGCACCTGAAGGATGAGGTCCAGCCAGCATGGATTTAGGAAGGGCAGGTCCTGCCTCTCCAACCTGATCTCCTTCTATGATCAGGTGACCCATCTGGTGGACTTGGGGAGGCCTGTGGATGTGGTCTACCTGGACTTCAGCAAGGCCTTTGACAGTGTCCCCCACAGTAAACTGCTGGCTAAGCTGTCAGCTCGTGGCTTGGACAGCAACACTCTGTGCTGGGTTAGGAACTGGCTGGAGGGCTGAGCCCAGAGAGTGGTGGTGAATGGTGCCACATCCAGCTGGTGGCCAGTCACCAGTGGCGTCCCCCAGGGATCAGTGCTGAGCCCCATCCTCTTTAATATCTTCATTGATGATCTGGATGAGGGGGTTGAGTCAGTCATCAGCAAGTTTGCAGATGACACCAAGCTGGGAACAGATGTTAGTCAGTTAGAGGGTAGAAAGGCTCTGCAGAGGGACCTCGACTGACCGGACAGATGGGCAGAGTCCAATGGGATGGCATTTAACAAGTCCAAGTGCTGGGTGCTGCACTTTGGCTATGGCAACCCCATGCAGAGCTACAGCCTGGGGTCAGAGTGGCTGGAGAGCTCCCAAACAGAGAGGGACCTGGAGGTCCTGATTGACAGCTGCCTAAACATGAGCCAACTGTGTGCCCAGGTGGCCAAGAAGGCCAATGGCATCCTGGTCTGCATCAAGAATAGTGTGGCCAGCAGGAGCAGGGAGGTCATTGTGCCCCTGTACCCTGCACTGGTTAGGCCACACCTTGAGTACTGTGTCCAGTTCTGGGCCCCTCAGTTTAAGAAGGACATTGAGACACTTGAACGTGTCCAGAGAAGGGCAACAAGGCTGGGGAGAGGCCTTGAGCACAAGCCTTATGAGGAGAGTCTGAGGGAGCTGAGATTGTTCAGCCTGGAGAAGAGGAGGCTCAGGGGTGACCTCATTGCCCTCTACAACTGCCTGAAGGGTGGTTGTAGCCAGAAGGGGGTTGGTCTCTTCTCCCAGGCCACCAGCACCAGAACAAGGGGACACAGTCTCAAGCTGCACCAGGGGAAGTTTAGGCTCGAGGTGAGGAGAAGGTTCTTCACCGAGAAAGTCGTTTGCCATTGGAATGTGCTGCCCAGGGAAGTGGTGGAGTCACCATCCCTGGATGTGTTCAAGAGGGGACTGGATGTGGCACTCGGTGCCATGGTCTAGTCATGAGGTCTTTGGTGATAGGTTGGACTTGATGATCTTTGAGTCTCTTCCAACCTTGGTGATACTGTGATACTGTGAACTTCAATTTTGAAATTAGGTTGCAGAAGTTATTTAGAACTTGTTTGAATTCTTTGTTTTCCCCTAGGAACTGTTATAGAATGATAGAATCATACAATTGCTTTGGTTTTAAAAGACCTCTGAGATCATTAGGTCTAACTGTCAACCTAAGACCATCACAGCTATTAAACCATGTCTACACATTTCTTGAACACCTCCAGGGGTGGTGACTCTGCCACCTCCCTAGGAAACCTATTCCAATGCCTGACCACTCTTTCCATAAAGAAAATTTTCCTACTATCCAGTTGAAACCTCTGATGGCACAGTTTCAGACAATTTCTTTTTGTTATAGCACCTGATACTCCCACCCCACTACAACCTCCTTTCAGGTAGTTGTAGAGAGCAGTGAGGCCTCCCCTCAGCCTCCTCTTCTTTAGACTAAACAATCCCAGTTCTCTCAGCTTCTCCTCATATGACTTTTTCTCTAGTCCCTTCACCAACTCTGTTGCCTTTCTGTGGACACACTTTTGCAACTCAGTGTCATCTCTTTTTTTTTTTGGTGAGGGGCCCAAAACTGAACACAGTATTTGAGGTGCAGTCTCAGCAATGCTGTGTACAAGGGCACAATCACTTCCCCACTCCTGCTGGCCACACTATTCCTAATCCAGGCCAGAACGCTGTTTGCCCTCTTGGCCACCTGAACACTATGATGTGTAATGTTCAGACATCTGACAACCAGCACCCTCAGGTCCTTTTCCACCAGGCAACTTTTCAGCCACTCTGCCCCAGGCCTGCTGCTTTGCATGGGGTTGTTTTGACTCAAGTGCAGGACCTGGCATTTGGCCTCATTAAACCTCATGCAGTTGACTTTGGCCCATTAATCCAGCCTGTCCAGATCAGTTTGCAGAGCCTTTCTACCGTCAAGCAGATCAACACTCCCACACAGCTTACTGTCATCTGCAAACTTAATGAGGGTACAGTGTAATGAACTTTAAAATCCTAGTTGTCGTGCTAGAAGATTTTCATTTCACAAAACTGGCAATAATCAATGGTGGGGAAGGCTTGCATGCTTTATCTTTGTTCTTTTCAGTGATATTTGTTTTCTGATGTCAGGTATGTGAAAGCTCAGACTTCAATGCAACACAGCAAAGGACTAAAAGAGAGGGGAGACTGCAGTTGTATTATTCTTCAGCAATTTTATAACATGTCATTCAAAGAAATTATTGTTTACACCTAAGTTTGTTCTGTCTAGTGTTATCCTGGAACACATCAGGGAGTGGCACAAGTTGGGATGACTATGATGAACTATTTCTATCCACAGTAGCATTCTGGCACTCAAAAAAAAAAAAAAGTTACTTCTTATCTCATAATGGTATCTACTGTTGTGGTATTTTTTGGGGATATTATGTGACTTCAGAAGTAAATGGTCAGTCAACACATTTCAGTAATTTCTCATGTATATGAGTTACAATAGGGTAAGGAAGATAAAAGAAGTTACACTGCATGATTTAAAAATTAAAGCAGTATCAGTTGCATGTATATATTAAAGGTCTGCTGGTATGTTGATGCTTACCAACAGATAATCTGTCAAGCAGATTTTCCAAAATGGATGTGGATTTATGTGCAGAAATGCAATCAGCATATTCCTCTCTGTCCTCCTGAAAATGTAGCATAATCAAAAAAGGAGGCTTTATTCTGGCAATAGTCTAAATCTAATGCTTACCCACATAACATAGGTCTGACATCTACTGGAAGTGTTGATAGCCTCTGGTACATCCAAAGTCTGGTCATTAGCAATTAGCAACAGCTGTAATAGTGTTGAACTTATGTGGTCACTTCATTTAATAAAATATTTGATAACACCCTCTAAATCATGAATCTCAGGAACAAAACAATCTCCTTTGTGCTTCTTGTATTCTTACAGATCAGAATAACACCACAATAGTGCTATAGTTTGCCTTCTTTTCTGTTCCCACAAATGTCTGCCCATGTTTGCATTCCCTTCTGGACACAGAATCAGGGCACATTGTTGCTCAAGCATTGACTCTAGAAGTTTCTGACATCTGTGTCCAGTGTGTTGGGACAGAGTGGAGGGCTTCCCAAATAGTAAAAAGCGAAAAGCATCAAACCTGTGGCTTAAGGGGAGGGAAGGGGAAGACAGAGGACACTATGGGTGAGGAGATGCAAGGCGAGGAGAGAAGACGTGAGGCAAGGAGATTTGAGGAGAAGAGGGGAGGTGAGAGGCAAGGGAAAGGGAAGAAATTATACAAGCTTTTAAGTTTCCAAACTGTGAGCTGCTAGTCTGAGAACCATCATATGATGGTTCTCAGAAATCAATAGAGTTTCTCTCTGAAATAATTTCCATCTAAAGTAGTCTCTAAAAAAAGAAGCAAATAAAAACAATGTAGTCTTAGTAGAAGTGTCAAGTTGTAAGATATTAGAGTAATCAGAAGGTGATTTGAATTGTTCACATCCTCCAAAGATTAAAATAGTCTACTGTCAACTCCACTCAGGTTTCTACTTCTTCAGCTTGCATGTGCATGTTCTCCTGCTTTAGTGTTTAGGAGAGCAGCAGAGCCTATCTGTATTTGTAGTAATGAAAGTAGTTTCTGAATCCTCAAAACAGGCCCATGCCACACTACAGAGAGAGAGTGATTGCCCATTGGAATGGGCTGCCTGGGGAGGTGGTGGAGTCGCCATCACTGGAGGTTTTCAGGAGAAGACTTGATGGGGTGCTTGGTGCCGTGGGTTAGTTGTTTAGGTGGTGTTGGATTGGTTGATGGGTTGGACGCGATGATCTTGAAGGTCTCTTCCAACCTGGTTTATTCTATATTAAATTAAAAAAAAATAATAAAATTGAGTTGCTCCTTCTCAAAGACCTTTTGAAGCTCTGCTCAGGTCACACCAAAAAAGTGAGAGAGAGGCTCAGCCCTATACTTGTGTTAAATGAAGTTACGTAGACTATTCTTTTTAACTCTTACTTGTGAGAGTTCCACATCTTAGGCTGCCACATTCCAACACAAGTTCATTTAGAAAAAACCTTATAGGTTTGAATTGTTGATCCAGAAGGTCTGTATCTAGTATAATGAGTGCTGTTTGCTGCTTTGTACCAACCCAGGATGAAAGAAGAGCCCTCATGATTTTGAAAGTCAAACACTTGTTAGTCATGTATCCCTTGTTTCTCATTGTGTTTGTAGTCTGGCTGAGATCAGTTGCTAAACGCTTGTACTGAAATTTTCTATGGGGTAATTTGTAATTTAGGTGAGAGTAATGTAAATCTGTGGCTTTCACTTTTGTTTGTGCCTGCAAAGTCAGGCTTTATGAAGAGTAATTAAGTTCTTTCAGCACTGGCCACCTGGACAAGTGAGATGAATCAATGTGCAAAACCACTAAATATTAATTAAAAAAGTTAAAATCACTATGAATTTATATCTTTTTGTAGTTGAGGAAAACACATTTCAAAGGAATCTTTAAAACTATTATTGTTGCTACAGTACCTATTCTTCTAAAATTTTGCTCTTAATACTTAAGCTGAATACTGCCACATGCTTTGCATGCATTCAATTATTCTCGTGCAATCTTGTGATTATAAAATCTGAAGCACAGAAATGCTGGCTGATCATTACACAGCAGTGCTCAATGTGGCTGAGACAAACAACAGCATCCTTGCCTGTACTAGGAATAGTGTGGCCAGCAGAAGTAGGGAAGTTGTCATGCCCCAGTCAGCACTGATGAAACTGCACCTCAAATACTGTGTTCAGTTTTGGGCCCCATACTACAAGAAGGGCATGAGTTGCTGCAGTGAAGCTGGTGAAGGGTCTAGAGAACAAGTATTGCAGTGCAATGCCCTGGAAATCCATGAGGAATTAGTTTGGGACCTGCAGAGCCACTTGGACACTCACAAGTCCATGGGACTGGATGGAATCTATCCTAGGGTGCTGAGAGAGCTGGCAGATGAGCTGGCCAAGCCGCTCTCCATCATTTCCCTCCAGTCCTGGCTCACTGGAGAGGTCCCAGATGACTGGAAACTGGCCAGTGTGGTCCCCATCCACAAGAAGGGTCGGATGGAGGAACCTGGAAACTACAGGCCAGTCAGCCTGACCTCAGTGCCAGGGAAAGTGATGGAACAGATTATCCTGGCGGCAATAACTGCGCACCTGAAGGATGGCCAAGGGCTCAGGTCCAGCCAGCATGGATTTAGGAAGGGCAGGTCCTGCCTCTCCAACCTGATCTCCTTCTATGATCAGGTGACCCATCTGGTGGACTTGGGGAGGCCTGTGGATGTGGTCTACCTGGACTTCAGCAAGGCCTTTGACAGTGTCCCCCACAGCAGACTGCTGGTTAAGCTGTCAGCTCGTGGCTTGGACAGCAACACTCTGTGCTGGGTTAGGAACTGGCTGGAGGGCTGAGCCCAGAGAGTGGTGGTGAATGGTGCCACATCCGGCTGGCGGCCAGTCACCAGTGGCGTCCCCCAGGGATCAGTGCTGGGCCCCATCCTCTTTAACATCTTCAGTGATGATCTGGATGAGGGGATTGAGTCAGTCATCAGCAAGTTTGCAGATGACACCAAGTTAGGAGCAGATGTTGGTCAGTTAGAAGGTAGAAAGGCTCTGCAGAGGGACCTCGACCGACTGGACAGATGGGCAGAGTCTAATGGGATGGCATTTAACAAGTCCAAGTGCTGGGTGCTGAACTTTGGCCATGGCAACCCCATGCAGAGCTACAGGCTGGGGTCAGGGAGTTGCCAAACAGAGAGGGACCTGGGGGTACCGATTGACAGCTGCCTAAACATGAGCCAGCAGTGTGCCCAGGTGGCCAAGAGGGCCAATGGCATCCTGGCCTGTATTAGGAACAGTGTGGCCAGCAGGAGCAGGGAGGTCATTGTGCCCCTGTACTCTGCATTGGTTAGGCCACACCTTGAGTACTGTGTCCAGTTCTGGGCCCCTCAGTTTAAGAAGGACATTGAGACACTTGAACGTGTCCAGAGAAGGGCAACAAGGCTGGGGAGAGGCCTTGAGCACAGCCCTGTGAGGAGAGGCTGAGGAAGCTGGGATTGTTTATCCTGGAGAAGGATCGGGGTGACCTCATTGCCCTCTACAACTGCCTGAAGGGTGGTTGTAGCCAGGAAGGGGTTGGTCTCTTCTCTCAGGCAACCAGCACCAGAACAAGGGGACACAGTCTCAGGTTGTGTCAGGGGAGGTTTAGACTCGAGGTGAGGAGAAGGTTCTTCACTGAGCGAGTCGCTCGTCATTGGAATGGGCTGCCCAGGGAGGTGGTGGAGTCACCGTCCCTGGAGGTGTTCAAGAGGAGATCGGACGTGGCACTTGGTGCCATGGTCTAGTCGTGAGGTCTGTTGGGACAGGTTGGACTTGATGATCCTTGGGGTCTCTTCCAACCTTAGTTATACTGTGATACTGTGAATGGCTGGGGGAACTGGCATTGTTTAGTCTGGAGAAGAGGAGGCTGAGGGGAGACCTCACTGATCTCTACAACTACCTGAAAGGAGGTTGTGATGAGCTGGGTGTTCGTATTTTCTCCCTCTTATGAAGTGACAGAACAAGAGGAAATGGCCTCAAGTTTGTGCCCAGAGGATGTTACAGTTGGATTTAGAAAACATTTATTTACTGGAAGAGTGGTCAGGCACTGGAACAAGCTGCCCATTGAAGTAGTGGTCACCATTCCTGGAGGTGTTTAAAAACCATGCAGACATGGGACTTTGACACATGGTTACATGGCTATGGTGATGTTAGACCAATTGTTGGACTCAATGATGTTAAAGGTCTTTTCCAAACAAAGCAATTCTGTGATTCTGTGATTTCATATGACTTCTTTACTCTGAAAAGCAGAAGGAAAGTGCCAAAACATCATTTTTTTATAATGACAGAACACAGATATAATTGCAGTGGCACTTGTTAATGCTGTCTTATTAGTAGCCATAATCATTTCCCAGACACATTACTGTTACACATTTCATGATGTTTGTTTTCACTAAACTAATGCAGTAGATATATGTTCTTGAATATGCAGAAAAACACTAATGGCAGCAGCATTTTGGGTTACTGCAGCAAGCAAATATCTTCCAGATATTAACAAATGTGTACTTACAGCATTACAGGGAACACAAATTAATAAACCTATTTTACATAGAGAAAACAATGAATAGAGAAGAAAAGCACTGAGACCTGCAGAGGGAGCATTATTCAAAGGTGGGAAATAGATGGCCTTTATACCACAGGCATGAACTCATCCCTTATTATAGCTCAAATCCCTACACACAGTCTTTCCCACTCTTACCAGGCTGGCTCTTCCAGTGATCCAAAGAAAGGAAAAACAACATTCAGGAGAGGCATAGGGTTTAGACTTTAACCTGATCTTCACTTTCCTCTGTAGTCTCTGTAGGCAGGTGAGCTGAGTTACGGCAAAACTGACTTCTGGGGAAGATGCTGAGGATTCCCCAGAAATCTTACAAAGGAACTTAGAGACTGAACCTGTGCAGTTAACATTGTGGTTTCACCATGTCTGGAACACTGTACCACTTTGAAATAAGGTGCTCCCTAGTTTACATTTGCTAAAAGATCTGGTAACCAGCTGTGGCAGTTTTAGGCTGTGCCTTTAAAATTAGCTGCAGATTTCAAGCAGAAAAGTAGAAAAATACAAATAATTTACTATTGGGTGCAAAAGGAAAATAAAATATTTTTCTAAACAAATTCATTGGACAAAATGTGTGGGATGGATACAGATGTACCCTAACAATAGCCCCAGTTCTTTCAGCCCCTGATCATAGCAGAGGTGCTCCACCCTCTTGTGCTCTAGCAGGTCCATGTCTTTCTTGTGTTGGGGGCTCTAGATCTGGACACAGTACTGCAGGTGAGGTCTCATCAGCACAGAGTGATAACCCAGAATCACCTCTCTTGGCCTGCCGGCCACGCTTCTTTTGACACAGTTCAGGACGCAATTGTCTTGAGGGCTGCAAGTGCACATTGTTTTCTCACATCCAGTTTCTCATCCACCAGTACCCCCAAGTCCTTTTCTGCAGGGCTGTTCTCAATCTTGTCATCCCAGACCAAGGTGCAGGATATATTTTGCCTTATTGAACCTCATGAAACTCTCTTCAGCCCACCTCTCCAGCCTGTCCAGGTCACTCTGAGTAGCAGCCCATCCTTCAATCTTGTCAAATGCACCTCTCATCTTGGTATCATCTGCATTCTTGCTGAGGGTGCACTCCATCTTGCTGTCTGTATCATTGATGAAGATATTGAACAGCACTGGTCCCAGTACAGACCCTTGAGGGACACCACTTGTTACCTGTCTCCCTTTGGACATTGAGCCATTGACCACTACCCTTGGGATGAAACCATCCAACAAATTTGTTATCCACTGGACAGTGTACCCATCAGATCCATATCTCTCCAGTTTAAAAGAAGGATGTTGTGGGGTTCTCTGTCAAAGGCTTTATAAAAGTCCAGATAGAGGACACCTGTCTTCCCTTGTCCACTGATGTAGTTACAACATTGTAGAAAGCCACGAGGCTGCTCAGGCAGGACTTGCCCTTGGTCTTGCCCTGTGCTTTCACATGTGATACCCCAAAGAAGGAATTCAGGATTCCTAGTACCCACTGAGGGTGTCAGATGGACTTTCTTTAGGATATTAGTTTCCTATTACATAATGCTGGTAAGGTTCCTTGGTAAGTGGCTTGATGTCCAGACAGAGACAGGTGACAAGTGATGTTCCTCAGGGGTCTGTACTGACAGCAGTGCCATTCAATACCTTAATCAATGATATAGATGGTAACTTCACAGATAATACCAAGCTAAGTGATGCAGTCAATGTGCTAGAGGCATGGGGTGTCATCCAGAAGCATTTGGACAACCTGGAGAAGTGGGCTCAGGTGAATCTCATGAGGTTAAATAAGGTCCAGTGCAAGGTCCTGCACCTGGGTCAGAACAACCCTCATTATCATTATAGCCTGGAGGATGATGAAATTGAGAGCAGCCCTGTGGAAAAGGGCTTGGGGATACTGTTGGATTAAGAGCTAGACAAGAGCCAGCAATGTCCACTTTTAGCCCAGAAGGCAAATTACATACTGGTTTGCATCAAAAGAAGCGCTGCCAGCAGATCAAGAGAGGTGATTCTGCCACTCCACTCTGCTCTCATGACACCTTCCTTGGAGTTCTGTGTCCAGCTCTGAGGCTCTCAAATAGAATTTCAGACAGAATAGAATTTCTGCAACTGCAGTGCACCGAGGCAGGACCCAGGCACCCACTGTGCAGGACAGCACATCCCCCATTCACTGAGCCAGCTTTCCTCTCCTGAGAGGCCAGCGTGGCATGGGCAGAGACTGCTGGAGCAGCAGTGCTTTCACCACAGGGAGGGAGGTACTGAGCCACATGGGCTCATTCCTGATTTGTTCTCCAGCTGGTCATGTGGCCAGGGATAGGGATGGTGGTAACTCACTACAAAGCTGTTTTCAAAAGATCTGTGTCGACCCAGACTGAGGTCGAACTTAAGCCGGCATGTGTCCAGGCTGCAGGGAGTGCTGGAGCCTGGCACCTGAAATGAAGGGCAATGGAGATAACACCTGCATTAGGTGTGAGCAGCTCAATTATCTGCTTAGTCTAGTGGGTGAACTGAAGGAAGAAGTTGCTAGACTTAGGACTGTAAGGGAATGTGAAAGGAAGTTGGATTTGAGAAACCAGGCTCTGCAGGCTCCCCTAGCAGAGGGAGGTGACCCAAGATGTGGCAGGAAATGGATACAAGTCCCTGTTAGGAGAAGTAAAGTAAAACCCTCATGGCTCCCCTCACCTTCCCAGCTGCCCTTGCAAAACAAGTATGGGGTACTGGAAGTTGAGGATGAGGTGAATGAGAAGACAGAAGACACACCATCTACAGCAAGACAGCCCACCCCCTGCATCAGGACTTGTTCCCTTAAAAAACAGAGGAGGGTAATTGTTATTGGTGATTCCCTCCTGAGGGGAACAGAGGGCCCCATATGTTGGCCAGATCCATCCCACAGGGAAGTCTGCTGCCTCCCTGGGGCCTGAGTCAGAGATGTTACCAGAAGGCTGCAAAGTCTGGTACAGTCCTCTGATTACTATTCCTTGATAGTTATGCAGGCAGGGAGCGATGATGTTGAAACCAGAGGTCCAAAGGCAATCAAAGGACTTCAAGACTCTGGGAAAACTGGTTGAGGGGTCAGGGGCACAGGTAATTTTTTCATCAATACCCTCAGTTGCAGGAAGGAATACTGAAAGGAACAGGACAACAGGTGTAATGAACAAGTAGCTCAGAGGCTGGTGCCACCAACAGAATTTTGAGGTTTTCAGTCTTGGGGAACTTCCTATGGCACAGGGTCTGCTAGCAACAGATGGAGTACATCCATCCCAGAGGGGGAGAAAAATCCTAGCACATGAGAACAGCCTGTCCCACAGAGGGAAAAGGGTTCTAGGAAGGGAGTTGGCAGGTCTCACTGACAGGGCTTTAAACTAGGTTTGAAGGGGGAAGGGGCTGAAACCAGCCCCCCCAGACAGGAGTCTGAGGGTGGTAAGCTGCAGCCAGGGGTGAAACCAGCAGCCCAGCTGAAGTGCATGTACACTAATGCACACAGCATGGGTAACAAACAAGAGGAGCTGGAAGCCTTGTTACAGTAGGAAAGTTATGATGTAGTTGTCATCAGAGGAATATGGTTGGATGACTCACATGACCAGAGCACTGTAACCGATGGCTACAGGCTCTTCAGGAGAGACAGGTGAGGGAGAAGGGGTGGAGGGGTAGCCCTGTACATCAGGGAGGATCTAGACTCCATGGAACTAGAGATTAAGGATGATGAAGTTGAGTGCTTGTGGGTGAGAATTAGAGGGAAGACCAACAAGGCTGACATCCTGGTTGGAGTCTGTTATAGATCACCCAACCAGGATGAAGAGGTTGATGAATTACTCTATAGGCAGCTAGAGGCTGTCTCACGATCACCAGGCCTTGTTCTTATGGGCAACTTTAACCTGCCTGCTATCTGCTAGGAACTCAACACAGCAGAGAGGAGGCAGTCTAGAAGGTTTTTAGAGTGTATGAAGGATAGCTTCCAATCCCAGCTGCTGTGTGAGCCTACCAGGGGTAAGGCTTTGCTTGCCCTTCTTTTTACAAGCAGAGAAGGGCTGGTGAGAGATGTGGTGGTTGGAGGCTGTCTGGGGTCCAGTGACCATGAGGTAATTGAGTTTTCAGTATGCAGTCAAGCTAAGAGCAACAAAACCTCTACTCTGGACTTCTGGAGGGCAGACTTCAGGTTACTCAAGGAGCTAACTCAGAAGGTACCTTGGGAAACAGCCCTTAAAAACAAAGGGGTTCAGGAGGGCTGAAACTACTTCAGGAAAGAATTCTTGAAGGTGCAGGAACAGGCTGTGCAGATGTGCCGGAAGATGAGCTGCTGGGGCAGACGGCCAGCCTGGATGGGCAATGAACTTCTGAGTGAATGAAGGGAAAGAGAGAGGGTGTATCACCTTTGGAAGGAAGAAGAGGTAAGCCATGAAATGTTTAAGGATGTTGCTAGGTCATGTAGGAAAAAAACTGAGGCAAAAGCACATTTAGAGTTTAGACTGGTCACTGCTGTGAAGGACAACAAAAAATCCTTCTACAAATATATTAATGGCAAGAGGAGGGGCAAGGACAACCTCCACTCCTTGGTGGACATGGAGGGGAATATTGTAACTAAAGATGAGGAAAAGGCAGAGGTACTTAACACCTTCTTTGCCTCGATTTTTAATAGCAGGACAGAATGTCTTCCAGACAGCTGGCCTCCTGAGCTGGCAGATGGAGCCAGGGAGCAGTGTAGTTCCCCTGTGATCCCCTGAGACCTCCTTAGCCGCTTGGATCCCCACAAGTCCCTGGGACCTGTTAGAGGGTAAGAGAGCTCTGCAGAGGGACTTTGACAAGCTGGAGAGATGGGCAGAGTCCAACATGATGACATTCAACAAGTCCAAGTGCCAGGTGCTGCACTTTGGCCACAAGAACCCCATGCAGTGCTACAGGCTGGGGTCAGAGTGGCTGGAGAGCAGACAGGAAGAAAGGGACCTTGGGGTACTGGTTGATAGTAGGCTGAACATGAGCCAGCAGTGTGCCCAGGTGGCCAAAAAGGCCAATGGCATCCTGGCCTGTATCAGAAGCAATGTGGCCAGCAGGAGCAGGGAGATCACTCTGCCCCTGCACTCAGCACTGGTTAGGCCATACCTTGAGTCCTGTGTCCAGTTCTAGGCCCCTCAGTTTAGGAAAGATGTTGAGTTGATGGAACATGTCCAGATAAGGGCAACAAAGCTGGTGAGAGCACAAGCCCTATGAGGAGAGGCTGAGAGAGCTAGGGTTGCTTAGCCTGAAGAAGAGGAGGCTCAGGGGAGACCATATTTCTCTCTACAACTACCTGAGGAGAGGTTGTAGCTAGGTGGGGGTTGATCTTCTCCCAGGCAACCTGTGTCAAAATGAGAGGACACAGCCTCAAGCTGCATCAGGGGAGGTTTAGGGCGGATGTTAGGAAGAAGTTCTTCACAGAAAGAGTGATTGGCCTTTGGAATGGGCTGCCCAGGGAGGTGGTGAAGTCACCATCACTGGAGGTGTTTAGGAAGAGACTGTATGGGGCACTTAGTGCCATGGTTTAGTTGATTAGATGGTGTTGGGTGATAGGACTAGATGATCTCGAAGGTCTTTTCCAACCTGGTTAATTCTATTTGAAATTCTATTCTGTTATAGATCTGGTTATAGATCTGACACCACAGCAGTCTGCTGTAAGTCCAGATGCATTCAGCAGTGAGATGCACAAATAACACATTTTATTTTCACTTGCAGCATACAGATTCTTTACAATTGCCAGTGATAGGAACTTACCTGGACAAATGGTTATATAGCTTTAAGAGAATACAATTGCAATTACACACGTAATTACCCGGAGCAAAATATATTCAACAACATAGCAAGGAAGCACCATAGCAAAAGAGCATCCCTTCTGGGGAGGGCAAGGAGGACAAAGCCAGTCAGTGTTTCTCTAGGGCTAGGTGAATTCTTATCCAAGAAATTTGGTGCCAAAAGGGCTGATATTTATACCTTGGTTTTCTATTGTGTAAAGTGTGGAGGTGAGACTATAGCTATATCATAAAGTGAACTTCTCAGTTGCACAAACATTTCTCAATGGGTCTTTCACACTTCCTGTCTTCTGCTAGGAAAAATCAAATTCTGCCAGGGCAAATTGATTGTGGACAGGAATAGTCAACTAATGTGACAAGCAAGACAAAAGGAATACCAGGGCCACACCTGGTCCAAATCAACATTCCTTTTTGATCCCAACTCAACACAGACAGCTGGCCCTTCACCCAGTTGCACCATCTGTTTTAGACCTGGATGCTTTTGGCAGTTAGGAGATTTCCTGTTTCCAATATTTGTGCTTCCAACATCCTCCTGTGCTGGTCTTTGCAATGCACACCACAATCATCAGGACTGGGTTCTAAAGCAGTTTTGGGCATTTCAAATATTTAAGAACTATTACAATCCAGTCTATGGGTATCCAGGTGAAGAAGAACAATAAAAAAAGTCTTTCAAACATTTTACTTTTAGTGACAAAGCTGTGTCTGGCATGATTCTATGACTGGTTGAATCTTCTCTGAATCACTATTGATTGGCTTAGACTAATTGGATAATGCAGGAACATTCTAATTTTTTGTAACCAAGACAGACTTTTTTTCATGACAAGTCTCTCAGTTTTTCTGGCTAAGCAAATTTGAGGCAGTGTGAAGGGGTGACTGGAGCCTGGATGGAGTTAAGCAAATTGTGGCAGATCAGACAGAAATTGAATTACTTTTGACATTATAAGTCACTTTGAGGAGTGATTCATAGTGGTGAACACTGTTTGAAATTTTTGTCTTTAGTGTTTAACTAAATGTGCCATGCAACCACGTTGTCCCGCAGCTACGAGAATTCGGCCATGTGTATTGGAAATTATTCAACAGCTGTTTCACTGGTGTGATAAATATGCACATACTTGGGAAGATTTAATTGTAGACATAACAAACAAAACACCCTCTAAATTATCAAATTCTCCAAGCTTGGCTGGAGCAACGCAGATGGATCAAGAAAGAAGGACCAGTTCTATTGTTTAGAGAGGTAAGAGATTATATTTGAACTTTCTGCTACGACAGTGATGGACAAACTTGTAAAGTGTCCTGTGCCTCAGTGTCAAATATGTAGTTTACAAAATGATCTTCAACAGTAGGTGAGTGAAGAACACAAGAACATGATCAGTCTTACATGTCTTAGAGGAAGTGAGGAATTATTAAAAAGGCACATGTTTGGCATACAGATCATAGAATATTCAAGAATCTGCTGGGATGCTGATATTGTGGCTGCCAATTACCCTGTACTGGTCTATTTCATTATTTTTCATTTTGATTCGTTCATCTTGGCAGAAACAAACTAGAGTGCTTGCTTTCAGTGCTCAGAGACTAAGCAAAAGAGAAGAGATGTTTCAGTATCATATGATGGACAGAACTAAAACACAAGACTCTATCAATTAATTCGTTCTCATGTTTTCACTGTACCACAGTGAAGTCATAGAGCAGCCCCTGAGATCTGCACAAAATTCACTTGCTGATGCCTGCTGAGCTGTTTCACAATTACATGCCTCAGATAACTTGGGGGTGAATAACATGTCCAGGTTCTGAATGACAAAATGGGCAATTCAGTGAAGAATTCTTTAAGAAACACCATGATAGTACTAGATTTTCTTTCAGACTCTCTATCCCTATAGGTCTGGGAGTATGGGTTCATGAAGTCATTATGGTGTCATATGGTGCACTGTGGACAACGTTCAATCTGTTCATTAGTCTCACTGTACACACCAAAAGGCATTACATTTCACTGCACTCACTGTCATTTACACAAACAGACATGACTGGGCTGCCTTCAGAGAACCAAAGGGTTACACAGGAACTGACTGGCTTTCAATTTAGTCAGGGTTGTCACCTCATATAGTGTACTGCAGAATGCATGCCCACAGCTACTCACATGCCCCATGAGCGTTAGCACTTCCGGTTCAACAGCACTCTTAACCATATGGAATAATGTTATTTTGCTGGAGGCACGTGAACCAAGTACAGCCAGCAAGCATAATATGAACAGTAGTCAGATTCATGCAATATACTTCAGACTCAAACTCTTTGAGTGTGAGCATCACAGTTTGTCCACACAACCTCTGAAAATGGCCAAGAGAGCTCTCTTGCTCCCATGAACAGGTGAAAAATACACAGAGGTCAAAAGGGTCAATTTCAGAAGTAGTCATGTTGGACAGGGGTCTGAGCAACTAGATCTAGTTGAAGATGTCTTTGTCTTTGTCTTTGCAAGGTGGGCTGTATAAGATGGCTTTTAAAAGTCCCTTCTAACCCAAACTATTTTGTGATTCTATGTTGACTGTGATTCTATTATTTATTTGTTGAAGAAGAAAGTCTGTCCTGAATTATTTCGAAGTATCAATTCTTTCAAAGTACCACTTCCCAGTGGTGGAGTCATCTTCCCTGGAAGCAATTTACATGGTGTGTAGAGTGGTACTCAGAAACACAGTTTGGTGGTAACCTAGCAGTGCTGGGTTAGCAGATGGACTTGATGATCTCAAAGGTCTCTTCTAATCAAAACAACTCCATGGTTCTATGATCATCTGCCTTTATTCAGGGAAAAACTCAAAACAAAACCCAAACTATACAATATCCTCAAAAAATATCTTCTATATTTAAAAATCTCTACATTTCACCATTCTCTACTAAAAAACACCACAGATGCCAGCTGGCATATCTAGACATCCTCCACTTGAACCTGAAGTGAATATTTTAAAAGGAGACAAAAAATTACTAACATTTTTTTCTCATTAAAAAAAAATAAATCTTTACCCAAGATCAATGCATGTGAGGTAAACACTACAGGATTTTTATCAAGTTGTCAGTCTATAATCAGTGACCACTAGTTTCTCTATGGTCAGACTATGAACATTCTTTATAACTTGGTGAAACATGAGGGACAGTGTAAAGGATGCAACTAGGTACAGAAAATACCTCAGATATTTGGGTGAGTTATATTACCTTAACTGGCCAGTCCTGCCAGTTGACCACATTTGAACAAAAGGTACTTTCATTGTTTCAAAGCATGCAAATCTGCTTCTGGATTACTAGTACAACCATTGCAAAATTTCTCATTATGTATCATGGTCATGTCTAGACATCTAAACACTAGCAGACATCACATAAATGGAAGTCATTAACCTTGTATTGAGTCCAATGGAATGAACTATCTCATAAGAAGACACAGACTCAAAGGTAGGAGTAATTTATTAAATTATCAGAGAACCCTGAGCTGCCCTGCAGCATATGTCAATATACAAGTCACTGAACCATTTTGTTTAGAAGCAGAATGCCTCTGCAATGGCACAGAAGTGCTAGAAAAATGCTACTGTAAATGGCTATTGCTGACTCTTGCAAGTTTCAAGCCACACTTGATCTGGATTAACAGGAACAATATTCTTCTTTGAATCCAAAATGAACAGAAAATCAAAAGCAAAATCTGTACTAACCTTCCAACAGAGTGGAGGAACTGTACTTCTTTCTGCAGTAACAGAAACCTCAAGAGAATGAAGTAGGACAAGACCTCTGGAAGTCATTAATTCATTCTTCTGCTTGAAAGAGGGCAATGTGAAAACACAACCTGTAATATGATAGAATATTCTGTTTGCATTGTAGATTTGGGAAGTTTTAGAATCAAAGTCGCATGCAGAAACTTAATTCAAGACCTTACTTGCAAATGTTATAATTTAGCCTTTAATTACAGAATTATGTTTGCATATAATTCAGGCTCTAACTGGACCAACTGGATGGATTGCATGTTAGGAGCCTATGTTCAACATTAACTTCCTTTCTTGTTTCACACATGGAGCAATACTTCATCCTCTACAGACCAGCTGTGAAAACAGGATTATGAAATTTCTCATATCTCTTGTCCCAGTAGTTGCCACCTGTGTATTTCAGAAGCATCTATATATAATCACTTGGTCCAATTGTTGAGGCTGAACTCATTGTGCTGCAGTATCTGCACCAGCATTTCAAAAGCATGTAAATGTTTATAGGTGGATGTGTTTGTCTCATAGAGTCTCTAGGTTTGAGCTCCACCTCAATTTGTTGTAATTGATCAGGGCAGGTTAAGTTTTCTTATCATGATGAACTTTCTATGTGTCTGTTCTAATGCTCTGCTGAGAAGCTAATTTTGAAGAAATGTTCACTTCCAACTCCTTACAAGTGAAAATTATGAAGAGGAATGATTCTGACATTTTTCTTGGAGGGTACACAGGTTGAATCCTGTAAAACATTTTCTTCTTACCCCACTGAAAAATTATTTAGGAATCCTGAGCCTGATATGAATAAGCATTAAAAAGAATCAACCAAGACTAGATGATTTCCTGAGGTCCCTTCCAAACCCTATCATTCTGTGATTCATACTTCCACAGAACAACATAGGTCACCTGTACATTAAAACCTGTTTCCTGTGTATTCTTAAGGGACACACAGACATCTAGCTTGACAGAAATTTGATTCCAGTGTCCTAAGATCAAATGCCCTAAATAAACATCAGGAATGTGGCTTTACATTGGGAATTCTTCCTCTAATAGATATCATTAGTTTGACTACAAAGTAACAAGTAAAAAAAGACAAATTTTGAAAAGGTTAAGAAATATATGTATAAACTTTGGAATGTGCTCCTAAATAAGGTCATTCTAGAAAAATCATGGAAGTTCTTAAGGCTTTAGACCACTTAACAATTTTTCTCTGGGCTCATAAGCGCATAAGAAAAGGGACAGAAGGACCTTACTGTATAGTGCAAGTGCCGCTTTTTGTGTGATGTTGGATTTGTTGTAAGTCTTCAGAGCCTTATCTTGAAACCGGAAAATGTAACAGTGAGCACTTCTTAAGGATAAACTAGATACTGGAGTATGCCATTTTAGAAAGTAGAAAAACCTGATCTTCATGGTAATCCTGCATTTAGTCATACACATACATAGAAAAGAAAACACTCAAAATTTTTGTAGCCTGTGAGCAGCAACAATGATCTGTAATCACTACCTGCATATGATGCAATATATGCAAAGAAGAGGAAATTTAATGCATTACAGATGCTACACATTCTTTTTTAACTATCTGATATTAATTACCAGGAAGTGTGTTTCTCTGCTTTCCGACAGCAGTTATTAATGTCCTAAATACTCACAATCTTTTGCCTAACACAAAACCACAGTAATCAGAAAAGTTTTTCTTTATTTCCATCTTTGCTATGGGTATTTCACTGTGAAGAATAATTTATTTGTCCAGAAAGTTCTTTGTTGTGTCACTAGTTACTTTTTCTTCTTTATCTTAAATTGAAATGCACTGCACTCAGGTGTGTACTGCAGCACTTATTACACATGGGAACCAGAGCATGAAAGGAAACAAATGTCTTCTGAATTCCAGATAAGTTGCTATGTAACTTCATTGCATAATTAAGTTAATACTAGGAGTGTGAACACTTAGTCAGAACAAACAAATAACTTCCATGCAATAGTATACACATAGCAAATGCCAGCTCTTCATTTGCTCTCAGTGGTGATAAGAATCTCTTTACTACTCATTCTCTAGGTTGGAACAAATTGCAAAGCTTCTCCTGGTACTTCTACTTCTCAGACATCAACATGTTCAATTCAGATTGTAACATTAGGGTTTTTATTTCACAGAGAAGTTTTAAGAAAATTCATTTTCAGCACTACCCTGCCACCCCTATGTTTGGTTAAAAAAAAGAAGGAAAAAACAAAAGCCAGAAATCAACAAAGTCATTACTCAAGTCAAACTCTGAAAAGATGAAGGCTCCAAAATGCCATGTGAAAATGCCTCAGAGCACAGACTAGGGGTGCTGTAGGTGCCGATATACCCTGCATGACCATGCATAGGGTTGGAAAGCAGCCTATGCTCATCCAAGAGTGCTGTGGTCCTTGCAGTCTCAGGCTGGAACAACCTCTGAGATTTTCACGCTTCACAGGCAATAGAAATATGAATTACATTATTCTGTCATGCCTGTCTTCAAAAATCTTTACTTTTCATTCAAAGGTATTATCCAGGTTAGGGGTTATCCAGTATTCTCATCTTTACTATTGTCTCACATTACTGAGATTTGATGGTAGGTAAATTAAGACAACCTCTCAAATATTAGAGAAGCTGCCCTGCATTGATGTGACTTTGCTCACCTCACTCCAAGCCAGTTAGTCTCAGAAAAAAATGTAGTTTCTCCTTAAGCCACAAGGGAGAGCACAGGCCTGAGTTTGGGGTAGTCCTGGGGCCTTCCTCCCCCTTCCATGCCTTCATGCTGGAGCCAACTTCTTGGTGGAAAGACTGGCAGAACAGGAATTAGAGAGCTGTTAGACTTCTAGGTAATGAGATTATTTGAGTTTTAAAGAAATTGAAACTCATATTGTTTCAGGACAAAAACTTGTCCTACATAAAGTGGCCTAGAACATGATGTTTGTAGAAAACTGCTGGGAGTCTCGCAACACACTGAAAGACCCTGGTATTAGCCAGGCAAGAAAGAGGATACTTCTTAAGCTGAGAAGCTGCTCTGAGAAAAAAAATAAAATACAGCCAGACAGGATAAATATGCCAACCAAAAATATGAGAACAGAATTACAGATGTAAACCCATAAATGTTTCCAGTTTCTCAAGCCAGTAAAGAAAGCATTCCACCCTCCCTTCCACACAAGCTGATGGCAGTGCTGCAGGAAATCCTGCCAGGAAGTAATTATTGTCAAACTCTGCATTCATAGTCGAGAAGCTGTTTTCAAGTCACTAAGGCTTACACATCTTGAACAAGCTACATGAAAATGATCAAATTGAAGGGTTCCTTTGAGTTCACGTTAAAGAAGAGGCTTCCTGCAGAGAATATGCTGGCAAAACCAAGGTTAAAATGGTCCACAAAACCAGATACAAAAATTCACATAAGAATCCAATCCATCTTTAACACATAAAGATGATGAACTCATAAAGATAACTAACTCTATTCTGCACTCATGCCACCCAGAAGCCATGGCTTGGGATGAGTGTGTCATACAACAGGTATGACTTGGATGATGTGCTTCAGCAGTGTTCACAGGGCACTACATGGGTAACTTGAAAGGGTTCTACTTCTTTACCCTCCCCTATTCTCAGAGAAAATAAGAAGAGGTGCATCATCTAAATGATTAAAAGCAATAGTGCAAAATATGACTAGCTTCTGACATCTTCAACACCACTCTTCAAAGACTCCATAACATTGCCTTTACATCTTCAAAAGGGACCTATATCTCAGTTCTAATTCCAGGACCGTTTCCCACCCCACACCCACCGCCCCTAAAAGCATGTTAGGACCTCAGCTGTTCATGCTCAAAAACATGTCCATTGCTCTTAATGATACTGGCATGTTCTTGTGCATACTTCTGACCTGTGTGAAAATAACAGAACGCCTGAGCTGCAGGTTAGCAGCTTGCTCATCTCTCTGCATTTGTGAACTTGACAAAGCAACAGGGAATAGGCACTTTACACAAAAGTATAGATCTGGAAAACCCTGTCATAAATGTGAACTGTTTAAACTGAAGGAATGAAAAGGATAATCCCAGAAGGAAAAGAACACCCATCTACGTGTTGCTTGTATTAATGGGTCTGAACTCTTATTAGTGGAAACCTCCCAAAGATGTAATTGTGAGGCCTTCTTCACCCTTTATTTGCAGTAAATTCCACTTGTGCAGTGTAGACAAAACATAACCACAACAAAATCCTCCTATTCCAGATCAGCACGTACAATCGAAGTACCACAGGCCAAGCGATCATCTGACTAGTTCATTTGTCTGCTTAACTTCTTTCTTGTGGTAGAGGTCATAAACAGGCCTGCAGACATCAGTCTAAGGATGCTCCTCTCCTCACTTGAACATCCATTCAGTGCCTCTAACTTTCTCTATGGCTAGATCAAATGAGTAAGTACTAAAGATTCAGCCAAGACTATCACAGCTAGGTGGAAAAACATCAACTATAGCAGATGTTTGCTTTCAGGCAGATGGAGAAAGGAAAAAAAAAAAAAAAAAAGAGAGCAACACTAACTGATGACACCTATGGTGGCCCAGAAAACAACAAACCTTTCCGGCAATATGCAACCTGAGCAGCACTGTGTGAGCACTGTAGGTCTTACCTAGGAACACATCTGGAAAAGCAGCCTACCAAGAAAATGCACAATACCTGTTCTCTTAGCCTCAGGTGTAGCTCGTGAACTTGGTGCCCTTTAGTAGAGGCCACCTGACCCCAGCCCAAGACTCCCCATCGCACTGAAGCATGGGAGGGACACAGGTAGCAGTACCAGAAACGCCAAAGCCCAAACTGCAAGAAAGCAGCCGAAACCACGCTAGCCCTGGCTACAGGTGTCCCAGCCCCTCCAGACGATAAGCCAGAGGACAGAGGTTCCGGAAGCTCAGGCCCTGTAGGAAAGGAAAGGCAGGCACTCCTGCCTCCTCATAGGCACAGACAAAGATCCCTGCCCTTTCACGGAAGCGGAACGGAAGCCTTGGCGGCAGCACCGGCCCGGCGGGGCCTGACAGGACGCTACTGCGTCCTTTCTGCAACGAAGCTCAGGAAGAAGCCGTGACGACACTTTCCCACTTCCCATGCTTATTGGTGCTGCGCGTCCTTCCTCGCCCGGACCTTACGAGAAGACGAGATGAATACGGAAACAAACCCTCGGCCAGCCCCTTCCTAGCCAGGGAGCAGCGCGGCGTACAGCCACCGCCTACCGGCACCTGGCCTGGCCCCGCCCGCCTCTCCCCACCCCGAGCCGCGGCAGTGGGCGGGCCTGGAGGGCGAGGCCTGCGTGTAGATAGGAGCCCTGCTACCTCCGTGCGTGTTGAGGTCTTGGCTGTACAAGCCAAATGTGGAGGAGTGCGGGCTTGGCTTGCGGAAGCTCCCGAGCCATAGGGAAGGGTACAGAGCTACAGCGATCGCCTGGCTTGGGTCCAGAACGATTCTGTCCCGCCGGGAAATTGGGTGCCTAAGCGGGGCCTTTCTAGACTTAGGCTGTGGCAGAGCGGCGTGTGCGCGGAGGAAGGTGCCCGGCCCTGCCCGCCGCCCTGCTTCTCCGTGCGGGCGGCGGCGCGGAGCAGGGCTGGCGCGCGGGAGGGCAGAGTCAGCGCGTAGCGCTGGGAGGCCGCAGCCGGGAGAGACGATGGCCAAATGGCTGAACAAGTACTTCAGCCTGGGCAATAACACGAGCAAGAGTACTCCGCAGCCTCTGCGGCCCGACTACCGAGAGAAACGCAACGGTGCCGGCAGCGCGCCCCGCCCTGATAGGCCGCCGCACCTCTACCTTCACCACCACACCTCGCCTGGCTTTCCGCACCGCCGCATGTGCGACGACACCAGTGAGCTGCTCCGCGCCTACCGAGCCCAGAAAGACCGCGATTTCGAGGACCCCTACACCGGGCCCGGCTCTTCCCTGCTCAAGTTGCGTGCCATGTGCCGCCCAGACTGTTCTGCGTCTGAGGATGTGGGCGAGGTGAGCCCCAAGGTTTTCTCCTCCTCGTCGTGCTGCGCCGCGCCCCCCGCCCCCCGTTCAGCCGGCTCCCTGCACCTGTTTCGCAGTTACAGCGAGCGCAGCCCGTCGACTCCACCTGACATGAAGTACATCTCTCCCAAGCACCGGCTTATCAAGGTTGAGAGTGGTAAGGATGGCATAGGCGAGAAGCTGAACAAGGGGTCCAAGAAGCTGGCAACGTCTGTCCCCTCTGACATGAAAGATAAAGTAAGTGTGCTCCTATACTTGCCCCTGTAGACCAGGTAGTAGGACTGGGGTTCTGTCAGCCCCTGGAAGGGGGCTAGCTCCTGTTTGACTACACATGGAGCAGCCACTGCTCTCCATCATGCTTTACTGGGTTGCATGACCTTTTTAATGTCTCGAGGCAGGGAGGGCATGTGTAAGGCTGACAGACAGAGTGTGGTGTTCTGTCCTCTGGGCTTTCAGACTTGCCTCCCTTCAGATGTAACAGGTTTGCAGGTGTGCTTAGCCCTGCTCTGGGACACACTGCTCTGTGCCAACCACATGAGTGGTACCAAGGCTCTTGGGTTGGCATTCTCCTGCAGAACAGGATGACAGTCTTTGAAGTGGTGCTTGGGGAGCACTTAGAGTGGTGTGAAAAGCCCCATGCTATGACCTGAAATTGTAGCCTCAGTCCCATTGCATGTGGTATGGAGCAGTCATATATAAAACAACCTAACAAAATAAAAATCTGATGCCATCCTGAACTGGGCTGTTGGTTTTTAAGGAGACAGTTTGTCATGTGTTTTGCAATGAATTCTTTATCTCCTAATTCAGTGTCAACAGTGAAGTTCTAAGCCCTCTGTTACAACGACATCACAACTTCTGAGATTACTGTTTTTCTGACTGGCAGGTACCTGAGGCAAACTCTGTAGCTGTTGACTCAGTTGCAAACGTCCTCCAATCTTTTACTGGTTGCTGTAGCTACAACAATGGAAAGTGCTGGGTTAAGGAACCTGGGTTATAGCTCAGAAGCTTTGCAGTGGAAAATGGTGTTAATTAGTTTATGAGCACAGCACATATACCCCTACTTCTGCTGGTCCTGTGAGTATAGGTTGGATTTTGTTTCCTATGTTAAAAATTAATATTTCTCCATTTTCTAAATGGGCATTTACAACTTTAGTGTAACAGTCACATTTTAGGAATTCTAAGTATGCACTGAATGTTATCAATTTCAATGATCTGTTTGCACATGTTTAATTACATAACAGGATTGCATTGAGTAGTGACACGTTTCCATGGCAACTTGATAAATTATATCCTGTCTGGCTGGAATTCCAAAGAAATCAGATTATGATGGTGGTGATACAAGATTAAAACCCTAAAATTTATTGCATTGTCATTTAAGTGTAATTCCGGACTGGAAGGAATCTTTTGGAGTATCCCCATGTTTATCTCAACAATTGCCCGTGTTGATACTATGTATCTGCTTTCAGCAACTTGATAGAGAAAGTAACTGCTTGGGGCAGAATGCATACAGGAGCAACGGTTACTATTTTTTCCTTTTTTTCTTTTCTGGCGGGTGTGGGGGAGATGATTTTTAAAATTTGTTTCTTTAACTATCTTTCTATTTTAGACTATACTGTAGCAATTTTCAAAGCAGAAACTACATCTTTTGCTAGGTATCTTGATACGTTCTGTGGTCATAGATCTGTGCGCTGCTTCAAGCCCTTGTTGCAGATTCTAAAACTTGCATTGAATGGCCACCTTACAGTTTCTGTTTTTAAAAGATACAGAATGCTCATGTCACGGGCACATTCTGTTTTGACAGGCAGAACTACAAGCAGGCAGTCTTAACATGTCTGACTAATAAAATTTTCCCTTCACTTCAAAAGTTGTGCGCCTGCCATCACTGCTGAAACAATGTGGTTGTGAGGGGCTATGTTATTTGCCATTTGTTCAACTGTGTTATTTCGGCCAGTCGCTGAGAGTGTTTCGACACTGTTTCGCTCAGCACAGAAGCGTGCGCTCTCCGTGTACAGAGCGTTTCCTGAAGTTTTCCGTCAGCCGGGAAACAAACGCTGAGGAAGCGGAGAGAGAGCTGGCAGGAATCGGCAGCTCTCGTCTCTTGGGAGAAGCCGACGAGTCGTGGGCGTTGCCAGGGCAATGGTGACCACACCCACGCCTATAAAAGAAACCCTCAGGGAGCACAGCGGCCAGGTTGCTGCACACTGAGCAGTCGAACAGAGTGTACAGGACGTCAGCCAGGGTGTGGCACAGCAGTTTGGCTACTGTGTGCAGAAAGGCAGGCGAGGAAGCCACTGACGCTTGATTGGCTTGACCAGGGAGCAATGGTATCTGCCTAGTGGAATGCCCTGGTGTTCCTGAGCCCTGCACCACTAGAGCTGATGCAGCTTCTCAGATACAGCTCAGGTGGGAACATGCTATCATCCAAATGACAAGTTGTGGGGTGTGCCTCACTCTTATGCCAGTGTCAAATGGCAGCCTGGGGGAGGTGTGCCCAGGTGTAGGCATCATAATTGTTTTGGTTGGAAAAAACCTTTAAGATCAGCAGGTGCAGTCTTTATCTAACTCTGCTAAGTATGGTGCTAAACCCATGTTCCTTAGCACCCACATCTGTGCATCCTCTAAACACCTCCAGGGATGGTGATTCACACCTTCATTCAACCAACCTGGAACCTAGTCTAGGGTTTGATAACACTTTCAGTAAAGAAATTTCTTCTAATATCCAATTTAAACCTCCTCTGTTGCAGTTTGCAGTAATTTCCTCTCATCCTATCATTTTTTACTAGGGAAACAAGACCCACACTCAACTTGCTACAACCTCCATTCCAGAAGTTGTATAGAGCACTAAAGTCTCCCTTCAGCCTCATTTTCTCCATACTAAACAACTCCATTTCTCTCAGCTTCTACTTATAAGACCTGTTCTCCAGAATCTTCATAATCTTTATTGCCCTTCTCTGGATCCACTCCAGCAACTCAATGTCTGTCTTGTATTGAGAGGCTTAAAACTAAACAGAGTACTCAAGGTATGGCCTCACCAGTGCTGAATAGAGGAGGACAGTCACTTCCACAATGCTATTTGTCACACTATTCCTAATACAGGACAGGATGCTGTTGAACTTTTGGGCACCTGGGCACACAGCTTGCTCAGGTTCAGCCAGCTGTTGATGAACACCCACAGGTCTTTCCCTGGTGAGCAGCTTTCCAGCCACCTTTCCCAAGCTTTTAGTATTGAATGGGGCTGTTGTGAGCAGAGTGCATGATGTTACACTTGGCCCATACAATTTGCCTTGGCCCATAGATCCAGCCTGTCCAGGTCGCTCTCTAGAGCTTTCCTGCCCTCAAGCAGATCAATATTCTCTCCAGGTAAAAAGTGTCCACAGCCTTCCTGTCATCCCCTAAGTGAGTTGTCTTGTCATAGAATTAAATCAGGTTCATTAAGCAGGACCTATCCTTCATGAACCCATGTTGACTGGGCCTGATCACCTTGTTGCTCTGCATGTGCTGCATAAAGGCATTCAGAATGATCTGCTCCATGAACTTGCCTGTCACTGAGGTCATACTGGCAGATCTGAAGTTCCGTGAGTCCTCCTTCCAGCCCTTTTTGCAGCTGGGCATCACATTTGCCAGTCTCCGTTTTTCTGGGCCCTCCCTGATTAGTTAGGAGTGCTGGTAAATGATGAAAAGTGGCTTTGAACCATTTCCACCAGCTCCATCACTCCTCTGGGTGTATGGCATCCAGCCCTGTGGACTTGTTTATGTCTGAGTGGTGCGCAGCTCCTCTTGGACTATGGGGGCTTCATTCTCCTCCTCATCCCTCTCTTCCCGCTCAGAGGACTGGGTATCCAGTGCATACATTGTCCTACTACTAAAGACTGAGGCAAAGAAGTATTAAGTACCTCATCTTTTTCCTCATCCTTGACCACTATGTTCCCTCTTGCATCCAATAATGGACAGAGATTCTCCATAGTCTTCCTTTAGTTGCAAATATATTTGTTGAAGCATTTCATGTTTTCTTTAGCAGCTGAAACCAAATTGATTTCCAGTTGGACTTTGGCCCTTCTAATTTTCTCCCTGCACAGCCTCAGCACAACATTGTAGTTTTCCTGAATAGCCTGCCCTTTGTTCCAATAACTCTTCTTTTTTTTTCCCTGGAGTCACAATCAAATCCCTCTATCAGGCTAGGCTGGCTGTCTTCCCTGCTCATCTTTCAGAACATGGAGACAACCTGTTCCTGCACATTTAAGACTTTGGTTTTTTTGAAGAGTGTCCCACCTTCCTGGACTACTTTGTGTACTGCCTCCTTCTGGGGCCGCTTCCTCTCTGCTATATTGTATTTCCAGCAGACATCAGGGAAGTTAAAATCCCTTATGACAGCAAGGGCAGTGATTGTGTGACTTTGCCCAGATGCCTAAAGAATATTTCATCTATCTCTTCATCCTGGTTGAGTAGTCTGTAACAGACTCCCACCATGATGTCTAATAGAATACATAGAATACATAGAATAAACCAGGTTGGAAGAGACCTTCAAGATCATCACATCCAACCCATCAACCAATCCAACGCCGCCCAAGCAACTAACCCACGGCACCAAGCACCCCGTCATGTGATATGGTAAATCTTCAGAGCATTTTTTTTTCCACTGTGAGAACTGGACAAGTGACCCAAAGATAGATATGGATCAGAAGCCTGCACCTTTGGAGAAACTAAAACCTGCCAGATGTTCTGAGATTATAAAAGGAAGGTTAAAAGCTGCCCAGAATGCTTGTTGTGTTCTGTTTCGGGAAGAACAAGTCTCCCTAAGGCTGCAAACACCTGTTGCCCTGCCTCCCTCCCTTCCCATCCAGACTGTTACAAAGCTCACACAGGAGAAGTTCTGATGGGGGGCGGGGCTCAGGTCCCAGATCCCAGCTGTAATGTGTAGCACTGCACTCTGATTTAATGGATGATTGATTTGGCCTTTGCAGGACTGTGAAACTGTATCTGCTGAAATAGATGGCTCCCTGTAGTCTGGGCTCACTGAACTGCACAGATGTTGCTGCCAGATTTCCACTTGGCTTTCAAGTAATGAAAATATTGAGGGAATACAGGTGCTGCTGAATTTGGCTTGATGTCACTTATGTCTGAAGGTGCTTGGTGGTATATGTATCTGCAAAACATGGAAGTGATTTTAACTGCTGACCTGGTGTGAGGTAGGAGACACTAAATTGTGGCATACAAGGAGTAGATGTCAAGCCCAGGGGCGATTTCAGTTGAAAGTCCTGAGCTATGATGTAGGGATCGTGAGGAAAGAAGGTTTGTCTTAGGATTATTTTCACCTGGTCCATTGTGGACTGCATGCTGGGCTGTAGTGTCTCTCTGCTGCATTAAACAGGCTTGAGTAAAGCTGAACACCAAACTGGAGAGTGGAAAGTACTGGAGTGACTTTCCACCTGGGACACTGCAGCTCAGTGAATCCTGAGCTGTGCAGGGAAATATGCTAATCATACAGAGTATTCCACGACCATTGTGTTATTAGGGAAATTTTCAGGGAGACTGTGATTGGTCATTCTTTGGCACTAGGTCTACAGAAGTCTTGTGGTAATAGGCAGCTATTGCTGGCTTAAATCAAGGTTGTTGTACTGGGCTGCTACCACAGAGTGGCTCTCTTGCATCTGGAAAATCTGCGCAGAGGGTCTTCTGCTGTCCTGAAGCTGAGAGCATTTAGTGTGCTGGAAAAGTCTATGTACTCATATTGCTGAAGGGAAGGTGGAAAGGGGCACAAAGTGTGCAGTGGCAGCTGGAGGTGAGACAGAAACACTCTGACATCAGAAATGGCTGTCTTTATGCAGACTTCTGGGCAGAACAGCAGGATTCTGGCCATGTTTCTCTTTGCTGGGTGATAGGCTAGAGTTAGACATCTGGGACGTATTGGAACCAGCAGAAGGATGTGCCTCTGTCTCCTCTGTTCACTCTCGTGTGCAAAAAGAGCAGACATATGGCTCTGCTGCTGCTCACCAGGTTGCATTCTTGTCTTTGAAAAGTCAGGTGGACTGCAGGGATGCCCCTGGAAGGATATTGCTGCATGCAGTACCTTCCAAGTCCTAGCACTGACACTCTCCTGACAAGCTTTCCATGTCTGTTTTGTGGTTAGTTTACCTCTTGTTGCTTCTGCACGAGTTCACCACTTAATCTTTCTACTCCAAGAAGCCAGCTGTGGGAAAGTAAGTAATCCATTGCTTTTACATGTCTTTGCTGATTCAGCAGTGATGACTTTGAGCTGGTTTCAGCAGCTGACAATTTCATGGCGACAAAAAAGAAAGCTGCATGCTGTGGATGAAGTTCATGCTCTTGGGATATCTGTGGGTTGCTGTGTCACATATGAAGATCCTGGAGCATTCTTTGTCAAAGTTAAATTTGCATCTGTGAACAAGCTGACCTTACAAAAAGTATAAACACACATATATAAAACAACATGTAACAATAACTATATTTTTGTATTATTACACGTTATTTTATATACATAAACATGCATAGTGCTGAGAAAAGTTGTGGACCACCTCTCTTTGTAGAGTTTCAAAACTAGTATGGGCAAACCCCTGAACAATCTGTTCCAACTCCTGCTTTGAGCAGAAGAGTGGTTAAATTTTTTCAGAGATCTCATAGAAGCTAATTCCTAATGTAACTCTGATGTTAAAAAACTGCCCTGGAGCCTGAGTGTTACTGACAGACTTATATTTTGGTAATATTCCTGTAAGGACGGCAGTGCAAGATCCGAGTACAGCTCTGTCAAGCTGGAGTGTTTTTCCCCATTTTGTAAATGAATCTGTGTCGTAGATAACTGAAGTTAGTCTGCCTTAGTCTCTAAAATATACAAGCATCCCTTCATCTGCAAAAGCATGAAAGAATGAATAGGCATTGTTCAGATGCATATGTGCATACGTACACAGTTGGACATGGCTGGCTGAGTCAATAGAAAAGAATTATTTGTGAGAACACTAAAGCAGGGCTGAATACTGGTGCTGATCAGCAAGAAGGAATGAATTGTGCTTGATTCTCTAGAATTTTCAGGGTGGATGTGTGCAGGAGCTGTGTTAGTTAAGTCTGCATGTGAACACAGACATACTGGACGCTAAGCACAGCTAAAACAGCATCACACAATTCTGTTTAAACAGCTGGGCCACCATAAATCCAGCTTTGTTACTAATGCTTAGCAGTGTACAGATATTATCAGAAGCCTTTCCTTCAAAACTGCTCAGATAAGGAAAGAGATCTGTATTACATTTTTTTTACACATTTAACTTAAATTCAGAAGCAAACTGTTAGCATTAGGACTGTTCTAATGTAACAAATAGGTCTTAACATGCTGTTATTAAATTCTGGCTTGGGTGTGTCTTTGTGTGTGTTTGTGTGTGTGTATTGTATTACAAGAGATTGTATCCATCCAACACATGCCATCAAAGCCTTCACATCCATGTCTATGGACAAGTAACAAGAACTCTACAGTGACCCTATTCTGTGACATAGCGTGTCTTACAGACTTTTGTAACCCATAAAAGATACAATATTCAGAGCTGTAGGAACTAGCTCATTCTGACACAACTGGCGTAATATATGGGTAAAGATAACAGGACTTCCAGCTGCACCACAAGTACAAATCTAGGCCAAACTTAGCAGTCCTTCTGCATGCAGGCTGAGCTTTGTCCAGGTTTCATCATCAGGGATCTTTCTGATTTGGCAGAGGAGAGGCAAATTTATGTGTCCCACTCCAAAAGTCAGGCCCTGTGTGTGGATTCCCACATTACAAAACTTCAGCATGTTGCTATTCCTCTGCCTGGCTCTAAGGCAGATGTGGCAGGTACAACATTAGATCCTGGGAGGCCTGACTAGTTAAGTTTTCTGGGACAGCTGCATTTCTAGATGATGGATCACATCCATTCTCTTCTCTTTCATGTCCTGTGTTTGTCAGTCATTAACATGAAAGATCCATTTTGAGACCATTTGAACAAGTTTAGCCATTTGCCATAGCCCAAGATGTGGGATAAGTACTGCATTCAGGCCCCGAGCTGAAATCTGTGCTAGCCTTGTCCTCTGGACCAAAGAAAGGAAATGGCTGATTGAGACTAGTTTGCTGGACAGTGGCTGAAAGCTTGTTGGAAAGCAACCAACCAGCCACAGTTATCCCTGTCTACAACACCAGTGAACCCTGGTGAACATGGAAGCAACATAGAAAGGTCTGTTCCTACATGAGGTAACAGCATTTTGCTCTCACCTTGGATCTTCCCCACATGGCAGAGAGGTGGTTGAGATCATGACTGCAGAGCCCCATTGCACATGTAGGGGATGTACCTGGGATACTCATAGGCTTGTGAACAAAACTTGCAGGTAAGTTTGGAAAGCATGTGCTTTCTAAGGATGACATGAAAGGATGTAAGGAATTCATACCCTCTGGTGTGAAACAAATGTTTTGTTTATTATGTGTACCATGACTAGAATGCTTTTGTACTCAGAGCCTTGTCATTCAATAAAAGGCTTTCTCTGACTGACATACTGCATATAGGCTTGGAAGAAGAGCTTGGTCAAAAAGTAATTTCCAGGGAGATGTCACAAAGACTTGCAGAGCAGGAACTCTTTTCCTAGCTGGGATCTCTAACAGCATGAAAAGAATCTTCTGAATAGGATTGTGAAAAGGAGTTTAGACATTTACAGTGGATATGTTGTAAGAGAACCAACAAGCATACTCATTTGAGGTTTTCAAACCTTTCTGAATGAAGGCTTCATTTTGAAGTAAAACCCCCCAACTTAGTACTTCCTGGAAGCGGAGATTTTATAGCTGTTAGCAAGTATAGAAGAAAAAGCAAGTTGGTACTGGTCAGCTGCTGTATTTAGGTTGAGAACTATTAAATTTTAATACATATGGAAATGGTAACAGTCGTGTGGGGAGCCCTCTGCAAGCTCAGAACTGTAAAGCTAGTTTTAATAAGGAAATACAGATACACAGCTCCAAGAATGTGGAGCACTCTGCAGTTTCTGCCTGAGCACTGAAATGTGGGTTTGTGATTTGTTTGAGGGGTTTTGTTTGGTTGTTGTTTTGTTTTGAGTGTGGGGGGTTTTTTTGTTTGTTTGTTTGTTTTTTTAATGGGATGGTCATTTAGGGGAGGAGACATGATTGAAAACAGAGTGAGATGTACAGAATCCCATACTGCTTATGCCCCTATTATTTATCTGAAGGGGAGGAGTTTGCACCCACCATCCAATCTAGGGGAAGTTTTCCCTTCAGGGATTACTGTAGTGAATGTGTTTACAGCCTCAGTCTGATTTGGTACAGATTTACACATAATATATCTTAAAGGAGATTGCTGCCTTTCCTAATATAATATTAATTTATTCCATGTCATTTGTGTGGGTGTTAGATCCGTAAATACTTGTGTGTCCCTTCTTTATCTGAGTGTGGTGAGTTATGCTGGCAACCGGATACAGGAGCAGTTGCAGCTTGAGTGTCGCAGCTGTCAATGTACTTTTGGATCCTTCTTGAAAAGATCGAAGTGTTGCAATAAATAGCAGTCTGCTGTCAGTGTTACTGTTTCTGGTTTTTCAGGGCTGAACTCAGCCTTGCCCTGGTTTGAATGAGGGGTTGAAAAGAAAAGGTGATCTTTCATGGTGCTTTCGCACCTGCATTACTGTATGATTTTGTGAGGGTTCTGATGCTGAAGCCTATCTTTGCTTTGCCTGCTGCAGACTCTTTCCTATCCTATGTTACGTGTCTATGCTCTGTAATAATTGCCGTATGAGGACTTTTTTCTTTGCCTTGGTCCTCTTTCCATCTTCTAGGAACTGAGATTAATGATCATTATCTCTTCAATAACAAGGAAAAATTATTCCTGTTAGTTCAATCAGCTGGTTAAAAAGCCTGTATAAGAAATGGAACTTACACAGCATACAAGGATTTTGCAGAGGTCAGGGGAGTGTGGAGTAAAGGAGTGAGAATTTTTTTTTTTTCTTTAACCTTCGATTTTTCTAGTCTCCTAATGAAGGAAGGAAACTGGCTTATCTGACAATTTCTTTTTGCTGCCTTTTGTCCAAATTCACAGAATGCAGATAAATGTAATAATGTTCTTTTGAGAGAAAGAAGGGCAGAGATGGATGCAAGGAACTAAGTTTGAAAAAGAAGCTCATTGTGCATCTTGCTTCTTTTCAACTAAGAACTACAATTGCAAAGCTTCTTATTAATGCAGTGAGAATAGCCTTTGACTATTTAATTGAAAAACAAACCAAGTAGCAATATTATCTGTTGTAGCTGATAAATCTAAAAAGAGAGGGTGTGAAGTGCAACTGCAAGTGTGTTTCCTTTTCTGAATATTAGGGATGAGAGACTTAGAGTTGTTCCGCCTGGAGAAGTTTCTGGGGAGACCTTGTTGCAGCCTTTCAATACTTAATGGGACACCTATAGGAAAGGTGGGAACAGTCTTTTCAGCTGGGCCAGGTGGGATAGGACTGGGGGTAATGGTTTGAAACTAAAAAGGGGTAGATTTAGACTAGATCCAAGGAAGAATTTATTTTTTTTTCCCAGTGAGGGTCCCAAAACACTGGAGCATGTTGCTTAGAAAAGTGGAAAATGTGCTGTCCCTGGAATCATTCAAGGCCATATTGGATGGGATCATGTTGTTCTGAGCAGCCAGACCTGCTAAAGATCTCCCTGCTCACTGCAGGGGAATTGGACTAGGCAACCTTTACATTTCCTTTCAACTCAAAGCATTCCACATTTTTAACAGGACCACACTTCTCCGTCATTTTTTCAGCACCATTTAGTAACTGATTTGTGCCAATTGTGGTTTTGTCCTCTGAACTAAGACTGTACTTTGAAGATGTTATAGGATGCAGCTGTGTGAGACTTGTTTTTCTTGCTGGTACGGTGTTACTGTCTGGTTTGATGCACATCTGACTAGATGTAACAGTTCCTTTTCTATCTTTCAGGTATTGATAGCTGATGACTACTCGGATCCATTTGATGCCAAAAGTGAGTTGAACAGAATGGGAAAAGGGGAAAACACTGGCTATATGGAACCATATGAAGCTCAGAGAATAATGACTGGTAAGAGAAGACAGTTGCACTTGTGATCTTTAATTACATAACAGCTACAGCTGCTATAAAACAGAAATGTTCTTTGGCATGCAAAGCCATGTTTCTGAAGATATTTAGGCAGTCAACAGTAAATGCCGTGGAGGCTTTTCATGTGTCTGCACCTGCCTTGATATCTAAAAATACTGCTCTGGAATTTGCTGTTGAATATGGATGGTTTGTCCCGTCACGTGGGAATAGAGATGATTTGTGCTGTCTGTCCTGTGGGAAGACGAAAATGTAAACAGTGGGAGCTGAATTATGTACTGCTCATCTTGACAATGTTGAGGATGTCATCTGCATACATGTTAGATATGGCTAAAGCATGGTATTAGTTAGTTTAAAAACTGTTGATGTGTTTACTTATGACCTTTATAGCTCAGTGAGATCCAGACTTGTTGGTCTTCCCCCTGCTGGAGGACTGTGATGCTGCATCTTTGTGTAGCTTCTTTCTTTCCTTCCTTGCTTCTCCGATTTTTATTGTACCGATGGTCAAATTGAGACCCTTAATAATATTTGTGAGCTTTTGACTTCTATCCTTTGTAGTGTGTTTCCTGTTTCATGTAGGGAGCTGACTAATGGTGGTATTGTTGTACAAGTTTGGATGGTTTGAACTGCTTGTCCTGACATTATTTACTGCATTGTTCATGTATTTTCTCCATATCTGCATCCATTTTCCACTTGTTGGCTGTGCAGACTGTGAACTTTTTTGGGGGGGCATGGGGCCTTATGTTTTTAATTTATGGTCTTAGTGAGCACATGCCTCTGTTCAGATCAGTGGTGCATTTCATGGATTTGTACAGCAAGTCCTCTTTTTCTCATTATGAGGTTAAAGGCACTCTTGTGCCCAGTTAAGTTGATTGTATGCTTTCCTTTTTATTGGCAGCTCCTGTTTTGGGCCTTCAGGAAAGATTAATCAGTGGGGGAAGATGAGGCTGTTGGATGCAAAGATCCTTTTTTCATGCAAGTGTTCCTATTTTTCTTTTCTTAAATAGCATATCTGAAGGCAGAAACAGGAAAATACATGCAGATTATATTGTTTAGAAGCTTTCAGTGTCTTATAGGAGCTTTTATTGTGGGAGCTTATAGGAGCTTTTATTTTCCTTCATGTGAATCTATTCATTCTAGCTGAGTAATTTCTCAGAAAAAAAACAAAACCAAAACCCAAACAACAAACCAGTCCAATTAAGTTCTTGCTCTCTATACAGCAGTGATGAACATTTGTAATTGTAACTATGAAGTCCACAGTGCTTTGATTTCTTCTTATATTTAGGACAGGACCTTATTTTATCTCCTTTTCTAGATTAACCATAATAAATATTTATTGAACAATACTGAATGGCTTTGCTACAGTAAGGCACAGTAAAATGTGTACCGTTGCAAGTGCAAGACAATTTTGCCAAACTGGTGTTGTTGCAGCTGATAAGCTGTTGTATCTTCTCCATGTGAGTGAACATGAGGAGGTCTCAAAGATGCTAAAGGCCTTTTTGAAACTCGGTATAGTGATAGAGCAAGTGTTCTGAATGTGCATTTGATTGAGCCAGTAGAAGAGGAGAGGCTGAGGGAGATGGGGTTGCTTAGCCTGGAGAAGAGGAGGCTCAGGGGTGACCTTCTTGCTCTCTACAGCTACCTGAAGGGTGGTTGTAGCCAGGAAGGGATTGGTCTCTTCTCCCAGGCAACCAGCACCAGAACAAGAGGTCACAGTCTGAGGCTGTGCCAGGGGAGGTTTAGGTTGGATGTTAGGAAGAAGTTCTATACAGAGAGAGTGATTGCCCATTGGAATGGGCTGCCCAGGGAGGTGGTGGAGTCACCATCATTGGAGGTGTTCAGGAGGAGACTTGATGGGGTGCTTGGTGCCATGGTTTAGTTGATTAGGTGGGTTGGATTGGTTGATGGGTTGGACATGATGATCTTGAAGGTCTCTTCCAACCTGGTTTATTCTATTCTTATTCTATTCTAAGATGCCTGAAGGCCTTTAGTGTTTTGAGATCTGGGTATTTTGTTTCTAGTCATCTTGTTCTAAGGCTGGTGCAAATAGAAAAAGTCTTCCATTCCACTATATTGAAACATGTGAGTTTAGTTTCCATTTTTAATTGCACATATGCTGCCTTCGCATTTTACTTGACAAATGAAAGCCTTTTTTTTTTTTGGAGTGTTTCTACAGATTTGGTTTGTATCTTCCCCAGTGAATTCTATTTTCTATCTACCACTCCTAAAGAAGATCTTTGGACTGCAGTTTGATTGGCTTCGAATGTTTACTGCTTTCTTTATGTTGGCTTGTTAGATGTGCTGTTTGTTGAACGAAAGAAAGTTATATGGCTATCCATTAGGCTTAATTAATCTGGTGAGGTCCTTCTGTGTTTTTTGTAACATGGGTTAATTCCACAGAGAAGGAATTTGCATACTGCAGCAGAATGGTCTTTAAGAGAGACAAAAACCAAACCAGCTTTTTGTCAGTTGTTCTTTGTCTGCTGATGTATTCTAACCCTTGATCAGCTCTGGAAACCAGGTGTAAGGGCTAGTTTGAAACAGGAGTCTAAAGTTTTTGTGCATGCTGCATACTTCATGATTTTGTAGATGATCTGGCAAAAGCATACATCTAGATGAGATAATTGAATTATTTCAAAATAAGCTGTGATGTCTGAAATCATAGAATGATCAAATTACATGGGTTGGAAGGGACCTCTAAAGGTCTAGTACAACCCCCTCTGCAGTAAACAGGGCTATCCTCAACTAGGACAGGTTGCCCAGAACCCTGTCGAGCCTCACTTTGAATATCTCTAGAGATGGGGCCTCAAACACCTCCCTGGGCAACTTGTTCTAGTGTTCCACTACTCTTGTTCCTAGCATCCAACCCAAATCTACTCTTCTCTACTTTGAAACCATTGCTCCTCATCCTATCCCTACAGGCCTTTGTAAACAGTCCCTCTCCATCCTTCTTGTAGACCCCTGTCAGGTACTGGGAGGCTGCTATCATGTCTCCCTGGAGCCGCCTCTTCTTCAGGCTGAACAATCCCAGCTCCTTCAACCTGTCTTTGCAGCAGAGGTGCTCCAACCCCCGGATCATTTTCATGGCCCTCCTCTGGACCCTCTCCATGAGGTCCATGTCCTTCCTGTGTTGAAGGCTTCAGACCTGGATGCAGTACTCCAGGTGAGGTCTCACCAGAGCAGAGCAAAGTGGCAGAATCACCTCTCTGGATCTGCTGGCCACACATCTTTTGATGCAGCCCAGGATGTGATTTGCCTTTGGGGCTGCAAGCGCACACTGCTTATGTCCAGCTTTTTGTCTACCAGCACCACCAAGTCCTCTTCCGCAAGGCTGATTTTGATCCCCTCATCCCCCAGTCTGTGTTGATAGTGAGGATTGTTCAGGCCCAGGTGCAGAACCCTCCACTTGCTCTTGTTGAACCTCATGAGGTTCACTTGGGCCCACCTCTCCAGCTTGTCCAAGTCCCTCTGGATGACATCCTGTCCTTCTGCCATATTGACAGCACCACTCAGCTTGATGTCATCTGCCGCATTAGTGGCCTCTGTATCATGCGTTTGCTTCAAAGATATGGTAGACAGGGAGAAACTCCTCTTTATGTATTTCAGAGTTATGTACCCGTAATAGGTAGCATTTCTGAAAGGAGTTACTTTCCCTGAGATGTAACATGCCATGTAGTATTCCTCACTGAGCAAATGCTATGCAGTGAACAGACTTCAGAAGACTGCCGTAACTCCATCAATAAAATATATACTGTGCCTCTCTTCTGTCCAGGGTGATTTTAGAGGCTGCTCAGGACATACCTAAATCTCCTTCCAGACAGTAAAAGCAGGTGTTTGAGGAACAAAGAATTCAGTTTTGCTATTGTTGCATTTTCCACAAGAGGTTAGTCACAGAGCTGTCCTGGTAACTGGGCACGTTAGATGTTATACATGGGATTATGCTGACTCATGAGAGCAGGGAGGTGCTTACTGTGTGTTGAGACAGTATGTCTTGATAACTGAAAGATCTAAGTAAGCCACAAAAGGGCTTCTGGTCATAAAAGGGAAGCTGAATTCAAGTATCCCAAATGTAGTTAAACCTGAAAAGAGCATATCCTTCTCTGTTGTTGTGGTCTAAGCCCAGCTGGCCTCCCCCACCAGAGGTGCTGGGAAATAGAAAGTGTAATGAAAGGCTCATGGGTCAAGACAAGGACAGAGAAATCACTCAACGATTATGGTCACAGGTGAAACAGACAATTTGGGGAGAAAATCAGTTTAAGTTGTTATCAATCAGATCAGAGCAGGATAATGAAAAATAAACAGAAATCTTAAAAAGATCTTCTCTCTACTCCTCCCTTCTTCCTGGCTTAACTTTGCTCCTGATTTCTCTACCTTCTCCCCACCAGCAACACAAGGGCACAGGAATGGAGGTTACATTTAGTTCAACATACATTGCTTCTGCCCCTTCTTCCTCTTCAAGGGGAGGGTTCCTTACACTCTTCCCTCCTCCAGTGTGGAGTCCTTCCCATAGGAAACAGTCCTTCATGAACTTCTCCAACATGAGTCTTTCCCTACAGTTCATCATGAACTGCTCCAGCATGGCTCATCTCCAACCCAGTTATCCTTGACTAAAGGAGAGTCTTCTTTTGTCCAGACATTCTCTGTTGCCTTCAGGGACTGGGATTCCTGAGGGCTAGCCTTAGCAAAGATGGAAGCAAAGAAGGCATTCAGTCATTCTGTAGGCATTCTGTATCCTTTGCCATCAGGGAACCCACCTCATTCAGCAGCAGGCCCACATTTTTCCTTTTCCTGCTAATGTACTTGAGGAAGCCCTTTTTACCTTTATTTTTTTTATCTTTTGCCAGATTTAATTCCACAAAACCCTTAGTCTTCCTCATTGCATCCCTGGCATTGCATATTCTGGCAGTGTTCCTGTTTTCCTCCTATGTGGCCAATCTGTTTTTCCACACACTGTCAACTTTATTTTCTTATTTTCTTATTTGATTATTTTTCAGAATGTCCCTGCTTATCCACACAGGACTCTTTCCTTTCTTTCCTGATTTCTTACTCATGGTCATGCACCCATCTTGAGAATGGAGGAGGTGGTGCTTGAATATTAACCATCTCTCTTCTGCTTCCCTACCTTCCAGAGCCCTAACCCAGGAGATTCCTCCAAGTAGGTCTCTGAAGAGTTCAAGAGTGGCTCTCCTGAAGTGCATGGTTGCCAATCTATTTATTACCCTGCTGTTCCACATCGTCCTGATCTCCACAATCTCATGGTTGGTGTGGCCAAAGCTACCACCAACCTTCACATCTCTGACTTAATCTTCTTTGTTAATGCAAGGACCAGCAGTGCACCACTCCAGGTAGGGTCACCCACCACCTTTATCAAGAAGCTATAATCAATGCACTGCAGGAACCTCCTTAGGCTTCTCACTGTGTTGTTTATACACCAAGTGTCAGGGTTGTTGAAGTCCTCCATGATAATCAGGGAATGTGATTGCGAGGCTCCTTCACACCATTAGTCAAAGGACTCATCAGCTTTCTCCTCCTAATAGGTTGCCTGTAGTAAACACCCACCACAATGTCACTCACACTATCCTGTCTCTTAGTTCTTATCCACAGACTTTCAGCTCTTTCTTGTTCCCCTCTTAGGCAGAGCTCAATATATTCCAGTTGCTCCCCCACATAAAGAACAACTCCACTGCCTCGCCTTGCTTACCTGTCTTTCTTAAAAAGTATCTAGCAGTCCCTGACAGCATTCCAGTCACATGTGCCATCCCACCATATCTCCATAACTGCAATAAGAACATGGCCCTGTGTCAACACCCACACCTTTAGTTCTTCAGGTTTATTCCCCATGCTGCATTCTTTGGTTAAAGGCATTTCAGACTAGTAGTCAAGTAAGAAGGTTTCTCTATAGGGGTTCAAGAGGATCCACCATAGTGTACACACCCTTGAGGTGTTGGCCTTCAGGCTCTCCTCTTGGAAAGCATCAAAGGAACATTCTATTTGTCACTCCTCTGTTTGGCAGTACTTCAAGAAGAGACTGCTCCAGCATGAGCTTCCCACAGAACCACAGCCTTCTTGGGGTGCAGCAGCCTTCTTCAGTTTGGGGTCTTCCGTAGGCTGCAGGTGGGCTGCAAGGAAATAGCCTGGCATCTCACCACGGGCTTCAGGGGAATCCCTTCCACTGGATCCAGAAAGCAGATCCTCCTGTATAGCTGCAGATAGTGCTAAAAGGCCAAATGCCCTCATGCACTTCACTGCTTTTTTCTAGGCACTGCAATTAAGAGTCTGTGCCTGAATGACAGTGGAATCTCTGATGGAGATGGAGTGGAAGGACAAGCGGACTAGCAAAAGCAGTGTACCCATCTTAACTAAGAGGTCCCCATGGACTTGCAGGGAGCAGTAGCTCTGACTTGCTGCAAGCTATCACAGATGTGATGGGAGTGTGTGGAAAACAGCATTCCCATGAACCTGCACCAACTTCAAAAGGTCTCAGTTGTCAGTTTCCCTTGTAACTGGAGAGGTCCTTTTTAGTGTGTGCATGTGCATGTGTGTGTTCAGAGCTGTAACTCCAGCTGAACAGTCACTACAGCACATTGGTGATATGTCAGTTCTTGTAAACCCTTTACCAGGTGTCCTCTGGCATCCTACTAGTGGGTGCTAAGTTTACCGCTGCAAATATTGTAAAAAGAGCAGTGATAATTACTTTAATAAACACTTTGGCCTGTTGAAGGTCATTGCATCTAGCAAGACAACCTGTGATCTTTAAGCACTACAGTGGCTCTGCTTAGGATTTGCTGTCTGCTTGTATTTGAACATGGCAAAGACGTGTAGCCAATACAGAAGTGTTTGCCCACTAAGTTCAACAGCTGGCATAGTTTTCTTCTTCTCTTGTTCCTACACTTATATTTCGATTCTAGATTCTATTCAAGGATCTAACACTAGACTAGATGACTAGAATTCAGCCCAAAATGAGAGTTTATCCATAATCAGTTCATCTTTTATGTAGAAGATGTTCCTTGCTAGAACTCTTATGCTCTTGCCCTGTTGACAGATGGTGTGAATAATACTACATTCTAGCAGAACAAGTTCTGAGATGTTTTAATTTTAAAGGAAGTGGAGAAAAGCTCAAGGTAACCCTTAACTGTTGGAATTTGATGTGTATTTGTTTTCAGCTCATCATTTGCCAAGAACCACTGGGTGAGATTTGAAGAAATTCTGTAGCACACCGAGGTAAGCTTGTGGCTGATAACAGGATGGCTTTACTTACATTCTGGGAATTTTCTAAAAGACTGCACTGGAAATCTTGGTAATCTCTTCCTAAAGCTGACAAACAATCACGAAACATTCAGGTTGGAAAAGACCCTCAGGATCACCAAATCTGACCAATAACCCTACTCTATAGGTTCATTCCTAAACCATATCCCCAAGCACCACATCCAAACGACCTTTAAACACATCCAGGGTTGGTGACTCAACCACCTCTCTGGGCAGCACATTCCAATGCCTGACCACTCTTTCTGAGAAAAATATTTTCTAATGCCCAGTCTAAACCTACTCAGTCGTAGCTTTAGGCCATTCCCTCTTGCTCTGTCACTAATTACCTGTGAGAAGAGACCAGCACCAGCCTCTCCACAACGTCCTTTCAGGTAGTTGTAGAAAGCAATGAGGTCTCCACTCAGCCTTCTCTTTTCCAAACTAAACAGCCCCAGCTTTGTCAATTGCTCTTCATAAGATTTATTCTCCAGGCCCTTCACCAGCATTTTTGCCCACCTCTGCACTCACTCCAGCACCTCCACATCTCTCCTGTACTGAGGTGCCCACAACTGGGCACAGTACTCGAGGTGTGGCCTCACCAGAGCTGAGTACAAGGGGATAATCGCCTCCCTACTCCTGCTGGACACAACATTTCTGATACAAACCAGGATGCCACTGGCTTTCTTGGCCACCTGGGCACACTGCTTGCTCATGTTCAGCTGCTTGTCAGTTAGAACCCCCAGGTCCCTTTCTGCCAGACAGCTTTCCAGCCATACTTCCTCAAGTCTGTAGCATTGCTTGGGGTTGTTACGAGCCAAGTGCAGGACCTGGCATTTGGCCTTGTTGAAGTTCATCTCATTAATGTTGGCCCATTGGTCCAATCTATCCAAGTGCCTCTGCAGAGCCTTCCCTGTCCTCATGAAGATCAACACTCCTACCTAACTTGGTGTCATCTGCAAACTTACTGATGACACACTCTGTCTTCAAGGTCAACAATAAAGATGCTAAACAGAAGTGGTCCCAACACTGAGCCCTGAGGAACACCACTTGTGACCAGCCACCAGCTGGACTTAACTCCATTGACCATCACTCTCTGGGCCTGTTCACCCAGACAGTGCTTTGTCCAGCAGAGCCTGTGCTCATCCAAGCCATGAGCAGCCAGTTTGGCCATGAGAATTCTGTGGGAAACACTGTCAAAGGCTTTTCAAAAGTCTAGGTAGACAACATCCACAGTTTTTCCCTCATCCAACAGTCATGTCATCCTGTCATAGGAGGAGATCAGGTTGGTCAGGCATGACCTGTCCTTCATAAACCCATGCTGGCTGGGCCTGACCCCCTGGTTGTTCCCAATATGTTGTGTAATGGTGCTTGGGATGACATGCTCCATGACCTTCCCTGGTACTGAGGTGAGACTGACAGATCTATAGTTTCCTGGATCCTCCTTTCTTCCTATGTAGTAGATGGATGTTATCTTTGCTACTCTCCAGTCCATTGGGACCTCCCAGGAAGGTGTTATCTGAGGTAAGCCCTGAGCTTATCTATCATTTGGAGCATAGCACTACTGTTACTCTGTGTGTTTATAGAGCTCACCTGCTGCTAGCCTCATTATGGAGCGAAATTCCTTGCTTCCCAGTGCAAGTGAGAACATATGTTCTGAACAGCTGTGTTCCTTCTTTAAAATATACTAGAAGTAATGTTAGTTAGAAATTCCTGGGCTTCAGCAACTATTTCAAGTTGTTTCTTAATCCATTGGAAATTTGGACAAGGATTTCATTCAGCAATGATATAAAGGACAGACATTTTCTTGGGACAGTTATATCTTTCTTTGTATTAGATCTGGTGTGCATGAGCCTACACGTGTTTGAAACAACGCTGCATCTACTTCAGTACAAGTCCTTACTTTCTCTCTGAGCAAAACAATAGATCTCACACGTGCAGAAGAACTGTATCGCTTCAAACCTGGGTGCACTTGCCATGGTGATCAAGACTTTGCTTCTTGTCTTCATGGAGGACTTCGCACTCCACCAGTGAGTGTGAGTAGATAAGGTTGGAATGTATAGAGTCTTATTTCTCATGTTAGGAGAGGCCATGGTTGCTATAACTAGATGCATAACTAGGGATTGAAAACAGCTGTGCATGGAATGAGCAGCATTCTTCTGTTTAAATTTGTCTACTTCCCCAAAATAATTGAAGGCATTTTCTCTAATGTTTAATATTATGGCAGTGCTTGCATAGTGTGTACTAGATTATAAATACGTGAAAATAAAAACCTAACTCCACTGCTTTCTATGGCTGGGTAACAGTAAAATTTGCCTTCTCCTGAAAAAAGAAACCATTCTTTCCAGGAGTTAGAAAGAAAAAGACCTTGTGTCTTGTCATTCAGTTGCATGCGCAGAATTAATTCCTTAGTTTGAGTGTGTAATCATATTACCTAGAATGGGTTTGAGCTAAGATTTACATGGCTCCTTCTTTTTTCTTTCTTTTTTTGTGTGTGTGTGTTTTCTTTCTGTTTTCCCCTGTTTCCACTCCCTCATCTTGTTCTTATAGCTTAATGTAGTCTGAAAATGGGCTAGAAGGTGAAACTTTAATCACAAGCCTGAATACAAATCAAGGTCATTTCAGTTTCTTGCCACTTCTCATTAAGATGCAACTTGTGCCCAAAGTAAGAGGAGCAAGATGCCCAGAACTTTGAAGAGGTAGGTCAGCATTGTAAGAGACTAACTAGGTCAGAGTGCATATGGAAGGAACTTAACTTCATGGCTGAGATGGTTGGAAAGGAGAAACCATTAAGGTAAATATGCTATTAGACCCTTGCCTGCAGTTTCGAAGACTCCCTGCATTGTGTTGATAAAGAATCAATAGTTTCAAGCCATGTTGATCAAGAGGGTTTTTTAGACAAAACCAATCTGATTTCCTAAAACAAGCTACATCTGTAACATGTGATGGCACCTGTTTGCAGTTTGAACACAGCCTTGCCTTTGGCATAAAAGGTTGTATCTATGTTTCTGAAAATTCTTCTTCAATTCTGTGTCTGTTTTAGCCTACTAGTTACAACAGCTTTTCATTCTACCCCCCCCAGCTCACACTAGACAAGTTGCCTTTTCTAAGAACAGTGGTCCTTGTAACACTGGATGTGAATTGCATGTCCCTTCAGGACATGAATGCTACTGGCAGCAGTTTGAAGAGCACTGAGGTCTATGTGGTCCAAGAGGATCTGTCATTTTAAAACTCTAGCAGCTGTCTCTTGAGACTTACAAAGAAGACAACTGTGACTGACCCTAGAGTGAGAAGAATTCAGTGATGGCTGAATTCACTGAAAGTCTTAGAAATATTTTGGCTGAAAATTGAATGAGCTTATTATTTCCTCATTTCCTGTCTGTCAGGATTAAGCAATTTGCTGCCACTCCATTCAAGGGCATTTTTGTTGCTCTCCCGTCTCAGTACCAACCCTCTCCCCTTACCCCTACCTCTGTACCAGGTATGTTGAACTTAAGATGCTCCACTGCTCTCATCATCCAGTGAGATAGTAAAGATGAATGTCAACTTGCTGCAAAGTAGTCTCTTAGGTAGAACTAGCCTGTGCCATGAGGTTATGTGATATCTGAGGTAATTTATCCCTGTTCTATAGAGATTAATGTGAGTTTGGTAAATCCTTCAGCTGGATTACTTACATTAAAATGAAACTGGCTTGCATTTTCCCTTGAAAGCAGAGTTCTGTAGAATGTGATTCCTTCTGATTTAATTACTGTCCCATCTGTCCCATCCATGCCTGAAAATGGCGAGAGGTGATGAACATAAACTGAAATGAGAGGGTCCAACTGAATGTAATTTAAAAAAAAAGAAAGATTAAATCCCACTATTAGGACAGTATATGGTGGGGAAGATTGCCTAGTGAGATCATGTAGTCTCCATCTTTGGAATTTTTCAAGACTGGACTGAGAAACCAGAACATGGATAACCTCATCTATCCTCATAGGTGACTCTGCTTTGAGTAGGAGATTGAACAAGATGACTTCCTGAGATCTTGTTTAGCCTGATGTAATCCTATGATTCTGCAAATAATTTGTTCCTGCTCTGTGAAAGTGAAATATGGCTGTGAGAATCAGGATATTCTAGGCTAGCTTGTGGGAATCCATGTTTGTTTAGTCTGAGTCCATTTCCAGCTTTGCCACCATGTCAGTATGCTCCCAGTACTGGTCTTTTGAAATTTAATCAATGGAAAGACCAATGATTGTGAGACATAAAAAAGTAACCTGCTGAAATACAGCTTGAGCAGGGCCTCATACATAAACATTCCAGTTTTCTGGAGGTAATGCTGGATGGCAGGGTGTGCATGCTGAAAGCATGCTGTTGCTGTTGTAGCAGGAAGTATGACTTCTGTCATCTGTTCACTATCCCTCCTTGGGACAAAGGAGCAGAGACTGGACAGGTGGGCTTGCAGGCTGGACTGGATCTGTATTTGTATGCCTGTAGGCAAGAATTCTTGGTGCTTTCCAACTGGAAGTGTGATTAAGACATCCGTGGTTTGAATAGAGAGTGTTGTAGACTCCTGCATTTGGTTCCATCTGCGTGTTGTTACTTTGCTGGGTAGAGGACACAAGTGGTACATCTTTCTGGTCTACTATTTCAGCCCTCAATATTCTCAAACTGGTCCCAGGTATATTTTGCTTCTGTAATGGTAATCGAAAGCAGAATGGAGAGAATTTGTGACACAAATTTGTTACAGCTGGACTTGATCTCAAAGGTGTCTTCCAGTGAAATGACTATACAATTCTGTGAAGAACCAGCAACTTGGAAGAAATGTGGACTGTTACTAATGAGATTTAAAAGGATTTGCTAGTTGGGACTGAACCAGTGATGCTAAAAGAAAAAAAAATGAGACTGTATTTTAATAACCAAGTTAATACCAGGATTACAGGATTTCCACTCTTTCCCCAGCTCAAGCCAAAGTCCCTGCTGGTTTAACTGTTGTGGGCTTTCTTTCTTGGAAATACTTGCTCAATCATATCTTCATATTATATTCTGTCATACTCCATTAGGGTTTTTTTCTCTAATACAAAAATCTTAACTAAGCTCAAGCAAGATGGTACAGGATGTATTAGTTAAGCATGTAATGAAGTAAACACAATACCTCTCAGAAGGGACAAGATACCTTTATAGCTGTGACATTTTGTCATCTTTATTGTGCTTAGATTGCTGGTAATTGCACAGAATTTTTGTCTACTGGACATGTATCCAAACTCTGAAATAACTTAGTGGCAAAACACCAGTGAAACCCGAAGTAAATGGAGTCTATTTCTTACATAAGCTGTAGCTACAGTTTCTCTTGCTTATTTTTTTGGGTTTATAGCCCGTCCAGAAGAGATTTTTCTTGAAAGTAAATGGGGTTGAAGGTTCAGCCAGTTCTGTGTCTGCTTTTCACGGAGACTGAATATCTTGCCATGTCTACCAACATTTTAATATGATTTCACAACAAAATTTAGTGGAAAGTTTTCAGAAACACAACTTTTTATGTTCTTCATGCACTTTATGTAGGTTGGCAACAACATACAGCTTTTTTCATCTGGTTTCTGGCTATGAAGAACCTTGCTTGATTGTGCTGTTTTGGAGGAGCTCAAATACTTGACCAAACTTTGCTTTCATTACCATTCTGTTCCTAAAATTACTAGAAGCCATTGTCTGTGGGAGCAGCTTGCCATTCCTGGATGGGGTCAGATGAGCCTCACCTGGTGTTTGTGGTGTTTGTGTGCTGGTATTTCTTTCTGTCATCCCTACCCCAGCAAAGATTTAGGAAGCCTGTAGCGTGTTTCTGTTTGCTGCTGGGCCATGTTGTGCTACTGAGACTGAATTTCTAGAGGATTATGAACATGTGCAAAAAAGTTGAAAATACTCAGTTGCATGTGTTAGGGACTTGGAATGGCAGAGTTGTTAGCATGTAACTTAATGAAGCATAATGGAGACAGGCAAAACTGATGCTGTTGTAGGTCAGACTAGCAATTAAGAAGAAACCAGGCAAACCTTGGGGGAAATTGAGGCTTGCCTGGAATAACTCTGGGCTTGCTTTGAGTTCTGCATTCACTTTCTGTGGACTGGGAAATTTGAAAAGTTATATGAAGGAGCAGTGGGGTTTGAGGCTTTTGCACTGTTGTAACTCCATAATGGTCTGTCAAACAGTTGTGCTTGGATAGCTGAGCCATCTTGACCTCTTTATAAGCAAGTTCTGTAGCAGCTATTGTTGTTGTAATGCAGCCTGAGGTGAGTTAGAAAGCGTGTATGCTGCTGTCTCAATTGAAATAGAAAGGGAAGAGGGAAACAAAAGAAAAAAAATGTGGTGTCTTTCAACTATACCTATATATATATTATATATGGGTGTACCCATATATACCCAAATATCTGTTAATCTGAGGGGCACTTACTGCCATTTCTTTTGGCTGTGAGAAACATCATCACTGAGAAAACTTGGCATCATGGTAGAATATAGAGCATATTAACAGAGAGCCTCTGCAGTCACTTTTTTTAAGCCTTTTTTTTTTTTTCCTTCCTAAAAATGAACAAAACACCTGTTTTAAAAAATCTAGCATTCCACAACTGTCTCTTTGGATATGCTTTTGTGACATGCACATTGGCTGGTGGTTTGGAGATTCATATTGGAAAGTAAGAGTGTAACTGGAGAAATTGCCAAAAAGTGTTGAGCTGGTTGTGTGCATTAAGGTCATGACTGGTATGAACTTGTATAACATGACATTTTCTGACTTGACCTAAGTGGAAAGTACTAGATGTTACTGTTCATGATTGCGATGCTTCTGTTGCAAGGACAACTGATTTATGGTGTTTTCATGAGTGTGGTTTGCTTTCCTTAAGAGTCAAATGTTAATGGTGTTTAGCTGTGTGCCAGCCAGATTTCATAGAATGGTTTGGGTTATTTGCTGTTGTTAGATACCTGTGTAAGCATGAATGCTCTTGAGTAATTGTGAGAAACGAGGTCACTGCTAAATTTTAAATACAACCAATTTATTATAAAATAAAGGCAAAACAGCGCTGGGTGCATAGCAGATTCACTAGAGACGTGCCATAACAACACGAGTTGAACTTACATAGACGTCAAACATACATATTCATACATGTCTTCACAAATCCCTTTACATTTCCCAAGCACTTTCCCACCTCCCTATCAGGGCTAGGGCAAGGCTTGCCCTCTTGACCCAGCTGGTCTTCAGACATCTTGACGCCTCACCTTTCTCTCCCAATACACATCCCACACAACAGACTACAACCAACTAGTCAGCCCCAAGATCGAGCCCCACGGTCCCCAGCAATACCCCTGGCAAAAGCCAAACATCACAATTTCTCACTGTAGTGATGTGACAGACTATATACTTCAGAGCATTTTATCAATAGCTGCATGCATTCAAGCACTACTTCATGTTCTATACTGTTATATAAATATGTTGTCCAAGGGAAAGAAAAGTAACACTGCATCAGTAGTAGATTGCTTTGTAAGTGGGCTTTCAACTGACAGGCTTCTCACCAGGATTTGCCTTTGTAGTATCATAACTACAGACAAATCTGCAAACAAGTGCAAATGCCATGGGCAGCAAGACAGATATAACCACAGGACATAGTAGTCATATTTGCTGCAAGATTCTCTGTCCTGACACTGGAAAGTGTTAGCTTGTTTAAAATAGCCACCACTTCAGTGTTAGAATATTTTTCAAAGAGAATTGATTCTGCTTGTGCTAATCTTAGAACAGTTTTTTTCAGGGATGCTGCACCTTGAGTCCTGGGCTGTTGAGAACCATTGTGCTAACAGGTGTACATGAAAATACCTGCACTGCACTATGTTTCTGTGAGAAATTGTTTTTAATATTTGGCTTTCACAAGGGGAATTGCTGGGGACTGTGAGGTTCGATCATTGGGCTGATTGGTTGGTCGTGGTCTTTATTGTGTGGGGTTTTGGGAGAGCAAGGTGAGGCGCCGACATTTCTGAAGACTGGCCAGGTCAAAAGTGCAGGTTTTAGAATAGAATAGAATAGAATAAACCAGGTTGGAAGAGACCTTCAAGATCATCATGTCCAACCTATCATCCAACACCACCCAACCAACTAAACCATGCAACCAAGCATCCTGTCAAGTCTCCTCCTGAACACCTCCAGTGATGGTGACTCTACCACCTCCCCAGGCAGCCCATTCCAATGGGCAATCACTCTCTCTGTATAGAACTTCCTCCTAACCTCCAGCCTAAACCTCCCCTGGTGCATCCTGAGACTGTGTCCTCTTGTACTGGTACTGGTTGCCTGGGAGAAGAGACCAACCTCTGCCTGTCTACAACCCCCCTTCAGGTAGTTGTAGACAGCAATAAGGTCTCCCCTGAGTCTCCTCTTCTCCAGGCTAAGCAACCCCAGCTCCCTCAGTCTCTCCTCATAGGGATTGTGTTCCAAGCCCCTCACCAATTTTGTTGCCCTTCTCTGGACACGCTCCAGCAAGTCAACATCCTTCCTAAACTGAGGGGCCCAGAACTGGACACAGTACTTGAGGTGTGGCCTAACCAGTGCAGTGTACAGGGGCACAATGACCTCCCTGTTCATGCTGGCCATACTGTTCCTGATGCAGGCCAGGATGCCATTGGCCCTCCTGGCTGCCTGGGCACACCGCAGGCTCATGTTCAGCCTGCCATCAATCAGCACCCCCAGGTCCCTCTCTGCCTGGCTGTTCTCCAGCCACTCTGACCCCAGCCTGTAGCTCTGCATGGGGTTGTCGTGGCCAATGTGCAGAACCTGGCACTTGGATATGTTAAATCTCATGCTGTTGGACTCTGCCCATCTGTCCAGCCTGTCGAGGTCCCTCTGCAGAGCCTCTCTACCCTCCAGCAAATCAACTCCTGCCCCCAGCCTGGTGTCATCTGCAAATTTACTGATGATGGACCCAATCCCCTCATCCAGATCATCAATAAAGATGTTAAAGAGCACAGGGCCCAGTACTGATCCCTGGGGGACTCCACTAGTGACTGGCCACCAGCTGGATGTGGCACCATTCACCACCACTCTCCGGGCTCGGCCCTCCAGCCAGTTCCTAACCCATCGCAGTGTGCTCCCATCCAAGCCATGGGCTGACAGCTTGGCCAGGAGTTTGCAATGGGGAACGGTGTCAAAGGCCTTGCTGAGGTCCAGGTAGACTACATCCACAGCCTGCCCCACATCCACCAGGCAGTCACCTGATCATAGAAGGAGATCAGGTTGGTCAGGCAGGACCTGCCCTTCCTAAGCCCATGCTGGCTGGGCCTGATCCCTTGGCCATCCTCTAAGTGCTGTGTGATTGCACTCAAGATGACCTGTTCCATAATCTTGCCTGGCACTGAGGTCAGGCTGACAGGCCTATAATTCCCTGGCTCATGCAACCGGCCCTTCTTAGGTCTTCAGGAAGGATGTTGACTTGCTGGAACGAGTCCAGAGAAGAGCAACAAAGTTGGTGAGGGGTTTGGAACATAAGCCCTACGAGGAGAGGCTGAGGGAGCTGGGGTTGCTTAGCCTGGAGAAGAGGAGACTCAGGGGTGAACTTATCACTCTCTACAACTACCTGAAGGGAGGTTGTAGACAGATGGATGTTCGTCTCTTCTCCCAGGTGGCCAGTACCAGAACAAGAGGACACAGTCTCAGGCTGCACCAGGGGAGGTTCAGGCTAGATGTTAGGAAAAAGTTCTGTACAGAGAGAGTGATTGCCCATTGGAATGGGCTGCCTGGGGAGGTGGTGGAGTCGCCATCATTGGAGGTTTTCAAGAGAAGACTTGATGGGGTGCTTGGTGCCGTGGGTTAGTTGTTTGGGTGGTGTTGGATTGGTTGATGGGTTGGACGCGATGATCTTGAAGGTCTCTTCCAACCTGGTTTATTCTATGTATATTCTATTCTATGTATATTCTTGTGGATGGGCACCACGTTGGCTAGCTTCCAGTCCTCTGGGACATCTCCAGTGAGTCCCAGCCCTGATGGAGAAGGGTGGGAACGTACTGGGGAAAGGTATGAATATGTATGTTTGACGTCTATATAAGTTCAACTCGTGTTGTTATGGTGCGCCTCTAGCAAACCTGCTATGCGCCCAGCACTGTTTTGCCTTTATTTTATGATAAACTGGTTGTACTTAAAATTTAGCAGTGAGCTCCTTTCTCACAGTTTCCAAGAGGGTTTCCATTTCCTCTTACTACAATGAATTAATTATCTTTTACACAGCTTATAGGCTTCAGAATATGGAATGAGGATCACAGGTTTTGATTATGCTGACATCTTGTTTTGCACTGTTGCTACTTGAATTTCTCCCTTTAGCCAATGGAACAATGACCCTTGAATCCCCAAAGATCAGTGTTTCTGATCAGAAAGGCCACAAAAGACTACAATAAAGCCATGGACATAGTATGATGGTTGTAGCAGCATGTGGAATTGGTTGTTGGCCAAGCAGCTGTAAATGTACAGAATCTTTTTCCTCCCTCCTAAATGAAAAAGGCATCCCTACTTGTCTGCTATGTCCTTCTGAGAAAGGAGCATGTAGGTAAGCAGCATCAAAGCACCTCTGAAGAGGTAAATTCTGCAGAAATTATTAATGTGAAGATGGCAGTTAAAATGTTTAATTGCTGCATGTTTAACAAAAAAACCACCCCTAAACCCAAACAACAAAAACCAAACTAGGTATTGAGAGAGAAGTCTTTGTAGAATAAACTTTTACCTTCAAGGAACTCAAGAAATTTAGATTCTTTGCTTGTGCCATAAAAAAAATATGCCTCCAAGGACAATTTTCATGTACTTTGGAAGTGGTATTGCTTTTCTTCCAATCCACCAGGGTTTGGGTTTTCTTCTGATGTGTTGGTTGGTTGGTTTGTTTTTAACCAACCTCTGCCTATACCGATACCCTTTTCTTTTCTTCCCCACCTCTGCACAGATTTTTTGGTTCATCATAAAGCAACTTCTCCCATCCTGTGCTTGCTCTGACTGGCCTAATAATCTTTCTTTATTAGGACTGTTGGAGTGTAAGGTTGCTTTGAATACTTCTTCCTGGGGCAATGAGTCACACTTGGACTTCAGTAAGATTTCTGTCATGATGCAAGACATTGCTTTTCATGTGCTTATGCCAGACTCTCACAGTTAGGCAGGGAAACAAATATCTGTTTTTCTTTCCTCAAAAGTTCATTTCTGAGTCACTTCTCTTCAGAATACAGAGGGAAGATCTTTGAATATCCACATTTTCCTGCAGCAAGATCTGGAATCATGAGCTTTGGGAGACTGCTGGTGCAATTTCAAAGCAAAATTGTCCTCCTTGCTACAGGAATGTTATTCAGGTTATCTTGTGTCCCAGCAGCTGGAGGCATCCAGCTGACTTCTGTTGGCCTGAGATAAAATTTGAACAGAGGTAAAACATCTTCTGTGCTCAACAGACTTTGCACTATTACAATGAGAATTCTGCAGCATGTATTGTGAAATGTTTGCAGTTTATCTTGCCAAAACGGACATGAAAAGAAATACTAATGACAAAGCTTGGAACAAGTAAGCAGTTGGCTAAGTATTTCTGACCAGTATATGGAAAGGGAGAGGAAATGGATTCAATAGGAACAAATGTTCTGGTATGAGGGAGATCTTTGCTTTTGCACCTGCCTTAGGCTTCTTGCAAGATAGTAAGTTGTTAGTTGATGTTTAACCTATTCTTATACGTAGTGCAAACAACTGACTGCCCTTTAATGGCACTACATGCTGATTCCATTGCTCTCCATTGCAAGCCTTAAGAGCAAAGCATGTGAAGACCAGGGGTTTGGGCCAATTCAACAAGGCCTGTTCCCTGATAGAGTGAGAAGAGCTCTAAATGAGTATTGGCTCTCTGTGTTTAGATCTGGCTCTGATGTTGCTTTCACCTGCTAGAGATGACCACACTGTTGGGAGAATATCTGAGGAGATAGTAGTATCACAGTATCACCAAGGCTGGAAGAGACCTCAAAGATCATTGAGTCCAACCTGTCACCGCAGACCCCATGACTAGACCATGGCACCAAGTGCCACGTCCAATCTCCTCTTGAACACCTCCAGGGAGAGTGACTCCACCACCTTCCTGGGCAGCCCATTCCAATGACTAATGACTCTCTTGGTGAAGAACTTTCTCCTCACCTTGAGCCTAAACCTCCCCTGGCGCAGCTTGAGACTGTGTCCCCTTGTTCTGGTGCTGGTGGCCTGGGAGAAGAGACCAACCCCTTCCTGGCTACAACGTCCTTTCAGGTAGTTGTAGAGGGCAATGAGGTCACCCCTGAGCCTCCTCTTCTCCAGGCTAAACAATCCCAGCTCCCTCAGCCTCTCCTCATAGGGCTTGTGCTCAAGGCCTCTCCCCAGCCTTGTTGCCCTTCTCTGGACATGTTCAAGTGTCTCGATGTCCTTCTTGAACTGAGAGGCCCAGAACTGGACACAGTACTCAAGGTGTGGCCTAACCAATGCAGAGTACAGGGGCAGAATGACTTCCCTGCTCCTGCTGGCCACACTATTCCTAATGCAGGCCAGGATGCCATTGGCCCTCTTGGCCACCTGGGCACACTGCTGGCTCATGTTTAGGCAGCTGTCAATGAGCACCCCCAGGTGTCCCTCTCTGTTTGGGAGCTCTCCAGCCACTCTGACCCCAGCCTGTAGCTCTGCATGGGGTTGCCGTGGCCAAAGTGCAGCACCCGGTACTTGGAGATAGTGAAGTTTTCAATATGCAGGGAGATAGGGAGGAGCACCAACAGAACCTTCACCTTGGACTTCCAGAGGGCAAACTTCAGCCTCTTTAAGAAACTTATTTGTAAAGTTCCCTGGGTACCAACCCTCATGAACCGAGGAGTCCAGGAGGGTTGGACCTACTTCAAACAGGAGCTCTTGAAGGCACAGGAACTGGCAGTTCCCATGTGCCGAAAGATGAGCCGGCGGGGAAGGCGACCGGCCTGGATGAGCAAGCAGCTCCTGGAGGATTTAAGGGGGAAAAAAGAGGCTGTATCACCTTTGGAAGGAGGGGAAGGCTTCTCGAGGTATGTTCAAGGAAGTGGTTAGATTATGTAGGAATAAAATTAGAGAGGCAAAGGCCCAGTTGGAACTGAAGCTGAACACCTCTGTGAAAGATAATAAAAAGCAATTTTACAAATATGTTAACACTAAAAAGAAGGGCAAGAAGAACCTGCACTCCTTACTGGACCTGGAGGGGAACACTGTGACTGAAGATGAGGAAAAGGCTGAGGTCCTGAACACCTTCTTTGCCTCAATGTTTAACAGCAAGGCAGGAGGAGTTCAGGACGAGTGGCCTCCTGAGCTGGGTAATAGGGTCGGGGAGCAGTGTGATGCCCCGGAAATCCATGAGGAATTAGTTCGGGACCTGCTGAGCCAGTTGGACACTCACAAGTCCATGGGACCAGATGGGATCCATCCTAGGGTGCTGAGAGAGCTGGCAGATGAGCTGGCCAAGCCGCTCTCCATCATTTTCCTCCAGTCCTGGCTCACTGGAGAGGTCCCAGATGACTGGAAACTGGCCAATGTGGTCCCCATCCACAAGGAGGGTTCGATGGAGGAACCTGGAAGCTACAGGCCAGTCAGCCTGACCTCAGTGCCAGGGAAAGTGATGGAGCAGATTATCCTGGCGGCAATAACTGCACACCTGAAGGATGGCCAAGGGCTCAGGTCCAGCCAACATGGATTTAGGAAGGGCAGGTCCTGCCTGACCAACCTGATCTCCTTCTGTGATCAGGTGACCCGTCTGGTGGATGTGGGGAGGCCTGTGGATGTAGTCTACCTGGACCTCAGCAAGGCCTTTGATACCATCCCCCACAGCAGACTGCTGTCTAAGCTGTCAGCTCGTGTCTTGGACCGCAACACTCTGTGCTGGGTTAGGAACTGGCTGGAGGGCCGAGCCCAGAGAGTGGTGGTGAATGGTGCCACATCCAGCTGGCGTCCAGTCACCAGTGGCGTCCCCCAGGGATCAGTGCTGGGCCCCATCCTCTTTAACATCTTCATTGATGATCTGGATGAGGGGGTTGAGTCAGTCATCAGCCAATTTGCAGATGACACCAAGTTAGGAGCAGATGTTGGTCAGTTAGAAGGTAGAAAGGCTCTGCAGAGGGACCTCTGTTGGGAAATGGTTTGAACATCTGTGCAAATTAGGCCTTGAAGGATTTTCTGTTATTAATATAGCAATGGAGTAGGAGTTGTGGAAAAGTTCTGATGCTTGGTATGATGAAGTCAAGCTGCCCTTGAGAAGGAAGGCAAACAAGATAAGAAGTAGGTGAAGATCTGGGAAAAAGGGCAATTAGGAAATTCCACAGAGTAGTGAAAACAATGATGTAACCTTTTAGAAAGTAACCAATAGTGTGTGTTAAATTAGAATAGAATTAACTATGTATAAGATAAGACTATAAATAAGGAAGTGTGGAACATTAAAGTTGAAGCTTGCTTATCAGTCATATTGATTGCTGCGAGTCTTTCCCTCACCCTCCTTGCCGATGGATTTCTCTTCCTGACAGACCTCGACTGACTGGACAGATGGGCGGAGTCCAACAGGATGGCATTTAACAAGTCCAAGTGCCAGGTGCTGCACTTTGGCCACGACAACCCCATGCAGAGCTACAGGCTGGGGTCAGAGTGGCTGGAGAGCTGCCAAACAGAGAGGGACCTGGAGGTGCTGATTGACAGCTGCCTAAACATGAGCCAGCAGTGTGCCCAGGTGGCCAAGAAGGCCAATGGCATCCTGGCCTGCATTAGGAATAGTGTGGCCAGCAGGAGCAGGGAGGTCATTGTGCCCCTGTACTCTGCATTGGTTAGGCCACACCTTGAGTACTGTGTCCAGTTCTGGGCCCCTCAGTTTAAGAAGGACATTGAGACACTTGAACGTGTCCAGAGAAGGGCAACAAGGCTGGGGAGAGGCCTTGAGCACAAGCCCTATGAGGAGAGGCTGAGGGAGCTGGGATTGTTTAGCCTGGAGAAGAGAAGGATCAGGGGTGACCTCATTGCCTTCTACAACTACCTGAAAGGTAATTGTAGACAGGAGGGCATTGGTCTCTTCTCCCAGGCCACCAGCACCAGAACAAGGGGACACAGTCTCAAGCTGCGCCAGGGGAGGTTTAGACTCGAGGTGAGGAGAAAGTTCTACACCGAGTGAGTCATTTGTCATTGGAATGGGCTGCCCAGGGAGGTGGTGGAGTCACCGTCCCTGGAGGTGTTCAAGAGGAGATTGGACGTGGCACTTGGTGCCATGGTCTAGTCATGGGGTCTGCGGTGACAGGTTGGACTCGATGATCTTTGAGGTCTCTTCCAACTTTAGTTATACTGTGGTACTGGAACTAGGTTGGATGGCAATGGATTCCCTAGGATGCTGGCCCAACCATGTTGCAGGTAGGCTTGACCAACTTGCAGCTGCAGCAGCAGCGACAGCAGCAGACTGGGAGGCAAAAGCAAGAAGAAAAGTGGCCGAATATTGCTCCCCCTTATATAGAGGCAGAAAATGGGAGGGGATAAACATGACCTGGGGACCCTTACCCTGGGCAATTGAGTTTCCTGCCCACTTAGGTCAGGTTTCCCTGCCCACCTTGGAGTCCACCCAAGGGAGTCAAGTTTCTGCCCATCCCCTGTAAGCCTTAAATCACAAGAAGAAGACAATTACCAAATGTAGAGGTAGAATTTAGAAGTTTTGTATAAGCTTGATATCTGCACAATCATGTTGCTATTAAGGAATGGATGGAAATTGAACACTCTAAAAATATTGACAGTAATGATAATGGACGGTTGGTAGTGATGATGATGAAATTTTCTTTCTTGCCAATAGAGTTTCAGAAGCAGGAAGACGTGAAGACCCATCAGAAAAACATGCAGCTTTATGACACACCTTATGAACCAGAAGGCAGTGGTGTGCACTTCAATTCTGCAAGTGTGATGAGTCACCATTTACAAGAAAGCAAGTTGCCACAGGATGATGACAGGCCTGCAGATGAGTATGATCAACCCTGGGAGTGGAACAAAATCACTATCCCAGCTCTGGCAGGTAGGATTCCTAGATCCCAGCCAACAAATTCTCTCTCACACTCATAGCATGTATGTACTTCCCTTGGCATCATTCAAGTATTTTTGCACTTTTGGTCTGTATATGGGGACAAATCTCTAGACAGCAAATGTGGATAACCTCAAATCTTTACCTGCTGCAGAAATGTGGAACTTATTTGGTGCTTCTGCTGACCTGTTGTCACCTGGTTCACATTAGCAAAACTTCTGTTTCTCCTCCTCCTTATCCCTACCCCAGTTTTAAAGAATGTTATGTTTATTTTTAAGTGGCTCTATGACAAGAAAGTTGCTTTGCAAGGTCCTTAAATTGTGGGCAATTCATAAAGATGCAAAAAAAAAGAACATCCAGCTGTGTAATGTGCATACAGTAGCATGCTTCTACTTAGTGATCACTTTCTTGATATTTGGAGTGTTTTCCTTATAACTGCAAGCATTTCTGTAGATATGTAGAACTTGGGTTTGGCTTAATCCTTTTGAACTGCTGAAGTTCTCCCACACCAGAACTTGTCAGTCAGGAAGAACTGACACAAACTGTTCCTCTCTGTGAATGTTCATCTTCATTTTTAGGAGGTAGTCAAATTGTCAGAAAGCTTGGAAAGGAGAGTTGTGTGTAATGATAACTACGGCAATTGGAGGAGGAAGAAAAAATACATGGCTGTAGGAGGGAACATGGAAGAAGCCTAAGAGCAGTGCTCCTGATTAGTAGTCAGTGTGCATTTACTCTGGGTAAATCCTTTTGACAAACCTGTTTGCTTTCTGCAGTGAAACTACTAGATCCATTAATGGAAGGAGCGCAGTAGATGTTGGCTATATTGACTTTAGCCTTCAGAATGTTGTGCTGTGGCATCAGCTGTGTTGTTGCAAAGATCTCCACCTGGAGCAGACAAACCTCCTGCAACAGTATGGGCTGAGGACTGGATGGGCTACAGTTCTGTGGCAAGGAGCTTAAGGAGTCCTGGAGCAAAGTGAACTAGGTGTGGTTCCTATGCAGCGCTTCTCAGCAGTGCTAAAGGCTAGAAACATCCTGACTTCTTTGTGAAGAGGAACATAACCAGTAGATCAAACAATATGGCTCTACCTCTTCATTTTATATTTCTTGGATAGCATGTGATGCTGTGTCTGGTATTCTAGTGCTGAAGGATGCAGGTAATTGTTGGTGTCTGCAGAAAGCTAACAACTTGTCAGGAAACTGAAACACATTAAATGTGTAGTGACTGAGAGAATTGGGCATGCTTAGCATGGAGAAGAGAAAGCTTTGGGGAGATGTAATAGCAACTTTCCAATGCCTGTGAGGAGGTGGAGCCAGGTTCTTCAAAAACAAGCGGATGTGTGGTGGGTAAAAAAGACAGAAATTGAATGAGGAAAGGTTCTGACTCAATATGAAGAAAAGTTTTTTCTCTGCAAGGACAGTCAGGCATTGGAACAAAATCTTCAGGAAGCTCTTGCAGTCTCCATCTGTAGATATTTTAATCCTGTGTGAAGGGATGACTGGACAGAGTTCTGAAAAAACTGATCACATAGCAGGTTGTGCCTTGAGCAGATTGGAACTAGACACCTCCCACAGTCCTTTTCCACTTGAATTCTTTTATGATTTTGTCATTCTGTGTGCCATGATATTGCCGTGCTACAGAAATGAGAAGTAATTTCTCTCCACAGCCACGTAGGGCTAATGTTCTATAAACAGAGCCTGTTGTGACAATACCCTTCTTGGGTGTTTCTGATCTGATCCCCTAATAGGTAGGTGGATGTGGGTGACAGAAAAGTTATTCTCTTCTAGTACATTGGAGTAGAGGAGTGCTGATCCATTGTGAGAGAATTACCTCTCTGCTTCATTTGCTTTTATATCTTTAGGTTGTACTTGGTTTGGATTAGTTTCCAATCCAAGCTGCAGCATCCACATGGATGAACCTGAAGCAACTGCTTAAAAAGAAACCTCTTTCTCAGTATCCCCCCTTTTTCCCTGCACCCCCCTGGTGCTGTTCCTGTGGAACAGAGAAAACTGATTTGTACTTCCAAGCAACAGGGTTTACTCTGGCGTGTAAACTGTTAATAAACTTGCAGTGTTCAAAGCTCAGTCAGTTTCCCATTAACCATATGCTGGTAGTTCTTCAGAGCCTGGATCTAAAGAGCATCCAGTTCTGCTGGATACTGTAAAGGCAAAGTAATCGTAGTCTCAAACAAAATGGCTGTTCTGCAGATGCTGAATAACAATCTGGAGTATGTGCATAAAACCTCCTTTGGGTTTACACTTTGGCATTGGTTTCTGCCCAGTTCATTTCTATGCCTTCTTGTGTCTGTATGATGGCAGCTGCCTTTACCTAGAGCATATGTGCACCCTGCATCTCCTGACAGTTTGTCCTTACCACACAGCAACAGTAACTCTGTTGTAGAGGTAGGATATCAGCTACCTGGATGGATCCACAAGCTACACACAGCACATGTAGGGGCCATGCAAAATGACAAGCAGGTGATTTGAATGGGTGTTAGCCTTATCAATCCATTTTTTCCCCAGGGCAATATCTCTATTCTCCATTCCAAATTTTGCAGTTTTCTACCATTTCCCCTCTGCTTCCATGTCTGCTTCTTGCTTATCTTCCTTTTGCTTGTGGACTTACTTTCCTTTTTCTTTTCATCCTCCTAGCTGACACTTGGCCCACTCTGTTAGCTTCTTACATCTCCTTGGGTTTTCTCTTCTCCTGCCTTAAGACACTCACTCCCTATCACCCAAAACTCTATTAGCTGTGTGTGCATTTTTGCCCACAAGGAAGAAGGATGTTGTGATTCCTCATTCATTCCCATCCTTCTAGACTTCTGAGGTAGGTCAGATGCCATGGGAATATCTGGGCTACAGGAATTGCAGATTATTGTGATTACTGTTCAGGAGCTCCTGCAAGGAAGATGAGCAGCTGATTGATGCTGGCTTAACTGAAAGGCTTCTGGTTATTTTTTGCCAGCTTCTCCAGTGCTTGCTTGGCTGGATATATGTTCAGCCATTCTTATATGTGTCCTGAATAGTCTGGGGCTAGAGCTACTTTTGAGCAAAAAATGCTTTATCTAGAGGTGAGAGTTTAAGTAAAGTTTTTGGGCTGCATAGAAGAGTGAAGAGAAACAAATGCTTGAGCAGGTGACCCTCAGATCTTCTGAGGCTGAATTCTTTATATGGCAATTTATCTCTCAAGCTTGTTTCTGTGGTACCATAGCACAGGGATTCTGTGAATTGAGGTTTTCCTTACATACTAGTTTTGATAATTTTCCAAAGGCTAAGAGTTATGTCAGAGTTATTGCGAACTTCCCACACAAGGATGGAAATTGTGTGCTATCCAGAAGTAATTTTTCTTTCAAAGTACACAAAACACCTAAACCAGAAACAACACTGAGATGCAAACCATGGGAGCAGTGCAAATCTGTCTGCGGTGAGATAACATTTCTCAACTAATAATACAACAGAAATGGGATTATTAGTTCTAAGTCATCATTCTAAGAGTCATATGAGTGCATATGAAAAACTTAGACTTCATATATTATGCATCTTATATGGAAAGGCTGATTCATTGAATCTAAGAACAAATTCAGTAGTTTTTACTGCCTACCTTTACGTGAACAACTCACTGGTGTTTAAGTCTTTGAGCTCCATAATCATCTTCATTCCCAGTTTGTTTTATCAGATGAAAAATTTTGAAGTAGTTTGAGTGCTGATTTTAAAAAAATAGATCTTAGTTTTGTCACTTTTTGTTTATTCATCTGTAGATTTTAGTTTAATGTAACTGTAATTGTTAATTAATAAGACACAATCCCTCCAATACAAGATTGTTTGATTGGCCTGTGTGTAAATATTCTTCAAAGCCTTACATAGTTAACTTCTATGAAAACAAACTAAATTAAATATTGCTTTACAAAAGTAATAGGCTAAGAAGTAATTTTAAACTTACTACAATATGGTTCAATTCCTTATAGGCTCAACATGAAATACGCAGTTTTAAAATGCTAAGGGAGTAAGCATGTTTTGAGATTAATTTCATTACTTTGATTACATGTCATATTACTCGTTGTAACATGAGTACCAGGTTATTTGTTACAAAGGAGTGCTTAAAGTAATTAGCTGCATGCTAATTCAGTTCAAGGTGCTATCTCATCTGGTGTCTCTATGCTTAATCTAACTCCTGGGAATCATATATGTTTAAAATAAGGAAAGAATCATAGAATCTAGAATGGCATGAGTTGGAAGGGACCTTGAAGATCACCTAGTTCTAACTCCCCTGCCATGAGCACAGACACCTCCCACCAGACCAGGCTGCTCAAAGGCTCATCCAGCATCGTCTTAAACACTTCAAGGGATGAGCTGTGCACAACCTCTCTGAGCAATCCGCTCCACTGTCTCATCACCCTCATAGTAAATAACTTCTTCGTAATGTCTAATCTAAATCTGCTCATCTTTAGTTTTAAATCATCACCCCTTGTCCTGTCACCACAGGCCCTTGTAAATAGTCCCTCTTCAACTGTCCTGTATCCCCTTTCAGGTAGTGAGAGTCTTCTGTAAGGTCTCCCCAGAGCCTTCTCTTCTTCACTCTGAACAGACACAAATCATTTAGCCTATCCTCATGAGCACGGCTCTTCTTGATCATCTTTGTGGCCTTTCTCTGGACCCTCTCCAATAGATTAACATCCTTGTGTTGCAGGCTCCAGAGCTGGATATGGTATTTCATGTGGGGTCTCACCAGCACAGAATAGAGGGGCAAAATCACCTCTCGATCTGCTGGCCACAAATGTTTTGATGCAGTCCTGGATACAGCTGGCATTTGGGTCTGCCAGTGCACACTTCTAACTCATGTCAAGCACCTCATCAACCAGCACCGCCAAGTCCTTCTCCACAGGGCTGCTCTCAATCCACTCAGCCTGCACTTCTGCTTGAGATTGCCCCAACCCAGGTGCAGAATCTAGCACTTGGTCTTGCTGAACTTCATGAGATTGGCATGGGCCCACCTCTCCAGCCTGTCAAGGCCCCTCTGGATGCCATCCCTTCCTTCCAGCACATGGACTGCACCACACAGGTTGGTGTCATCAGCAAATTTTCTGAGGGTGAACTTGATCCCACTGTCCATGTCACCAACAAAGATGTTAAACAGCACTGGTACCCATCCCTGAGGGACTCCACTCATTACAGGTCTCCATTGGACGTTGAGCCATTGACTACAACTCTTTAAGAGCAGCCATCTAGCCAATTCCTTAACCAGAGAGTGATCCATACAGCAAATACATGATCTTCCAATTTAGAGAGCAGAATGTCATGCAGGACAGTGTCAAAGGCTTTGCACAAGACCAGAAAGGTGACATCAGCTGCTCTTCCCTTATCCACCAAACCCAAAGAAGAGCTCCAATGTATAAGTCTGAAACAGTGAAAAGTTTGCATCAGAGAAGTATTTGCTCTCTTTTAAGATTTACGAAGTAACTTCCTGCTATAATGTGTTACATTGTTCTGTATGTAGCTAGCTAATGTAGCTACACCAGGTATGGGCTATTTTTCAGTTCTTAGCTTCTCTGGATTTCTCTGAAGAGCATGAAGTTGGTAACAGAAATTATAGAAATGGGCAAGTCCTATTTTACAGACTTACAACTGCCAACGTATGACTACCTGGATTTCTGGAGACTATGAACTTGAAGGGACAATATGCTAAAACTTCCCCATTCTGAGAAGGTCATCTGAAGGGCCTAACACATGCTGGTCATATAAACTGCAGACACAAAGAGATTTACACAGCAAAATTTTTGACTTGCCAGGTATTAGATCTAGGAAACAAACCAAAATGGCAAGAAAGACAAGAATTTTCATGAAGCCAATTAGTTATGCAAGTGTTTTCCTTAAAACATTTGGTTTTTTCCTATGATTTCAAGGTTTACTGCTGAAGCATGGATAAAATTTGTTTACCTCCAGCCTGTAGTTTGAGATGTGCCAGACTGAGTGTGTGCCAGCTGTTAAGTCTGTTTAGGTTGAGGGGAAGGTCTCTACACTGTGGCTTCTATGCATGCGGCTGAGGCAGGTGTCGTGCTGACACTGCGGAGCCATGCTGTGTATAGACTTCCCCAGGGATATTCTAGTGTTAACTGGAGTGCTGATAGATGGTGTTCCTGTGTAGCAGAGATGGAGTGCAACATTCTGACTGCCTGCAGCTTGAGTTCTTTCACAAATAAATGTTGTTTTGCTTCATTGGAGGCTGTACAGCTGAAGCTGAAATCTGTCTTTTATGGCTTTTATGTGAGACAAGCAGGTCTTATTAGACCTCCTGTGCAGCTGGACAAACTGGTTAGGCCAGAAGAGCTGAGACTGGCATAGTAATGAGCAAAGTAGCTTTCTGGAACATATGTCTGGCTGGAAAAATAGATAGCAATGCTGGAGAGCCCTTCAGGAATGTTGGGCTGACACTGATTCCCATTTGATTGTGTGAGCAGACAGGCCTTTCCAGGCTGTCGTGTGGGGACAGCAAACTGTTGGGTAAAGGAAATATATGTGAAGTCTGTAGAGCCCATCTTAGTAAGTGGCCCTCTCTTATAAAGGTAACATCTGGTAATAGGTTTCAGCACTGAAGATGAACTCCTTGGAGGTGGATCTGTAGGTGCCAGGCTTGGACAACTCTGCTGTCTGCAAATACTGATGCACAGAAAGATGGTGCTTAGGGCCCTGGTGGACTTGAAGCAGGGGAATTCTAGCATGCTACCACTAGAGAGGGTATAACATTGGCTATAGAGCAGAGGAGAAGAGGCCACATGGAGAGCAAGGAAGAATAAGATTCACAATCAGTTCCATAAATGTAATGGCTACTATGTGCCTGGGGTTTGACTGGAAGGGAATGTCAACCAGGACAGACAGCCAAACCTCTTGGTGGGTATTTGGTACCATGCTGACATCATGCTCACTACATAAGGGAAGGACTAGCTGGGACAAAGGTGGGTGGGACTTGGAGTTTGGACTGTGACCTGTGACACTTCTTGTTTCCAATGTTTTCTCTTCCTGCATTTCTGAATTCTGTTGTCTCTTTGCTTCACTTCACTTCACTTCACTTTGCTTGCTCAAAAAAATCTGTTATCTTTTTGCATTGCTACATCAAACTCTTATGTCAGCCCACAGGGTTTTGGGTTTTTTTGCTTCTGATCCTGCTTCCTGTGCCACTAGGGAAGACTCAGCTGCTGGTGAATCTTAATCGTAATGCTATGTAGGCCAAAGTACCATGGGAATGAAAAACTTTGCACTCCCTGCTGCATGGAACCGAGCTGTTGAACCTTCAACCTGCATAGAGTATACTACAACCTTGGCTAAGAATGTGTCTTTGGCATCTGAAAGTCAGTTCTGAGAAATGCATTATATGGGTTAATGCTTGACAGAGTATCATACTTTTCAGCTGAATCTGCCTTGGTATCCTCTTCTGGCTGTTTCTTCCTGCCAATTTAATTCACACACGCACACACACAAAGTCAGGAGTGCAAACACATGTCTGAGCTTTTCAGACAGATAAAACATTAAAAAGCATCTGAAAGTCAACCATCACATTGCAGCAATATTCCTGTTTACAGCCAGACCTGAGTTCATTGTTTGTTTTGTGAACTGAATTTTTTGATGTCTGAAAGATGTTGTTTTGTCAGAAGCTGACATGAACTTCACTAGTTTTCATAAAGTTCCCAAAACACCAAATCCAGGTGTTTGTCTTACAGTTGAAATAATAGTGCTTTTGATATGTCATGTGTAATATTTATCCTTGTTATGCTAATGAGTTTCATTATCCTGTAATGAGTGTCCATTTTAAGAAATAACCATCATATTTCTGCCATGCAATACTTCAGAATATAATTGAATACATCTGTTCATTTTTTTCAGTAATTTGTACCTACTTCTTCAGGGTCAAGGGGAAATTTAGAATTGTCTTAAACCCCATGAGGAGAGCATATAAAAAGAACAAAAAAGCTCCAAAACATTTTATGTGTCTAGCACATCACTATTACAGGATCACAGGATGTTAGGGGCTGGAAGGGACCTCCAAAGACCATCCAGTCCAACCCCCCTGCCAGAGCAGGACCATAGAATCTAGCACAAGTCACACAGGAACACATCCAGATGGGTCTTGAAAGTCTCCAAAGAAGGAGATTCCACAACCTCTCTGGGGAGCCTGTTCCAGTGCTCTGTGGCCCTCACAGTGAAGAAGTTCCTTTTCATGTTGAGGTGGAACCTCCTGTGCTGTAGTTTATATCCACTGCCCCTTGTCTTATCACAGAGTGCAACTGAGCAGAGCCTGTCCCCTCCCTCTTGATGCCCAGCCCTCAGATATTGATAAACATTTATTAAGTCCCCTCTCATTCTTCTCTTCTCCAGACTAAAGAGCCCCAGGTCTCTCAGCCTCTCCTCATGCTCCAGTCCCTTAATCATCCTTGTAGCCCTCCACTGGACTCTCTCCAGCAGATCCCTGTCCCTCTTGAACTGGGGAGCCCAAAACTGGACACAGTATTCCAGGTGGGGTCTCACCAGGGCAGAGTAGAGGGGGAGAAGAACTCCTCTCCATCTGCTGGACACACTCCTCTTAATGCACCCCAGGATACCGTTGGCCTTCTTGGACACAAGGGCTCATTGCTGTCCCATAGATAACTTCTTGTCCACCAGGACTCCCAGGTTCTTCTCTATGGGGCTGCTCTCTAGCTGATCACCTCCTAAACTGTACTGGTGCAGTTTATTACTCTGCACTTACCCTTGTTGAATCTCATTAGGTTCTTCTTTGCCCAGATCTCCAGTCTGTCTAAGTCTCTATTCTGTATTTATTCTATTTTTTTCAACATTACAGCTGTCTTCTGTTATACAGTGTTGCTTTAAAGCAGTAAGTACTACCTGTCACATGCTTGTCTGTGTGTTACAGTAAGTTGAAGTCTAAATCCATGAGATCTGCAACATGCTCTTGTAGGGAGCCACTTTAATTGTCCTTGTAACATTTTCTCTGATACTGCGTGTGGAACTCAGAGGAGCTCTTTGTGATGTGTATGTACGCATTGTAACCTTTGCCTCCTCATACAGTGAAGTTTTTCTGTCTTGTCCCCACTAAATGACCTTAAGACAATAATCCATCTGCAGCTTAAGTGTTAATTTTTATGAAGAAAGAAGCTAGAGAAGGCAGTGATTGTGGAGGTAGTTCCTTGTACTGCTTATGCCAGTATTCTATCCTTTATTTTATTTTTTAAATTAAAAATATGTAGAACCTGTAAGTTTAATAAGTTTAAGTGTAATAAGCATAGAATGATTATGTTGACATTAGTATGTGCTTTGCTTCTGATGTTGCAGTGCTGTAATGAATTTATCTACAGGTTTGCAAAATAAGCTGTATTGCTTTTATTGGAATAGTACAGTTTTTGAGAAAAACTAATGAATGCCATTTTACTTTTTCATCACTTTGTAGGCAGCTTTGTATAACTGGGTATACTTTAAATTCATCACTGCTTTCCAGTTTTTCTGAGGTGGATTTGCACCCAGATCACTGTTAGGATGATTCCACATAAACTCAGTCAAGCCAGATTCTTGTTGCCGCTTGTTTTTGTAATGAAGGATGACTTAAAGCCTGTCTCTGTTAATGTTACTTGTTAACAGGATCACCTGTTGGCAAGGAAAGTATCAAATGTTAGAATAAGCACTAGGTATTGTAACAAGATTTGGAAGATGGATTTTTTTAGTGGAAAAGCAGTAAGTACTTTGCTTAGTTAGAAACACCTTTAAATGATACTTAAGACTTTGTAGATAAATCACTACATCCTAATGCTGGTGGGTGCATGTTTATTCTCTCTGGAAAGTGTGAGACCTCTCTAAGAGCTACAACTATGTTGGTCCTTGTTAACTTTGCCTGGAGAGGTAATTATTGTGTATCTTGCAGCACAATTTAATGGAAGTGAGAAACGGCAAGCATCTCCTTCTCCCTCAAATGACCAGCGCAGGCAGTTAAGAGCACCTGGAGGAGGATTTAAACCCGTCAAATATGGCAGTCCAGAGTTTTGTGAGATCGTGGGAGAGAGAATAGATCCAACTATTCAACTGGAAAAGCAGATGTAAGTAAGCACAGTAATTGCTCTTTAGCTCTTTGCCTCCCCACTTACAGGAGCAGCTCTAAGTCTCAGGTCCTGCTGTGCAGCTCCCTCTCCTGAGTATCCACCTATTCTCTGTGTTAGTGCTCACCAAAACCCCTCTATTCTTATTAATCCTGCAAAATGTAAGTAACTTTTGTGGGATATAAAATGTTGCTAAACAGGAAACTCATCTCAGGAATACTGGATTTTGTAAGCTAGGTGTGTGCAGTTATTTTATTTTCAACCATGTTCATTATATTGCATTAGGAAAATCAGATGTATGTTACATATATATAAATTGTGCTTTAAAGCTCCACAAATTCCATATCTTCATGGGTGCAGAGTGTTTCTACTATCTCAGACATGGCCTGCATGTGGCAGTAATACTGCTTTGGTAACAGAGAGCTTGCAGTAAAGAGACTGTTATTTCTACTTTGGTGGTACCAAATTTGAGGGTAGTACTTAGAGGAGTTTTTCTCATCTCCAGATTCAAGTTCAAATGCCCACCAAAGCCACTGTATCACTCCCCTGTTTAGATGGACAGGGAGAAGGGAAGATATAACAAAACCCAGTAGTAAGATAGAAGCAATTTAGTAACAATGATAAGCACAAGCAAAGGCCATGTGCAGAAAGCAAAAGTGAAGAGAGATGTTATTCTCTGCTTCCCGTCACCAGACGGTGGTCAGTCTCAGGAAGCAGGGCTCTGCGTGTAACAGCTGCTCTGAAGGACAGATGCCATGGACAGATATCCCCACACTTCCTCCTTTCACTTCATTCTTATGTCTGAGCTGATGTCACATGGCATGGAATACCCCTTTGGCCATCTTGGGTCAGCTGGCTTGGCTGTCCTCTCCCAGGATCTTGCCCATCCCTCAGCATACTCATGTGGGGAGGAAGTGTTGGTGAAGCACAGTCTGAATGCTTGCTCAGCAGTAGCAAAAACACTGGTGTGTTATCAGTTGCAGTACTGGAAACTACAGCACTAGAAAGATGCTTTGAGGAGAATTAACACCAGATCAGCCAAAACAAGTACAATCTCCATGCCTTATTCCATACCATTTGTATCATGCTCAGGTTCCACACAGTTCAATATATTTTACCATCTCATTTGATTGTCATACTTAAATCCCTTGTTTACACTTAGGACTTAAACTGCATACTTAAACCATCTCAATACCCAACACACAGAGATTTATACATTTTGATAAGTATCCCAGTCCTTTAATAGAAAGACGTTCTTCCACGCCTTCAGATGTTACTTGGGATTGTTAAGGACAGGGGAAGCAGGACATCCTACTGCTTGGTACCAGCACCAGCTTGGTTTTGGCCACTGTGTTGCTCTTGCTTCTTGCAAAACTCCACCAGTCTGGTTGCTTCTTACTGCATCACAAGGCCTAGGAAAGATTGTGTCTCCTTGTTAGATGGTGGAGACATGGTTGCTGTCTGGGTGACCACATCCATAGGTACATGACAGCATCCATCCTGCCATTTTGTTCCTAGGAACTGAATTTCCTGTGCAGGTCCTTTGACCTTGCTTTTCCTCATGGCAAACCTATCTTTCAGAAGAATCTGAATGATTTTTTTCTTCCCTTCTCAACCACTTCTTCCACCTTGTCACCCCACACAATGATATTACAGTATAACTAAGGTTGGAAGAGACCCCAAGGATCATCGAGTCCAACCTGTCTCCACAGACCTCATGACTAGACCATGGCACCAAGTGCCACGTCCAATCTCCTCTTAAACACCTCCAGGAACAGTGACTCCACCACCTCCCTGGGCAGCCCATTCCAATGATTAATGACTCCCTCAGTGAAGAACTTTCTCCTTACTTTGAGTCTAAACCTCCCCTGGCGCAGCTTGAGACTGTGTCCCCTTGTTCTGGTGCTGGTTGCCTGGGAGAAGAGACCAACCCCTTCCTGGCTACAACCACCTTTCAGGTAGTTGTAGAGGGCAATGAGGTCACCCCGAGCCTCCTCTTCTCCAGGCTAAACAATCCCAGCTCCCTCAGCCTCCCCTCATAGGGCTTGTGCTCAAGGCCTCTCACCAGCCTTGTTGCCCTTCTCTGGACACGTTCAAGTGTCTCGATGTCCTTCTTAAACTGAGGGGCCCAGAACTGGACGCAGTACTCAAGGTGTGGCCTAACCAATGCAGAGTACAAGGGCACAATGAGCTCCCTGCTCCTGCTGGCCACACTATTCCTAATACAGGCCAGGATGCTATTTGCCTTCTTGGCCACCTGGGCACACTGCTGGCTCATGTTTAGGTGGCTGTCAATCAGTACCCCCAGGTCCCTCTCTGTTTGGCAGCTCTTCAGCCACTCTGACCCCAGCCTGTAGCTCTGCATGGGATTGCTGTGGCCAAAGTGCAGCACCTGGCACTTGGACTTGTTAAATGTCATCCCATTGGACTCTGCCCATCTGTCCAATCAGTCAAGGTCCCTCTGCACTACAGTACTTATTGAAGTACTGTAGATGTTCAGGTGTATCACCCAATATATATTTGCTTTAGTAAGGCTTTTTACACTGTTTGCCACAATATTATTTGCCACAGAAACTGACTGCTTGTGGTGGCTTTAGGCTATGCCTTTAAAATTTAGTTTCAGATTTTGAGCAGAAAATTATAAGTAAATCACTATTGGTTGTGAAAAGGAAAACAAAAGATTATTCTAAACAAGTTCATTGGGTACCTATTTAGAATAAGACAAGCTGTACCATAACAATTCTCCCTTTTTCTCTTTTCTGATCTCTGGCTGGTTTTGCTTCACTCAGGAGAGATAACGTGCTTTTGGCTGGCCTTGGCTAAGTCTAACTTCTCTGCTCCTTTCCCTTGTCCCTTTTGTACAGGGGAGGAAGGGGGAGGCAGGGAGGGAGAAGCTAGTAGCTTCCTCTGGTCCTTGGCCAGGGGGGTTCTTGTGCTGTTTATTAATTGTAAATACTTGTATAATATTGTAAATACTGTATATTTTGTACACATTCATTGCATTCCATTGTAGAGTGTAGATTTTGCTTGTAAATACAGCTTTCATTTGCTTCTGAGTTGGTCTGCAAAGTTAATGTTGGGAGAACTTCAACTCACCACATGACTTGGATGGGCATATGTCTTCTTGAATTAAAAAAAGTGGATAGATCACCAGGTCCAAAGAGTTGTGGTGAATGGAGGGTTGATCTTCTTGAGGGTAGGAAGGCTTTATGGAGAGATCTGGATAGACTGGATTAATGAGGCAAAGCCTGCAGTATGACATTCAGTAAGGCCAAATGTCAGGTCCTGCACTTTGAGCACAAGACATGAAATGGTATAGGCATGGAGAAGTGTGGATGGAAAACTGCCCAGTGGAAAAAGACCTGGGAATGTTGATTGGCACCTGACTGAATGAGCCAGCAGTGTGTTCATTTGGTCAGGAAGACCAATGGCATCCTGTGCAGGCCTGTATCAGAAACAGCGTGGCCTGCAGGACCAGAGAAATTACCATCCTCCAGCATTCAGCACAAGTGAGACTTAACCTTGAATATTAGGTTCAGTTTTGGGTCCCTCACTAGTGTCTTACAGAAAGACATCAAGGTGCTGGAGTGAGTCCAGAAAAGGGCAGTAAATCTGGAAAAGTCTCTAGAAGACAAGTCCTGTGAAGAGCAGCTGAGAGACCTGCTTGGTCCAGAAATAAAGGAGGCTGAGGGAAGATCTCATTGCTCTCAACAATTATGTGAAAGGAGATTGCAGTGAGATGGGTGTCAGTATCTTCTCTCAAGTTACAAGCAATAGGACAAGAGGAAATTGCTGGAAGTTTTGCCAGGGTAAGATATTAGGAAACATTTCTTCACAAGAAAGGATAGTAAGATACCTGAACATGCTGTCCAGGGAAGTGGTGGAGTTACCCCTGAAGATATTTAAGACATATAGATGTTTTGGCAAGGACATGGTTTCATGGTGACCTGGCAATTCAGGGTTAATGGTTGAACATGATTGTCTTAAAGTTCTCTTCCAAACAACTCCATGATTCTATGAAACTAAGCATGGAAGTTGACAAGCAGGATAGGTAGGTTAGGAGGCTTCCCAAACAAGAGAAACACCATATTTATCAAGAAAATACTTTTATTTGCTTGTGATTAAGGAATCTGTAACTCTGAACTTCAAAACTTCGGGAAATTGAATGAATGTATTCAATTTCCTCAATAACAATGGAAAGAAGATAATGCATTCTGCAGTTTCATTGTCTTAATGAAAGTGAAACTATTCCAGTCTTATATACAAATTCTGGTGACTTCCTGGTTTGCTCTGATCAATTAAGAAAACAGAGTAATGTGCATTTTATGAGCTGTAATAAGTGATTGTACTTACTGTATAATTGATGCAGCTGTCCTGTCTTTATTGGAACTGTGGCCACTTAGTGGTGGAAACCCAACTATTGAAAAGTAAGAGACATCAGGAAGAACTGAGAACCTTTCAGTCCTGGACTACACCCTGATAAAGGCCAAAGTGTTTGATTATATGTGAATTTTGCTTTCAGGGTGTTTTGTGCACTTATGTGTCCATCTTATTGTGGCCTTCCAGTATCTTAGAGGGGCCTACAAGAAAGCTGATGAGGGACTTTTTAGGGTGTCAGGTAGTGCTAGGACTAGGGGGAATGGAACAAAACTAGAAATGAGTAGATTCAGATTGGATGTTAGGAAGAAATTCTTCACCGTGAGGGGGGTGAGACACTGGAAGAGTTTGCCCAGGGAGGTAGTGGAAGCCCTATTCCTGGAGGTTTTTAAGGCCAGGCTGGACGTGGCTCTGAGCAACCTATCTAGTGTGAGGTGTCCCTGCCATGGTAGGGGGGTGGCACTAGATGATTCTTGAGGTCCCTTCTAACCCTAACAATTCTACGTTTTTCAGGGTAACTTAGAAGGCATGCATGTCTTCAGATTTTTGTGTCCAACAAATAGGTATCTTTCACAAGTTGTCATTTTAGTGTATAGTGATCACATAACTGACTTATGTCGCACATAATCCTCAACTTTTCTGCACAAATGCATATATGTTGACATTTATAAAATAGACACACCCAGGGCAAAAAGACCCAACACAGCCAAAACAGCAAATTAACCTCTAATTTTAAGATGACTCTAGCACTATGCTTATCTTGCTAGCTAGCTTGAACAGGAGCAATATGAATGTCCCATTTACATGCACATATGACTGACAAGCAATGACACTTCTGTATACTGCTATTTACTGTCAGCTGTATCCAAAACAGCTTCTAGGCATCAATTCTGAATCAGATATTGCCCTATTAGTTTTCATACTTTACTGGTTTTCTTCCAACTGTTTTGAAAGAATATTTTGCTTCCTGGAACCCACCCTGCATTATTTTTTCATAAACCTCTCTGCTACCTGGGGAGCACCATATCTGAAGAATACCTTAAATACATCCCTCTGAATAATGGAGTCCAGTGTATCTCCCTGGTTTTGACTAGCTCATATTTTATTTTTATTTAATGTGGCCCTTGGGGAGGCAAGAAGGAAGAGAAATATTTCTAGCTAATAGAAATAATTTTTAGACTCTCTCAAATCCATTTTCTGATTTACAGTCATTGCTGCTTTTCTTTTTAAACAGAACCTAGTCTTTAAATTGTTTGTTTAGCTTTATACTGCTGAAGGATATTTCTTATGGGAGATGAAAGCATTCCCATCTGTCTATTTTATTTGTGAAATGATGGAGCTGTCAGTGCTTCTCCTTTCTAGTATCTCTCGGATATACAAAACTATAATCCTCTTTTTGGCTTTCTCTAATGCAGAGTTTGTTGTAACCAGGATTTTTGATTTGAGCATTGATTATTAGCATTTCATCAGATTTGGCAATGGAACTGACATAAGAACAGGGTAGTTAAGAGTATAATTTCTGCTAAATGGATGTCTGATCTTTATTCACTTGCCTTATAGCCGAAACATCTTCCTTAGAATAATCTCAGCAGAGAAATAAAATGAGAACATATGGAAGAAACTTTTTTTGCACAAGGCCAGTGTCAATTCCTGGTAATAACAGACAGAGACCACTTCTGATGTATGCGTTATCCTACTTAGGCATGATAGTGTCACATTGGGCTTCAAAGTACACTGGGCCATTGCAGGAAGGGAAAGATCTTCCTTAGAGATGTGGTGGATCCAGTGCAGGACCAGGGCCATTAAACTGCTCAGGAAACTTGGGAGAAAGGTCAAAGTTTTTACTACTGATTGTGAGACTGTAATTGCAGATACAGCAGCATGTACTGAGAAGGTTCTTTGTTTGCAGTGGTCAGTTTAATGAAAGACCAATGTCTCCACATTTATTTCATCCCTAAATTGATCACATCTGTTCATCAGGTACTATCAGAGATTTACTTAAAGTGCTCTGAGTTGTTGCAGCTCTGTTTAAAACATACGTATTTGGTATAGATTTTTGCAGTATCACTTTTCTCCTTTCTCAAAGACATATTTTAGCAAATGTTTTCCACTATCAGCCACTCATGCTATTCAGATGTTACTTTCTTTTTGTTTGTTTTTGTGTTTTTTTTTTCCTTCTGCATATTAGTTGAAATACTGTTACAGGCATTAAATAGACTGTTTATACTGGGGATCTAGTGCTTGTAAGATAGGGATTATAATGTGTTGCTCTAAGTGGGAATTTTTTACATAAATATGCACACCAGTCTTGTTGCATGATCTCTTTTCCTTCAGCTGACAGGAGCTACAGTTCTCCACAAGCTGTAAAGTTAACTTCAGATCATCCAACCAATGTGCTTTTTACCCATAATGTGTTAGATCATGAAGATATTAATCTGTTATCAACCATTACTCATGCATTAAAGAAATGAAATAGTGAAGGGAGTTGGAGTATGTGTGTGTATTAATCTTTTGCTTTTTTCCTAGATGGTACCATGGAGCAATTAGTCGAACAGATGCAGAAAACCTATTACGCCTATGTAAAGAGTGTAGCTACCTTGTGCGAAACAGTCAAACAAGCAAGCATGATTATTCTCTTTCATTGAAGTAAGTACGTGTTAGTAAAACACAATAAATGTAATTCTTAAGCCGTATTTTCTCTGGTGCAAGAAAAAATGTTGCTATGCTGTTTCAGCTCAGAAGGGCACCCAGAGAGACTGAGGGTGTGACTGGATTAGTACCTTGCAGTTTGAGAATGTGAAAAGATTTTTAGTCTTCATTTGTTGCCCATTTAACTAAATAAACTTGAATTTTTTTTAATCTGCTTCTGATTTGAAATGTCCCTGCTGCTTCAACTTCAGGCAGAATGCGCAAATGTATTGTTTGGGGATTTTATTCCTTTGACTTCCCACACTGAAGAAAGGTTTCATGTGGGTTACTGTATTAGAACTCTACAGTTTTGGTACAGTTCTGGAAAGTAAAAAGTCCAGAATCACAAATGAAAGATCTACAGAGTTAGGAAATAAAAGTTGTTCCAGTCTTAGTGCTACTTTGAACTTGCCTTAGGCTGATTGGGGCGTGCTACAGGTATTGGCTTCAACATATCATAGATCGGAATTATAGAATGAATGGAGTTAGAAGGGACCTGTCGAGATCAATTAGTCCAGCACTCCTGCCATGGACAGGGACAGAAGCTTGCTTTCACTTCCAGTAGAGTAAAGGTTTTCAGGTTTTCCCTGAAGGAGAACAAGAATACCCTTGACCTTGGCATAGGCTGTGCAAGTGCAAAGAGAGAATTGTTTCTTTTCTTTCTTTCTTACGGGATAAAGTCTGATGAGGAACCAGCTCCTCCAAGAAGGTCTGGTACACAGGTCTGCTTAGATTTTTCACTAGCATTATTCATGGCATTTGGCTTTTACCTGATTTCCTAATAGGTCTGTTCTGGAGACATACTTTACTCCTGGGATGGCTGTGATACTTGATGATAACAACATAACACTTTCATTGACAGCACCAAACCTGAACCTTTTTACAGTTCATTACAAATAAAGGGCCACAGCTACTCTACCATGGTTTAGTCTTGTTCTTCTAAGCAGTAAATTTTGGACTGACTTTTTAATCCCCATTTTCCATTGAATAGAAGTTTTATCTGTTAACCTACATTTAAGTTTCTTTTCTAGAGCTTTACTAAAAAATAATTGTGGACTAGTTTTTAAATGTTGATTGTTTTGGTATTATTGTTGAGATATCTCTGTAATACGGAGGTCCGCCTTGAACTGGAAAATAGTTGTTTTGTAAGTGCAGTTCAGCTGCTGTTGTCCATTTTGTCTTTTGATCTGTTTATAGTAGTCCTCTAGGTATTTTCAGTCACTGAAGTGCTAACAGCACATGCTTCAGTTACATGTATATTTAAATTTTCCCTTATATTCTTCTAAGTCTTGGAATATGACGTTTGTTTTTAAGTATTTCACTTGATTCTTACATCAGCACACTGATTTCTGTTATTCAACCAGAGCGTAACTTCAAGAAGAAAGGTGACAAAGGTGTTCAAGAGCGGATTGGACATGGCACTTGGTGCCATGGTTTAGTGGTCATGAGGTCTTGGGTGACAGGTTGGACTTGATGATCTTTGAGGTCTCTTCCAACCTTATTGATTCTATGATTAATTTATATTTTGTAATTTTGGGCATATGAATATAAGCCCTTAATGTCCTCTTGCATGTTGTAGTGCATTTGCATGTTGTACTCCAAAGTTATCTAAATCAACTTTGTTGGTGGTGCTTATTTTAAGTCTCCCCATAACTCTTCAGCTCTTCTGCCATACATTTGTCAAAACTAGTGTTGACTCTGGCCTCTTGATGCAATCTGGATAGCCGCTCACTATGATGATCATTCTTCCGTGGCCCCTCCAAAGCTCACATGATTTTCTTAAGCCTGTGGTGTTGCTGTTACAATTTATGACCTCTCCATTAGCCAGTGATCAATTTAATTTTTTTGTCAAGGAGCTCTCCTGACATCCTTCAAATTCACTCAGTGTTTTCTCTGTATCTAGTTGTATCTAGCTGAATAAATGAAGTATCTAGCTGAAAAAAGGATCATGTCATTTAACCACACTTAAGTTATCACAGAAACCTGTTTCCTTTCCTAGAAACCTACTTCTATTTAGTTGCCATCTCATCGACCATTACTATCTGCAAGCTACTCATGAAGTTATGTTTGGTGCTGTTGTTCACATCTGACTTTTAATAACTGACATAAGGCTCTTTTCTCCTTCTTCCCCTATTTAGGATATTGAATTTATTGTTGTTTTCTAATCAAAGAATGGTTGAAGCATTACCTCACTATCAGACTGGTTTCTGACTAATTTTAACTGTGGGAAACTAGCCCTTTGAAGTGCTGAACACATGGTATTATTTTGTGTTCTGATTTCCTTGTCTAGAAACATCTGATCAGTCTGTGATGAGGTTATTTTGTACCTATGCATGCTTGAGGTCAGCCAGAAATTCTGTAATTCACTTCATTGCCATGCAATCTTATATTGTCATTGCTATTTGACTTGGAGGACATCCCGATTCCTACATCTTTTATTGAAATGTGTGCCAGAACCTTACACTAGTAATGGATGGCAGTTGTAAGAACACCTACATGAAACTGGTGAAACCATGCTTTATTTACCCTTAATGACTCAGAAAAAGGAACATTCACCAGAAAAAAACCAACACAAGATCAAATGGATCCTGTGTTTTCTCCATACTAGGCAGAAAGCTGTAGCTTAAAGGAGGTATTTGAGGTCTTCTGGAGGTTTGAAATACCTACAAAAAGATGCAGGCTTTTGAAGGTTGTTATTGATTATGTATATTTAAATAATGTTTGAAACAAACCCTTGCAGCATCAAACATTTTACTGGTGCATTTATGATCATAGAATCACTAAAGCTGGAAAAGGTCTCTGAGATCAAGTCCAACTGTCAATGCAACACCACCATGCCCATTAAACCATGTCCTGAGATGCCATATCTCCATGCTTTTTCAAGCAATTCCAGGATGGCAACTCTACCACTTCCCTTAGCAGCCTCACCGGTGAGGAACATGATCAAGGGCACAACAACCCTATTCCTGCTAGCCACACTATTCCTTATACAGGCCAGGATGCTTTGCCTTCTTGGCCACCGGAACACATTTCTGGACAACATTCAGCTGCCTGTGAATCAATACCCCCAGTTCTTGCTCTGGCAGGCAGCTTTCCACCCACTCTGCCCCAAGCCTGTAGTGTTGCATGGCATCGGTGTGACCCAAGTGTAGGACCCAGCACTTAGCCTTGTTGAACACCATACAGTTGACCCAGTTTGTCCAGATCCCTCAGTAGAACCTTCCTACCTTCAAGAAGATCAATAGTCTTACCCAGTTTGGTGTCATCCGCAAACTTATTTGAGGGTGCACTCCATCACCCTATCCACATAATTGATAAAGATATTAAAGGAGGCTGGCCCCAAAACAGCCCTGGGGAGTACCACTTGTGATTGACTGCCAACTGGATGTAACTCCATTCACCACTACTCCCTGGGCTCAGCCATCCAGCTACTGACCCAGCAGAGAGTACACCTGTCTAAGCCATGATCACCAGCTTGTCTAGGAGAATGCTGTGGGATACAGTGTCAAAGACTGTACTAAAGTCCAGACAGAAAATATTCACAGTCTTTTCTCTCCTTCACTAGGTGGGTCACCTGGTCATAGAAGGAGATCAGGTTGGTCAAGCAGGACGTGCCTTTTGTGAGCTCATGCTGGATAGGACTTAGCCTCTAATTTTACTGCACATGCTGTGTGAGTGCACTCAAGATCAATCGTTCCATATTCTTCCCTGGTATTGAGATTGAGCTGAGAGGCCTGTAGTTCCCTGGATCCTCCTTCTGGCTCTTCTTGTACATGGGTATCACACTGGCAGACCTGCAGTCATCTGGGTCCTCTCCTGTTGACCAGGACTGCTGATAAATTATGCTGCCAGTATACAGCATGCACAGGGCAACCAGATTGGGCCCAATCAACACAGGTTCATGAAGGGCAGGTCCTGCTTAACAAAGCTGATCTCCTTCTACAACAAGGTGGTCTGCTTAGTGGATGAAGAAAAGTTGTAGATGTTGTTTATTGGGACTGACACCTTTTCTCACATCATCCTCCTGGACAAACTGGCTGCTCAGGGCTTGATTTGGTGGGTGACTTGCTGGGTTAAATACTTGCTGTAACTGAAGTTAAATCCAGTTAGGAGCCAGTAGTAAGTGGCTCCTTAAGATCTTTAATATCTTTATCAGTGATCTGAGTGAGCAGATTGCTGCTAAGTCCATATGCCTAAGAGGTACTTAGCACAGCCAATAAGGCTCCTTGTGGCCTATGGCTATCCTCTTAGTTTAACGCAGCAGTCTGTGTATATTTGGACACTTCCCTTACACCACCATCTCATAATTTAATCCCACCTTTATCAGTGTGTTGAGTCAAAAACTACATATGACTTAACAGCAGGCAGGATGTGACTGAGCTCTGACTATGTGAGATGAATGTCAGAGTCATCTCAACAATGCTTCAAGGTTCCCTGTAGGACACTAAAGGTGTCTTGATGAAGTACTGTGCAGCCTGATACACTCCAAATGATACTAGGCCCAAGTGTGTCTATCCTTAGGTTCTCCACAATACTTAGCCAGAGACCACAATGTGCCCCGTAGTCTGTAGAGGTACAAAAGAAGCAGGGGCTTTTACTCACTGATGGAATGGAAAGCCTACTATCCTTAGCTATTTCTGTTGTCCCAAATCTGCATTCTTTACCCTCATGGTTCCCATTTCATGTTTGTCCCCTTCTCTGATCCACCTCCCAGTCCTCATGTTCTTTATCTGCCTAGTATTATACAGTTGTACAGCATCTGTACACCTTCTAGTTCATTCTCTCCACAACATATAATCCCTTGTCTTTTATTTTTTTCTTCAATACATGACATTAACATATCCCCTCCTATCTTACACTTTTTTCTGAATACCTGAATGCCTATATAGAATCATAAAAACATCAACACAGAGAACTTCATCACCTTTCCCAAGCTGGCAGCAAAACAACATTGATTACAATATAGCATTAAATTATAAAGTTCCCTTTTCTGGCCAGTGCCAGCCATTGTCTAGTTTATAATTCAGCACCATTTGTTACACTATCTCTTCACTTTAATAATCAGACGTACTGCAATTTTTTCAAGATGCATCTTAATGGGGACAAGGGAAAATCTCATTGGAAGTGGTCATTCCCCTATCATTACCATTGGAGAATCTCTTTTCCATGAGAGAATCTCTTTTCCTTTGGTTTTACACACTTTGCTTCAACTCCATGTTGGCAAAGGTGAAAGACCTCTACTTTTTTTCATATGTCTACTGGTTTCGTACACTCATCTCCAACACCCTGCCACCCTTCTTTCAGCCACGTCTCTATGTGTTAGAAATATTCCTTATGCAACAAAAGAATAAGTTGACTACTCACCAACAGAAGATTCCCTATTTTCCTGTACAAATATCTTTTTTATGCATTACACCTTTGAGTTGCTTTGTGCCCAACATCACACAGGAGCCAAAGGAGTCCCAAATCAATAGATGGGTGTGCACTGAAGCTTTACTTCATCTGTTTCTTCTTTATCAGGAATGGCAAGATTATCCAGGCACAGCTCTGTGGCTGTCCCATCTGGGTTGCTAAAATGTTGTACCAAATCTGAGTTCTTTACCAAGTGTGCAGCAACCAACCAACATACAGTGTCAAGATATTTATTTTATTCCAATTCTGCACAAAAAGGGATGCTAGTTTCAGCACACCAGCTGAAACTCATAGCAGATATTTATGCAGTAAAATGTATTAGCTATGCCTAATGTCAGCTCCCAGAAACTAGCTATTTATTAGTTTCTTTCGTACTACATCTTAAAGGTATAGCTCCCTGCAAATTCACTACACAGAGAGTAAGTGGCTTATTTGGGTTAGGCAGCTTCTCTAGCTTGGAGGTGTAGCTTTTCACATTTTAGTGAGACCATTCAATCTCAGGGCACCATTTTGGAGGACTTGGCTGACTTTTCAAAACAATACTAATCTTCAAGGATATATGTCCTTAAAATGCTGTTCCAGAGTGAAATATCTGTTGTTCTAGGCCCAGGTGTCTCTGTGCACATAGAGTAGAGTAGAGTAGAGTAGAGTAGAGTAGAGTAGAATAGAATAGAATAGACCAGGTTGGAAGAGACCTTCAAGATCATTGCATCCAACCTATCAACCAATCCAACCCACCCAATCAACTAAACCATGGCACCAAGCACCCCATCAAGTCTCCTCCTGAACACCTCCAATGATGGTGACTCTACCACCTCCCTGGGCAACCCATTCCAATGGGCAATCACTCCCTCTGTATAGAACTTCTTCCTAACATCCAACCTAAACCTCCGGCCGTCTGCCCCGGCGGCTCATCTTCTGGCACATTAGCACAGCCTGTTCCTGCGCCTTCAAGAGTTCTTCCTTGAAGCAGGTCCAGCTCTCCTGGACCCCTTTGTTTTTAAGGGCTGTTTCCCAAGGAACCTTCTGAGTTAGTTCCTTGAGTAACCTGAAGTCTGCCCTCTGGAAGTCCAGAGTGGAGGTCTTCTTGCTGCCCCTCTTAGTTTGACCTAATACTGAAAATTCAATTATCTCGTGGTCGCTGGCCCCTAAACAGCCTCCGACCACCACATCACCCACCAGCCCTTCCCTGTTGGTGAAGAGGAGGTCAAGCATAGCCTTACCCCTGGGTAGGCTCACTCAGCACCTGGGATAAGAAGCTGTCCTCCGTGCACTCTAAGAACCTCCTAGACTGCCTCCTCTCTGCTGTGTTGAGATCCCAGCAGATATCAGAATAGAATAGAATAGAATAGAATAGAATAGAATAGAATAGAATAGAATAGAATAGAATAGAATAGAATAGAATAGAATAGAATAGAATTGAATTGAATTGAATTGACCAGGTTGGAAAAGACCTGTGAGATCATCAAGTCCAGCCTATCATCCAGCACTATCTAATCAACTAAACCATGGCACCAAGCACCCCATCCAGTCTCTTCCTAAACACCTCCAGTGATGGTGACTCCACCACTTCCCTGGGCAGCCCATTCCAATGGCCAATCACTCTTTCTATGAGGTTACAGCAATGAGTCATCTATGCTTGCTCTGACAGTGTATTGAACTGAAGTTCAAAAGTGATTATTGAATTTGTTTTCAGTTATATAATAGTGTCATGTCTTGCTGTAATAAATACGTGTAATAAATTTGGGAAGAGGTCAGTTCACTGCTTAGACATATTAATTAAAAGTTATGACTGCAGAAGCCTTAACAAAATACTTTTAAATTACAGTAGTCATTTTCAGTTGTTGCCCAATGTGCTGTCACAATCCCTTGCCTTTCTGTACCCTGCATCTGATCATCTTGGCTGTAGGATTATTTCACTTTTCTAATAGGTGTAGCTGGTAGGAGTGCAGTAGGCCTAGAGAGCTGTGTTTAGTAATGTTGCTTTTGCAGGGTTTTAGTCAGTACATGAGCTCCTCACAGCAATTTGTGAGCAGAAGACACAATCAACCCACTGGTAGAAAAATTCTAGTGAGTTTGAATACTCTGGTGGTTTTTTTGAGTGGTGGGGTCTGTTGTCTCCCCCAAAATAACTCATGAAACCTGCTGTTTCTCCTGTATTCTCTTTTGGGTGCTTTTTCATCTTTACTGTCATAATTATGTAGGCAGGCACAATCAGAGAGCTTCAGAAGCCAGATGTGACACAGGTATGTCGTATGAGTGGGAGCATGAGAACAGAGAGGTGACGATCTCCATAGGATTAGGCAGTGGATCAGGAAGAGAAACAATATGATGTTTTTATGGATGACACATGATACATTAAATATGAAAAGATAGCTGGTCTCCAGGTGGCGTTTACAGCAACTTGGGCAAGTTGACATATATTTCAGCATGTGAGAGGGATACATAAGTGGCAGGCAGAATATCTGTGTACCCACATGAATGAATACATGAGATAAATGGGCACATGTACTGAGGGACAATATTGTAGAAAAGTTGAATTTACACAAACCTGCACCCATATACAGGAATAAACTCACAGTTTGTCCTTGTTTTGTGAAGAGCACTTGACTGTAAATCGCCATCTCCTGGCAAATTCTTAGATGTGTATTGAGAGCAAGCTCTGCTGTGGATATGGATGATTTGTGTGTTTAGATATACATGAGAGTTAACTGGAAAGAGGCTTTGAATTCCAATATTGACGTTTTGGCACTGTACTACTAGAGCTCTTGCTACAAAATGTGCAAAAATTGTTGGCATATTCTGGGGAAAATAATAAAATTGTCCTTGCCGTGTAACTGCTTGAATTGTTAAAGAGTGGAAAGACAGAGATTTAGTTAATGTTTAAAAAAATCACCCTATGGGGTCAGGCTGTCCAGAGACTGAGAGAATGCTGGCTACGAAGTTAAACAGCTGAAACTGAGGTCTACAAATGCTGTTCTAAGCCTACCTGAGTGCTACAGGAGCCCAAAGCACTCATGTTTCAATATGCAGGAGCATTCAACAGCTTTCTCCGTTTTGACTCATTTAAGTAAAGTTTCTGATATCTGATTGAGTTGAAAATCTAATCAGTGACTGTTGTCCTCTGATTGCATTGCTTGGTTGATGACTGTGGATTTAGTTTTTGGAGACTTATGTGATAACCATATTTCACAACAGCTGTGGACTGTAAGACAGCCAGACAGTCTTAACCCACATGGGAAATTTGTTCACGAGTAATTTGTTTGTCTCAAATTCCAAAAATGACTATTTGAGATGTATAAATTAACCATCAAAGTTGCTTCATTACTAAATTAAAATGCATCAGTAGATAAAGGGTAGTTTAACTTGCTCATGTCAACGTCTGTTGCTTTGGTAGACAGCAGTTTAGCCAGAGAAAATAAATTGCATGTGAACAGGTTACCTCTGGGGGTATCAAAGCATCTCTCTGTGGATTATGATGCAGAGAGCTAGGCCTCCTAGTCAGCATTGTTTTCACCCGATCAGAAGGAAGATGTATGATCTACCTTCTCAGAATAAAATGATCCCAAAGCTCTGAGGAGCAGCTGTGCATCCTCTTGTGCCTCCTATAGCCCTGCATCATTCCTTGTGTTCCCTCATCTCATATTCCTTCAGGGTTGTATGTATTTGGCTCACTCATGCCCTTCCACTCCTTACTTATACCCAGTTTTAACTGCATGAGGCTACACAGAAAAAGAGACAGAGAACCACTGGAAAGAGTCCAACATAGGGCTACAAGGATGATTACAGGACTGGAGCATTTCTGTTATGAAAGGCTGAGAGAACGGGGCTGTTTAACCTGGGAAAGACTGAGAGGATAACTCATCAATGTCTATACATATCTAAAGGATATCATGAGGATAGGGCTAGGCTCTCTTCAGGGGTGCCTAGTGATAGGACAAGCAGCAACAAGCACAAACTAGACCACTGAAAGCTCCAACTAACCATAAGGAAAAATTCCCTTACTTTGAGGGTGACAGAACACTTGGAACAGGCAGCCCAGAGAGATTGTGGAGTTCCCTTCTCTGGAGGCATTAAAACCTGCCTGGATGCATTCCTGTGTGACCTACTGTAAGCCATCCCACTCTGTCAGGGGGTTTGGAATATGTAATATATTACTGGAAAGTAGCTGTTTTTACATTGTAAAAACCTACAGGTTTCTTCCTGTCAAAACAATTTCTAAAGAGGCAATGGATTTTTTGGATGGCCTTTTAAATCAACAGTTGAATAAAAGTATTTCAAAGTTTATTACTAATCTGCTGCTGGCCTAAACAGTAAGACAGAGACCTGGCTGTTAGCAGCCATCCCATTTACAAACCATGGGAACTGGTTACAGAGAACAGAGCCTGGGCTCAGTAGCATGGTCTTAATACGTGTTGAACGCTGTTGCAACTGGACACTGGTAATCCTTGCCAGTAGGGGGAGAGACATTGTTCATTGCACCACAGGGACAGTGGCTCTTGGGTACAGAATGACTGTGTTGTGTGTGCTGTGCTTGAAAATGCAGAACTGAGACAGGAAAAGCAGCAATCAGCTCAGGCTCCGAATGTCTCCAGTAAAAGATTTGTCAAAGCAAGAACTCACCTGGGGAGAAAAAAAATAAATATTTGTTTTGCTTTGTGGTTTGTTTGGTTGTTGTTTTGGTTTTTTTTTCAGACAATATTTTAATTTATTTCCTTGTTGCTGTAGGTTGGCATGAAATATTAGAGGCTTTGTTTAAAGTGACAGTGTATAATATAAAATTTTGAAATCAAAAGACATTTCGGAATGGAAAACTAAACCAACACAATGTGTTTTCTACATTAGTAGAATTTATTTTTCTGGTACCTCTATAAAGCAGTTGCTTTTTTGTGTGACATTTCATGAAAACTGATGCAAAAAATCTGTTCTGTCAAAATAGCAGCACTTTCATCAGCAAAAGCAGTGTTGAAAAGACTGCCAGTTTTTCTGATTGTGAACATGAATGATGTTTCAAAGCAATTAGCATTTTCTGGAATGAAACTATGAGATGTAATATCTGATTAATATTTTTTGACACTTCATCACACTTCAAGCCTAAGACAAGAAAACCCAAACAAAACCACCGTTTGATGAGCTGTCTGTGCCGCAGTTGACAGATGAAGAGGGAGCAGTGGGTGTCATTGACCTTGACCTGAGTAAGGCTTTTGATACTCTCTTACATAACATCCTAACACTGACTCTAACACACTGTAGTGGTTTGAACCTTAACTGGAGCTTTAAGAGCTCAGATGGTAGCAAGAAACCGAGAGATCCTCCCTCCACTTCCAAAGAGACTGGAGGTAAATTTAGCAAAAAATAATCTGGAAGTTTGGAAGTAGAAGTAAATTATTTAAAAAGATATATGTATAGCAGTACCAGAGAGGATTTACAAGGGTAAGGTGTGGTACTGGTTGCAATAAGCAGTGTGAGCAATCTGGCAGTGTAGGCCTAGAGCCTGACATGGTGGTAGGCCGTGTCCAGCATGGGTGCGGAAGTGGCTAGCAGTGTAGCAGTGTAGTGCTGTGCCTGCAGCGTGTAACCAAAGCAGGGCACCGGTAGCTATAAACACAGAGAGTTATCTTGGAATCACAGGACGCACACATGCATCAACAACCTCGCGTGTTATTACTAGTTTAACCAATAATCAATAGTAATACAGTGTGTGGTCACACATGAGGGACCAATGAAGCCATGCCAGCAATGCCCTCCGAGTTTATATAAGTTGTAAAGGTTTTCTTACTACGCACTTCTTCTATGCACTTCTTCCTAGCCTGTCAGCTCTACTGTCTGCTCTGTACTGTGCTTGCATTATAATTGAACAACACTGAAGCAATAAAGGAACAATACTAGATCATACTGATCAGCTGTATTGATTCCAATCTCTGTTGTCTCCAAAGTAAGGAACAAGGATGAATAGGAAAATATACAAAACCAAATTTGGATGGCCTTTTTTCTCCCTCAATGTATGTGGATTGCAGTCCTTTAGAGAGGTGTGGATGTGGCAGGGAGAAAACCAGGCCTGACCACGTGGCAGAACCAGGAGGCTAGCAGCAGCTGTGGGTCCTTTCGAACAGGAGACGAAGGAGCGAAGAGCAAGATAGCCACCATGCTCTCCCCTTTATAATCTTGCTGGACAGGAAGGGGGGAGTGGAACAGACCAGCTTAGACCTGGGGGACCCCTCCTCCCAGGAGGGAGAAACCACATCCACCTGGATCAGGTTTCTTTTGTCCCCTGGGGGAAGCCGGGCTCTCACCACCCAGTCCCAGGATGGATGTAACCCCCCACACACACATAGCAAGGAAAGTGGGTTAGGTGATTGGACTGTGAGGTGGTTTGGTAGCAGTGATCAGAGAGTTGTGATTTGTGGCTCAGAGTCCAGTTGGAAGATTGTGGACAGTGGTGTTCCCCAGGGATCAATACTGGGTTCAGTTTTGTTCAATATCTCCATCAGTGACCTGGATGAGGGGATAGAGTATACCATCAGCAAGTTTGCTGATGGTACGAAGCTGGGAGAGATGGCTGACACACTGGAAGGCTGTGCTGCCATCCAAGATCTGGACTGGATCTGGGCAAAGGCAAACCTAAAGAAGTTCACTAAGAACAAGTGCAGAGTCGTACATCTGGGCAGTAATAACACCAGGCACCACTACAGACTAGGGGTTGTCCTGCTGGAAAGCAGCTCTGTGGAGAAAGGCCTTGGAGTTCCTCCAGTGCTGGGTTCTCTTTTTGATGGGCAGCCATCACAATAGCTGCAAATCCAGATGCAGCCTCACCAGTGCTCTGTAGAGGAAGCAGTCACTTTCTTCCAGCAACTGGCTACACTTCTGTTATGCAGCGTGGGCTAGAGCAGTCCTTCATGGACGGACCGTTGAATTGTGTTGTGTGTCCTGTCCACTACAGTTCATTTTCTAGCCAGTCATGCCCCACATTTCACTGTGGTTTGGGTTTATTGCATCCCAAGGGCAGAAGCTTTCTGTTTGTCTTTGTTGACCTCCATTAGGCTGCTGTCCATAACATATAGGACACATTCTTTTTAATCACCATCATGAACAGTGTGGCTTATGAAAGGGGTGACCTGGCACTGTAGAGAGGAAAATACTTTTTGTTGATTTAAGGCATTTTGTAGCAAAGCAGATACTTTAAAGGCAGTGATACATCAGTCCTCATAACAAAATATTTAAAGGTGCTGCCCTTGTTTAAAGGAAATAATTCTATATGTAATTATGACTCAATAGGGAGATATATTTTTTTAAGAAATGTAAAGCAAGATTTTAAGTGTGTAGAGCTTAAATGACTGAGTCCACAGTGGTTTCTGCTCACCAGAAGGTGTTGCATGTGAAGAACACAGCTGGAAGATGGGAGCTTGGTTGTACTAAAAGAGGCAGTGTACTATGCAAGCAGACAGCTCATCTGGTGTGGAAGCCACAGACTGGTTTCTGCCAGCAGAGAGACTGTAGGATAGCAGTCTGCTTAGAACAGTGCACATGAAAGTCTGTATGCCATGAGTCTTGGTAATGTGCTTATCTGAGGAAGTTTGCCCAGCTAAAGCCACCAGGTTCTGCATATATTTGTGCTCTGGGAAGTTGCTGCCAGGATGGAATGGGAATGGTCTGTCCTGAGGTTTCTACAGGACAGGACAGGGTAGGCCTTGCCTCAGCTGAATGAGACTCGTGGCTTGTCTATGCATCTGTGAAGAAAGCATCAGGCCTCTGACATACCAAAACCAAAGCTGATTTGCTGTAATGAAAAGTAACTGCTCACAGGAGAACATTGTGGAGGAACAAGAAAGGTGTCCTCTGGCACACCTCTGCATAAACGCCATGGTAGTACAGCTTTGCGCCTGTATCCAGCCAACACAGGTGGTGACAACCAAATCCTAGCTCAGGCTGCCTTTGTGTTGGACTGTCCATTGAGTTTGCAGTTGCTGTTAGTCTGGCCACTAGCTTGGACTGTCACTGAGCAATTACTTCCATGACATTCTTCTTTATTCCCCTATATCATGAAGGACAGTCTGACATGGTGCTGCTCCCTTCTTCTCTATGCACAAGCATGAACTAACACTTTGCTTTTCTTGCAGGAGCAGCCAAGGTTTTATGCACATGAAACTGATGAAAACCAAAGAGAAATACATTCTGGGTCAGAATAGCCCTCCTTTCAGCAGTGTTCCTGAAGTCATCCACTACTACACAACAAAAAAGCTGCCTATCAAAGGTGCAGAGCACTTGTCACTGCTCTACCCTGTGGCTGTGCGGACCCTCTAATAACCTAGTCTCACCCTTTCCTGTGGATGGCAGGTGAGAGATAAGCTGGGTTGCATAAAATTAATTGCCAGAATTCTGTGCTGGAGTCTGTGATGGAGACTGGCAGACTTTAGTCTTGGAAACATGGCAGCTCTGTGGGGATGTGTATTGGATTGTGTGTGTACTACTGTTATGCTGCAGCATGCCTCTAGAACTGCGCTCTACAAAAGGGTAAGGAATCTAAGTTTTGTGCAAATAGAACAAATAACCTTTCCAAACCTTCTCTGTGAATGAAAGTACTTCCCAGTGAAAGTTCTTCCTTCATGTTTTGAGAAGCAGCAGTGTGTTCTCAGCTGTAAACTTCTCCATGTGAAAGAGCAACCTGACTCTGAGGTACTTTAGGGTGTTCTTGGTGGGCCTGAGAAATAGCTGCTTAGTAGGCCAGTCCCTGTGACTCTGCTCACTGAGGCTGGTGAGGTTTGCTTTTTCTGATGGAGTTTCTTGGGGTAGTAGAACGTTGAACTCCTATTAGGTGCAAAATATTCAAATAATTTTGTGGGAGCAAAACATAGCAAATTATTTATGAATAATGAATGTAATTAAATGTAGTTTGTAATATATTTTTTATCTCTTTTGGTATAATAATCTCGTAAGGGTTACTGTCTTCATTTGCAAGTTTCTTTCATAGATGCAGGTAACTAATTGTGTCTGGACCACTTAAACTGTAATGTTTTAAGTAGTTGAGAATGGGTCATTTTAATATGAGCTTAGTATACATGCATGACAGTGGTCAAAGCCTTATTTAAAGCTTTACTAGCAAAACCTTCACATGCTCATTCATCAGTTTTCCTACTGAGGTAGCAGACTAAGAAGTGTGTGTACACTGCTTTTCCTTAACATGGCTTTTGCAGCTCTATAAATGAGAACTATGGTGTGTAGCAGAGCAGGATTTGGTTTTCTGGTGTACCAAGGCATCCTTAAAGCGTGGTCCCTTGATACATACCTTCTGGCCTGTGTACATTTTCATCACGAGCAGTAGCCTCCTGCTGTATTACAGATGCTGTCATCCAGAAGAACTGCAGAAGATGCTCTGTACCTTAATCCTGCCCCTTGTTATGCTTTACATGCTTTGTTTGCTTGTTGAATGGGATAAGTGAAAAAATATAATTGTACAGAAACTGGAAGTGGGGAATCAATAGCCTGATAGCCCTCACTATGTGCCATCTTCCACCAATGTCTAGAATGTTGTGTATTAACCCCTCAGCTCTTGTAGCAGCAAACTTGTTATATGCAGTTCGTGTATTTTACAGACTGCAAGAGGACTGTGAAATTGTGTGCTGTTTAATTCATCTTACCTAACTACAGTTCTCTTCTATGTATGCTCAGAAACAAGTGCGAATCTGAAAATAGTAATGGAATAACCACTTTCTGCCTGTAAACGTAGTGCTTCATTATGTTGTCTTATCTGGTAAGAACCTCAAGAGTGTCCCTCATAATGTCTTTGGTGATGAATGTTCTGCTTCCTTTTAAGCTTCCTTTGTTCTTTATATGTTGTCCAGCACAGTTTGAACAGGAGTGGATCACACATATATGAGGAGCCCAGTGTCATTCTGTCGTGCAACAGCAGTGGGTCAGACTGTTCTTGTCTCACCCAGAATTTGAAGCTGCATTGGAACAGGTTCTTAGTGGCATTCTGAGAGAAAGGTGACACAATGGAATACAAAGACACCTCATGCACCTTTTTCATGCGCCTACTTATGTGGTCTTTTTATTTTCCTAAAGACTCTTCATCAGAACTCCTTTTATCACTCAGCTGGCAAGAACATACAGGCACTTTTAAATCAGCATATTCTCCTCTCACCAGAATACGAGTTCTCTTGTTTTGAGACAGCCCACTTGCATAAGCCCCACACACAAACAGTAGGGAAGAAAAGTAACACACACAAAAAAAGGGTAACAAAACCAACTTTGGCTGAGACAAGGTACCTTAGGCTGTTTTGCCTTCTGCAAAAGCAGAAGCAGCAGCAGAAGCCAGAGATACAATGATTCCACCATCCCCAAACCTGCAGCCAGGCCAGCAGAAAAGACCAACACCTCAAACTTGGAAACAGGAAGTGGCAACCAAAAACAGGAAGCCGCTCCTGTTACAATTTGAACTTCAAGCCCTGTGATAGGTTGCTCCAGCCAGCACTGTCATTTGAAAGCTGGCAGGATGTCAGCATGGTATTGAATGCTCATCCACAGATTCAATTGGCTAAACCTGTAACAGAGTTCACGATGGTGGCAGAGCTCTCAGAGAGATTGTATTGGCTACTGTCTGAGTCTGGTTTTTTTGGGGGGATACCTGACACCTCTGCCATGCCCTTTGGGGCAGAAATATGTCATAGTTCTTTTGCATGTTGAAGTGCATTTTTGAGACTGTCATTGCTGCTTGTCCTATGGCCTGCTTTTCTGTAATGAAAATGTAAGCCTCTTTATCACTTTTTGAAGACTGGGGGTTGGGATCCCTAGTTTCACGCTGATCAAGTCAATATGCATGATATGAATGTGTATACAATTTATTACAGCTTCAAGCATCAGGCTCAGCAAGAGAAAATGATCTCAGAAAATGTCATTGTCTGTTTTGAAGGGGGGTTGATTATTTTTTTTTAATGCTTTTAGAAACTACTCAGTAATTGCAGAATAAATAAAACCAGGATTTTTTGAACCATAATGCTGTCTTTGTTTTTTTAAGTGATTGCATGATATTTTGCAGTGAACGAATATTGTTCTTGGAAGTTTTGATGTTCAGTGACAAAACAATGTGTTGCAGTGTGTGGAAGATTTCATAGCACTCAATGTCTATATAGCACACTAAATGTTCATTAAAAAGTAATTATAAGTCTCTCTCTTTTCTTCATGTAATTGTTGGTGTGTACTCAGGTTGTCCTGAACAGCTAATAGTTGAAGGAGCCTTTCAGAACAACTTATGTTTGTGTGTTTTAGTGGTCTAGTGAAAGTAGTCATTAAGCTATAATATGGTTTGGAGTCTTGAAAATCCTACAGCTTAGTTCTGCCCTGAGTAATTTTCTTGACAATGTGCACCTGTGCAAAACAACACAGGTGTGAGTGTAAATAACATAGAATAGAATAAACCAGGTTGGAAGAGACCTTCAAGATCATCGCGTCCAACCCATCAACCAATCCAACACCGCCCAAGCAACTAACCCACGGCACCAAGCACCCCGTCAAGTCTTCTCCTAAAAACCTCCAGTGATGGCGACTCCACCACCTCCCCAGGCAGCCCATTCCAATGTGCAATCACTCTTTCTGTATAGAACTTTTTTCTAACATCCAGCCTGAACCTCCCCTGGCGCAGCCTGAGACTGTGTCCTCTTGTTCTGGTACTGCTTGCCTGGGAGAAGAGACCAACATCCGTCTGTCTACAACCTCCCTTCAGGTAGTTGTAGAGAGTAATAAGGTCACCCCTGAGTCTCCTCTTCTCCAGGCTAAGCAACCCCAGCTCCCTCAGCCTCTCCTCGTAGGGCTTGTGTTCCAAACCCCTCACCAACTTTGTTGCCCTTCTCTGGACTCGTTCCAGCAAGTCAACATCCTTCCTAAACTGAGGGGCCCAGAACTGGACACAGTACTCGAGGTGCGGCCTAACCAGTGCAGTGTACAGGGGCAGAATGACCTCCCTGCTCCTGCTGGCCACACTGTTCCTGATGCAGGCCAGGATGCCATTGGCCCTCTTAGCTGCCTGGGCACACTGCAGGCTCATGTTCAGTCTACCGTCGACCAGCACCCCCAGGTCCCTCTCAGCCTGACTGCTCTCCAGCCACTCTGACCCCAGCCTGTAGCTCTGCATGGGGTTGCTGTGGCCAATGTGCAGAACCCGGCACTTGGATGTGTTAAATCTCATGCCGTTGGACTCTGCCCATCTGCCCAGCCTGTCGAGGTCCCTCTGCAGAGCCTCTCTACCCTCCAGCAGATCAACTCCTGCCCCCAGCTTGGTGTCGTCAGCAAATTTACTGATGATGGACTCGATGCCCTCATCCAGATCATCAATAAAGATGTTAAAGAGCATGGGGCCCAGTACTGATCCCTGGGGCACACCACTGGTGACTGGCTGCCAGCTGGATGTGGCACCATTCACCACCACTCTCTGGGCTCGGCCCTCCAGCCAGTTCCTAACCCATCGCAGTGTGCTCCATCCAAGCCATGGGCTGACAGCTTGGCCAGGAGTTTGCAATGGGGAACGGTGTCAAAGGCCTTGCTGAGGTCCAGGTAGACTACATCCACAGGCCTCCCCGCATCCACCAGGCGGGTCACCTGATCATAGAAGGAGATCAGGTTGGTCAGGCAGGACCTGCCCTTCCTAAACCCATGCTGGCTGGGCCTGATCCCTTGGCCATCCTCTAAGTGCTGTGTGATTGCACTCAGGATGACCTGCTCCATAATCTTTCCTGGCACTGAGGTCAGGCTGACAGGCCTGTAATTCCCTGGCTCATCCAACCGGCCCTTCTTGTGGATGGGTACCACGTTGGCCAGCTTCCAGTCATCTGGGATCTCTCCAGTGAGCCAGGACTGATGAAAAATAATGGAGAGTGGCTTGGCCAGCTCATCTGCCAGCTCTCTCAGCACCCTAGGATGGATCCCATCTGGTCCCATGGACTTGTGGGGCTCTAAGCTGCTGAGGAGATCTCCTATCACTTGCTCATGGAACACAGGGAAACCATGCAGCTCCCTGGCTCCCTCTGCCAGCTCTGCAGGCCAGCTGTCTGGTAGACGTTCTTTCCAGCTAGTGAAAACTGAGGTAAAGAAGGTGTTAAGTACCTCTGCCTTTTCCTCATCCTGTGTTACAACATTTCCCTCCATGTCAACCAAGGAGTGGAGGTTGTCCCTGCCCTTCCTCTTGCTATTAATATATTTATAGAAGGACTTTTTGTTGTCCTTCACATCAGAGGCCAGTTTAAGTTCCAAATGTGCTTTTGCCTCCCTAATTTTCCTCCTACATGCCCTAGCAACCTCTTTAAACATTCCATGGGTTGCCTCCCCTTTCTTCCAAAGATGATACACCCTCTTTTTTTCCCTTAGTTCTATTAAAAGTTCATTACACAGCCAGGCTGGCCGTCTGCCCCGGCGGCTCCTCTTCCGGCACATTGGCACAGCCTGTTCCTGAGCCTTCATCAGCTCTTTCTTGAAGCAGGTCCAGCCCTCCTGGACCCCTTTATTTTTAAGGGCTTTCTCCCAAGGAACCCTCTGAATTATTTCCTTGAGCAACCTGAAGTCCGCCCTCCGGAAGTCCAGAGTGGAGGTCTTCTTGCTGCCCCTCTTAGTTTGACCAAATACCGAAAATTCAATTATCTCATGGTCGCTGGCCCCTAAACAGCCTCCGACCACCACATCACCCACCAGCCCTTCCCTGCTGGTGAAGAGGAGGTCAAGCATAGCCTTGCCCCTGGTAGGCTCACGCAGCACCTGGGATAAGAAGCTGTCCTCCATGCAGTCTAAGAACCTCCTAGACTGCCTCCTCTCTGCTGTGTTGAGATCCCAGCAGATGTCAGGCAGGTTGAAGTCGCCCATAAGGACAAGGTCAGGAGATCTTGAGACAGCCTTAAGCTGTCTATAGAATGCTTCGTCGACATCATCCTCCTGGTTGGGTGGTCTATAACAGACTCCAACCAGGATGTCTGCCCTACCGGTCTTCCCTCTAATTCTTGCCCACAAGCATTCAACCTGATTGTCCCTAATCTCTAGCTCAATGGCATCTAGTGCCTCCCTGATGTACAGGGCCACCCCTCCACCCCTTCTTCCTTGTCTATCTCTCCTGAAGAGCCTGTAGCCATCAATTGCAGCACTCCAGTCATGTGAGCTATCCCACCACGTCTCTGTGATGGCAACTACGGCATAACTTTCCTGCTGCAACAAGGCTTCCAGCTCCTCTTGTTTGTTTCCCATGCTTCGTGCATTAGTGTACATGCACCTCAGCTGGGCTGCTGGTTTGGCCTCTGACCCTAGCTTACTGCCCCCAGACTCTTCCCTGAGGGGACTAGTTTCAGCCCCTCCCCCCTTCGAAACTAGTTTAAAGCCCTGTCGATGAGGGCACATTGCTGCTCAATTGCTTGAGAGGTGTTCATGGAATTAAGTTATCGCTGTTTACAGTGTAAAACTGCTGAATTGCTTCTTGCAGACTTTATAAAAGGTGTTAATTAAGTTTTTATTTTGATGAATATTTCATAGCATGATGAAGAGTCCCTGAGCTGTGAACTTCTGTGTGATGGAAAATCTTAGTAGCCAAGATTACATTTCACAGCTCCTACAACTGGAAAAATCTTTAAGTTTTGTGGGAGTACAGTCATTATCATGGGTTTTGTACTTGATCATAGTTTACTCTCTGACTCTGAAATGGAGTCTTTAGAGCCAGGATGAAAATTACAGGGCTCTTTTAAGTAACCAGATGCTTCATGGAGGACAACACATTTATGTTACTCCTGATGATCCCGGTAAGGTTCAGGATTTACCCTTCTTCTTGATGTCATGGCTCAAGCTGGCAACACAAATACTATATGGCACTGCACTGGGCAGGGACACCTCACACTAGATCAGGTTGCTCAGAGCCACATCCAGCCTGGTCTTAAAAACCTCCATGGATGAGGCTTCCACCACACCCCTGGGCAACCTGTTCCAGTGTCTCATACCCTCAGAGTGAAGAACTTCTTCCTAACATTCAATCTGAATCTACCCATTTCTAGTTTTGTTCCATTCCCCCTAGTCCTGTCACTACCTGACACCCTAAAAAGTCCCTCCCCAGCTTTATTGTAGGCCCCTTTCAGATACTAGAAGGCCACAATAAGGTCTTCTCAGAGCCTTCTCTTCTCCAGACTAAAGAGCCCCAACTCATAGGAGAGGTGCTCCATCCCTCTGGTCATCCTCATGGCCCTTCTCTGGACACGCTCCAGCACCTCCAGATCCTTCCTGTAACAGGGGCTCCAGAACTGGACACAGTACTCCAGGTGGAGTCACACCAGAGTGGAACAGACTGGAAGAATCCCCTCCCCCGACCGGCTGGCTATGCTTCTCTTGATGCAGCCCAGGATGTGATTGGCTTTCTGGGCTGGAAGTGCACACTGCTGGCTCATGTTGAGCTTCTCATCCACCAGCACCCCCAAGTCCTTTTCTTCAGGGCTGCTCTCCAGCCAGTCACTGCCCAGCCTATATCAGTGCCTGGGATTGCCCCGGCCCAGATGCAGGACCTTGCACTTGGTCTTGTTGAACCTCATGAGGTTGGCTTGTGCCCACCTCTCCAGCCTGTCAAGGTCCCTCTGGATGGATCCCTTCCCTCCAGTGTGTCTGCTGCACCACACAGCTTGGTGTCATCAGCAAACCTGCTGAGGGTGCACTCAATGCCACTGTCCATGTTGCTACCAAAGGTGTTGAGCAAGACTGGTCCCAGGACTGATCCCTGAGGGACTCCACTTGTCACTGGCCTCCACTTGGACATGGGCCCATTGACAGCCATCCTTTGGGTGCGGCCATCAAGCCAGTTCTTTCTCCACTGAATGGTCCATCCATCAAACCCTTACTGCACCAGCTTGGAGATGAGGATGTGGTGCAGGACAGGGTCAAAGGCTTTGCTCAGGTCCAGGTAAATGATGTCAGTTGCTTGGCCTTCATCTATTAATGTTGTGGCCTTGCCATAGAAGGTCACCAGGTTTGTCAGGCAGGATTTGCCCTTGGTGAAGCCACGCTGATGGTGCTCAATCACCTCTTCATTATTCTTCTGCCTCAGCAGTGCCTCCAGGAGGATCTGCTCCATGATCTTACCAGGCACAGAGGTGAGACTGACTGGCCTATAGTTCCCTGGGTCATCCCTCTTTCCCTTTTTGAAAATGGGGGTTATGTTTCCCCTTTTCCAGTCAGTGGGGACCTCCCTGGCCTGCCATGACTTTTGGAATATAACAGAGAGTGGTTTAGCAACCTCATCCCCAGTTCCCTCAGCACCCATGGGTGTATCCCATCAGGTCCCATGGACTTGAACACTTTCAGGTTCTTCCGATGGTCACAAACCTGATCTTCACTCACAATGGGCAGTTCCTTCTTCCAGTCCCTACCATTATCTTCCATTGTTCTGGGGGTGCAGCTGGAGCCCTTGCCAGTGAAGACTGAGGTAAAGAAGTCATTGAGAACCTCAGCCTTATCCATGTCACTCGTCACCAGCTCACCTGTTTCCTTTCTGAGGGGGCCCACACCTTCCCTAGGCTTCTTTTTACCATTAATATACCTGTAGAAATGTTTACTGTTCCCCTTGATCTCCCTGGCTAGATTTAATTTTAACTGAGCTTTGGCTTTCCTAACCAGGTCTCTTGCTGCTCAGGCAGGTTCCTTATATGACCCCATTCCAGCTCTCCTTTCTTGCACTCCTTGTAGAGTTTGTTTTTGCATGACAGTGTGTCCAGGAGCTCCTTGCTTATCCAGGCAATTCTCCTAGCATTCTTTCTTGCTTTTGTCTTTGTTGGTATACCTAGCTCCTGGGCACAGAGAAGGTGATCCTTGAACACTGACCAGCTGTCCTGGGCCCCTCTTCCCTCTAGGGCTTTGTCCCATGATACTTTGGCCAGCAGATCCCTGCAGTGATCAAAGTCTGCATGCCTAAAGTCCAGGGTTGTAAGCTTGGGATACATCCTCCTAATTGCCCTGAGGATCTTAAATTCTATTGCTTCATGGCCACTGCAGACAAGGTTATCCCTGAGCCTCATATTGGTCACCAGCTCTTCCCTATTGGTGAGAACAAGGGCCAACACAGCACCTTTTCTTGTTGGTTCCTCTACCGTTAGGAGGAGAAAGTTGTTACCTATGCATTCCAGGAGCATTCTTGAATGCTGGTGCCTAGCTGTGTTCTCCCTCCAGTAGACGTCAGGGTGGTAGATAAAGCTATTAAAAAAGACTAGCCCAAATACTGAGCCCTGGGGAACACTGCTTGTGACAAGCTGCTAACTGGATGTAACTCTGTTCACTACAAATCTCTGGGGTGGGCCACCCACTAAGATCTCCACCCATCCAAGCCATGACAGCAAGTTTCACATGTCCATGGGCATGGGCACCTCCTCTACAGAAGCAGGGTCCATTTGCTCTTTTCTGGCAGCTGCCTGCATTAAAGAGGTTTGGGATCTGATGCTCAGGCAGTCTAGGAAATGGCTACACTGTTAAGAAGCCCCCTGCTGAAAGCCCCTACTTTCCTGGGGAGTGTGACAGGTGACTACTAGCACCTTAGTCCTGTGTTTGAGTATTTTTTATCTCCTGTTACAGGCAGAGGCTCTAGTTCTGCCTTAGCAAGGTAGATACTTGGAATCATACTTGCCTGGTTCCTGGGCCTTCCTGATACAATTTGCTAGAGGTAGCATTTCTTGGCCATTTTTTCTAGTACCCATGTGGTAGTATCAGTGAAAAAAAAGTTGTGAAGCACTAAGCTTTGACACCTTACGGGACATAATATACTTGAGCTCACAGATAGACACACCCCTTTCTGAAAGTACAAACTGTGTCACCACTCTGGAACAATCTTTCAGGCCTACATTGTCCCCCACTCAGCATATTCTAGGTGTTGCATTTGGCCAAGTCCTTTGAAGAGTAATGCTGCAGTGTCTTTGTGTTAAAGTCTAGATCATTACGGGCTATCCTCATGGAGCCTGGAAATTACAAGTAGCCTAGAGAAGAGGTTGATGAAGTCACTGTTGTGTTTGGATACATGCAGATCTTCCACAGAGACATATGATAAGAGGCCATGAGGAAGAGGAAAAAGGGCATCAGAACTCTTTTTTGTAGGAAAGCAGAAACTGCCCTACACTTTGTCATGGTTTTAGGCTTAGTTGCAGCTGAGCCCCCATGTGGCTGCTCACACTACTGCCCTTCCACCCCTCCCCCCACAACGGACCCTGCAGGATGGGAAGGAGAAATTTGGATCAAAATGCAAAACCCCATGTGTTGACATAAGGAGAGTTTAACATAAAAATACAAAGGACAAATGAACAATAGGAATAACAATAGTAAAGAACTAATATATAAGTGAGTAATATGAAATACAACACACTCACCCAATGCTTGCCACTATCTACACCAAAAACCCTCTGTGCCACACAACTGTGTCCCCACCTGTGTCAGCCCCACCACTATACAGCAGGCCTCATATTGCCTGAGGGTAACACAGCACTGGATCAGGCTGTCCAGAGAGGTAGTGGAGTCTCCTTCTCTGGAGACTTTCAAAACCCTCCTGCATGCATTCCTGTGCAACCTGATCTAGGCAAATGTACTTTACTGCTGGGGCTGGACTAGGTGATCCCCAGAAGTCCTTTTCAACCCACACCAGTATGTGATTCTGTGATACTCCACTTTTTTCTTGTTGTGTTTTCTTGTTACTGAATCTGAGCATTGTTCTTATTCCAACAACAACAACAAGGAAAACAGAAACTGTTTTCAGCCTGTTTGTGGCCTTTTCAGTTTTTTCAGTTGCCTTCCCAGCTGCATTTCTCCTTTTCTTTCTTTAATTTCCCATTCCTCCTCCTTTTTTCACCAACTAGAAAAGCTCAAATATAAATGCTAAATAATTTGGGTTCTGTTTTGGAAAATTAAAACAAAATAAAACAAGGAAACAACAATCAATCAACCAAACCAAACAAACAACCCCCCCCCACCAACCCACAACTTTTGATGTGAGAATGATAATGCTGTCTTTTAATTGGTTTCATTTTCTCCAGACCAGCCTCATGTGGCCACTCTCAGACACAGCATCACGGAATGGTAGGGGTTGGAAAGGACATCTGAAAATCATCTAGTCCAACCACCTCTTACTGCCGGAGCAAATCACTCAGAAACACATCCAAGCAAGCTTTGAATGTCTCTGGAAGCCACTGTGGGCAGCCTGTTCCAGTGCATTGTCACCCTCAAAAAGTAAATATTGTTTTCCAAATCGTAGAATGGTTTGGGACCTCTAAAGGTCACCTAGTCCAATCCCCTGTGCAGTAAGCAGGGACATCCTCAACTAGATCAGGTTGCCCACAGCCCTGTCAAGCCTCACCTCGAACATGTCCAGGGAAGGGGCTTCAACCACCTCTTTGGGCAACCTGTTCTAGTGTTCCACTACCCTCAGGGTAAAGAACTTGCTCCTAACATCCAATCTAAACTTACTCTTCTCTAGTTTGAAGTCATTGCCCCTCATCCTATCACTACAGCCCTTTGTAAAGAGCCTTTTTGTAGATGTCCTTCAGGTACTGGAAGGTCACTATTAGGTCTCCCCATAGTCTTCTCCAGGCTGAACAACCCCAGCTCCCTCAGCCTGTCCTCATAGCAGAGGTGTCCCAGCCCCCTGATCATTTTCATGGCCCTCCTCTGGACCTGCTCCAGCAGGTCCATGTCCTTCCTGTATTGAGGGCTCCAGAGCTGGATGCAGTACTCCATGTTTGCATGGAACCTCCTGTATTCCAGTTTGTGTCCATTTCTCCCTGTCCTGTCATTGGACAGCACTGAGAAGCATCTGGCTCCAACCTCCTGACACTCACTCTTTAGATATTTACAAGCATTAATGACACTCCCCCTCAGTCTCCTCTTCTCCAGGCTAAATAGACCCATCTCTCTCATCCTTTCCTTCTAAGGCAGATATTCCAGTACACTGATCATCTTAGCGGCACTTCGCTGGACTCTCTATAGTAGTTCACTGTCCCTCTTGAACTAGGGAGTCCAGAATTGGACACAGTGTTCCAGATGAGTGTGGTGGGTGGAGAGAGAAGGCCCAGCTTTCCCTCCCCCACTAAGAAGGAATAAAAAAACCACAGCCAACTCAGCCGGAAAAGCAAAGGAATGTAGCTATATTTACAAGCAATGGGAAAATGCAGGATATGTACACAATATATACAGTATTTACAATATATACAGAAATGTACAGCAAAGAAGCATACAGGAACAGGCCACCCCCCACCTCCGGACAGAGGGGGGTTCCCCCCTGTACCTCCTTCTCTCCCCCTACCTCCCTTTTTTCCCAAAGAGGGGTTAGAGAGAGAAAAAGGCAGTTATAAGGAAGAAAAAAAAAGTTAGTAGGCCACCAGGGTTAGTGCAGCAGGATTAGTGCTTATCTGTTATCAGCCTGGCTAAATGCCCAGAAGCAGACAGGCTGGAAAGGGTGAGCGAAGAGGAACTGAACTGAGGAAAGTTCCAGCTGCACTAAAACTTAAAGCTGCATTCTACCAATCTACCAATGAAATTCGTTTGGAATATCAATATTTACAAAACATTCAGCCAGAGTGCCCCAGCACTGTCCCTTTCTTAAAGGCACAGCCTCAAACAGTCACAATGAGGACTCACCAAGGCAGAAGAGGGGGAGGAGACCCTCTCTTGACCTACTGGCCACACTCTTCTCAATGCATCCCAGGATGCCATTGGCCTTCTTGGTTGTGAGGACACATTGCTGACTCATGGTCAGCTTGTTGCCTACCAGGATTTCCAAGTCCATTTGATTTTGATGGGACCACACAGATAGTCTAACCCCAGGACTCTGGAGGGTCTGAAATGGGTGGGGCTTCATGTTCTACTCAGAGCTGCTGACATTGGCCAATCTGAGATGGGCCAGGACACTGCTGGTCTGCAGGGGAAGGGGCTGGAGAGAACCCAATCATTCCCGACATTGTGAGGACTGAATTTCCACTCTGTTTAATAATGAGGAAACTGCTCTCACAGACAGTGAAATTTTTTCCCCTTTTCTCACATCCCACATGTCCTGTCCACACAGCACTAAATCCTCATGTTCCCTGTCCCTCTGTCTCTGTATAGCACAACTGGGGAGGTATGTAGAGACACACCTTTGTGTAGGGCATGTAGGAAGAAGGAGAAGAGATATTATTTTCCTCAGCCCTGTCCTAAGACTCTAGGGCAGACATACAGGGAATCACACCACTCAGAATCTCTGTCCTGTGGACACAGTTCACTCATGAGGCAGAGTTCAGTAGGGCCATTTGAGGCTCCAGGTTCAGAAGAGTGGTGGGATGGAGGTGTAAAACTCCTTGCAACACCAGGGAAGCAGACATAGCCCTTGAACATCATCACTGATGTGACCTGGAGGAGATCTCTGTCCCATGAGAGAAGAGTCTGGGGAGTGGAGCATTATATTCTGCTACTTTCCAGGAATTCCAGGTGCCCTGCTGCTCACTGCCCCTGCTCTGCTCTAATTGCTAGTCCAGTTTTCTCAACATCAGAAGAACCCAGGTGTCTTGGCTTCTTAACCAGCCTCTAGAGATCCTGCTATTCAGTTTCTTAGGCATCAAATCCCTGATTCCCACTCTTTGCCCTTGCTGCCCACCTGGCACTGCTTTGTTGTTCCACATGATGATGTCATTGATGTATATCAGATGTGCAGGGGTATCACCCTGTTCCAGTGCAGCTTGAATTAGTCCATTACAAATGGTAGAACTGTCCTTAGAATCAAAGAACTATTTGAGTTGGAAAAGACCTTCTAGCCCTGGGCAGCCACTTCCAGGTGTAATAAACACAAAAGCAAACTGTTGTACTCTGTTGTCAGATGTTGTCACTGGCAGTATCAGTTGTAGCATACCAGCTGGCTGCTTTTCACTGCAGTTTGTATTGGAGCTCTAATACATCAAGTATAGCAGCACTCAACAAACACATGACTTCATTTAGTCCATGGTTGGTAGTCTACTGTAACTTCCAACCTCCATTAGACTTTTCCACTGGCCATATGTAGCATTTAAAAGGTGGTTGAGTCTTGTTTATCACACTTTGTTTCCGTAATGGGTCAATCAGCTTATGGATGGTAACCAGGAAGTCTCAGTGCAGTATTGCCGGTGGTGCACTGTCATGGTAGACATTGGTAGCCCACAGCAAGCCCACAACACAGGGATCTTCTGAGAGGCCAGGGAAGCTGTATAATCTTCTGCATGTTCAAGGTGGCTACACTAAAAGCCTGGTTTGTGTCTTTGAAGAGTACTGTTCTCAGTGACAAAGTTACATGAGACCTGCAGAACAGGCCACAATAGGGTGGTTTTGTCACAAACCCAACAAGCCAACAATGTTAGCAGTATTAAACAGCTTACATAAGGCTGAACAAAAGCCCTTAGGATAAAATAAATAAAATCTCCCAGATCAATCTCATATAGGAAGAGGGAAGTGCATTATCTCATCCTCTCCACAAGATAGCTCCACCAGCACAGTAAGTACATCAGTGCCAGGATCATTGTTGTACTAACATGCACCCAAGTTCAGCAAAATGAAGAAGTGTTCAGTGCAACAAGCAAGCCACAGACACATGAGCATGCCAATTAATAGTTGCTATATCTACAGCATGCTGTGTTCAAAAGTCCTGTGGTCATGAGCCACATGGGTGGGGTGAGGCAAACTTGGCTGGCTTCCAGGGGCTCACATACAGCTGCATCACTCCCCCCCTTCAACAGAATGGATGAGAAAATAAGATGAAAAAGCTTGTGGGTCAAGATAAAGGCAGTTTGAAGAAAAAAGCAAAGGCTGTAAACTGAAGCAAAGTAAAGCAAAAGATTTATTTCTCACCAATTTCCTGAGTGGAGCTTTGGTACGTGTAGTGATTGCTTCAGAAGACAAACACCTCAATATCCTTTTCCTCCTTCTTTTTTTTTTTTTTTTTACTGCCTTTTCCTCCTTCTTTTTTTTTTTTTTTTTACTGTTAAGCACAACACCATTAAGCATGGAATACCCCACTGGTCAGCTTGGGTCAGCTGTACCTCATCAACTCTCACCCACCTGCAGTCTTTGGGCAGGATTGACAGCCTTGATGCTGCAGAGACCTTTTCAGCAATAACCACAACACTGGTGTGGTATCAACACCATACTAGCTACAAATACAAAGCACAGTTCTATAATGGCTGCTACAGGGAAAGTTAATTTCATCCCAGCCAGACCCAATGTACCCATCATGCTCATCTTTGTGTCCAGTGTCTCCAGTTAGAATTCCAACTCCTACTCTGTCCCTGCTGTATAGAGGGAAACTCCTGCCCTCTACCACTCCAGGCTGATACTCACTCCAGCCCTTCCTTTGCCCCAAAGCAGAGGAGGCATCAGAACCTCCTTCCTTAGAATCATAGAATCATAGAATCAATAAGGTTGGAAAAGACCTCAAAGATCATCCAGTCCAACCTGTCACCCAAGACCTCGACTATTAAACCATGCCACCAAGTGCCATGTCCAATCCCCTCTTGAACACCTCCAGGGATGGTGACTCCACCACCTCCCTGGGCAGCACACTCCAATGGTAAACAACTCTCTCTGTGAAGAACTTTCTCCTCTCTTCAAGCATAAACTTCCCCTGGCTCAGCTTGAGACTGTGTCCTCTTCTTCTGGTGCTGATTGCCTGGGAGAAGAGACCAACCTCCTCCTGGCTACAACCTCCCTTCAGGTAAATGGAATGAGGAACAGTTTTCAAATTAATACAGGTCAGTGAAGAGCCATGACAGTTATAAGGAATGGATTTTTACAAATCTATGTTTTTCCAGGAACGTTCTCAAATTCATATAAAATCTCCCAGTGGTGATGCAGTACATCTCAAGATGTAGCAGGAAATTTTAATACAGGGCTGGGTGAAATGAAGGGCTGGAATAAAATGTGTACCTTAAAGAACAACTTAAAGCTGGGATCCTTGCAACGAATACTTTTCTTGCATGTATTAGTATAGTCAGTAAAAAATCATCAAACTTGCCTAAAATTCTCATAAAGAGTCTTGAAGTTTACATTTAATGTGTTTAACACAACATTTAACTGCTGGACTTTACATAAACCAGCACAGCACTTATTGATGTCTTTCTGAAGCCTGTGTCAGCAATGTACTTCCTTATCTAAATACTTGCTTTAAATCCACATGGATGGAAGTGGATGGAATCCACATGGAAATCCAGATGGAAGACTCTCCAGTCATAGTGCACTTGCAAAGAGTCCTTATTTTGTTAAACAAGAAAGCAACAAACATATAAAATCAGTGTGAGGGCCACTCCCTCAGTTTTATCTTTCATTTCACTGAAATCTTACCCAAATAGAACCTTAAAAAAAATAATTTAAATAAACAAACAAACAAAACCGCTACTTCCCACTGTGTTCTCACACACTGCCTGGCAGAAAGGGATTATCATTCACAGTTTCCAGATGCAAGGAGAAAGATCACAAACTCATTTACAAGATTCATGATGCACCATATACTTCCATACAGCCGCAAGGGCTGCTCTGCCCACTGGCACTGTCACACAAACATCAATCACTGTCCTTCATGTAAATGCAAGAAGTGTGCAGACAGTTCAAAAAAACACGGAAAACTCTGATTCCCCTGGCACAGAAGAACAGTGTGCGGGTCAAGAATGACTGCAGCTTTCATATCAAGTATTGGCATACTCACCACCACATGCTTACCATTCATGTAATTAGCAGCACTTAGATGTGTGGCATGTAAATGGAGCAGACCCTCCAATTCCCTTTGCCTGAACCAAAGCAGCCCTTCAAGCAAAAGTTACTTTCTATTGCCAACAATGAAAAAATGGATGATTCCCCACAGCAGATAAGGATGCAGAAGGCGGACATCCCCAGTCACCAGGTAAGTAATTCAGACTCTGAGTATGTCTCTGTAAGACATACAGCACCCACACAGCTGGCATTTGGCACTGCTGGACACTCTCCATCGTGTTTATTCCTCTCCAGGTCTGTGCAGGGTGGCCACCCTTTGGGATCTACCTTTCCCAGCCCTGAAGCTTTGTTCCTCCTAAAGCTACCTTCATACGATATTTGCTTGTTCCAGAACCTTCTGGCCCTGGACCGTTTTTTTGAAGGATCAGGGGCTGCAGAAGAGATGGGATATGGCTTTCTGCCTGGCCACAGATACCAATATGGGTGATTTTCCTCATGGCTGCCAGCAACTGTGTGAGTGAGAACCGGCCTGTAGGCTTTGTTTCTGCTCCATGGAGACAAAGTGTAAGCCTGCTCAGGCCTGTAGCAGAGCTGTCTCTTGGAGCAGCTGTCAGGTTGCAAAGCACAGCAGCATTTTTCCCAGGTCCTGTTGCCCTTCACTGAGTTATTGGGAGCAACTGTATGTGAGAATGCTTTGGAACGGATTACTTGCATAAATCAGCTTCTGGACATCTCTTCAATGATGAAGTTAAGAAAGTTCCATTCAGGCAATCCGAAGCTACCTCTTCCTAGTGCCAGAGGTTGTTCTGCCACCTTGGGCTTCCTCTAAGGGCAGCCTGGGTAGGGCTCTCAGCCAGTCCCTGCCCTGAAGTGGTGATCTTAGTCCTGCCTTTATGGGCTTCTTTTTCCACCCCCTGTTCTCTCAGTGTCTTTTCCAGCAGGCCTTTTCAGGGTAGCACTACCACAGGAAGCATGCTGTGAACTGAAGAGATCTGGCAGTCCTCCTCAATCTAGGCAACTGCCCATCTACTTTAGGGCCCTACAGAGATAGTCAGACTTTCCGAAGCTGTGATTCACTTGGTGTCCAACCCTGGATGAACTGTAGCTTCAGAGCTTGGATCCTAACATGCATTCTTGAGCGCTGGTGCAAGTACCACCTCCTCCACCCACCTGACAGTTCCACTTTTACTTAGATGGAAACAGGGATAGCACTTCCTGGCAAAGGAAGAAGTGTTTTTCAATTCTGAGGCTGCTGGGGGGAGCTTGGTGTGTGTCATCCAACAGTACCAAGCACAACAGGGTCAGGCTCTTTTAAGCATACTTTGTAGAATAAGAACTGGCCACAAGGTTGTATTTTAGCTCTATTACTACATAAGGTGAGTCAATTTCAGAATGTAAATCTTGTAAAAGCTTTACAGTAGCATTTTTGGTAACTTCAAGCATAGCAGAAATAGAACATCTGTTTAAAGTTCAATAGTACCTACATTTGGAACCAATGCATATACAAATTGTTCAAATTTGGTTGATCTTTCTATCAAGGGATTAATCATATTACACTTATTGCATACAGGATAATGGTTGTCTAAAAAGGTATTAATTATTTTTTTTTAATACAAAAAGAGCAAGAAAAGTACCTGCCCATTGTTGTGGTAGACTTTTAAAGGCACTTGTGCCACAAACCCAGAGCCATCCATCTGTCAAAATGGTAGGTCACCAGTTTTGCCAGCAGTTTTTGCAGTACTGCAAAGTGAGCATGATGGATAGGAAAAGCCATCAAATTTCATTAAGCTTATTTGGGTTAATAGGATTATCTAAAGGGGGTAGTGACATAAACCACCAGAGATGCCACCTGGACCACACATTTAATTGGGACCAGTGACATTGTGGAATATGTCATGACTTTTATTCTTAATATTCTGTGTAAGGTTACAGGGTTTTAGACTACCAAACCCATGGTAATTTGTTATTGCTGACTCATTATTGCAGATCCACGAGGATATCAGGTTAAAACCCAACATACAGCATTATACTGTATTACATTTAAATTGAAACTGTGTTTGTGTTTAATTGTAACACAGACTGTAATCACAACTGCTGGCTTTTCCCACTCAGGTCAAATTTAAGCTCTACAGCATTACAATGCACCATGGGGCTCTGCCATAACACTATGCCTTAAAAAAATTGGGCTGTTGGGAGGTGAGTGTGCCAAATTAGGTTGATACTAAGATATTTCAGAAACAGGTTCAACTAACCACCCAAAAATATAATTAAAGGTGGTTTAGGCAATGCCAACGCTCTGGTATTTCACCTGATTGAGAAATTGTATTAACAAATTGAAATATATGATTATTGTTCCATTCTTGTGACAAAGGAAAATAAGGTACCAATAAGGAGATGTATCTTAAGTTTATGATTTCCTGTGTGCACTCTAGTCTTGACCAGGCTGAAGAATCCATTCAGATAGAATTTGTTACCTGAAAGAGACAATTCAATTTTGCAGATTGGCCAAGCCTCAATGTTAATGATATTTTCCATTTGGAAATAGCTATCCATGTGCCTTTTTCTTGGGGAGAGAACAAAGTGCACATATTTTACCCATTGAAGAGTAGTCAATAAAAACAGCGTAATCCTGGTAAAAATTACAGTCTGACAGTGGGGTCTCTGAGGGTCTTCTGGGGTTGGATAGCTGGAAAATGAGCTTTTTCCTTCAGGGATCCAGTAGTTATTTAAGCATCAGATAGCCTCAGGTAAGACTGACCCTTTTATCTGTTTGCAATTTTTGTCTTTAATCTTGTTTTAAAAGGCCATTCCGTTTCTTAATCACACCATTACTTTGAGATCTGTAGGGTAGCTGGAATATTGAAGTGACACCATGGCCTTCACACCATCCTTGGACAGTTTAATTTTTAAAGTGTGTGCCATTGTCATTTTGCATAGCAGAGTGTGTAGGAGTATCAGCAAACAATCAGTTAAGGCCTGCTATAGTGGCAAGACCATCTGCTCTTCAACAACGGAAAGGTGTCCCTAGGCCTGGTGCCATTTCACTGAGGAGATAGTTTCAAACCTCAGGTGTTTGAGGGAAAGGTCCAATGGAATCAATTTGCCAAGTGGACCAGGGATTTTGCCACCTCTGAGGTTGGTGAAGGTTTGGCCTTCCCTGCAGCACATTGTGACTTCTGCACATATTTCACAGATGGATATCAAGGCACACAAGTGTCATGTGTTTAGTGGCTCCCCCAGTATGTACAGTAAATCATCTGCATCAGTATGCCCTAATAAAGCATGCAGCCAGTGGGCTAACCAGTTCCATTTATCAGTGTCTATAGCAATATTAATTCAAGCTAGCCAGTCAGCTTTGGCGTTGAGTTTGGTCAGCTTCCTCAGTGTTAGCATTTTGGTGGGTGGATAAATGTCCTAATCTAAGGGAATGAGATAAAGTGCATTTTTAATTTTTTTTTAATTCCCCCCCCCCAAATGAAAATCCCTGTCACTGTCACTGTCCACTACACCACCCATATTCATCAACAATTCTCATCATCACTTAGTCACGCATTTCATTAAAAATGCAGGGGTTTATTGCTCTCAACTTCTTACTCTAGGAAGAAAGTCATGTTACTGTCTAGCTACTAATGCTTCCAGAATTGTCATTTATTTTACCTACTAGTTCCTTCCATGTAATTGTATTTGGTTTGTGTGGCCAAGTTGTGATAGCAGAGGAGCTACAGAGGTAGCTTTTGTGAGAGTCTGCTAGAAGATTCCCCTATGTCTGATAGAGCTAATGTTAGACATCTACTCTGCCTGTGGGGAAAAAATTACTGTGCAACACAGCAATGGCAGCTGAAGAATTAAGAACATATGAGAGAAGCAACCCTGCAGATACCAAGGCCAGCTAAGCAGGAGGAGAAGGCGCTTCACGCACTAGAGAAAAGATTCCCCTGTAACCCATGGTGAAGACCATAGTGAAGCAAGTTGACCCCACTGCAGCCCATAGAGGTCCATGGTGGGATTTTTTTCACACAATTTCAAAGCTGGCATAAAATTAAGAGTAAGTTTAGCTTGTGCTTAGTGATATGCATCCAACCTGTGTGCATAGTCTAGAGAAAGAAATTGTTCACTCTGGAACTGTAAAGGTGTTGTGAGCCCTAGCTCCTGCAAAAATGTCCTTGGAGAACCAGTGGCCTTTTATCATAGAATCATAGAATGATTTAGATTGCAAGGGACCTTAATGATCATCTGCTCCAACCTCCCCACTATAGTGGGCAGGGATGCCTCTCAACTAGACTCAGCTGTTCAAGGCCTCATCCAATCTCATCTTGAACACCCCCAGGGAGGGAACATCCACAACCATTATGACTCAGGTACAGGACCTAGCACTTGGCCTTGTTGAACTTCCTACAATTAGCCTTGGCCCACTGGTCTAATATGTCCAGATCCCGCTGCAAAGCTTCCCTGTGCTCATCAACACAGCCACCCAGCTTGGTGTCATCTGCAAACTTACTGAGGGTGTGCTCAATCCCCTCAACCAGACCATTAGAAAAGTTATTACAGAGGACAGAATCATGGAATTGTTAGGGTTTGAAGGGACCTCCAGCATCATTTATTCCCAGCCTCCCCTGCACTGGGCAGGGACACCTCACACTAGATCAGGTTGCTCAGAGCCACATCCAGCCTGGTCTTAAAAACCTCCATGGATGAGGCTTCCACCACACCCCTGGGCAACCTGTTCCAGTGTCTCATACCCTCAGAGTGAAGAACTTCTTCCTAACATTCAATCTGAATCTACCCATTTCTAGTTTTGTTCCATTCCCCCTAGTCCTGTCACTACCTGACACCCTAAAAAGTCCCTCCCCAGCTTTATTGTAGGCCCCTTTCAGATACTAGAAGGCCACAATAAGGTCTTCTCAGAGCCTTCTCTTCTCCAGACTAAAGAGCCCCAACTCATAGGAGAGGTGCTCCATCCCTCTGGTCATCCTCATGGCCCTTCTCTGGACACGCTCCAGCACCTCCAGATCCTTCCTGTAACAGGGGCTCCAGAACTGGACACAGTACTCCAGGTGGAGTCACACCAGAGTGGAACAGACTGGAAGAATCCCCTCCCCCGACCGGCTGGCTATGCTTCTCTTGATGCAGCCCAGGATGTGATTGGCTTTCTGGGCTGGAAGTGCACACTGCTGGCTCATGTTGAGCTTCTCATCCACCAGCACCCCCAAGTCCTTTTCTTCAGGGCTGCTCTCCAGCCAGTCACTGCCCAGCCTATATCAGTGCCTGGGATTGCCCCGGCCCAGATGCAGGACCTTGCACTTGGTCTTGTTGAACCTCATGAGGTTGGCTTGTGCCCACCTCTCCAGCCTGTCAAGGTCCCTCTGGATGGATCCCTTCCCTCCAGTGTGTCTGCTGCACCACACAGCTTGGTGTCATCAGCAAACCTGCTGAGGGTGCACTCAATGCCACTGTCCATGTTGCTACCAAAGGTGTTGAGCAAGACTGGTCCCAGGACTGATCCCTGAGGGACTCCACTTGTCACTGGCCTCCACTTGGACATGGGCCCATTGACAGCCATCCTTTGGGTGTAGCCATCAAGCCAGTTCTTTCTCCACTGAATAGTCCATCCATCAAACCCTTACTGCACCAGCTTGGAGACGAGGATGTGGTGCAGGACAGTGTCGAAGGCTTTGCTCAGGTCCAGGTAAATGATGTCAGTTGCTTGGCCTTCATCTATTAATGTTGTGGCCTTGCCATAGAAGGCCACCAGGTTTGTCAGGCAGGATTTGCCCTTGGTGAAGCCACGCTGATGGTGCTCAATCACCTCTTCATTATTCTTCTGCCTCAGCAGTGCCTCCAGGAGGATCTGCTCCATGATCTTACCAGGCACAGAGGTGAGACTGACTGGCCTATAGTTCCCTGGGTCACCCCTCTTTCCCTTTTTGAAAATGGGGGTTATGTTTCCCCTTTTCCAGTCAGTGGGGACCTCCCTGGCCTGCCATGACTTTTGGAATATAACAGAGAGTGGTTTAGCAACCTCACCCCCAGTTGCCTCAGCACCCATGGGTGTATCCCATCAGGTCCCATGGACTTGAACACTTTCAGGTTCTTCCGATGGTCACAAACCTGATCTTCACTCACAATGGGCAGTTCCTTCTTCCAGTCCCTACCATTGTCTTCCATTGTTCTGGGGGTGCAGCTGGAGCCCTTGCCAGTGAAGACTGAGGTAAAGAAGTCATTGTGAACCTCAGCCTTCTCCATGTCACTTGTCACCAACTTACCTGTTTCCTTTCTGAGGGGGCCCACACCTTCCCTAGGCTTCTTTTTACCACTGTGATGGGTTAATGGCCATCCTGTAAACAGGGGGTGGAGGGCTTGCAAGTGTTTTGCCCTCTCTGCAGGGTATTTTCCCCCTGGGATACTGCATCTGTTCCACTCCCCCCTCCCTGCCCAGCTAGGGTATAAAATGGAGGACATTGCATCCATTAGCTCTCTTTTTGGCTTCTGCCTTCCTGGATGAGAGCTACTGCAGCTTCCTACCTTCTCCTCTGCCACGTGGTCGGGCCTGATCCTTCTCCCTGCTGCCTCCATGCCTCTTCAGAGAGAGAAGACTGGTTTTATATTCTTGGGGTTTCCTTTTCCTTCCATCCATCCTCGTTCCTTGCCATTGTGAACCTTACCTGTTTTATACATATATATAAAAGAAAACTCTTTACCTTTCTACTTCCAAGCCAACTCCAAATTATTTCTTGGTGGATTTGCTCCTTCTCTTCTTTTTATCCCTCTCTGTTGGGAGGGAGGATGGGAGAGCATGGGAGGGATTCTCAGCCTTGCCCCCATCTGAGCCCTTAAGTCCCAGTTAAGGCTCAAACCACCCCACATTTATATACCTATAGACATTTTTACTGTTCCCCTTGATCTCTGTGGCTAGATTTAATTCTAACTGTCCTTTCTTCCACTCCTGGTAGAGTTTCTTTTTGTGTGCTAGCCCCAGTACTGAACCCAGCAGACACCACTAGTGACTGGGTGCCAGATTTATCTCCATTAATCATCACTCTTAATAAGACACCATCTCAGTATTCTACATGCTTTCAGCTCTAAGTCTCTTAGCCTTTTGTCATTAGATGTCCTGGAGAAGAGGAGACTCAGGGGTGACCTTATTGCTCTCTACAACTTCCTTAAGGGAGGTTGTAGACAGGCAGAGGTTGGTCTCTTCTCCCAGGCAACCAGCAACAGAACAAGAGGACACAGTGTCAGGCTGTGCCAGGGGAGGTTTAAGCCAGGGGAGGTTTAGGAAGTTTTACACAGAGAGGGTGACTGGCCATTGGAATGGGCTGCCTGGGGAGGTGGTGGAATCACCATCACTGGAGGTGTTCAGGAGGAGACTTGATAGGGTGCTTGGTTGCATGGTTTAGTTGATTAGGTGGTGTTGGATGATAGGTTGGACATGATGATCTTGAAGGTCTCTTCCAACCTGGTTTATTCTATTCTATTCTATTCTATTCTATTCTATTCTATTCTATTCTATTCTATTCTATTCTATTCATCTTTGTAGCCTTCAGTTAATTCCAGTAGTTCCTTGTCTTTCTTGGACTAGGGTGCCCCTAACCGGACACAGTAATCTTGATGTGGCTTCACCACTGCAGAGTGTATCAAGTGGAAAACCTCCCTTGACATACTGGTCACATTCTTCTTAATGTACCCCAGGATATCATTTGCCTTCTTGGCCAGAAGAAGACACTGCTGGCTCATGTTGAACTTGTTGTCCCTCAGGACTCCCACATCCTACTCTGTACAGTTACTTTCCAGCAGGTCAACCTCTAAGTTGTACTGATGTATGAGGTTACTTCTCCTCAAGTGCAGGACTCCATACTTGCCCTTGTTGAACTCCATGATATTCCCCTCTGCCCAGCTCTGAAGCCTGTGAAGTATCTGTGAATGGTGGCACAGCCCTCTAGTTTACCAGCCACTCCTACCAGTTTTGTGTCATCAGCTGATGAAAAATTAAATATTCAAACAAAAAGAAATATATCACAAGACAAGGCCTTCAGAGGGGACAATCATAGAGTTGTTTCAGTTGGAAAAACCCTCTACGATCATTGAATCCAGCCATGAGCCTAACACCATGGCCATTAAACCATGACCTGAAGTGCCACATCCACATGGGTTTTTTTTGAACACTTCCAGGGATGGTGACTCTGTTATCTCCCCGGGTGGCCTATTCCAATGCCTGACCATTCTTTCAGTACAGAAAGTTATCCTAATACCCAATCTGAACCTTCTCTGGTGCAATCTAAAGACATTTCTCCTTGTTCTATCACTTGATCCTAGGAAGAAGAGGCCAATATCCACCTCACACCAACCTCCTTTCAGGTAGCTGTAGAGAGCAATGAAGTCTTCCCTCAGCCTTTTCATCTCCAGACTAAACAACCCCAGTTTCATCAGCTGCTCCTCATAACACTTTTTCTCCAGGCCCTTCACCAGCTTTGTTGGCCTTCTTGTTGTGAAGGTCACAAAACCGGACACAGCATTTGAGGTGCAGCCCCACCAGTGCCAAGTACAGGGGTATGAGGCATGGTCACTTCCCTGCTCCTGCTTGTCCTTTTGTGCCAGGCAACTTTCCAGCTCCTCTGCCCTCTGCCCAATTTAGTGTCATCTGCTAACTTACTGAGGGTGCACTCAATTTCCTCATCCTGACCATTGACAAGGACATTACACAAGACTGGCCCCAAAACTGTGCCTGGGGAACACCACTTATGAGTGAATGACAACTGTATTTAACTTCATTTACTACCACTCATTGGGTCTGGCTGTCCATTCAGTTTTTTAACTCAGTGAATCATCCACCCATCCAAGCCATGTGCAGCTGTTTCTCTATGAGGATGCTGTGGAACAGTGTCAAATGCCTCACAAAATTTCAAATAAACAACAGGCCTTTCCTCGTCCACTAAATGGGTCACCTTGTCATAGAAGGAGATCAGGTTTGCTGGGCCCAACCTGTCCTTCATGAACCCACGCTGGCTGGGCTTGATCATCTCATATTGAATAATGGCATTCAGGATAATCTGCTTCATGACCTTTCCTGGCACCAAGGTCAGACTGACAGGTCTATAGTTCCCTGGGTTCTCCTTCTGGCCATTCTCACAGGTGGGTGTCACATTTGCCAATCTCCAGTGAGCTGCAACCTCCCCAGTTACCTAGGGATGCCAGGAAATGATGGAAAGTGGCTTGGTGAGCACTTCCACCAGCTCTCTCAATATCCTAGGGTGTATGATGCTCAACCCCACAGACTTTGGTGCAGCAGGTAACTAACTATCTCCTTTTGGATTTTTGGTGCTTTGTTCTGTCCCCATCTCAGAGGCTGGGTTTCCAGTCAACAATTGGTCTTGCTACTAAAGACTGAGGCAAAGAAGGTACTGAGTATCTCAGCCTTTTCCTCACCTTTTCCCACTGTGTCACCCCTGCACGCAATAAAGCACCAAGATTCTCCTTAGTCCTTCTTTTGTTGCTAATCTATTTGTATAAGGATTTTTTTTTGTTCTCTTTAACAGCTGAGCCAAATTAATCTCCAGCTGGGCTTTAGATCATCTAATTTTCTCCTTGCACAGCCTCACGACAACATTGCAGTCTTCTTGAGAGGCCTGCCCTTTCTTCCAACAACCGTAAACTCACCTTTTCCTCTTTCCTTTTGTAACCAAATTCAACCAGGCCAGCCTTCTTCCCCACCAACTTGTCTTTTGGTACACAGGAAAAGCCTGTTCCTGCATCTTCAAGGCTTCTTCTTTGAACAGCATCCAGCCTTCCTCAACATCTTGGTCCTTCTGGACTGCCTCCCATGGGAGGCACCAGTCCACCAGTCTCCGAAACAGGTCAAAGTCTGGTTTCATATGTAAAGTAGGGTGTGACTGTGACTAAGAAATAATTTAATTTTCTATAGTTTCCACTTTGTTGTCATTCTGTACATAATATCTGGCTTATCTCAAAAAACGTGCTAGCTTTGTGAATTATTGCCTTTTCTGAGCAGCACTGGAACAAAACAAGTATCTCAGCTTGGTGTGTTGACTGATTTTTGCACACTGGCTAATAAACTCAGATCTAGGACAACAAGCAAAAAACTGCTGAGGATCGCTCTGTACCTTCAGCCAGGTAACTGATAACAATGATGAACAAGACTGGACCCAGCACTGACTCCTGGGAAACACCACTAGCTCCAGGCCTCCAACTGGACTCTGCACCACTGATCACAATCCTCCTCTGAGCTCTGTTGTTCAGCCAGTTCTCAATTCACCAAATAGGAGGCTGATTCAGTAATATTGCCATGCATGAACACACCTATAGATAGGTGCATGGACAGCTATCATATAAGTTGCTCTACTGTGGTCAGACTTTACCTAAACTTTATGGCTACATTTTCTCCATCAATAGGACAGAAATATCTTAGCTTGTGGATTATACTTTACAGAAAGCTTTTGAAGCAACACTGTTACTTGTCTGTGTGCTACAGTAATTTGGCACTGAAGATTCACAGTGCGTGGCAGTTCACAACCACATGTGGTTTATGATAAATGCAACCAATTAGCAAATCAAAGGCTACGATAAATCACAAACTTGTTTATATGGTATGTTTGGTAAGATGAAGGTTTGCCTTGAGCAAGATAAAATTGTGAATTGCCAGTGCTATACAAAAGATCAGCTCTTATAAGATGTGTTGTCAAAACATCTGGTCTATGTATTGGATGTAGCAAAAGAGAATGTAACATCAGGCTGCAGAGATGAGAGGAGCTTACTGACTGGAGCTTTATTCTAGATGAACCTAAAACCAGCCAGAAGACAGCATTCTGGAATGTTGGTTTTTTTGTTGTTTATAGTTACATTTATTCTATTAACAGCATTCAGTGGAAAAAACGTTTTGGGGTTTTTTGGCTCAGATGTTAAACATGGCATTAACTTCAGCCCTGGTTTTGGCCAGGATAGGGTTAATTTTCTTCACAGAAGCTAGGAGGGGCCACACCCAGGATAGCCAGGTGAACCATCCAGTGGGGGATTCCATATCATAATGATGTCATGCCTGCTATATAAAGGGCAAGGATGATGGGGGTTTTTGGCTGTGGTAGCTTCCAGTGAGAAGCAAAGGGTTTTGCCATCTTCCTTCCCACTAGGTAGGACCAGGGGTGGGGAAGGGAGCAGTGCAAGCAAGCTGCATGGCATTCAGCTGCCAGGTGAGCCTATATCACAACAATATTAAACTGTTTCTCTGGCAATAGCTGCGTGGCAGTATTTTCACAGAAAATTTCAAAACTGTGGCAAATATATGCACAAATTAGTCTTGCAGCTAAAGTTCTTTCTTATATAAAATGCAGATCCAACACAGTATGATTCTCCGTCTCAAGAGATGTTTGGTACAAAATGAAATTAAAATCAGTAGTTGTTATGACCTAATTCCCTGTTCTTGTGTTCCCACTGCCTTTATACAGTTTAACAGTAAAACCGTACACAGTAATCAGATAGACACAACTGAAGCTCTGTTCCATTTTTAATAATACATGAATGCTTCAGTATCAATACAGATATTACAGACCTGGATAAGCCATCTGTAATAACTTAGAAGTTAGCAGTTTTAACAGTCTCCCCTGACTGGTGTTTGCTTTGACAAAATAATATTTTGACATTTTTTTGCTCCCAAATTAGGAGCTAAGCACCTTGTTAGACCATATTTGGAACCTGTTTGCTGTACAAGGAAAGAGCTGCAAAACACATTCTGGCAGCAACTGCACTGTGCTCCATATATGGGAGGCAGCAAAGGCATGGGAACCATGGGCTTAAAACCAAGCATAAACCCCACATCTCGTGAACATGTCTGAGCAGACACAATGCCACAGGCAGCACTGGCATTTGTTGAAAGCTCTGGAACAGATGCCATCAGTCACATGGAGTGGGATCTACGTGATTTTGCAGCAAAGCTTGCAGACTAGTCTGAACACTGCACATCTGCACAGGGCAGAGGTTCCCAGCATCTGTGCAAATCCACAGACTCCAGCTGGCTGTCTTGTTTCTCAGATGTGAACTGGCCAGGACCTGCTTTGTCTTCAGTAGGACACAGAATCTCAGCATACCTGATGTTAGGCTCTAGGAGAGGTGGTCCTAGCCAGAGTTTCTGGAATTACATTACTATCTACATTTCCCTGGTTTTATAAAACTAAACTGTAAAAGAGCCTGTTAGCATTTTCTCTTGTGTACTAATACCAACAAGTTACTTCTGTTACTACATTATTTTACTTGAAGAAAGATATCAGCAACCTATGGGTCTTTTAACCATATCCAGAAAGATGCTCTGTCTTGTATCCTCTTAACACTTATACATGATTCAGATTCAAGGCTAAGTTATTCTGAAAACAGAGCACTTGAGGGAAGTAATTAACATTGACTATATTTTCAGTATGAACTTGGAGAATTAAGTATTTTGAAGCCGTATTTTTATCAGCCCTACTAGATATCATGTAATGCCCATACACTGAAAGTTTATGCTGACTTCTATAGCGGAATCAAAGATGATTTGAGGAATGAGAAAATTACTAATTTTTGGAAGGACTGGAATAGACACAGTTGAATAATCAAATTTCTGTATTAGAAAGCTATGAGACCTACAGATCAGAAAAGTATCAGTCATAGTAAGACAGAAACAAAATATGCACATTCTAAAACTAGTCCTGGGATCTGTTAAAGCCTTATGATAGGAAGAATCAATCCTCATAGGGAGTTCTAACACTAACATAATTATGTCCCTGCTGATTGCAGTGGGGTTGAACTGGATAACCTTTAAAGATCTCCTTCCAGCCCAAACCAGCCTTCGATTCTGAGAATTACAGCAGTATCACTGTTTGTGTTAACAACCTTAGTCCAAAGTGAAAAGATTGCTTGAATATAATTTCATAGACTCATAGAATCAATATGGTTGGAAAAGACCTCAGAGATCATCAAGTCCAACCTATTACCTAATAATACCTAACACCTCATGACTAACTAAACCATGGCTTCAAGTGCCACGTCCAATCCTTTTTTTGAACACCTCCAGGGATGGTGACTCCACCACCTCCCTGGGCAGCCCATTCCAATGGCCAATCACTCTGTGAAGAACTTTCTCCTTGCCTCAAGCCTAAACTTCCCCTGGCACAGCTTGAGACTATGTCCTCTTGTTCTGTTGGTGGTTGCCTGGGAGAAGAGACCAACCCCCATGTGTCTACAACCTCCTTTCAGGTAGTTGTAGAGAGCAAAAAGCTCTCCCCTGAGCCTCCTCTTCTCAGGCTAAACAACTCCATCTCTCTCAGCTTCCTCTCATAGGGCTTGTGTTCGCAACCTCTTATACATAGAATATACATACATAGAATAAACCAGGTTGGAAGAGACCTTCAAGATCATCGCGTCCAACCCATCAACCAATCCAACACCGCCCAAGCAACTAACCCACGGCACCAAGCACCCTGTCAAGTCTTCTCCTAAAAACCTCCAGTGATGGTGACTCCACCACCTCCCCAGGCAGCCCATTCCAATGTGCAATCACTCTTTCTGTATAGAACTTTTTTCTAACATCCAGCCTGAACCTCCCCTGGCGCAGCCTGAGACTGTGTCCTCTTGTTCTGGTACTGCTTGCCTGGGAGAAGAGACCAACATCCGTCTGTCTACAACCTCCCTTCAGGTAGTTGTAGAGAGTAATAAGGTCACCCCTGAGTCTCCTCTTCTCCAGGCTAAGCAATCCCAGCTCCCTCAGCCTCTCCTCGTAGGGCTTGTGTTCCAAACCCCTCACCAACTTTGTTGCCCTTCTCTGGACTCGTTCCAGCAAGTCAACATCCTTCCTAAACTGAGGGGCCCAGAACTGGACACAGTACTCGAGGTGCGGCCTAACCAGTGCAGTGTACAGGGGCAGAATGACCTCCCTGCTCCTGCTGGCCACACTGTTCCTGATGCAGGCCAGGATGCCATTGGCCCTCTTAGCTGCCTGGGCACACTGCAGGCTCATGTTCAGTCTACCGTCGACCAGCACCCCCAGGTCCCTCTCAGCCTGACTGCTCTCCAGCCACTCTGACCCCAGCCTGTAGCTCTGCATGGGGTTGCTGTGGCCAATGTGCAGAACCCGGCACTTGGATGTGTTAAATCTCATGCCGTTGGACTCTGCCCATCTGCCCAGCCTGTCGAGGTCCCTCTGCAGAGCCTCTCTACCCTCCAGCAGATCAACTCCTGCCCCCAGCTTGGTGTCGTCAGCAAATTTACTGATGATGGACTCGATGCCCTCATCCAGATCATCAATAAAGATGTTAAAGAGCATGGGGCCCAGTACTGATCCCTGGGGCACACCACTGGTGACTGGCTGCCAGCTGGATGTGGCACCATTCACCACCACTCTCTGGGCTCGGCCCTCCAGCCAGTTCCTAACCCATCTCAGTGTGCTCCCATCCAAGCCATGGGCTGACAGCTTGGCCAGGAGTTTGCTATGGGGAACGCCTTGTTGCCTTTCAAATTTGATCCCTTTTGCCTGTTGGCTCATCAGATCCCTTTAAAACAGCATTAAAGAACTGCAGAAAGTGTCTGATAGTGCCAATAATGAGGCAGCAAGAAAACAGCTGATTTTGTTCAAGGATGGTCATCTCCCTCTTCCACTGCAATCCTCAGAAATAAGACTTGGATGCTTTACAAAAAATGCCTTGAAAAAAATCCCTTAGTTTTAATGACAAAGGAGAAGCACAAACCAAGGGTAGGGAGTGAGTATCACATTACTGAAATTCTGTAACTCAGCAGTCCTTTCAGACACCCTAGATTGGTATATGGACATCTTTGATTCTAGTTGCAATTTTCTGGCATTCAGAGTACCAGTGAACAGCTTGGTTGCTACACCAGCAGCTGACATTAAGTACTGGGTACTGTTGGCACCATTATCCCACTCTGAGGTGTTTTAACCAGCACCAGCAGGTCTACATAATGTAGGTTTCCAGGCAACACCTGCAGGTGACACAGTAATTCTGTAACACATATCTGCAAGATTGAAAAGTCCTTGGATGATCATACTCTGTCCTCTTCTTTCTGTTCCATGAAGTTTGGCACAATGGTAGTTGAAGGTGTGGTACTAGCACTCAATTGCCTGAAACCAATTGTAAGCCACCACTGCCCATTTGGCTATTTCACAAGCCAGACCAAAGAATTACAGGGGGAACATGGATGAATGATGATACCCATCTTTTCCAAATTCATTACCACCCCATCACTGCGCAGGTGCACAGCTGCAGGCAGAGGGTACTGTCTCACATTTGTTGTTCTGGACTGGGGCAAGGGTGTAGACAGGTCTAATAAATGTATAGCTTGTCTGGGAGCTCACAGATAAGGGGTCAACCCTTGCAGGGTCAACAGGGGATACCGCTGGAGATCTCCTTAATACAACCCTCTTATATATTCCTTGTATGCAGGCTGCTTTCTGCACAAGCACTGTGATATCTGAGTAATCAGCAGTTTTAATAACAAGAGGATCTCCTTTTTCCTGCAGGTCTGTGTCACCAATCCAATAGATAGCCTACACAGTTAATGAATAATTATGATTGCTTGATTCAGCAGTTAAAATACTTCAAGATCCAAGTATCCTCCTGTTTCCTCCTTGCTTCATAGAATTTGCTCCTTGTCATAAGGAAAACTTGTCACAGATACTCCATCTCTGACTTTTCTGGACATTTGGAATACTTTTCCTGCAGATCTGCTAACTCAGCCAGAGCACACAGTAACATGAGCATTACTATCTCCTTCATTTATTACCTCAGTTTATAATCAATTATCATGTAGTCATGGGTTCTGGAGGAAGATCAGAACTTTCCACCACCACATCACTGTTATCATTGCCCCAGGAGTCTCCATCCTATATCTTGGGATTCACAGAGTATATTAATTTGTGGATTTGTTTAAATGAGACTGAGGATGGTATCTGGCTCAGTTAAATATTTAATTTTTCCTACAGTTGTTTTTCTTGCTTTTCAGCTGAGGCCAACAGCATTTGACGTTCCCTATTTTTTGTCTGCACTTCATCATGATTTTCCTCCTTAAAAATCAATGATGTCATCAGCAATTAATTTTTGGACTGCACAGTATTACAGTTCCTAGCATAATAGTCTACTTTTGCAATTCTTTCAGCAGGAGACTCTTTAATTTCTGTGTATGATATTAGCAAACTACTGATACTGTGCAAACAGTACCTCTGTTAATCTTTTGCTCACCATTTTTATTCCCATTTTGGATGGTGCACACTTACATTCTTGCAACAGTTTATCCAGGCAATCCTGATGACTGCCCATTTCACTATTGCATTGCAGGCAAGATCCTGATGTTTGCCTGTCTCAGAGCTCCAGGAGTCTTACTGGAAATGTTTGACAAAATTAACATTTATCTGTTTTCCAGTACCCCAGCAAGGACTTGCAATGACACAGGTTAAGAAAGTTAAAATAATTGACAAATTAATTTATTAAAGTAACAGACATGACAGATTTGAGACTGTTGGGGATAAATGCACTACCTGCAAGGGATTGAGCTCAAGTTAATAAATTCGAGGGAACATCCAACAAAGCCAGAGACACGAGTCTCTGCAATAATGCTAGCAAAAGTTAAACCATATATTGAATGTGCAATTCTTACCTAGGTATCCTTGTCTTGGGTGGAGGAACCAGAGCACAACCTGTCAACCATCCCCATCTCTGCTAAATCCAGAATCTTTCCCCGCTAGCGAGGAGTTCCATTCCTGGATTTTTGTATCTGAACCCTGGTTGCCTCTGCTTTGTAAATGATGTTTAGCATGGTTTGGGGGAAGAGCTAAGTAACATATTCCATTTGGCTCATTTACCATACTGAGAAGTGTCAACCTTAGTATTAAAATTACAGTTAATGAGGCCAAAATCTTTGCTTAAGCAGTTAAGCCTTCAAAATCTGTTTTGAAATGGTATGGTTTTGTTTTAGCTGTGCTTTATTAGATTTAGACATAACAAGGCCATCTTATTTTCACAAGACCCCCTCCTTCAGCTGCTTGGCAGGCCTGCTTCATGGATCTCCATTCCCAAGTACCTCTTGGTTGTAAGCATCTTAACCTTTCTCCCGAAGCACACTCATTTAACCTGCATTCTGGTCACATAGTATGCTACGCAGTTATCCCACAGGTTGTTCCAGGACTATTCATTATTTAGGACAGAAGAATTGGAAGGGAATGTGTCAATACATAGCAATTGTGTCTTACTGTGCTTTATCCTTTGAGAGGACGCAGTTTGAGCTTCCACTTTCAAGACAGCTGAGGTTGCTAGAAAGGCAGAACATGTCCATGCAGACCAACCAGCTTTGAGACAGCTGGGAGAAGAGCAAGAGGTAAGTGCCATTATGACAGCAGGTGGGATTAAGACTGTGCGTGGCTTTGATGTATATATTGAGCTTTCAGGTCACTAATTCAAACAGATCTGTATCTTGACTTCAGCACAGTATTTCCACTAGTTTAAGCTGCCCTGTTTCAGATCATATAGGTCAAAAGAGTAGCAGGATGTTTAACTCTGCTGCAGCAAGGTGTGGGTGTCAGTATTACGCCAAGGTTGTGAATCCACTCGAGCCCTTTAGTCACAAATGGTCAGTGCACTTCCTCTTACCAGCATACTTCCTTCAGGAAGGTGAAGTATGACTTAAGAGAGTGACCTGGTTGATAGCTGAATGGAGTCAGCGGTGAACCCAGGTGGCCAAGACAGCCAATGGCATCCTGGCTTCTGGTAGAAACACTGGCCAGCATGAACAGGGACATGGCCATCCTCCAGTACTGAAGAATTGGTGAGGCCACACTTTGAGTACTATGTTCAGTCCTGGGCCCCTCACCACAGGAAGGATATTGAGCATGTTCAGAGAAGGGCAATGAGGCTTGTGAAGAGTGTGGAGCACATGACCTACAAGGAGCATCTGAGGGAGCTGGGGTTGTTCTGTCTGCAGAAGAGGAGGCCGAGGGGAGGCCCTTACCACCCTTAACAACTATCTAACGGGGGTTTGGAGCAAGACAGTGGGCAGCCTCTTCTCTTTGATGACACATGACAGGACTAAAGGAAATGGTTTCCATCAGTGCCAGAGGAGGTTTAGGTTGAATATGAGGAAACACTTCTTCACAGAGAGGGTTATCAAACATTGGAATGGTCTGCCCAGGGCAGTGGTGGAGTCACCAACCCTGGCGGTGTTCAAGCAGTGTGTGGACCTGGTACTTAGGGACATGGTTTAGTGTTGACCCTTCAGTGCTGGGTCAAGGGTTAGACTGTAGGATCTTTGCAGCCTCTTTCAATCAGATATATTCTCTGATTCTGTGACAGGAAGCATGATTCACCTCTCCAAAACCCTTTTATTTGAAGTGGAGACAGTGATGAATGGGAAGAACTTTAAAGTTGTTTCAAAAGGGTTTTAACTTTAACATGTCAAAGGATACTCAAGGCCACCTTAGCCAATTTGCCTTTACGAGTGCTGATCTGCTTTATTTACTTCATGGTTATTGATGGTATAGTTCTGTGCTTCTGCTGTTCCTAGGCACTGTAAGGAAGAGCAGTATTCCAAGCACATCCTCTATCCTGAGGTGGTTTACCCAGAAGATAATGGTGTGTGTTCAAATGGCATCAGATCTGAGACATGAGTTCTGACACCAAAATGTTACATGTCTACAGACAAATTACTGCACTTTCCCATGCCTTTGCTTCCCTTCTTGCTCTTTCTTCTGCATGTTTAGATTGCAAGTCTTTCAGGGCTATGAATGTGTTTGTGCAGCACCTAACACTGGAAATGCAAAGCAAGGGATAGCTTTTGACATTCATAGCATTTGACATTCCTTTATCTCTCAGGTCTGCTATTTGAGTATTTCCTTATTGCACCATTTCGTTTTGCACCAAAGTCACTCTGAATGCTAAGGTGTTTCTGATTGAATTGTGCTCAGCCATTGATAGACACACCAGTACTCATAACACAGGAGGTAACAAATATCTCCTGCAAGAACTATACACCAGTTCTTGTCATGCACAAGTAAAGAAAGCTCTTCTCATTTCACATACATTCTTTGCTCCTCTTTGTGTACAAATAATCGAGTAACTGGGCATAATCTTCAGCTATGATGTGTGCTCAGATTAATTTTTCTCCTCTGCTTGCTGAGCCTTACCTAGGGTGTGGTGGTTTGAAAGGAAAGGCTCTGCTTTCCCTCCCCCACTGAGAAAGAGACCACGGCTAAACCCAGTCGGAGAAATGAGATTATATTTTTCAAGGAAACAGATTATATGTAACACAACAAATACAGGTATTTTACAGTATATACAGGAATATACAGCCAATGAACTCAACCAGAAACCAGACCCCCCACAGAGGGGGCTTACCCCTGTGCCCCCTTCACCCCCCTACCTCCCTTCTCCCCCAAAGAGGTAGAAGAAGAGACGAGGAAGGTTAACAGGGCAGGAAAGGAAGAAAGGCCTTGCACAGGGAGTTAGTTCTTATCTCAGTTGGCCAGAATCCCAGAAGCAGATCCAGCCGAGAGGGACAGCGAAGGAAGGAAGACTGAGAGAAAGTTCCCAACTCCCCTGGGTCCAATCTCTCCTCCCACAATCCTACCAATGAAATTCGTTTAGAAAACCAAAATATTTTACAAACATTTAGCCAGTGTGCCCCTTCCTTAAAGGCACAGCGTCAAACGGCCACACTAGGGTGAGATGGTTGCAACTCAAATGGAAATTACAGCAGAGCACAGAAATGACTTTCTGAGAACTCAGAGCCCAACAACAGTGCACCTTCAAAGAAGTAAATGTTGACATGAGTATGAAGAAGAAAATCAGAGGGCCTATCTTAAAGATTTCTGTATCCAGTCTTAGGAAAATGTTAACTGTACTACAGGAACAGAGGAATGTATTTTTATGCATTACAAATGCTGTTTGTTTCCTGACAGATGCGTCTCATCTTCCCACTGAGAAAACCCTTTTGCATTTCTCATTTTTCAGTGAAGCTACTGGTGTCTCAGTGGGAGCTTCAACAGCAGCCTCACTCTAGTCCCTGTTGATCCAGTCCTTAGTGAAATGCTAAAACAGTGCTTCCAACAGGGGTCCCACGTCCAGGGATTCCTACAGGAGAAACTTAGGCAGGACTGGCTTCTGACTTAAAAATGGCAACTTAGGTTACCCCTGCTACTGTTACGTCTTTCTCAACTTCTTAAAAGACAAATTAATGCCATCAGGAAGGTGGATATTATTTTTTTTCTGTAAGAAATTTGCAGATGAATATGGGTTTTTATTTGTGGAGTAAAATGTACACATTGGCTTTCTGTTGAGAAAGAAGATCTTCTAAAAAGCCTGACACAACTCCCTGTTCAATTGATGTTTTCAAACAAGTACCACCTTTTTTGTCTTACTTGCAGTAGATATGTTCTCTGTGTTCCCCTCACAGCAGGCACTTCAGCAGCACTAAGGGGGACAAAACAGAGATAATGGTAATAATGTCATCCCATTGCAAAGCCTGACTTACAAAAAGCTTTAAATATCACTTCAGCTCTTACCAGCATTTAAGATTAGCCTTGGACACAGTGGCAGTTTAACTTGGTCAGTTTTTAATGAAATACAGCTATTGCCACTCTTTTCAACACCAGACCACAGTAAGAACTCTGAGAATCATACTGTACAACAAATTATGGCAAATAATTTGGCTATATGGAAATCTGGATTAAAATTCTGTGTTGCTTTTTAGGGATAATCAGTTATGAGGTTAGAAGGAACAATGAGCTGTAAAAGATCTTGAATCAGTGTAGCTATTGCTGTGAATCAAACCAGTGAGGTCTGTATTTACCCAAAGAGAGAACTCTACAATTCTGAGTGCAGTAGCTTTCTGATCATGGCAGTTATTTCATGCTTGTCAATTTTTAATACAACAAACACATTGTAACTTTTTTCTAATCTGTTTGATATAAACTATAGATGAGTTTAACTGTGGACATCTGTCAATATCACAGAATCACTATGGCTGGAAAAGACCTTTAAGATTGTCAAGTCCAACCATTATCTAACTCTACCAAGGCCACTACTACACCATATACTTGAGCACTATATGTGGATGGCTTTCAATCACAACCAGGGAGGGCAATTCAACCACTTCCCTGGGCAGCCTGTTCACCTTTGGTAACTCTTTCAGTATAGAAGTGTTTCCTAACATCTGACCTAAACCTCCTCTGATGTAATTTGATGCCATTTCCTCTTGTCCTATGAATTGTGGCTTATGTCATGATCCAATTTTCTGACCATCCTTTAGAGTAAAGGTTTCCTCAGCTGCTCCTCATTAAGACTTATTCTCAAGACCCTTCACCAGTGTCAGTGACTGTAGTGGGTTGAAGGGCCGATCCTCCCTTTCCTCCTACCACGGGCAGAAAAGAAATGAGACTCAGACAAATGGATTGCAGAAGTGGTGGAAATTTAAATGGAAAAGCAGTGAATATTTTACAGAGAACCACAAACACAGTGACAAAAGAGATCCCAAAGCATACCCAAAAGCATCCCAACACTTCCCTCTCCCTACCTGAGGGTACACTCAAAACCCCCAGGGCTCTTTCTTCCTCCCCCCCCTGCCCCTTCCACTGTTAGGCTGATCTCCACTGGCCAGATCTGAGACTGCCCTTCCCCCTTCCCTCCTGGCCTTGGGCCTAGCCAGGCCCCAAGAGGCCTCAAAGGTGACCCCCCCTCCATTACCAGGTAGGGACTATCTCCATAGGAGCAGTGAGGGAAGAAAGAGGAAGTGCAGGACTCTGCAGGTGGTTTTACATGCGAGAAGGGCATTATGGGATGAAACACGTACCTTCCCGTGTCCACCTACTGGGCTGGACCCTTGGGACACTGGAGGTGTGTCTTATGTGGCACAGCAGGGGGGCAGCCAGCCTGAAGCACCACAGTGACCTTCTCTAGATCTGCTCCATCACCTCAGTGTCTCTTATACACAGGATTCAAGGTGCAGCCTTACCAGTTCTGAGTAGTGAGATAATCACCTCTATAGTCCTGCTGGCCACACTATTCCTAATGCAGATCAGGATGCTGTTGGCCTTCTTGGCCACCTGAGCACACTGCTGGTTCAGATGGCTGTCAATTGAAACCCCCAGGTCTTTCCCTGCTGGGCAGCTTTCCAATTGCTCTACCCCAAGCTTGTAGCATTGAGTGGGGGTGTTGCAACCCAAGTGCAGGGCCCAGCACTTGGCCTTGTGGAAGTCTGTACGATTGGCCTCAGCCCAGCAACCCAGCCTGCCCAGGCTCCGCTGTAGATACAGACTTCTGACCTTCAAGCTGATGGCACTCCCAACCAACTTGGTATCATCTGCAAACTTAGTGAGGGTGCTTCTCAATCTCCTTGCCATGATCATTGATAAAGATACTAAATAGGATTGGCCCCACCACTGAGCCATGAGGAATACCACTTGTGACCGCTCATAAACTGGATTTAACTCCATTCATTACCATTCTCTCAGCCTGCCCATCAAGCCAGTGTTAGGTTCAGCAGAGTGTATATCCAACCAGACTTAGGGCAGCCATTTTTACCCTGAGGATGATGTGAGGAACAGTATAAAAGACTTTACAGAAGTCCAGGTAAATAACATCCACAGCCTTTCCCTTATGCATCTAGTGGATCTCCTTGTTATGGAAGGAGATAAGGTTTGTCAAACAGGATCTGCCCTTCTTGAACACATGCTGACTGAGCCTGATTGCCTGATTGTGCTGTATGTTGCATGATATGGTATCAGAATGATTTACTCTATGACCTTCCCTGGCATCGAGGTCAGACTGTAGTTCCTTGGGTCCTCCTCCTGGCTGTTCTTGTAGATGGGCATCACATTTTCTAATTTTCAGCCCATTGGGACTTCACTGCTTAGCTAGGACTGATGATAAATCACAAAGAGTGGCTTAGTAAGCATATCTGCCAACTCCTTGGGTATGTTTCTGTTTAAAGAAATCAGTTAAGGTAACAGTTGTGTTAAATCTCAAACAGAGAAAACTTTTAAGTACCTGAAGACCTTAAGCAGATCTGAAGAAGGCTTTCTGCCAAAAGCTTGTCTGTTTTCCAAATGTGGTAATTACCCTAGAAATGTATTAGGCTAAAGGTATTATTTCTTCCTGTCCCTCTAGGGTTGGAAAATAATCTCAATCTAGGTCTTCTAATGATATTATCTTATAAAGACTTGATTTAAATTCTGAACAAACAGGAAAATGGAACTCCTTACCTCCAGAACTAAATGAATTGAAATGCATCAGAACTGTCAGGTTACATGGCTGCAAGACTGCTGACCCATACTGCAAAAAACCCAAGCCTTCCTTACAGACACCCTGCATCTTGAGTGCATGTTAGATCAGGCAACTATTGTTGAGGTAGCTTCATATTGCAGAAACATCTGTTCTTTGCTTAGGTCTGGAAGACAATCTAGGTGCAAAAAAAGTTAGAAGGATTGTTTTAGATGAAGGACTGAAGCTATTTTCACACTTTTTAATGTAGGATGAAAATCCTTCAGTATTCAAATCTCCAAAGTTTGGAGGGGTCACAAAAAAGGAAGTCTGTGCTACAGTGCAGTCTTATGTAATATCTTCAGTATGGGAGTAGTTTTAAAGCACCTTCCTTCTAGGAAGAGAGTAAAACATGATCATCATGAAGCAACAGTGGCTCTGTTCCATCCTTTTTACCAACTGCATATTGCCAGGAGCTTCATGCAGGCTAAATGTTCTTGCCTTACTGCAGCAACCGGAAAGAGGTGTACACAGGATCATAACATAGGATGGTTGACATTTTTTCCTTGGTCAGGGCTGGATAGATGAAGGGCTAACTCCAAGCAAACAAATTGAGAAAGGCTTTCAATGGCCCTATATAATTGCTGGAACACATGAATCATGCAAGCAGTAGGCTACAGATTCCACAGGCGCTAGCCCTCTGAGGATTCATGGTCACCTTTTACAATACTAGATGAAAACCTCAATTAAATTACATGAAGGAGCAAGAGGAAAGTTGTGCAGCATGATTTGCAGAAACCTCTCTCACTTACAGCATTGAATACAAAGTGTGACTGCTGTGATGTGCAAAATTTAATGAATATTCAGTTTGCACATTTCATGCACATAGAATTATTTTTCCACTGATCACAGCAAATGTATCCATCTAGGTAGTAAATTTTGGTATGCAGCAATTTTTCTTTGGTTACGTATGCATCCACTTTCCTGTTCTTTTACTCTTCCTGAAATATACACCCAGCTGGATTGGCTCAGCAAACACAGCTGTTTACAGGACAGAAGAGGCAAACACACATGTACAGAGAGGCATTTTCATTACCTTATGAGAAATCGTTAAGCTGCATTACTAGTATAGTCTTATGCAAAATAATTAGCTTGAAAAATGCCTTTTATCTGACAGCAAAGCAATATACTACCCTTTCTTTTACAAATTAAGGCATCTGCCGACACCTGTTTTGTCGCATAAGTGCACTTTCAGCAGCCTCTATCGGCCGTGCGCTACTCACGCTTTCCAAGCGGACAGCAAAGCGCGACCGCTGGTGGTCCGCGCACCCACACCTATAAGGGATGCCTCCACCCAGACAGCCCTGACCGTCCGGCGCCGGGAAGGAAACTGCCGCTTTCAGTCCCGCCCATGCTGCCCCCTCCTGGGCTGCCTCTGTGCAGCGCCTACGTGCCACCGGGCCGAGCGCAGCCCCTGCAATCGCCCGGCCGTCAGATCGATCGCGGACTGGCCCCCTCTGCGTTCTCTTGGTCGTCCGCCAGGCAGTACCGTGCCATTTCCCTGGGCGCGGCTACGAGCCCTACAGCGGTGAAGGACGCGCGGCAGTCTCCGTGCGCAGCGGCCCGCACAGAACGCGAGACAGGACGAGGATGATTCCGGGCTCTGCGCAGAGAGTCTGCTCAAGGCGGGGTGACACCCGCTAGGCTACGGGAAGCCCGGCTGATCGCGGCGCAGGCACTACTCGCCCTCCTCGCCTGGCCGAAGGGACGGCGGGGGAACCGCCACAATAAAAGGCGGCATGCTGCTGCACCGGTGTCTTCATGGGTCGTCACGACTTCTGGCAGCACCGCTGTGAGCGACCCTGGGGAGGCGCCGGGCCGCCGGCGGAGCGCTGAACGCTCTCGCTCAGCGGTCTGCTGAGGCTTGGACGGGGCGGAGGGAGGAAGCGAGAAGGTAGATTTCCTCCTCTTGGCAAGAGAGCTGGGCACCTGCGGTTTTTTTACCGGAATAGCCGACGTGACTCGGCATCGGCCTCTCCTGCCCGGCTAAGGGCTGCGCCCCAGCTGGGGGCTCCCCACATTGCCCATGACCCTTACTGGCCCTCACGGGTGCTGACCGCTCATCTGTCCCTGCGGAGAGGCTGCTCTCGGGAAGGTGGCGTCGCCGGCTGGCCGGAGGCGGGAGCGATGCAGGTCGCCAGCCGCTCAGCGCCCCGCGGGACGCAGTCCGACGCCTCCTTCCTGCCCCCGACTCGCCGTTGGGACCACGTCGCCGCTCTGCGCAGCGAAGAAAGCAGCGTCGAGCGGCACCAGCTTTTCCGCCAGGCCGGCGAGGTGGGCCGCCACGGCAGATGGGTGGCTTCTTCCGCCGCCCCCTTCCTGCCTTCCTACCCTTCCTCCCCTCCACCGCCCCCCGCCTCCTCCGCTGCCTCCTCCCCTGCTGCCGAGGCCGTCACCGCCTTCACCACCCCCTCAGCTGCCTGCCTCCTCCTGGCGACCCCGTGGGGGCACGCACGCTCCCGTTCCGGCTTTCCCGGACTCGCCATGAACGGCGGAGCTGCTCGCTTACCGCCACCCCCCGCCCACTGTCCACCGCCGCCGCCGCCGCCCCTCCACGGGCCGAGCCTTCCGGAGCCGGGAGCGCGCATCCAGGGCCAAGTTAGCCCCGCCGGGCACGGCGCAACCCGCGCCGCCCTGGGCGCCAGAGGGCCACCACCAGGTGAGCGGGAAAAGGGCTCCGGGGAGGGAGGATACATTCGGCGTCCCACCGCAGCCCAGCAGCGCGGCTGGTGCGGAGAGTCTCGAAGTTCTCCGCAGCGCCAGGAGTTGCGGCTGCCTCAGGGGACGGGAGGGAGGAGAAGATCCCACCAGTCACACCAAACCGAGGCATGTTGCAGCGGCTGTCGACAGGCTGTGAGTCGCCCGGCTAGCCATAGGGTGCCTAGGCCACCCTGCGCGTCCGTCGGTGACCGGCGCGGCTGTGCCTTTTTTGCCACCGGTCGCGATGCGGCGTTGTGTAGCAAGGGCGGCGCGCCGTACTGGGGCTGTTGCCTTCGGTCGTCGTACTTCCCCAGCACTTACCTGCCCCGCGCCCTCGTCTGTCGGCCGCTGGCGAGGTTGCGCTGCAATGGGCGTCGATGTTTGCTCGGCGGCAGTGGCCGTTTTTCATGAGAGGTGCACTCTGCGCCGGGCCGTGCCCGCCCTCCCTCATCCTTGCAGCAGTCCCCGTCTTGCAGCGTGCCCTCAGCCTCTGTGGATTTCGCTCCTGAATCAGCCAGTTTGCAGTCACCTCAAGTTCTTGCATGTAGCACCAGAATGCTTTGAAAGTCAGACTGCCTCAGTGGAAACCCCTCCTGAGTGCCTTCAGTGCCCTCAACTGCTGCCCTTTAAAGGTATTCTTGAGTTTTCTGTTGAAACAGCTTGCAGCAGAATCTTCTCAGTGGAACTGGTTTGGGGCATATGGTTCACTTGTCCTGGAGCTATGATGTATTCAGGGCTACAGTCCCAACATCTGGGTTGATGTGCTTGCTTTTTGTCAGACACCAGAGCTGCTTCCAAGACTGCAATGAAGCTTCGCACACACTTAAATTCATACGAGGGCCTGATTGGGGTGTTAAACTTTTCCCTAAGCTGTTTTTATGAATGGCAGCAAAAATATTGATGTATAGATGAAGTTAGTAATTAGGAAGTGGTGTGGGAGAAGGACAGAAAACAGTGCATTAGGTTTTGGGCCTGGAGAGTGAAGAAATGAGATACCTAATTACTTTTCTCTTTGAAACAACTTTGTGATGCGTATGTCTGGAGGACTTACCTCAGTGTTTGCAGGAGTCTGCAGTATAGGTGTTTATAGTGATGGAAATACCGCTTTGAAATGAAGTAGGTTTCACAGACAAGTTCCCCGTGAAATTTGTTGTTGAAGGATTACAATGTAAAAAGATGAGGAAGTACTTGAATTTTTCACTTTCAACTGTAGTACAGTGCTCAAAAATAGCCTTTTCCTATATATTGAAATCACAGTGCACATGGGGAAGTTCAGTCTTTCCTGTCTAGCTATTTGGGCCTTCCAAATAATGTATATAGGTGAAAAATAATTCTTCCAGTAGAGATGATCTGAAAATAGAGGGTTTAATTCATGAAACTGTATTTCAACTGTTTGGTTTTTTTTGACTAAAAATGCTTTGACATTTTTGGTGTACATGAGAACCTTGTCTTAAAGCCTCATCTCAAAACCTTTCCTAACCTTCGCACACTGTTAATAATCTAACAGATTTGTGGAGTGTTACTAATGAGAGATAGAAACTTTAAGACTTCCTATGATTTGGAAAATCTTGGAGAAAAGAGCTATAACCTTTATCATATAAAGAACTCATCACAGGCCTAGTGTACAAAGACCTTACTGTTGGAGTAGGAAATGTTGATGTTTTGCTTCTCCAAGACAGGAAGGGGCTATTTGGCTTTGTACTGAAGTTCCAGTATTCACGAGCACAGATCCTTTGTTTTAAAGTCCTGTGCTTGATACTGACTGGGATAGTCAGAAACAGTTTGCTCAAAAGAGCTCTTTAGATGCCCAAGTTAAGTGATTAAGTTTCACTATATACTTAAGATGTTAGTCATGGTCTCAAAAATACATAAAATATTTTCATTTAATGTGATGTCTGATTCATCTTCCAATTTTGACATAACGGCTCATAATTTACAGAAAATTCCATGAGATTTCTAAATTAGGGGTGAGAAATACTTTTTTTCTCCAAAGGGGAAGGCTGTTACTCTGATTTTGTGAAAGTCTGCTTGTTTGATTAAATAATTTCCTCCAGAGGGAAAAATAGCACTCTGGCCTCAGGGCCAAACTGGATTGTTTTGCTGAGCACCCTGGTAGTTGTGTTCTTGAAAGCAGTCTCCTTTTGGTGGTCCTAATATATTAACTTCTGATAAAAAAGAGAACACAAACAAACCCTGTGTGGTGATCTGGGCTTTAAATATTAGGAGTTCGTCTAATTACTATAGTTTAAAAATGAGATCGAGAGAATGTTTACTATTTCTTTACCTCCAGCAGGAAAGCATTTAGTGGTATCTGGTTCTTTTTGTTGTTGTTTCTTTTGTTGTTTCTTTTGTATTTTTCTCCCAAACAGAGAGTGCCAATAGAATTGAGAGTCTCTAATCATGGCTTTCAAGTTAGTGAAAGAGTATTGGACTCAGAAATACTGCACTGAAGAGCTGATTCTTTAATTCAGGAAATTGAGCTTGGTCTCAGGAGGCACCTCACCTTCCATGAAGTACTTTGCCTCTGCCAGGGTACATGAATCTTCTCAGTGAAATAGAGAAGCCCCCCTAGAGGCAAGATTGTCATCTAGGAAAAGAAACTTGTGCCAGTTGTGGAAATTCTTAGACCTTTTCTGTTTTACTGTTTCTTGTCAGGTCTTTATTAGCAGTCATAGCTTTTGCAGCATGTGGGAAGATAGTTTTTGGAAGTTGTGATACACTTAAGATACCAATGTGATGTTTTCAGCTGGTGGAAACAACATTTAAGCATCTTTGTTATGCATATCAGCTTTTTGGATGTCATCTGGTAAACTTTGCTAAATATGTTTAGTCTTGCTTGGCCTTCTTGCCTTGCAGACAGTTCAGCTAGCATAAATTTAAAACTAAAATTACTGATTAATGTGCACATAAGGCTACGCCTCTTCAGAAAATATTGTTGAGGAGTAATGAGAGGTTCTTATTTAGGCAGGTAGCTAGGCATCTGCCAAATCTTTGAACGTGCAAAGATTGATCTTTTGTATGTATCTTTTGAGTGCCAGTTTTCAAACATATGCATAACTGGATTGTGAGGGGATGGCTTTGTTTGCAAAGATAGCACTAATGTGTCAGTTAAATGCAGTGGAAAGCTCTTCAAATTTGTTATGATTCTACCTGGTGCTGAATATGTTCAGCACTTGTAATATGAGTACTAAAACTCCTTGTTTGTTCATACTGGCACCTGTAAGCTTTTGTGCCTTTAGCAGTTGTGCATAATTTACTACTGATGTGTGGTTTTGTTCTCAAATGAGAAAGCAGTTACTGTGGCTTTTCATTGAGTGTTACGTTGGATGTGAATTTTCTGATATATGTCATAATGGAGATACTTTCACAGCTTTTTAACCATATAAAATTAAGTGAGATGGAAAGTTAGTTTCATGTTAAGAAAAAGTGAAACACATTTGGTATGCAAATGGTTTTCAAGAGTTGCAATATATTTTTGGTAGATTTGAAGTAAACAAACAGATTCCCAAACTGGAAACTTTTATTGAAGCACCTTTGTTTGAATTTGCTAAAGTGTGATGTTAAGTGTCATGGTAGTATTTCCTGGTTAGAATAACCCACGAAGTTGTAAACCTGTTACTGTGCACATTTGTTGGGTAGAGCTAATTCATCTTGAACACACATATGAAATGCATGCTCTACTTTGCAACGTCTGCTTCTGAAATGATCTAAGTTACTGTTTTGGTCTAATCCATCATACTCATTATTGCCAGTATCTGTTGATTGAAAGTGAATGATGTATTAGAATTGATCCTTCAGCTGTCAGATCTGTAAGTTGTAATACAGAGCTGCAGTGTGGCTGGCAATTGATTTGGTTTGTAAGGTCAACCACCTTCTGTTAGCTAGTGCCTTGAATAGAAGTTGTTTCTTGCCTAGAAAATAGGGGGAAAGATTATTTTTCAGTATTAGAGTTTGATTAAAATGCATGTGTGTTGATTTTTCTGTTGGTTTCACTCAACAGGCATTAGTGAAGATGGCATAGATACGCAGATGAAAAAAAAAGAGGTCTGACATCTTGCACAGTTTTTGGTTAGTTTGGTTTTGAAACCTATGGTCTTACTCTCAGTTAAAATAACTAGAAACAGATAATTCAGGATTCAGTGTGCAGTCCTCTCTCAATTCAAATAAAGGGAATGTGATGAAAAATTACAGATGTGTGTGTATATATATGTATATGCGGTAGATTTGTTCATGTCCTAACAGTTCCCTCTTATCTGTGTGAATTTTCTGTGTGCTGCAATATTGTACTTTATATGCGGATATATATCACATGTGCTCTTTGAACTTTGAGCTAGTGCTTTCCAAGATGAAATTACTCCAGCAAAAGTCAGGCAGCAAAGCTGGTTTTGTGCTCAATTTGCTTCATACTGTCACTTCTTTACCTAGACTTTAAGATGGATATAAAGACTGAAAAGTCAACTCTCTTCTCAGCATAGTTTGAAAAGTGTGTTTGCCTTGTCTCTAAAAGGCTTGTGAATGTTGTAAATTCTTGGTAAAAGTTGTGCTCATGTGAAAAATAAAGTAGATTCATTTTTTTGTTCTTATATTTACATTTGCTGCTTACACAGCTTCTTCTTCTTTTTTTTTTTTTTCAGATTAGCTTGCAGCCTAAATCTACCCTCTTCCAGCTTCACTCTATTCCCGCTCCTTCTATCGCTACAAGCCCTTGTTAAAAATCTCTCCCCAACTTTGTTGTAGGCCCCCTTCAGGTACTGGAAGGTTCCTATATGGTCTCCCTGGACCCTTCTCTTTTCCAGGCTGAACAGCCCCAACTCTCACAGCCTGTCCCCATAGGGGAGGTGCGCCCAGCCCTCTAATTATCTTTCTCTAAACCCACTTCATCAGTTTGATGTCCTTGTGCTGGAGGCACTAGAACTGGATGCAGTACTCTTGGTGTGGTCTCATGAGATCAGAGCAGAGGGTAGGAATCACCTCCTTTGTCCTGCTGGTCACACTTTGCAGTCCTGGGTATGCTTGGTCTTCCAGGTTCAAGTGCACATTGCTTGCTCATGTGGAGTTTTTCATTAACTGACACCCCCAAGCCCTTCTCCTTGAGACTGCTCTCAACCCACTCCTCTCGCAGCCTGTATTTGTGCTTGGGATTACCCCAGCCCAGGTGTAAGGTGTTGCACTAGCCCTTGCTGAACTTCATGAGGATGGCTTGGGCCCACTTCTGAAAGCCTGTTCAAGTCCAGTGTGTCAACTGGACCACACAGCTTGGTGTCATTCACAGACTTTCTCAGGGTGCACTCAGTGCTGCTGTCCATATTGCTGGCAAAGATGTTAAACAATGCTGGTCCCAGTACTGACACCGAGGAGACTCCACTTGCCACTGCTCTCCATTTGAACTTTGAGCCATTGACTGCAACTCTCTGAGTGCAGCCACCCAGCCAATTCCTTATCTAGCAAGGGCTCCATCCCTCAAGTCTGTGCTTCTCCAATTTGTTGACTAGAATATCATGCACAACAGTGTGAAATGCTTTACACAAGTTCAGGTAGATGACTAGAGTTGCTTTTCCATTATCCACTGATGCTGTAACTCCATCATAAAAGGCGACCAAGTTCATCAGGCATGATCTGCCCTTGCTGAAGTCATGTTGGTTATCACTAATCACCTTTTCTTAATTTTCCATATGCCTTGGCACAGTCTTCAGCAAGATCTGCTCCTTGATCTTGCCAGGCACAGAGATGAGACTGGCCAATAGTTTCCAGGTTCTTCCTTTTGTCCTGTTTTGAAGATGGGGGGTTGCATTTTTCCTTTTCCAGTCAGCAGAGACTTCTCCAGGTTGCCATGACCTTTCAAATATGATGGATAGTGGTTTGCCAGCTTCATGTGCTGGTTCTCTCAGGATCCATGGGTAGATCTTACTTGGCTCCATAGAGTTGTGCATCTTGAAATTCTTTAAATGGTCTTGAACCTGATCTTCACTTACAGTGGCCAAATCTTCCTTTTCTGACTCCCTACCTTGTTCTTCTGGAGCTTGTCTGGTGCAGCTAGAGCTCTTGCCAATGGGGATTGAGGCGAAGTAGTCATTGAGCATCTCAGCCTTCTCCATGTCCCTCATGACCAGGTCTCCGTTTTCCTATTGGAGAGACCACACATCTTCCCTAGCTTTTTTGTCACAGATGAACCTGAAGAAATTCTTATTCCCTTTTATGTCTCTAGCCAAATTTAATTCTATCTGTACATTTGATTTCTGTTATGGTTATTGATATTTAATGGGTGGAATGATTAATAAAAAGGTTAATAACTTGTTTTAAAATGCCACAGAAAACATTAATAAAGCCTATTTACTGGTTCAAAATATTTGGTCATGGAAAGTTATCTCATAAACAGGAATATGTAACAATTTAAACAATATTAGCAAAAAAACCAGAAACAACAAACAGTAATCTAAGCAGTAAAGAGAAAAAATCTTCAGCAATGGGCCAGCTTTGCTCACAAAGGGAAACTCTAGAACTCACCCAATAGAGCAGCAGCAGAACCTTTTAACAGATGCTTATAAAAATCAGATTTGCTGGGTTACTCACTGCAAATCCCTTCAGTCCAGTACATTCATTCACTGTGTTTATAATCCCAAGAATATGTGTTGCATTTGAACTCATGCCGACCTGCAGTGGTGTCTGCACATGGATGCTGCTGTGCTGGGTAGAGGCTTCTCTGTGCAGGATGTGTCCCTGGCATGCTGTAGGCAGGCAGATGTTGTGGCTGTCTGGGTGGGCTGTGGCTTGGGGTATCTTCGGTGCTCGGGCTTTGAGCAGCTCTTGTCCCTGCAGCTCTGGGCTTGGCAGCTTTGGTAGCTTTGCCTGCTATGGAGAGGTTCTTCAGCTGCAATTTCTGCAGTGGCTCTTATTGCTTCTTCCAATAAAACAAGACTGTCCTGAGGTTTTGGCTCCCCCTGGGTTTGTCCCTCGGCCCGGCAAGACATGTCTCTCTGCCACTGGGCTTCTACACCACGTTACTGCAAAGAGCACTTGCGTCTTTCTGGGTAAACTGAGGCACAGCACGGATTCTGGGTTGCAAGGTAAAGCAGGGCTTGGCTTCTCAGGCTTGCAAAAGAAAGTTCATGGCTTCTCTCCCAGATCTTAGGCAAAGCAAAAGGCTCACTCTTTGGGCTAGTGTTTATAGACTTCCCACAACAATGATGGCCAGTGGCCACAAAGATAAAGAGTTGGAAACCTGATACTTTAACCTATAGAATCAGTTTTCTCCAAGTGTGGCCAAAGGCATACACACCTGGCCCACTTGGACCCTAGGGCACGTTCAGACAAGCCTGGGATATGTGGGCAATCTGGAAAACCAGACCTCCTGGCTCTGGTTCCATTGTCTGGTTCAGGGCATATCTGAGACTTTGTCCCTTCAGGACAGTTTCTTAACCTGATCTCTGAGTACTTCTTGGAATGCACTGCTTCTGGGTTTGGAGGAGATGGGCCTTGAATATGACCAGTTTTCTTGGGCCCCTCTTCACTCCAGGGCTTTATCTCATGACACTCTAACAAGCAGATCCCAGTCTGCTCTCTTGAAATCCAGAGCAGCGAGCTTACTTTGCACCCTTACTTTGTGCCCTGAGGATCTTAAACTCTACCATTTTGTGGTCACTTCAGCCAAGGCTGCCCTTAAGTTTCACTTTCCTCACCAGACCCTCTTTGTTGGTGAGGACAAGGTCCAGCATAACACCTTTTTTTGTGGGTTCCTTTGCCACTTGGAGGAGGAAATTACCATCAATGTGCTCCAGGAACCTCTTAGATTGTTGGTGCTCTGTTTTGTGGTCCTTCCTACCGCTATCTAGGTAGTTGAAATCTCCCATGAGGACCAGGGCTCGTGAACTGGAAGCTGCTCCTATCTGTTTGTAGAGGGCCTCATCCGCTCAATCTTGCCAGTGATGGTGCTGCTTTCTCTTACTTTTGTTTTTCTGGGTTTTGTTTGGTTTGGATACTGGATTTATATATATATGTATTTTTAGTAGCTTCTGCTTCGATTCTGCTATGCTTGTTTTGGACTGTTTTTCTCTGTGTGTGAAGTACAGTAAATGCTTCATTGTTAGAATTCCATGAATGAAGAAAAGAGTCTCTATTCTTGTGGGAGAAAATGCTTTTGTTTTTATGCTCTGATGACTTAAAGCTTCCTTCAGGAAGTCACTTGATGTGTAATGTAGATCAAAGAATGTATACTTTGCTTTATTTAGAAAAAGACTCCAGAAGTGAGTTATGAAACAGTAAGTCTCATGTTTTCAGAAGTATTTTAGGCAAACACAATGTACAGTATTTGTTTTCTGAGCTTCTCAAATGCACGCACATGTTCTAGACGTTCATTGTTTAAATACCCTTCTCTACATCTTTCTCAGCTGAAACCCCAGCATCTTGGCTCTAAGCTCCTGGGTTGCTGTTCACATTGTCACTGTTAATGTGTTTAGGTTAAGCCTCTCTATCCTGCCTGTTACATAAACCCTTTACAGCCATGATACTTGAAGAAACCACGTTGTGATTAACCTGTTTGTGGTAAAATGTGTCAAGATATTTCTCTTGTAATTACTGGAGTTCTGCATCCAGACAGATAATCAATGTTGATTATTGCATTGTTCGTCAGCTAGTGTGATTCTCTTGGGTGTGGGCTGGCCTAATAACTATCCTTCAATGAAATGCTGTATTTCAGAGCGCACAATTTGGTCTTGGCCACCAGCTTCTAGGACAATCATAAGTGGAAAATAATAAAAGTGTACATACTCCATCACTCAAACTGGAAAAAAAAGACCAGAAAGGCTTACTTAAGTATTTAATTGAATTTTTGGTGGTTTTGTATAACATATACAAAGGTATGCAGCCAGTATGAAAATATAACATTACTTAAATTGCTAAAGGGTGTTTTTTATTAGTTTTGATATCCCTCATGAATAGGGGAATTGCACTTTTCCCTATAATACTACCAGGAAATGTGCTCAAGGGCACATTTCTTTGCAATGAGGGCAGAAAGAATGTTGTTAGTTATGTATTTTCTGCCAGTATGATCATTGAAGAGTCAAGAATGAATTCTGCAAATCTTGCTGAAATACTGAATAATCTGCATACCTAAGAAGACTATCCTTAAATAGTTTAAAAATTGCTAAAAGCCATACCCAGTGTTTGTTCATGCTACTTATACTTGTATGAGAGGTGGAGGACTGACTATTAAACCACAAAGTATGACTGCTAGTGTTGACTGTGTATACAGAACAGTTGGGTCTGCTGTAGAATACATGGAATAGTGCAAGTGCTGTATGATTGAAGGTACTGTAACATACAGTTTGAAAATACTTGTTTCATGTTGTTTTTTTCAGCACAGCTTCCTATTAACACCCGCTTTGTTTTTTATGCTTTGCACCTGGCATATGTTTGGGATTTACATCTAATACCTGTGTGAATTCTTGCTGAGAAAAGATTTTGATTTAAGGCACATGGATACTTCTGCTTTCATTATGACCATGTGCAAATGTTTACATGACCTGAATTGTGGTGTTTTTTATTTCCCCACCCAGAGGTTGACATTTTTAAGTGACTTTTTAAAAATTCCCCTTAAAAACATGTTTATCTGCCTTTTATTAATGTGTACAAGCTTTCTGTGTAGATCTGCATGCCATCACATTTCTTTCTTCTGTTTGTTGATACATAAGCAAGCCAAGCAGGAGTAAGGAGTAGGTTTTGCAAGTCTCTCGCAAACTTAGTACTCTTATTGAGCCTTTTGGCTCAGAAACCCTATGAGTCTATGATCCTTGTGAATTGTGTGCATTTTGAGCACAATTACATCAAGTGTTTATGAAAACTGGTTTTGCAGAAGATTTTGGAGATTGGATACAAGTTGGACTTCGGAGGAGTTTCTGAAATTCTGTATGATTTTTGGAGGCTTGGAAGCGAAGGGTTGTCTTCGTTTATCCAATGACGACACTACTGCACTCCCTCTCCCTTCCCACCCTGAGAAAGTGAATAGGGGAAAGGAAAGGAAGACAAGTTTGATGAAATCATTTTAAAAAAATATTAATACTAATATAAAATTCATGGAATTAGACTGTGTAGTGGTCACAAGCTGTGCACTCCCTGTGGTGAGTGGTAGATATGAGGCACTGTGAGCGGCACAGCTCCAGCAAAAGCACAACAGTCGCTAATGCCGGGTGAGACCTTCAAGGGACAGTGACCATTGAAGAGAAGAAACTAGTTTTCAGAGACTGTTTTTCTTGCAGATGGTCAGAAGTGATGGTGAGACTGTACTTTGCTTAGGTGTACAGGTGTGACCTCTGTCATTTGTGACTTTTTTTTTTCCAACCTTGATTTTTTTTTCACCGTGATCATCGTAACACAATTCCTGCCCATACATGAAAAACCACCTTTTGCAAAGGATATATGTGTTGGTATATGCATAATGGTATAAATGGTTTGGGTAAAGTATCAATAGCTGTTTATATTTGAAGGGGTGCTGAAAGCAGAGTTATGTTTCTGCCTCTTAACCCTTCTTCTTAACTTATTTGCTTATGTGCAAGAAATCTGTTTTCTTCTGGCAGATAAAACTGTGCACTTCAAATTTTTGTTGTTTGTTTGGTGGGTGGTGTTGTTGTTGTTTTGTTTTCTTCAGTGTTTGGGGATGTTGAGTCTTGTCTTTGGAGTCATACTGATTTGTGGAAATGAACCCCACAATGACAGAGGGTTATGAAAGTAGATATATTTATTACAGTGCTGGGTACAGGGGGGATCTCTCCACCAAACCTGTACACCCTATGCCAGTACACACAGGTATATATGTGATAAAAACATACATATTCATTAGTTTTCTGAGAATAGGTGTAGTTAAAGTAAATTATTTCCAGGAACTTATTAGCATATGTGTCCTCCCATTCTCTGCCCAGGTTCTGCCCTCTGGTGGTCATTTGGGTGGTCATTGGGCATGAAGTAAGAGTCTTCCTCACAGGGTATTATTCACCTTTGGTCCAATTACTTGTTTTTCATCATGTTTTAGTTCCCCCATATCTCTTAGACTACTGTTTTTTTTGGTTTTGTCAAAAAGGAAGCTGCAAACTTTGACCCTTTATGGTCAGTATGGTTACTATTCCCTATAGGTACCCACTTTGATGAACGACCTGTGTCTGTTCTTGTGCAGACCAATGCTTGTAATGTATAGTTATGCATTACCTCCTAATGGGTCTCTGGTATAGGGTTAGAAAATCAGTAATGGGTCTCTTGTCAAATATAGGGTTAGAAAATTAAAGGTCCATCCACCAATATTCTTTGATTTTATATTTTTCCCTCATCTGATTATACCAATTGTACTTGGTACAATTTCTCAGAAGGTGCTAGATAAATGAATCAAGAGATGTGTTGTTCAGTAATGGGAGGGGTTTTCCCAAGCATGCAGGGTGAGAAATACATGTGCAAATGAAAAATATAAAAGGTATATGTGTACTCTAACTTTTTTATATTAGCCTTTGCCTAACTGATATTTATGATTTGACGAGTCCACTGTAAATCTGCTATAGTATTTTTAAGGGAAAATGTTGAAAACAAGAATTCGGTCAGTAGCATAAAATATGGGCATAGCAGAAATCAGGCAAAGAGCAAAAAACTGTGGTGTATGACCTCCACAGATTTTCTTACCATGTTAAATGTGAAGCTGGCATACAGTATAAAGCTGTCATTGTAACAGGTTCAAGTGAACCAATGGGTTAATCTCTCTTTTCCCCCAACACAGAAGTGAGGGAAAAACAACACAAAAATAGCTCCAGGCTGAGACAAAGAGAGTGAGATAAGAGTTTGCTGAATAAATAAGATAATAATATGAATGCACAATTACCTTAGGCTGTTTGCAGAAAAAGCACATCAGAAAGCACCAAGCAGAAGCAGGAGAGCTAAAAACCCAAGCCAGGGAGCTGCTCTTCCATCCTTCCGTGTCCCACTGTCACCTCGGTGGAAGAGCCAACACCCAAAAATCCAGAACCCAAAAGCAACAACCAGAGCAGGAAGCCTTTCATGTTGCAATCTGAACTTCAAGCCTCATATTACTTTGCTCCAGCCAGCAATTTTCATTTCGAAGCTGCCATGAGGCATAACAGCAAGAACAATTCCACTTAACCCATGATATTTGTGCTTGTGTTCTTTCAGTCTTTTTTTTTTTTTTTTAAATTTCTCTCTTGTAAATAGCTTCTGACTTGAAGGAGGCTTCTTTATAATTTCTTTTAAAGAATTTCAAGAAACCAGTGTTTAAGTAGCAGATACATTAGTTTGCCCCTTGAAGAAAACACTGCGAAGTGAATGGATACAGTTTTTTCGGGGGTTACTGAACCATTGACTATGCACATAGGTAGTTCTTGTGCAGCTAGCTAGTGGTTTGCTTCCAAGCAGCTGCAGTCTGTAGCCTTTCCTACAGGTATGTAAGAGAGAATGGAGAGTATCAAGGACTAGGGAAAACAAAGGAATTGCAGGGAATAGGAACTGTAAGGATTTGGAGGGTATCCGAGTTACTGCAGGGAGGGTACCTAAAAACGCAGATCAAAAAAATGCATGAAAACAAAACTACTGCTCATGTAACTGCTGCCTTTTTTTTTTTTTTTTGAGGTTCACTCTTAAAACATAAGTATCATAAAAGAGGATTCGCAAGCTAAACAAGTTCCCCATATTGTCATGGACCTGTTTAATGTGAATTACCTCAAGTATCTCTTGTTAACCAGCTGCAAGAAGGCCGAGTGGCAAGGTGTGTAGTGGGGCCAAAGGAGGATACCAGAATAGTCTCCAGTTAGCCTAGGGCAGAAGTACCCTTAAACCATTTTAAAGCAAAGGAGTTTGTGTTGTTTATAAATTGTGAGTGTATTGTACATATATTGTGTATTTTGTACATACTCATTGCATTTTATTTTTGTAGAGTTTAGTTTGCTTCTAAATAGAGTTTCATTTGCTTCCATCCCAAACTGAGCTACTCTGGCAATTTATTTTGAGGGTAGTGTTCTACAAATTACTTGGGGGGTAACTTCAACCCACTACAACAGCAATACTTAAATACTGTTTAGTAGAGTTGGGATGACTCTTGTTGAATGTCTATGTACTGATTTGCTTTTACATTTATTACCTGGTGTCTTTGGAGTTACTGCTTAGGGTTTATCTGTGCTAGAGAGTTATGCAATGCTAATTTAATCAGTCTAGCTAAAGTGGAAAAGATGGTCTTCTCAGACCTGAAAGTGACTTTGAATTGCACATTCTGGGAGAGTTTCCTGTTCTGAGAAATGGAGTTATTCTTTGGTCAAAGAATATTTTGGCTTGATAACTGCATTGTTCTAGGGGTTGACGCAGTGCACCTGAAGAATCTACTTACCAGTACACTTGCCTGTTCCTGATGTAGACCACTAGTTCACAGATGCTTGAAAGTCAAAGTTTCAAACAGTTGTGTTTGATCTTGAAAAGAAATTCCCAGCCATGCTCATGTGGTGCCCTTTCAGAACGTTTCAACCCCCTTGTCCTGGCAGTCCAGGTGATTTCCTACAAAACACTTAACGGTTTATGCCTTTATCTTGCTTTGCTAAACTTCTGCTGTCTTGATTTTGTTGCTACTTTTGTTCAAAAACCCTGTGTTACTCGCAGTCATGCTGGAGCTTCCTGGATTGATCTCATAGCTTTCCATGCTTTTTCTTTGCATTTGCTGCATCCCAACCCAATTAAGCTTGTCCTTTTCAAGACTGTTTCTGAAGAAAGAAATATCAAAGTGTAATGGCAATACTTTGATGGAGTGAATTGCACCTCTTGCAGGTTGTATTCAGCATTCTTGTAGCTGCTGGAGCTACTTATGTTATAGAAGTGGTGGCATCAAAATGGAAGAGCTATCACATAGCCTTAGGAGAGGGGAAACTGGGACATAAGGGTTGTCAGGACTGTCCAATGGTCCTAGTGGAAAATACAGTTAGTTAACCTCATGTTAATGGGATGTGGAAGGTGCTTCTGATCTCTGGTAAACAAAACAAAATGGAGATTAGAATTTTGCTAACAAAGAAGGATTTTACTTTGCTTTTGCAAGTGAAGCAAACTGCTATTGTTATGAATTTATAAAGCACAAAAAGCAGGGCAAGCAGATCCTTGTTGGTGTAAAAGGTAAATCTCTATGTGTAAATCTCTATGTCTGAAATTCTCAAGTTCCATACTGAATATGACATAATTTGTGTTGCAAAACCTTGGGTAGTGAGGGCTTACAATTCTAAGACTGCTCACCTAGGCAATGCAGAAGCCTCTGTCCAAAAACCACTGAAATAGAGCAGATGCAGGCAGATTTTCAGGATTTGGGATTTGCACATCTGCAGGACTGTAGGCATAATTCTCATCATCAACCATGAACACTCGTGCCTCAACATTTCAAATCAAGTAAGAAAATGGAATTAATCTCTGATCTACTGGTCTGTTTGTTGATTTCACTATTTGTGCCTATGTTAAAGGAGATGTGCTCTTGTACTGTGAGGTCTGAAACTTCAGTAAGTCCAGTGACTCATTTTCATTACCACAGTGAGGCTACTAGAAGGCTTTCATTTGCTTTTGGAGATGACCCAGACACTGTTGGATGTAGGAGCACCCCTATGAAATGGGCAGTGTGTTGAAACAAGGGTGGGTTTCTCAAAAGATACTGTTCATTCCAAATTTTCTTTAAATATACATGTGCATCTCTGTTGAATATTTTCCCACTTGCTATTACTGTTATTACTTAGCATACTGGTGCTCTCAAAGAAGAGTTGAGAGTTCAAAACTTGCAGAACTGGGATAAATCCAGTTCTCTTTTGCCTTGCGTATTTTCAGTTTGTTTGCTGCTAGAGACAAACACCCTGTGCATGTAGGAATGCTCACAGGCAGGCACACAAGCCTACATGCCTCAATGTCTGTAGTGGTTTGGGGCAAACCCACACCCCTCGGGCAGAAATAATGACTCAGACAAACGGATTGCAAAAGTGATGGAAAGTTGAAATGGGAAAACAATAAAAAACAACAATGAAAGTTTTACAGAGAACCACAAGCACCATGACAAAAGAGAGAGATCCCAGAACATACCCAAGAATGTCCCATCCCCACCTGGGGGTACACCCAACCCCCCCCAGGGCTCTTTCTCCACCCCCCACACCCCCCAACCCAGCCTTGGGCCTGGGCAGGCCCAAGGGAGGCAGCTCACACCGTTTTACCTAGGCAGCAGCAGGGGGCGAAAGAGAAAGTGAAGACCCTGCGCTGATCTATTATAGGGGAGCAGGGCATTATGGGAAATGGAGTACCTGGTTTCCTATGACCACTCCCCCTGGGCTGGGCCCACCCCTTGGGACCTCCCAGGTGTGGTCTGTGCAGTGGCATCCGGGCCAGCACCCATCCTGAACTGCCACAATGTCTAAAGCAGTCACCTTTGTACTTCCAGTTTAGCAGTGGCCTCATTCTTTGACTTCTAATTGCCTCGATGCATTATTTCAGGTATAAAAAGAGGTACTGCCGGGGAGGAAGCTGGCACTCTAGGTTTAAGTGTTTAATGCATTGTAAACCTGATGGGGTTCTTCCACAAAACTTGTCTGCAATAGGTAACTACTCGTTAATGGCTTGTTATGGGGCTTGGCTGTCTTGGCTGCTTAGATAGTTCTCTTAGAATTCTACACACTACTTAATGAAACCTTGGCTTCAACTTAAATTTGCTTAAAACTAAACTAGACTACACGTAATTTTTGAATTTGTGTGTATACATTGTGCAGTCCCCGTCAGAAAGAGTTAATCACTTAAAGTGGTCTCATAGACTGAGCATTATTACAATAAGTTGCCCTAATTCTCAAAGTTTTCATGTATCTGGTAGAGTGTGAGCATAACTGGGCATTTTTGCTGTTAAGCTGCAAGATGAACAACTAAGAACTGCTGAGAGATGTGGATATGTCACAGGTACTGGCTGACATGTATCCGTGTTGCTGCTTTTGCTTTCAGATGTTACCATGATTGTCAGTTGGAGCACAAGGAGCTATGGTAATAGGAGTGTTTGGGAGAGCTGGGTCTTGTTTACTTGAGAAAGGTAAGAGTGTGATGGGATTGTGGGAACTCCTGGTTGAATAGTGTGAAAGCGTGTGGTAACTGGCCAGGCAACATCACCAGGAAATGAGATATTTTACCAAGTTAAAATTAAAAAACATATCAGAAGTCACTGCAGAGAAGTACAGAGAAGTAAGTACAGGCAACTACAGAGAAGTAAACACTTAAAAAAGTGCATTAGAAAGAGAAGTAACTGAGAAGTAGCTTCTGTAGCCTGTTACTGAATGAGGAAGTATGAGGGTAATTGCATAGTATGAGGGTTTGCATAGAACATAAAAAATCAGAAGCTATGGAAATTAAAATGAAATTCTGTGGAGAAAGTTATCATGTTGTGGTGAGTTAACTTTGCCTGGACACCAGGTGACCACCAAGCTGCTCTGGTATTTTCCCCCTTCAAGGTGGGCAGCAGAAAGAAAATATGACAAAACGCTTGTGGGTTGATGTAAGGACAGAAAGATCCCTCAGTAAGTACAGTCAGAAGCAAAACAGGTTCATCTTGGGAAAATTAATGTGATTCATTGGCAAGACCGGTACAATGAGAACTGAAACCAAGTCTTAAAACACTTTCCCCTTACCCTTCTCATCTTCACAGGCATAGCTTGACTCAGGACTTTTCTGCCTCCTCCCCTGGAGTGGCACAGGGATGTGGGGAACAGAATTTGTGCTCAGTTCATTGCATGTTGTCTCTGCCACTCCTTCCTTATGCTCTTCTCTTGCTCCAATGTGAGATCCCGCCCATGGAAGACAGTCATAGAATCATAGAATGTTTTGGGTGGGAAAGGACGTTTGAAGGTCATCTAAGTCAAATAACCTCTACAATAAGCAGGGACGTGTTTAACTAAGATAGGGTTGCTCAGAGCCCTCTGCAGCCTGACATGGAATATTTTCAGAGATGGGACTTCTATGACCTTTCTAGGCAACTTGTTCTATTATTTCACCACACTCTGTCATGTTACAGGTAAGATCCTGATGTCTGATTGTCTCAGCCCCAGGACTCTTGACAAAATTAATATATACCTGTTTAACAGTGCCCCAGTAAGGACTTGCACTGATACAGGTTAAGAAAGTTTAAGTTAAAATACTTGATAGATTTAATTTATTACAGCAACAGACACAATAAATTTGAGATTGTTTGTGATAAATGCGCTAACTGCAAGGGATTGAGCTCAAGTTAATAAATCCTGGGTAACATCCAACAAAGTTGGAGACACAAATCTCTTGATGTGTAAGAGTAATAATAATGCTAGCACAAGTTAAACCATGTATTGAATGTGCCATTCTTACCAAGGTATCCATGTCTTGGGTGGAGGAAAGAAAGCACCCATCCCCCATCCCCATCTCTGGTAAATCCACAGTCTTGCCACCCAGAGAGGAGTTCCCTTGGGTTGTGGGTTCTGTTTGTCTGATTGTGGGGGTTTTGTTGTTTGTTTTTGGTGTTCTTTTGCCTTTACCCTGGTTGTGTCTGCCTTGTAGATGATGTTTAGCATGATTTGGAGGGAGAACTGAATAACATAGGCACATGTTTAGCGTATATTCCATTTGGCTCATTTACCATACTGATGGGTGTCAACTTTAGTATTAAAATTGTAGTTAATGAGGCAAAAATCTTTCCTCAAGCAGTATAGCCTTCAAAATATCTTTTGAAGCTGTGTGGTTTGGTTGGTTTAGCTGTGCTTTGTTAGTGTTAAACATAACAGGGCCATCTTATTTTCAAGATATTCCTTCCTTCAGCTGCTTGGCAGGCCAGCTTCATGGATCTCCGTTCCCAGAGATAACACAAGTATCTCTTGATTGCAAGCTTCTCAACCTTTCATAGAATCATAGATTTGTTTCAGTTGGAAAAGACTTCTCAGATCAAGTTCAACCATCAACCTAATACCACCATGGCCATTAAATCGTGTCCTGAAATGCCATGTTCACATGCTTCTTGAACACCATCGGGGCAGTAACTCCACTTCTCTGGGCTGCCTATTCCAATGCCCAACCACTTTTTCAGGACCAAAATTTTGCCTACTCTCCAATCTAAACATCCCCTGACACAACTTCAGGCCATTTCCTCTGGTTCTGTCACTTGGTACTAGGGAGAAGAGACACATTCCCACCTCACTACAACCTCCCTTCAGGTAGTTATAGAGAGCAATGAGATCTCCCCTCTCCTTTAACCCAGACTAAACAATCCCAGTTTCCTCAGCCACTTCTCCAGGCTCTTCACCAGTTTTGTTGACCTTTCTCCTGAAGTGTGCTAAATAAACCTGCATTCCTCTCACATGGTGAGATAGGCATTTATCCCACATCTTCCACCCTGTGGACTGTGGTCACTCAACTTGAAATCTCAGAACATGCTTGTATCTTACCAATACTTCTCTTCCTCCTTACCCAGATGTGTTTGCAGTTCTGTCCAAATGAATGTAATATGCACCTGATTGACCAATATTCAGCTTAGATAGTAAGTCACAAAACATAGTAGTTATAATGACACTTACTACGGATTGCGACAAATTCTGTAAGCAATCCATTAATGGAAAACCTAAACTATGCAACAGTTAATTCAACCTCCCCTTCTGCATAGTTTCCTTAGCTCTCTGCTGACACATTTCATGTGATGTAGTCACTCATTAAGATCTTGTGTTATGTTTGGTGTGTGAACAAAACAAGTATCCTTAGTTAGACTCAAATATCCCAGTGCTCCATTCACATAGATGTAACATCAGTCTGTTTTGTAGTGCCATCTTTGATGTTGCTTGTAGTTGAACATTCAGTTCTTCCAACCCAACCATGAAGCAAGGGCAAGAGTGTGTTTTCTCCAAAGAAGACAAACAGTCAATATTCCAAGTGTAAGTTGACAGAAGGTGGTCCAGATGCTGTCACTACTGACCCATACAGTGTGTTCCATAGAGGATATACCAGCTGCAGAACATACTGTGTCACACCATGTGTCCATGTTGGTTAACTAAGACCAGATATCATTAAGAAATACGGTATAATTATGACAGACACTTCCTGTTCTAATTATCTTGTGCTACTGGACCCATTCTTTGGATCTCCTTGTCAGTTGATACTTTGGTAAAGTTCCAGTTTTGATGTTTTGGACAGTTCAGATGGGAAACATTAGAATTTAGATGTCAAATTCCAATTCAATGCGCAATGCTGTGGTTTTCCCCAATTTACTTGAGATTCAGCAGATTCAGGAAGGGGTAAGCATGCAGTAATGTGACTGACATGTATTCCTGCAAAAGATTAGATTAAATGCAGTATGAGATTCACATTAATTGACTTAAGATAAAGATATCATTAAACAAAACTTGGATTAATAGGATTCTCCAAACCATATTTTTGTCTTAGTAAAATGTCTATTTTTTTACTATAAGTACAACTAAGAGTAGCAATATTGCAATCAAAACTGCTAGCACTTCTTGAGGACACTACAGCTCCACATGTGGCAATCCTTGGTGCCAGGTGCAATTCATTCATTTGGGCACCTGTGAAAGAAAAGAAAGGATGACTGCTCAGTGTTATCTTAACCTGCATAATTTGGTTAAAAGAAGTTATTATCCATATGATACTGATGGATGACATCTCTTGGTTGTAAGCACCTCAAGATTTCTCCCTGAGTACAATAAATTAACTTGCATTCCTGTCCCACAGTAATCTAGGCAGTTACTCCTCACCTTCACTGTAAAAAAAAAAAAAATCTTCCTTGTAACTAGTCTAAATCTGTCTTCTTTTAGTTTAAAACCATTACCCCTTGTCCTATTGCAGCACGCTCTTAAAAATCTTCTTACAAGATGTAAGTATGGAAAGACTGCAATAAAGTCCCCTCCAAGCCTTCTCTAGCCTGAACAAGGCCAACTCTTTCAGCCTTTCTAAAGAGATGAGGTCTTCTAGCCATCTGACCACTTTTGTGGCCCTCCTCTGAACCTGTCCATCTCCTGTGCTGAGGACTCCTCAGCTGGATCCAGGTGGGATCTCACCAGAGCAGAGAACGGGAGGAGAATCACCTCCTGCTGGCTATGCTTCTTCTGATGCAACCCAGGATACAGTTGGCCTGTGCCAATGTCTGCAAGCACACATTACTGCCTCATGTCCCTCTATTCATCCACCAGTACCCCCAACTCTTCTCTGTGGGGCTTCTCTCAATCTCTTCCTCCTCCACCCTGTATTGATACCATGGGTTCACACAGGCACATTTCTCAAGTCTGCTAAGGTCCTTCTGGATAACATCCTGTCCCTCAGGTGTCTCAAACACCATTGAGTTTGGTGTCATCCACAAACGTGCCAAGGGTGCAGTCAATCCCACTGTGTATTTCATTGATGAAGATATTAAACAATGCTGGTCCCAGTACCAACACCTGAAGGACAACACCTGTCACCAGTCTCTATCTGGACATCATCCATTGATCAGTATCCTCTGGATGTGAACATCCAACCAGTTCCTAATTCATTAAATTCATTAAAAATTCTCCAATTTAGAGAGAAAGATGTTGGTGTGGGACTGTGTCAAAGGCCTTACAGAAGTCCAGATAGATGACATCTGTTGGTCCTCCCTTGTCCTCTCATGTAGTCACTCCATTGTTGGAAGGCCACAAAGTTGGTGAGGCAGGACTTTGCCTTGGTGAAGCCATGCTGTCTGTTGTGAAGCCATGCTGTCTGTCTTGAATCATGTGCTTGCCCTACACGTGCCTTAGCATGGCTTCTAGGAGGATCTGTTTTGTAAGCTTCCCAGGCACAGAGGTGAGACTGTCAGGTTGGTGGTAGTTCCTGGGGTGCTCACTTCTACCTTTTCTAAAAATGGATACAGCATTCCCCTTTTCCAGTGACCAAGGACCTCATCTGACTGCTAGAACCTTTCAAACACCATTGAGAGTGGCTCAGCAACCACATCAGCCAGTTTCCTCAGGACTCTGGGGTGCTTCTCATTAGATCCCATAGACTTATGTATGTTCAAGTGCCTCAGGTGGTCATGAACCTGATCTTCTCTTCTGTCAGGAAGGACTTCACCCCCGGTCCTCATTCTGTGGTCCATCCTCTCAGGAGGTGTGGGAAGTGAGGTTGCCAGTGAAGACTGAGTCAAAACATTTGCTGTGTACCTCAGCCTTCTTTTTGTCTGTTGTTACCAGTTTGCTGATCTTGCTTGTCATGGGAAGTACATATATGTTGACCTTAACTTTTCTGGTTGAGATACTTACAGAAGCCCTTCTTATTATTTCTTTGCATGCCTTGCCAAGTTCAGCTCCAGCAACACCCTGGACTTCCAGACCCCATCCCAATACAACTGGGAAGCATCTATATACTCATCTCAGTAAATGTATCCCTGATTCCACTGCCTGTGCATTTCCTTTTTGCCTTTTGTTTTGACAAGGGCATCTTGACTCAATTGTGATGATCTTTTGCCTTCCTTGACTGATTTGTTAGACCTGGGGATCAAGAGCTCTTGCATTATACAGTGTGATGGGATTCCAACACACTCCTGGGTATCCTGTTCCAATGAGTCCTTCCCACTTGCTGCAGTTTATGAACTGACCCCCTCATGGGACCCATCCACACAGTGCAGTCTGTCAGGATGGACTCCTCCAGAATGGATTCCATGCAGGACCAAAAGTCATACCTAAAGACCTGCTCCTGTATGGGCCTCTCTCACAGGATCACAGGATGTCAAGGGTTGGAAGAGACCCAAAATGATCATTGAGTCTAACCCCCCGGCCAGAGCAGGACCATACAATCTAGCTCAGGTCACAGAGCAACACATCCAGACAGGCCTTGAAAGTTTCCAGAGAAGGAGACTCCACAGCTTCCCTGGGGAGCCTGTTTCAGTGGTCTGTGACCCTTCCAGTAAAGAAGTTCCCACTTGTGTTGAGGTGGAACCTCCTGTGATGCAGCTTACATCTATTGCTCCTTGTCCTATCTCAGGGTGCAACTGAGAAGAGCCTGTCCCTTCCCTCCTAACAACCAACCCTCAAATATTTATAAACATTTGTTAAATCCCCTGTAAGTCTTCTCTTCTCCAGACCATAAAGCCCCAGGTCCCTCAGCCTCTTCTTGTAAGGCATGTGTGTCAGTCCCCTAATTATCCTCTTTGCCCTCCACTGGACTCTCTCCAGCAGATCCTTGACCCTCTTGAACTGGGGAGCCCAAAACTGAATGCAGTACTCAAGATGAGGTCTCACCAGGGCAGAGTAGAGGGGGAGGAGAACCTCCCTCAATCTGCTGGACACACTCTTCTTAATACACTCCAGAGTCCCATTGGCCATCTTGGCCACCAGGGCACATTGCTTTCCCATGGATAACTTGTTGTCCACCAGGACTCCCACCCAGGTCTCTCTCCACAGGGCTGCTCTCCAGCAGATCACCTCCCAGCCTGTACTGGTGCAGTTTATTATTCCTCCCCAGATGCAGGACTCTGCACTTGTTCTTGTTGAACCTCATTAGGTTCCTCTCTGCCCAGCTCTTCAGACTGTTCAGGTCTCACTGAATGGCCACAGCCTTCAGGTGTCTCAGCCAAGCCTCCCAGTTTGGTGTCATCAGCAAACCTGCTGAGCAGACACTCTGTTCCCTCATCAATATCATTGATGAAGATGTTGTACAGCACCAGTCCCAGCACTGATCCCTGGGGGACTCCACTAGTTACAGCTCTTCAGCTGGACTTCGCACATTGATCACCACTCTTTGAACTCTACCTTGTAACCAGTTCCTGTCTTGTAAACCAGTTCACTGTCTGCTCTTCCATCCCACACTTCCTGAGCTTGCTCACTAGGATGTCATGGGAGATGGAGTCAAAGGCCTTGCTAAGGTCAAGGTAGACCACATTCACTGTTCTCCCTGAATCTACCCATTCAGTTACGGAGTTACAGAATGCCAGTCACAGGCAACACAGGCCCTGCTAGGAATCTGTTCCAGGGTAGGCTCTCCAGAGAGTCACAGACTTCTTCAGGTATATCCTTCTTGTCCAGCGTGGGGTGCTCCACAGGCTACAAGGTTGATATCTTCTCCACCATAGACTTCCAGGGGCTTCAGGGAGACAACCTGCTTCACATAGTCTTCACCATGGGCTGCAGAGGAATGACTGCTGTGTGGAGCACATCCTCCTCCCTCCTTCTTCACTGGCCCTGGTGTCTGCCTAGTTGTTCCTCTCATTTTTTTCTCTTGGTTCCTGTGGCACAACCATTTCTATGCCTTTTTTAAATATATTATCATGGCCTTTGGTTTGGCTGGTAACAGGTCTGTCTTGAAGCCAACTGGCCCTGGCGCTGTCTAAACACTTCAAACATTGTCTTACAAAAGCCAGCCCTGTGTTCCCCCAGCTACCAAAACCATGCTATGTAAAACCATTCAAATTTTTCTGGGTTCATCATCCTGTAGTTTGTGTCTAAAATTGAAAGGAGCTGCACAGCAGCCATTATTTCAAATGAAGAAATGTGAACATGCAGAAGGGTTTTGGTGAAGACTGTAACTCCTGATGATGTTCTCTGGATTACTCAGTAGTCACAAATCTTAGGATACATTCAAGCTTGTCATGGGGGGAAAGTGGGGAATTGTAAAGAGAATGAAGTTTTCAAATTCAAAATGAAATGCTAGAGCAAAACATTTTGATGTGGAGAGAGACTGATATATCATGTCTTTTGCTTAATTTTTGAAGAATTTCAGATGTTTAACTTTATCTAGAAGGCTTCCAGAAAATTTTGAAGGTTTTGTGGTGGTGTTGTGTGGTTGTATTTTTTCTTTTTCATGCATCAGAAGGAAAGCAACTGCAGGACTAACAAAGATGCAAAAATAATGAACAGTAGTATCCAGACTCATCAATGATGAATAGAATAGAATAGAATAGAATAGACCAGGTTGGAAAAGACGTTCGAGATCATCAAGTCCAACCCATCATCCAGTACCACCTAATCAACTAAACCATGGCACCAAGTGCCTCATCCAGTCTGCTCTTAAACATCTCCAGTGATGGTGGCTCCACCACCTCCCTGGGCAGCCCATTCCAATGGCCAATCCACTTTCTGTGAAGAACGTCTTCCTGACATCCACCCTAAACCTCCCCTGGTGCAGCTTGAGATTGTGTTCTCTTGTTCTGTTGGTGGTTGCCTGGGAGAAGAGACCAACCCCTACCTGGCTACAGTCTCCCTTCAGGTAGTTGCAGATAGCAATAAGGTCTCATCTGAGCCTCCTCTAGGCTAAGCAACCCCAGCTCCCTCAGCCTCTCCTCATAGGGCTTGTGTTCCAAACCGCTCACTGGCTTTGTTGCCCTTCTCTGGACACATTCCAGCAACTCAACATCTTTCCTAAACTGAGGGGCCCAGAACTGGACACAGGACTCACGGTGATTTGCAGTAAAACCTCCTTATGAGTAGCCTGCTGCTCTGTCATTTGATAAAATTGTTGCACTTTGTCTGTTTTTTGTAAATGCAGTATCTTGGGGGTTTTGTTTTTACAAGAGTCTTTTAAGTGAGTTATATCTGTCCAATACCTATCTTACCATTTTGTTTCGGGAGCCAATCAGACCTGGTGCTTGGGACTGCTCCGCCTGAATTGTGAGCTTTCTGCTCGGCTTTTTGCCTTCCTTTCGGGGTTTTGCAGGTCGGGAGGACTCCTGGTAGGGGGGGTGCGGCAGGATCGTGCTCTTGCGAGCCTGTGCGGGAACAGGAGCCTGACGTCAGCCTTGGGAGGTTTAAATCCTGCCTGGGCTGTGCGCACGGTGCCATTTTGGTTTGGGAGCAGCCTTTCTGCTGGTTGGGGGGGAGGAGGCGGGACGGGTAAGAAAAAACCCAACCAAACGTTGCACCATGGTCGTCGCTCGGATGAAGGGTAGGAAAACAGCATCTACCCAGACAGAGTTGCTGCATCAGCATGCTGGAGTGCAGGCTGCCAGCTGCAGAGAGTGCTTCAGCCTGGCACTTGGAATAGAGGGGGAGGGAGAGGACACATGTGTCAGGTGTGACCAGGTGAACTTTCTCCTCAGTCTGGTGGCAAAGCTGAAGGATGAAGTGGCTGAGCTGGAGGAGGAGGTGTCTAGGCTGAGGACAATAAGGGAAAGTGAAAGGGAGTTAGATTTGTGGGAGAAGGCTCTGCAGATCTTCCCTGCTGAGGGAAGGGTCCCTGGAAACGGGGAGGGATGGATACAGGTCCCTGCCAAGGGTGGCCATCCTGGCCCTCTCCTCCTCCTCTGCTGCCCTTGTATGAGGGCCTGCAGGCTGAGGGCAGTGGGGATGAGAGGGCTGAGGAGCAACCATCTGGAGTGGAGCCTAAGGCCAAGCGGTCCCCACCAGCTATAAGGACCAGCTCCACAAAGAAAAGGAGAAGGGTTACAGTTGTTGGGGACTCTGTCCTGGGGGGTACTGAGGGACCCATATGTCGTCCCGACCCATCCCACAGGGAGGTCTGCTCGCTACCCGGGGAGCGGGTTAGGGACATCGCAAGGAGACTCCCAAAGTTAATCCAGCCCTCTAACTATTACCCTCTGCTGGTAATACAAGCTGGGAGTGATGAGATTGACAAGGAAGGCACCAGGGCAATTAAAAAATAATTCGAAACCCTTGGACAATTGATTGATGGGGCAGGAGCTCAAGTGGTGTTCTGCTCACTCTGCTGGAGTCACCTGCATTTTGTGCAGCCGCAAATGCTTTGGAAGTCCCTTCAGCAGGAGCAGAATCAGTATCAGTTCTGCTCTTTTTGAACAATTTTCCACTGGAAACTGGGGCAGCATTCTTATGTGGAGGATTTCCTTGTGATTCACAGATCCATGCAGCTAGTACTGAAGTGGGCTTTCCATCCCACTTCCTCTTGTCCTCCTCGTAGTCACATAAGTAAAACCACAGGTTACATCTGTCTCAATCTGCTTTTGCAGAGGAGATGGTTGTTTTATGGATCCCCAGAATGAAACCAAGAAGGAACCAAGTAGCAGGCTGGGAAGAGCACTTGAATTTTATGTTGCTTACGTGTGCAGGGGAGAATGTTAGAAATACAGAAAAGGAGTGAAAAAGCAAGAGCTAGCAAAAGCAGAGGATGTCTTGGTGGTCTTGAAGCCCTTGATCGGCTGGGTAGGTCCAAAATTCCCTGTTACCTTTGAGGTTTTATACTTTTAACAATCTCATACGTGGTCACAATTCCGTGTTCAGTTGCCAAGATTATAACATGTTCAACCAGTGTCAACCCTGATCCCACAGTACGTTATGTGTAGTATCCCTGGTCCCGTGGGAAGCCGTGTGCTCTTTTGGCTCTAAACTGCTGCATCAGGCATCTGTGAGGGTCCTCACCATTGAGAGGGTCCTCTTTATCAAAAGCCCTGTCAAACTGTCACAGTGAGTTCCAGCTTGCACCACAATACTCTTGAATGCAGAACCTGTGGCTTCTTCTATGGTTATCAGTTGCTGTAATCACAGAGTTTATGGTCTTGTAGATCAGCAGCTGTCTTCCTGGGACAATGGTGTGAAAACATCTCAAGACAAACATTGTTGAGGCAGATATGAGGAAAACAAACTTAATTCTTTACAATGCTGTGTGTGTGTACCTCCCAGATTCTCTCTTTGGGACAGGGAAGCACCTGCTCCAAACAGCTGAAACACAAGACCATGAAGGTGGGGAACTGGACATGTTCTTTATGCATTTATGGCCCTCCTGGGACAGTTCCTTCACAGCTGAAACACGGGCCTTTACAGAGGAAGAGAGAGTTCCCTCGTATTGCCAGAGTCTGCTAGCCATTTCATCCACCATTTGCCCTTGGCCATCTTTCAAGGCCAGGGATAAAGACCAAGTGACCACCTCTGGCTCTTTTTCTTGTTCCCCTGATGACCCTGATTCATCCTTATCCTGTGCCAGAACTGCTTTCCTTCTGTATTTTTCTTTACAGGGATGACTGGTATTGGCATGGGCTAGTTTTCTGATGCAGCTGCCATGCCTGCTGTTGGGGTCTGAGAAGCCCTGGTGCCTGCTTTTCTGCCTGTAAATTCAGAAACCTTCTCTTAGCTCTGTGCTCTCTGTACACTACTGAGCAGAGCTTGATAGGCATGGGCCAGGCCACAACATGTCACAGGGATTTCCATATCTTGGGAACTTCCAGGCTGTCAACTGACTTTTTTCCAAATATTTTACCAGTTTGTCAGGATTTTACACTTGTACAGTAACGAAATTCCAAGAAATTGGAGGTGCTTTTTTCTTTGGAGACCATGCACACTGGAAACGAGGAGAGGTCAAGTGCATGTTTATTGTAGCAGTCATTGCCTGTACAGGGAGTTCTCACTCATTGCAGAGCAGTTAAGAGAATAAATTCCCCAAGGAGCTTCTGGGCAGGTTGTAGACCTAGTGGTAAACTCTCAACAGGTATTTATTAGATGTTTTAAATACTCCCAGAGTGCCAGTAAAGCAGCTTGTGTTATTTTAGGTGTGTAGTCTAGATGTGTATAATAGAGGAGAAGATTGAGTGACTGACACTTGTTCAGAGCTAAAGCTGTGAATTAATTCCTTCACTCACGGTATCTGCTGTCCAACGCAAGCATTCACTCCTCTAAATGCAGACTGAAAATGAAAGCACAGCAATGTCACATTAATGGTCTGCATGATACACCAATAAAAGATACAAAGCATGTCGTATCAACAAATAATATTGATAAAATCACAACTGTTTTAAAAAAATCATTGATAATTAAAAAAAATGCTTAGTGATAATTTAAAACATAAGCACATAACAAGTTTAATTTGGTGATCACACAATACTTATATTGTCCCCTACTTCTTGGCTGGAGAATAAATATCCTCTCCTTGTGAGTTGAATCTTGAATGAGCTGTGAAAAGAAACAGAACAACATGGTATTCCTCATTTCTGAAAGAAGTAGACTGTGGTGATCTGAATGAAATAAATTATCCTGGAAGCCATTTATGGATACATGAAGGACAAAAGGGATGAATCTAGCTTCTCCAACCTGATTATCTTCTGTGATGAAATGACTAGATCTGCAGACCATGTGAGAGAAGAGGATGTCATCTGACTTTGTTTTTCGCAAGGCTATTGCTATGGTAACCCATGGCATCCTTGCATCAGAGTTGGGATGGTAAGGTCTAGATGGATAGGTAAGGTCTAGATGGATAAAAGACTACTAGATGAGTGAGAAACTGGCTAGATGGGCTCAGAAAGTAGTTATTGCTTGGTAATACTCAGTTATGGCCTCAAGATAATAGTATCACAGGGACCTGTCCTGCAATCTGTTTAATGTTTTTAAATCCCCTACTCCAGGCTATGAATAATGCACCTCATCAAGTCTGTGAATTACTTCAATCTGGGTTTTCAGTTTGTACACCTGAGGTAAGGGCAATCTAGACTGGCTAAGAAGAGTGTACCAAAAGGCATATTGTAAACTTCAACAAAGACAAATGCAACAGGACGTTCTGTTTCTCTGAAACCATACAGGCTGAGGCAAGCTTACTGGGGAGCTGCTCTGATGGAAAGCTTTTTGAGTGACAACAGGCAACACATGAACTAGGAGTGCACTCTGGAAGTGATAAAAGCTAACAGCATCCTGGGCTGTAATAATAGGAACATAACAAGCTGATCAAGTGAAATGATTCCTCTTTACTTGGCACTCATTAGATTGCGTCTGGATTACTACATCAGTATTCCAGAAATATGTTGAAAAACTGTGCCATGCTTTGCAGGCCATGAAGCACTTCAGAAGCTGGGGTGCTTGTTTGCCCTCTGAGGAGAGGCTTAGGGACTGAGGCTTACTTGGTGTGTAGAAATGATTACTATGGAGCAGAGATATGTACTAGCAGTCTGCCCAGGGCTCATAGGGCTTGTGTTCCAAACCCCTCACCAGCTTTGCTGCCCTTCTCTGGACATGTTCCATCAACTCAACATCTTTCCTAAACTGAGGGGCCCAGAACTGGACACAGTATTCAAGGTGTGGCCTAACCACTGCTGAGTACAGGGCCAGAATGACTTCCCTGCTCCTGCTGGCCACACTAATCCTGATACAGGCCAGGATGCCATTGACCTTCTGGGACACCTGGGCACACTGCTCGCTCATGTTCAGCCAACTATCAACCAGTAACCCCCAGGTCTTGGCCAGGCAGAAAGGGACCTGGGGGTACTGGTTGATAGTAGGCTGAACATGAGCCAGCAGTTTACCCAGGTGGCCAAGAAGGACAATGGCTAAGAGACTCCACAACCTCTCTGGGCAGCCTGTTCTAGTACTCTCTCACCCTCACGGTGAAAAAGATTTTCCTTCTGTTTATGCGGAACCTCTACTCCAGCTTGCGCCTGTTGCCCCTTGTCCTATCATTGGACATCACTGAGAAGAGTCTGGTTCCATCCTTCTGACACTTGCCTTTCACATATTTATGAATATTTTATATTTATTTATAAATGTTGCAGTTTGAGCTGGGTGCCCCCCTGGTGTGTTCACTTCCTGTGTCCAGAAGTCCAGCCCAGAGGGATGGACACAGGAAATTGTGTGTATTTCCTACCATAATTCTTTGCACCACTATAAGATCCAGTGCGGGGTCTGGCACTTTCTTTTTTTCTTCCTCCTCCGCCAGCCGGTAACTGGGGGAGATGTCTCCTGGCTTTGGGCCTGGCTAGGCCCAAGGCCACAGGGGGATGGGCAGTCTCAGGCCTGGCCAGCTGAGACTAGCCCAGTAGAGGGAGGGGGAAGAAGGAGCCCTGAGGGTCTCGGGTGTACCCTCAGGTGGGAATGGGATGCCTCTGGGTTTGCTTTGGGATCTTTCTTTGTCACTGCGCTTTGGATTTTCTGTAACATTCACTGCTTTCTATTTAAACTTTCATCACTTTTGCAATCCGTTTGGTTGAGTGTTTTATTCCTGCCCGTGGTGGGGAGAGGGGGCTGCCTCAACCCAGCACATTCTTGGTAGCAGAGGATGGTTGTTGTGGGGAGGGGGTCTGCCTCTAAACCCACCACATTCTTGGCGAGCCAGCCAGGAGGGGAGTTTGTTATTGTGCATTCTGCAGATCGGATTGCAAAAGATAAGAGAGTTTAAATTTAGTTCTGGGCGTCGTTCTGGTTTTCTGGCAGTTGGGGCTCAAAGTGTTGGTGTTGGGGCAATTGTGTGAGTTCTTGTGGATTGCAGGGGGACACCTGGTGCGTGGCTGGTGGCACGGAGCCCCTCCTGCTATTTCAAGCAGGGCTGGCTCTTAACCATCGGAATTGGGGCTTTGCTTAAGAATGCGGGATCTGCCCTCCTCCACCTTTACTCTCTGCGGAGCGGCAGAAGCGGCGGGGGGTGAAGTGGGGGAAGGGGCAGCGGCGAGCAAATCAAAGTCAGGTCCGTTCTCGCTGCGGGGTAGGGCCAGCCGCGGCGGAGCGGGCGAGCCCGGCTCCCGATACCCAAGGAGAGCGAACGGGAACTCCTGTTCGAAAGCTATTCTCAAAGGCCCTGGGGACGCGTTTATGGCTTTCTCTGGAGGAGCCGTTTGAATGCCCGAGGGGTGGAGGCGATTTTGATTCTGTACCGCGGCGGTAGAGGTGGCTGGAGCCCTGCTGTATGATCGGGTTGCGGCGCCGGAGGGCCGGGCCATGCGCTCGGAGCGGCGATGGCGGCTTGGGCCGTGCACTCGGGCTGTGGTGATGGCGGATTCGGCCGTGCGCCCGGGGCGGCGACAGCGGCCCGGCCATGCACTCGGGCGGCGGCGGAGCCAGCCCTGTTCTCTTCCCCGACGTTTTCGGACGAGTTCCGAAAATGGCGCCTAGCACCTGGCTCCACCTCCCTTCTTCTCAGCAGGTTGTGGAGCAGCCCCTCCCCTCCTGGGGTGGGGCTGTGTACTTGGAGCTGCCACATCTGCGGTACGCGAACGCCCAGTGGAGGGGCGGTGTACCTGTGGCATGCATCTGTGGAGCCTCGGGCCGCGGCTGAAAGCGGTCAGCACTGGGCTTGGGATAGTCCGTGCAGTGTTGAGAGAGGCTCAGCGTGCTGTTTTCCTGGAGGGGTGGAGAAGCAGCAGAGCTTGATCGTTCTGACTGGCTTGCCCCCAGGGGTGGAAATATGCCGCTGAGTAGATCGAGATGGGAATGAAGGTTTGGTTGAGAAGTTGTGAGGTTCTTTCCAGGTGACCAGGACGTCCAACGGATCCATGAAGACCTTGCACCGCAGAAGAGTGAACTCTGCATCGCGGGAGGTTCCGTTAGATGAGAGAAGAAGAACTGGAATGGACTGACACTTAAGCCTGAAGGAAAGACTGTTTGAGTGGACGCCCAGATGAAGATATGGACTTCGCCGGACATGTCATCAGAAGATTTCTGATTTGATGATGTGTTTAGGTGCAAAGATCATGGTATGAAATAAGGGGTGGCATGTTGGAGTTTGAGCTGGGTGCCCCCCTGGTGTGTTCACTTCCTGTGTCCAGAAGTCCAGCCCAGAGGGATGGACACAGGAAATTGTGTGTATTTCCTACCATGATTCTTTACACCACTATAAGATCCAGTGCGGGGTCTAGCACTTTCTCTTTTTTCTTCCTCCTCCACCAGCCGGTAACTGGGGGAGATGTCTCCTGGCTTTGGGCCTGGCTAGGCCCAAGGCCACAGGGGGATGGGCAGTCTCAGGCCTGGCCAGCTGAGACTAGCCCAGTAAAGGGAGGGGGAAGAAGGAGCCCTGAGGGTCTCGGGTGTACCCTCAGGTGGGAATGGGATGCCTCTGGGTTTGCTTTGGGATCTTTCTTTGTCACTGCGCTTTGGGTTTTCTGTAACATTCACTGCTTTCTATTTAAACTTTCATCACTTTTGCAATCCGTTTGGTTGAGTGTTTATTGCTGCCCGTGGTGGGGAGAGGGGGCTGCCTCAATCCAGCACATTCTTGGTAGCAGAGGATGGTTGTTGTGGGGAGGGGGTCTGCCTCTAAACCCACCACAATAAATAATATTTTCTATTGAATATTTTATATTTATTTATTGGCCACAGCAACCCCATCAGTGCTACAGGCTGGGGTCAGAGTGGTTGGAGAACAGCCAGGTAGAGAGGGACCTGGGGGTGCTGGTCGATAGTAGGCTGAACATGAGCCTGCGGTGTGCCCAGGCAGCCAAGAGGGCCAATGGCATCCTGGCCTGCATCAGGAACAGTGTGGCCAGCAGGAACAGGGAGGTCATTCTGCCCCTGTACACTGCACTGGTTAGGCCGCACCTTGAGTACTGTGTCCAGTTCTCAGTTTAGGAAGGATGTTGACTTGCTGGAGCGTGTCCAGAGAAGGGCAACAAAATTGGTGAGGGGCTTGGAACACAATCCCTATGAGGAGAGACTGAGGGAGCTGGGGTTGCTTAGCCTGGAGAAGAGGAGACTCAGGGGTGACCTTCTTGCTCTCTACAACTACCTGTAGGAAGGTTGTAGACAGGTGGATCTTGGTCTCTTCTCCCAGGCAACCAGCACCAGAACAAGAGGACACAGTCTCAGGCTGTGCCAGGGGAGGTTTAGGCTGGATGTCAGGAGGAAGTTCTATACAGAGAGAGTGATTGCCCATTGGAATGGGCTGCCCGGGGAGGTGGTGGAGTCACTATTGTTGGAGGTGTTCAGGAGGAGACTTGATAGGGTGCTTGGTGCCATGGGTTAGTTGTTTAGGTGGGTTGGTTTGGTTGATGGGTTGGACACAATGATCTTGAAGGTCTCTTCCAACCTGGTCTGGTCTATTCTATTCTATTCTACTCTACTCTATTCCATTCTATTCTATTCCAACATTAATACACTCACCCCTCAGACTCCTCCAAGCTAAAGAGATGCAGCTCTCTCAGCCTTTCCTCATAAGGGAGATGCACCCATTCCCTTTATCGTTGTTGTGGCTCTGTGCCAGACTCTTTCAAGGAGTTTCCCTGTCCTTCTTGAACTGGGGGGACCAGAACTGGGCACAATATTCCAGGTAACTTTTTTTTTTAATTATGTCTTTTCATGTGTTTGCTCCTAAAGGGATGTGACAAGCTTTAAAATAACACATAAGATTTCCCTGAGATAATGTGGCTTGTTGTGGAGCAAGTGGCTTCTTTGTCTAGAGTAATCTCTGTCAGTGTATACAGATCACAAAATGGTTGAGGTAGGAAGACACCATTTGAAAACGTCTGGCCCAACCTCTCTGCTCAAGCAGATTCATCTAGAGTTAGATTTTTAGCATCTTCAGATCCTGAAACTGATTCCAGGATAGCTGCTGCTAAGAATATTGTTACAGAGATGGTTCCTCTCTGTGATAGTGCAACTCCTGTGGAAAAAAAAATGCTGAATTATGTATTAAGGAGCCAAGTAGAACAGAACTTTGACAAAATTATCAAACCCATTTTGCTTCTTTGTTCATATTGGGCTTTTAGTGATTAACCCTTTGCTTTCCCACCACCTGTTGTGTGCTTTTGAGTACCACTGAGTTCTGTGAAGGCAAAGAGGGTAGTTACTCTTTCTCCCTTAGTATATGAACAAAGCACATTTTCTGCACAGTCTTCCTTGTTGATCCTTGTGGAGTGAGGTGGACAAATCAATTTGCAAGACCAGGCAGGTCTTTGTGTTTACAAGAACTATTCTCTATTGATCAGGGAAACTTTTCTTGACTTCCTTTGTTTTCTCAATGGGAGATGTGTGTGATCCTCAATAGTTAAATGTTGTTAGTCTTGGCAAAGGAGAAGTTTGTGGAATATACTAGACATTCTACATTAAATATTTTGAGATACTGATATTCATAGTTGTAAGATGTTCTCAGCAATTTTGAGGTGAATATAGCCCTTGCTTTAAAGTAGAATTAGTAAATAATATGCCAATTCTCATATGTTGTGGCATGAGAACTACTTATGGACCTATCAGTTGGAAAGTTGTCAATTGGGTCACTGCTAAGAAGATGAAAACCCCAAAACCAACCAAAGAAACACTCCCCACATGTATGTGTTTATGTATGTGACTATTTCATTAGAGGAGACCAAGAAAGGACAGCTTGCTTTCCCTGCAAATCCTTACGCATTGCACTACTGTTATGTCTCATTTTTTACTTACTCCTATTTGTGTTCAAGCTGCACATCCTTTGTTGTGGTGCATTTAGATACAATGCAGATGATACTTCTGTGACCTTTACAGGTTGTATTTCTTTGCAGTATATATGTGTAACATTTGAACCTAGCAAGTTTAGAAAACAACCCAAGAGACGCTGGAATATTTTCCTCATTTCTTTAAGTATAATGATGACAGTTGATGTATGTGGTCTTACTTCTCACAGCTTCCATCTACTTCAGCAGATCTTTTCTGATGACTTCTCTGTATGTTTTTTTCATTAATAGAGTTAGGAAAATTATGTTTTCCTGCAGTCATACTCAGCAGCTGATATAGGTGTCTACACAAAACTTGCTGCTGCTTGTACAGAGCACCACGAAGATTGTGAAGTCTGAGCCCCTTCAGCAGCAATTTTAAGAGGCTATTTTTCCCCCAAGAAGATTAAATAAAGAGGCAGTATAAAATTCTAAAATGAAGCTATAGGTATGCTTATTTAAGGTGACTAATATTAGAAAAGAAAGGGACCAGTCTGATCTAGGTTAGCTCAAAAGTCACTTGAGAGGAGGAAATATGTCTGTTTTGTTCCAGTTGCAGAATGCAAAAGGCATTGGGATGTGATCTAGTAGAGATGCTGCCTTTACTTACTTTGTGTTAATCTCTTTCATGTATTATTAGAAGAAGGAATTTCCAGATCTTACTGTTAAGTTTGTTACTATAAAAACAGATGTTCCTTCAAACTCCTATCAACACTAGATGTTTTTTTAGACTAATGATGGGGAACAGAACCTGCTTCAAGTTGCAGGTGTAGCTTTTTCAGTGCATTTCTACATCTTGACGTGAACTCTTTGACTGCCCTTTTCTTGTGTGTAGACTGCATCCAATTCTGTTTCTGTCCTTGTTTTGTAGCTACATCCTGATGCGTCCTGGTACACTTGGAATCTGGGCTGCATCTTGTGTGTGTTTGTAACTCTCAGTCTTGCTGTCCTCTGCTGGGAAAATACTGGTAAGCTATCAGTGAAGATGTATTTGGATTGTCTTTGGCTAAACAAAATCTCAGAAAAGTGAAAACCCTGAAAAATTAGTTTGGTGGTGACATTTAGATTGTGAAATTTCTGGCTAAATCAGTTACCTTATCTAAAAACTGAACAGCCAAGGACTGTCCAAAGTGTTGTTCTTACATGTTGGAGATACTGGTTTCACTCACCATGTTAGCTAGTTTTTGTAAGTGATTCTCTGCCTTCACAAATAACAAATTCCCTTTGGAAATGCAGTTTAGTATCCTTTTAGGCTGGCATTTATTAGCTGAGAGTTGAGTTAATTGTAAGATTTCTCTTCTTTGTGGAGCCCAGTAAAATGTCTTTCAGCTCTCTGTGTTTTTATAGTTGTGTATCAGACATTATAATCAGAGATCATATTGTTTGGGAGACATGTAGCAAATGGTCAGATTAGTATTTTTCTTCTTTTATTTAATTAGTATGATTCACTGAACATGAAGTTATTCACTAAAGACATGATTTATACCCCATAGCAGTCATGGCTTATGACAAGTTCTGTATATTTCTAAGAAAGATTTTTTTCATTGGTGGGGTATTTGTAGGAGTGGAGTAATTTTAAGATTTGAATGTTAGCTGTTTTTTGCACAGTAAGCCAGGATGGTAAGTATGGTTTCTAGTAGCTAGTATACTGCAGCTGGACTACCCAGAGGTTTAGTTTTGTGTTTTGACATCCAGTTTTTCTTACTCTTGATTACTACACCTGTGCCTGGATCTACTATACTATGTTTCTGTATCTGTGGTGCTGTGTGTGATAATGAGGGAAAACTCTTTCATCTCATGTCTCCATTCTTCCCTTTATATAATCGTTTCAGTTGGAAAAGACCTTTAAGATCACTAAGTCCAACCATTATCTAGCTATAAAGTCTGATCCTAAACCATATCCTTTACCGTCACATCTGTGCATCTTTTAAACACCTCCATGAATGGGATTCCATCACCTCCCTGGGCAGCCTGTTCCAGTGTTTAATAACTCTTTCAGTGAAGAAAATTCTCTTTCTGTTCAATCGAAGCCTCCCCTGCTGCAACTTGAAGCCGATCCCTCTTGTCCTACGCTTGTTAGTAGGTGGAAGAGACTGACACCCACTTCATTACAATTTTCTTTCATGTAGTTGTAAGGTCTCTCATGGGCACCCCTTTCTGCATGCTAAAAATCCCACATCCCTTAGCCACCTCTCAATATCTATCTTCCAGCTCAGGGGTCTGGGTATCTAGCAAACAATGGGTATTACTACTAAAGACTTGATGCAAAGAAGGTATTTAGTACATCAGCCTATTCTGCATCTTTGGTCGCTGTTTCCCCTGCCATCCAATAACAGACAGAGGTCTCCTTAGTCCTTCATTTGTTGCTAATGCATTTGTGGAGGTATTTCTTGTTCTCTCTAAGAGCTGGAGCCACATTAATTTCCATAAGAGTTTTGTCCCTTGTAGTTTTCCTGCATAGCCTTAGGACAACTTTGCTGTTGTTCTAAATGACCTGTCCCTCCTTCAAATGACTGTAAACTGTCCTTTTTCCTCTAATCTGCAACCAAATGTCTCTATTCAACCAGGCGGGCTGTCTTTCCCTCCAACTCATCTTTCAGCACATGGGGATAGCCTTGTCCTGTTTCTTCTTAAATAGTGTCCAACATTCTTGGATTCCCTAGCTCTTCAGGACTGCCTCGCAAGGGACTCGGCCAGCCAGTCTCCAAAACAGATCAAAGGCTGCCCATTGGAAGTCCAAAGCAACGTGTGCTGACCCTGTCTATTTCTCCAGCATTTGAGAACTCTGTCATTTCACAGTTACCATGCCCAACATGGCGTCCAGCCATTATGGCACCCACAAGGCCTTCTCGCTTCACAAACAGCAAGTCTGGATGGGACTTCCCTAGTCAGTTCCCTCACCAGCTTTATCAGGAACTTAGCCCCTGCCCACTCTAGGAACTTCTGTGACTGTTCCCTCTCTGCTGTGTTGTGCTTCCAGCAGACATCAGCAATGTTGATGTCTCCCACAAGAACAAGGGCTGGTGATCATCCCAGTTGCCTAAAGAATATTTTGTCTGTCTCTTCATCCTGGTTGGTTGTCTATAACATACTTCCACCAGGATATCTGTCTTTTTGACCTCTCTGCTGATTCTTACCCATAAACACTCAACCCTATTGACACATTCACATCCAAGCATGTTTCTGTGATAGCCACTGTACCATGGCTTTCCTGATACACGATGGCTTCCAGATCCTCCTGTTTGTTTCCCATGCTGGGTGCATTGGTGTAGGTGCACTTCAATCAGTATAATGGTTTGCTGCTTTTTCCAGGGAGAAGTTCTGATTCTTACCTGGCTGCTTTCAGGTGCTCCTGCGGTTGCTACCCCACCAATAACTCTTCTGTCTTTGCTTCTGCATAGGCCTCCATTCCCTACCACCACTGGTATGGCACACCGTCCTTCAAGTATTGGTGTCCTGCTCTCAGGCTAATTTCTGACAAGCCTGGATTTGTGCCTTACTCCCCTCAAATCTAGTTTAAAGCAGTGACACCTGCTAGCTTCTGTGCTAGGATCTTTGTCACCCTGTGAGACAGGTGTGTCTTGCCTGTTGTCAGCAGGTCTGGTATTCAGTAAATCAACCCATGATTAAAGAATCCAAAGTTCAGACTTGGAGCCAGGAATTATCTGCTGCCTTTTTCTGTTTATTTCCTCATCATTCCCCACAGCTGGAAGGTGAACCACCATCATTTGCTTCCCTTTGCAGAGCACTGGATCTCTTCTGCAAAGGCACGTGGAAGGTAGGGTAGTTAGTGGGGAGATGTGGGGGACTGTGATGTATCTGTGAACCTTCTGAAGAGTTCTGGTGAGAAAACATGACTGTGTTCCCATGAGAATCTGGAAACTCCCTGGACTGAATGTCTGAGGATGAGAAACCGCAAGATGAGATAGGAGCTACCTGAGCTGGCTGAACGAGTAACCATGGCAATGCTATCAGTGACCAGTGAGAACCCTGAGACAAGTTTGTTAACCAATTACAGGCAGCCACACTAACAACAGAGGGACACAATATGAGTTGCTTGTTGGAATAAACAGAGCCTTTTGACTTTCTCTATACACTGCTTGCGTTTTGATCTTCATCGCTCTGACCTATACAGCAACAGGGAGACATACCTGTGGTGCCTGTTTTGCTGAGCAGGAACTTGATGCCCTTGCTGCTGTTTTCTGAGTTGCCACATACAGTCAAACAGAGAGAGGACAGGGAGTTCTCTGTATCATGAACTCTGTCTGCCTCTTGCTTTTGTTTCACAGGAGGCAGGATGTGACTCTAAGAGTGTCTTTATCTCTCACATTCCCTGATGGTTCTCATGGCTCCATCACTCTACCTGAGCGTGTCTCCAACAAATGTGCTTACTGCTGTCATCTGACACTGATGTAAGACTGGGTCACATGCTGCATCCCAAGACAGAGTACCTGTCAGAGCAGGTGATACCATCACTCCCTGGTGGAGCTGGGCAAGCTTCAGCACCTTCCATGCATGTCCTGCATGAATTTCTGCACCATGCCCAGCTATGTCTCAGCTGATGTCACACACCCTGTTTTCTCACCCAGTATCCAGCAATGAGGTCTCTATGCTCCCTCCAGGCTTCTTTTAAAGGTAGGGGTGTGTTCTCTGTTGCCCTGACAATATCCAAGCATCATCAGCCTATCTCAGGAGAGGTGCCAGCTCCTGGCAGGTATCTCAGCTTCCCTCACATTTTCTTGCCAAAGGAAAACCTCAGGAAACTTCTGTCTCTCCACTGCTGGCCCAACTGGTTCTGAAGCAGTTGCTCTGGGCAACTGATAGTTACTATCTCATCAATAATTATGATGTAATTATTTGCACTTGATCAAAGAGGATAAAGTATATAAGCTAAGAAAATTAATCAGTCTGATTAAGTTACCAGATTTGTGTAATTTTGCTCTTTTTGAGGTGTTATGTGCAAAAAGCAGGTGAGGATCTCAGGTTGGAGGCATGTGAAAAGGGGACCCAATATAATGGAGCTCTTGCTCAGGAGTGAAACTCTAGGCAAAGTAGTGTAGGAGTGGATAATAATACTTGTGCTGATTAACATATCATATATGTGCAATGTCCTGGCTTGCTCAGTATCCAACTCATTGATATAGTGCAGGTTGTGTTGTCCGCATTCTGAGATCAGCAGCTGGCCATCGTCATTGGCAGCTAAAGTGAGGGCAGACAAGGTGGGGGCGGGGCAAACTATCCTGGGTTACCACGACAACAAGACAGGATGTGTTTGGGCATCCTTGGGCATAAGAGGTAAACTATCTTGGGTCTTCTCATGCCCTATGTAGAGTAGCAGGGTTTTCTTGCTAGATGTCTTGAGTAGATCAGGAGTTCTCACAGGAGATGTCACAGTTACTAGAAAAGGCATCTTTGTGAGCTTCTTTATCCCATGCAGACGGAGAGAGAGACAGAATACCAAACTTTAGTGCTATATATCCTCTGTCATTTCTGGTCTTTCCCCACCCCCCACATTTACATTCAGAATTCCAACATTAGGGAAAATAACCAAACAAATGAAAACTAAGCAGCCATAGGTCTTTGATAGGTCTTTACTTTTGAAGGGGGAGGAGGGAAAAAACAGGCTTACTGAGGGCATTCCTGGGGCAATTGTGAGGCAGGGTATCAGCTCCACTGCTATCCCAGGGGCTGTAGGGGATGGTGGATTATAGGATACCTACAATGGTAACAGATATTCCTCTGCTGAGTCTCTGAAGTGTCTGTATACCAATGCAAGAAGCATGGGAAATAAGCAGGATGAACTAGAAACCTGGGTGCAGTTGCAGGGCTATGATCTCATCGCAATTACAGAGACTTGGTGGGACAGCTCCCATGACTGGAATGTGGTTATGAATGACTATGTACTTTTCAGGAAGGACAGACTGACAAGGTGGGGTGGTGGAGTTGCTCTGTATGTGAATAAGCAACCAGAATGCACCGAGCTTAACCCAGAGGGGGATGATGAAAGCTTATGGGAAGAGTGAAGGGACACACAAACATGAGTGATGCGGTTGTGGGTGTTTACTACAGGCCACCGGACCGGGAAGAAGCTGTTACTGAGGCCTTCTACAGGCAGCTGGAAGTAGCCTCAAAATAAAGTGCCTCTGGTCAGTCAGGACTTGTTAGAGATCTCTTCTACCAACTGAAGATACACAAATCCATGAGTCCTGATGGGGTCCATCCATGTGTGCTGAGAGAGCTGCCGATACTGGTGCTGAGCCTCTCTCCATCGTTTTTGAGAAGTCATGGAGAACAGGAGAGGTGCCTGATGACTGGAAGAAAGTAAATGTCACTCCAGTCTTCAAAAAAGGCAAGAAGGAGGACCCAGGCAACTACAGACCAGTCAGCCTCACCTCCATCCCTGGAAAGATGATGGAGCAGCTCATTCTGGAGGTCCTCTCTAACCACATGGAAGACAAGAAGGTTATCAGGAGTAGCCAACATGGATTTACTAAGGGGAGATCCTGCCTGGCTAATCTGATAGCCTTCTATGAAACCATGACCAAATGGGAAGAGCAGTGGAGGACATATACCTTGACTTCAGTAAGGCTTTTGATACTGTCTCCCACAGCATCCTCATAGAAAAGCTCAGGAAATGTGGCTTGGACAGTTGGTCCATGAGGTGGATTGAAAACTGGCTTGACATCTGAGTTCAGAGGGTTGTCATTACTGTCACAGAGTCAACTTGGAGGCCTGTGGCCAGTGGTGTTCCCCAGGGATCAGTATTGGTCCAGTTTTGTTCAATATCTTTATCAATGACCTGGATTGAGGGGATTGAGAGCACCCTCAGCAAGTTCACTGATGGTACAAAACTGGGGGGGGTCACTGACACCCTATGAGGCTGTGCAGCCATCCAACAAGATCTGGACAGGCTGGAGAGCTGGGTGCAGGGAAACCTCATGAAGGTCAATAAGGACAAGTGCAGGGTCCTGCATCTGGGGAGGAATAACAACAGGCACCAGTACAGGTTAGCTGGAAAGCAGCTTCATGGAGAAAGACCTTGGTGTCCTACTGGACAGCAAGTTCTGCATGGGACAACAATGTGCCCTTGTGGCCAAGAGGGCCAATGGTATCCTGGGGTGCATCAAGAAAAGTGTGTCCAGCAGGTCTAGGGAGGTTCTTCTCCCCAACTATTCCACCCTGGTGAGACCACACCTGGAATATTGTGTCCAGTGTTAGGCTCCCCAGTTCAGAGACAGGGACCTCCTGGAGAGAATCCAACGGAGAGCCATGAGGATGATTAAGGGACTTGAGCATCTCCCCTCTGAAGAGAGACTGAGAGACCCGGGGCTGTTTAGTCTTGAGAAAACTGAGAGGGGATCTCATCAATGTGTATAAATATCTGAGGGGTGGGTGTCAAGTGGAGAGGGCCAATCTCCTTTCGGTGATGTGCACTAATAAGACAAGGAACAGCAGGTACAAGCTTGAACATAGAAGATTTCACCTCAGCATGAGGAGAAGCTTCTTTACAGTGAATGTGACAGAGTACTGGAACAGGCTGCCCAGAGAGGTTGTGGAGTCTCCTTCTGTGGACACAGTCAAAACCTGTCAATGCATTCCTGTGCAGAGTACCCTACATGCTCCTGCTTCAGCAGGGGTATTTGACCCGATGATCTCTTGAGATCTCTTCCAGCCTCTAAGGTACTGTGATATGTTCACAGGTATTTTTGAGAAGAGATAGCTATTGTCATTCACTCTCCATTTTCCTTGCTCAAAAGTCAAGCCTTGAAGAGGTGGTGGTTCAGAACGTTCTGGCTTATACACCGATGATTCTCAGACTTTATTACAGTTTTCCTATTTGGCAGGGTTGCTTTTCCCTGCACCATTAGTCCTCTAGTTGATTACAAAATGAGTAAGTGTAAACCTTGGATTTACTTTTATGCTCTTTGTCTCTCACAGATCACGTACTGGCTTTTCTGGGACTAGCTTTCATGCTGTCCTCACACAAAGCAGCAAGCATTTCCATAAAAATGAAAAAAAAGGAGGAGGGATAGTACAGTACAGTAAATGTTGTATTCACTCTGCTAATTAGTGCAGGCTTGCTGCTGCGCTTTGGTGGTGACACTGCACTACATAACAAGAACTTAATTGTGTAAATTGACACATGTAACCTGAGAATCTGATCAAAGAAAGTCCCTGCAAATCAGCTTCTGAAATTGCTGCGCTCTCCTAGGTCATAACATGTGAAACTGTGTTATGCTGTGCACCCTTTTATTGCAGTCATGCTCAGATGCCTTTCATTTTGTGAGTGGGATGGTCTCACCTACCAATTATTTATGACTTTAATGAGATGGTTGCTTTAGAATCATCTGCACAATGTCTTTTGCAGGTGAACTGTAAAGTGAATGTTTTCTCAGACTTAATTAATTTGGGTGGTAGATAATGAGATCCAGTTTTCAGTGTCCAGTCTCTGCTTGGACATCGATAGATCTTAAAGTATGCACTACTTTTGCTGTCCTGTTTCTTTTTGTGGTGGTTTGAAAGGAAAGGCTCTGCTTTCCCTCCCCCACTGAGAAAAAGACCATGGCTAAACCCACTCGGAGAAATGAGATTATATTTTACAAAGAAACAGATTATATGTAACACAACAAATACAGGTATTTTACAATATATACAGGAATATACAGCAAATGAACTCAACCAGAAACCAGACCTCCCCCACAGAGGGGGGCTTCCCCCTGTGCCCCCTTCACCCCCCTACCTCCCTTCTCCCCCAAAGAGGTAGAAGAAGAGACGAGGATGGTTAGCAGGACAGGGGAAGAAGCGGACAGGCCTGTTACAGGGAGTGAGTTAGTACTTATCTCTTGGCAAGAAGCCCAGAAGCAGATCCAGCCGAAAGGGACAGCGAAGGAAGGAAGACTGAGAGAAAGTTCCCAGCTCCCCTGGGTCCAATCTCACCTCCCCCCTATACTTGGCCAATGAAATTCGTTTAGAATGCCAAAATATTTTACAAACATTTAGCCAGTGTGCCCCTTTCTTAAAGGCACAGCGTCAAACGGTCACAGTCCACCCCTTCTAAACAATTTCATTGGTCGTTCGCACTGTCCATCCAATCGGAAACAATATTTACAGTTCGTGAGTAAAGCTCATAGTCCGTTCCGGCTATACTCAGATGTAGATGATGCAGAAGTCCAAAAAAGTCAGGAAATAAGAAAATGGAAACCAGCTTGTCTCTCTGCAGATGAAGTGAAGAAAAGGCAAACAGGAACACAGGGACTCTCAGTTGACTCAGGGCTCTCAGGGTTCTCAGGGTTCGTGCACTGTAGATTCCTCAGGGATTCTTCCTTTGGGCGCGTTGTAGCTGTACAACAGTCTGAAATTAAACTCTTTCAGCTAAAGTTAAATTTCTTTGTGGAATACACTGAATTTGACCATTCTCCTGCATTACCCAATAAGTGTGACCCGGACCTTCTGCTGAAACCACCCCTCGGACAGCTTTAGCCTCTCCTGAGGGCAAAAATACCCAAACAGTTTTACCTAACAGGTTCTTTTCTCTAACAACAGGAACTCTATCACCTTCTACTTTCTGTATCAGATCTGAATGTGCCGGTCCAGCTCGGTTCACTGAACCTCTGCTATTCACCAGCCAGGTCGCTTGTGCTAAATGCTTTTCCCAGTTTTTCAAAGATCCACCTCCCATGACTTTGAGAGTGGTCTTCAACAAACCATTGTAGCATTCAATCTTCCCTGCAGCTGGTGCATAGTAAGGAATGTGGAAAATCCACTCAATACCGTGCTCTTTTGCCCAGCTCTTTACAAGGTTGTTCTTGAAGTGAGTTCCGTTGTCTGACTCAATCCTCTCTGGAGTTCCGTGTCTCCACAGGATCTGTCTCTCCAGACCGAGAATGGTGTTGCGTGCAGTTGCATGTGGAACTGCATAAGTTTCCAGCCATCCGGTGTTTGCCTCTACCATAGTAAGCACGTATTGCTTACCAGAACAAGAACGTGGTAGAGTGATGTAGTCAATCTGCCAAGCTTCACCATATCTGTACTTGGACCATCTGTCACCATACCACAAGGGCTTAATTCGCTTTGCCTGCTTAATAGCAGCGCAGATGTCACAGTCATGGATGACTTGTGTGATAGCATCCATGGAAATGTCTATGGATCAGTCACGAGCCCATTGGTAGGTTGCATCTCTGCCTTGATGTCCTGATGAATCATGAACCCACCGAGCTAAGAATAATCTCACCTCGGTGTTTCCAGTTGAGATCAAGTTCAGAGTCCCTGTCTACTTGAGAAACTCTTGCAGCTAAATCTGCCTGATGGTTGTGCTGCTGTTCCTCAGTAGCTTTGCTCTTAGGAATGTGAGCATCAATGTGTCTCACCTTCACTGGAATTCTCTTGATTCGATCAGCAATGCCTTGCCACAGGTCAGCTGCCCAGATGGGTTTTCCTTTCCTCTGCCAACCAATCTTTTTCCAGCTCTTTAGCCAACCCCATAGAGCATTGGCTACCATCCATGAGTCGGTGTAGAGATAAAGCTTTGGCCATCTCTCACGTTCAGCTACGTCGAGAGCTAGCTGGACAGCTTTTACCTCTGCAAACTGACTGGATTCTCCTTCTCCATCCTTCGCCTCTGCAACTGGGCGTATTGGACTCCACACTGCAGACTTCCACCTTCGCTTGTTCCCGACGAGACGACAGGAACCGTCTGTGAACAAAGCATATTTCTTCATCATCAGAAAGGTCATTGTAAGGAGGAGCTTCCTCAGCACGAGGTACTCTCTCCTCTGGAGGTTTAGCACAGTTGGTATCTTCAGGCCAACTTGAGATCACCTCCACCAGACCAGGTCTTTCAAGATTTCCCATTCGAGCTCTCTGTGTTATCAGAGCCATCCACTTGGACCAGGTGGAATCTGTAGCATGATGTGGTGTGGAACCCTTGCCTTTGAACATCCAATTCAAAACTGGCAATCTGGGAGCTAGGAGAAGTTGTGATTCAGTTCCAATCACTTCAGAAGCTGCTTTCACTCCTTCATAGGCAGCTAGAATCTCTTTCTCTGTTGGAGTGTAATTAGCCTCTGAACCTCTGTAACCTCGACTCCAGAAACGAAGAGGTCGTCCACGTGTCTCACCTGGAGCTTTTTGCCACAAGCACCAGGTTGGACCATTGTCACCTGCAGCTGTGTACAAAATGTTCTTAATGTCTGGACCATCTCGGACAGGTCCCAGACCCACTGCTTGAACTACCTCTTGCTTTATCTGGTCAAAGGCTGCTTGCTGTTCACGTCCCCAGTGGAAACTGTTCCTCTTTCGAGTCACATCATACAGAGGTTTCACAATCTGACTGTATCCAGGAATGTGCAGTCTCCAAAATCCCACTGTCCCCAAGAAACGTAGAGTTTCTTGCTTGTTGGTGGGATTTGCCATGGTAGAGACTCTATTTACCACATCCACTGGAATGTGTCGGCGTCCATCCTGCCACTGCACTCCCAGAAACTGGATCTCTGTGGTAGGACCTTTCACCTTGTCTCTCTTGCTGGCAAAACCTACATTCAGAAGAATGTCAATGATTTTGTTACCTTTCTCAAAGACTTCCTCAGCAGTTTTACCCCAGACGATGATATCATCGATGAACTGGATGTGTTCTGGAGCACCACCTTCCTCCAGAGCATCATGGATTACTGCATGACAGATGCTGGAGCTGTGGATCCAGCCCATTGGCAGTCTGTTGAAAGTGTACTGGATTCCTCTCCAGGTGAAAGCAAACTGAGGCCTGCATTCTTCTGCTATGGGAATAGAGAAGAATGCATTAGCAATGTCTGTGGTAGCATACCATTTGGCCTCTTTGGATTCCAGCTCATACTGGAGTTCCATCATGTCTGGTACTGCTGCACTCATAGGCGGTGTTACTTCATTCAGGGCTTGGTAGTCCACTGTCAGACGCCAGTCTCCATTCTGCTTTCGCACAGGCCACACTGGACTGTTGAAAGGTGAATGAGTTTTGCTGATGACTTTCTGACTCTCCAACTGACGAATCAGATTCTGAATGGGCACCAAAGAGCCACGGTTGCTTCTGTATTGTCTGTGATGCACAGTCTGAGAAGCAACCGGCAACTTAATGTCCTGAATCTTGTGTTGTCCCACAACTGCAGATTCATCAGAAAGTTCAGGTCTAGCAGACAGCTTCAGTTTTTGTCCATCAGCTTCTACAGAAGCTACTCCAAAAGCCCATTTGTAACCTTTAGGGTCCTTGAAACGCCCTTCTCTCAGAAAATCAATTCCCAAAATACAAGGTCCATCAGGTCCTGTCACAACTGTATGCTTCTTCCACTGTTTACCAGTTAAACTTATATTAACCTCTACCTTACTTAACTCTTGAGATCCACCAGTGACTCCCAGAATAGTTATAGACTCTGATCCCTGATAATTTGATGGCAATATGGTGCACTGAGCTCCTGTGTCAACCAAGGCCCTGTACTTCCAAAAGTGTGAAGTGCCAGGCCACTGGATGTACACATCCCAATAGATTCTGTTATCTCCATTATCCCTCTCCTCCCCCTGGCGGGAGGCAGGGCACCCCTAATTATGGGGAACATTTCCACAGGTGCAACGACCACACTGTGCAGTGTTAGAACTGGAGTCACTGTTGGAGCTGTCATTGTTGTCCTGGGGAACTGTGGAAGTAACAGCTACCCTTCTGGTATTGCTACCCTGGGTTTGACACTTTGCAGTTCCCTCAGTCTCCTGAAAAGATTAGAAGTTGGTTGACCATCCCACCTGTTCATGTTCTCACCAAACTGATCACATAGAGTTATCCAAATAGTGCTACGTGATTGCCTTGGTGGTCTGTTTTGGTTTCGCTTGTTTTGGAATGACCTCCTTAGAGGATGCCTATTCCTCACAGCTGAAACCTGCACCCACCTGGAGGAAGAATTGGAATTATCTCTTTGTGCCAATTGGCATATGGAATCCTTGAGCTCTTTCATGCAATTCTCAATTTTTCCAGACAGCGTTTCAATGGCTGGAACTAAAGAAACAAGTGTCATGCTATCATCTAATTGTCTTAGTTGATCAGTGAATTGGCCAACCGTAGGAGGATCTCCACCATAATTTCTTGCCACAATTCTGCTTGCCAAAATGTTTGCATAATTGGAAGGAGCAAGTTTGATGAGCTTTTTAGCAAGACCAGCTGCCACAGGAATATCGTCAGGATTCAGAGTATCCTGGTCACCATAGAGTATCTCTCTAATGGCAAACTCTCTCAGACGCTTAATTCCCTCATCTATGGTAGTCCAGGGCTTAGGATTCCATGGAGGATCATCTCGGGAAGGGTATCTCAGGGAAACCGCCATTAAAAGGCGTATCCACAGATTAACCTTACCGAGAATCTTGGCTAGATGTCTATCTATTCCATTATCCTTTGAGAGAGTTCCTAGCTGAGCTGCTGACTTGTCTCCAACTATTAAAGCTGGAGCACCTGTATCATAACACCTAGCAAGCCAAGATAGGATGGGTTCCTTATCTGCTCTGAGGTAATCTTTGCGGACATTGCGAATCTCCTCCTTTGGTGACAAGCAGCTCTGCAGGTCATCCTCTTCTTCATCTATCACATCTTCCTGAACATTTTGTCCCCATAATTCTGCTGTCACTCTCCTAAGGATCTCTTTAAGCTGAGAAGCGCCACTGCCAGCTGCTGTCTTAGCTGCATCTCCATCCTGTGATGATCTCAATAACTCAGCTATATCTCTAAGACGAACCTTCTCTTCATCTCCAGCAGGCCCTTTCCTAGCAGAGGTTCCCTCACCAGGATCATCCTGTCTGGCAGAGGTTCCCTCACCAGGATCAGTCTGTCTAGCAGAGGTTCCCTCACCGGGATCAGTCTCCTGCTCTTCTCCTCCATTAGCTCCACTAGCTTTGGCCTTTCCACCTCTGGTCTTTAAGACTGCTACTTGTTTAACTGGAGCTGTGTTTGAATTTACAGCCATCTTGATAGACGCTGACAGGTCCTGATCTAAACCAGCAGCCGTGGGGGCCCCTTCCGGTCCTGTCATGGCAGACGGAAATGACCTTGCCTCACTACCGGTCGCCATCTTGGGAATGGGAGCCGCCCCTGGCTGCTTGCCAAAGTCAGGGAGTGAAGCATTTAAGGCTGCCTTGCCAATAGGTTTTGCTATTTTTCTAACTGACGCAGCCCCTTCCTCGTCACTCGAGGACTCTGGGGCAGATTTAGAGGAACGCCTACGCTTCCTAGATTTTTGCTTAATCACAAAACATGGTCGAGAAACCTTTTTCTCTATATATAGAGCCCACAGCAGATAGACATTAATTATCAGCAACAGCAGGATTACACCTGTCAAATAAATCACCTTAAGATCTCAGCCAGCACTTAAAGTTACTCTTTGACCTCCTGAAGCGTTAAACTCCCTTATCTCGATCGGCAAAGTGGAAGACGTTCTATTGCCGTAATTAGTGAGCCGAAAAAAACTGAAACAGTGTTCATACAACAGCTGGATCCTATGCATAAACCACAAATAGATTTTACGCATTAAATATTTACCTATCTGGTCTAACATTAATCCGATGCAGTACCGGTAGACCAACATGCCACAGACCGAGAAGAATAAACGTTCTAAAACCCAGAGCACCTTCATTTCGTTTCTCCGGCTGAGATAAGCAATAAATCAACCTAATTACTTAATTGCCCAGCCCCATGTTGGGCGCCAAAAAAAAAAGAGTGTGTGGTGGTTTGAAAGGAAAGGCTCTGCTTTCCCTCCCCCACTGAGAAAAAGACCACGGCTAAACCCACTCGGAGAAATGAGATTATATTTTACAAAGAAACAGATTATATGTAACACAACAAATACAGGTATTTTACAATATATACAGGAATATACAGCAAATGAACTCAACCAGAAACCAGACCTCCCCCACAGAGGGGGGCTTCCCCCTGTGCCCCCTTCACCCCCCTACCTCCCTTCTCCCCCAAAGAGGTAGAAGAAGAGACGAGGATGGTTAGCAGGACAGGGGAAGAAGCGGACAGGCCTGTTACAGGGAGTGAGTTAGTACTTATCTCTTGGCAAGAAGCCCAGAAGCAGATCCAGCCGAAAGGGACAGCGAAGGAAGGAAGACTGAGAGAAAGTTCCCAGCTCCCCTGGGTCCAATCTCACCTCCCCCCTATACTTGGCCAATGAAATTCGTTTAGAATACCAAAATATTTTACAAACATTTAGCCAGTGTGCCCCTTTCTTAAAGGCACAGCATCAAACAGTCACACTTTTGCTACTCCTTTTCTAGCTGGTTCACGCATCTGCTGAGTTACGTGGCATCATGTCTAACTCCCTACCTAGAGTATGTGACCAAAGTGTCTAATACGCTGAGATGGCAAAGTGATTCATACTACAAATGCTGCAGTAACTACAAAGCTTGTTTATGCCAAACCCCCAAAAGATACTGGTGGAACAGTTTTGCTAGTATTGCTGCATCCATTTTATCTGTTGGTTTTGGCACAATTAACTCAGGTCAGGGTCACTGACCATTAAACTGATCTATGTATCCATGCTGGTGAAAAGGTATCGCATATACTGGATCTCCAGACTCAGCTTTCACCCAGGCCGGATGTGTTTGTCAGCAGATGTTTGTTATAGGATCAGTTCTTCAGGCATCTCAGTCCTCTTGTTGCTTGAAAAGCAGATGCTGGAGTCATGCAGTATCCCCATATTCCTCTGAGAGAAAAACCTGTAATGGGTATAAGCTGCCTTATGTTTTATGGTTAAACATACACTGGTATGGTTTGTGGCCCTCTCTGTGGCCAATGTACTGAGAATATAAATCTATTGAAGCCTGACTCTGAGATGTTTGTCATAGTTTGGCTCTAACAGCACCAGAGACCAGTCTCCGGATGTGGTCATCAAACCATTTCCATATCCACTGAACAGCTGACCCATCAAATCCATCTCTCTCCAGTTTAGAGAGAGGGGGACCAAGTCAAAGGCTTTACAACTGTCCAGATAGGTCTTCCCTTCCATTGGTCTTCCACTGGTCTTCCACTGGTCTTCCCTTGTCCACTCATGTAGTCATTAAAAAGCCTCTAGGCTGGTGAGGCAGGACTTGCCCTTGGTGAAGCCATGCTTGCTGTCTTGAATCATCTCACTGTCCTCCCTGTGCTTTAGCATCACTTCTAGGAGAATCTGTTACATGATCTTCCCAGGCACTGATATGAAACTGATAGGTTGATGATGGTTCCCAGGGTCCTCCTTTCCATCCTTTTTAAAAATGGGTTGCAGTGACCAGGCACCTCACCTGACTGCCAGGACTTTGCAAAAGTCATAGCTTTATGTATGTTCAGGTTCCTCAGGTGGTCCCAAACCAGATCTTCCCTTACAGTAGGAGGGACTTTTCCTGCCTGGTCCTCACCTAGTGGTCCATCCTCTCAGGAGCAGTGAGGAGCAAGGTTGCCAGTGAAGACAGAGATAAAAAAGTTACTGAGTCTCAATCTTCTCCTATCTGTTGACACTAGTTCTTCGTTCTTGCTTCTCATAGGGGGTGCATTCTTTAACCTTCCTTTGCTGGTTGATGTACCTGTAGAAGCCCTTCTTGTTAATCTTTGCATCCCTTGCCAAGTTCAGCTCCAGCCATGCTTTGGCCTTCCTGACCTCATCCCTACACAACTGAGCGGTGTTCCTGTGCTTCTCCCAGGTTACCTGTCCCTGCTTCCACTGTCTATGCAGTTCCCTCTTGCTCTTTGTTTTGACCAGCAGGTCTCTTCCTTTCCATGGCTGATTTCTTAACACCTGTGGACTGAGCTCTTGAGCTCTGTAGATAGCATTCTTAAAGGTCTGCTAGCTCTGTTCTATTTCCCTGTCCCCGAGGACTGTTTAGGAGGCGGTTCTGCTGATTAACTCCTTGAAGAGCTGGAGTTTTGCTTTCCTAAAATTCAGAGTCCTGAGTATACTCCTTGCCTGTCCCATATGCCTTACGACTGCAAACTTCACTAGTGTATGATCACTGCAGCCCAGCTGCTTCCAGTCTTTACATCACTGAGGACCTCACTTGCATTTGTGACAGTCAGGTCCAGTATTGAATTCTCTGGGGTAGGGCTGTCTGTTTCCTGGCTTAAGAAGTTACTAATGAGCTACTCCAGAGGTCTCCTCAATTGCCTACAGGTCACTGAGCTAGTTTTCCAGTATGTCAGGTTGACTGAAGTTACTCAGCATGACAAGAGCCTGTGATAGTGAAGCCTCATGTAGCTGGAGTAAGAAAGTTTCATCAGTGGGCTGCCTTTGATCAGGAGACTTATGGCAGATGCCAACTACAGGGTTCCTCTGTCTAGAATTCCTACCCATAAGCTTTCAACCTGTTCATGGCTATTCTTCAGGGACAGCTCTTCACACTCTATCCATTTCCTGACAGAAAGCAATGCCTTTGCCAATCCTTCCTTGCCTGTCCTTTCTCAACAGCCTGCAGCCATCAACAGCCACACTCCAGTCATGGCATTCATCCCACCACATTTCAGTGATGGCTATCAAGTCATAGTTTTCTAGCAGTACAGTGGCTTCCAACTCTTGTTTTACTGCCTGTGCTGCCTGTGTTCATGTAGAGGCACTTCTCAACAGCTGGGCTGTTGGCCATGTCTCTCTCTTAGTGGAGCACCCTTGATTCCCTTGAGCTTTTTCATGGGAGTTTCTTTGTTGGCTTCTGCTGCCTCAAGAGCTCAAGAGCTCCCAGCTAACCTCTGCTGCATTTTGACTGCTGCAGTGTCCCCAGCACATGTTTGGAAAACAGGATGTTGTCCAAACATACTAGCATGGCCTCCATCTAACCATTGTGTGTCAACCCACTGCTTGTCACAGGCAAGGCCTATTTCTTCCCCCTCCCTGCTCACATCTAGCTTAAAGCCTATCCTGCATCCTCCTTCCAGCCCTCCTTCAAATGGGTGTCACAATGGCTAACTTCCAGTCTGCTGCGACCTCCCTGGTCAGCCACAGCTGCTGAAAAATGGTGAAAAGTGGCTTGGTGAGCACCTCTGCCATCTCTCTCAGGACTCTCGGTGAGCACCTCTGCCATCTCTCTCAGGACTCTTGGTGAGCACCTCTGCCATCTCTCTCAGGACTCTCGGTGAGCACCTCTGCCATCTCTCTCAGGACTCTCGGTGAGCACCTCTGCCATCTCTCTCAGGACTCTCGGTGAGCACCTCTGCCATCTCTCTCAGGACTCTCGGTGAGCACCTCTGCCATCTCTCTCAGGACTCTCGGTGAGCACCTCTGCCATCTCTCTCAGGACTCTTGGTGAGCACCTCTGCCATCTCTCTCAGGACTCTTGGTGAGCACCTCTGCCATCTCTCTCAGGACTCTCAGTGAGCACCTCTGCCATCTCTCTCAGGACTCTTGGTGAGCACCTCTACCAGCTCTCTCAGAACTGGATTCCATGCAGTCCTGTGGACTTGTGTATGTCTGTGTGGTGCAACAAGGGCTGACCATCTCTTTCTGGGTCATAGGTGGGTCATACTGCTAAAGCTCTCTGCCTTTTAATAAAAGGGGCATTATTCCCAGAATGCAACAGGTCCTGTTACCATAGACTGAGGCAAAGAAGGCATTAAGCACCTGAACCTTGTCTACATCCTTAGTCACCGTGTTTCCTCCTGCACCTAACAGAGGATGGAGCCTCTCCCTTTGTGGCTGATGTATTTATAGAAAGATTTCTTACCATCTTTTACAGCAGAAGCCAGAGTAATTTCTGTTTGGGCTTTGGACTTTCTAATTGCATAGCCTCATAACATCTTTGCAGTCATTATGTGTGACCTGCCTCTTCTTCCAAAGGCCATGAATTCTCATTTTTGCCCTGAGTTGCAGCCAGAGCTCCCTATTCAGCTAGGCTAGTCTTTGCTGGCACCTCTTTTTACAGCACATGAAGACAGCCTGCTCCTGCACCTTTAAGACTTTCCTCTTGGAGTGTGTCCAGCATTCCTGGACTACTTTGCCCTTCAGGCCTGCTTCCCAAGGGACTCCATCAAGCAGCCTCCTAACCAAGTCAAAGGCTGCCCTTCTCAAGTCCAAGGTGTCAGCTCTGCTGAGCCCTTGTCCTCTCCATACTTCTCTATGAATAGAAAACTGAAATAATTTCATGATCGCTGTGCCTTAGATGACCTCCAGCTGTCACATCCCCCACCAACCCTTCTTTGTTCACAAACTACAGGTCCAGCAGGGCATCTTCCCTAGTATGTCCACTGACCAGCTGCATAAGGAAGTTATCTTTGACATGCTGTAGGAACCTCCATGACAGGTATGTTGCATCTATTTCCAGCAGGCCTTGTGTTGCATGTACAAATCTGTGATCAAAAAATCCAAAGCATTGCCAGTAACACAAGGACTTTGGCCTTGGTGAAGACATGCTGGCTGTCTTGAATCACATCCTTGTCCTCCACGTGCTTTAACATAGCTTCTAGGAGGATCTGTTCTATGATCTTCCCAGGCACTGAGGTGAGGCTGACAGGTTGTTGGTAGTTCCCAGGGCCCCCTTTCCATCCTTTTTAAAAATGGGTGCAATGTTTCCCTTGTTCCAGTGACCAGGGACCTCACTGCCTGCCAGGACTTTTCAAACATCATCGAGAGTGGCTCAGCAACCTCATCAGCCAGTTTCCTGAGGACTCTGGGATGCTTCTCATTAGATCCCATAGACTTACGTATGTTCAGTTGCCTCAGGTGGTCATGAACCTGATCCTCTCTTCTGTCAGGAGGGACTTCACCCCCTGGTTCTCATCCTGTGGTCCGTCCTCTCAGGAGGTGTGGGAAGAGAGGTTGCCAGTGAAGACTGAGTCAAAATATTTGCTGTGTACCTCAGCCTTCTTTTTGTCTGTTGTTACCATTTGCTGATCTTGCTTGTCATGGGGGGTTCACTTCACTGACCTTTCTTTTCTGATTGAGATATGTACTTGTTATTCCTTGCATGCCTTGCCAAGTTCGTCTTCAGTTGCACCTGGCCTTCCTACCTCACTCCTGCAGCATCTGTGACAGAACAAGAGGACACAGTCTCCAGCTGGGCCAGGGGAGGTTTAGGCTGGAGGTTAGGAGGAAGTTCTTCACAGAAAGAGCAATTGCCCATTGGAATGGGCTGCCCGAGGAGGTGGTGGAGTCACTATCACTGGAGGTGTTCAGGAGGAGACTTGATAGGGTGCTCGGTTGCATGGTTTACTTGATTAGGTGATGTTGGATGATAGGTTGGACATGATGATCTTGAAGGTCTCTTCCAACCTGGTCTATTCTATTCTATTCTATTCTATTCTATTCTATTCTATTCTATTCTATTCTATTCTATTCTATTCTATTCTATTCTATTCTATTCTATTCTATTCTACTCTATTCTATTCTACTCTATTCTATTCTACTCTATTCTATTCTACTCTATTCTATTCTATTCTATTCTATTCTATTCTACTCTACTCTACTCTATTCTATTCTACTCTATTCTACTGTTTTAGTTCCATGAGTTCCCCTCTTGGCTGGAGTGAACATATCTCCTGGTACATCTGCTTGATTTCCTGAGTATTGGGCTGAGCTGTCCCTGTTCTTGGAGTATGTTTTTAAGACCTGCTAGTTTTCATGTGATCCTTCACCTTTCACTGGAACTTTCAATGGGATCACATCTAGTACTCCCCAGGTCTGCTTTTTAATGTCCATGGTCTGCACTACTGTCCTTCTCTGCCCTCAGTATCTTGAACTCCCTTACGACAGAAACACTACTACTAACACTGGCAGTGATATATACAAAGTATTCTTTTGCAATAAAGGGCCTTCCATCTTCACCTTCCCTGCCAGCATTCTGCAAGGAATATCAGTCTGTCCTGTACAAGTTGGTGATTTCTGCTTTGTGTTTTTCCAATCACATTATGTTGTGACTGGATGCACAGTCTGCTCTTGGGTTGGTTGTGTTTGTGCACGTACACTTCAGACAGATCACAGTATCACAGTATAACTAAGGTTGGAAGAGACCCCAAGGATCATCAAGTCCAACCTGTCCCAACAGACCTCACGACTAGACCATGGCACCAAGTGCCACGTCCAATCTCCCCTTGAACACCTCCAGGGACGGTGACTCCACCACCTCCCTGGGCAGCCCATTCCAATGACGAGTGACTCGTTCAGTGAAGAACTTTTTCCTCACTTTGTGTACAGTAAATGTAGATGTCACAACATTGCTCCCTTTCCAGCTGGAAATGATGTGACTTGAAAAAGAAAATTTGATGTATTGCCTTTACTGATGTTGCTCCACAAAGAAGTGGACAGCATTAATATCTTGCATCCATTCACATGTTTGCATCCAATGATACAGCCCCTTCTAAAGTCTTGCTGTGTTGGGGTTTTTTTGTTTGCTTGTTTGTTCACTTGTTGATTTTTGTCTTCAGGTTCTTTAAGACTGCTCAAGAAAAGGCCAAGAGGAAAATCTTAAAATAGAATTAGCAGTTTAATGAAACCTGTTAAAAGATGTTCAACTACTAGTACTGTAACTAAGTATAACTGCTGCCACCATAACATTATCCATGGCAGAATTTATTACTTTGTGGTTAAAACATGCTGCAGGCAATATAACTTGGCATTCCTGGCCAGAGCCAAAGGAAATGCTACTATCAGATATCTGTGGGGGTTTCTTTATTTTGGTTTTTTTTTTGGTTGGTTGGTTTTGTTTGGTTTTGTTTTGTTTGTTTGCTCAGGGGGTTTTTTATGGCGGTGGTGTTATTTGTGCTTTTTTTGTTTTGTTCTTGTAATGGTTGGTTGTTTTGTTTTGTTGTAATTTAAAAGCATTATTTCATGTCAAGTAGTAGGGTTTTTGTGGATTTGGCTGTTGTTTCTAGTTCCTACAGCATGTTGTGTTTCTATAATAATTACTGTGTTGTTAATTCAATAGTTTGATCTAATTTATTTCCATTGCATGTGCAGAGTGTTAAATGTTTGCTGTTAACTAACAGTAAAAAGTATGTAAAGAGAATGTCTTAGGGATTTGTTTTATATTAATTTGATTATGTTTTAATGGTTCCCTGTAAACATATAAGCACAACACTATGCATGCATACAGTTTATCATAGCTGGAAAACACAGAGCTGTGACTTTGTCATCTTCAGTTTCTGTGTGCATGTTCTAAGCTGATTTCAGTGAGGTTAACAGCATTGTGCAGCCTTCCTGGGCTGGGTCTCCTGCCATATGAGTATGTGCACATTTCTGATTATTTTTCATTCTCTTCAGCTCTTGCTACATACATCATGCAGTGATTCCAGGGATTCAGGCAGGTGATTTAGTGGAAGTTTGTATTTGTGAATTACTTTGCAAGAAGAGAGAACTCTACTGAGAGAAGCCTATTCAGCAGATATTTACTATAAAATTATAGGTAGATCTACATAAGGTTCCAGTTTTGCTTGCTAGCTGCTCCAGTTTTGAAAAATTGCAGGTGAGCCTGACTCACTGTAAGTGAGCTTTAGAGTGAAGGTTGTTGAGAAATATCTGGAGTAGAACTATCAACAAGACTTTGTTGTGTAGAGCATTGTGTGACAGAGTTTAGTTTAAAAAATATGCCCTTGTTTATACATGTTGCCTTGTCCTTTTAAAGCTGGTGGTAAAGTAATAAAATGGTAAGTTGTGCCACATTCTGCACTGTGTTCAGGCAGCTCCCCAAGTTTGCAGTCTATCAAGCAAGCAGGTATAGTTACACATCTGAATTAAAAAAAAAAAAAGTGTGCTTACTTTAGGGTTTCAGGTCACTTGTTTGGTAGCTGAATGCACTTTGCCTCCTGTCTGACATCTGATAAAACTATCCAGTATAGACTGTAATACTCCAAGTTTTACTACGCATTTTAGTTTCCTTGTGGTGCCAAGTGGAGATGGCAGACTCAGTTCTGTGCATGTTCTATGAATGAAGGATTGTGGCTGATTGGTTTTCTGTCCCTTGGTTATTTTAAGAGCAGTGAAGTGACAATACTGCTTTAATTACATCAAGGGTTGCCAAGGAGGGCTGTTGGATACTGATGAAGGAAAGTAGCAGCAAAGTCCAGAACTTCATGTGCAAGTTCTTCATTGCAAGACGTTTGTCATTGTATGCATCCCAGGCAGCAAAGAACGGCTCATAGTGTGTCTGGTGCCTGGACTTGTGTGTATGCCATGTATGCATAGCCATTAGTATATCTGAGGGGAGACTGATATGGAAAATTTCTCAGCTGTTAGGCATCTGCAGAATAAACATTTGACCCATTTAAGAATTTAAATATTTTGATATCACTGTTTTTAGTAATAAACTTGTTGCATCCTGAAAGTACCTATATTGTGCTCTTATATTTCCTCAAAGGTCTTGTTTGCTGGTTATGCTGAAATCATAAACGTAATAATTCAGCAATTTGCTTTTAACTGTCAGAGAAACAATCCAGTTACCCTTGGCAGCTTTATACCTTGTAGAAAAAAGCTGTTGTAAGACAGAATAAAATGTTGTTTACTTTGTTGTTGTACTTACTAGCATATATTTTAAGCTAGCATGGTTGGCATTTCCCTTCTTTTGATTCAGAAAGATTGTAAGTGAAATTATGGTGAACTCATTCAAGCCTGGTCAAACTGAGGTAGTGGAATCTGCGAGGCTGCACAGCACCGAGGTTAGGCCTGCCCTGCCAACACCGCCCTTGTGCCCGAGGGCGCCTCCTGGTGGCTGCGAGTGGTCACGCCCGTGCCAGGCAGCATGGCTCGGCTTTGGGTGGGTTGGGCAAGAAACAGGAGCCCTCAGTTGGGTCCTGCGTTGGGCCGCGATTGCCTGGTCACATGGAACAGCAGTGTGTGCCTCTGTACAAAAAGATACTCCGTAATGAGTGGCCTTTTTTCCATGGTGTAACTGAGAAATACTACTCTGTTGGTTGAAATGAAGATGTATGATATCATTGCTAAATCACCAACATCACTTACACAACAGTGAACAGCATATCAAAGTATATAAACTAATGGAGAAACACATTAGCAATGATAAGCAATTGAAGCATAAAAATTAAGGAAATTAAATTAAAAGATTCCATGTGTACATCTGATAACAGATACCAATTTGTGCACACTTTCCATCCACCTTTAAAGTGGGAAAAAAATATGCCTCAAACAAAATTCTTAGCCACACAAAACCATCTTCACATAAAAAATAGATTAGATTGGCTTTAATTGATTCAAATTGCCAAGTGAGATACTTATTTGAATTGGGGCATTTTTGGTTAAACTTTGGAGTATTCACCTAAAGAAAGCTTGAATTTTGCTACTTAGTAACTGTAATAGATTTCTAATATGGGTCTTGGATTTATATCAAAAGAGTGGCTCTGTTAAGGTTTAATAAACTTGCTAAGACTTGGTGGCCTATAGAATCAGGAAAAATAGGCCAGAGAATTTCAATATTTTCTAAAGATAAAAGAAAATAGCATGAAAAGTAGTAACTGAATTAGCGATACTGAAAAGTTGCCTTACTGCTATTCAACAGGGTAATGCTGGAGTTTCACTGATACTAATAAAGAAGGCTATTTAACCCATGAAAATTTTCATTTCCATCCTAGGTGTATGGTTGTTTTTATAACATCTATTCAGAGGGGATTTTCTGCCTTTTCAAACAGGTATCATACTGTGAGTAAGATGAAAAAATATTTAATGTAATTCATCTGATTTTTTAAATGTTGAAATCGACATAGAATTTGAAGGTCTTAGAAATACCAGAGTGGTGTTTCTTGAAAAGAAAGTTCTTTGTGTGGATGACATATGCATCTAATTTCCTAAGAGCTGACCTGGTAAGAGTTCAATAGTTACCTGAAAAACTGAACACAGTAGTTGTTTATAGATTTTTTTCCCAAATTGTGACATGTTCGATTAATTTTTTCCAGTGCAACGTTTGGGAATACTTCAGGGGAAATGTTCGGCTATCTCCAAGATCCAGGAGAGACAGAAAGGCATTATGTCTGTTCAGACAAATTTCTTGGAGTATTTCTTTGTGAGAAAATTTCCATCTAAGTAATATGCTCTTGGGATTTGAAACTTGGCAGAAGCCTGGACTCTTGTGCCAGTGTTCTGATTTACCATCCCCATGGAAGTAAAGAGCCTTCAAAAATCAAAAACATAAAAAATCAGAATTCAGACATACTGAAAATAGAAAGCAACAAACATGGTGCTTTCTGCATATATGGTGGCCAGCTGATTTAGGTGTTTTAACTAAAGTTTACAAGTCCGTCCAGTATTTGCACAGGAGCTAAAATTAGTGACTTTGTATACCTGTTGATATCCTTCCTCCCCAGAACAGATAGTGTAGAAGGAAAAGATTTTACCTATGAGCATAGTATGGACAAGAGCAAGCGGGTCTAGATGGTGACAGTGGCTAGGAGCCATGGAGATGTAGTTAGAGGGAGCACATGAGAAAAGAATACCAAGACAGGACAAAGCATGTGGTAGTGCATCTTGGTTTTAAAAACCAGAAATAAAAAAATAGAGTCAAAACAAATTACATAATTTTCCCATGAGAATCACAACAAATTAGGACAGGATTGTTGTGCTGCAAAGCTTGATATAACTTGCTTACTGAATGGTACTGCAAAAAAGGAGAGCCTGGTTTTCCAGAGAAACATTCAGCTGTGTAGATGGCAAATTTGCCTCTTACTCCTCTCTGAATTTTTGCCTCATTGATTACAGTGATACTGCTGTTTGTGATAAAGCAAGCTGAGTTTCTTCAGAAAGTTTCTGTCTTTGTGAAAACCTTACCAGACCTCATGAGAGATGATATATCCAGAAAGTGAGGAGAAGTGATGTTGTGGAAGTGAAATTTGTACATGCAGCACTAGGATGAGGTGCCCTGGCAACCTTTTCTTTGTTTCCTCCCAGATAACCTCCCAAATAACAGATATTACAATCTGTTCTGATTTTAGTTAGAACGTAGAATCATAGAATTGTTACGGTTGGAAAAGACCTCAAGGATCTTCTAGTTCCAGCTTCCCTGCCATGGGCAGGGAACCCTCACACTACATCAGGTTGCCCAGAGCCACATCCAGCTTGACCTTAAAAAACTCCAGGGATGGGGCTTCTACAACCTCTCTGGGCAACCTCTTCCAGTGTCTCACCACTGTCATGGTGAAGAATTTCTTCCTAACATCCAATCTGAATCTATTCACTTCTGGAGTTTAGCTCCATTCTCCCTAGTCCTATCACAGAACTAGACAGACAGGGAACTAACTACTGGAGAGAGTCCAGTGGAGGGCTGGATGAAAGATGGTTAGGGGTCTGGAACATCTCTCTTATAAGCAGAGCGTGAGAGACCTGGGGCTCTTTAGTCTGGAGAAGACTGAGAGGGCATCTTATTAATGTTTATAAATGTCTGAAGGGTGGGTGTCTAAAAGAAGAGGTCACTCTCTGTTCAGTGGGGCCTTTTCATAGGACAAGGGGTAATGGGTATAGACCAAGACGTCAGTTTTTCCTGATGTTCTACCTCAACAGCAGGAAAAACTTCATTACTGTGAGGGTGACAGAGCTTTAGAACAGGCTGCCCAGGGAAGTTTTAAAGTCTCCTCTGGAGACTTTAAAAATTCATCTGGATGTGTTCCTGTGTGACCTGCCTTAAGTGATCCTGCTTTGGCAGGGGCATTGGACTCTGTAATCTCCAGAGATCCCTTCCGACTCCTACCATTCTGTCATTCTATGATCTTCAAAACAGCTGAGACAAAAATCATTGCATTGGGTGGGTGCAAGACATCCCCTGTCATGCACCAGATACTGGGAAAATCAAACTCTACAATGGACTGTTAAAAACTACACTGAAAGCACTGGGAGGGTGGGACCTTTAAAAACAGGAACATGCAGTTAGTTGACTAACCATCTAGTTAGTTAATGCTGGAGGATCTGGAATTGAGCTGGCTCTGCTCAAGAAGTTTAGTGTGTACCACAAGGCAATCTATTTTTGGGTGAGAACAGATAGTGAATTACCTTGTATGATGTTAATTGTTAAATATTTCTTCTGTGTGACATTGGTGGTCTATAATAAGGGGTGGATTAATGTCCCAGGTTTGGCTAAGATGGGGTTAATTTTCTTCTCAAGAACTTGGGAAGAGCCATACCCAGGACAGCCAGCTTAACCAGCCAGGGGGGTAGTTGATACCATACAACTATCCTGCCTGCTCTAACAAGCAGGGGACTGATCCGGGCGGGGGTGGAGGTTTTTCTCATGGGGCTGTATTTGGTGAGCTGGTTCAATTTTGTATCATTGCCTTTACATACGAGTTTATTAGTGCTGTTGTTATTCTCTGCTGTTTTGTCATTCTTTGTGTTGTTCTGTTAAACTCTCTTTATCTCAGCCTGCAGGATTTTGCATTTTGCTCCCAGTTTCTCAGTCCCATCCTCCCAGGGGGCTAGGGAGCATGGGGCTCAGCTGCTCGCTTGGCCTAAACCAGTTGGTGACAACAATGAAGAAAGGTTGTGAGGATTTTTAAGCTTATAGAAGCCCCTAGGGAGAACTTCTTGTGGTATTTCAGTACTAAAAGGGGCTTATAAGACAGAGACTTTTTACCAAGGCCTATAGTGACAGGACAAGGGGCAGTGGTTTTAAACTGAAAAAGGTAAGGTTTAGGAATGCAAGGAAGAAAGCTTTTATGTTGAGGGTGGAGAAACACTGGAAGAGGTTGTCCTGTTGTGGAGAAGTTCCAGATGACCTACCATTGAAGTGTTCAGTGTCAAACTGGTTGGTGCTTTGAGCAACCCAAACTAATGAAATGTGTCCCTGTCCATGGCAGGGAGGGTGAACTATACTAATTTTAAAAGTCTGTTCATACTCAAACCATTTTATAGTTCTTTGAAACTAGTTTATGCCCACTGAATTTAAACCCCAGTGAATGTCCCTGGGGACTACTTGAGCAGTCATCTGCCAGGCTTGCAACTACAAATTCTTAAATGGTGTCCTAATCTTGATACACTGGCAGTCATCCATGTTTGACACTTTGTCCTGGTTTGAGTTAGAACTCAATTCAGATCAGTGATCTTACTTTTCAGCTCAGACTCTTCTAAGTAACTGCACTTTATGGAATCAGTGGTATGTTTTTGCAGACAGTGTTTGCTTCCAGTAGTGATAAAGATCAATGTTTCTAGTTAACACCAAGGATTGATAAGCAACCAAGGTCACTGCTAAATGTTGTGTACTATGAGATGAAGAATAAAAAGGCCATATCTGTAGGGAGGAACAGATGGGACAGGTGTCCCTAAATTGACCAAGTACATATATCATAATTCTTATAAAGCTGAGGGACCTTAAAGGTCAAGCCCTCTTCTTCAGTGGGTGGCATCCCAGGAGGACTTTGTCCATTCTGCCTTTGATCCCAACCCAGGAGTTTCTGATTCCTGTTTGAGAATCTCTTTCCCATTTGTTGCTGTGTCCAGTCTGGGACCTCGTCAGTGCTTGCCATAGCATCAGTGGTGACAGTGACATAACTGTCCCCAGGGTGGTTGGGTTCAATATTGGATTTATCTAAAATTTTATACATTTCATTATATTGTTATTATTTTCATTCAAATTCTTTGTTTTCTTTTCCAGTCCGTAAATCTCTGTCCCTTATTATTCCCTTTCTCTTTTCCCTGTGGGAAGGGAAAGGGGTTAATACAGAGCATATTCCACTCCTTCAGCGTCTGGCCTTTGACATGCTTTTCCAAGAAAGCCAGAAACAGTGTTATCTTTATGAACTGATTTCATCAGAAACAGAAGGATGCAAAGGTAACACAAAGGGAATGGTCTATCCTGTAATCTTTGAACACCTTCTGTTTATGAAGAGTACATTTTAAATACTTCATGTGGAAGTGTTACTCTGAGTCAGTGCTTATATTTAAACAGTGTTATATTGTATCCCAATTGAAGAAATAGCTTCTAAGTTTCTATTTTAAAGTAAGCCCTGATTGAAATCTCCAAGACCATCTTGGCTGTGGTAGAGTTGTCGGGGGAACAGTATACACCTGTATTATAGTTATTATTATGTATTATTATATATTATAATTATAGTTTTAGAATCACCGTATAATAACAGATTAGAACTTCATATAGGGTATCACTTTAGAAAGACCACATCTTATCTCAGAGATCTCGTGTAGATCATCCTTGTAGTAGATCATTCTCAGAATAGAAAGTGAATTTCTAGTTTTGGCCCAATGATTAAATAGGCTACTTGACAGAAATAGGCTTTGACTTTACTGCATCATGTGGTTGGTTGTTTTCTCTGAATGTGTCTTACCAATTAGATGTAACAATCTGCTAACAGATTTTGTTGATGTTTTGCTGTGTAGTCTAATCAGATTCACTTCTTCTCTTGACATTGTGAGTACCAAGAGTACTGGTAAAATGGTGTTTATATGTTTAATAGTATTTCTGCATTAACTTAATGTCCTGAAGCTTTATTACTGTTGTAATTTTTTTTCCCTGGATGACTTCTTGCTGAACTACTCCTTTAATATGTGGGAAAAACTGATCCCCAGAGCAAAACACACAGCTGTCAATAAGCTTATGGAAAACATTCCTTCCTGTTGTATGTGCATTGTGAGGATGGGAAAATACAAACTTTGAAATAGCAGTTTTGCCCTTATGTGTAAGGTAAAATTTAATTTGAATAATGTCTGAGATTAAAAAGCCAACAGTAAGGACTACTTCTGATGTGTTTCAATTAGTACTTGTTTTTAAATACAAAGTTGAATGTTGAAGAATGCTTCAAAAGTACAATTATTTCACTTTATTACCTGATTATTTTCTTTTGCCTTAGCCATGCTAGTTACTGTACCTTATATACATAAGTCTTGTATGGAAATTATTTTAATAATTTGGCAATAAAACTTTTTATGCTCACTGAAAGCCTTTGCTTATATGGCATCATTAGTTAAGGAAAAATCTTCAAATGTTGTACGTGGTATCTGAGTTTAGCTGCAAACTTAGCAACCCTGTGGCTGATTAGGAAGAAGTTCTTCACTATGAGAGTGGTAGAACACAGGAACAGATTGCCCAGGGGGAGGCTGGAAGTCCCATCTCTGGAGACATTCAAGGCCAGGCTTGTTGGGGCTCTGAGCAACCTAATCTATATTTAAAGATGTCTGAAGGGGTTGAATTAGATGACCTTTAAAGGTCCCTTTGAACCCAATGCATTCAATAATACCTTAGACAGTTTAGTGTGGAAACGACTTGGATTTCCACACAGATACATGCTTAACTTAAAAATACATTAATCCTTTCAGAGTTTGGACCTTGCCCCGATATGTTATGGATGCCCTCTCCCTGGAGGTATTTGAGGCCAAGTTGGATGAAGCCTTGAGCAACCTGACCTAGGGGAAAGTGTCCCTGCCTGTGGCAGATGGTTTGGAACTAGGTGATCTTTAAGGTCCCTTCCAACCCAAACCAATCTATGAGTCTGTGATTAAAGTTGGAAAAGACCTCCAATATCATCAAGTTCAACTGTCAGCCCAACACCACCATGCCCACTAAGTCATTTCCTGAAGTGTTGTGTCTACAGATTTTTTTAAACAGCTGGAGGGATGGTGTTTCCATCACTTCCCTAGGCAGGCTTTTTGAATGTCTGACCACTCTTTCAGTAAAGAACATTTTCCTAATATCCGCTCTAAACCTCCCCTGTTGCTACTTCAGGCCATTTCCTCTCATGCTATCACTACTTACATGGGAGAAGAGACCAATACCCACCTCACCACAACCTCCTCCTTTCAGGTACTTGTATAAAGTAGTAAGGTCTCCCCTCAGCTTCCTCTTCTCCAGACTAAACAACTACCGTCCCCTCGGCTCTTCCTCATAAGAATTATTCTCCAGACCCTTCACCAACTCCTTTGCCCTTCTGTGGACACACTCCAGCAACTCAACGGCTGCCTTCTTTGGCAGTACCAAACTGTTTTCATTTTTGGCTGTTTATCTTTTTTATCTTAGACGAATCTAAGAGGTCATATATTGCCTTAGTTCTGCATGTGGCGTAATGGGCAGAAAGCTTTCAAGCCTTATCCTTAGCAGTGTGGGGTTTGGGAGGATTCTAGCTTCCCTTTAATCTTGAATCAATTCCAAATTTCAAGAAAACATATGGAGTGTTTCCAGTGAAAATACGTGTTTTGCATAAGTCTAAATCAAGCATAAATTCAGCAATAGCAATTACCCCACTCCTGTACATTCTGAGCAAGGAAACAGCACACTTAAAGAAAACTTTACAGTGTAAGAATTCCGTAAATCTGTTTGAGAGTCTGTATGGATACAATCAAACTTTAGTTTGTCTCCCTTCTTGGACAGCAGTCTCAGAACGGGGGCAAACCTTTGTAGATGTCTGCTGTCCCTTCTTCCTTAAGCATAAAGAAATGTGGAAAGACCTTAAGCTGGCAGAAATCCCACTACAAACAAAATGGACATTGTTAAAACTTTCCTGCTTTGACCTTGGAAATTTAGGCTCACTCTTAAGAGATCCCTGGAAAGAGGCTGTTATTTTGTGGCTACCCAGGGTGCTGCAAGTTTCCCATAGTGAAGGATATGGGACACATCTATGCTGCGTAAATATGAATTGCGTAGCTTCCTATTTATATATGTGTCTATGTACATCACTGCATATGTTTGGTTTGGACTGATGAAGTATTTCTATTTTATTTTTTTCCTGTTTTTAAACATTTGGAATGTGTGAAGACATCGTTGGTAGTGTCCTTCTGATGCTTACTCCATTATCAGAATTAAATGTGTAACTTGTCAGAGAGAGCTGCTTGGCAACTGAATCTCTCTTCCGTGCAGGGAAAAAAAGAGTGCTAAATTTGTCTTTGTTTTTAATGTTCATAGGAATCAGGTTATCATTTACATTATTTATATTTCTCCTTCCCATCCCCACCCCTCTTCTTTTTTAGGTAGCATTGGTACGTCTTTTCAATGCCACTCAGTCCATCAAGATCAGATTTGTAATGATGACAGTGACAAGGTGAGGCTTACAAAAATGTTTCCTTCACAAGATGCATGTGCATTGGGATGTTTATATACTTACTTTACTCTACAAAGACAGTTTGTTTTGCAGTCAGTTTTCTCAGTCGCTCTTTGAACTGTCTGTAGCATATTAAGAAATAGATTTTACTTAAGACAATTTTTAGGCAGTTAAGGAAAATTTTGTCTATAGTACTCTTTTGCTTTTTTTGTGTGTTTGCCATATTGATATCCTCAGTTAGTAAAGAACAACGACATTTTTGCTAATTTTTAGATAAGGTAGGATGTCTTGTTGCTTCTCACTTCAAAAGTTAGGGCCTAGCTAAGTATCCAAAGCCTTTTTGCATTAGTTGTATTTTCCTGTCTTGGAGTTGGGAGCTTCAGGATTTACAAGTAGGACATTTCAGTGTTGCAGTCTTAAAATACCAACCTGTTTAGTAGTGTGCAAGCATTTTCCCAATATATTTTTTGACAAGTTCTCAGATTAGCTTGCTTTTTCAACAGAGTGCTGAATATTAAAAATTCAGTAGTGTAATTGTGGCATACAGAAGGCAAAAGTTTTGCAGTGAACTGCTTATGAGACTTTCATATTCCTGTGATTGCTGATGGTTTTACCTTAAGCTTTACTGTCTATAAATAATGCAAAGAGTTTAACATTAGTTCAACATGCAAACATGTATTACATTGTTTTCAAGTATAGTAAACTAACTTTTCATAGTAAACTAACTTTTGTTGTTTGATATGCCTGGAAAAAAGGCGTGTATTAGTGTACAAAGGGAATAGCTTCAGTGAAGCAGTTTGCTGTTACTGTATTTGTTCTCTTGGCTGAGCAGTTCTGCACCAAGAGTCTCCCTGTAGCACTGGTAGCAAAAGGCTGACGTTTTGCCAATAGTTCATCATCAGGTACTGTAGGTCCTCTGGGTTTTGTTGTCTTGTTCTAGTCAGTCGCACTCCTTCATATCAGAAAAACAGATTAAAATCCAGAGCCTGTTAAGTATGAGCTGAGCAGATTGCAGACCACAGTTGTTGAGAGGCTTAATGGCTTTAGTGATGTTTCTTGGTTTTGAGTAGAGGGTGCCTCCCGTTCCAGTGACTACCGCATCATCACGTACTGCCGAAACGCAGACAGGAGTCTCACAGGCTGTCCTCTCTTCTGCAGGCTTGCATGTAACCGTCCTGCAACTGGTTGCTCTCTTTCGTTATAAGCTTGGGGAGGCAGCAGTGTTACAGTGGGGAGGCGCTGTCGGAGTAGGGACCTGTCTAGCGCAAAGACCCAGGCGCTACCCTGCTGTTAGGGCAGGGGAAGAGCACCGAGCTGCAGTTTGTCTTTTTGCATCGCTGCCGCTCGGGCAGAAAGCGCTGAGCGACAAACCGAAAGTAAAACGTGCAGGACCCAGGCCTTTTCACTCCTGCGTACGGGTATCCGCCCCCTGGACGCTGACAGCGGGAAAAGGGAGGGCAGCTTTCAGCCCTGTGCGTGGGGCGCTGAAGGATTTCGGATTGACCCGCGGCTTGGAAGCACGTGGACAGGTCGCCTGGCCTCACCTCGCCTCGCCTTCTGGCTGTGGCGGTGACGTACGCGGGACGGCCAGCCTGCCGCCCTCAGGCGCGGACGGAAGATGCGCCTCCCTCTCTGGGCTGGGCTGTCTGAGGAGTGACGTCACAGGCCCCGGAGACGGCGGGCGGCGCGCGGCGCGCGGGGCCGCAGCGCTCGGGAGGGGCGTAGTATGGCGTGCGGCGGTGGGCGTAGGTCGCGGGAGCGAGCAACAGTGGCGCGGAAGGAGAACGGACGGAGGATACCTGGGAGACTCACCCTCTGATGGGCGGAGGACGCCGGGCCGACGCTCCCGGAAACGATCGCGTGGGCAGGAGGTAGGCCTGGCCCGGGCGGTAGCAGCAGCGGCGTCCCCGGTAGAGACGATAGGAGGCGGTGCGGGAGCGTTGACGGTGGCTGTGGGGCACGGGGAGGAGACGGAGGCGCAATCCCAGGTACCGGCGTGGGGACGGCAAGTAGTGGTCTAGGAGGGCGGTGGCACCTCCCAGTGCTCCCTGACTTAGCAGCCGTGGTGGGCATCGCCCGACGGGTAGGGCAGCGGACGCCCTGAGGCCGGACCCAGCTCTCTTGGGCAGAAGGCGAAGGAGACCGTTCGGCCTAGGCGTGGTGTTGCCGATAGGAAACCCGAGTGGTCTTTCATGTGTGCCGGCGTGGAAGCCGTGCTTCCACGTGGGGCGGCTCGCAAGGTAGACTAGAGCTTCGCAGGGTTAATTCGGGGAATGTAAGCATTTGATCCTGCTAAAATTGCTTTATCTGCTTTGGCAAAAGGTAGAACTGGAGCCTAAAAAAGTCAGATGACTTTCCAGAACTGTAGTGCCATGTGCTGTCCTCAAGAGTACGAGTTCGATGTGCTGTGTCCAAAGAGGTAGCAAGTATTTTTGAAGCACCAGACAGCGGATTGTCCTCCCATTCGTACAATCAAACAGAGTTTCTAGGTGTCTTCACTTCTTTCAAGTTAGCAGGGAAAGAGCTGTCTATGGAAACACTGGTATTAACAAGTTTTAGAGCATTTTACTGATACTTTTTTTTCCAGTATGTATGAATTAATTTCTATTCCTGTATAACCTGAAAACGAATTATTTTTTTTTTACTACTTGGACCAGAAAGGTGATACTTGTTTCCTCAAGAAGTGTCTTTTTAAATTGGTTACGCATTTAGATGTTTTCTGGAGACATCCATTTTTAAATTGTAATTGTTTATAGCAAGTAGTTTAGTTATTACTGTCAATTAAGTTCATTGCACTGTAGGTCATAAAAATGTTCATGCATGTACAACATTTGCATTTTTAAATGGATTTCTGAGGGTAGTGTTTGGAGAAAATGCACATGTTCTGATATGATTTTAAAGCAGTGAGGCAATCAAACCAGTAAAATGAACACAATTGCTAAGAATTGCTAACAACCTTGCCTTATTCAGGTGTTGCTTACTACTTGATTAAGCATGGCTGCTGCCATGCTTTTAGTTAAATGTCATTCATGAAGGCAACTATTCTGATTTCAATTGTCAAATTTGTGATACTGTCCACATCCCGGGAATTTATTTGCTTGCCCAAGAGACTACTTAACTGCTTTACAGTGCTACAAGAATGAAAAATGCAAGCCTTTTTTCTTTCAAAAGGAAGCTGTGATCTTAAGAGACTCACTGCTCTGAAACAGAGGAAGAAACTCAGTTTGGATACATTGTGTGCAGTAGGGGAAAAGAGGGTGCTGATCATGAGAGCATTAAACGTGAGATGTGAGCAAATAGATGCTGTGGCAAATATAATGGCTAGTGAAATGTAGTTGATCTTCCCATATCACCTCCAGGAAAAACCTGGAGGTGCATGCATAGAATAATGCAGTGAGGAAGGTTTCCAGGAAATTGTTAACCAGGAGAGGGAGCGTGTATTAAGGGTGGCAGTTGCAGGAAGTGGTAGATGAATAAGAGGAATAAATAAAAAATTTGGGATGCCAAGATCCTCCTATGTGAAGCCTATTTTGTCATCTCTCTGACATATAGCAGGTTAAACTATTTGATTTGTATCTGATTCACTTATATATATATATTTTTAATGAAAGTATAATAAATGCTACAGTGAAGTTAGAAGTTGGTCAGTCCTTGCTTTGTACCTGCAGTGCTCTGGGAGTCACAGTATATAATTTTTCAAAAAAAGAAAAAGAAAGAACAACATGGGTTCAGTGGAATCAGCACTGTTGTGATTTGTGAATTTATCCTCTTACAATTTTTGGAGTATGGTTTATTGACAGTATAACAGGATATAACTTACATTATTTGAAGATGTGTTACTTTATCAACATCTTATTAAAAGTATTTAAGAATTGAATGGTTTCTATGCAACCTTTTATTAGAGTATAGAAAATGATGCAGTTAGGAACAGAAGTTACTTCTTCAGGGCTGCTACTGAATAGAAACTTAATTGTAGCTATGTTGTGTCTCAGAGCTGTTGTACAAGTCCATGGAAACTACATGAGCTAAATTGCTACTAAATCTAATGAGAATCTTAATCTTCATGTAGCCACTCCACTACCACCCCTCATCTCAGGGTATTTGGAAGATAGGAATAAGGGTCAGAGAATTGTTTTTGTTGTGGCGGACTGGTTCCTGAAACTTTCTAAAAGGTACAGGTTTGATTTAACCAGTTTATACAGAAATACACATCGTGATTCCCTTCCTTTTGTAAGCTACTATACCAAATTAAGTAGTCTTATACATTGAATTTAAATTCTGATGTGGGTAAATCTTGTCAAGATGATTTTCATGGGTTTAATTCTTCAGTTTCGCTTGAAGTGGGAAAGTTTCTCTTTCACTGAACTCTGAAAGATAAGGAAACTTTCTTGGCTTTTGGTGCCCTCTACTGATTCTGTTTGTCAGAACATCAAAAGCTAGGGCTTGGTTTTGCTTTAACAGCAGTAAATGCTAACAGTATGAGCTCTTTAAAAACAATGGAAGGGAAGAGAAAGGAAGCCCTTTTGCACCTTGAGCATTTTGCTGATCGCTGTCCTACCAGTTTGTCTGGATTGCAATTCAGCTGTTCTTTATCTGGTAGAAAAATAGTTAAGGAGCCTAAATCTGCTTCACCTAGCATCTTCTATAGCCAGTCCAGATGTAAAAAGACTGATGTATTTGCTTTTCCGCACTGAGACAAATAGAGACATTCTCTCTTTAATGTCCACAGTCCTGAGTCTTCGGTGAGCACATTTCAGATTTGGTGCCTCATAACTTTTAACATACTGGTTCACTTCCAATAAGTGTTTTCTGTTTCCCTCCATGACCTTGGGTACTACAAAAAGAGTGTGCTGCTTCATACAAGTGTAACTATATGTGCTGGTTTTTGCTTGCTTTCTGTTTAAGTAGCCGTTTCATCCTGTCAGTCTTGCAGTTTTGTTTGTATTCTTAAAATCTGTGAATATCTTTGTCCCAGCCAAACTCAGCAACTGCATTAACTCAACCCTATGCTCTTTCCAGGACCTCTTATCTTAGCCTTGTGGTCTGTCTTTGCTAGCTGTATTCACTTCTGAAAGAACCTGCCTTTTTTTTTTTTTTTTTTCAGTATTTTGTTTTTTACAGCACAGTAAGAGTAAATCATTGTGTGAGCAGGGATGAGAGCATTCACAACACAGTTTATGGTGCTGCTGAGTTGATGTTCTGTCTTCATGAAAGCTTTAACCTTCTCTCTGGACAAATACTGAGAACTTTGTCTTCCTTATTGCAGTTGTTTCATTAGGTGAACTGTGTTGATGCTGTCTTCAAAAAAAGCTGTGGTATTCTGAATTTTTTTGATGAGGTGCATTTTCAAAATCTTACTTCTAAAAATCAATCTCTTGCAAAGATACTTAAAGCTATTTTATTGGTAAGTACTGAGGGAGGGCATTGTTTTTTATGTCCTCTGTGTAAATCTTTTGGAAAAACTGTAACTAAAATGTACATTGAAATACTGAATATAAAACAAAAAGGGAAATAAAGAGTTTGGACATGTAAAAGGATAGGAACAGGTATTAATTTTTACTCAAGTTTTAGAAGGAACTTGTGAATAGCAAAGTTTTAAGTGGATGAGTATGGATTTGACAAGAATGTACAGATGATGAACATGAAGAGCCTGGCAAGACCAACATGCATTTGCTCATTTTGTGTGTGAGTCATTACTGAGCATAGGTTAGAGATCATACATGAAGCTTTCTTCCTCTTTATTCTCAGTTTCCTTATTGTACCAGAAAAGTCAGAGCACTATTCCCCACATTCCAATATAGAGACCTGCTTATAATGTTTGTACATTCTGGCTATGCTTTAAATATGTGGATGTTTACCTGTATCTGTAGTCGAAATGTGACTTAAAATTCGTATTTGTGATAGTGACTTTGTTCAGCGTAGGGCAGAGCTTGAGGTTGTATAAAAAAAGACATATCTCACTTGAGTTTCTTGCATGCTTTAAATTCTCATTCTGAAGTTTGGTAAGTAAGTGCAGGTGTGGGATATTTATTGAGTTTGCTTTATCTATTGATTATATCATTGCTTTTAAAAAAGTTAAAAAACCAATCACCATGTTTAGGGCTCTGGTAGCTTAAAAAATGCCTGAAAATTGTTTTGGTTTGGGCTTTATCATATGGCTTTAGTAGGAGAATTAATGTACAATAATTCTGTGGAAATATACCGATGCTGTTCTTGCAGCAGAAATAAAGCATACTAGACTGCAGTGTTCTTTGCAGCTTGACTTGTGCTCCCACTGCTCTGATAAACAGACTACAGTAAAGTCCAGAGCTCTGTCTCTAATACCCGTCCTGCATTATTGTGTAATTGCTTGTATGTTTTTGTCATTCATCAGTAAGCACATAATTATTACGGTATAGAACGGCTGAGTTTTGTGTACCTTTACCTGTGTGAGAGTAACCACTTCTCTCTTCACCTTTACCAGATACTAATACATTTTTGATACAAAAACTGATGGAGTGTAATTTTAAAATTATTATTAATTTTTTTACGTTTGATTTCCACTGGAGCTAGATCCACTTACTTCAGCTGCTTTCTAGGGGGTGATCCTCAATGACTCCATCCCATCACTTAAGTGACTTTCTTTGTCTTGGTCTCAGGGACACGGCTCGTCCAGAACTTACTAGACCTCAGCTACATAATGATTGTAGTCCTGGCTTAAGAATAAGCTGTTGCATTTGAGAATAACCGTCTGGTTCAGCCCAAGATATTACTGTTATTCTAAGCATTATCAGAGTATTAGAAACACTTAAATATTAATGTTATCACTATTGTTGGGAGTGTATGCACGTAGGGTATGCAAATTGCTCAGTTTGCCAGCCCAATAGATGTCTACAGTTAAATTTGGAAATGCATATTAATTTCCATGTTTACCAGCACATATGGGAAAAATTAATGCCTTTTCAGTATGAATTTATGAAGGGGAAACCAGGTCATCCTGGAAGGGCTATATAGGATATACCCATCAGATTCTACTTACTGTCTAAAATCTTCTAAGGAAAAGGCTGTGTTTGAAAATAATACTCAAGTGTTAATTCACTTTCAAAATAAAGGTCTTTGTGGTCCACAGGATAGGTGTAGTTTATTCCTCAAATTTGAGGTTGAGGGTGTGCAGTAGTTTCTTATACTTCACATGACCATTAGGCGAGAATAGGCAGAGGGTTGAAGAAGAGAGCGATTTTCAGATATTGGCAGCAATTGTTTTGGTTGATCATCTATATGTATATGTGCAATCTTTATGATTTAACTGGAAAAGGACAGTAGAAAACTACTCAAAGGGTGTTGTCTTGGTGACATTATCTAGCCTTTCCCAAAATAAGTTGAAAAAAAATTAAGATAAAACATAGCAAAAAATTACTACAAGAAACATGCACAAGTGTAACAAACAATGTTACATTTTTTCCAGTAGTGTGCTTCATTTAAAGAATGCTTTAGAAGTGGAAATGTACTTTAATCACCTTTGTAAGCACCATACTGTGGGAGTTTATAGGGCATACAGATGAAAATGAGGCAAAACTATACTGATGATACCTCTGAAATGCCAGCTTTCAGAGGTGTGATTGTAGGTATGTCCTGACATAAGTTGCTGCTTTTACTTGTGGCAATCCCATTGTCCTGATATTGTTGCCTTGGAATATTTCCATTTATCATGGGGTTTTTTCACTGAATTAGTATTTAAAATAAAGTAGTGCTTCCACTTTATTACTTAAAAGCTACATAAGATGTCTTAATGACTGCCAAATGTTCTGTTCATGCTTCCTGTGGGGCAGGAGTAAAAGACATAGCATAATACCTGTAAGAAGCAGCAGTAGTTCCAGACAATGTTGAATATTAGCAAGGTAAAGCTAGAGTGGTTTGGAGGTTTGGGGAGCTACCATCATTGCTGAAAGTATCACAAATATACTATTGAACTTTGCTGACCAATAATAATATAGATTGCAAAATGACACTAGCAATATCTAGTTGTTCACAGGATCACACAGGATATGAGGGATTGGAAGGGACTTCTGGAGATCATCAAGTCCAACCCCCCTGCCAGAGCAGAACCACATAATCTAGTGCAGGTTGCACAAGTATGCATCCAGACAGGTCTTGAAAGTCTCCAGAGAAGGAAACTCCACAGCCTCCCTGGGGAGCCTGTTCCAGTGCTCTGCGACCCTTGAAGTAAAGAAGTCCTTCCTCATGTTGAGATGGAACTTCTTGTGCTGTAGTTTACAACATATTCCCCATGCTTGTTGACAGCTGCATGAAACCAAAAATTATGCATTATTATATTACTATTATATTATTATACCTCTTGTACTTCCCCACATGCTAGTATTACCTTGCTGCAATCATCACATGAGAATCTGTTTCTTAATGAAAACTGGGACAAGACCAAGTTTCCTGTGAGTTTAAATTTGTGAGTTTAGATTTTCTTTTATGCCATCTGTTTACAAGTTTGGGTTACCCTCAGGTTACTTATTTTTCACTATAGTCTATACTTACGTGTAGTTCCAAAAAATATTCTATTTTCTGTTTAATGGTAATCAATTTTGAATGAAAATACTGATGTTTAATTCAGATGGCAGTTAGCGCTTATTATGGAGTGCTGTGTGAGCAATTTGAAGCGATAATGATTGCTAACTACTTAGCACCTTGCATCTTTGCTGTCTTTGGACTGGTGCACTCCAGGTACAAAAGGGAAAATAAAGGAATGTTTTTCTGAAGTAGACCTTTTTCTACAGGGCAGGGTATGCTAGTGTTAATGCTTGGGAAAGTTGCCAGATTTAAATTGGGGTAGTAGTAGTGGTGTAGAATGTAGCAGGACAGCAGTGGTTGTTTCCTTATTTCAATGTGGTGTTTTCTGATAAAAACCTGGAAAGGAAACCTGTTGTTTCCTTCCTCCCTCTGGTGTTTTGTTTTGTTTTGCACTCATGCAACCCCAGCACACTTTATTTACCATTTTTATTACCTGTGTTTCTCTGAACAGAATTCAGTCATCATGATGTAAAATACTCTCTCATCCTGATAGCTTCAGCTTGGTCTTCAAAGTATTCTTTGCTCTGACTTGCTCTATTACAACATTAAAATAGGTTAAATAAGAGCTCTGAATGATAGAACAAAGGTAACATAGTTCCTTTATGATTTGTCATATTTGTTCTCTGAAATGTAATGAAATACATATTTTCACAGAAGGTTTACTCTCAAGGCACTTCTTAGGTGTCTTTTCCACTTTTTGATGTTGAGCTGAGGGCAGGCAGCCTTCTGGAAGAGTTACCCTTTGCCTGGACATCTACTTTAATCAACCTTCAGGTACATACCTATCTTGTGACCTATTTAAAAAGTAAAATTCAAGTGCAGTTGGTGAGGGAGTTCAAATGAGATTGAGCAACAAGCAGTCGCATGCATCTTCAGCCTCTTTCCCTAAGGAAACCCTGATCTTAGCTCTGTATATAGTAGATACCACTTAAAAATAAACACTGCCATTTTTTTATAGTTTTGTCAGGGTTTAGGGTGGTTTTTTTGCTTTTTACCTTTTTTCTGTCCCTTAATCATTAGTAGTGACTGCTTGAGATAAGATAAAGTAGGGAAAAACTGCAGTTTATGTTGAAGTATTTGAAAGCATTTCAAAGCTGCACAAGAATGAAATTTAGTAAAAATGTCCACAAGTCTAAAGAGAGGGATAATACCTTTTTTCTTTTAAACTCCTGGACAAAACTTTCAGGTGCTAAAAATGAGTGCGTACTGGAAAGAACATTAGAGGACAAGTCACACATCAGTGGTAACCTATCAAGAAGTAACTGATAGTGGTCAGAAAATTATAGACCCCTGTAAAGCTGAAAACCAGGAGAGGTGTACAGTCTAGTGTGCAAGTAAGTATGATATAAGACCTCTAACTATCTGGACTACCAGCCTCTGAGAGGGACCAGTTAGGACTACAAAGCCATTTCAGACCAGCCAGTGAGGTCATCTTGGTTAATTGAAGTAATGCTGTGGTGGATTGAAATGGAAGTGTTGAGGTGTGTCAACAAGCTGGAGAGCAGCAAAACACTATGATATGGTTTGTACCAAGTGTGTTCAGACAGGGAAGACCAGGTGAGTTTGTACTCAAGAATGGATCCAGTGCAGTAGTTTCTGTGTTGCTGTTACTTTTCATGTATTGGGTTGGTGAGCTCTGGAGTAGAACTTGTATTTTGCTGTAATTTTCAGTTGTGCTTGTTAACAGCATGATATGTTGTAATTTTGACAGTACAGTGGGGTGAAGGAGGCAGATGTATCTTACATTTGCTGCTGGATTCAAAGACCTCTATGGGATTTTTGAGAAGAATGACAGCTCTATTTACTGATTGAGTATTGTGGACATACAATAAAGTGGAGGGGAAATCACTTGTGTTTGGAACCAGCTGGGAGAACATTACTTGGAGCTGAATGGCCTTTGTATCACTAGCACTGAAAATTTTAAGTATGGTGTAGTTCCTGTAGAGTTTTAGTGGAGTACACAGACTTAACCGGAGACTGGTCTTTAGTTGGTTGTTTTGTGGTGGGTGGGTGTGGGTTTTGTTTGTTTGTTTGTTTGTTTTTTGCTTGCTTGCTTGTTTTTATTTTTGGGTTTTGTTTTGTGTTTTGTTGTGTTTTGTTTTGTGTTTTGTTTTCTTGTGTTTTGTTTTTTCAGATCGTGTGTAAGGACTTCTTAATGACACACTAATAAGTAGAAGGACAAAGCACTTACGTGCTGAGCTGGCAGAATTAAAATAGGCTGCAGTACACAGCAGATGTAGACTAGCTGTGTAAGTACAGACTTGATAGGAAAGGGATGCAATGCAGAGTCCAAGCTGTGTGTGACATCTGCTTGCTGGCAACTGCAGATTCCATTTTTGTGAAGGCCATGCTTACACATCTTACACATCATCCTGGGCTGAGTCAAAAGAAGCAGGGCCAGCAGGTCAAGAGAGGCAATTCTGCTCTGCTCTGGTGAGACCTCACCTGGAGTACTGCACCCAGCTCTGGAGCCCTTAGCACAAGAAGCACTTTAGCCTGTGGAGTGGATCCAGAGGAGGGCCACAAAACCAATCCAAGGGCGGTAGCACCTCTTCTATAAGGACAGAGTGTGAGAGTTGGGATTGTTTGATCTGGAGAAGAGAAGGACCTATAGGAGGCCTAAAAAAGATGGGGACAATCTTTTTACCAAAGCCTGTTGCAATGGGACAAGGGATAGTGGTTTTAAACTAAAAAAAATAGCTACATACAAGGAATAATTTTTTAACAGTGAGGGTGGAAACTCTGGAGCAGGTTACTCAGAGAAGTGATAGAAGCTCCGTCCCTGGAAACATTCAAGGTCAGGTTGGATGGGTCTTTGAGCAGCCTGATCCAGGTAAAGACATGCCTGCTTTTTGCTGGGTGGTTGGACTAGGTGGCCCCTTTCAATCTGAAGCATTCTATGATCCTTTCATGCTTATGTAGCCTATAAATACTAGGGCAAGAAGGATGTAAAATACATTATGCTTATTTGTGTTATTCTGTTTTGTGATGTGGTTATGGTTGCGTGTGAATGTTAGAATTTCTATGTTTTAATGCTGCTAAAATACAATGTATTAATGATACTTTCAGGGTTAGGGACCCATCACAAATATGTAATAAAGAGACAGCTACTGCAGGTGTTTAATTTCATGGTGTTTCAGTCTTCAGTAAGTGACTCCTAATGCTAGCAGCCAAAACAATACTGAAATTTGGATTGTAATTCAGTCATCTGGAGGCAGATTTTGTTTCTGTTTTATTTTTGTTTTTTGCACTGGCTTAGAGTGAAGACAGTCCTAGTCCCAAGCGACAACGCCTCTCTCATTCAGTCTTTGACTATACAGCAGCATCACCAGCCCCATCACCACCAATGCGACCATGGGAGATGACATCAAATAGGCAGCCTCCTTTGGCTCGGCCCAATCAACGCCACTTCTCAGGGGAACGATGCAACACTCCTGCACGAAACAGGAGGAGGTAAGCAAGCTGTGTAGATTGGGAAACAGTTTCTTATTCTTCATGATTTCAGCTCAAGGGAGGTATATTTCAGTCAGCACTGACTAGATCATGCATAGTTAAATGGTAGCATTTCTTGTGATATGTAAGTTACTGCAGTTTTAACTCAGAAGTTACTGAAAGTAATTCAGGTGGGAGCCTCATCCTAGAATTTGTGTGAATAGTCAACTCAGTGAACAGAATGCTCTTTAACATTTTTAGTTATGAGCCTGCTTATCTTCTACTCTTCACTAGAGTAAAGCATTTAGAAAAATGTGAAGTCTTTCTCATCAGGATACTTTTAAAGATGTTAAGAGTTACTGACTTAGTGCTGTCATTTTGTGCTGCAGTCAGAATTATTTTCATATGTAAACCTGATCTAAATAAAGATGAGGGATACTGGCTAGGGAGAATGAGGAGGTGGACTTAATGTCAAATAGTTTTTAAGGTGACTGATTCACATGTAATAGGAGTTAGATTTTCATGTTGGTTTTAGCTTGTGGCTCATTAACCTGTCAAAGCAGATTTTGTAAGATGTTGCAGTGGTCATGGAAGAGTAAAGATTGGAATGGCCAAATGGAACCAGGGCCTAGATGGATGATAGCATAGGAAATGGTAAAACAATAGACTACTGCCCTAGTTAATTATCCAAAACACAGTCTTTGATTGCTCACATTCTGCCTTAAAAATGTTGAGTCATGTAATGCAAGCTAAAGCACACCATCCCTCTGTTTGCTTCTGAGAAATACTGAGGCTTGGTTTATACTAAATTTGAAGTGTCTGTTCTTTTTCATTAATATAAAATTAAGACTTAGAAATACGTACCTTGTTTTCTTCTGATTCCACCAATCATATTTGTCAACTATGGTTAGTCGGGATAGTTTTGAGGCAAGAGACTTTAAAATATGTTAGTTTTATGTTAAAATATGTTAGTCTGTGATTCTAAAGGTTTTTAGTCAGGGCGTTCAAAATATTTAGCTCTCAAAACAGCTCATCAGACATCAAAAAGAAGTTGAATTGTGAACTTCACTGTACTATGAAGAGAGTAGAGTATGGTTTTATGCAGTTTGGTACAGGGATGCTCTAGAGGGGCGTTAGCTCCAGAAATTGGTTTTATACCTCAGAATGGTTTGAACTGACATGCCTAGAATATGCAACATTTGACCATTTCTGTTAAGTGGCCAGTCAGCATGTACTTATCTCTTTGCAATGGTCATGAGTGTCTCCTGCAAATTAAGTAGAGTGCTTAACAAGCTAAATGCCAGATAGCTGAATCTAGACAGTTTAGATGTACTGTGTGATGAAGAACGAGATGTGTCAGACATGAATATGTACAGTGCAAGAAGCAGATGCAGTCAGGTGTTACCAAGGTAGTGGCTTTTGCCTTGCAAGAAAACTGCCCTTGTCTGGCAGGAGTTGGTAGGTTGGCTGCAGCAGTGTGGACACAAAGCATTGCTCTTTCTAGAGCCTACTTGCTATTGGGTAATAACACCTACTTAGACACTTGAATGTGTCAGTATTTTGTTTCCCTGCTCTTGAGTTAGTGCATTGTTAAGCTGGGGTGCACTGTTGTACTTTAGCTGGCTCCAGGTCAGTTCCAGATCAGTTCTGCACCCAGTCACTTCCTAGAACAGGATCACTGGGGAGAACAGCATAAATGCTTCTCACTGTGCACAAATCTTTTTGAGATTTAGAACATTGTGGAGTGATGTCAGAAGTAATAACCACTCTCAAAGCCTGATTCCTTAAGATCATTTGAGTGCATCTGTTACTGATGCGTTAGATGAGGTTATGTCTTGAAAGTACTGGTGAATGTTTTTGTTCTTCCAGTTCTTTCCCCTTCCAAATGAATGAGAAATTACTTGATCAAAACTTATAATATGGACTTTGTTACTTGTGTGTACATCATTTTCTGAGTGTCAGACCTGATTCACAGAAGTCTTAGCTCAAAATAGTAGCAAGTCTGCTTAGAACTTACACACAATTAAACAAGAATACATAATCAAATCCTACATTTTTAGATCATTTGCTCAAAAGAAGCAACAGCTCTCCACTCTGAAAAAAGGAAGATTATCACAATGATAGTTTCCTGGGATCTTTTGGAGAGATTTCTAATGAGGTACCAAGTTATGTAGTGAATATATGAGAGCTAAACCCCATAAAACTAATTGTTTCTTCAGAGGAATCTACTACTTCATCTGCTGTCACTAAGTGAGCAACCATTTTATGGCCTGGTTGGAGCCATGGAGGACCATGGGGAAATCTGTGGTCATGTACTGGAGGATTTTTACCTATATTAAATGCGTGGAAATCTCTTGAAGCTTGCTGTCAACTTCTGAGCACTGAATTTGGTAATCCAAGTGCTGTGTTTTTTGAACAGGCTAATATTTACTTAAGAGTTCTTCTCCTGATTTCCTGCATAGTGTTAAGCTATGCTCTGTTAAAACACTTCTGTGCTGAAAAAAGGTGTCATTTCTAAGGCTTTTAGCAGTTTTGTCAGTCAGAGGTTTTATTCCAATCTAATAAATGTGTTCCAGTGAAATTTTACAATGTAAATTGCTTCTTGTGGCTTTTGTTACTAAGAAGGATTTGTGTCATTTATACCATCCCTAATTTTTTTTAATGCCTTTCCAGTCCTCCTGTTCGACGTCAGAGAACAAGGAGAGATCGTTTATCTAGACATAATTCAATTAGCCAGGATGAAAACTATCACCATCTCTCCTATGGACAGCAGCAAGCAATAGAAGAGCCTCGAGCTTTTCACCCCCCGAATGTATCTCCTCGTATGTTGCACCCAGCTGGTCATCCACCACAGCAGAATGCAGTAATGGTTGACATTCATGACCAGGTAAGAGTTCTATAGTACAAAGATGTGAGGTTTGGCCATTTGAGTTTTTTTCCCCCACTGTTTAAGATCACTCTTGTCCCCAAATTAGTTCACAGAATCAGAATGTTAGGGGCTTGGAAGGAGCCTCTAAAAAACATCTAGTCCAGTCCCCCTGCCAGAGCAGGATCATCTAGAGCAGATCACACAGGAATGTGTCCAGGTAGGTTTTGAATGTCTCCAGAGAAGGAGACTCCACAGCCTCTCTGGGCAGCCTCTTCCAATGTTCTGTCACAGCAGAAGTCATGATAGTATTTCACATAACTGAATTAGACATCCAAGCCTAATCAACTTCTCATTATGTGGCATGAGGAAATTATATTTGTGGTTGATTCAGAAAGTAATTCCTGTCTGCAGCTCCAATTGGCATAAAAATCTGTGACTGAGTACCTGTAAAAGAAGTGGTCCTGTTGATGGTGCCTTTGTTATGGCTGTTTGTTAAATCAGCAGGCCACAGCACATTAGTTGCTACGTAGTCGTGAATTGGGAAATACAACTGGTTATCCAGATGTCCATTTCTCAAACTGCACATAACAGAATGCAGCTTTTAACATAGCTGCTTAAAAACCGGTTTGCGTTCAGTACAGCTGCATACCACTGGTGGCTTGATACTGTCTGCCATAACATCTTTGTAAGTAAGCTTAGGAAGTGTAGGCTAAATGAGTAGGCAGTGAGGTGGATTCAGAACTGGCTGAATGACTCAGCTCAGGGGTTTGTGATCAGTGGTGCAGTGTAGTAGTAAGCCTGTAGATAGTAGTGTTCCCCCAGGGGTGAATATAGGGTCCAGTCTCGTTCAACGTCTTCATTAATAACCTCAGTGAATGGATAGCACATACCCTGAGCAAGTTTGCTGATGATACAAATTTGTGTGTCGGGAGTGGCTGACACACAAGAAGGCTGTGCTGCTATTCAGCAAGACCTGAACAGGACAGAGAGTTGGACAGAGGGGAACCTCTTGAAGTTCAGTAAGGGTAAATGTAGAGTCCTGCACCAGAGGAGAATTAACCCCATGCACCAATACAGGTTATGAGCTGTAATAGACTACTGTGTCCAGTTCTGAACTCCCTAGTTCAGGAGAGAAAAGGAACTACTCTAGGCACCCAACAGAAGGCTACAAAGATGATCAGGGGACTGGAGCATCTCTCTTACGAGGAGAGGCTGAGAGACCTGGGTCTGTTTAGCCTGTAGAAGAGAAGACTGGAATGGAATCTTATCAATGCTTATAAATATCTGAAGGGTAGGGTGTGAAGATGTGGACAGTCTTGTTTCAGTGGTGCCCAGTGGCAGGACAAGGGGCAATGGACACAAACTAAAATGCAGCAAGCTTCAGCTAAACATAAGGAAAAATGTATTGAGGTAATGGATCCCTAGAATAGGGCACCCAGAGAGTCTGTCGTGTCTCCTCTGAAGCTGTTCAAAACCTGCTTTGGACATGTTCTTGTGGAGCCTGATTGAGGTCAACCTGCTTTAGCAGGGAGGTCCTAGAGATCTCTTCCAAACTCTACCATTCTGTGATTCCACTTTATATTATGTGCGTAGAGCAGTTCTTATTAGGGAGGTATTTACATCTGGAATCGAGTGCAAGGGCAGAAGATAACACCACTAGCCATCTGACAACAATGAACACTTTGAATTTTACCACTGCAGCATCTCAACAATTTGAATAATGCTTTACATGGCAGTATTACTTCATGACAAGCCTGGATAAACAGCTTTTCTGTGCCTTTACCTCTATAACTTCCAAGCACCATGTATGATCAAGTGTTAGTGTTAGTGTTTCCAGAACACCAGTTAATGTTTTATATTTCAACAACATCACCATTTTGAGAGGCCATTTTTTATTACTACTTTGAGAAGTAAACATTTCAAAATGACACACAGCTTTTCACTTTATGCCCAAATTTTGTACATGACCCAGAAAGTGGGCCAAATTTTGTCTCTCTCCTGAGACTAGTGTCTGTCGTTAATGGTATACAAGTTGACAGTTTAAGTTACATTCATTGATCTGTTCTGTTTTGACCTCTATGTCTGACTGTACACTTCCAGTTCAGTAGGTTAGCTGTCTTTTATTCTTACCTTCCTGATGAGCAGTTCTTACTTTTTCCATTTGAAGCAAGCATGTTCCATTTTAGCATATCATGAAGGAAGAGGGAGCTTTCTTTGAATAATTACTTTCTATTAACCTGTCCTCCTTTACATTAATCCTCACCAGTTTTATTGGAGCATCAAAGATTTCTTATTTAGTGGGTTTTTTCTTTAAACAAACAAAACCCCAACACCAAGTGGTTTGTAGGTCCAGAATACTTTAGGATCTTAGTTTGATTATTAAATTCTAGATAATATCACTAGCTAGAAAACTGGGTTGTGGGGGTCTGTTTCCTAATATAAATGTGTATACTCAAAGCCTGTTGCCTTAGTCATGTTTACTTTTCCTTTCCAGCATTCCAGTTGTCCATTCTGCGACATTTAGGTTAGGAAACGTAGCTTGAGTGTTGGTCTGAGAGTGAATCAAGAAACTGGTCTCTTTAAAAGAAGAAAACTACACCTTTTGTTTTTTTTCTCTCTTCAAAGATATGGGTCTCTGAATTGTTACTGAATCAGTCCCTTTGGAGCTCATAAGATTCTTTAGCTTCTTGTATATTAGCTTTTATGTGTGAGTTACTGCTTTGTTATTTTGTAAGGACTAACGCTGGAGGGTCAGGGGAGGCTTCTGAATGATTCAGAATCACAGAATCATTCAGGTTAGAAAAGACCCTTGAGATCATCAAGTTCAACCATTGACCCTATTCTACAAAGTTCACCCCTAAACTGTATCCCCAGTCACCACATCTGAATGACCTTTAAACACATCCAGGGTTGGTGACTCAAACACCTCTCTGGGCAGCCTGATGTCTGACTACTCCTGTGAAAATTTTTTCCTGTTGACCAGCCTAAATCTACCCTGTTGCAGTTTGAGGCTGTTCCCTCTTGTAGGGTGCCTTTAGAGCTTTAACATTTTAAGTTGAGTAATCCCTCCTGGCCTTGCCCAGAAACTGTTGATCAATAAGTAATACTCCATGGAGAAGAACTTTTACATAAACAGGATTTAGAAACATGTGCTTCCTTTTAAGCCTGGTTTCTGAATATATTCTTTCCTGATACACAGTTAAAAGCACACTGTACAACAATATTAAGAGTTTGCAGTAGGATGTTAATTCTTTTTCCTTTTGCTGCAGATCCATCAAGGCACAGTTCCTGTCTCTTACACAGTGACAACAGTGGCTCCACATGGAATACCACTTTGCACCAACCAGCACATCCCAGCCCGTACTACGCAGCAAGTCCCAGGGTGCTCAGTGGTTTTCAGTGGACAGCACCTTCCAGTTTGCAGTGTGCCTCCCCCAGTAAGTGGGCCTCTGTTTACAACAGTTTCAGTCTTAGGCACAGGAGTGCCACCTTGCAGCTTCAGTGTCTCTGTGGCTTTTACTGTGTTGAATGTAGCAGGCGTTTTAACCTGTAGTAAAGCGCACTGGCAGGGCAGTGTAGGCCTTAGAGCTGGTAAGATATGGTACTTGCCTACTGTTTTTATAGAGCACAGCTGTTTATGGCGTAGAGTCCTGATGGCTTTTGCTTCAAAATAAATGCTACTTCAGAATAGAATAGAATACATAGAATAAACCAGGTTGGAAGAGACCTCCAAGATCATCGCGTCCAACCCATCAACCAATCCAACACCGCCCAAACAACTAACCCACGGCACCAAGCACCCCATCAAGTCTTCTCCTGAAAACCTCCAGTGATGGCGACTCCACCACCTCCCCAGGCAGCCCATTCCAATGGCCAATCACTCTTTCTGTATAGAACTTTTTCCTAACATCCAGCCTGAACCTCCCCTGGCGCAGCCTGAGACTGTGTCCTCTTGTTCTGGTACTGGCCACCTGGGAGAAGAGACCAACATCCGTCTGTCTACAACCTCCCTTCAGGTAGTTGTAGAGAGTAATAAGGTCACCCCTGAGTCTCCTCTTCTCCAGGCTAAGCAACCCCAGCTCCCTCAGCCTCTCCTCGTAGGGCTTGTGTTCCAAACCCCTCACCAACTTTGTTGCCCTTCTCTGGACTCGTTCCAGCAAGTCAACATCCTTCCTAAACTGAGGGGCCCAGAACTGGACACAGTACTCGAGGTGCGGCCTAACCAGTGCAGTGTACAGGGGCAGAATGACCTCCCTGCTCCTGCTGGCCACACTGTTCCTGATGCAGGCCAGGATGCCATTGGCCCTCTTAGCTGCCTGGGCACACTGAATTCTGTGTGTATGAGCTGCGCTGCATATCTTCAGAGAATAAGCAGTGTTTCTAATGCTTTTATTAGGCAGCTCACCTACAAAAATATCCTGCTTAGTAGAGGACTTGTTCAGGGACTGGTTATTTACAAAAAGGTTTGACATTCCAAAGTCAGTTTTCTTCAGAGAGTAATAACATCTTGAAAGATGACCAGAAGCAAAAATGGAGGAAAAAAAGACTGAAGGCAGAAGTGCATGAAGAGAGTAAGTGTCCTCAGATTTTCCCCTGGAGCAGGAAGAGGTGGCTTTGACGCACTGTGAGCAGGGACAAGAGTGACAGCAGCCAACACCTCTTGCAAGAGCAGCCCCCAGGGAGCATGAGCAACCAGGAGCACAGTGACCAGTACAGGCAAACAGGACGTGGTGCAGGCAGGGCACGCAGGGCAAGCTACTCTACCAGTGATCGTCACCCTCCCAGAAGAGGAAGCAGCCATGATTTCTGCTTGCTCAAGGCCCATCACCAGAAGGAATTAGGGGATCCAAATGGAACTCCCATGCATGCATGCATCTGTCCAGGTCTCTGGCTGCAGGGAATGCCCAAGCCTGTCACTAGTGCCCCAGGGTAGCAGAGACAACACCTGTGTGTGGTGCCACCAGGTGATAGAGCTGAAAGAGGAAGTAGAAAGGCTAAGGAGTGTCAGGAAGCATGAGGGCTCCACATGAGGTGGAGGATTCCCTGCCTTCTTGCCACTGGGCAGAGCAATGGGGTCTGAAAGACAAGGAGGAATGGAAACAAGTCCCTACTTGAGGTGGCAGGCAAATCACCTCCTGGCCTCCCTCACCACTGCAATTGCCCTTACACAGCAGACACAGGACTCTGAAATCTGAGAGAAAGGCAAATGAAGATGTATGTATAGGAGGGCTTCCAACCACCACTTTCTGTGTTCCTAAACAGCAGCTCAAGCAGACCACTTCCCCTCTTTGGCTCACTAGCTATGTCAGGAAGTTATCTTCCACTCCAGGAAGCTGCAAGACTTTTTCCTCTCTGCTGTCTTGTATTTCCAGCAGATGTACAGTAAGTTGAGGCCCCCCATGAGACTTTTGCCAGCCACTTGTACAATGCTTCGTCTGCCTCTTCATCCTGGTTGTGTGGTCTGTATCAGGCTCCCAGCAGGATGGCTGCCTTCTTGGCCTTCCCCCTCATCCTTACCCATGAACACTTGACCTTATCATTACCATGCTTGAGCTCTAGGCAATCAAAACACTCCTTAACATACAGAGCTACCCCACTGCCTCTCCTTCCTTGCCTATCCCTTCTGATGACTTCATAGCCATCCACTGAAGCACCCCAGTCACGAAAGTCATCCCACCATGTTTCCATGATGGCTACTATCTCCTAGTGTTCCTGCTTCAGGATAGCTTCCAGTTCCTCCTGTTCCTTGCCCATGTTCTGTGCATTGGTGTAGATGCATTTCAGTTGGGCTCTTGATCCCACCTCCCACACTGGCATGCCACCCTAGGCTTATCTCTAGCCAACCTGGTTTTATCCCCTGCCACTTTTGAATCTGCTTTAAAGCCCCTTCAATGAATCTGTTGAACTCATGAGCCAGAATCCTTTTCCCTCTTTGAGATAGCTGACTCCCATCTGTGCCAGAAGGTCTGGTGCCATGCAAACCACCAAAATATGCAAAATTCCACCAGCCTTTGAGGCAGGTGTTGATGAGGTAAGTCTTCTTGCTCCTTTCTGTATTCTTCCCTGCTACTGAAGGGATTGATGAAGACACCCCCTGATCTTTGAACCTATCATCCCAGTGCCCTGGAGTCTCTTCAATTGCTTTTGGAATCTGCACAACATCATCACTGCCATTCTGCTTAGCCAAAAAAACCCAGGTAGTTATCAGAGTGTTGTACCAGACGAGGAAGTTTCCTTGCAGACTTCACTGTGGAATGGGTCCTGTCAGCATATTTGGCTCTCAGTGCCCCTCAGAAGGGAGTTCAGTGATATAACCTGTCATGGAGTAGTCCTTTTTTGCTGCAGGAATACACTGTGTCAGCTGTATACTCCTGTTTGAGGAAAACCCAACTTTTACTTCTGCAAGTCTGCTCACCAAGCAGTCAGTTTCAAAACGTGCTGCTCTGTGGAGTTACTCTTTTACTGCCAGCCTTCACACTTGCTTTTGTTCCTGTTATCCAACTTCAGCAGTCTAGAAAAGTGGATCTGGAAGGTAGCCCTGCCCTTCAGCATGTCTGCTTACTTTCCAGCCTTATTTGTGACCTGCCTGGTATCCTTCTGTTACTTACCCAGTATTTGTCTCTTGCTGTGTGTATACTTATAAACAATTTCATAGATGTCATTTATTAAATATCTGTATCAGTTCTTTGAAGCATATTTTCAAACAGCAATTGTCTAAAAGTCTGAGTGAATAAACAGGTAGTTCTCATTTCTCTCTGCTTGAAAGATAATGCAGCCTCATTTGCTCCAGCTGAGAAAGTGCCATGGGTATAGGACAGATCATCCCAAATACTAATTGAGATAGTAATCGTTCCCATACAGAATCCCAGGATTAAAATTGTTTAAATATGTTCCCCAAAGTGCCTTCTGTTTTAAAGAACACTTATGTGATGTTCTACCTGCAAATTTATCTTCAGCTATTACAGAAAACAGCAATTTAGTTGTTTTTTTTTTTAATAGAAACACTTTTCTGTTACATGACTTCTTTAGAAAAATGATGCAGTAGTAGAAAAATGCTGAGGGTGAACAATAGTCAGCATTTAAATAAAAACAGTAGTCAGATCAAGTTAATCTCCTGCTGTTTCAATGCATGTAAAGATTTCTGTTTGGCCAAGTAAGTTCCACCTCCACTACTGTAATCTGATTTTAAACTTGATCTCCTTACCATTTTATTACTTTATAATCAGTATGAGCAATGTACTTTGTTCGACATGACCAAAAGGAAAAAAAAAGTGAGAAATCAGAACTGGGTCCTCTTTGTTCGTAATATTTGATAACCATTACCTTACTAATTACAGTCTTGTTTATCAAAAATGTAACAGAAATGCCTAGCATTCTGATGATGGATCAAAGAGTAGCGAAACGAGAATGCGGATTTTATTGCTCCTCTATTGTCTAAAGTTGAAAGTGAAACTGAACATCACCACAAAGCACATCGCTGCAGTGCTGTCATCACTTCCATGTTCAAACTTCAGGGCCTGAAGTTGTTTTTCTATGAGGAATTTCAGAGAGAAGAGAAAAAGGGCTATTTCCCACAGTAGCTGTCACTTAGGGAGTCACGTTCAGAATATGGACTGCCCTCAAAATGCAGAACTGAGCAGAGCTTACTGGAAATTTTTTTTTTATATGAGGCAGCAGAGGTTTTAAGGCACAATCTAGACATCCTTCTGGAGCCTAAAGTAGTTACAAGACTGTTCCTTTGGCATGTGCCTTTGTAGGTAATAAGAGGGAAAAATAAAATTAACTAGAATGAATGTAGCTTTTCATCACTTAGGAGTCTGTCTAACCCTGGAGTCCTGAAAACCCTAACTCCCCCTACTTTGCACCTAGTAGATGTCACTCTGTGGTACTTGAACAGCCTGCTTTTTGCTTTTTTGCATGAGTTACTATTTACAAATGTTTTGGAGAGTTTTTCCAGGAGGAAAAGGAACTGCTTTGTTTCAATGATACCTTTCCATAATAAATACAGGATGTTCTGTAGGGAATGTTTTTGCTAGAGTTAAAAAATATGTTGTCTTCATTTCATTTCAGATGCTTCAGGCCTGTTCAGTCCAGCACCTACCCGTACCATATGCAGCATTTCCACCCCTCATTTCCAGTGACCCATTCCTTTTGCATCCTCCTCATATCTCTCCACATCACCCTCCTCACTTGCCTCCTCCAGGACAATTCGTTCCTTTCCAAGCACAGCAGTCACGGTCGGTAAGTAATGCTTCTTACCCCCTTCTCTGTAATACTGGTGGGGCTGGATGGGCAAATAGTGCTCATATATGACTGAGGAAGCAGAATGATTTTAAGTAACGGGGTTCGCACTTGTGCTCACTCAAGAAGTCTGTAACCACTTAGTGTGAAGATGAAAAGATAATTTTAAAGTTCACCATGTTTCTCTTCAGATTTCATCAGCTGTTGTCCGTGCTGTTTCTTCATAGGCCTTTACTTCTGCCAAAAAGGTGTATATTTGCTTCACCAACTATTCATTCAGGTATTTCTTTCCCAGGAAATGGACAAAAATCCAGAGGAGGTTGCGTAGTGCAGTAGAGGCCTCAGAAATCTTAACAGAGAGGAAAGAAAGCACACAGAAGCTTTGGCAAAAAGTGGTTTAAAATGTAGTAGTTTAAAAATAGCTTGTGTTTGCTCTGCATAACAGAAATAATATTCCTTTGGTTCCATAAGACAGCTTTCTTAGCTGAATTTTTTGAAATGGTGGAGTTCAGTGTCAGGAACAGAAACATGTATTAATGAAATATTCACAGTTCCTGTTTATTTCATGAGCACTATTGGGCCTGACCAATATGTAACAGTTGACTAGATTGTAATACTGAATTAGAATCTTATGCTTTTGAAAGGTCTAGACTATGTGTTCTTGGTAGGACTGCTTGCATGAACCTCCTTGGAAAGCATCTGCTTGACTACTGAGTACCATTAGCGGTTTAATCCACTGGAGTCGCCATGTTTCCTCTCCACTTTTCAGATTTTCTGGCTCAATTTCAGTTCTTGTCTATGGTTGTTTATTTTTCTCTCTCGCATAGTTGTACAGTGAGAGCAGCCTGGCAAGAAGGAGAGCAAATATTTGTCCCGAAAAATGCAAGACACAGGAAATTACAGCCACTTCTATATTTGCTAGATCGCATAAATTCCTGGTCTATAAGCATGGCTAGCTGGAAAAGGTGAATTTACATCAAATGTGTAGTGTTGTCTTTGCTTTTTGATAGTGTTAATGACACAGGGATTGTTCACAGAGTTTTATTGTGTGAAACCGTGTGCAATTATACCTGTAATGTCAAAAAAAAATTAACCCTGTAAAATTGACCACAGCAGCTCAGAATATACAGCTGGGACTGCAGTTCTTTGCTGGGGACAATTACATCTCTATTATTGTTACAAAGCCTGTCTCTTCTTTTCAGCCACTTCAAAGGATAGAAAATGAAGTAGAACTACTTGGAGAACATCTTCCTGTGGGAGGTTTTACATACCCTCCCTCAGCCCATCCAGCAACACTGCCTCCCTCAGCTCCTCTCCAATTCTTAACCCATGACCCTTTACACCAAGAGGTGTCCTTTGGCGTAGTAAGTATTGTTTTCTATACTGCTTTCTCTTTGATGTTGCAATTAACATTCTTGGGTTTGATTCTGCAGTACATTTTGCTAAGTGACACTTGCAGTATTCCATTATTGGCTATAGCTGCATAGCATGGTGTTTTCTTTAAGCATGTTTAAAGTGATAAGAGTAACCTAATGATACCAGAAAACTATTTTTGATAACATGATCCACAGAGCATCATTGCAGTTACTCAGCAAACATTATCTGTTGGCACAGAGTCCAGGAATTCTACTGTAGAAGCTAATTTGTACAGTTTTGAAAAGCTGCTGTGACTTTCAGCTAATTCTTCATCATATGCTGAGTTTCCACAACTCAGAAAAGCTAGAAGGCTTTTAAAACAGTTCTTCTCTAGATGGTTTGCTGTTTGGAGGCAAACAGTTGTATAGAGGGCTTCCATAATGTAGAGCGCAGTATGTTATAAAGACAGGCACGACTGCTTTACATCAGCTTTCTGGAGGTCTACAGGGCAATCTAACTGCAGCAACACAAACAAATTTAAACCTGGTGCAGGATAAAGTTAGTACTGAATTTTGTGCTTCTGTGGTGTGGCCACTATCTTCTGCCACCTCTAGGGTCTTGTGGTACACTTCAGTCTGCAGTTGTATGAGTCCTGAGATGTCTTTTTTTGTTGTTGTTTAGTATGAGTTGGGTTTTTTGGTTGCTTGTTTTTTCCAAAAACCCTTCTCTTGGCTATGCAATGCTTGAAGAAATAACTGGAAGTCAGACATAGGCTCTGCTTGTATTTATTTATATTTTTTAATGTTTGACCTCTGCTTCAAGTTGACAGGAGGTTTTAGAGGCATAATGTTATTTAAAATCTTAAATGAGAATGAAATTTTACGCCCTGTGACTACCAAATATACAAAAAACTTGTCTTAAATTAATCTCCTTGAAATCACACAACCAAGTTAAATGCTTGCTGCAGTTTTGATAAAGGTTTAAATATGTCTCTACCATGTGATGAAAACACTCAACTCATTAAACTAAAGGTATACAGGTTTTCAGTGACATTTTTAGTCCCTATGAGTCCCTCTGGAGACAGGCATTTCAAAACTTACAGAAACTGCTTGTATTTTATCCAGTATACTCTTTAGCTGAATTATACTCTAGGCACAAAGCTTTTGTTTGGAGTGAGGCTTTCTTGCAGTTTTTTAAGTTGGTAAGGAACAGAGCACCAGTTTTCTGAAGATTCTGTAGCATTTGTCCCCTCATCTTTGGCTCTGTATTCTCTATGACAGAGGAGTACAACAGAGGTGAATTACAAGTACTCCTTATATTTTTGGATTTTAAAATTCACAAAGCAGTAAAATTGCTGTTTGCTATATCTAGTTTGAGATACATAGAATAAACCAGGTTGGAAGAGACCTTCAAGATCATCGCGTCCAACCTATCAACCAATCCAACACCACCTAAACAACTAACCCATGACACCAAGCACCCCATCAAGTCTTCTCCTGAAAACCTCCAATGATGGTGACTCCACCACCTCCCCAGGCAGCCCATTCCAATGGGCAATCACTCTTTCTGTATAGAACTTTTTCCTAACATCTAGCCTGAACCTCCCCTGGCGCAGCCTGAGACTGTGTCCTCTTGTCCTGGTACTGGCTGCCTGGGAGAAGAGACCAACCTCCGTCTGTCTACAACCTCCCTTCAGGTAGTTCCAGCAAGTCAACATCCTTCCTAAACTGAGGGGCCCAGAACTGGACACAGTACTCGAGGTGCGGCCTAACCAGTGCAGTGTACAGGGGCAGAATGACCTCCCTGCTCCTGCTGGCCACACTGTTCCTGATGCAGGCCAGGATGCCATTGGCCCTCTTAGCTGCCTGGGCACACTGCAGGCTCATGTTCAGTCTGCCGTCAACCAGCACCCCCAGGTCCCTCTCTACCTGACTGCTCTTCAGCCACTCTGACCCCAGCTTGTAGCTCTGCATGGGGTTGTTGTGGCCAATGTACAGAACCCGGCACTTGGATGTGTTAAATCTCATGCCTTTGGACTCTGCCCATCTGTCCAGCCTGTCAAGGTCCTTCTGCAGAGCCTCTCTACCCTCCAGCAGATCAACTTCTGCCCCCAGCTTGGTGTCATCAGCAAATTTACTGATGATGGACTCAATCCCCTCATCCAGATCATCAATAAAGATGTTAAAGAGCATGGGGCCCAGTACTGATCCCTAGGGCACGCCACTGGTGACTGGCCGCCAGCTGGATGTGGCACCATTCACCACCACTCTCTGGGCTCGGCCCTCCAGCCAGTTCCTAACCCATCGCAGTGTGCTCCTGTCCAAGCCATGGGCTGACAGCTTGGCCAGGAGTTTGCTATGGGGAATAGTGTCAAAGGCCTTGCTGAGGTCCAGGTAGATCTCGCTTTCAAAAAAAAAAAGACTCTGTGCTTTTGCATTGTGCTTGTATGTAAATTTCATCTGTGACCTTGGTTACCTATTCATAACGTTTCTGTTGTAAACTTAGAGGCTTTAGGTGAGGCACTGGTGGTGTTGGACTTTTGTGTTGTAACAGTTTAGTGCAAGGGCTAACCTTCTTGATCCCCCAACACAAAAGTGAGGGAATGAGTAACTCAGGGCTGAGATAAAGAGATAAGAGTTTAATGTAACATAAGGTATCATAAGGACAATGCATAATTACTGTAGCAAATAATCTAGTTAATCTAATAATACAATACATGATTACCTTATCTTAATCTACTCGCAGAAGAAGTGCAGTAAAATACACGGGGGGGGAGGAGAATCAGCAAAACCAGACAACCAAAACCAGCAGCTGCCCAACTCCCACTCTTTCTACTGCCATGTCTGCAGAAAAGAGCCAACACCCCAGAACTCGGAGCCCAGAAGCAGCAACTAGAACAGGAAGCCTCCCATGTTGCAATCTGAACTTCAGGCTCCGTAATACTTCGCTCCAGTTAGCACTTTCATTTTTTGAAGCTGGCATGACTGCAACATGATGTGAATAACAGCAGCAGGTTCAATTCACTCCATGGCAGTGTCTTCTTAAATTTCAAACATGGAATGAGAAAAACATACTAGTAAAGACTTAGAGTGTTCTTTGGTTAAATAAAACAAACAAACAAACAAATAAAAATAACTATTGGGGCCTTCGTATGTGAGTTCAATAGTATTACGTGAATTTCAGCTTTTAACATTTATAAAAGCAGTTTAGTACTTTGAATATTTCTGGAAGAATGTAGTTTGCATTTAAGTGCAACTTTTTTTACATGTGTGTCCTCATTTTAGTATGCAATACAAGGAATTGTGAATAATTGTAGTGAAAACTTAAATATACAAGAGCTTAGCATGCAACTGAAAAAACAGTGTGACAAAAAAGATCAAATTTACCCATGGAAAGAATACATTGAAGCTTTAGGCCTTGCTCAGCTGCAGAATTTGTACTGATTAGACTCTCCAAGTACACTTTAAAGGCTTCAATTCTTCTTTAGCATGAATGTAAACATACACAAACACTGCTTCTAGGTTGTTGGGGTTTGTTGTGTGTTTGGTTTGGTTACTTTTTTAAGAACAAGCCTGCCTGCACCCCAGGCTTTTATACTTATAAGAAAGTCAGCAACTCAAGTCCTGTTTCCCAAACCAGCCTGCATGTAGACTAAGCACAGAAGAGCTTGCAAGCATTTCTGTTGTGTTACTACCTTACTACTTTTTCACAGGCAGTAGTACAATTATGTGTTATCAGCAGGAATTGTTTCAAACTGAGGCTGAGGTTCTTTGGATTTGAGCAGAGGCTGGATTGTCTAAATAATGCTTTATTGAAAGTGGATCTCAATACTCAGATATAATTTTGTTTCATGATTAAGAATACAAAATGTTGAATCACAGACTGGATGATGTTGGAAGGGAGGTCATCTGGTCCAACCCCCCTGCTCGAGCAGGGCCAACTAAAGCCAATTGCCCAAGACCATGTCCAGATGGCTTTTGAATAGCTCCAAGAAGGGAGACTCCACCACCTCTCTGGGCAACCTGTACCAGTGCTTAGTCACCCTCATGTTAAAGAAGTGTTTCCTGATGTTCAGACGGAGCCTCCTGTGTTTCAGTTTGTGCCCAATGCCTCTGGTCTTGCCACTGGGCACCGCTGAAAAGAGCCTGGCTCCGTCTTCTTTGCACCCTCCCTTCAGGTATTTATACACATTGCTAAGATTTCCCTGAGCCTTCTCTTCTCTAGGCTGAACAGTCCCAGCTCTCTCAGCCTTTGCTCATAAGTGAGGTGTTCCAGTCCCATCTCAGTGGCCCTTCGTTGGACTCTCTCCAGTATGCCCATGTCTGTTTTGTGCTGGGGAGCCCAGAATTGGACACAAGTTCCAGTTGGAGCTTATTTTCTTCTTTCTTGCAGCCTTACCCAACTTTTATGCCTCGAAGACTCACAGGGCGCAGCAGATACCGATCACAGCAACCAATACCACCACATCCTTACCATCCCAGCCTTTTACCTTATGTTCTGTAAGTTCAAAGTACATTGCTTCTCTGTAGCCTTTTAAGAAGTCGCGTGACTTTCACAAATTTTGGACTTTTTATAGTTGGACTTTACTAGAGAGAGCAGTTCAGCTGTCTGAGAAAGGAGGAAAAGTTCCATTTCTGTGTAAATTTTTCAGCCTATATTGAATAATATACACACTTGAGTAGGGAAAACTATAAATGGAAAGTTTGTCCAGTGTAGGCTTGTAGGTTTTTGAGGTACAATATCCTGTTGTTTCTGGACACTTCATAAAAATCTTCAACAAATTTTTAAACTTGGTTCTTGCATACTCTTACAGAGGTGAGGTTACACTGTAAGGCGAAGTCTTAAGAGTCTTCACTTATGGAATGAATTAATTTGATTTGGTTCTTGATTATGAGACACAAAGGTGGGAGTTTTCTGTGATGAGTTACTCTGTTGGCTGAACTGCTCATCTGTTGCAACTGTTGAATTTCTGTGCTGTCTCTGGAAAAGATGTGGAACAACCAACCCTTAGGAATTACCTGAAGTGCGTTATGGTAGATTATCTGTGGGGTAGTTCAGGGCTATGACAAGAGATACACTACTTTTCTGTGTTCTGTTTTGGAAATAAGTATGAAATATTTGGAAAACAAAGATTATTTTCTGGCAGCAAAAGTGACATTGACAAAACATAATAAAACACTGGCACCTGATCTGCAGTTTCTCTCTGCAATTTCAGATGTGGCATGAAAATGGCACCTGAAATCTGATCCAGTTCAGCTTTGCATCTTAATGTCATAGCTTCTTGCCTGTCTATTGAGGACATGTGACATAGTAATTCCTGATGACTTCAGTGGGATTTTAGTGTATTTTTGTACTGTGAATTTGTGATTTCTAAGTCTTTGCATTAAATGTTGACCCACAATGCTACATTGAGATCTCTCTTTTGCCTCTCTCTAAAGATAATTCTCCTTTAACCAGTGTCACTGTGTGGGATAAAGTGAGTTTGTGGTTTCCCTCAGTATGGAAATTGGTCCAGTTAGCATATCCTGTATAGTTTCATTATGTGTTCTAGGCTTGAAAAAGTTTCAGGGCTTTTCTATTGAAGAGCTCAGCGAAATTAGGGTATCTTTTCTTTGTTAATATTTTATCCACTTAAAGATTAAAAATACATTTAAAACCAGAATGTCTGTTCATTGTTAGTTTTAGCTCTCCATAATCTGTGATACTGAAGAGATTAGTTTTCGTAATAATGTTGAGCCTGGCTGGAAGTATCAGTTGATACATGCAGAAAGGCAGCACTCCTAGTATGAGAAACTAGCAAAATTAGCTTTTTCATTTGACTCCTTCACTTCAGATGTCTATTTGTGACTTCAAACATTTTTACCAATTTTGAGAACTTTTTGATTCAAAAGGGCTCAGTAAGATAACTTCACCTCTACCTGATATTTCCATGCTTTATTTCAGCAAGATGCTGAATCTTTTCATTGTTTACTCTCGTGGTAGATCTATGCTTCCAGTGCCACCTGCAGTTGGACCAGCTTTCAGCTTTGAGTTGGATGTGGAAGATGGAGAGGTAGAAAACTATGAGGTTGGTGTGCAAACTACAACTACCTTTAAAGAATGGATGTTAGCTCAAGGAATACATAAAAGTGTGTTATTTTCAGTCCTGCTTTTGCCTTTCAAATAAATGACTGGGAAGACAGAATCCAGAAACCATCCTGTCAGATTTTCTTCCTGCACTGGATGTTAGATGTGCTTAGCTGTGTTTTTTGTGTATTGCTTCTTCCCAGAATCAACCTTTACAGTAATCATACTGTAACATAAGTTATCCAGATTTTTCTGTTCAAAATAGTACTTTCTCCTTTTGAATTTTAATTGATTTTTAAATATCAAGTTTAAGTGATGCACTGTCAAAAGGAGAGGGTAAGTTACTGGGTTTATGTGAATAACTGCAGAATAACATCAATACAGAATAATGTTCATGTCATAAGATTAATTAAATATAATATTTATAAAACTGCCTTATTGCCTTTTCTTCTTGGCCCTCAGTGGGGTACAATAATGTAATAGCCAAGGTAATGATGGTGCAGTACCAGCTGTTGTGTCTTTGCTGGATCTGAAACTATTGGATTCCATTCCATCATCAACCCTTACTTTTGCATCTCTTTGCCTGTGTTTCCTTTAAGAGCTCTGTGTAGTTGCACATTTTCAGTTTAACAATGAGTACTTCTGTGATAGTTCAGAAGCAGCAGCATCTTACTTCTGAGAATTTGGTCCCTAGGTTTGACAGTATCTCTCTGTGATGAGTACCATTTGCAGCTTTCACCAAGCCTTTTTAAATTTTCTGTGCCTTTATTCTCCATCACATTTGCAGTGAATATTGCTCCTAGATCTCTTGTGAAGGGGTACAAGTTGAGTACATGATGCACTGCAGATACTTACATGAGAGGCTTTTGGTTGCAAGATTTGGCTTACAGAAACTGAACATAAAATTTAGCAAAAAGTACTTGAAGTTTGATGGGCTGTATTTGTTTTCCAGTTTCAGGGTAATGTCTCTGTGTTTCAATTCAACTAGCTAAGATAATGGGGTGGGAATCTGAGTCTGTCTTACTAAATTCTTGGTTTCTCTCACAAACCAGATTTCATATTCTTAGGAAGCTATTTTTTTAACTATTTTTTCTGATGACTACCACTATTAATTTCATAGCAGAGTGAGGGAATCTTTCAGAGGCAAAATACTTAAGAAAAGCTGTGCATACAGCCACACGACTAAGTGGAATTTGGGTCCTGGAGATTTTGAAATCCCAAAGATAACATCTTACATAATTAGAAAGGTGACTGAATTCTAAAAGACATCTCATGGGGCTTCTGTTGTAGGAGACAACTAAAGTTCTGAACATTTAATGATAGAAGGGTGTTTTGTGCTACCACCTGGAGTAGAAAGGTGTAATGGCAGCCCTACCTCTAGTGGAACCACAGCATGCCTGAGCAGTGAATTTTTAAATGTCTATTTACTATATTTTGCAGGCACTGTTGAATTTAGCAGAACGTCTGGGAGAAGCCAAACCACGAGGACTGACAAAGGCAGACATTGAACAGCTTCCATCCTACAGGTTCAATGCAAACAACCACCAGTCAGAACAGACATTGTAAGTACATTGGTCTCTTTCAAAGATCCATAATTTAGGTGGCTCTATTTTAATTTCTTTTACTTGCAGCCTCAGCTAAGCCACAAGGGCTTTAAAGGCAGGCATGTCAGTAAACAGTTTTGCTTTCTTTTTTTTTTCCTTGACTTGTTTTCCAGTTCAAGTACTATTCATTCCTATTCTAAAACCTCTATCTAGTTTGACATCGTTTAGCTATGTGTGATGTAGTTACCCAGCATTAAAAGAATTAAAATGGAAGACATTGGCAACTTGGAGTTTAGGTTGTGTTAAAATAGTTTCATTTGTTTCCAGTGGTGCATCATCTTATTTTTAAAACCCATTTATTTATTGTGTTGGAAAGATCTCCACAAGCAAATGGAAAGGGCAGTACAGACATGAAAGTATTTCAAGTGACTTAGTACCATATACTGTCTAATGTGTTTTGACTTCAGCACAAAGATTTTTCTCTGATACTTCAGTTTCAGTGACCCACAGTGTGATTTACTAGTATCCTTCAAGAGGGAAGACCCAAGAAAGTACAGATCAGTCAGCCTCATTTCTATCCCTGGAAAGGTGATGGAGCAGCTCATTCTAGAGATCATCTCTAAGGACCTGGAAGAAAAAAGTTATCAGGAGTAGCCAGCATGGATTTACAAAGGGGAAGTCATTTTTGACTAATCTGATAGCCTTCTGTGATGTTGTGACTGAATGGATAGATACAAGGAGAGCAGTGGATGTTGGCTACCTTGCTAGAGCAAGGCTTTTGACACTCTCTCATATAATAGCTGTATAGGTGATCTTAGGAATTGTGGGTTAGATGAGTGGATGGTGAGATGGATTGAGAACTGGTTGAACAATAGAGCTGCAAGAGTTGTGGTCAGTGGCGCAGAATCTAGTTGGAAGTCCATAGCAAGTGGTGTTCCCCAGGGCTGTCAATACTGGGTCCAGCCCTGTTCAATGTATTCATTAATGTTTTGGATGAAGAGACAGAGTGTACCTTCAGCAAGTTTGCTGATGATACTTAACTGGGAGGAGTGTCTGCCAAAGCAGAAGGCTGCACTGCCACTCAGTGAGACCTGGACAGACTGGAGAGCTGAGCAAAGGGGAATTTAATGAGGTTCAACAAAAGTAAGTGTAGAGTTCTGCAGCTAGGGAGAAAAACCACCATGCAGCAGTAGAGATTAGGGGTTGACCTGCTGGAAAGCAGCTCAGTGGAGAATGAACTTGGAGCCCATGTGGACAGTAAGTTACCTGTGGGACAGCAACGTTTCCTTGTGGCCAAGAAGGCAAATGATATCCAGAGGTGCATTAAGGATGGTGTGGCCAGCAGGTCAAGGAACAACTCTGCCCTAGAGAGATCACATCTGAAGTATTGTGTCCAGTTTTGGGCTTCCCAGTTCAGAGGGACAGGGAAATACTAGAAAGACTCCAACAGAGGGCTATGATGGGTGATTAAGAGACTGGAACATCTGCTCATGAGGAAAGGCTGAGAGACTTGGGGCTTTTTAGTCTGGAGAAGACTGAGAGGGGATCTCATCAGTGTTTATAAATACCTGAAGGGTGGGTGTCAAGAAGGGACCAGTGTCTTGTCAGTGGTGTGCTTTGATAAGAGGAGGGGCAGTGGACACAAACTGGAACATTGGAAGTTCCACCTTAGCCTGAGGGAAGACAGGCTGCCCAGAGAGGCTGTGGAATTTCCTCTAGAAACTTTCAAAACCTGCGTGGATGCATTCATGTGTGGCCTACCCTAGGTGATCTTGCTTTGGCTGGGGGATTGGACTCTACAATCTCCCCTTTCAACCCCTACCATTCTAGGATTAGGGAGTAACCTGGTAGATCGGTATATTCACCTGTGTGAATGAAATAGAGCAGTTCTTCCCATAGCCTTGCAAACTGGGGGACTTCTGCAGGCAGCACCTGGATGGATGCACTCAAGCAGGGATGCAGGCACCACAGATTGATCCATGCTAGAGTGAAAAAGCTTTTGAAGGTGCTACTTTCTCCTGCACATCACAGATTCTTGCAGGCCTACTGTTCTGGTTTGACCTATTTTGAAATGGCCTCCTTGAAGGACATGTATTTCTAACAGCTGAAACTATCCATCTGGAAGAAGAATTGGGATCAATCCCCTTTGCCAATTTGGATATGGGGATTTTAAGTTACTCCTTCAGCTCTTCCATGCAATTCTTTATCTCACCAGAGTGAGTTTCAGTGGCTGAGACCAAAGAAACACGTGTGAGACTATCCTCCTGTTGCCTCATTTGGACAGTGAAATGGCCAACAGTAGGAGGAATTCCCCGGTAATTTCTTGCCATAATTCCTGTATCCTTCAAGAGTACCAAGCTGCGGTGCTGACTTACCACCTACCACTAAAGCAGGAGTGCCTGTGTCATCACATCTTCCTAGCCAGCTCAGAATTGTCTCATTCTCTCCTCACATGCCTGATTTCCTGCCTGGGTGCACTAGCTGACTGTATGTCATCCTCATCCTCATATTCTTAAAGCTGCTATCCCCATAATCCTGCTGCTACCCTCTGTAGGACCTCTTCAAGCTCAGAAGCACCTCCATTAGTTTCTAACTTACCAGGACCCATATCTTGTCCTGCATCTCCACTATCCACTGACAGTCTCAATAATTCAGACTGTCTCTCCACCTTCAGAAGGATCCTTTTTAACAGAAGCAGAGAGATCTTGCTGTTCTTCTGCATCTCCCTTGTGCCTGCCCCTTTTGTTCAAAGCAGCAATCTGTGTCACTGCAGCTGCTTTTACATTCACAGTAGGATTGGCAGAAGTAGAAGGGGTTGCACAGAAACAGCGTCACTAGGTGTCCGTTGGGATCCTTTGGCTGCCGCTGGACTCGCTTCCGTTCCAGCCGCTGAGGGCGGAAAAGACTGCATGGTTGATGGCCACCAGCTGTGAGGCAGTGGCCGCCATTTTAGGTGATGGCGTAGCCTGTGCCGCACTGCAGGCTGCGGCTGCCCCCCCTGCTGGCTCAGCGCCAGAACTGCTCTTTTCACTGTTTAGAGCTGCTTTCCCATTAACTCCTGCCTGTCTGCTACTACCTGTTTGTCCTGTTTCTGCATCTTTTCTGCATTAGAGCCAGACCTCCTACGTCTCCCTCCGTGCCTAAAGATAGCACACCTATTAGCTGTATGCCTCTCTTGGTATAGTGCTATCAGCAGGCATACATTTATTATCACCAATAGCAGATTCATGCATAGCAAATAAATCATTTCGGGGTCCCAAATGCTTACATAGCTCTCTGTAACTGGAATGCTGAATTCATGTATCTCTGCAGGAACAGTTATGGTTACATTATCATACTTTCTTAAGCCACTGAAACCTAGACAGTAATCACAGAGCATTTTCAGCTTGTATTTAAACCAAAGAAACATCGTACATGCTAAATATCTACCTATGTTATCAGTCATTGAAGAGACACACCACTTGTACAATATTACAGTCCAAGCAGAATACACCAAATGCCACAAAACCCAAAACAGCTTCATTTTGCTTCCTTAATCTGAGCAGGAATTAATCAAGCAATTGTCCCATGTTGAATAGGCACAAATTATTTTTTGTAATGTGGTGGGTTGAAATTTCCCCCCAACACTAAATTTGCCAGTCTAACTCAGTTGGAAGCAAATGGAAGCTGTATTTACAAGCAAAACTACACTCTACAACGGAATGTGATTTAATATGTTCAAAATATACGGTATTTACAATATTTACAGATGTTTACAATTAACAAATAGCATGAAACCCCCACTCTGCCCACCCTCCACCCCCTGTCCAAAAGGGAGAAAGGAGCAGAGAGAAAGTGGTGATTAGACTGAACCAAAATAAAGCAGCCAAGATCAGCAGAAGCAGGTTAATCTCTATGGAGTGAAACAAGCAGAGAAGAGAAGCCCCCAGAATGTTTTGGTACGAGCAGTCTTACGGCAGATATGTCTCCAATGGAATTGTTTAGAATTATCTTTTATTTTCCCTTTTACACCCAATAGTGATTTACTTACGTTTTTCTACTTTTCTGCTCAAAATCTGTAACAACATTTTAAAGGCATAGCCTAAAACTACCACATGCAGTCATACCTGTGGGGTTTTGTGTGGAGTATATATTTGGTGTTCTTACACAGCAGATAAACTTAAATTTTGTTGACTTTTTCAGATGCGTGGTGTGCATGTGTGATTTTGAATCAAGGCAGCTACTTAGAGTCTTACCCTGTAACCACGAGTTCCATGCCAAGTGTGTTGATAAATGGCTGAAGGTAAGAACAAATAAACAAAGAGTATTTCTTATGAAATTTGAGGGTTGGGGGAAAGTATTTTGCTGTTCCACTGCATCTTGTTTCACATTTCTAATACTTGGGCAAGAAATACCAACAGAGTGGAAACACTGACTACTTATAATATTTCTCTAACAATTGATAAAGGATGCTTCTTTGTTATCTTTGGCATAAGGAAAAATGAAGAAAATTTTCATTGACAGATCTTACTGCGTTTTCCATTTGTACAAAACAATGAATTGTTGAATTCGAGCAATATGTGAAATTAAGAGGGGAAAAAATGTAACATGTAGGAGTGTCTGTGATGATAGTGGTTTTAGCTGTTTTACCTACCCTGCACAGCAGGAGTGAGTTCTAATACTTTGGTATTAATATTAGTTTCTGGGGTAAATAAACCTTGTATGCGTGTACATACGTGTATATGCATATGTACATATAGAGTAGAACTTTTATGTATTCCAATAGAAATTACAGTTTTACAAAATCATTATGTACTCCTCCGAAAGAATCTGAGCAGAGATGGAAGGATCTAGAATTAGGGCAGCCCAGTTAAAGGACAGGGAAAACAGCAGTAGTACATAAGGTATGAACAGAAAATACGAAGAAATAGATGGTGATACACACAGCTCTATAAGCTGCATTAGCCAGATCTACTGCTAAGAAAGTATTGATCCCCGTCATTCCTCACCTTTTTTAGTTTAATCTCTGTATGTGTGGTCTATTTCTGTTAATACAGGATACAGTCCCCTAGAGAATTGCAGATGGTGTCTGTTATTTTGGAAAAATAAATCAAAACCCTTTCCCTGTATTTCTTGGTGAAAGCAAGAAAATCCATGTCTTGGTCGTACACCTAAAAATACACAGAATGCAGAAGTCAAGTTAGTATTGACAGCATTGTTTTGGCTAGCAAGAAACTGAGAATAATGGGGAGGATTTTAGAAACTGGGATATGAAATTGCACTTGGTCTATAGTACCCATGATAGTCGAAGGCTTCTACAAAATCTGAGGCCAGTGTAAACATTTCCACAGCCATGCTCATAACTTCCAGTAGAAGTGGTGTCCTTCATTATCTGAGTCCATGCCTGTACTTAAGAATCAACATAACTGATGGAAATAGTTTGATATTCTGTTGTCAGATTAAAAAGCCACATACACACACACTGCCCCACACAATATTGTTATTACATCAGTGCTAGATGTGTGTTTTACTAAATAAGTTCAGACTAAGGCTAGATTATATATGTACTGTTGGTATTCTCTACTCCTCTGGATTTGTCTTTTCATTGCGTGAAACTTTGTAAGTGATTTGTGATGTGGACAGAATACCCAAGGAAAGTATTCACACTCCATTTTATGGAAATATAGCTATGATCATTTAGCACAGCCTGTGAGGTAGTGGAAGCTATAGGTCTGTATAGCTTAAATTCATTATATAGATTTATACACTTACATTTTCACTGAAAAAATAACCTACTGTAGAAAACTTGGGAGTTGACAGTGGTTGGTTCTGCAGTTTTGGGAACTGTGAAATACAGAGTTTTGGGGCAGGGAATAATTCTCTTCACTCTGCCCTTGGTAAAGGAAATTTTTTATCATAGATGCTACGGGTTTTTTTCAGGCTTTTTCTCATTTTTGCTAAAGTGAAATTTGCCTTTATTTGAAAAGAGGAATGAGAAGGCAGAAATACTTTCACGGGAGCTTAAGGAATGTTACTTAACTGACTTTTTAAGGAAGCTATAAAAGAGTCGCAGGACATTTTCAGTGAGTGCTTTACCCAGGGGCTAAATTCAGACCTGCTTGTGTGTTACTTGAATGTCTGTTCTATCAGGGTGTCTTTTTTCTTCCTCTGTTACCCCTTCTTTCCCTTCCTCTCTCCCTCTCCTCTCCCTCCCTTCCTTTCTCTTTGCTAAAAATTCCTTCCCATTTCTCTTGGTCTGCTTTAAGCTTTGACCAAGTCTGTATGATGACTTTCAGTGAGAATAACTAAATAAACAGAGGTTGAAGAAAGCTGGTTTCATTATGACAACAGGACACAACCTAATAGAGGAACTTTCTTGTGCAGTTCAAGGTTGATTGTCAGGTTTTGGTGGGTTTCTCTGCAGCACACAGTACAACTTCTTAGTTTTATCCAACTGATTGCAATATACTATAACTTAATCTGCAATAATCAAACCACTGTCACTTAGATAAAGCCTAGTTTGCTGTTTATCTTGAAAGATAAAAATCACCCTTTTAAAATTTTCGTCTATGTAAACATTTATTTGAAGCAAACTGAAAAAAAAAGTCTTACGCACACTATGTCTTCTCTTGTTTGGAGTACTCTTGAATTCCTTTTCAGTACTTCTGTCAGTGTTGTATCCACATTACCTTAATAATGTGCTCATCAGTGCATTTCATTTCGTGTTTTACAGGCCAATCGTACCTGTCCAATTTGTAGAGCTGATGCTTCAGAAGTGCATCGTGATTCAGAATGACCAACCTAAGAGCACAAACCTGGTTTGGGTGTTCCCGGTCACATGTGTATATGAACTATCTATTGAACTTTTACCCATGTGGCTTCCAGCCTCCCCTTATACACTAAAAGGTCAATAGACCTTACTTTGCACTGTGTGACTTAATCAATTATAAAGCTTATGACTCATCTTCACAGTTACAGGGTTGTTATACTAACAGTGTGATTGGAACTCCAAAGATACTTTTTTCAGCTTCATTTTGTGTGTGCACTAACATTCCCTGGTTTTTGTGTGATCATTCCGAGTGCTGCTGCAAGATTACCGTGGATGTGATCTTCTAGCATGTGCTTTTATATGAAAATAAAATGTAAAAAAAAGTGGTAGCTCCAAACAATATAGCAATCTACCTTCTATAGAGCCTTCAGATACTGTGAGTGGGGATCAACAGTGTGAACGTGTGTCTGTGTGCTTGGGAGAGGATGCGTGAAGTGTGCTTGTGACTGACTAAGTGTGCGCACCGAACGCGTTTGAGAGCCTATCTACCAGCATGTACTGAGGACGTGTGTGTGTAGTAATAATTATGCTGCAATGTATTACCTTGCGCGTTATTTAAACAGGACTAGTACTGTACACTGGTTCCTTTCCTTGTGTTTGCAGTTGCACACTGAAGGCAATGGGTGCAACAAGTACAGAACGTTTAGTATTTCCTCCCCAATGTACTTACAGGTATAAGACCTTTCTACCTACTATTCAAACAGGCTTCTATTTCACTGGAGGCTTAAAATGTGTACTCTTGAATAACCTGGGGGGATTTAGCATACATTAAAACATCTGGATTTTTAAATGGCCAATTTACAAGTTACTATGTCGGTGTAAAGTTGCAATATCGCACAAATCATTTAGCAATATTAACGTTTTCAATTGCTCATATGAACATCAGTGCTCTTCTGTTCTTTTACTTTTTTCTAGCTGGGTGTGCCAGTTATGTGCTTCTTCCATGAAAGGAAGTAGAAATTACACTGAGGTTCTTGTGCAAAATCTCTTCATTTTTGGCCGCTGCGCTTGCTAAGAACATAATCTTTCAGCCGATACACGTTGGCTTTAGTCAGATACGTCCTTTGTTTGTATACAACTAAAATACTTGTAAAAGTTTACTATTTTATTCCTGCAACTTCATGAATAATTTTTTTTTCTCACAGAAGTAGAACTTTCGATTTTTTTTTCATTGTATTACAAGAGAAGATGGGTTTTGGTCACTGACTGCAGATTCAGTTGCCCTGATGCTGCTTCTAACCTTTTCCCTATTTCATGATGGGTATCATATGAAGAAAGAAATCCCTTAGTTTTTGCAGAAGTTTCCAGAGCACTTCACTGTGGGAAAAAATTGGAACAACTTCCAGAACAGTGCTCTGGAACAGGAGCTGGTACCCTCTGCTCAGGTGCTCTGAATAATGTTTTATTTGTGCTATTGAGGGGGGAAGGAAGAGAAAAGCTTTGTGTGTAATGTTCAGACATCACATCTTCAGTATGTTGCAGCAAAATGTTTAGGTCTGTTGCAGCAAAATGAATTTATTCAAAGGATGCACTTTTTGCAACAAAATTATTGAATTAAGTTTTGTTACTTGGGTTGTAGCAGGACAAGCAGCACAATTAGCAATATTGCTGCAACTTGCTGCCAGTCTCAGCTTTTAAGTTTATTCTTCCTAATTTCTGATGCTTTTGTACGATGCTGCAGCTTAGTGTGAGTTAGAATTTCAAACAGTGTTAGATGTTCTCGATTCTGATTCCCCTTTTCAGAGAGTCTACAGATGAGTCACAAGTCTTGGTGCAGATAAAGTACAGTTTTGCCCTATTTCAGATGTTTTCAAGAACAGTGAGTCTTTGCACACCAAAACTAAGTAAATAAAAACGCTGTTACATAACTCCAATATTGAAATTCCTCCTCTCTCCTCACAGTAACACCTAGCAGGTTAAATTACATGTAATAAAGTTTATTTTTTTAAACAAATCAAACTGTTTAAGAAACATAATCCAAGTATGTCTTACCAAATTTAGCTCTTTTGCATAACTGTAAAAGAAAAAATTCTGTGTGTACAGATGAAAGTAACACTGCTATGCTTGGTTTTCAGTTGGAAGCCTTGAAAGGGGATACTTTTTCTAAGCTAGATGCGTATGAAAAAGACATGTTCTTCTGACGCCAAGGGAAAATAGTGCTTGATTTGTTTGTTTGTTTGTTTTTCCAGTAACACTCCCATGAGTTCAATGGGAGGATCTAAGCTGGTAAAATCCTGAAATTACCTGTTGCACTGTTACAGCTCATCTCTTCCAAAATGGTTCTTTTGTTTGCATGGGAAGATGTATGTGAACTTGCTTTCTGTGGTTAGTGTGTACAAACAGCACACATGTGTGTTCTGAATCAGCTCAGGCAAGCTACAACCAAGTCCTCTCTGTTGTGGCTGTTAAGGGAGGGGTATTCATGTTCAGCTGTTAAATACCATGTGTTAAGTACATCTGTGTGTAATTCCACAGCCTGCCATGGTGCCTGGCAGCACCTGAGTTCACCGAGACTTTTGTTATGTTCCTTGGCTTTCTGCCATCACCTGGCTCCTTCTCAAAAAAACCACAACCCAACCTGTGGTATGTTTGCTTTATTACACTGACACTGCTGGTTTTTGCATAAACTGTTGATTTGACATTTAAGTGGCTATGAAGGCCTAGAGATAATTCCAGTGTTCCATTTTGTAGCTTTCTTTAAACAAAAAACTAAAATCAGAGCCTTTTGTCCTATGTTATTTTGTACAGGGCCTTGAATGTGATTTTACAGCTGTTAATACATTATGTAATATTTGGGTTGGGATTTACCAAACTTTAAATTTGAGTTGTAGAAAACACACTTTTGACTGAGTTATCTTTGGGCCTTTGTAAAAGCTGTGGTTTTTTCCCTCTGGTTTGTTGTTACCTCATTTTGCTACTTGTGTTTCAGATTTGCTAATGATTTTGAGAGCTTATGGGTTTTGTTGGAACCATATTTTGTCAAGTGTTTTCTTTAAATCATACACTATTGTAACATTCAACATGTAGTTTCAAATGTATTACAATACCTGTAACCAAATCATTTGAAGGCTTGATAAATTTTTAACAAAATTTGTACTTTTTTTTATGAGAGTTAGCTAGTAATGCTAAGTAGTGCAATGAATTTTTATTTTTAATCCCCATGCCCAGTTTTGGAGTTGGAAGAGTTGTTCAGTAATAAATGTATGATGTACACTTGCAAAATTGTGTCCTGTTCTTTCTCTGAATAGAATAGAATAGAATAGAGTAGATCAGGTTGGAAGAGACCTTCAAGATCATCACATCCAGCCTATTATCCAGCACCACCTAAACAACTAACCCATGGCACCAAGCACCCCATCAAGTCTCCTGAACACCTCCAATGACAGCGACTCCACCACCTCCCCAGGCAGCCCATTCCAATGGGCAATCACTCTCTCTGTATAGAACTTCTTCCTAACATCCAGCCTAAACCTCCCCTGGCGCAACCTGAGACTGTGTCCTCTTGTTTTGATGCTGGCTGCCTGGGAGAAGAGACCAACATCCGTCTGTCTACAACCTCCCTTCAGGTAGTTGTAGAGAGTGATAAGGTCACCCCTGAGTCTCCTCTTCTTCAGGCTAAGCAGCCCCAGCTCCCTCAGTCTCTCCTCGTAGGGCTTGTGTTCCAAACCCCTCACCAACTTTGTTGCCCTTCTCTGGACTCATTCCAGCAAGTCAACATCCTTCCTAAACTGAGGGGCCCAGAACTGGACACAGGACTCGAGGTGTGGCCTAACCAGTGCAGTGTACAGGGGCAGAATGACCTCCCTGCTCCTGCTGGCCACATTGTTCCTGATGCAGGCCAGGATGCCTTTGGCCCTCTTGGCTTTCTGGACACGCTGCAGGCTCATGTTCAGCCTACCATCAAGCAGCACCCCCAGGTCCCTCTCTACCTGGCTGCTCTTCAGCCACTCTGACCCCAGCCTGTAGCTCTGCATGGGGTTGCTGTGGCCAATGTGCAGAACGCGGCACTTGGATGTGTTACATCTCATGCCGTTGGACTCTGCCCATCTGCCCAGCCTGTCGAGGTCCCTCTGCAGAGCCTCTCTACCCTCCGGCAGATCAACTCCTGCCCCCAGCTTGGTGTCATCAGCAAATTTACTGATGATGGACTCAATGCCCTCATTAGAAAGAGGTGCACTATTTCCTTTTACTGCCCTGCATCTTTGGGTGCCTTACCCTGCAACTCCAGATATTGACACCTTAATTGTACCACTTGACAGATACTTTTTTTTTTAACCTACTTTGAGAGACCATAAGAAAATTGTATCACATTTTTCAAAGTGTAAAATAACTTTGAAACCTCCCCTGGCACAGAATCACACCATTTCCTCTGGTTCTATTACTTGATACTATGTGGAAGAGACACCCACTCCCACCTCACTACAACCTCTTTCAGTCTCCCCTAGGCTAAACAATCCCAGTTCCCTCAGCCCCTGCTTGTAAGACGTGCTCTCCAGACCCTTCAGCCAGTTTTGCTGCCCTTCTCTGGATGCTCCAGCACCGCAGTGTGCCTCTTGTATTGAGTGGCCCAAAAGTGAACACAGTATTTGAAGTGCAGCCTCACCAGGGCCTAGTACAGGGGCACAATCACTTCCCTACTCCTGCTGGCCACACTCTTCCAGGTAACAGGCCAGGATGCTGTTGGCCTTCTTGGCCACCTGAGAGCGCTGCTGGCTCATGTTAGATGACTTACCTCGGCCCATTGATCCATCTTGTCTAGATCTCTTTGCCGAGCCTTCCTACCCTCAAGCAGATCAACACTCCCACACCAAATGTAGTGTCATCTGCAAACTTTAAACTGAGGGTGCACTCAATCCCCTCTCCCAGATCACTGATGGAGAAAACTGTCCCCAGTACTGAGCCCTGGGGAACAGTGCTTGTGACTGTCTGCCCACTGGATTTAACTGGTGAATCATCCACCCATCCAGACAGTTTCTCCAAGATGCTGTGGGAGCTGGTGTCAAAGGCTTTATACTAAATTCCAACAACACCCGCAGCCTTCCCGCTAAGCAGGTCCCCTTGTCAGTGGAGATGTTTCATCAAACAGAACCTGCCCTTCATGACCCTACGCTGGCTGAGCCTGATCGCTTTGTTGCCCTGCACGTGCTGTGTAATGACACTCAATCTGCTCCATGACCTTCCCTGGCACCAAGGTCAGACTGGCAGGTCTGTAGTTCCCCGAGTTCTCCTTCCAGCAGCCCTTTCTGTAGATCGACATCACATCTGCCAATCTCTTCAGCTGGGACCGCCCTACTTAGCCAGGATTGCTGGTAAATGATGGTAAGTGTCTTGGTGAGCACTTCTGCCAGCTCACTCAGGACACTCGGGTGTATGTCATCCAGCCCAAATAGACTTGTTTATGTCTAAGTGGTGCAATAGGTCACTAAACATCTCTTCTTGGACTATGGGGCTTTCATTGTACTCCCCATACCTTCCTTCTAGCTCAGGGGGCCAGTTATCCAGCGAACACCTGGGCTTACTACTACAGACTGATGCTCTCCAGGACTCCTTTTGGCTGCCATGGCACACTGTTGACTGTTTTTCAACTTGCTTGCCTTCAGCTCGGACCCTCAGATCTCTTTATGCAGGGCTGCTTTCCAACATCTTGTCCCCCAGTGTGTATGTGTGGCCAGGATTACTCCTTCCCAGGTGGAACATCTGGCACTTGCTCTTGTTAAGTTTGACACAATTGGTGATTGTCCAGCTCTTTACCCAAATGTCTCTGCAAGACCTCTCTACACTTGAAGGAGTCTGCAGCTGATCTTAATTTAGTATCACCATCACACTTAATGTACATTTGACTCCTGCATCCAGATAATTTATAAAACCATCAAAGATCACAGGCCTTTAAACTGAACCCTGCAGAACCCTACTAGTGACAAGATGAACCTAAGCAAAGCTGACATAAGCTTAGCTGCTGCCTCTACAGCACCAGGATTTTGCCTATTTATCTCTGGCTGTTATTCCTTGCCAGCACCAGCAAATGTGTATGTCCTGCAAACAATTTCTGAGGTGTAGCACAAAGTTCTGTGAGATAGGGTCAGGGTTAGGGTTAGGATTAGGGCTTGGGTTAGGGTATAGGGTTAGGGTTAGGGTTAGGGTCAGGGTCAGGGTTAGGGTTAGGTTTGGGGTTAGGGTTAGGGCCATTAAGGGTTAGGGTTAGGGTCAGGGTCAGGGTTAGGGTCAGGGTTAGGGCTAGGTTTGGGGTTAGGGTTAGGGTCAGGTGGTTAGGGTTAAGGGTTAGGGTTAGGGTCAGGGTCAGGGTCAGGGTTAGGTTCAGGGTTAGGGCTAGGTTTGGGGTTAGGGTTAGGGTCAGGGTCAGGGTTAGGTTCAGGTTTAGGGCTAGGTTTGGGGTAAGGGTTAGGGTTGGGGTTAGGGTTAGAGTTAGTGCTTAGGGTTAGGATTAGGGGTTAGGGTTAGGGTTAGGGGTTAGGGTTAGGGCTAGGGTCAGGGTTAGAGTTAGGGTAAGGGCTAGGGTTAGGGGTTAGGGTTAGGGTTAGGGTTAGTGCTTAGGGTTAGGATTAGGGGTTAGGGTGAGGGTTAGAGTTACTGTTAGGGATAGGGTTAGGGTTAGGGACAGGGTTAGAGTTAGGGTTAGGGTTAGGGTTAGTGTTAGGGTTAGTGCTTAGGGTTAGGATTAGGGGTTAGGGTGAGGGTTAGAGTTAGTGTTAGGGATGGGGTTAGGGTTAGGGTTAGGGTTAGGGCTAGGGTCAGGGTTAGAGTTAGGGTAAGGGCTAGGGTTAGGGGTTAGGGTTAGTGCTTAGGGTTAGGATTAGGGGTTAGGGTGAGGGTTAGAGTTTGTGTTAGGGATAGGGTTAGGGTTAGGGTTAGGGTTAGGGTCAGGGTTAGAGTTAGTGTTAGGGCTAGGGTTAGGGGTTAGGGTTAGAGTTAGGGTTAGGTTTAGGATTAGGGTTAGGGTTAGGGCCATTAGGGTTAGGGTTAGGGTTAGGGTTAGGGTTAGCGTTTGGGTTTAGGGGTTAGTGTTCGGGTTAGGGTTTGGCTTAGGTTTTATGGGTTAGTGTTAGGGTTTAGGGCTAGTGTTAGGGTTATGGTTAGGGTTAGGAGTTAGTGTTAGGGATAGGGTTCAGGTTAGTGTTAGGGTTAGGGCCGTTAGGGTTTGGGTTAGGGTTAGGGTTAGGGTTAGGGTTAGGGCCATTAGGATTAGAGCCATTAGGGTTAGGGTTAGTGGTTACGGTTAGGGTCAGCGTCAGTCTCAGGGTTAGGATTATGGTTAGGGCCAGGGTTAGGGTTAGGTTTAGGGTTAGGGTTAGGGTTAGCGTCTGCGTTAGGGTTTGGGTTAGTGTTAGGGTTTATGGGTTAGGGTTAGGGTTAGGGTTAGAGTTAGGGTTAGGGGTTAGGGTTAGGGTTAGGTTTATTGGTTAGCATTAGTGTTTAGAGTTATGGTTAGGTTTAGGGTTAGCGTTTAGGGGTTAGGTTTAGGGTTAGGGTTACGGTTAGGGTCGTTAGTGTTAGGGTTAGGGTTAGGGCAATTAGGTTTATCGTTAGGGTTAGGGTTAGGTTTAGGTTTAGGGTTTGTGTTAGGGTTAGGGGTTAGGTTTAGGGTTAGGGTTAGGGTTAGGAGTTATGGTTAGGTGTTAGGGTTACGGTTAAGGTTAGCGTTAAGGTTAGGGTTAGGGTTTAGAGTTAGTGTTAGGGTTAGGGTTAGGGTTAGGTTAGGGTGAGGGTTAGGGTTAGGGTTTAGTGTTAGGGTTAGGGCTAGGGTTAGGGTTAGCGTTAGGGCTACGGTTTGGAGGATTTTGCTTGGGGTTAGGGTTAGGTTTAGGCTTTAGGGTTAGGGTCAGCGTCAGGGTCAGGGTTAGGATCAGGTTTAGGGCCAGGGTCAGGGTTAGGGTTAGGTTTAGGGTTAGCGTCTGGGTTAGGGTTTTGGTTAAGGTTTATGCGTTAGGGTTAGGTTTAGTGTTAGGGTGAGGGTTAGTGTTAGAGTTTGGGTTAGGGGTTAGGGTTAGGTTTATTGGTTAGGGTTAGTGTTTAGAGTTATGGTAAGGTTTAGGTTTAGGGTTTAGGGGTTAGGGTTAGGGTTAGGGTTACGGTTAGGGGTTATGTTTAGGATTAGGGTTAGCTTTAGGGTTAGGGTTAGGGTTTAGTGTTAGGGTTAGGGTTAGGGCCATTAGGGTTAGGTTAGGGTTAGGGTTAGGGTTAGGGTTAGGGTTAGGGTTAGGGTTAGGGTTAGGGTTAGGGTTAGGGTAAGGGTTAGGGTTAGGGTTACGGTTAGGTTTATGGGGGTTAGTTTTATGGTTAAGGGTTAGGGTTAGGGTTAGGGTTAGGGTTAGGGTTAGGGTTAGGGTTAGGGTTAGGGTTAGGGTTAGGGTTAGGGTTAGGGTTAGTGTTAGGGTCAGGGTTAGGTTTAGGGTCAGGTTTAGGTTCAGGGTCAGGGTTAGGGTCAGTGTTAGGGTTAGGTTTATGGGTAGGGTCAGTGTCAGGGTCAGGGTTAGTGTTAGGGTCAGGGTTAGGGTTATGGTTAGGGTTCGGGTTCGATTTAGGGTTAGGATTAGGGTTAGGGTTAGGATTAGGATTAGGGTTCAGGTTAGGGTCATTAGGGTTAGGGTTAGGATTAGGTTTCGGGTTAGGTTTTGGGTTAGGGTTAGGGTTAGGGTTAGGGTTAGGGTTAGGGTTAGGATTAGGGTTAGGGCCGTTAGGGTTAGGGTTAGATTTAGGCCATGGAGCAACCCTGCATGCTGTGAAACCTGCGTCTTTGTTGCAGTGCTGCTGCTTTCTTGCCGTGCTGCTGCTTTCTTGCAGTGCTGCTGCTCATGAGTTTCCCCTCATAGCAGCTCTGTCTACAGATATCTTGATTCTGGCGGGTCCTTTTCCTTTGGATCATGCTGCCTTATCCACAAATAGGAATATAAAACCTGCAGTTCCTGGAGCCTGCCACCTAGGGACTGTCACCAAATTCCTATTCTATCCTTGTGAGTACAACCTGGCGTTCTCATCGGCTTTCCCTAAGGTTCCTGGTTTGCCTCTGATTATAAGTGGGTGAAGCTATTTTGTGGCTTAGCCTTTTCCATTTTCCAAATTCTCTAAATTACTAAAGTAGCCCATAAGCATCCTGGTGGAATTTGTGACTGAATAGAACCTGTAGATAATGTAGTAAGCTTTTACACCTAATCTGGGGGTGGGAGGGTTGGGAAAAATAAAGATGACTACATCTGTATAATTCCTGCCTCATTAATTCAGCACCTATCAAATCACATCCCCAGGTCTTTCTCTGCCAGGCAGTTTTCCAGCCACTGGTTCCCAAGCCTCTAGGGTTGCATGGGATTGGTGTGAATCAAGCATAGGACCCAGCACTTAAGTCTTGTTCAACCTCATACAATTGACTTCAGCCCATCAATCCAACCTGTCCAGATCCCTCTGTAAAGCCTTCCTACCCTCAAGCAGATCATCACTCCAACCCAACTTAGTGTCATCCTAAAACACTGCAGGTGTACTCAATCCTCTCATGCAGGTTGCTGACGTATTGAAGTGCCCTGGCCCCAAGACTGTGCCCTGGGGAGCACCACTAGTGACCAGCCTGCAGCTGTATTTAACTCCATTCACCACAACTCTCAGGGCTCATCCACCCAGCAGCAAAGGCTACACCTATCCAAACCATGAGCAGCCAGTTTTTCCAGCAAAATCTTGTGGGAAACAGTGTTAAAATCTTTACTGAAGCCAAGGTAGACAATATCCACAGCCTTCCCCTCATCCACTAGGTGGGACCGGTCTTTCATGAACTCATTCTGGCTGGGCCTGATCACTTGGTTGTGCTGTATGTGTCATCTGATGGCATTCAAGATGATTTGTTCCATAAGCTTCCTTGGCCCTGAGGACAGAATGACAGGCCTGTAGCTCCCTGGATCATTGTTCTGGCCCTTCTCCTAGATGGGTGTGACATTTGCTAACTTCCAGTCAACTGGGACCTATTTGGTCAACCAGGACTGCTGATAAATGAGGGAAAGTGACTTGGAAAGCTCCTCTGCCAGTTCCCTCAGTATCCTCAGGCAGATCTTATCTAGCCCCACAGACCTGTGAGCATCTACATGGAGTAGAATGCTGCTAAATGTTTCCTTTTCCATCCTAGGGTGCTGAGAGAGCTGGCAGATGAGCTGGCCAAGCCTCTCTTCATCATTTTCCACCAGTCCTGGCTCACTGGAGAGGTCCCAGATGACTGGAAACTGGCCACAAGAAGGGTCAGATGGAGGAACTTGGAAACTACAGGCCAGTCAGCCTGACCTCAGTGCCAGGGAAAGTGATGGAGCAGATTATCCTGGCGGCAATAACTGCGCACCTGAAGGATGGCCAAGGGATCAGGCCCAGCCAACATGGATTTAGGAAGGGCAGGTCCTGCCTCTCCAACCTGATCTCCTTCTATGATCAGGTGACTGCCTGGTGGACTGCCCATTGGCAATCTGTTGAAAGTGTACTGGATTTCTCTCTAGGTGAAAGCAAACTGAGGCCTGCATTCCTCTGCTATGGGAATAGAGAAGAAAGCATTAGCAATGTCTATGGTAGCATACCATCTGGCCTCTTTGGATTCCAGCTCGTACTGGAGTTCCATCATGTCTGGTACTGCTGCACTCATAGGTGGAGTTACTTCATTCAGGGCTCGGTAGTCCACTGTCAGACGCCAATCTCCATTCTGCTTTCGCACAGGCCACACTGGACTGTTGAAAGGTGAATGAGTTTTGCTGATGACTTTCTGACTCTCCAACTGACGAATCAGATTCTGAATGGGCACCAAAGAGTCACAGTTGGTTCTGTATTGTCTGTGATGCACAGTCTGAGAAGCAACCGGCAACTTAATGTCCTGAATCTTGTGTTGTCCCACAATTGCAGATTCATCAGAAAGCTCAGGTCTAACAGACAGCTCCAATTTGTGTCCATCAGCTTCTACAGAAGCTACTCCAAAAGCCCATTTGTAACCTTTAGGGTCTTTGAAACGCCCTTCTCTCAGAAAATCAATTCCCAAAATACAAGGTGCGTCAGAATAACTTCTATCTGAGCTAGTGCCTTCCTAATTTTCTCTGTTTATAATCCAGCAATATCCTTACAGTCCTCCTGAACTGCTTTCCTCTTCTTCCAAAGATTGTTAGCCTCCTTCTTTTCCCCTGAGATCCAGTGAAAGCACCCTGTTCAGCTAGGCTGGTCTTCTTCCCCCACTGCTTGTCTTTTAGCACATGGAAATAATGTGGTCCTGAACCTTTAAGATTTTGTTCTTGAAGAATTTTCAGCTCCCTTGGACCTCTTTGTCCTTCAGAACTGCCTTCCAAGGGACTCTCATTACCAGGCTCCTCCAACAGGCCAGAAGTAAAAGTTGTAAAAACTTCTTACTTCTTGAAGAATCAAAACCTCATCATTTCATGGTTGCTATGTATAGGAGGGCCTCCAACCACCACTTTCTGTGTTCCTAAACAGCAGCTCAAGCAGACCACTTCCCCTCTTTGGCTCACTAGCTATGTCAGGAAGTTATCTTCCACTCCAGGAAGCTGCAAGACTTTTTCCTCTCTGCTGTCTTGTATTTCCAGCAGATGTACAGTAAGTTGAGGCCCCCCATGAGACTTTTGCCAGCCACTTGTACAATGCTTCGTCTGCCTCTTCATCCTGGTTGTGTGGTCTGTATCAGGCTCCCAGCAGGATGGCTGCCTTCTTGGCCTTCCCCCTCATCCTTACCCATGAACACTTGACCTTATCATTACCATGCTTGAGCTCTAGGCAATCAAAACACTCCTTAACATACAGAGCTACCCCACTGCCTCTCCTTCCTTGCCTATCCCTTCTGATGACTTCATAGCCATCCACTGAAGCACCCCAGTCACGAAAGTCATCCCACCATGTTTCCATGATGGCTACTATCTCCTAGTGTTCCTGCTTCAGGATAGCTTCCAGTTCCTCCTGTTCCTTGCCCATGTTCTGTGCATTGGTGTAGATGCATTTCAGTTGGGCTCTTGATCCCACCTCCCACACTGGCATGCCACCCTAGGCTTATCTCTAGCCAACCTGGTTTTATCCCCTGCCACTTTTGAATCTGCTTTAAAGCCCCTTCAATGAATCTGTTGAACTCATGAGCCAGAATCCTTTTCCCTCTTTGAGATAGCTGACTCCCATCTGTGCCAGAAGGTCTGGTGCCATGCAAACCACCAAAATATGCAAAATTCCACCAGCCTTTGAGGCAGGTGTTGATGAGGTAAGTCTTCTTGCTCCTTTCTGTATTCTTCCCTGCTACTGAAGGGATTGATGAAGACACCCCCTGATCTTTGAACCTATCATCCCAGTGCCCTGGAGTCCCTTTTGATCACATCTGGACTTCTAGTACTAGCAGGTAATAATCAGAGTGTTGTGCCAGATTAGGGAGCTTTCTAGTATAGTCTTTGACCTAGCGTCCAGGAGGGCAGCAGACTTCCCCACAAAATAGAATGGGGGTCCCTTCCTCTGATTAGCTTATGAAGAATTCTGCTCCCCTTAGAAGGCAGTCACCTATGACAATGATTCTTCTTTTTATCCAGTCAGAGGAAGCTGTAGTGCATGATGTTGACTGACTCATCCTAGGCAACACCATGGATAGATCTTGACCTTCATGCACATTATCATTCTTCTGTCCCTCAAGATCCAGTGTCTCCTATCTACTATGCAAGTGCAGCTGGGAAGGCAAAGTAGACCAGGAGGGAAATTGCCTGCCCCTCCAAGCAGGGACCAGCTTTCATCCCTCCCCTTCTTTTATGACTCTTCTTTCTGCCTGGTGGGGAAAAGATAAGGAATCCTCCCCTTCCCATGATGTTTTAACCTGTTGCTTTTGTCCCCTGTACGGTAGGGAGCAGCTCCACCAGTTCATCTCCTTCCCACACTGCCTGATACTCCTCTACTTTTCTCGTACCACTTGGCCACACTCACACAATGTATCTCTGCTGCCCTCTGGTACCAGTGACAGACTTTGACACTCCCTACAGCCCGAGATCTGGATGGTTCCATGTTTACATGAGAGCTTTACCCAGGTTGCCACATCCCATCCGGCAATGGCTTTTGTCCAAGTGGAAACCACATCCAGAGCTTTTCTGGCAGTGCAATAACCACTAATGGAGCTTGCTGAGTGACTTTGCCCTTCCTGCATGTCCTTCCTGCCAGCTGCTACACAAACTGTTTCCACATGCCCTCTTTGCCTGATTTGGCCACTACGCTCCTGGCCACAGCTTCTCTATGTGTGGGGATTTGGCTGACTCCTCTCCTGACCCCATCTATGCTTGAGAGCATATTTTGCTAAAAAATAGCTAGAAATGTCTACAACAATTTATTTCTGATGCCCTAAAGCGATTTTATGTATTTTAAAATGAAGTAGTGAGCAATTAAGCCACAAAAGAATTCCTACTTTCCCCTTTTTAATGGACATGAGAGCATTCAGGATGAAAACAGGAGGTAACAGCATTCAGGGCAGTAATTAGGAACTTAAAAATTGCACTTGGGTTTCAGGAAAATAAAACTTGAACGTGAAAAACAGACGCAGCACTACTAAGACACATTCTAATCTATTGTAAAATCAGAGTACACAGACACATGCAAAATACTCCAGAAGGTGCACAGAATAAAACAGGGCTTCCATGCATGATCTTACTGCACATTGTTCACCCTGAGGAAAACCAAAATCAGCTCTTGATTTCTGCAGCAAGCATGCTTTCTATTTCCAAGCCAGAGGGAAGGGTGTATTCTATTGAGAGCACTCCAGTTTCATAGAGGACTTTTGGCTTCAGCCTCATTCAACATTTACTCCTTATGTGGTAGGGATTCAAAGCTGTGTAATGCCTATAGGTATGTAATTGGAATTTCAAATTACAGTGTTCTGTGTCTTTGCCAAAATGGTAATCCAGGGTTTTTGGTAGGTGGCTGCAAAAAAAGAGAGAAAAAAAAATCCAGATCCTCACCAGAGCCTGTAACCTGTACACAAAACCAGACTTCACTCCTCTCCTTCACCCCTACACTCAGGTATGAAGATGGAGTCAGAGTTTGTATTAGGAATTTTCTATACAAATAAATAAGAGATTGCATGGCAAACCAAAGCCAGATCTCTGCATGTTGTATGCTGCTAGCTCCACACACATTGTAGAAATGCATCCCTAATTTACAGAAGGCTTAGGAGATCCAAAGCCAAGAGAAGGGACAGTTCAACTCAAAGCTAATAAGCAAAGACTCAGCCCCATTCTGACTCTACCAGCCTGCCTCAACCTTCTTCCCCAACTGGCTTTCACACTGAGATGATGAGTAGGAAAAAATTACAACTTCCTGTTTTTTTCTTGATGTCACAGTACTTCCCTCCACAGCCTGTAATAGAGTATAATTCTTGGCCAGAAACAGCCCAAGGCACTCTCTGAGGCATTTAAGCCCTGTTTGAATGCTTTCTGGGTGCCCTCCAGAAAGATGAATATGCAATCTACAAGCAAAGAGCAAGGTCCCTCCTACTGTTCTGACCTCTCACAACCACAGTGCAGCAGCATTTTCCCACCATGTTTGACAGTAAAGTTCTAGGGTGAAAGTACATCTGATTTTAGTGTGTGATACCAGCACATGACCATCCACAGTAGTGTTTATGCTAACATTTCAGTTTTATTGCAACTCCCTCCTCTAAAGTAAACAATTAAAAACACTGAAAAGCTCAGTGCCTTAGGTACTAATAACCTACAAATTCTAACACTGTCAAAACATGAGCCTAAATAATGTCCTTATAACCTGATGACGTTGTTTGGATGAGTAGACTAGAAAGTGGATAGAAAGCTGTCTGAGCTGCTAGGCAGTAAGTGCTGTTATTAGATGTACAAAGTCCAGGTGGTAGATGAGTATTAGTGCCATTCCACTGAGACCAACACTCTTTAATGTTCTTATCAGCAACCAGGGCACTAAGATGGAAAATGTCCTCAGCAAGTCTGCTGCAATTCCAAACCAGGAGTGAGTGGAGCAGGGAAAGAGGAATGACAGAGGTCAGGGTCACTCTTCTGAGGGACTGTGACGTGTTGCAAAAATGCACCAGCATGAACCTCACAAAGATCAAAATCAGCCTCTGGACTTATCCAACTCATGATGTAACTCTGCAACAATTAAAGCTGGGCACCAACAGGCCAGGGAGCAACTTTACCAGAAAGCAACCCAGAGTTCTAGGCTGAGCATCTTTCAACAATACAGTCTTGTGGTGACAGAGATCAGCCACACACTTGCCTGGACAAGACACACATCCACTCCATTAAGAAACTCTCTTGGAGAAGCCACCAAGACTGTAATGGCATGGAGGCACAGCATGTCCAAAGAGACACAGAAGAAACTGGGCTTGTTAAGCATCCATCAGAGAAAATCTGCACTCCCATGAGGAGTTTACAACACCCTCCTGGGGGCAGATAGAAAAGATGAGGTGACAGCTCTGCCTGGAAGGGCACAATGAAACAATATGGTACAAGCTATAATGAAGAAAATGCTCATTTGACACTAGGTAAAGTTTTCACTGTGGGGATGATTAAATACTGGAGCAGGGTCCAACAGAAGTTGTGAAATTCTCATCTTTACTCATTTCAAAGCGGGAACTCTCTCTTTTCCCTGTGTGTAGGTGAGAGCAAGCGATATCCAGGTATCCCTAACGATCTGTGTAATTCTATGACTCTAGCAGGAGCTCTGTGAAAGGCATTTTTTGAGGAAGTCTTTCTAAATTCCTTATTAGCTCAGCAGCTCTTGGGTTAGCATACAATTGTGCCCGCTTTCAGCAAGACTACCTTTGTTCCTCAGTGCTCCACATTCTCATGTATTAAAACAAACACTGCCTCTTGGGCAGGGACAAAAATCTAACTGAAAACAAATAGAAAAAAACCCATATCCTGGACACAAATTGTTCCATTTTCTGATCATTTTTTTTTTCAGTCATAAAACTGAGAGTGTTCCTCATCAAGGCGGTTAAAAACAAAACCAAACCAAAACAAACCAACAAACAAAAACAAAAACAAACAAACAAAACCAAAAAAAATCCCCAGTTATCCAACTCGGGCACCAGGGGCAGGCAGCTCCCAGGGGCAGGCAGCTGCCACGGCGCTGCTTCTCTTGCTCCCCGTGAAGAGCGGGAGCCAGGCGCAGCGACGCTAGGGCTTGGAAGGGACCTTTGACGATCATCCAGTCCAACCCCCCTGCCAGAGCAGGACCATAGAATCTAGCACAGGTCGCACAGGAACACGTCCAGGTGGGTCTTGAGAGTCTCCAGAGAAGGAGAGTCCACAGCCTATCTGGGCAGCCCGCTCCAGTGCTGTGATCCTCACAGTGAAGAAGTTCCTCCTCATGTTGAGGTGGAGTCTCCTGTGCTGTAGTTTACATCCATCGCCCCTTGTCCTATCACAGGGGTGCAACGGAAAAGAGTTCTTAACGGCCTTTACTGCGCGGGATGGGATCACCCGGGGGCCGGCTCCGGCAGGGCAATCGGCAGGGCCAGGCCGCAGCTGGCAGCCGCAGGCAGCGCTTCTCTCGCGCGCCCGCGGCAGCCACACCTCGTCCCGCCCCCGCGCGCTGCCAGCGTTTGCCGCCGAAGGCCTCCGGCGGCAGGCAGGGCGCCGCCCAGTCCCCTCAGCGGCAGCTCGGCAGCGGCCATGGCGCAGGGGGAAGCGTGGGGCTCCAGGGCACGGCTCTGCGCTGTCCACGGGGACCGGCCGCTGGAGCTGTTTTGCGAGGATTGCGGGCGTTGCGTCTGCGCCCTGTGCCCGGCCCTGGGTCCGCACCGCGGACACCGTGCCAGCCTCCTGCGCGACGCTGTCTGCCGCACGCAGGTGAGTGCCTCCGGCGGGCACCAGTCGGTGGCTGTGCTGCGGAGGGGACTTGCTCGCGAGCCGTGCGTCCTGGCGGGGGGACCGGACTGGGGTATCATCAGGTGCTGAGCAGACTGCGGGACACGGAGCTGGAGCAAAGGCCCTTCCCCATGGTTGTGTGTCTTCCCTGCTTTGTCCCTCGTTCCTGGGACTTGCAGTGCGGTTTTCCTTTGCCAGGGTGAGATCGTGGCGTTGGTGCAGTGGGCAGCGGTAGGTCAAATATCTTCAGCCTTTGGCCTTACTTGGCTTGTCTTGTGAACAGCTTGTGGAGCTCAGTTTTTGTTGTTGAATCGACTGTGTAGGCATGCAGAACAAAGTTTCTGTACTGTGACAAGCGCTTTGTAAACTCTAATACGGAGCGGGGTCAGTATGCAGTCCCCGCGGCGGGACACGGCTTGTGCCTGATAAGGAGAGAGTGTTACCTGGTTCCACCCCAATGCTCGTGTAACAGGAGTAGGATTCAGAAGAAAACGGTGAGGTGACATTAACTGTCAAGTTGCACGCAGCAGCATTTTCTACTTTGGGTGGGGGATTGGAGTTTGGTTGCCCTGGGGGACTTGTTTTCATTGCCAGGCTAGAAGTATCTTTGACAGAAACACACGACACAGGGAAATGGGAAAGGCTGCTTCTGCTTTTTCCCTTTCCCTATCACTGTAGCTTGCTAGACCACAGTTAGTCCACATGCACAGAGCCTTTTCTCTAGTAACTTCTTGGGGTTGGGGAGCAAGGGTTACAGGTTCATCCCAGTAGGCAGCAAAGCTCCACAGAGCTGCCTGCTCACTGCCTCCTCCTTGCCCAGTATGAGGGGAAGAGGAAAGGAAGATTAAAACCAAGAAAGCATATGGAATGAGATAAAAATAGTTTAAAAAGTGAAGAAGTGGAAGAAGGAAGAAAGAGAATGAAACAAAACAAGGAATGCAACAAGTGTCCAGCCAGTTCCTGAGCAAATAGCTAACCTAACCCTTCCCCTCTCCATTTTGTTGCTGAGCGTGAGGTTATATGGCATGGAATATCTAGTTTAGGTCTTCTGCCTACTTGTGTCCCATCTTGTGCACACACAGTTCAGTCACGTTTAAAACACAGCACCATACGGGTTGTTACAAGGGAAATTAACTCCATGCCAGCCACTGACACCACAGCCTTTTTTTTAAATTCACCCCAGTTTAGCTGTCCCTCAAGCAGCCCCAGGAGGCGTTGCAGGCTTGCCAGGTACTTCCTGCTTGTGTTTTGTTCTATTCTCAAGAGTCTGCCAGGCGGCTTGCTGAGGCTTGTGTGCTGTGGTGCTAAGCTTAGGAGGCTTAAAAATTAGTAACACAGAGGTTTGGTGAACAGGAGTTTCTTCACAGTTTCAAAGAGGTTTTTCCTATTCTTTCTCTGGTATTTTAGAGCAGTGTTGCTAGGAAGATTCCTAATTCTCACAGATTACCAGCAGATGTACAAATGATGCTAAATTCTTCTGGCATTTTGTTGCACTTCATGTCAGAGAACAGTATAGGAGCAAAGGGCAGTACAGAAGCTTCAGGCTAACAGCAGCACATCAGAAGAAACCATGAAGGTGTCAGAGCATCTGAGAGCACTGTTCCTGCCAGCTCTTGCAGCTGGGAGCTCAGTACAGTGTTTGCATTCCCTTCATAACACTGGGGCAATATTTGAATGCAGGTGTTGTACTGCGGCAGCCAGGGCAAAGTGCACAAAGCCACGAGTTTCCTGGGGATCTGTTTGACACACAGGCCAGATGCTGTTGATGACTAGTTATTTGTGCCATAACAGTAAGCGAGCAGGGCAGAAAGTTGGGTCCCTATGTGACACTATCTCTAGGAAGTCTCTGCTGACATCTACTGGTTTGGGCTGTAGAGATTACAGGTACAAACTATCAACAGTAGTTGTAGCCTGAGAGATGATACTTTGACTAGCAATTTTGTTTGCTGTGAGTAGTTGTTCTGTACAGACATGAATTAGGTAGCTGTTGTAGTTTGAGCTGGGTGCCCCCCTGGTGCATTCACTTCCTGTGTCCAGAAGTCCAGCCCAGAGGGATGGACACAGGAAATTGTGTATTTCCTACCATAATTCTTTGCACCACTATAAGATCCAGTGCGGAGTCTGGCACTTCCTCTTTCCTTCCCTCTCCGAGACTTGGTAACTGGGGGAGAGATCTCCCGGCCATGGGCCTGATTAGGCCCAAGGCCACAGGGGGATGGGCAGTCTCAGGCCTGGCCAGCTGAGACTAGCCCAGCAGAGGGAGAGGGAAGAAGGAGCCCTGGGGGTTTTGGATGCACCCTGAGGTGGGGATGGGATCTTTCTTTGTCACTGCGCTTTGGGTTTTCTGTAACATTCACTGCTTTCTATTTAAACTTTCATCACTTTTGCAATCCATTTGCCTGAGTCGTTATTTCTGCCTGTGGTGGGGAGGGGATCTGCCCCAACCCATTACAGTAGCACATGAGGATATTCCTCAGTGCTTTTAGCAAATCCTAGCAGTGGCTGCTAAGAAATGAGAACCATTGTGTGAGGTCCATCAATCAGTTGTTTTATCCGTGGATCTAAGGTTGCATAAAGTCATCTGGAACAACGCCCTCTGTGCTTCTGAATGCAGGACATAGGATCAACATGCCTTGCACTTCATATGTGTCCTCTGAGGCTGACTCTGACTCGAGCTATGAGTCTCATCTCTCAGAAGTACTTGTTTTTAGAGCATTTTTACTTGACTGAGTTAGGGCATCCAGGCAATCTATAAAGGAATGTTTTTGGAGTTGATTCCCTGGGGTCAGTGACATGGATTGCCTGCCAGTGTTGCAGTCTTCACTGCTAGGAAGCAGCTCTTCTCTTTACCTTTAAAAAAACCAGAAATGCGTAACCAGAAAGGCTGGCACAATCATCTGCATATAGCCACTGTTGTGAGAGATTGAGCCTGGGGTGATGTGTTTTACTAGCAGAGAGTGAAGACTGGGTTTTGCTCTGTGGTCTTTGTCAGTCTCTGAGGATGGAAATTAGGTGTAGGCTGCAAAATAATTTGAGGTTGATATTTAGTAGAACTCCTGCATCTTCAAGTATTGCAGACCTCTTCTGGTCCTTCAAGGATAGGACTGGAAAATTGTAGCTGGAATGGATAGCATAACATCAGTGTCTTGCTTCATAGAAGAACATTTATCTGCACCAAGGGACTTCAGAAGCAGAGTTTCTTGCTTTTGGTGGGAACCCACTGACTCGTAATCAGATTAAAAATAGTGTGTGCTTTCACGAGGAGCACATATCAAAAACGCAAACAGTTGCCCATTAAGCAACATGTAACATTGTTTGTCAGCCCTGCAGAGCTTAAATGTCATGCTGGCCTGGAGTTGTTGCAGTGAGTCGGTATGTGTGCATGCAGATGCTCATGACTGGTCCCAGCAGCAGAACAGGACACTGGTAACAGCTGCAGCTCTGGGGCTAGCTTGTCTGGTAATTTACAGAGAGGCTCTGTAAATAACTCTAGTGCACAGAGAGCATGGGGCAGCATTGCCTGAGTCTTTGACAGTACTGACAAAAATGCATCACCAAGTACACCATGACTGTTCAATCCCCTGGACAGAGGACAGCTGATTTTTAGAGGGCTGCAGGTGAGAACTGTGGAGCTAGAAACAGAAGAATATTTACTGTGCTGTGCTGCTCAGAGTATCTTGGGGCACACCACAAGCATCACAGATACTGTGATTACCAGCCAAGATGATAATATTTGTTGGTGCAGGCATTCAGACAACAGCATCACTGTAGTGGTAGTGGGATTTTTTTGTACAGTGGGCAGCATCCTGAACATTCACTGAATTTTGACTAGACAGAGCCTCCCACTGATCCTCTGAATAAAAATGCTTGTTGGCTACCCTTCAGCTGCTAAGTCCATGAGCATGTAGACGTGAAATGCACAGTGCCATATATTTAAAGATTAAACCATTTTTTTCACCGTAGGTTTCCCTGGTCCTTCTGAAAGTGCACTAATTTGCACATCTCTCCAAATCTTACCACCATAAGATACAAATCTTTCACCAGGAGCAGGTGAAATGTTGAATCCTTGTTTCATCACTACTACCCTTAATAACCCTCAGTGACATATTCCTCTGTATTGAAACCAAGCTGGATACCATTTTCTGGTTTTTACAGGTGGTATTAAGAGGCAGTGTTTTATTTTGTTTCTGTGCTGTACAGGAACTTGTGGCATTGTGCTTGGAGGATCTTGAAAAGAGAAAAGAGCAAGAAGCTGGTAACAGAAGGAGCATAGAGCAGGCTGCTAATGATCTGAAGGTAAAATGTGGTTTCCTTGTGCACTGAATGGTCATTTTCCAAGGAGAGACATTTTGCTTTCTCTGCAGCTATTCAAATACCCAGGCAGCTACTGGTTCTCAGGAACAGATTATATTCCCTGTATCTATCACAGCATATTACTTTCAAAGGGAGAGAAGAGGCAGAGTATCCAAAAGCCTGATCAGCTGAACATGTCTGGAAGAACAATGTTGACAGTTTTGTGTGGAGGAATAGTAAGTAGCCCCAGCCATGTACCTTACTGTGCTTTCACTGTATGTTGCAGTAGTTGGCCTGCTGGGCTGCAAGTGCACATTGCCAGCTCATGTTGAGTTTTGAATCAGCTGACACCCCCAAGTCCTTCTGTTTGAGACTGCTTTCGAGCCACTCCTTGCCCAGCCTGTATTTGTGCTTGCAATTGCCCAGGTGTATGAGCTTTCACTTGGCCTTGTTGAACTTCACCTCTCAAGCCTGTCCAAATTGCCCTGGATAGCATCCCTTCCCTCCAGCATGTCAATCAGGCCACACACCTTGGTGTCATCCACAAACTTGCTGAGGGTGCACTCAGTGCCACTGTCCATATTGCTGGCAAAGATGTTAAACAACACTGGTCCCAGTGCTGACCTCTGAGGGATGCCACTTCTCACTGGTTTCCACTTGGATGTGGAGCCATTGACTGCAACTCTCTGAGTGCAGCCATCCATCTAATTCTTTATGCAGTGAGTGGTTCACCCCTCAAGTCTGTGTTTTTCCAGTTTGGTGACCAGGTCGGAAATGCAGGACGGTGTCAAATGCTTTACACAGGCCCAGGCAGATGACATCAGTTACTCTTCCCTTATCCACTGATGTTGTAACTCCATCACAGAAAGCCACCAAGTTTGTCAGGCATGATTTGCCCTTGGTGAAGCCATGTTGGTTATCACAAATCACCTCTTCTTGATGGCACTTAATTTTGGAGTCTTTTTTTCTAGCAGCTCCTGGTCCCTAATTTGCTTTGAAAAGGGGGTAAAGTGTCACTACCAAAGGATCATGTCTGCTGCTTCTATCAGTTAGTGCCTGACTCTATTACTTTCCATCTGAAAACAGTTCTTTTCTGCATAAATAAGCGCCTTGAAATCTTCGTTCAAGCTTTTCCATCCAAGACAGCATGTGGTAGTTTTAGGCTAGGCCTTTAAAATTGAGCTGCAGATTTTGAGCAGAAAAGTAGAAAAATACAAATAAATCACTATTGGGTGTAAAAAGGAAAACAGAAGATTATTCTAAACAAATTCATTGTATAAATGTCTGGGATAAGATCATAACAATTCTTCACATTTCCCATTCCTTTTCTCAAGAGATGAAGCAAATTAGTGAAATTAATCCAAAGTGTAGCATTGAAAGCCTGGGAGAAAAACAGTGACCTGTTGAGTATGGGGGGAACACTTTTCTGCTTTGTCTGTAGATACATGCCATTATGAGCAAAAGGCATCTGTCAGACCGAATGACTGAGCTCCAGTTACTGCTTCGGGAAGAGGAGAGTCTGGCAAAAAACTCCATTGATGAAAAGACTCAGCAAGCCCTGGAAGCACATAATCAGCATCTGGAGTCTTGCCAAGAAAAGCTTGAAGCCCTGGAGACCTTGTCAGTTCAGATCAGACAAATACAACAGCACTCTGATCCTATTCAATTCTTGGAGGTGGTATTGTATGATTTCTTTCTACCTCATTATCCTGATAGCCCCTGGTAAACTGCTGTAATGATCTCCTTTGTTGATCCTTCTGTAGGTAGTGAACAGCATCTTTCTTACTGCTTTTTAAGCTTTCTGTTGGTATTTTGGTGAACCAGTTCAGCTCCTGATTTTTCAGTTGTCAGGTGTTTCTGCTATGGCATTGATTTCATATCTGTATGAAATTCCTGTTGATTTTAAGCATATGTGGAACAGAGCTATATGTATCTCTTAGTCTTGAAGACAAATGCTGTATCAGGTCTTTCCTTGTGCAGTGTAATATGAAGGTCTGAGGAAAGGCAGCCCTCCTGAGAATCTTAGAGTGAAATCCTCTCCTTGGTTTAATCGCAAGAGATCCTTATCACCTCGGGCAATGGCCATCATCTTACTGGAGGGGCAGTGTTTCTGCTACAGATAAATGTCAATCTTCTGTTCCTAATGGATCTCTTTCACCTTCCTTGGAGAAGGTGTGGTGCCATTGTCCATGCCCTGACTGAAACCAAAGGATGACATTCTTCATGGAAAGAGCTGTGGTGCTTTTTACATCTATAGCAGACTTGAGAACTTTCCACTTTTGTGAATGATATGACTCTGCTGTGTGTGCTGGTGACATACCTCCACATGGGAAGCTGCTCCTCATGGTTGGAGAGATTTTTTTGTGGGGGAGGTTGGGTTTTCTTCTTTAGACTGCTTTTTAAAACTTACTGTTCCAATTTTTCCTTTGTTGGGGTCTTCCACAAAGGGTCCTACCCAGGTTAAACACATTCCCATTTTGAAGTGTCCTGGAGGGCCCTCTTTTACCTGTGACTACTGGATACTCCATCCTGGGGCAGGCCCACTGGAAGAAGCAGCCAATGGGCAGACTGAACACAGCAAGGCTTGCCTCTTATGGCCCATGTCTTTAGCTTGCTCTGCTGTGTGTGGGAGCTGGAAGGGAAAAGTCCATTCACTTCACTGTCTCTACTAACTGGAGAGTACTACATCTTTCTGCCCTCAGAAGTACACTGAAATCAAGAAAGAAATGGAGGAGCCTGGGCACCTGTTAGAACAGTGGCATCCAATACCTCTCTCCTTTGAGCATGTACTTAACTATTACAAGCACCTCATGACAGCTCTTCAGGCCATTCTACAGAAACCACTAGAAGCCCGGCTTAAAAAAGGTACCTGGGGAAAAGATATGAATTTTGCTTTCTCCTGCTCTCCTTTTAAATAAAGTGGGGCATGGGTACTGTTCTCTGACAGCATTGGTGTAATGTTGCTGTAACTGTGGTCATTTAGGAACTTAAGAGGCTCCCCTTTCAACTGTGAAGGTGGCCTTTTGATCTTTAAAGTTTGTCTGAGGCTTTTTTTTTTCAGCTCCATCAATTGTTTCAATACAGCTTACTTCCTCCTGCAGAGTTTCTATCTTTGGACCTTCACACCTATACAATGTAGCTGTTCATTCAAATTGCTCTTGGGTGTAAGTGCTCTGGCAAGATATTTGACAGGCATGGTACCTTTAAAATGTAAAAGTTTTTCCTAGTTGATATACCTGGTGAGCTTTGTGTCTCGGGCAGCCTGAAAAATTCTCTAGTTTTGGTACTTCATAGGTGGGTGTACCATGTTCTGCTTGGAGCTCCTTTAGTCTTCAAGCTAGTATTTCATCCTTATGTGACCTTTGGCATGATGAAGGCAAGGAGCTTCCTAATGGGACATAGAGCCACAAAGCCAGTTTACTATGGGGAAACCCTGCCACTCGTTGGGTTACAGGTGAGCAGGGCAACATCAACCATCACATTTCACCCAGCTACTTTTTAATACTCCTTTTTCTGAGACTTGCCACCAAGAATTATATAGCAGGGTGCTGCAGAAAATGTTCAGACCAGATCCAGAAGGCCACTGCAGGATGTGTGGAGAATTCCTAGACAGTACTCTGCAGGTGCTCTGTAGCTAGAACCTGCAGTTGTCTTCAGCTGCCTGACTCTGTTCTCATCTGAGGGGTGATTTTTGAGAAAGAGGTGCTTACTTGGGGTTGTGCTTGATGGTGTAGTACCTTGGCAATACTGAGATCCAGCATTGCCAGGTTATTCAAAGAGCGTAAAGTCAAAAGCATGTAGAATACATGGCCTTTTCCCAGTAGCAGTAACACCAGAGAGGCAAAATCCAAATAACCTGTTCAACCTGTTTTATTATTACAGTCTAGACAGTATGACCACATGACCATAAGGCAGCACACTGCTTTAACTGTCTCCTTCCATCTATGCTTAGATGTTTTCATTAGCCTTAATGCCACAGCAAAGAAGAAGCCTGGATCCATGTTGAAAACCTTGTCTCCCGTTGACCGGCTGCTTTTCTTAAAACGTAAGTATGGTCGAACAAAAGTTAGAAGTACTCCAGGTATGTATGGCTCAAGCATTGAAACAGTCAATGAAAGTGTGCTGCCAGAGTCTTAAAACAGAATCTTGAAAGAGGGCTGGAAGAGACCTTGAAAGATCAAATCCAATCACTTGCCTAGAGCTCACAATCCCACTACTACTACTGAACTACCTCCCCCAGCACCACATCCACATATCTTTTAAATAACTCCAGGATATATAATGTGTTAAAGGTCAATCTACAGGTTACCCTTTCCTCTAGTGTTGGTGAGAAAGATGTACCGTGAATTGTTTTGTTTCTCTGATGGGAAGCTAATGGACATTTCCCGTGGCTTGTAGCAGATGAGAGCTGTTTTAATCTCAAAGCTGTTAAGAGTCCCTTGTTACCATGGCCCTGGTGGCAAAGGCACATTATAGGAGGTTGGGTTTCCAGCCTGCGTCCATCCCAGTGGAGGGGAGGTCATATGGACACTTGACTTCTTGTTACTCAGTAGAGAGGGCAGGAGACAGGACTGTGCTGGTAGAGTGGGTTACACACAGTTCTGAGAAGTCTATTTTTCACTGTTGTTACCTCGTCTTGTGTTTGTGCTCCCCTGCGTGAGCTTTTAAGTTCAAATACTGCAACTTTTTCTTTCTGAACAGGTTATCTCAACTGGCAATGAGCAAACAGGTGTTCCACTTGTAGCAGGTGTGACAAAATCAGGAATGCAATGAGCAAAGTTTTATCTTCTGGGCTGTGGTATCTCAATTCTTTTTCCAGTTGTGTCATTTCTGTGTGGCAGGATCCATATTGTGTCAGTCACTGTGTAACCGGAACCTAAGATCTGTATCACTGAGTACTTGGTTCTAAGAAAGCACTGCAGTAGCATTTAGCTGGTGGTGAACTACACCCCTGAGTTTCATGAATACTAATTTGTACCTGCTCAAGGCTGCCTCCTGATGGGACTTGGGGAGAAAGCACTGTATTTACTTCACGTGTGAGCAGTCACTTTAAGGGCTGAAAAGGCAGTTTCTCAACTCTGTCAAAGCTAACTATAACAAAGATCTCATTAACACATAGGTCAGTGAAAGTGACAAACCTTGATCATAAAATTTTGGACCTTTTATTTCTAAGTTCAACATCCAAGAGCAAGGAGAATACTGGAAGTTCTTGTTTGAGTGTGTCCATTGCCTTGTTTTGTGTTCCCTTAAGATTATGCTGCTCCTGTAGAGCACAGTGACTGTACTCTGAGGTTGCAGGTCCAAACACATAGTTCAGATACGCAAAACTGCAAAGAAATCAAAGCAGTCTGGATTTTGTTTCTCAAATTTTAAAAAGGAATTTACCCATTTTGAAAGCAGTTTGATGATGTTAAATATATTTTTCAGCTGGCATTTAAAATGCCTCTATTCAAAGTTTATCTGGACTAAAATCATATTTCTTCAAAAAACCCCAGTGAAGTATGTCTGAGCTAGTTTTCATTGCAAGTATACTGCTGTTCTCATCTGGGTGTATCATACTTCGTATTCTTCACTTACAAGAGAAAATAGATGTACTCAGTATTTGGAATAGTTTTAGGAATCAGGTTACATTTACATCTTATCACCAGTACTCCAGAAGCTACTGTGATTCATGAGAATGCATGTTTTTAGGTACCCAACTCTGACATTGGTTTACCAAGCTTGACAGAAAAAGTGAAGGGGATTGTTAAAGGATGCCAAATCCTATTTCCAAAGGGAATATATTATTTCTAGAACATAAGATCAGATGCTAACATAATAAATTATTGAGAGTGCATTATGAAAAGTTTTGTAGTACATGTAACAATTCAATATTGAAGTTGTAGGACAATATCTTCAGAGAAAAATGTCATCTTTCATTTCAAACTTGTTTAATGTGATTATAGATTTATTCCCCACCCCGTTTTTCTGGTTTACAGTCCTGCAATACTTGCTTCATTTTAAAATGCTGCTGAGTAAGACTGATTTCTAGGATGTAGTTTCAGACAGTGAGATTTCTTTTCTAAATGTCAGGTTAGGTGAACTGCTAGAAATCCTCTGGGAGCTGTTAAGTTCTTCCTTTGCAATGTACACAGTGCTGCTGCTCAGAGCTGTGGTGCCTCTGGGAAAGAGAGTCTTAGTACCTCTTCATATGTGATGTATGTGAAATCACAACCCAAGTCTGTTGCAGTACTCTCTAAAGCCCTTTGGCTGTAACCCCACCAGAAGTCTCCAGCTATTCTGCATAAAGCAGAAGCTGTGTTTGTTCTGCACCTAGCTGTATTTGTCTTTCTTTTGTGAACCATGCTTATACTCTTACATATTTGTCTTCTAACTGACCTGCTTTAGAGCCTGTGCAACTTGAAAGCATTGGTGCACATAAATAGCACAGTGCTTCTAGTAAAAATGCCAGGTTTTTCCTTGCAAAAATGCAGGTTCCAAGGCACTGCCAGCTCTGAGCTCCCTTGCAGGGTTTTTACAACTTTGACTTCTTTCAAGTTATGATAAATATAAATGTAGTTATGTGTTTATGTTTTTGACTGCAGATGCAAGATCACCAACCTGGGAATATGACAGCCTTCACCCAAGGTTGAAGTTATCTGATGACCGTCTCGTAGTAAGCTGTAACTGGAGGAGGATATTTTACCCTTGCGGTCCTCAGAGATTTGATAAACTATGGCAAGTGCTAAGTGCTCCCAGCAGCTCCTTGCTGGGAGCCATTACTGGGAAGTTGACCTGCTTCATGCTGGGGCAGGATGGTGGATTGGTGCAGCCTACCCTTCCATTGGCAGGAAAGGTGACTCTGAAACCTGTCGACTGGGCTGGAATAGAGCATCTTGGTGCCTTAAGAAGTTTGATGTTGAATACTGGGCATTTCACAAGGGGGAGAGAATCCCCATACAGATAGAAAATGATCCTGATCGCATTGGCATTTTTCTGGATTATGAAGCCGGAATCCTTTCATTCTACAATGTTTCAGATGGCATGGCTCATTTGCACACCTTCCACTGCAAGTTCACAGAACCAGTTTACCCAGCTTTGAGGCTCTGGGAAGGGTCCATTGGAATATGCAAACTAACATAATGAACAAAGCAAAAGAAAACCTACTATTTCATGCCTTTTGTATGAAAGCCACTTCAGTGATGATCTACATTAACTAATCTCTGCCATAGGAAAGTTGTAACTGTGATGCTTTTAGAAAGTAACAGTTACGTTCAAGAAAACCAACTGTAATTTTTAATATATATATATATGTATGCATTTTTCAGTGGGAGAAGGGGATCAATGTACCACCTGCAGTGCAGTATATAGCATGTTTTGTGCTTTTTCAACTTGCACAGTGGAAAAAGTCTGGTTGAAAGAAGCAAATTACAATCTGAATTTGAATCTGGATATTGGTGTCTTCTTTTAAGAACTCCCTCCCTGTCTGGTGGGGCTGCACTTGTGTATAGTAATAGGGTTTAGTCAAACTTCAAGTTTATACATTGCATGTTGTTAGAGCTGACAAGTTTGGATAATAAATGCACTTAAGTGAGTTAGCTTATACTTGAAATCAACTTGGAAAAATCAAAGACTGGCACTGACCGTTGGAAATGTCCTGTCAAGTGAAGCTGAAGCATAGCTTCTTCAGCTACACTTAATAACCATTAGCTGGCCTTACTTGTGAGAGAAACTTTGAACTGGGATTCTGGTTGGCCCTGTTATTACTGCACAAAGTGGAAGCATGAGAAATAGTTGTGTACCACCTCCGATGGAAGAAATGCCCGGAAGATGGACAGGTGCCATAAAAACACTGGATCAGTTGGGTGCTTGGTGCTTCATTTGCTTTTGTGTCCTATTTGCAAAAGCTCTTTAACTGCAGCTGAATAAAGTATTCTTGCATAAAACTAGGGGAGACAGCTTGCAAGTTCCTGTATAGGGATAATTTAATTAAATGTGTAGAGAAAAAAAATTAAGTCTTTGAAGTTTTTGATCCTGTATTTATAGGAGCCTCTAGGACCAGCCTTACTAGATCAAGGAGCCACTGCTACTTGAAGCAGATCAGGTTATCTAATGGTGTTTAAATACTAAAGGCCCTGGAATCCTCTGCAGTTCTGGCAAAGGTGATGTCTGATCTTAGGCTGAAATGCAGAAACAATAACTTGGTTTATAAGCTAAATTTAATTTTCAAATTCAAAATAAAAAAAAAAATCTTAAAAATTGAGTAGTTCTTTAATATCAGGCAAGCATACTGCATCAGTCAGAGCTCACATATGGTCAAGCACATGATTCAAAGAATCTGTTTCCCAGTTTAAAGATACAGTCTCCTCAGAATTGCAAAAAGGTAAATATCTCACAGATACAGAAATGCCACCAACAAATTCAAGATACTTTAACTCATAACCAAGAGGAAGCAAGTTCCAAATGACCACCATTACTAAACTATTCAACCACAGAAAAAGGCAGGTTTATCATACCAAAGCTCCTTCCTGGACAAAGGGGAGGGCTACAGGCTGACAGGAGTAGGATGATGTTTCTTTGAATAGTGAGTAGCTGTGAAGCACAGTGATGTGACCTAGTCAAGCACCCATCCTCGGTTCTCTCAAACACTAGTGCTGGGGGTGGAAAACCCAATCCCATGTATTTCCTTCCTAGGACAGGAAGGAGGCTGTTTAATCTTGATCAGCATTTGGCTTCCTACTAGAGAAGCTGCTCCTGGGTATAAATGGAGGTGTCCAAACACTGCAGAATTAGGATTCTAGGCTTAATCTGACCCACAGTAGATGCTTTTGACATTTTTTGGAAGCATAGGTTAAGCCTGTTTCCACTGACCCATCCCAGGTGTACTCTTTCCTCAATCTGTCTGGCTTGCCATCTTTCGGTTCAAAAAAAGCTCCTTCTCTTGCCCCTTAAGTGGGGCCTTTCTCTCTATCCAATTGGCTTGTTGTCTTGGCACTGTTTCTTGAAAAATACCTCGATTACAGTACTGTAGATTTTTGCAGCCCACTGCCTTATCTTGAGACTTTTAAAGCTTTTATCTTGAGAAAAATCTATCAGGTTGCATGTGCAGTTTTCTGCTCAGTGTATGTAAACTTTCACTTAACTGCATTCAACTCCAGCTAGCATCCTGATAACTACAGGTGCAAGGAAAACAGCAGAAAAGGGAGGAACATCAAAAGGTGTGGGATAAGAACAATTCACAGAGCAAACAAAATACTGTGATTTACTGTATTTGTACCAGAAAAGGAAAGCTGGAACACAACATACTGTGGCCTTACATGTGAAAAAAATCCAAATTAGATTAAATGGGATGGAGAAAGGAGGAGCATCATGTATTCTAGACATAATGGTACATGGTTTCTAATAAAATTGCTCTTCATAACTTATTTTTGCTTGCTTCAAAAGCTTCCTGCTAGTTAGAATCTGAAAATTCCAACCTGCTTGGATCCCCATAATTACACCCCTTCTAATCTACCACATTGCTATACTTTAATATGTTGGGCAGTAGTGCAATACTGCATCATGAAATATAGAATGGAATGCTTTGGTTTAGCACTTCACTTTCTTGACATGGTTTTCTACTGCTTCTTCAGTGATAGTTTCATCTTCTTCAATATGTTTTTTAACCTTCTTTCCCACTAGGTCAAAGATGGCTTCTGGGGGAAATCCCTTAGGCTCTCCCACCTTCACTGTCATCATCTCACATGTCAGTACTGCACCTTCAGGAATTGTCACTTTTGCCACAACAGATTTTCCCAGCTACAGAAGAGAAATAAAGAATGGTTGAAAAAAAAAAAAAAATTAGAGGTCCAAGTCAAACACATTCCTAGGCTTAGTATACCCAAAAAGGCTAAAAAATAATTTGCAGCTACTTGGGAATAGGTTCTGTGGACTTGCCCTCCCCATTTCCTCAGTGAAGGCTGAATTAGCATGGAAACTTTCACTGTAGCTAGGCTGCTGTGAAAATCCAGATGTTTTGTGAAATCAGATAATGCCTCGCTGGAATTTTTCAGAATCAGAATGGAGGGAATCTGATTAAACCGGTTAGTATGCTAGTGCAGCCCAGAGACAAGTCATAGAGACCGATTATTACTGAGTACCTGGCTCTGGTGAGGCCACGCCTTCTATACTGTGGGCAGTATCAGACCTCTCACTGCAAGAAAGACTGAGGTGCTGGGATGTGTCTGAAGAAGGGGAACAAAGCTGGTGAAGCTGAAGTCCTACATGGAGTGGCTGAGGAGGTAATTTATTCCAGAGATGACAAAGCTGAGGGAAGACCTTATTACTTGCTACAACTACCTGAAAGGAGGTTGCAGCAAGGTGGTCTCTTTTTCCAAGTAGCCACAGATAGGAGAGGAGGAAAAAACCTCAAGTTGTGCCAGAAGAGGTTTGGATTGGTTATTAGAAAAATTTCCTTCTCTGAAAGCATTGTGAGGCACTGGAGCAGACTTTCCAGGAAGTGGCTGAGTCACCATCCCTGGAGGTATTTAAAAGATGTGTAGACGTGGCACTAAGGGATGTGGTTTAGTACTGGACTTGGCAGTGTTAGATTTAACAGTTGGACTCCATAATCTTAAGGGTCCTTCCCAACATAAATAATCCTATGATTCTCCTCAAATTAGTTAACCACTGGATGATATACACAGAAATCCATTACATTCAAAATTTCCAACATTATCACAGTATCACTAAGGTTGGAAGAGACCCCAAGGATCATGGAGTCCAACCTGTCTCAGTAGACCTCACGACTAGACCATGGCACCAAGTGCCATGTCCAGTCTCCTCTTGAACACCTCCAGGGACGGTGACTCCACCACCTCCCTGGGCAGCCCATTCCAATGACGAATGACTCTCTCAGGGAAGAACTTTCTCCTCACTTCGAGTCTAAACCTCCCCTGGCGCAGCTTAAGACTGTGTCCCCTTGTTCTGGTGCTGGTTGCCTGGGAGAAGAGACCAACCCCTTCCTGGCTACAACCACCTTTCAGGTAGTTGTAGAGGGCAATAATGTCACACCTGAGCCTCCTCCAGGCTAAACAATCCCAGCTCCCTCAGCCTCTCCTCATAGGGCTTGTGCTCAAGGCCTCTCCCCAGCCTTGTTGCCCTTCTCTGGACATGTTCAAGTGTCTCGATGTTCTTCTTAAACTGAGGGGCCCAGAACTCGACACAGTACTCAAGGTGTGGCCTAACCAATGCAGAGTACAGGGGCACAATGACCTCCCTGCTCCTGCTGGCCACACTATTCGTAATACAGGCCAGGATGCCATTGGCCCTCTTGGCCACCTGGGCACACTGCTGGCTCATGTTTAGGCACCTGTCAGTCAGCACCCCCAGGTCCATTTCTGTTTGGCAGCTCTCCAGCCACTCTGACCCCAGCCTGTAGCTCTGCATGGGGTTGTTGTGGCCAAAGTGCAGCACCTGGCACTTGATCTTGTTAAATGCCATCCCATTGGACTCTGCCCATCTGTCCAGTCGGTCGAGGTCCCTCTGCAGAGCCTTTCTACCCTCTAACTGACTAATATCTGTTCCCAACTTGGTGTCATCTGCAAACTTGCTGATGACTGACTCAACCCCCTCATCCAGATCATCAATGAAGATGTTAAAGAGGATGGGGCCCAGCACTGATCCCTGGGGGACGCCACTGGTGACTGGCCGCCAGCTGGATTTGGCACCATTCACCACCACTCTCTGGGCTCGGCCCTCCAGCCAGCTCCTAACCCAGCACAGAGTGTTGCGGTGCAAGCCACGGGCTGACAGCTTAGACAGCAGTTTGCTGTGGGGGACGGTGTCAAAGGCCTTGCTGAAGTCCAGGTAGACCACATCCACAGGCCTGCCCATGTCCACCAGACGGGTCACCTGATCATAGAAGGAGATCAGGTTGGAGAGGCAGGACCTGCCCTTCCTAAATCCATGTTGGCTGCACCTGAGCCCTTGGCCATCCTTCAGTTATTGCCGCCAGGATAATCTGCTCCATCACTTTCCCTGGCACTGAGGTCAGGCTGACTGGCCTGTAGTTTCCAGGTTCTCCATCCGTCCCTTCTTGTGGATGGGGACCACATTGGCCAGTTTCCAGTCATCTGGGACCTCTCCAGTGAGCCAGGACTGGAGGAAAATGATGGAGAGCGGCTTGGCCAGCTCATCTGCCAGCTCTCTCAGCACCCTAGGATGGATCCCATCCGGTCCCACAGACTTTTGAGTGTCCAAGTGGCTCAGCAGGTCCCGAACTAATTCCTCATGGATTTCTGGGGCATCACACTGCTCCCTGACCCCATCACCCAGCTCAGGAGGCCACTCGTCCTGGACTCCTACCTTGCTGTTAAACATTGAGGCAAAGAAGGTGTTCAGGACCTCAGCCTTTTCCTCGTCTTCAGTCACTGTGTTCCCCTCCAGGTCCAGTAAGGAGTGGAGGTTCTTCTTGCCCTTCTTTTTAGCGCTGATATCTTTGTAAAAATGCTTTTTATTGTCTTTCACAGAGGTGTTCAGCTTCAGTTCCAACTGGGCCTTTGCCTCTCTAATTTTATTCCTACATAATCTAACCACTTCCTTGAACATACCTCGAGAAGCCTTCCCCTCCTTCCAAAGGTGATACAGCCTCTTTTTTCCCCCTTAAATCCTCCAGGAGCTGCTTGCCCATCCAGGCCGGTCGCCTTCCCCGCCAGCTCATCTTTCGGCACATGGGAACTGCCAGTTCCTCTGCCTTCAAGAGCTCCTGTTTGAAGTAGGTCCAACCCTCCTGGACCCCTTGGTTCTTGAGGGTTGGTACTCAGGGAACTTTACAAATAATTTTCTTAAAGAGGCTGAAGTTTGCCCTCTGGAAGTCCAAGGTGAAGGTTCTGTTGGTGCTCCTCCCTATCTCCCTGCATATTGAAAACTTCACTATCTCGTGGTCACTGCACCCTAGGCAGCCTCCCACGATCACATCTCCCACCAGCCCTTCCCTACTGGGGAACAGCAGGTCAAGCAGAGCCTGTCCCCTGGTAGGCTCACTTAACAGCTGTGTCAGGAAGCTGTCCTCCATTCGCTCCAGGAATCTTCTGGACTGCCTCCTCTCTGCTGAATTAAGTTCCCAGCAGATATCTGGCAGGTTGAAGTCACCCACAAGGACAAGATCTGATGATCTTGAGACAGCCTCCAGTTGTTTGTAGAATAATTCGTCTGCCTCCTCATCCTGGTTGGGTGGTCTGTAACAGACTCCCACCAGGATGTCAGATTTGTTAGGCCTCCCTCTGATTTTAACCCACAGGCTCTCAATTCCCTCATCTGCCACCTCAAGTTCTGTGCTATGGTAAAAACAGTTACTGGCTGCCAGAAATCTCACTTTGTAGAAAATGACAGGTCTACACCAACATTACAGTGGGCTAAGCATAGAACCTCTGTGCAGATGCAGAAACACTGCTCCACTAAGCAATGAGCAAGCTATCTTTCTGAATACGGTTCCTAGCTATAGGTATGTGTGAGTCAGCTGCACATCAATGAAAAGCAAAAGTTACCTTTTCGTTGCAAGCCATTTCGCAGGGCAAGAGCTGTTTGACTGGAGAGCCCATAGCTTTTTCCACAGTACGGATGGCTTTCACCAAGTCTGCCAGTTCATTTGGCTCCAGAGATGCTTGGTGGTCACTTCCTTTCCATGTTTTGTCGAGAGTCACATGGCGTTCCACTACTTTAGCACCCATAGCCACCGCTGCCACTGAAATGGCTATGCCAGTCTCATGCCCCGAGTAACCAATGGGGATATCAGGAAAAGATGACTGATATGCCTTGAATCATGACAGAGTTGGTCTGAATTACCAAGGTAGCAATTTCAAAGACAAAAGCAAATTTAACAGTGGTTACTGCAATAAAAACCTTGGGCAATTACAGTGCCACTAACAAAAAAACCACCTTTTTTTTTTTTTAAATATATATTCATCAAGTCACATTGCATTACTGACCATCACCACCTAAGAATCTCACTATGATTAGCAATGCTGCCAAGGAAAAGAAGGTATGTTCTAATCTACCACTTCACTTATACTTTTGCTTGTAATTAAGGGTAGTCTTTAAGGTCTTCACAGCCTACATTACTGTAAGTTACAGTAATACAGCAGTGTTCTATTTTCATCCAAGAATGCAGTGATCTGGTTAAACTTAACCTGTATCAAAAGCAGATTTCTTCAACCCCAAAATGTGAAGCAATCCTTTCAGCAATACATAGGGGACAGTCAGCCAGATAGTTCTAAAGGCCATTAAATGCAGCCATGCCTTATTCTACAAAAAATTATATGTCTGCATAAAACTAGGCAAGTGCTTGAACACTGGCCAATTTGGGAAAATTTATTTTAGTGATTAACAGGCAAAGCCAATTAATATTTTCAACAAATGAAATTACACAAAAGCCTAATTTAATTATAGCTTTGCTATTCAGATGGAGCATTTTTAACAGAAGTTTTCTGGTCTAGCCCCTATTAATGTTCTGGGTTCTATGCACCTTCTTAATGGTAACAGCCTACATAATTTTTCTTTGCACTACAAAGCACAGGGTTAACCTGTTCACCATCTGTCAGGCGTTATTTGTGAACACTCCAGTAGCATCCTTAGGCCTACTGCTCAAAGCTGAATTCTGCTATAACAGGACCCGATGGACATGTTCACTTCCATACTTGCATGAATTAGAGGTACATGACACATGTAACTTCCCAGAAGCCAAGTCCAGCATGACTAAGATCTGGAAATCTGTCTTACTAGAAGTCTATAGCCCCCCCTCTCCAGTCCCTACTGGTGGCACACTCTGAATTATTCACTGACCGATATAACACGGAGATTGACATCCTCTGGCTGAAGTGGGTATGCGCTGGTGCACTGCAAGAAGCAGAAGTTGGGATTGATGGGCCTCACAATCTCATAGACCCGACGCATTGTGTCCATTGACTGCATCCCGCTGGAAATCACCATTGGGCGACCTAGCCATTATAAAACATGCATATGGTTTGTCCCAGGTCTGTAAGAAAACTGCATGCTATTAAATTATTAAAGAAAATCAATGCAGTTTATCTAGAAAAGGAAGCTGGTTTTTTGCATGTCTGAGGGTTAGTTTCTTCTAAAGATACTTACTTTATCATTTTTCCAGTACCAGTTAGATCTAATAACTGATCTACTGAGACATAGTGATATTTACCAAGCTGGCTCAAAGCAAACACTTACCTTTCTTTGCAGTCTTTTCCAAATATGGAAAATTGTTTGTATCTCCTGAGCCTACTTTGAAAAATGGAACATCCAGTTCATGTAAAAATTCAACAGCCATCTACAAAGAAAAGAAATCACTGCATTTTAACATACCACTTAAACTGGTGATACTGAATACTGAATCAAAGATAAAAAAACACCATGGTGGGAAGTAAGCAACCTTTCAAAATAGCAAAACGAAACCTTAATTCAATAGGTTGTACATATAGCATCATAAAATTGTTTCAGTTGTAAAAAAAGCTCTAAGTTCATCGAGTCTAACTATGCAGGCAGTTTTCCTACCACATACTTGCTATTAAATCACAAACAGTGTTTACAGGTAGCTTTCCCGAAGAGATGTGTCACTCTGAAAAACTGCATGAGTGTATTGAAAAACGACCAGAAAAATACTAAGTGCCCACAAAGGGAAATCCAAAATTGAATTGCTTCTAGGAGTCATGCTAGAAAATAAATATGTGAAAGAAAATACTACAGAAGTTTATTCAAGTGTTAATTGTACTCTGCTGCCTTCTAAAAACATGTGTGCTGTACTTAAGAGTTCAGAAATTGAAGCTATATGAAAAGTAGTATAGCTCTAGTAACTGGCCTTTAAAAATAAGTAGTTTAAAAGGAAGAAAATCCCAAACTTATCACAGGCAATCTTCCATTCACATCCAAGAGAAATAACAAAATAGTTACCTATCTTTGTCTTCCTTCAATCATCCACAAACACTTTAATTTCCCAGGTGGCCAAGAGGGCCAATGGCATCCTGGCCTGCATCAGGAACAGTGTGGCCAGCAGGAGCAGGGAGGTCATTCTGCCCCTGTACACTGCACTGGTTAGGCCGCACCTCGAGTACTGTGTCCAGTTCTGGGCCCCTCAGTTTAGGAAGGATGTTGACTTGCTGGAACAAGTCCAGAGAAGGACAACAAAGTTGGTGAGGGGCTTGGAACACAAGCCCTATGAGGAGAGGCTGAGGGAGCTGGGGCTGCTTAGCCTGGAGGAGACTCAGGGGTGACCTTATTACTCTCTACAACTACCTGAAGGGAGGTTGTAGACAGGCGGAGGTTGGTCTCTTCTCCCAGGAAGCCAGTACCAGAACAAGAGGACACAATCTCAAGCTGCACCAGGGGAGGTTTAGGCTGGAGGTTAGGCAGAAGTTCTTCGCAGAGAGAGTGATTGCCCATTGGAATGGGCTGCCTGGAGAGGTGGTGGAGTCACCATCACTGGAGGTGTTCAGGAGGAGACTTGATGGGGTGCTTGGTTGCATGGTGTAGTTGATTAGGTGGTGTTGGATAATAGGCTGGATGTGATGATCTTGAAGGTCTCTTCCAACCTGATCTACTTCTATTCTATTCTATTCTATTCTATTCTATTCTATTCTATTCTATTCTATTCTATTCTATTCTATTCTAATTTACTTAGTGCCAAAGTGCTAATGTACAGAAAAGAATTGTGTCTTCAGTTTATTTTTTCTATCATCATTATGATGAAAATTCAATTTCTTGTGTCTAGGATGCATAGCATCTCTTTAGTTCATACACTAAGATGCATTGTACATGATGACTATCACTCTTGTCTTCAAAAAAGGGAAGAAGGAGGACCCAGGCAACTACAGACCAGTCAGCCTCACCTCCATCCCTGGAAACGTGATGGAGCAGCTCATTCTGGAGGCCATCTTGCTTGACTAATCTGATAGCTAGCAATGAAGGCATGACCAAATGGGTAGATGAAGGGAGAGCTGTGGTTGTCATATACCATGTCTTCAGTAAGGCTCTTGATACTATCTATCACGACATCCTTGTAAGTAAACTGAAAAAAAGTAGGTTAGATGATTGGACTGTGAGGTGGATCGGTAACTGTCCCAACAACCGATCTCCTGAGACTGCAGAAAATGAAGTATGACAGACAGACCTTGTGTCTAAAGCCACTCTGCATTTCTATTCTCTTGAAAATTGGCATCTTTTCTGTAAGAGATTCATGGAACAGGAAGTAACCTCAAGTAATAGGACAATAGGGAGTGGTTCAATGGGATCCTGGTTTTGTCTCCAGGACACACAAGCACACTTTATATTTACTTCACACATCACTTCACTGATTATGTCATATAGTTAAACACACACTTTAATCTCCTCAACATAGCTGTAGTTCCAGAGACCACAGAATCATGGAAAACATCCGTTTGGAAGAGACCTCAAAGATCATCCAGTCCAACCCTTGACCCAGCACCGAAGAGTCAACACTAAACCATGCCCTTAAGCACCAGATCCACATGCTGCTTAAACACCTCCAGTGACAGTGACCCCACCACTGCCCTGGGCAGACCATTGCAATGTTTGATAACCCTCTCTGAAAACATATTTTCTAATATCCACCCTAAACCTCCCCTGGAGCAGCCTGAAACCATTTTCTCTAGTCCTGTCACTTGTCACCAAGGAGAACAGGCTGGCCCTCTCCTTGCTCCAGCCTCCCCTCAGGTGTTTGTAGTGAGTGATGAGGTCTCCTCTCAGCCTCCTCTTCTCCAGACTGAATAACCCCAGCTCCCTCACAGGTCATGTGCTCCAGGCCCTTCAAAAGCCTCATTGCCCTTCCCTGAACACACTCCAGCACTTCATGTTCTTCCTGCAGTGAGGGGCCCAGAACTGAGCACAACACTTGAGGTGCAGCTTCACCAGTGCTTAGCGCAGTGGGATGGTCATCTCCCTGTTCCTACTGGCCGCAGTGTTTCTAATATAAGCCAGGATGCCATTGACTTTCTTGGCCACCTGGGCACACTACTGACTCATGTTCAGTCTATTACCAACCAATAGTCTCACGCCCCACTCCAAGTCACAGCTTTCCAACCACACATCCCCACATCTGTAGCTTACTAAGGGGTTGTGACCCAGGTGCAGGACCTGGCACTCAGCCTTGCTGAACTTCATACAATTAGCCTTGCCACATCAATCTAACCTGTCCAGATCCCATTGTAAAGCTTCCCTACCCTCTAGCAGATCAGCACCCAGCTTGGTGCCATCTGCAAACTTACTGAGGGTGCACTGAATCCCCTCATCCAGATCACTGATACAGATACAAGAGGACAGGCCCCAGTACTGAACCCTGGGGGACATCAATGGTGACAGGGCGCCAGCCAGATTTTGCTCCATTCACCACCACTTGGACTAAAGGTTCAGTCCTTGCCTCCTGAGCTGCAAAACCCAAGAATTCACATCAGGTGCTGCAGCAGCTTTTGATGGAGAAGTCTCCCACTTAGGGTGACTTACAGTCCATACCATGAGCAACCCTGAGAGTGGTGAAGTGCTGTGAGTACAGGGAGGACCTGCAGAAGAGTTTTAACTTGTGAAAAAAATTTAAATGGGTTTACCTCCTGCTGCAGTTAGGGGCTTAGGATGACAGAATTTGGGGGAGGAGATATCCAGATCCTGTTGTAAAGCTTTCCTACCTTCTAGCAGATCAATACAGTACTGGGCTAATGCAATATGTCAGGAACACCTTTTTGTCTGTCAGTTGAAGCTGAAGTAATTTATTATGGTATTTGGTGCTTGTACCATCTCAGCTGGGGCACAACAATTAAAGAATTTTGGTTAATAGGACAAGAAGATGATAGAAGTAATCAGAATAGCCCAAGGACTAGAAAAGGCCATAGAAAACTTGAAGGTGCTCAAACACACAGTGAGGAGACACAAGAAAAATATGAACTTTTATGCTTGATGAGGCAGGATGAAAAAATATGAGAAAGGAGATTAACCTGTTGATACATCAGGAATTCTCTCTAATGGTAAGGAGAGTGAGGTAACCTTAAAACAAGAAATAAATCCATCCTATATAGTGCAGAAGATCAGGGATGTTGCTGTCCACAAGAGTGGCTAGCTTACTTCTGGAAGGCCTCTTTCAGTTTGGTTCACAGAATCACAGAATTACTGAGACTGAGAAAGACCTCTGAGATCATCAAGACCAGCCTATGACCTAACACCACAACATCAGCTAAACCATGCCCACAAGTGCCACATCCAATCTTTTCTTAAAGACCTTCAGTGATCATGACTCCACCACCTCACCAGGCAGTCCATTCCAGGGCCTAATCATCCCTTCTGTGAGGACGTGCTTCCTAACATCTAACCTAAACCTCTCCTGGCACAGCTTCATACCATGCCTCTTGCCCTGTCACATGTTGCCTGGGAGAAGAGCCCTTTCTTTTAGGTTCCCTTTGTTTTCTAAGCCCCAAAGAAAGTTAAGAAAGAAATCTATTCTAAACATGGAGGGAAGTTTTAAATGCTTGGAGCCAACATCAGACAGCAGTCAGATTGCAGTCTTGATCTAAACTCTCTAAGTCTTGGCTGTTCATGGAGTTGAGGCCCTGACTCTGGTATGATTTACTGTGTACAAATAGCTCAGCATACCTGGCAGGTCTTCCAAAACATTCAGCATCTACTCACCACAAACAAACTCACAGAAATAGACTCAAGCTAGTTTCCTCATTTAGAAGTTCAATATACATATTTAGTATTCTTTCTATGTAAGCACTGTCCTGCCTATAACCAATGCAACAGCTGGACTCTTGCTTGTCATTCCAGTACACCTTACATACCTCATCCATGCCCGAAGCTGTGAAGAAAATGCCGATCTCCTCTGCATACTTCTTCAGCTCTCTATATTGTTCATGACTAAACTCCAAGTGGCGTTTGTGCTCCCCATAGGTCTTTCCCCAGGAGTGTTTAGAAGTATAGGGCCTTTCCAAGGCTTTCTTGTTGAATTTGTACTCCAGTTCACTCTTCTGGAACTTAGCACAGTCTGCTCCACAGTCCTGCAAATCAAAGAGCAAGTGAAACCGCACTCATCCCAAGTTTGAACACAAGAACGTCACAACTGATGTGCTCATATTATCATCACAGGAATGGTATAAACACAGTAAGAGGAGATCCCTACACACAAGCCCTTTTATTTCAAAATTCCTGTATACATAGTAGAGCAGCAGTCTAGAAAGTAATCATACTAAAACTAAAAATTCGAACTGCCTCATGACACTTAATTGAAGAGATGGATCCCAAGCTCAGTCATCACGTTAATTTTACATGAAAACAAGTGACAGGGTTCTGTAGAACAAGAAGAAATTACCTGAAAATTGTTTTAAGTGCTACGTGGTGAAGTTAAAGTCTCACTACACTTTTTTGCACTTCCACCACAGTCATGGGTTTGAATGCATTATGTGCCCATTTCTTCAGTGACGATATGCTGTCGTCTAACACAGCTTGGCTGTTCTACTCGATGACACAAATACTACCTGAAAACCCCCCTAATGTAATCAACCCAAACCCTCAGAGACAAGTTCAGCAGTTACTTGCTTCCTCCTACATTCACAGTTAGTTAATGACACAACTGAAGCAATGCTGTAACACTCGGAAGCCATTTAATCTGCCTGCTTGCGAACATGATGTGCTCCTAGGCTACGAGGTACAAACCGAAGGCGACAAAGTAACCACCCATTTGGTTGGCGGCTGCCACGTCTGTGTCCTTGCATTTACTTTAATATTGCTCTTGTAAAACACGCCACTCCTCCCAAGCGGTGCTTGCAAACGATGCTCCCCGATGGAAGCGTTCCCTGCGGGAAGAGCGCGCCTCCCATGGCTTTCCTGGGCCCCGCCAGTACCCGCGGCTCTCGCTCACCCGCACCTCGTTGCCTGACTCACCCGAGTGACAGGGCCTGCCCACCCAGGGGGGAGGGAAGCGCTGAGGGAGACGAAGCCCTGCCCGCAGCGGCGCGCCACCCGCCTAGCCACGCTCTCGCCACTCCGGCCACCCCACCCGTCGGACGCAGAGCAGCCCCGAGCACACCTTGGCCATGCGGATCATGCGCTTGGCGATGGCCAGGTCGCCCTGGTGATTCTGCCCAATCTCCGCGATGATGAAGCATGGATGATCCCCGCCAATGCGGCGCCCGGGACACAGCTCGAACTCCCGCGACATGATGGCGATCACACCGGCGACCGTGCACGACTGCGCCGCTGCTCCAGGGGCCCCGAGTGCGGCACCGCCCAGGCCGGTGGCGGGCAGCCAATCGACGCGGCAGTGGGCGAGGCCGAGCGCCACCACCTTTCCCATTCGCCAGCGCCCGCAAAGCGGCCCAGCCTGCTGAGTTCATGCCAGCCGCGCCGCCGAGCACCAGAGCGTAGCTGTACTGGGGGCTGGCCGCCAGGGGGTGGTCCCGGCAGCTTTGTAGCGCTGTGCCAGGCAGAGGGAGGACGGCCGTGGTGGGAGGGAAGCGTCTTGGGCTTGTGGGCAGTGTGGCCCCCGTACTGACTTCCCTGGAGGCCCCGAGATTGCATTGTGGTGTGAACGAGTCTGGTACCTCCGGGTCGGTGGGGTGGAGCCCAGCCGGCAAGTCCTTGTGCTCGAGGGCGGTGGAGGTTTCCAGGCGGCGCTTGTGACAGGCAGCCGCTTGCAGCTCCTGCTCCCAGCCTTGTTGGCTGCGGCGGTAGAAGCGGAAGCGCTGCGGAGTGTCCCAGGGCGCATGAAATGCTCGGCCGTGTCGCTGGGCGTCTTGGAGATTCCTTGGTCCCGGCGCCCCTGCACGAACATCTCTACCCTCACCAGAGAGGTGTTTTCTGTGGTGGTGATGACTTAATTATTTAAAGTTGGGCAGACAAAGCTTACCTTAGGATAAAATGATCTCTGAAAAAGGAATTGATGAAAGTGTGCAAATATTGTCTACTTTAAGAATATACTGCGATAACTGGGTCCAAGGGAACCTCATTAGCGGTGAAAGGCAGGAGATTCCCGAAACACCAGAGGATTAGCACTGGGAAAGGCAACAAAGTGCCCCAGACTGGTGCCCTGATGTTGAACTTAGCTCATTATAATATCATTAGAATGTGAAACCCCACACCTCTTAAACAGATAAGCCCTCTACCCAAATAAGCTCGTAGCTGGGCATGGCAAATGAATTTACAAGGAGCTGTATCTTTCAAGATACAAGATAAGCAAGAAAGAAACCAACCAATGGGTAATTAGTGGGCATTGACATTAACGTTAGCTAACACATTTTATTGTACAAATATCAGCAATGAGTTTAAATTGAAGGATGCTAGCTGGGTGGAATTATCACTTAACACCCTTTTCTGCACACAACTGGAATAAAATACCTCGACTCTGTGTGCTGTTTTGCTTCTGCACACCAAGTAAAAATCCAGATTTAGTACAATGTGGCAGAACCATTTCCCAGGGAATGCAAACCAGCTCTGTGTGCTGGACCTAACAGACCTTTAAAATTATTGGTGCAGAGACGATTTTCAAGAAGGGCTTGGTTTAAACAAAATACTGATACTTCATTTACTTAATAGCTTCAAATAGATTGGCAGAAACAAGTTGGATGTTACAGCTAGTTAGACAGTTGCTTCATGCTTTTATAACAAGGTGAGTTTCATGTTTTATGATGTGCCAAAAAAAGAGAAAAATCCTGAAGGGAAATGTGTTGATTATATTTACATGGTTATTGTCCTGGATATAATTGAATGGAAGTGCCCCTAAGCAGATGCTGCTTTTATTTACCCCCGAACTAATTAGAGTTTCTTCTAACCCTGCTTTTATTTACCCCCAAACTAATTAGAGGTTCTTCTAACCTGCTTATTGCTTTCTTTTCTCCAACAGAAATGCACCTTGTGGAAACTAGAATTTCTGTCTAGTGAAAAATATGAAGGCTTTGCACACTTTCAGTAAGAGGCACAGCAAAAGTATTTACAATTTTCAAACCAAATTATTTGAATATGGCAACAAGGCTGGTGAGAGCTCTTGAGCACAAGCCCTGTGAAGAGAGGCTGAGGGAGCTGGGGTTGTTTAGCTTGGAGAAGAGGAGGCTCAAGGGAGACTTTAGTGCTCTCTAAAACTACCTGAAAGGAGGGTGTAGACAGGTGGGGATTGATCTCTTCTCTCAGGCAACCAGCACCAGAACAAGAGGACACAGTCTCAAGCTGTGCCAGAGAAGGTTTGAGCTGGGTGTTAGGAAGAAATTCTTCAAAGAAAGAGTAATCAGCCATTGGAACAGGCTGCCCAGGGAGGGGGTGGAGTCCCCACCCTGGAGGTGTTCAGAAAAGGATTGGATGTGGCACTCGAAGCCAGTTTAGCTAGTCATGAGGTAATAGGTTGGACTTGATGATCTCTGAGGTCTTTTCCAACCTGGTTGAGTCTATGCATGGATCACAATGTCCTAGCTGTCTAGACTCTGATTGTACCTTAAAATATGTAGATAAGCAAAGTAAAACTGTTTATTAGACAAGAATGGTTAAAAAGTGTGAAACTTGAATGTACAATTCTAACAACTAACAAATATAGAGTATGTGGGATGAATATTCTTCATTCCTTTGCCTTTCAAGCAATAGGGTGTATTGCTGTGCTTTCAACTAAACACTATTTTATAACAGGAAGATTGTAATGTTAGGTAATGCTACACACACATAATTTGCTCTCCCTATGCAGCTTAGCTGTGACATTTTGCCTGAGATCACAGTTAACTTCTTTCATAGCTTTACAGATAAAGAGCATTGTGATGAAAATTTGTAGGCATGGAATAAAAATGTGGTTGTTAAGCTTGATGAGCAAGTTTCTGTATAAAGGAGAACAGGTTCTGCAGGTCAGTTATACTAACAGAACAGCATAATGAGCAGTCTGTTTGCACTTGTTGCGTGTAGTGGTTTGTTGACCACAGCTATTAGATAACTACATTTTAACTCCAATAAAAATAAACCAAGAAGTACCTGTTTTAAGGTAATGTTGTCAGTAACATATTAAACGAAATCAAGGTATGCTGCATGGATAGAGTCCACCAGAGATCAGTGTGATCTCAAAAAATGTAATAAGTTTTCCCCATTTCTCCCTTCCATCAATTTTCTCTTGGGTGAGACTTGTAATCTGGAAAACATTTAATTGGTTGTTTGCTTACATTAATCACAGGACTTACTTTTTTTCCTTTGTTACAAATGTGTATCTCTGTTTGCAGAAAACCCAGGATTTACCAGCTCTGAAATAAAACATGCTCTGCTTTCAGAGATATTCACAAGTTCCACATTCCACATTCTTGTCACTCCTTCAGAGCACATATGGCTTACTTTCTGTCTTCCTCTCTAGTATCTCTTCCACACTTTGAAAGGCTAAAAAATCCACAGACATGTAAAAAACCCTCTTGAACTCTAAATACCATTTTTAACCCTCAAGAATTGCATAACTGTCACCCATAACAGTTAATCAAACAGCAGCCATATCTTGTCAAACTAGCTACATAAAATAATTTACCAAAAAGCTCTCCTTCCAGTGAACATGGTCCTTGTTGAGATTGTTGATAACTAAAAGGCAGCACCTAGGTAGTGAATTAAGAACAGGGAAAGTGGATAGTGGCTGCTTGATTCAGGCTGCTGAAGACCTACAAATTTAGGCATTGGAATAAACTTATAAAAAAAAATATAAGGTAAGAACTAGTGTGCCAGATATGATGGAGATGTGTAGATTGTAGGGAATTATCACCACTGGAATCTGCTTGCTGATCTGTGTAAGAGCTCAAATTGCTAGTTATGCCAATAGCAATCAACATCACTGAGGGTCCTTACAGTCTTTTCTGTTGGCCCCAGTCATTGATCCCTGATGTGACCAAAGAACAAACACAGACAGGAAATATTTGGCTCCTAAAATGAAAAGGAGACTACATCAGTGGATTTCTAGTGATCAGAGTGAGGTTAAACTTCAAAATGAAACAGGGTATCAGGCACCAAGGCTGGTGAGAGGCTTGGAGCACAAGCCACACGAGGAGAGGCTGAGGGAGCTGGGATTGTTTAGCCTGGAGAAGAGGAGGCTCAGGGGAGACCTTATTGCTCTCTACAACTACCTGAAGGGAGGTTGTAGCCAGGAGGGGGTTGGTCTCTTCTCCCAGGCAATCAGCACCAGAACAAGAGGACACAGTTCAAGCTGTGCCAGGGGAAGTTTAGGCTCGAGGTGAGGAGAAAGTTCTTTACTGAGAGAGTCGTTTGTCATTGGAATGGGCTGCCCAGGGAGGTGGTGGAATCACCATCCCTAGAGGTGTTCAAGAGGGGACTGGAAGTGGCACTGGAAGTGGTTTAGTCATGAGGTCTTTGGTGACATGTTGGACTTGATGATCTTTGAGGTCTCTTCCAACTGTGGTGATTCTGTGATTCTGTGAAGGATTCCACATTCTGGTAATATAAAACATGGGGCTGGAGCTGTCTCAACAGTTCTGCAGCTGCAAATCACAATATTGGGGGGAAAAAAACCCAATCTATTCCTACTCTCAGAAAGCAGGAAGGGTGAGAGATATGCCTTTTTGCCTTGAAAAACAAAACAAAACAAAACAAAACAAAACAAAAACAAACAAACAAAAAAACCCAACCATAATGTAGAACGCTAAGTATGTCTGAACAGGGAATGTTCTATATTTCTACATTCAGGATGCTCTTGCTTGTTTTCCCCTTGTATTCCAAGTGATGTCAGTGTATCGATTTTGTAAGAAGAATTATTATCCCAGAGGAAGTTAATCTGCAACACTTTGCTAGGTCACACAGCTTGCTTTTGAAAATCTAGGTTTTATATGATAACACTAGAGAAGCATTATTAGACTAGAGAAGCATTATTAGAGAAGCATATAACACATTTACATGCATCCATCCTACACAAATGCAAAAATATATCAGAAATCTCACAAGAAAGTCAAGAGAGAGATATCAGCACTAGGGTAAGCAAATAGTTTAAGAAAAACAGGGAATTGTGCCCAGTGACCATACTGCCCATACCACCAACATAATGAATGTCAAATCCATTAAAACTTCAACTTTTTGAGATTCTCAAGTTAAAGGGCTGTGATTCACATAAGCTAATGTAGTCAGGTCCCAAATAAATGGTTGGCACCAACATTTAGGTCCTTTCTGGGGCTAAACTATAGCGGTTGCTCTATTACCTGATGAAGCTTCCTCTAGCAGAGAAGAGGAATTGGGAAAAAGAAGACCCACAGGCTGAAATCAAAACGGATTTGATGAAATAACTAAACTGATACCAATGTCAGTATGAAGTATATAAAGTTCTACTCAGCTGGTCAAAGGTCCAGCAGTCACTCTAAATAGGAAGGTAGTTCTCAAGAGCAGAAGAGGCAAGGATACTGATAGATTGAAATGATAATGGATTTAATGAAACAACAAAACTGATAGTAATGCCAGTACGAAGTACATAAAATTGTACTCAGCCCAGCAAATGTACAGCTGTCAGTAAATGAGAAAACAGTCCCCAGGAGAAGGAAGAGGAGCTTAGTCAGGAGGAGCTTAAGCAAGAGCCTGAGCAGGTAGCCTAAGCAGAAGGCTCCCTCCTCCTCAACAAACTTCCCCCTTTATACTGACCAAGATGTTTATGGGATACACCAGCTCAGGTCAACGGCCCTGGCTGTCTCAAAGCTGCCAATGGTCTGCAGCACATGGATGGCCTAAGCAAAACCAGGACAGCAGCGTAAGTCTCAGCTGTGAAGAGGAAGAGCTAGGGTTTCATAGGTGAGGCCTAGGCAAGGTTTTCTGTGGGAGCCATGGACTCAGCCAAGAGCCAGTAGTAGTTCAGCAGAATGGGGCATGCAGAATTGATTGTCTGGCAGCACAACCAGACAAGATCCAGATGACCAAGGGCAGCAAGGCCCCTGCAGGTCAGCCTATGCCTGATTTTCATGCATGTGGGGTCACAGGTGCTGCTGCTGGGGCCTCTAGATCACTGTCCCCAGGCAGGGATGTGGGGCCAGGACACTGGGGAAAAGCAGCAGAGCAGCATGCAACAATGCCAGTAGTGTACCTCAATGTCAGTTGCAACAGCTGATCCCATCCGCAGGTGCAGTGTGAGGTTGCTGCTGAGAATTAGACCATCCTGTCCATCAAGACTAAGCCTGTGGAGAATGTTGAGAGAAGCTGCCTTGTCTTCAATGGACACAGCCTGGCTCTGCTCAGGAAAGCCACTGCAGTGACAGCAGGGTGGCCTGAAGCAGAGCAAGGTGAGGAACAGCAAGGAGCTGCCCTGAAACTGTCAAAGGGCCAGCTCAATGTCAATCGCAGACTGCTGAGTGCCAAGGACAGGATGTTAAGTCATGGTACGAGATGAGACAGAGGGATAAGCCTCTCTCTGTCTGAGGCCAGCTGCTGCACCCACTGCCCAGCTGCAGCTCCATCATCTGCTTCACCCCTATCCTAGCAGCTGCTTGCTGGCATGTCCCTGGAATGCATTTTGAGGTGGAAGCCAGGCTAGCCATGCTACCTTTACAATTTCCTGCCTTCCCTCAGGTCTGCAAGTTGAAGATTTACAGCTTGGGGCAGCCAGAGTAGACACACATCTAAAATACCTAAAGGACAACATTGGCACAGTGTCAGATGGCCAGACTCCTGCCCCACAGAGTCCCATAGCCTTCAATGAGTTTTTTTCTGGACACAACCCAGTTCATCGTGGGAGCTTTTAAGGGCTTGGTGATTCTGTGATTCTGTGTTCATGATAAAGCAGCAAGTAGAACAGCAAGACCTTGCCCAAAGTCTGGATGTGGTGACGACAGCAACAGCTCCAGAAGCTGCTCAGGATACCAAGCCTGCCTTGGCTGAGGAGCCTTCCTCTGCAGGCATCACCCTGGTTCAACAGTGATGTCCTGTTCACAAAGTCAGGACTCTGCACATCCTACGCAGTCTTCCCCCTGGACCTGCAGGGCAGCACAGGAATAATAGTAGCACTCCCTTTCACATTTCATTAGTCTTGTGACTTGCTTTCTTCAGCTCAGCCACCAGGTGGACCTGTTCACATCTGACACAGGTATTGTCTCTGCCACCCTCTATTGCAAGTGCCAGGCTCTGGCAGTCTCTGCAGCCAGGGGCCCGGGTGCCTGCATGTTTCCACGTGTTGTCCAGACAGGCTGAGCAGTCTTCATCTATGAGGAATACTCAGAACCAGACTGGAGAATGCCGTGGGAAAGCCTGCTCTTGCTGATACCATTTGAGCAAATGGATTGGTCTAATGAGCCTAAGAAATTCCGTGACAGACCTGCCACTTTTTTTGATTAAAAAATGCCACACTTAATGTCTAATTAATAGTGGAAAAGTCTGCATTGCATTCTCTTTTGTGCAGAATGGGATTTCACAATCTCATGTGCACAAGACTACCTTCATGGGTTTTGCTTCTGTGATTCATACTATTTCAAGTACCTTGTCTGCATACTTGCAAACCTGCCTCTTTACACCACTCCTCCCTGAACGCTTGTCATAGTACTTCCTGATGTTCTCCCTCTGGCAGTTTGTCCCTCTGCTCTGTTCACCTTTGTGCAGCTCTGTGCTTCCCTTAGGTATGCAATAATCTCTATCCTGTGCCTGTTCAGATTCTACTTGAATACCAAGCACTGCTGTGATGATCTGTAACAGCAACAAAAAGCAGCACATTTATTAGTTGTAGGTGCAGTTCTTACTTTGCTTTTACTTCTGAGTGTTCTTTGGAAAGCAGCTGCATCTCTTATCTTAGGATGTTTTGTGCTTGTAACAGCAAACACTACCAGCAACCTCTCCTCTTTACTCCATCCAATGAAATTCTCATGGCAACGTGGTAAACTGAAAGCAATGTTGATTTGCTGTGGTACTGGAGGCCTTGTAGCAGAAGACACATGTTTGTCAATATGCATATCAAGGGTGAGCCACTTCAAGCCTTCTCATCTAGCTGGTGAGTCAGTGCTTCCCAAGATGTTCCTCTCATGAAAAAAGTGCCTTCCTTCTGGGGATAAGAACTATGTATAGTTAAAGGCTTGCCTCTCTTGGATCTTGTAGCAATAAATCTGTGTCTCCAGTTTGATTGTATGAACATGTAAATTGCTCTCTGCTCTTCCAAGGCAGGCAGAGGGGGCAACTGGCTTATTCAAGCTGTTAATGTCAATTTGAATTATGAACTCTGTCTTAGCTCTAATTCTAGCCTCGTCAAAACAAGGTGAACAGCTGCAGCACGTATCTCTAGTGCAGGTGGGCTTAAACTGAAGGACAGTGAACTGTGTGTTTTCTTGGTGGGTTTTAGTCTTCATAAGCCTATTTAGTAGAAATGTTAATTGTAGCAGTAATGTTCCAGTTCAGTGAGTGTGCAGTGACCCCTAAAAAAATCTTCTTTGAGCAAGCTTCTGGCAACATGTAGGGTAGCTGCTGTGAAGCTGACACATGTTGTTAACTTCATGTGTCTCTCAAACCAGTTCTTCTTGGCTCCTGTAACTTGCAGAGGAGTAGCAGCCAGGCAAAGTAGCTACCATTCCTCAGATATAGGTGTCTAGAATACTAAATATCCATAAGTGAAAAGTTATATTTTTCCTAATTTCTCTTTATATCTTGAAAGACACCAGCCATCAACAGGCTAAGAAAAGCTCTTAACTGATTTCAATGGACTGGGACCAGACCCTAGTCACTATGTGCTCTTGCCTTCTAATTACTGTTAACTGTTGGCTCCTATGCAACGGCATTCTAGTTAGAGAAGATCAGATGCCAGCTGTAGAATGCTGTTCTGATCCACACGGAAGGACTTGCATTTAAATTCCACTACTTTGTTGCACTGATTTTCTCAGTGTTGGAAGCGCAGGACTGCAATCCCCTATTTTTGTAAATGCTTGAAAACTTATTTTTAAACTACTTTTAAAACAGGTCTCAGTATATTTATAAATTGGAATTATATGTCCTCTTTCAAAAAATAGAGAGAAAAGGAACCATCCTGGTTACCACGTGAGATACAAGCACAGGCAAACTAGCACAGGACCGTCCTCCTGGAGAGGTGGTGACACTGGGACCTGCTGTCTGTCTCACTGGATCACAGCAAGCAGTGTGTTGGGAGGGAGTAAGCAGGGTGAGCAGGAAGCAGCCAACAGTGGTTGATCACAACACAGCCAAGAGCCACAGGTTGAAGGAATGCGGGAACTCAGACTGAGCTCCCATGCAAACATGCAGTGATGCAGGTCTCTGGCTGTGGCGAGTGCCTGAGCCTGGTGCTTGAACTTGAAGGAGTCTGAGACACCACTTGTGTATGGTGCGATCAATTAAATGACCTGCTCAGGCAGGTGGTTGAACTGAGAGAGGAGGTAGAGAGATTCAGACCAATCAGAGAGTGTGAAAGCAAGATAGATTGGTGGAGCCACACTCCGAGGCCAAGGCAGCAAGGAGCAGCTCTTTGAGTAGTGGAACACCCCCTCTCTTCCTGTCACCAAACAGAAGTTGGGGATTTAAAGTGCAAGGGGGGAATGGAAAGAGGTCCCTCCCCATAGAGGCAAGTGAGAACCTCCTCAGCCCCCTTCACCTACCCAGTTGCCATTGTACAATAGGTATGAGGCTTTGGGACTTGACAGCCAGAATGAAGATGGAGACAAGGACAGGTGCAGGGGAACTGACAACGGTGAGGATAATGGTTTTTCCTACTTCCTCCAGTTGAACTGCCCCCTGCATTAAAACCACCTCAATAAAGAGTAACAGACGGGTCATTGTCATTGGTGACGCACTGCTTAAGGGAGCAGGAAGCCCAATATGCAGACCAGACCTGCTGTGTAGCAGGGAGGTCTGTTGCCTGCCTGGGGTCCTGGTTAAAGATGTAAGGAAGAAGCTTCTGTCCCTAGTATGGCCCTCAGATTATTATCCCCTTTTGTTGTTTCAAGTAGGCAGTGATGAAATAGGAAGAACTCCTCCAAGGACAATGAAGAAAATCTTCAGAGCCTTGGGACATCTGGTCAAGGGATTGGTAACACAGGTCACGTTCTCCTCCATTCCTGCAGCTGTGGGCAATGATGAGGGATTAGGCAGGATATGCCAGAAGATTAATACCTAGCTCCAAGCCTGGTGTCACTGGCAGGGGTTTGGATTTTTTGACCATGGCTTGATTTACAAGAGGTTGGGCCTATTGGCAACAGATGGGAATAGCTATCCCACAGCGGGAAAGGGGTTTTAAGAAGGGAGTTTACAGGGCTCTTTGTCAGAGCTTTAAACTAGGTATGAAGAAGGGCAGGGGTAAAATGGGTCACTAGGAAGGAGCTTCAATGCGATATGCCAGTGCCTGTGGAAGAGGTGCTGGAGATATCTGTACCTTGAATCAAGTGCATGTATGCCAGTGCCCATAGCATGGGCAGAAAACAGGAAGAATTGGAAGCTATTGTGCACCAGGGAAACCATGATATAATTGCCATCCCAGAAACGTGATTGGATGATTTGCATGATTGGAGTGCTGCAATGAATGGCTACAGGCTCTTTAGAAGGGATAGACAAGGGAAAAGAGGTGAAGGAGTAGCATTATATGTTTATATGTTAAGGAGTGCTTTGACTGCCTTGAATGCAGTGTTCTGCACACCAAGGTGGAATGGCTATGGATAAGGTCAAAGGGGAAGGACAATGAGGCTGATGTCCAGGTGGGAGTCTGCTACAGACCACCTGACCAGGGTAAAGGCATTGATGAGACATTCTTTCAACAACTTGGCAATATGTCGCGTTCCCTAGCCCCTTGTTCTTGTGGGCAACTTCAACTTCCCAGATGTCTGCTGGAAGCACACACAGCAGAAAGGGGATAGTCCAGGAGGTTCCTAGAATGTGTGGATGACAACTTCCTGTTGCAACTGGTGAGCAAGCCTACAAGGGGTAGTGCCACACTAGACCTACTGTTTATGAACAGGGAAGGGCTGGTGGAAGATGTAGTGGTTGGAGGTTGGCTGCGGCAGAGCGACCATGATATGACAGAATTTTCAATAACTGTTAAGGTTAGGAGGGCTGTCAGCAAAATCTCTGCCTTGGACTTCTGGAGGGCTGACTATGGTCTATTCAGAATGCTGATTTGGAGACGCTCTTGGGAAGCAGCCCTCAAAAGCAAAGGGGCCTGGGAAGGTTGGGCCTACTCTAAGAATGAAGTCATGAAGGCACAGGAGCAGGCTGTCCCTTTGTGCTGTAAAATGAGCCCAGCCTGGTTAGGCAAGGAGCTTTTGCAAGAAGTCAGTGGAAAAAAAGAGTGTACCAAGTGTGGTGGGTCAAAGTTTCTCCCCCAACATTAACTTTAAAGGCATAGCCTAAAACCAGCACAGTAACTTCAGGAAAAGGGGCAGGTAAACCAGGAAGCAAATAAGGATATTGTAGGGTGTGTAGAAAAAGAATAAGAGATGCAAAAGCTCAGTTTGAACTTAATCTGGCCAATTCTGTCAAGGATAATAAAAAGTGCTTTTATAAATACATTAATAACAAAAGGAGGACCAGGGAAAATCGTCATTGCTTATCAGACAAAGGAAGGAACATAGTAAGACAAAGAAAAGGCTACGGTACTTAACACCTTCTTTGCCTCAGTCTTTAACAAAAAGACTGACCATCCCCAGGGCAATTGGGCTCTTGAGTCGGTGTATAGGAATGCAGAGAAGAATATCTCTCCTGTACTCTAGGAGGAAGTAATTAGTGAATTGCTGTGCCACTTAGACCCTAATAAGTCTATGGGTCCAGATGGGATTCATCCTAGGGTGCTTAGGGAGCTGGCACAAGAGCTGGCTAAGACATTGTCTATCATTTATCACCAGTCCTGGCTAACTGGGGAAGTCCCAGATGACTGAGGTTGGCCAATGTGACTCCCGTGCACAAGAACAGCCGGAAGGAGGATCCAGAAAACTACAGGCCTGTCAGTCTGACCTCAGTACCTGGCAAAATTATGCAGCAGGTCACCCTGAGTGCCATCAAGCAGCCTGTACAAGAAAACCAGGGAATCAGGCCCAGCCAACATGGGTTTAGGAAAGGAAGGTCCCGCCTAACCAATCTATGGCTGGGTGACCTGCCTGGTAGATGAAGGGAAAGCTGTGGATGTGTTCTACCCAGACTTCAGCAAAGCCTTTGACACAGTCTCCCACAGCATCCTCCTGGGAAAGCTGGCAGCCCATGTCTTGGACAGGTGTGCCCTTTGCTGGGTTAAAATCTGGCTGGATGACCAGGCACAGAGAGTGGTTGTGAATGGTGCTGCATCCAGCTGGTGTCTGGTGACAAGTAGTATCCCCCAGGGATCAGTACTGGGCCCAGTTCTGTTCAACATCTTTATCAATGACCTAGATGAGGGCAGTGATCCAGCCATTAGTTAATTTTTGGATGACAGCAAGTTGGGAGGGAGTGTGGATCTCCTGGAGGGTAGAAGGATGCTGCAGAGGGACCTGGACAGGCTCTGTCGATAGGCTGAGGCCAGTAGTATGAGATTCAAGAAGACCAAGTGCAGGGTCCTCTACTTTGGCCATGATAACCCCTGGTGAATTAGTGGCTGGAGAGCAGCCTGGCTGAGAGGGACCTGGGAGTGCTGGTTGACAACAGCTGAACCTGAGCCAGCAGTGTGCCCAGGTGGCACAGAAGGCCAATGGCATTTTGGCCTGTATCAGGAATAGAGTGGTCAGCAGGGCTAAGGATGTAATTCTGCCTCTCTACTCAGCATCAGAGAGGCCTCACCTTGAGTACCGTGTGCAGTTCTAGGCCACTCATTTCAGGAAGGATATTGAGGTGCTGGAGCGGGTACAGAGGAGAGCAACAAGACTGGTGAGAGGGCTGGAAGGAAAGTCCTGTGAGGAGAGGCTGAGGGAGCTGGGGTTGTTCAGCCTGGGGAAGAGGAGACTCAGGGGGGACTTGAAGGGAAGTTGTAGTAAGGTGGGGGTCAGGCTTATGACAAGATGGGATGGCATGGCCTGAAGCTGCTCCAGGGAAGGTTTAGGTTAGATATTAGGAAGCACTTCCCCACAGAAAGGGTGATTAGGCACTGGAATGGGCTGCCCAGGGAGGTGGTGGAGTCACCATCACTGGAGGTCTTTAAGAAAAGATTGGATGTGGCACTTGGTAGCATGGTTTAGATGATGTGGTGGTGTTAGGTCATAGGCTGGTCTTGATCTCAGATGTCTTTTCCAGCCTCAATAATTCTGTGATTCTGTGAAGGTCTTTCATAGTCTGATTGCCTTTTAGTCTTTCCGTTAAGGTGATAGCATGTAATAAAGTGTTCTTTTCAGTGTGACACACCAGCTATGGGTACTAGGGAATGTCCTGGAGTGCATAGATGACAACTTCCTCCTCCAAATGGTAGAGGAAACAAGAAAAGGTGCTATGCTGGCCCTTGTTCTCACCAATAGGGAAGAGCTGGTGACCAATATGAGGCTCAGGGATAACCTTGTCTGCAGTGGCCATGAAGCAATAGAATTTAAGATCCTCAGGGCAACTAGTAGGACGTATCCCAAGCTTACAACCCTGGACTTTAGGCATGCAGACTTTGATCACTGCAGGGATCTGCTGGCCAAAGTATAGTGGGATAAAGCCCTAGAGGGAAGAGGGGCCCAGGACAGCTGGTCAGTGTTCAAAGATCACCTTCTTTGTGCCCAGAAGCAAGGTATACCCACAAATAGAAAAGCAGGAAAGAATGCTAGGAGGCCTGCCTGGATAAGCAAGGAGCTCCTGGACACACTGTCACAGAAAAAGAAACTCTACAAGGAGTGGAAGAAAGGAGAGCTGGAATGGGGGCATATAAGGAAGCTGCCTGAGCAGCAAGAGACCTGGTTAGGAAAGCCAAAGCTCAGTTAAAATTAAATCTAGCCAGGGAGATCAAGGGGAACAGTAAACATTTCTACAGGTATATTAATGGTAAGAAGAAGCCTAGGGAAGGTGTGGGCCCCCTCAGAAAGGAAACAGGTGAGCTGGTGACGAGTGACATGGATAAGGCTGAGGTTCTCAATGACTTCTTTACCTCAGTCTTCACTGGCAAGGGCTCCAGCCACACTCCCAGAATAATGGAAGATAATGGCAGGGGCTGGAAGAAGGAACTGCCCATTGTGAGTGAAGATCAGGTTTGTGACCATCTGAAGAACCTGAAAGTGTTCAAGTCCATGGGACCTGATGGGATACACCCATGGGTGCTGAGGGAACTGGGGATGAGGTTGCTAAACCACTCTCTATGATATTCCAAAAGTCATGGCAGGCCAGGGAGGTCCCCACTGACTGGAAAAGGGGAAACATAACCCCCATTTTCAAAAAGGGAAAGAGGGATGACCCAGGGAGCTATAGGCCAGTCAGTCTCACCTCTGTGCCTGGTAAGATCATGGAGCAGATCCTCCTGAAGGCAGAAGAATAATGAAGAGGTGATTTGACACAATCAACATGGCTTCACCAAGGGCAAATCCTGCCTGACAAACCTGGTGGCCTTCTATGACAAGGCCACAACATTAATAGATGAAGGCCAAGCAACTGACATCATTTACCTGGACCTGAGCAAAGCCTTCGACACTGTCCTGCACCACATCCTCGTCTCCAAGCTGGTGCAGTATGGGTTTGATGGATGGACCATTCAGTGGAGAAAGAACTGGCTTGATGGCCGCACCCAAAGGATGGCTGTCAATGGGCCCATGTCCAAGTGGAGGCCAGTGACACGTGGAGTCCCTCAGGGATCAGTCCTGGGACCAGTCTTGTTTAACATCTTTGCTGGCAACATGAACAGTGGCATTGAGTGCACCCTCAGCAGGTTTGCTGATGACACCAAGCTGTGTGGTGCAGCAGACACACTGGAGGGAAGGGATGAAATCCAGAGGGACCTTGACAGGCTGGAGAGGTGGGCACAAGCCAACCTCATAAGGTTCAGCAAGACCAAGTGCAAGGTCCTGCATCTGGGTTGGAGCAATTCCAGGCACCGATATAGGCTGGGCAGTGACTGGGTTGAGAGCAGCAGAAAAGGACTTGGGGGTGCTGGTGGATGAGAAGCTCAACATGAGCCAGCAGTGTGCACTTGCAGCCCAGAGAGCCAATCACATCCTGGGCTGCATTAAGAGAAGCATAGCCAGCAGGTCGAGGGAGGTGATTGCCCCCTCTACTCTGCTCTGGTGAGACCCCACCTGGAGTTCTGGAGCCCCTATTACAGGAAGGCTCTGGATGTGCTGGAGCGTGTCCAGAGAAGGGCCATGAGGATGATCAGAGGGCTGGAGCACCTCTCCTGTGAGGACAGACTAAGTGAGTTGGGGCTATTCAGTCTAGAGAAGAGAAGGCTCTGAGGAGACCTAACTGAGGCCTTCCTGTATCTGAAGAGGGCCTACAAGAAAGCTGGGGAGGGACTTTTTAAAGTGTCGGGTAGTGACAGGACTAGGGGGAATGGAACAAAACTAGAAATGGGTAGATTCAGATTAGATGTTAGGAAGAAGTTCTTCACCATGAGGGTGATGAGACACTAGAACAGGTTGCCCAGGGAGGTGGTGGAAGCCTCACCCATGGAGGTTTTTAAGGCCAGGCTGGATGTGGCTCTGAGCAACCTGATCTAGTGTGAGGTGTCCCTGTTCATGGCAGAGGAGTTGGAACTAGATGATGCTTGAGGTCCCTTCCAACCCTAACAATTCTATGACTCCAATTACTAAGAGTACTACTTTTGTTTCGTGTAGTGATCTCTAAGCAGTGACATCTGTCTTTGGAAAAGATGGTATCTTGACCTCTTTTGCATGGTAAGAAAGCAGCAAAAAAATTAATAGCTTTGACAGTGCAAAAGTATTTCATTATTAGATACATTATATTATAGATGTATTTTGGAATTTGTCATCAAAATAGATCTAACAACTCGCTGTATTTTCCTTTGCATGTAAAGCTAACAACATTAAGTTTTGCATTCTGATGGAACGTAGATAACAATTTTCTTGGGCCATTTCTAATTCTGCTTGTGTTTCATATGCTTTCATACCTGTTCTGCAAATTTAAGACAAGCAACTAACCAGATTTGCCTTTCATTTTAAATCACAGTATCCTGTCTGTGTTTGTGGGTGTTAAGTCATCAGACATCCAACACAGGGCTAAGACACAGTGGAAGAACAAAAGAAATTGTTAGGTTGTCATCCAAAATTCACTATTCACAGTTAAAGGGAATCAGTGAGATACTCTATACTTTTCCTTACATGTAAGGAAAGTGATGGCAGTGTGATGTCAGAAGAAATCATAGGAAAAAGTCAGCAAGTTTCTGTGAGTGCGTGGCATACACTTCATGATGGTGTTTCATTTTTATATTCTCCTGTTGTGCATTATGAACTTCCTTCTTAATTTATTCTCCTGCAGCTGCTGAAGATTATTTAAAATAAATAACATTCCTGTATTTTGCCTAGAACACAAAATTCAGGGAAGTCTATCCTCTGGCCATGCTACATTCTGACACATGATTCATAAGAGAAACCAAGCACCAAATTTAGTTCTGTCTGGAGAAGAGGAGGCTAAGGGGAGACCTCATTGCTCTCTAGAGCTACCTGAAGGGAAGTTGGAGTGAGGAGGGGGCTAGCCTCTTCTTCTTGGTGTCAACCAACAGGAATAGAGGAAATGGTTTCAAGCTGCACCAGAGGAGGTGTGGGCTGGATGTTAGGAAATAGTTCTTCACACAGAGGGTTATCAAATAGTGGAATGGTCTGCCCAGAGCAGTGGCAGAGTCATCATCCCTGGAAATATTTAAGTAGTGTGTACACCTGGTGCTTAGGGACATGGCTTAGTGTTGACCCTTCAGTGCTGGGTTGAGGGTTGGCCCAGATGGTTGACAGGAGGTCTCTTCCAACCAGACACTCTCTGTGATTCTGTGATTCTGTAATTGACCAAGGAGGTGAAGGGATCTTTCTCTTGTATGGTATGAGTTTGGCTTTTTCTTTTTTCTTCACAGCAAATTATAGAATCATAGAATCAGAATCAATCAGCTTGGAAAAGACCTCAAAGATCATCGAGTCCAACCTGTCACCCAACACCTCATGACTACTAAACCATGGCACCAAGTGCCATATCCAATCCCCTTCTGAACACCTACAGGGATGACGACTCCACCACCTCCCTGGGCAGCACATTCCAACGGCTAACAGCTCAATCTGTGAAGAACTTTCTCCTCACCTCAAGCCTAAACTTCCCTAAACTATGTCCTCTTGTTCTGGTGCTGGTTGCCTGGGAGAAGAGACCAACCCCCTCCTGGCTACAACCACCCTTTGGGTAGTTGTAGACAGCAATGAGGTCTCCCCTGAGCCTCCTCTTCTCCAGGCTAAACAATCCCAGCTCCCTCAGCCTCTCCTCATAGGGCTTGTGCACAAGGCCTCTCCCCAGCCTTGCTGCCCTTCTCTGGACACATTCAAGCGTCTCAATGTCCTTCTTGAATTGAGAGGCCCAGAACTGGACACAGTACTCAAGGTGTGGCCTAACCAGTGCTGAGAACAGGGACACAACGACTTCCCTGCTCCTGCTGGCCACACTATTCTTGATGCAGGCCAGGATGCCATTGGCCTTCTTGGCCACCTGGGCACACTGCTGGCTCATGTTTAGGCAGCTGTCAATCAGTACCCCCAGGTGCCTTTCTGTTTGGCAGCTCTCCAGCCACTCTGACCCTAGCCTGTAGCTCTGCATGGGGATGTTGTGGCCAAAGTGCAGCACCTGGCACTTGGACTTGTTGAATGCCATCATGTTGGACTCTACCCATTTGTCCAGCCTGTCAAGGTCCCTTCTGTCCTTTAAATGATCAATATCTGACCCCAACTTGGTGTCATCTGCAAATTTACTGATGATGGACTCAATCCCCTCATCCAGATCATCAATAAAGATATTGAACAGGATGGGGCCCAGCACTGATCCCTGGGGCACACCACTGGTGACTGGCTGCCAGCTGGATGTGGCACCATTCACCACCACTCTCTGGGCTCGGCCCTCCAGCCGGTTCCTAACCCAGCACAGAGTGCTGCTGTCCAAGCCACGATCTGACAGCTTAGATAGCAGTTTACTGTGGGGGATGATGCCAAAGGCCTTGCTGAAGTCCAGGTAGACTACATCCACAGCCTGCCCCACATCCACCAGGAGGGTCACCTGATCATAGAAGGAGATCAGGTTGGAGAGGATCTGCCCTTCCCAAATCCATGTTGGCTGGACCTGATCACTTGGCCATCCTTCAGGTGTGCTGTGATTGCCCCCTGTGATGATCTGCTCCATAATTTTCCCTGGCACTGAGGTCAGGCTCACTGGCCTGTAGTTTCCGGGTTCCTCCATCCGACCCTTCTTGTGGATGGGGACCACACTGGCCAGTTTCCAGTCATCTGGGACCTCTCCAGTGAGCCAGGACTGGAGGAAAATGATGGAGAGTGGCTTGGCCAGCTCATCTGCCAGCTCTCTCAGCACCCTAGGATGGATCCCATCCTGTCCCATGGACTTGTGAGTATCCAAGTGGCTCAGCAAGTCCCGAACTAATTCCTTGTGGATTTCAGGGGTACGACACTGCTTTCTGACCCCAAAACCAGTTCAGGAGGCCAGTTATCCTGAACTCCTCCTGCCTTACTGTTGAAAATTGTGGCAAAGAAGGTGTTCAGGACCTCAGCCTTTTCCTCATCTTTAGTTACAGCATTACTTTCCAGGTCCAACAAGGAGTGGAGGTTCTTCTTGCCCTTCTTCTAGCATTAATATATTTGTAAAAATGCTTTTTATTATCTTTCACAGGAGTGGCCAGTTTAAGTTCTAACTGGGCTTTTGCCTCTCTAATGATCTAATAACATCCTTTAAGATATCATGAGTTGCCTCCCCCCCTTTCCAAAGGTGATACAGCCTCTTTTTTTCCCTTAAATCCTCCAGGAGCTGCTTGCTCATCCAGGCCGGTCGCCTTCCCCGCCGGCTCATTTTTCGGCACATGGGAACTGCCAGTTCCTGTGCCTTCAAGAGCTCCTGTTTGAAGTAGGTCCAACCATCCTGGCCCCCTTGGTTCTTCAGGGCTGCTACTCAGGAAACTTTCTGAATAAATTTTTTAAACAGGCTGAAGTTTGCCCTCTGGAAGTCCAAAGTGAGGGTTCTGTGGGTGCTCCTCCCTATCTCCCTGAATATTGAAAACTTCACTATCTCATGATCATTGCACCCTAGACAGCCTCCCACCATCACATCTCCCATCAGCCCTTCTCTATTTGAGAACAGCAGGTGAAGCAGGGCCTGACCCCTGGTAGGCTCACTTAACAGCTGCATCAGGAAGCAGTCCTCCATACGCTCTAGAAACCTTCTGGACTGCCTCCTCTCTGCTGAATTAAGTTCCCAGCAGATGTGTGGCAGGTTAAAGTCGCCCACAAGGACAAGATCTGATGATCTTGAGACAGCTTTCAATTGCTTGTAAAGTATTTAATCTGCCTCCTCATCCTGGTTGGGTGGTCTATAACAAACTCCAACTAGGATGTCAGTTTTGTTAGGCCTTTTTCTGATTTTAACGCACAGGCTCTCAATCCTTTCATCTGCAACCTCAAGTTCTGAGGCATCAAGAGATTCACTAATATACAGGGCCACCCCTTCTCTTCTTCCTCACCTGGCTCTCCTAAAGAGCTTGTAGCCCCCAGTGCAGTACTCCAATTATGTCAATCGTCCCACCATGTTTCTGTAAGGGCAATTATATCATAGTTTTCCTGGTGGACCAGGACTTCCAATTCTTGTTTGTTACCCATACCGCCTGCATTGGTATATATGCACTTCAGATGGGCTGCTGATTTCTCAATTTAGGTCCCGCTTTCTCCTCTCTGGAGAGACTGTTTAAAGCCATCCCAATGAGCCCTGGTAACTCAAGTACTAGTACCCTCTTGCCCTTCCTAGGTAATTGCACCCCATCAGGATCGAGCAGGTCAGGTGCAGTAAAAGTTGCCCCTTGATCAAAGAACCCAAAATTCCATTGCTGGCACCATTCCCTGAGCCAGTTGTTGATGGCATGGGTTCTCCTGTTCCTCTCAGTGTACTCCCCTGCCACTGAGGGGACTGAGCAGAACACCACTTGAGCTCCTGCCCCATCAATCGTCTGAGGGCTTTGAATTCCTTTTTAATCGTCTTGGTGCCCTTCTTACCAATCTCATTGCTTCCATCTTGGATTACCAGCAATGGGTAATAGTCAGAGGGCTGGATTAGCTTTGGTAGTCTCCTGGTGATGTCCCTTATCCAGGCCCCAGGTAGGCGGCAGTCTTTCCTATGGGATAGGTCTGGATGACATATGGGTCCCTCTGTTCCCCTCAGGAGAGAGTCCCCAACAACTATAACCCTTCTCTTTTTCTTTATGGTGCTGGTCCTTATAGTTGGTGGGGACTGCTTTGCCTGAGGCATCTCCTTAGATGGTTTGTCTTCAGCCCTCTCATCCACATTGCCCTCGGCCTGCAGGGCCTCATACTTATTGTGCAACGGGGGAGGGGGAGAGGGCCAGGATGGATTCCCCTTGCTTCCCCTAACAGGGACCTGTATCCATCCCTCCCTGTTTCCATGGATGCCTCCCTCAGCAGGGGAGGTCTGCAAAGCCTGCTCTCACATATCTAACTCCCTTTCATATTCCCACATAGTCCTGAGCCTTGATACTTCATCCTTTAGCTCATCCATTTCATCCTTAAGCTCAGTCACCAGATTCAGGAGAAAATTCACCTGGTCACACCTGACACAGGTGTTGTCTCCTTCCCCCTCAAGTGCCAGGCTCCAGCACTCTCTGCAGCTAGCAGCCTGGACACCTGCATGCTTGTGCACCAGCTCTGTCTGGATACCTACTGATTTTCTAATAGCCTTTGGCTGATTTGTTACCATGGTTCAGGGGTTTTATTGTTAGTTGATCAAAATATATATTCCACCTAACCGCTATAATTTATCTGAGCTACCACAGAGGCTTCTGTCCTCTGTCAGCTGCCCCGGCACGTGAAGTCGGGCAGCAAGGCTCTCCGGCCACAACGGCCTCGCGCGCTCAGCCCCGACGGGGTTTAAAACTCCCGCGGCTGAGGTCAGGATCCCCAGCAGGCACGTGAGAGCACGACCCTGCCGGACCTCGCCCTCTGCCAGGGGTCCTTCCGGCCTGCAAAGCCCCGAAAAGAAACCAAAAGAGAAAGATCTCAGCTCAAGCACACCGGTCCCAGTGCTGGTCCCAATCAGCTCTCCACCCAAAATGACATTGATAGTGGGGGAAAAAGGGTAACTTAATATTCAGTTTATGTCAATAGTTAAATTTGCATAGGAAACAACTGACTTGCAGTTAATGTTTCTCTCTGAATTTGGCCACCTTCTGGAACATGTTGGAATAGATTATAATGTAAGTCTAGATGGCATACCTCTAATATACCATGAAACATACACACAGATGTAGAGGTAACATGTAAGTGGAGTTTTACAAGTAGCTCTGGTAGCAAATGGAGCAGCTTAGGAGCTGCCAGTCTTTTCCCTTTCTACATCGTTATTTTTCATTATCTTTACTTTCTGCTGTGCCAATAAACTATTTGCAGATCTCTGTGACAGACCAGATACAGAACCTGACTGAAATTGCTTCGACAAAAAAAAAAAAAAAAATGTATTTGGCATCATATCCTTTCAGGTATTTCTGTCATTATGGGTCAACACTTGGTACTTGGAATTAATTTATTATAGAGAAAACACACAAAAAAAAATCACAGCATAAAAAAGCTGGGTTTAGTGAGTTATTCTGTAGGTTCAGATTTGTCTTATAGATGCAGACGGATCCATACTGTATCAGCACTTGAATTAACAGTGGATCAGTATCTTATCTGCACTATGTCCGACAGGAGTGGCTGTACTTTGGCACGAAGCCATTTAACAGGGCGGTCTGTCAGAAATGCAACGGAGAGTGAGTTTCTGCCGCTGGTCGCTGCCTGACGTGTGAGAGCAGCGGCCCGCCGGTACGGAGCAAGCACGCAGGGCCGCGCAGGGCCGCGCAGCAGACCAGAGTCGACCGCAGACCCCGGCCTGGACACCAAGCAGCTGCCACCCGCTCCCGCTGGCAGGACGCCAGGTACCACCCAGCTGCTTCGCGCGCTACCTAATCTAGGGGCGGGACGTCCGGGCCCCCTCCCGCCAGCAACAGCACGACGCGCCCTGACGCCCCCGGTTACGCGACTCCAGACATGGCTTTTGGCGCTGATTGGCTGGAACGCAAGGCATCACGAGGGTGTTTCTGTTAGCCCCGCCTTCACCACTCGCTGATTGGCTATACTGCTAAGAGGTGCTCAACTCTCATTGGTATAGGTGTGGCGCTCTCCTGCTTCTCTTCCGTTCGTCTCCCTGCGTAGGCTAGGGAGGTGAAGTCGTTCGGTTCCTGGTGCATCCGCCGCATTTTGCTTCCATGGCCGACCTGGAGTTCTTTGGTGCTCAACAGCAGCCAACGGTCGCCGCCGATAATGGGGCGGTGGACGGAGCTGAGGAGGATCCTGCCGCCGCTTTCCTGGCGCAGCAGGAGAACGAAATCGCCGGCATCGAGAACGATGAAGGCTACAGCATCTTGGAGAGCGGCGAGGTGCCGGCGGCGTTGCAGGGTCCAGAAGGTATCAACTCGGGTACGCGCAAAGAAACGGCGGGCTCCGCTCCACCGTTCCTCCCGGTGGTGGGGACCCCTGCGGAGGGCGGCGCAGTGCGTGGCGAGTGGGGCGGCAAGGAGGTGCGGCATCGCAGCTTCCATTCTTTGGAGGCCCCGTGGCCCGGAGGGGGCGATGCCGGCAGGACCCTCGTCTCGGCTTTCGGCCCCGAGTACATGCCGCCGGTCAGCGGGACCGGGCTGTCAGAGGACGGTTTCAGGACTAGATCTGGGCCCTGCCGGAGTGCCATGTTAGTCGTCCTGTGTGTTCTCTGCTCTGTGTTAGTTATCTCCCTGCTCCCTCAGTGGGGTGGTATCTTTAGTTTGTATCGCTTGGAGACACCTGGGTGCCCAGGCTTGCCTAAGTATAGCCTTTTGAGAACAGTCCTGACTAACTCTTTAATCCAGGAGTTTACCTGAAGTGAGGGTCCACTGAAAGGGGGATAAGTCAATATGTTGTGTTCTGCTCTACGTTATTCTTTATTCAGAGGCAGTGATCTTGGTCTTAAAGTATACCCTGAGTTGAGCTAATGTTTAATTTTACTAAGCTTCTAGCCTTTGTTCTTGGTAACCTTTGTACTGAATGTGAGCACTCGCACCGTGGAACATATTGTTATGTTCAGAGGAGAGTGGTTACCCGTGTTGGAGCTAGAGCTGAAGCAGCTACTGAAAGGTTTAGGCTTTTTGACTGAAGTCTTAAGTGGAAAGGAGTAGTATATGTAGGATGATGCCGTACTTAATGGATGTTTCAACACTTAGAATACTTTGCTTGTACTTGTTGCTGGGTCCTTGGAGATGTGCGTGTGACATTCCTTTGTCACTTCAGGAAGATGCTACTCTTCTTCAGACTGAGTAGAATAACTTTGCTCCCCAGTTCACTGTTGGAATGTCTTTAGAATTAAGTCTTAATTGTGCAGTCTCTTTTCTGAAATCACTGCCATATCTTATGTATGAGGATACAGGTTCACAGCATTGCTTGAGCTGAAGCCCAACTGCTGCTACTAGCTGAAGCCCAACTGCTACTGCTGCTACTACTGAGTAATGGAGAATGGCTGCTTCCCTCAAGTTCAACTCATTCATGAAGTTCAAAACATGGACTACATACTTCCTGTAAAAAGGGGAGTTAGGGGAGTTACTTGCACAAACACTAGAGCATGAGGATAACTGTTACCAGAATACCATCTTGTTTTGATGTCAGCCATGACTTCTGTGTTCTAGGTATAGTGTAGAAACACATAGGGGAAAGTGCCCACTGTTACTTAAACCATGGACAACTGTGCTATGTTTGGAATGCAAAGATCATATATGGTATATTAAAGTAGATGTTTGTGAATTAATTTTTGTGGATAAAGTTCTAATGTTGACCTTTCTCACAAGGTGCTAGTACCAGCTAGAACCATACCTGTGATACGTGCATGCAGTGTGACTCTTACAGTGCGATTCTGTCAGAACATCAACTTGTTAAATACTTCTAGGTTAGCTTGATATGTAAAGGCAATTCTTACTCTGATGTTCAAGAGTGTTTTCTCAAGTCATGTAATTCACTTTTCCTCGAATGCAAAACTGTTATTGGAGAACTTTTTCTAGAAAGGCGATCATGAAATAATGTGTTAATGTGATCTATATGTCATGTTTTCTTGTATACACTGGAACTGCATTTATTCTCTGGCCTTTGTGTTAAATAGGCGTATTAGATTGTGCTTGTGGACTTTTGGTCCTGTTTTTAACAGAACATTAATTGGAGCCTGTAGTCATTCCCTCCTTGTTGAAAAGGAAGACTGCAGCAGTACAAAATATACTGGTGACAAATGATCTAATGACTTCTGTTGTCATTTATGGCTGAGATTTCTTATCAAACGTATGGCTGAACATGAGCCAGGGTGCTTGGGTAGCTAATCAGGCAAACAGAATCTTGGCCTGTATCAGCAATAGCATGGCCAGCAGGAACAGGGAAGTGATCGTGCCCCTGTTCTTGGCACCGATGAGGCTGCGCCTTGAATACTGTGTTCAGTTTTGTGCCCCTTGGTACAAGAAGGACCATGTCTTGAGAAGAGTAATGAAGCTGGTCTTCCAAGGAACAGCTGAGGGAGCTGGGGTTATTTTTCTGGAGAAGAGGAGGCTGAAGGGTGACCTCATCACTCACTATAACTACCTTTTCAATGAGGTTGTAGCAAGGTGGGTGTTGTCCTCTTCTTCCTAGTATCAAGTGATGGAATGTGAGGAAATGGCCTGAAGATGGTCAGGCATTGGAATAGGTTGCCCGAGGCAGTGGTGGAGTTACCATCCCTGGAGGTGTTCAGAAAGTGTGGAGACATTTTCACAGAATTCCAGGGGCTGAAAGGGACCTTGAAAGATCATCTAGTCCAACCCCCTTGCCAGATCTGGATCACCTACACCAGATTAGACAGGAATGCATCCAGGCAAGTTTTGAATATCTCCAGAGAGGGAGACTCCACAACCTCCCTGGGCAGCCTGTTCCAGTGTTCTGTCACCCTCGCAATTAAAATTTTTTTACTCATATTTATGTGAAATTTCCTATGCCTCAGCTTCCACCCATTGCCCCTTGCCCTGTCACTGGGCACCACCGAGAAGCACCTGGCTCCATCCTCTTGGGACTCACTGTTTACATATTTATAAACAGTGATGAGGCACCTCTCAGTCTCCTCTTCTCTAAGCTAAAAAGACCCAGCTCTCTCAGTCTCTCCTGGTATGGAAGATGTTCTGCTCCCTTAATCATCCTTGGACTCTTTCAAGTAGCCCACTGTCTTTCTTGAACTGAGGGGCCCAGAACTAGACACAATATTCCACATGTGGCCTCACCAGTGCAGAGTGGAGGGGGAGGAGAACCTCTCTTGACCTACTGGTCACACCCCTTCTAATTCACCCCAGAATGGCATTTGCCTTCTTGGCCACAAGAGCACATTGCTGGCTCATGGTCATCCTTCCATCCACCAGGACCCCCAGGTCCCTTTCACCTTCGCTGCTCTCCAGCAGGTCAGTCCCCAGCCTCTACTGGTGCATGGAGTTGTTCCTTCCCAGGTGTAAGACTCTACACTTGCTCTTGTTGAACTTATCAAATTTATCCAAATTTTTGCGCTTTGGGACATGGCTTAATGGCCAGGATGGTGCTAGGTCTTTTTCAAGTAAAACAATTATTTGATTCTATAATTTCCTTTTCAGTGGTAAATCATGTGTGTGTTTTACAGTCAAAATTTTCAGTTCTCTGCAATCTGATAGTACTAGGTCTTTGTGTTGCAGCAGCTCACTTGCTATGTCCTTTGAGCAGGAGAGACTGAGTTCAGGTTCAAGTGTGTGGCTTTTGGAGCTGTGTGTCAGTACAAAAACCTTGTGACAGCTTATGGAGTAGCTTGTGGAGAATTACATTCAAAGGCAATCAGTTTCATGTGTTAACATAGAAATGCAAGTTTAATGTAGGGTTTCTAGTCTCAAACATTGCCTTCACAGCTTCAGTCTGTCATTTTTATATGAACTTGAATGAATGCTACTTCAGATTCTGAAGAGACTCATGAGCCTGTCTGTCGGTGATGGAGACTGGAGTCAATATGGACGACCAATATGATCGAGTATTGTTCCTTTATTGTTCCAGTATTGTAGGACCATAATGTGACTGTAATACAGTAAAGTAAAGAAGGTAAAGTAAAGAAGGAAAGTGCATATTAATGGAACTTCTACAACTTATATAAACTCGGAGAGCATTGTTGGCATAGCTTCATTGGTTCCCACGAGTGACCACACATCGCACTATAATAGATTATTGGTCCAACTACTAATGACATGCGAGGTTGTTTGTGGCAATGCCAGCGACAAGCAGTGTGAGCAATCTGGCAGTGTAGGCCTGGAGCCTGACATGGTGGTAGGCCATGCTCAGCATAAGCGCAGAAGTGGCTAGCAGTGTAGCAAAACAGTGCTGTGCCTGCAGCATGTAACTAAAGAAGGATACTGGTAGCTATAAACATAGCAAGTTATCTTGGAACAACAGGACATGCACCTGCATCAACAGCCTCGCGTGTCATTAATATTTGGACCAATAATCTATACTCGTGCGATGTGTGGTCACTCGTGGGAACCAGTGAAGCTCTCCGAGTTTATATAAGTTGTAGAAGTTCCCCTGATAAGCACTTTACCTTTCCTTTCCCTTCTTCTTTGCTTTGCTTTACTGTGCTATACTCACTATGCTCGCACTACAGTCCTACAATACTGGAACTCGATCATATTGGTCAGCTGTATTGACTCCAGTCTCCATCGCGTTAGTTGTTGATGCAGGTGCGTGTCCTGTTATTCCAAGATAACTCTCTATGTTTACAGCTACCAGTGCCCTGCATACTGCAAGCACAGCACTGTGTTGCTACACTGCTAGCTACTTCGGCACTTACGCTGAGCATGGCCTACCACCATGTCAGGCTCTAGGCCTACACTGCCAGATTGCTCACACTGCTTGTCGCTGGCATTGCCACACCTCTCTAGCAATTTAGACACTTTAATTGCATTTGGTGGTTTGTCCATAAACCACATTTAATAGCCTTTCAGGAAGTGAATATCAACTTGCTTAAAAATGAATTAGGAAAGAATTGTTTCCTCCTGTTTCTCTAGTTAGCATCACAGAGTTAGTCGTTTGTGACTTTGATATTTTTTTTCCTTAATTGTTTGAACAGCCACTGTTCTGAGTTTCACTATGTAGTCAGTATCTTGAGGCTCCAGAGCGCAGCGAAGTAGCCCTGAGAAAGACACAGTAAAGGAATGGTATCTCTTTTAACTTGTATTTGCTGTTCCGTGGTGACATCACGTTGTTGTGAAGCTCATGGCAGAAAAGCCTACTTTTACTCTTTACAGAAAGCACTATTCCTGACTGGTTTGCCTTTGTTTTGTGCACAGGCCTGAGAATGAGTTATGACTAGTAAAATTATTTCTTCCTGATGTTCAGATAGCTATGGAAGAAAAAAAACTTCAGAGAAGATTGTTCTCTCTTTTTCTTTCTTGTCATCTTATGGAAGATAGGTAGGTGAAGGGGAAACACTATCTGTCCCCAAAGAGAATGGGAAACTAGGCCTCCAGTGGTGAAGTTACTTAACCTTGTTTCAGAGTATGTTAAACTTGGTTATGTTACTTTGTTGCTCAAGCTACGGCTACTAGTTCACTCAAAGTAACAATGAAAAAGTGGAGAACTTTCTGTTTAAAAGAGATGCTGAAAGTAGTTCATATGAATGTCAGTATAAGATTGTTTCTCCTGCATGAAGATGCTGTCTATAAAGATAGGAAGACCTCAGGAGAAACTAATTCTATGCATTAGGAGTAGTTCCTTGTGTTAGAAGGGCTGGGCTACCTTTTCCAAGTCTGGCTGCTGACTGTTCCGGTAGTTGCCATCTTTTGCATTGGAATAAGACTTCAGAGAAGCTAGTGTGTTGGTTGATTCTCCCTATTAACAAATGATAGGAAGAGAGGAAAGGGCCTCAAGCTGCCCTAGGGAGAGTTGGTATTGGGTATTAGAAGAAACTTCTTCATTGAAAGGAAGGAAACTTTCTTTTATGCTAAGTAGTACAAAGTGTGGTATTAATGCAAGCAGTTGCCTTCAGAGCAGTTGGTCATTGTTGTGATGACCCTGTTAAGCCATATGTTCACTTGCAGGACTGAAGTGACAACCTTGTTGTATTTATGTCTGAAGCCTTCCAGACTCTAAAAGCTGGCCAGCTGATTTGCTGTGTGGGAGTTCGTTGTTATTACCCTATCATCAGCTTGTGTTGCAGAATATTTGAACGTGCTCTTTGCAACAGTATGCTTAGAAATAAAGCTTTAAGTTTGGAAGCAAATGTCAAGGAATATCACAGTATCACCAAGGTTGGAAGAGACTTCACGGATCATTGAGTCCACCCTGTCACCACAGGCCTCATGACTAAACTATGGCACCAAGTGCCACATCCAATCCCCTCTTGAACACCTCCAGGGATGGTGACTCCACCACCTCCCTGGGCAGCACATTCCAATGGCTAACAGCTCTCTCTGTGAAGAACTTTCTCCTCACCTCAAGCCTAAACTTCCCTAAACTATGTCCTCTTGTTCTGGTGCTGGTTGCCTAGGAGAAGAGACCAACCCCCTCCTGGCTACAACCTCCCTTCAGGTAGTTGTAGGCAGCAATAAGGTCTCCCCTGAGCCTCCTCTTCTCCAGACTAAGCAATCCCAGCTTTCTCAGCCTCTCCTCATAGGGCTTGTGCTCAAGGCCTCTCCCCAGCCTTGTTGCCCTTCTCTGGACACGTTCAAGTGTCTCGATGTCCTTCTTAAACTGAGGGGCCCAGAACTGGACACAGTACTCAAGGTGTGGCCTAACCAGTGCTGAGAACAGGGACACAACGACTTCCCTGCTCCTGCTGACCACACTATTCTTGATGCAGGCCAGGATGCCATTGGCCTTCTTGGCCTCCTGGGCACACTGCTGGCTCATGTTCAGGTGGGTGTCAATCATCACCCCCAGGTCCCTCTCTGTTTGGCAGCTCTCCAGCCACTCTGACCCCAGCCTGTAGCTCTGCATGGGGATGTGGCCAAAGTGGAGTCACCATCATTGGAGGTGTTCAGGAGGAGACTTGATGGGGTGCTTGGTGCCATGGTTTAGTTGTTTAGGTGGGTTGGATTGGTTGATGGGTTGGACATGACAGTCTTGAAGGTCTCTTCCAACCTGGTTTTTATTATTATCCCTGGAGGTGTTCAAGAGGGGATTGGACGTGGCACTTGGTGCCATGGTCTAGTCATGAGGTCTGTGGCGACAGGTTGGACTTGGTGATCTTTGAGGTCTCTTCCAACTTTGGTGATACCCAGCACTTGGATTTGTTGAATGCCATCCCATTGGACTCTGCCCATTTGTCCAGCCTGTCGAGGTCCCTCTGCAGAGTGGTTCTGCCCTCTAACAGATCAACATCTGCTCCCAACTTGGTGTCATCTGCAAACTTGCTGATGATGGACTCAATCCCCTCATCCAGATCATCAATAAAGATATTGAACAGGATGGGGCCCAGTACTGATCCCTGGGGCACACCACTAGTGACTGACTGCCAGCTGGATGTGGCACCATTCACCACCTCTCTCTGGGCTCGGCCCTCCAGCCAGTTCCTAACCCAATGCAGTGTGCTCCCATCCAAGCTATGGGCTGACAGCTTGGCCAGGAGTTTGCTGTGGGGGAACAGTGTCAAAGGCCTTGCTAAAGTCCAGGTAGACTACATCCACAGCCTTCCCCACATCCAGGTGGGTCACCTGATCATAGAAGGAGATCAGGTTGGAGAGGCAGGACTTGCCCTTCCTAAATCCATGTCGTCTGGACCTGATCACTTGGCCATCTTTCAGGTGCACAGTGATTGCACTCAAGATGATCTTCTCCATCATTTTCCCTGGCACTGAGGTCAGGCTGACTGGCCTGTAATTTGCAGGTTCCTCCATCTGACCCTTCTTGTGGATGGGGACCACAATGGCCAGTTTCCAGTCATCTGGGACCTCTCTGGTGAGCCAGAACTGGTGGAAAATGACAGAGCACAGCTTGGCCAGCTCATTTGCCAGCTCTCTCAGCACCCTAGGGTGGATCCCATCCTGTCCCATGGAATTGTGAGTGTCCAAGTGGCTCAGCAGGTCCCAAAGTAATTCCTCATGGGTACTACACTGCTCCATGACCCCATCACCCAGCTCAGAAGGCCACTTGTCCTGAACTCCTCCTGCCTTACTGTTGTTAATTGAGGCAAAGAAGGTATTTAGAAAGGCAAAGAAGGTACTTAGCCTTTTCCTGATCTTTAGTTACAGTGTTACTATCCAGGTCCAGTAAGGCGTGGAGATTCTTCTTGCCCCTCTTTTAGCATTAATATATTTGTAAAAATGCTTTTTATTGTCTTTCACAGAGGTGTTCAGCTTCAGTTCCAACTGGGCCTTTGCCTCTCTAATTTTATTCCTACATAATCTAACCACTTCCTTGAACATACTTTGAGAAGCCTTCCCCTCCTTCCAAAGGTGATACAGCCTCTTTTTTTCCCTTAAATCCTCCAGGAGCTGCTTGCTCATCCAGGCCGGTCACCTTCCCCGCCGGCTCATCTTTCGGCACATGGGAACTACCAGTTCCTGTGCCTTCAAGAGCTCCTGTTTGAAGTAGGTCCAACCCTCCTGGACCCCTCAGTTCTTGAGGGTTGATACCTAGGGAATTTTACAAATAAGTTTCTTAAAGAGGCTGAAGTTTGCCCTCTGGAAGTCCAAGGTGAAGGTTCTGTTGGTGCTCCTCCCTATCTCCCTGCATATTGAAAACTTCACTATCTCGTGGTCACTGCACCCTAGGCAGCCTCCCACGATCACATCTCCCACCAGCCCTTCCCTACTGGGGAACAGCAGGTCAAGCAGAGCCTGTCCCCTGGTAGGCTCGCTTAACAGCTGCATCAGGAAGCAGTCCTCTATTCGCTCCAGGAATCTTCTGGACTGCCTCCTCTCTGCTAATTAAGTTCCCAGCAGATATCCGGCAGGTTGAAGTCACCCACGAGGACAAGATCTGATGATCTTGAGACAGCCTCCAGTTGCTTATAGAATAATTCGTCTGCCTCCTCATCCTGGTTGGGTGGTCTGTAACAGACTCCCACCAGGATGTCAGATTTGTTAGGCTGCCCCCTTATTTTAACCCACAGGCTCTCAATCCCTTTCATCCTCCACTTCAAGCTCTGTGGCATCGAGCGACTCCCTATTATACAGAGCCACCCCTCCTTCTCTTCTCCCTCACCTGTCTCTCCTAAAGAGCCTGTAACCCCTCAGTGTAGTACTCCAGTCACGTGTATTATCCCACCATGTTTCTGAAATGGTTACTATATCATAGTCTTCCTGGTGGACCAGGACTTCCAATTCCTCTTGTTTGTTACTCATACTGCATGCATTGGTGTACATGCACTTCAGCTGGGCTCTCGATTTCTCAGTTAACCCTAATTTGTTTCCTACTCTCTCCTCTCCAGAGAGACTGGTTTCCTGATCCACTCCCTTCAGACCTAGTTTAAAGCCCTCCTAATGAGCCCTGCCAACTCCAGTGCTAGTACCCTCTTGCCCTTTCTAGATAAATTCACCCCATATTGAACATTGCTCACTAGAATAGTTCTAAATGTGCAGTGTTAAGTTCATGAGCTTCAAGATGGAATACTGTGGTAGAATTGGATAAACTCTAAAACCATTTAAAAGCTCTCATTGTTCATAGCTGGTAAGAACATGATAACAGTAAATGTCTAGGGTTTTTCTTTGGGAAGCTGGATATGAAATTATATGTTCCTGTGGACAAAGAAATCTGATACACAGCTAGCATTGATAATTGATTACAAGTTACAAAAACTGTCAAGGAGATAGCTTTTCTAGACTTTATACTGAATTAATCAACACTGAGACTGGAAAGCTAAAATAGAGAATGTCTGACTGTTTTGTTGCAGTTATATTTGTATTACCATGGGACAGCATGCTGGTACAATGCTGTTTCCTCTTCTGCAGCTGCTCAGTCAGCATGCTGACTCTGCATCTTATTTACAAGTTCTAGGGAGATAAAAAAGGGTGGAAAGCTTGCTTTAATATTTTAATGTTTCTGACCTGGCTTCTCTATGGGAACACTTAGCTCTGTGCTGGTTAGTGGCCTGGCTTCTCTCTGGGAACACTTAGCTCTGTGCTGGTTAGTGGCTGTTCTATGAAGAAGTTGTTATGCTAAGGCAAAGACATGTGTTTTCTCAACTGCAGCCCTCAGGAATGATGTTGTTCCTTTCACCTCATCAGGCTACCAGCCTGGGTACTGAAGGTGTTAATCAATGGCTTTTGCTGTAACAGGATAATTTAAGCATATTATCACAGTTTGTGGAAGAATCTTCAAGACATGTTAGCCCTTTCACTTAGCTGGCAAGTCAATGCTTCCCAGGGAGTCTCATGAAACAACTTCCTTCCTTCTGGAGAAGGGAGTTGCAAAATTGTAGAATGCTTTAGGTTGGAAGAGACTTAGAAAGGTCATCTAGTCCAACCCTCTAAGCAGGAACATCTTTAACTAGACCAGGTACTTCAGAGCCACATCCAACCTGTCTGTAAATGTTTCCAGGGATGGAGGTTCTGCCACCTCTCTGGGAGCCTGTTGCAGAGTTTCACCACTTTCACTGTGAAAAAAATTGTTCTCTGTTCCAACAGGTTCACGTCCTAATTGTGCTGATGGCTCCAGAGCTGGATGCAGATCTTTAGGTGAGGTCTTGCCAGAGTAGAGTTGCCTCCCTTTTTTTTTATGCAGCCCAAGATGTGATTTGCCTTCTGGGCTATAAGTGCATATTGCTGGCTTGTCATCTACCCAATTCATTATCCACTGAGGAGTCCACCCTTCAAATCTTTGTTTCTCTAGTTCAGAGAGAAGGATTTTGGGGGATGACTGTGTCCAGATAGATGATGTCCATAGATCTTCCCATCATAGCATTGTATCATAGAAGGCCACTAGGTTGATGAAGCAGGACTTGACCGTAATAAAGCCATACTGTCTTATCTTGAACCACATCCTCCATATGCCTTAGCATAGCTTCTAGGAGGTTCTATTCCATGGTTGTTCTGGGCACAGCTGAGGCTGACAGGTTGTTAGTTCCCAGGATCCTCCATTGTACTTGCAACTGGAAGGAGGGAAGAAAAAATAACTTGTGCCCCAGATGCCCTCACTAGCTGTGCCAAGGCCCTGAAGTCTCTTTTGATTGCTCTTGGACTGTAGTTTGCAATTTTCTTCCCTCCTACATGGACGATCAGTGATAAGTAATAGTCTGAAGTCTGTACCAAGCTAGGAGGCTGCTTCTTAACTTTTCAACTTTCTCTTGTATCTCTGCCACAGGCTGAGGAGATGTCTACTTGTTCACAAAGCACACACCAGTTTTCACTTGCCATCTGATACCAGTGTCAGGCTCTGATACTCTCTGTAGCCTGTGACTTGGTGGTGATGCCATAAAATTCCATCTGTGTATTTTCATGGGAGCCTCTGTATGGGTTGCCAGATCCATTCTGGTGAGCAGGTGGAAACCATAGCTAAGCTCCTTCTCAGAGAGTGATGACCACCAAATGAACTCACCTCTTGATCTGGCAGAGCTTGAGCACCCTTCCAGTGTGCCCTTCCACATGATCTGCCATGCAAACTGCCTCACTGTGCTCTGGCTGAGAGGCCATACTCTGCTTGTCCACTCTATGTGCAGTGATTAATGCAGAACTGCATATCATAGAATGATTTAGGTATCAAGGAACCTTAAGGATCATCTACTCCAACACAGTATCACAGTAACTAAGGTTGGAAGAGACCCCAAGGATCATCAAGTCCTGCCATAGGAAGGAATGCCTCTCAACTGGACTCAGCTGCTCAAAGCTTCACCCAACCTGGCCTAGAACACCGCCAGGGAGGAGGCAACCACAACCTCCCTGGACAGCCTATTTCAGAGTCCTATCATCCTCATACTGAAGAACTACTTCCTAAGATCCAGCCTAAATCTACTCTCCCTTAGCATAAAAACATTTCCCTTTGTCCTGTAACTACACACCCTTATGAAAAGTCTGTCTTCGGCCTTCCTGTAGGATCCTTTCAGGTATTGGAAGGCAGCTCTGAGGTCTCTCCAGAATCTTCTCTTCTCTAGGCTGAGCAATTCCTTGTGCAGCAGAAACCATAGTTAAAGGCTTGCCTCTCTTGGCTGTAGTAGCAACAAACAAGGACTCCACAGTTTGATTGTATGAACATGTGAATTGTTCTTTGCTCTTCTAAGACAGGCAGAGCAGGCAGATGACTTATTCAAGCTGTTAATGTCAGTATGAGTTATGAACTCTCTTAGCTCTAATTCTAGCCTTGTCAAAACAAGGTGAACAGCTGCAGCATGTATCTCTAGTGCAGATGGGCTTAGGCTGAAGGACGGCTAAGTGTAGGTGTGTTTTCTTTGTGGGCTTTAGTCTTCATAAACCTATTTAGTAGAAATGTTAGTTGTACCTGCCCAATTCAGTGTATGTGCAGTGATCTCTAAAAACCTGGTTTGAAGGTTTTTACATCGATTGATGTCAGGTGTGAAGCAGACTGATGCTGTTAAATTCATGTGCCTCTCAAACTGATTCTTTTTGGCTCCTGTAACTTGCAAAGGAGTGGCAGTCAGATAAAGCAGCTACCATGTTTCAGATGTAGGACTCTAATAATAAGATACTAGGCTCTCATAACTAAAAAGCTGCTGGGCGGGTGTTTTTTTTTGTTTTTTTTTTTTGGTGTTTGTGTTTTTTTTTTTTTTTGTAACTTCAGTCCTTGAGTCTCCTTACTGAAGTTAGTGACTATGTTCTTGGAGACTAATATCTTCAAGCTTAAGCACCACATCTAAACTGATGACTTTACAATCCTCTACCTAATACAGTTCATGCTGCTATTCAGGGCTCAGGGATAAGGACTTAATAATACTTCCCTCACTCCCTGGTAATGGAGCACAAAGAGCTTCCTGTATGCCATTAAGAATACTAGCATGAAACTGGGAGATATATATATATACAAATAAATAGAGAATCCATGTGGAGCTCCATAATGCTCTTAGTTGAAGTTGCTATCTTATTTAAGAGGGTCATGCAAAATGAAGTGATTTTTTTGCTTGCTATTCAGCCTCTTGATATGATCTTAATGCTTTTATAAATGTATTAATGGCAAGAGAAGGGGTAAGGACAACCTTCACTCCTTAGTGGACATGGAGAGGAATACTGTAACTAAAGATGAGGAAAAGGCAGAGGTACTTAACATCACCTTTGCCTCAAGTTTTAATAGCAGGACGGGTTGTCTTCTGGATAACTGGCCTCCTGAGCTGGCCGATGGAGTCAGGGAACAGTGTAGTTCCCCTGTAATCCAGGAGGAAGTAGTTAGAGACATGCTCAGCCACTTGGATCCCCACAATTCCATGGGACTGGATGGGATCCGTCCTAGGGTGCTGAGGGAGCTGGCAGATGAGCTGGCCAAGCCACTCTCCATCATTTTTCAGCAGTCCTGGCTCACTGGAGAGGTCCCAGAAGACTGGAAGCTGGCCAATGTGATGCCCATCCACAAGAAGGGTTGGAAGGAGGAGCCAGGGAATTACAGACCTGTCAGCCTGATCTCAGTGCCAGGCAAGATTATGGAACAGGTCATCTTGAGTGCAATCACACAGCACTTACAGGATGGCCAAGGGATCAGGCCCAGCCAGCATGGATTCAGGAAGGGCAAGTCCTGCCTCTCCAACCTGATCTCCTTCTATGATCAGGTGACCCATCTGGATGTAGGGAAGGCTGTGGATGTAGTCTACCTGGACTTTAGCAAGGCCTTTGACACTGTTTCCCCACAGCAAACTCCTGACCAAGCTGTCAGCCCATGGCTTGGACAGCAGCACTCTGTGGTGGGTTAGGAACTGGCTGGAGGGCCGAGCCCAGAGAGTGGTGGTGAATGGTGCCACATCCAGCTGGCGGCCAGTCACCAGTGGTGTGCCCCAGGGATCAGTGCTGAGCCCCATCCTGTTCAATATCTTTATTGATGATCTGGATGAGGGGATTGAGTCCCTCATCAGTAAATCTGCAGATGACACCAAGTTGGGGGCAGGTGTTGGTCTGTTAGAGGGTTGGAGAGCTCTGCAGAGGGACCTTGACAGGCTGGACAGATGGGCAGAGTCCAAAGGCATGAGATTGAACACATCCAAGTGCCGGGTTCTACACATTGGCCACAACAACCCCATGCAGAGCTACAGGCTGGGGTCAGAGTGGCTGGAGAGCTGGCAAACAGAAAGGGACCTGGGGGTACTGGTTGATAGTAGGCTGAACATGAGCCAGCAATGTGCCCAGGTGGCCAAGAAGGCCAATGGCATCCTGGCCTGCATCAAGAATAGTGTAGCCAGCAGGAGCAGGGAGGTCATTGTGCCCCTGTATGCTGCACTGGTTAGGCCACACCTTGAGTCTCCAGTTCTGGGTCCCTCAGTTTAGGAAAGATAAGTTGCTGGAAGGTGTCCAGAGAAGGGCAACGAAGCCTGGTGAGGGGTTTGGAGCACAAGCCCTATGAGGAGAGGCTGAGCTGGGGTTGCTTAGCCTGGGGAAGAGGAGGCTCGAGGGAGACCTTATTGCTGTCTACAACTACCTGAAGGGAGGTTGTAGCCAGGTGGGGGTTGGTCTCTTCTCCCAGGCAATCAGCACCAGAACAAGAGGACACAGTCTCAAGCTGCACCAGGGGAGGTTTAGGCTGGATGTTTGGATGAAGTTCTTCATAGAGTGATTGGTCATTGGAATGGGCTGCCCAGGGAGGTGGTGGAGTCACCATCACTGGAGGTGTTTAGGAAGAGACTGGATGGGGTGCTTGGTGCCATGGTTTAGTTGATTAGATAGTGTTGGATGATAGGTTGGACTTGATGATCCTAAAAGTCTTTTCCAACGTGGTTAGTTCTGTATTCTGTATCTCTTCTGTCTCCGAAGAACATCTTAATGTGGTGGAAACAATTCTGCATGATATGTTTATCCATGATAGTATTATGGGTAAGACAAAAGTAATATCATGACTTGTTATACCACAGAGACAGATGTTATATAGTGCTGTTCCAGAGAGATGCCTTGTTGAGATTTAGCAGTTCTTGAAAATTGTGGGGTTTTGCATAGTCTGGAGATTTGAATAGTTTCACAAATTCAAGTGATGTATGTTCTCTCTCTCTGTTTTAATAAGATGAAATTTGAGGATTTGGTGTGAAAGATTTTTAAGTGATCTTTTCGCTGATACTCTGCTGCTAGTGTCAGATAACTTTCTGCTGTAGCATTAGTCTGTCAGACATGTCATCACAGAAGGTAGCAGAAAGGTGACTTTGCTAGGAATGTCAGCTGCATTTTCTGAGCAGATTAGAATTAGGAGGTAATTAAACTAGGATAAGAACTGCAAAGTGTTGGCTGCAGGATTGTTAATGTTCCAGGTGGAGACTAAAATAGTGAGAATCACACTTCTTACCTTCTGAACAGTTGTCTTTAAGACAGGGAGGAGAAAGTGGGAGTAAACTTAGGAAAATTTCCAGCAGCTTCTCAGCAGTATCATCTTTGCTGTTTATGTAGTCTAAAGCATGATCTCATGATGAAGAAACCAGGACAAGAGCAACCAGCACCAGAACAAGAGGACACAGTCTCAAGCTGTGCCAGGGAAGTTTAGGCTGGAGGTGAGGAGAAAGTTCTTCACCGAGCGAGTCATTCATCATTGGAATGGGCTGCCCAGGGAGGTGGTGGAGTCGCCATCCCTGGAGGTGTTCAAGAGGGGATTGGACGTGGCACTTGGAGCCATGGTCTAGTCATGAGGTCTGTGGTGACAGGTTGGACTCAATGATCTTTGAGGTCTCTTCCAACCTTAGTGATACTGTGGTACTGTGTGGTACCTCATATTCCTGTTTCTGCAGAATAATGGTTTAATTTGTTTCTTATGCCTGTCTGGAAAAGTGTAAAGATAGGACGTGACCACCCAGGCTATCAAGTGACACTCACTTGCCTAACTCCCACATTAGATACTCTAGTAAAGCTTTACATACAAGTTACTGAAATCAGTAAATCTGGCTGTTCTGTCTTTTCTCAAATGGCTAAACTACAGTCACTACTTTACAGGTGCTGTTGATGGAGTGGTTAATGGAGATGTCTATCAGGTAAGATAGAAGTATTCTGTGCTTAGAATGTGCTCTTCTTAGAACTTTACCTTAATCTAGACTAACAATTTCTTGTCTTTAATGTATTTTTATCTCATCTCTGAAGGTTTTCTCTTCTAACAGCTCATCTTATAAAGGTATTAATGCTCTTAATTGTCTCTCCCCTGAATGCAGAGGCAGCAGTCCATTTTGAATTGTGGCATAAGCAGACTAACAGGCTCTGTGGTACGACTTAACGTCGACTTACCACTGGCTAATAAGCTGAAAGCATGCTCTGACTACCTTGTTCAAAGCAAAATTTTCTCACGTGCTTGTTCTTTAAGAATAATTAAAATATTTCTAATTGTCTTACCAGGATCAGTATTACAAGGAGCTGACAAAACATTGCATGTTTCTCAGTGACATAAAATTGAGCTGCTGACTAAACAGCTCAATTATAGTATGGAAACATGTTAGCTAGCCATAACAATGACAAGAGGAGCAGATGCTTGCTTGACTCCAATACAGTGGCAGGGAGGAATGAGGCATTCTAAAGCAATCACTGCTGTAACTGAATTAGACAACAATTTGGCTAAGGCATTCTCATTGCAGCCCTGACTTGAGTGCTGGAGAAGGGGGAAGTACATGTGCTACCTCTCCATAGGGTTTTAAGTGAACACTGAGCTTATTGGAGAGACAGCTTTCACTGCTATTAGCATTGGTATATCCTCACCATTGCCATGAGATTGATGGGAAAACTATCTCACTGGCCTTTCATGCTTCCTTAAATATACAGAAGGTAGATGAAATGCCTTGATTTCATACTTGCAGTTCTAAGTGACTAGCTTTTTTTTTTCAATAGAGCATCCTCTTACCGAGGAAAACCAGGGTGTTTTGGATTGAACATGAAGCCTAGTGGTGTTCCACTAGCATAGATCCTTCTTTTAGCATTATTTCTTGATTGAGGACTACAGGAGGTCCAAAAAGAGGCATTTGCTGCAGCCTATCAGGAGTGGGATTTCTTAGGTTTGTTAAGAGAAGGGTGAACCAACAAAAGTTGTGGGGCTTGAAGTGCCCTCTTTTGCAAATAGATGGTACTCATTAGCTTTGCAAATCTGACATTAGTGGTGTCAAAGGTTAGAGGTAGGCTGGCCAGTAAATGTCTGGCAGACACTCTCTATTAACCCCTCTTCCTTCCTAAGGGGGAAAAGAAAGGGAATAAAGGAGAGAGACTTACAAACTGGAAGACTAAAGCTAGTTTAATAAAAATACTAATAAAGTGTAACGTACACAAAACCAATACTGAACCCAGCCTCCCTGATGGCAGTTATATCACTGTCACTGCTGATGCTGTGGGCAGATGTTGGTTCACAGACTGGATTCAGTGTCAGATGGAAACTAGATTCTGGAGCTGGATTTTTCAGCTGGATTCAGGAACTCATGGACTGGGATCAAAGGCAGAATGAAGATGGCTGCTGAGGAAAAGAAACTTGACCCTTGTGGTCCCTCAGCTTTATAATGTGTATGGCATAGAGTATGTAGCTGGTCTGTTTAGGGTCCTCTGTCCTGTCCACTCCTCCCTGCAGCTGTGGCCTTTAATTCTGCATCCCTCAATGTTGTACACAAGATTGATCAGTGTCCTTGGCCTGTGTACCATTCCTTGATACTAACTAGAAGCATTGAGTATTATCACAACTAGAGGCAGACACTGTGCAAAAATATGCTGTTAATTTCAGAAAGTGCAGTTACTTACAAAAGCTGAAAAGTAAAATTTCTGGATAGAATTAGTTATGTTCTAACTCAAACCAGGACAAATGGTAATTCTGCTGATTGTCAGTCTTTGAGCTATTGTATAGCAAAAAGTATGCTGGTACACTGTCTTGATCCTTTAGTGTTCAAATGTCTCTTGTATTCTAAGCTGCATAGAGCAATCAAATTCTGTAATGTCTCTTAAAAGACATTGTGCTTTAGAGGATCACAGAATGGTAGGGGTTGGCAGGCACCTGTAAAAACCATCTAGTCCAATCCCCCTGCTAGAGCAGCATCACCTAGAGTAAATCACACAGGGACATGTCCAGGGGGGGTTTGAATGCCTCCAGTGCTCTGCTGCCCTCAAGGAGAAGAATTTTATGTGGAACCTTCTGTGTTCCAGTTTGTGCCCATTGCTCTTGTCCTGTCACTGGGCACTGCTGAGAAGGGCTCTCACCCTTCAGATATTTATAAACCTTAATGAGATTCCCGCTCAGTCTTGTCTTCTCCAGGCTCAACAGACTCAACTCTCTCAGCTTTCCCTCATAAGGGTCCAGTCCCCTAATCATATTAGTGGCTCCCTGATGGACTCTTTCCAGTAGTTCCTTGCCCTTGAGCTGGGGAGCCCAGAACTGGAAACAGTATTTCAGATAAGGCTTCATCAGGATGGAGCAGAGGGGAAGAACCTCCCTCAACCTGCTGGCCACATTGTCCTTAATACACCATGAGGTGCCATTTGCCTTCCTGACCACAAGAGCAGACTGCTAACACATGGTTAACTTGTTGTCCACCAGGGCTCCCAGTTCCTTGTTTGCAGAGCTGCTTTCCATCAGGTCATCCCATAGCCTGTACTGATGCATGGGATTGTTCTTCCCCAGATGCGTTACTCTACACTTGCCCATGTTAAATTCCATTAAGTTTCTCCTTACCCAACTCTCCAGCCTGTCAAGTCTTGTGGAATAGTGGCAAAGCCTTCTGGCATCTTGGCCACTCCTCCCAGTTTTGCATCTCTTTACTCAGATCATTGATGACTGTGTTGAACCTGACTGGAAGCAGTACTGATCCTGTGGGAATACTACTTCATATCAGTTAAGTTTGGAAATGTCTCTGAAGTTTTCAGATAAGTTATAGAGAACATTTTAAACTTCTATGCACAAGTCTATTGGGGGGGAAAAAAAAACACTTTCTAGCAGATATTTAAGGTGGAATTAACTGGAGGATCTCTAGGTCTACAGCTGCATAGTGACATGCTAGGCTTTCTTCTGATTTCTTCAGGTGTAGACCTTTGGCACAGTTTGATTCCCAGTCAGCTTGTATTTGTGTTTGATCTGTAATTGCTGGAGTCAGCCCTCCTTCAACCCTGTGGTGATCTGTGGCAAGATGTTTTTCATGTTAATGGTGGAGATTGTTTGATGTCAGATGAATGTATTATGGCTCTGTTCAAACAGCATCTAATTTTATGTAGTTTGTGGACAGTTATCTGAAATATTGTTGTCACTTATAAATTATATTACTATTCCTTCCCCTTAAGGAGAGTAATGGTCCAACAGACACCTATGCTGCCATATCCCAAGTAGATCGACTGCAGTCAGAACCAGAGAGTATTCGTAAGTGGAGAGAGGAGCAAAAGGATCGTCTGGAGCAACTTGGTAAGGAGGGTGTTTGTTTCAGTAGCCTTGCTTGTGAGTGAAGTACTGGCACCTTCTTAAGCAGCACTATTGTCAGCGGTGGCTCCTGGCTCTTGAGAATCTAAAATTCTTCTTGAGCTTGAGCAGTGAGGGTGGGTGAATATTCCAGTGAGCAGAGTTTATGCTGGTGGAGGAGACAACAGTAAATGGTTCTCTGAACCTTAAGAATACTCATGTGGCCTAGCCTTTGCTTTCAAATAAGAGAGCAGAAAGTGAACAGCTCTTTGTCAGCAGAGAAGGGATTAAATACTGCAGCCATTAGCACTTTTTTTTTAAAGGATAAAGATTGCTCATTTGGTAATTGCTGAGGCCATCTGTCACATGGATCTTAACCTAATAGCTAGGTTAAGTAGCAGACTAGTAACTAAACTAAATAAAGCTATCAAATGCAGTGATACCTTCCTATGGACAGCTTCTAAAAGCCTACAGACTTGTATGTTTTCCATTTACATTAGTGAGCAGGCTTTGCTTGAAATTGTTAGGACAACCTTTTGCACAATGTGATTCCTCATAGACCTGAGCCTGTTGCTCCTCTTCTGGGCTAGTTACAGCAGACGAGCTTGTCCTCAACTGTTGGGTGCAAAAGCATGACGACTGCCAGGCTCCTTGACTGTATCTAAGCACAGAGACTTTACCTTTAGCACTAGCCTAGCAAGGTGACTCTTTCCATTTTTGAACAGTTTCCAGTCCAACACATGTGCTGAATCTGTAGTAGGCTACGAATTTCTATCCTAAAGTGAAGCAGACTCTTGCAGTTTTGCAGTGCAGGCATTCAGTTTAGCTAATGCTCTGAATCTTACGGTATTTGGAGTTCTTATGCCTAAATAAGGAAGTCTCCTAACCCATATCTGAGCAACTGTCTGCACTAGAGTGCCATCAGCTGAAATGGTAGCACAGTCTGATTGGAACAAACATGACTGAGAAACCAATTCTTAAATCTTCAGATGCAAACTCACGAAAGCAGGAAGCAGAATGGAAAGAGAAAGCAATAAAGGAATTGGAAGAGTGGTATGCAAGGCAAGATGAAAATCTTCAGAAAACAAAAGCCAGCAACAGGTAAGGTTTCTCCAGCCATCTGGATATGAAATTAATGTGTGAGAGGGGTTAGTATGTTACTAGTGTGTCCTAAGGCACTAGTTCTTCAGATCATTAAACTAAACTCTCCTACTCAGAAGTGATTCTCTAGTGGTAGACTGGTGTTTTAATTTTTCTTAGAATCTAAATTAAATGCCCAAGAGTAGCGAGAGAAAGCATTAGATAACAAGCCAGAATTATTGATGATTCCTTATGACATAAATGTTGAACATGGCCAGGAAAAGTGTTAGTCTACCTACCTCTTTGCATGCTTCTAGCTGCATAGGTATTCTGTGACTCTAATTACCTCCCTTGAGACTTGCAAATTTACTTGATAGGTTCAGAAGCATGAAAGTGGCCTTCTATTTAGTCTTTGCTACAAGTTATTTCATTGGATATCTTAAAACTTTTAGCCACGTCTTTTAGAAGTGTTTGAGAGATAACCTGACCTACTTCTTCCAGAGAAGTATTAAATGTTGACTGTGTCTGTACTGGATTTGAATTTTCTAATTATGGGCCCATAGGGCAGAAATTCATGACTTGGCTGCTAGTCTAGTAAGCTCTTACACCTCTTAGAGATTCCCCATGGAATTTTGACTTCAAGCTACAGTGAGGTAAATGTGGTAAGTACTGACTTACCACTTAGATCTCTACTTCTGACCTAGGATTGCCAGTACCATCCTGTCCAGGTAATCATCAGGGCTGCTTTATCCTTTAGGAACTCATAGACTTGAATTTTGAAACAAGATTTTTCATATCAACATGGCTATCAGGTTTCTCTTGATTAAGTAGAGTCCTAGGTAGGCTCTAATTCTCAGAATCTAGATCCAGTGTCCAAGAATAGCAAAAGAAAGCATTAGATAGTGAACTAGAATTACTGGAGATCCCTTAAGACACAAAGTTTGAATGTGGAGTCCTATGGAGACTCTGCCTCTTACTACAAGAAGAGAGGAGGCCTGCACAAACCGTAATTATGGTTTTAACACTTCTGTTCACTGAGGTACAGTCTTTTGGCTGGGCCAAGAAAGGGAAACAAGACTGTCAGTCTTCTAGATGGTAGCTAGAACTCACGATACCCTCACAGCTTTATTATGGCCAGTATTGGAATGCAGGATGTGCATTCAGGAGCAAGGTCCCCTGAACACATGTTGTGCAGGAGGAGTGTTCGGCACTCTCATCAGCCTGGTGAGATCTCTCTCCTAATGTTAGTTTTTGTCTGTTGGAAGTAGCCTAATGCTAACACTGGTACTCTAGTCTCAAAGTAACTAGTCTCAACTTCAAGGAAGTAGCTGAGCTTTTTTTGTGTAGACCCTCTGAGTCAGTGACTTAATTGATACATTCCATGTGGTAGTTGCTTTCCTGTTACAGTAAGTCTAGGGTGACAGAAGATTAACATGCTAGTTAAAACTGCCTTTGGCTGTGTTCTGCACTTCTCATCCTTATCTCTTTTTTCCTGCCTGCTTGCCTGCCTGTTGGGACTACTTGCTACCTAGGGTGGCAGATGAAGCTTTCTACAAACAACCCTTCGCTGACGTGATTGGTTATGTGTATGTTGCTTAACTACTAACTCTGTTTGCTAGTCATCTAGGTGATGAGGAGGCTGAATGTCTGAAGGTGGCTTCTGACTATTTCAGGGCAGTATAAGCTAATATAAGTAAATAGCCATTACTTGTACTGATCCTGATCTGTGGTATTAAGTGTAGTGTTCCTGTAAGGATTGCACACACCGCATAACATCCAGCACTTTCAAATTAAGCCATGTAGTATATACATACCGCTGGAATTTTGGTGATGACCTCAGCAGTCTTTAGAAGCAGGAGGTTTACAGTTGTTTCCAGGCCAGCAAACAGGGCTTATCAAGATGTTTTCCTGGATATACAGGTTTGTGCCTGCAGTCTTGCAGCGGTGCTGTGTTTAGTCCTAGTCATTTCCACAGAGAAATACAATGTATAGCTCTGCATTCTCTGCTGCTATTCTGTGCTCAGTTGCCTGTATGGTCAGCAAAATGCTGAAGCAAAGCTTGCATGTGAGCTCCACAAGCCAAGGAAGGTAGAAAGCATTCCTCTACCATAAATCAGGGCTTGGATGCTAGTAGAAAACAAAGGAAAAGTACAAGAAAGTACTATAGGAAAATCAGTGTTGGCTGCTGGGAGCACATTCAGGTGCAGCTCTGTGCGGGTATTCTGCCAGCCTAATGGATCAGGGAGAATACAGCCATGATTTCTAAGCCCCTATGAGTGTGCTAGCTTCCATGGGGTGAAAGAATTGCTCTATTCATTGGCTTGCTCATGTATTTTAATTTCTTCCCTTAATTTCTAGATTTGAATTGAAAGATGGCCATGTCACAGATTCTAAGGTGACACTTTTAGAAGGTGCATTGGTGAGCCATGGTATGGCTTTGAGTGCATTAGTATTGAAGGTCTGGTGTGGAATTGATTACCTAACTAGGTGGATGTAAACCAAGACTTGTGAAATGCTGGATTTACAGGTGGTGTTTGACTTCTCTGATGATGTCACCTGGAGTTGATTTTGATAGATTTTTCCAGTAAACCCCCTATTTTCATATGTCTAATGCAAATGTGCAGTCTAAGTGCTGCAGAACAAAATCGGCAGCCTGTTTCCTGAATGTGGGCTAAGCTACTAGTGCATGCTCAGCCAGCTGTTCATCTGCATTAAACTCATTCTCATTTTCTGTATCTAACTTAAACTTTCTCTCCTTGTTTCTTTTCTTCTCTTCACCTTTAAGCACAAACATAAATCATCCTTGCTACAGCCTAGAACAGTTAAGTAAAAAAATCTTCACTGTCCCCTAAGTGTCATGTCACATAAAGTAGCAGTGTTGTAGTGACCCTTGTCTTCAGTGATGTCTGTAACCTTATCATCCCTGTGAACAGTGCTTAACCCTCATGGGAGAGTCATCTTCACTGCTTTTTTTGTACTGCTTGTTGGAGTAGATGGATTTGGTTTGATCTCTTGATGCTTACTGTTTTTGCACTCAGGCAGCTACCAGGGCCCCACAGTTCACGTAAACCAGATGCTGGAGCGTTATCCCTGCATTGAGATGATGCTGTTGGCAGCATAGCAATACCAAAAGCGTGCAGCTGGGAAACCGCTGGTACTCACCTGTACATAAAGTACAAAGCCTCCTGTGGCAGAGTCTCCTTAGGGTGGAAGCAGGGAAAATGTGTTTGTCCTGTGAACTGGCCTCAAGTCATCCCCAATACTTTAGTCTGTAACACCCACAGGCATGTGATTTATGACTTCAAATTCCTTTTGATTCATGCTGCTTCACTGCAGCATTGGCAACCATTGGGAGATTGTTTTATGATGGCCTGTAGGCCTTGGAGCTTATGGAAATCCTCAGATGGAATCTGGTTTAAGACGTGCTTGCAGGGACTTGTAAATTTCCCGTTGAAAAGTGTCCTGTATAAGCCATCAAGTGGCATAGGCTTAACTAGTTAAGATTTGACATTTTATTTATGAAGAAATGCCTCAAGTAAGAGTGCCTTACTTCTAGGCAGTTTGTGTGGTGACTCCTTAAGCAAAGACTCAATAACTGTTCTTAAAACCAAACACCTGTATTCCAACATTTTACACAGCAATCCTCTGCACTGCTTGTGCATAGCATACTACTTCAACCTACTTTCATCTCCAGGGCTGGGGCAGTGGGAGCTTAAGTAGCCATAATGTCCACAAGCAGCTGTCAGGTCACATCTCTTATGAAACACGCTGAAAGAAAACTACATCCTGTAAGAAGGAGAGAGTGCCTTATATGTTGGGCATTAACACAAGGTGCCTTGCATTGCTTTTAGGGCAGCTGAAGAAGCCTTTGTGAATGATGCAGAAGACGTTTTTCCGGGCACTGAGTGGGAACGTGTGGCTCAGCTCTGTGACTTTAATCCCAAGTCTAGTAAGCAGGCAAAAGATGTGTCCCGCATGCGTTCAGTCCTCATCTCACTCAAGCAGGCTCCGCTGGTCCGCTGAAGGAGAGCACAATGGAAACATTATAAATGCAATATTTTAACCTTATTCAGAGAAGCTGTGTTTGCTGTAATTGGATTAATTGTTTCAATGTTTTGGGTTTTTTTTGGACCAAACCTCATGATGTATCTAGAGCTGATTGTTGTTTGATTGCATGTTCTTCCTCATGTTTCCTTTCTGTGTTTGAAATGGGGGAATCTCCAGAACTGTAGTCTCTGTGCTGTTGTGCACTGAGATGTTACTCCCCACATTACTGATATTAAAGATTTGTTAAACAGCAAAATGTGTTGATTTTGGATGAATTAAGCCCTCCTGCTCCCTTTCAACCAAGGGTTGCTAGTTCTTTCACCTTGCTGGTGACTGACTAGCCATCAATGCTCCTGTTTCTCTGAGAGTCTACCCTGCTTGTCGCTGTAAGCTTTTCTAAAGCTCTTGGGAACTTTACTTCAAAAACTGCATTACTATCCAAGTTATCACACAAGATAGAAGCTCCAGGAAATTGAAGCAGTAGGCTCATTAAGGAGCTTATCTCACTTCTAGTAGAATTGAGGACACTGCTTTCTGTCGGTAAGCAGTTTCTGCTGTCATTCCAGCTGCAGATTTTACACTAGAAATACAGTCCAGGACATGGTTGTTAAAGCCTTCGATATTCCATTGCATGTTCCATTCTGCCATTTATTTAATGCTGGTTATAAGTGAAAATTTCTGTTGTGCAGAGGATATTTGAACTGTTGTAATTTTCCTTACTGACTCTGGCAGAGAATTTTTTCCCACTGGAATGGCGGACTGGGTATTTTTGGTGAGCAAGAGAACTGAAGACTTGCTCTTACTGCTGCTCATCCTACTGGGTTAGAGCACTGTTTGCCAAGGTGGTTGAGTTAGAAACAAACTGATCTGGTAAATCTCCTTTCTACTGCTTCCTTGGCTCTCTAATCTCACCCAGCATTTACAGAGGCTGTATTCTGTCTTGGCTCTGATAAGATTTACCTTAGCTGTCTATCTTGTAAGAAAAGTTTGTTCAGTCTTGTGTTATTTCACTATTTTTAATCAAAGGTACAGTAGCTTAACTAGTGTATAGCAGAATTCCTTTAATAGGAAGCGGGATAGTTCATCCAGGTGGTTCAAAGAGGGCTGCAGGTGCAGATTAGAAGTTACTAAGGTTCAGGGAGTTGTTGCACAGCTGTTGCACAACTGTCTTACTAGCAGCTGTGTCTGTTTGGTGGATAAGATATTGAATAAATGATTGCCACCTGGGATTCAATAGTTAAACTATACCTTACTGTTGTCTAGTGACTGGAGCTATTCTCATGTTTGCAAGTGTATAGTCACAGGCTACTTCCAGCTGCCTGTAGAAGGCCTCAGCAACAGCTTCTTCCCGGTCCGGTGGCCTGTAGTAAACACCCACAACCGCATCGCTCATGTTTGTGTGTCCCTTCACTCTTCCCGTAAGTTTTTACCATCTCCCCCTGGGTTAAGCTCGGTGCATTCTGGTTGCTTATTCACATACAGAGCAACTCCACCACCTCACCTTGTCAGTCTGTCCTTCCTGAAAAGTACATAGTCATTCATAACCACATTCCAGTCATGGGAGCTGTCCCACCAAGTCTCTGTAATTGCGATGAGATCATAGCCCTGCAACTGCACCCAGGTTTCTAGTTCATCCTGCTTATTTCCCATGCTTTTGCAATGGTATACAGACACTTCAGAGACTCAGCAGAGGAGTATCTGTTACCATTGTGGGTATCACATGATCCACCATCTCCTACAGCCTCTAGGATAGCAGTGCAGCTGGTACCTGCCTCAAAATTGTCCCAGGCTTGTCTTCAGTGGGCCTGTTTCTTCCCTCTTTCCCCTTTGACATTAGTTTAAAGACCTGTCAACCAGCCCTGCTAGTTCTTGCCCCTGGATTGTTTTTCCTGTTTGTTTTGTGATTTCATGTAACCATCCTCTGGTCTGCTTGAGTATATTCATACTGGCCTTAACTTCCTACTGCTGGTGCTTACCTCCATAGCATGTAGCTGATGCAGAAAACCATTCAGTGGAGTCTGGAAAGAGAAATGGACACTTCCTATCCTTCACATGTGTGCACAAAGATCTCATACAGCATTGAGAGAAAAGCTGCAGACTCCTGCTCAAACGCTTATATAGAAGTTGCTTTGTTTAGCTTGCAATCATGTGGCAGGCAGCACCCAGCCTATCTGAAATGACAATGAGCATTTGTAGAGAATAAAAGGGATGGAGAGAAGGTCATGGGTTCTAAAATGCAGAGAGCTTGAAAATGTGTACACTGCACTGTTCTCTTAGTCTGAGGAACATGGGTAAGTTTTAAGCAGCCATAAACCAAAATGCTGTGGCATGTGTGTTTCCTGCTGTTGTGGTGTGTTTTTTTTCTGAGCAGCTGGTAAAGAGAAATGTAGTTTACTGGCTCATGTTTTAGAACTGACAAGGTGGGTGTCTATTGTCTTTCCCAGAAGAGGATTCCTCCGGTAGTGAGGAAGTTTGTTCCTCTACAGAACACTTGTGCTACAGCACCATGCTGTGGTAGTGGCCTGGGGTTGCACCAGGTCTGCATGATCTTCAGGTCTTACAAGGTTGGCCTGACTTTGTAGGTGACGGTCCACTGAAGTGCTTGGTGTGTTCTAGTATGAGAAGGGGCAGGCTGCTGGACAGTGCTCAACAAAGGAGTGTTTCATTAGATGTTGTATGGGTAATGCAACTTTCCCTGTCCATGATGTATGATTACAGTGTTGCAATACCTTTGTCTACAGTTGCAAGCACAGTTAAATCCTTTTTCATGTGGGTTTGCTGGGCACAGCTGGTTATTATGTGCAGAAATTCTACCCAGGTTTAAGACAGGAGGCATAGATGATGTAAAATCTTGCTTTTTAAAAAGGGCTCCACCCAAACTTCTCACAGAGTTGTGAAACTGAAATCAGAGGAACCTTTGGAAAAAAGGGTATTACAAATGTTACCTGAAGTAGTCTTTATGCACTGTTTAATTGGGCACAAATTTGGTGCTTTGTTTGCATTTAAAGTTTTTGTGTAATGTACCTCCCCCCAAAAAATGCTGAAAGATGTAGTGTTCAGAACACTTGCAGACAGAGTTACAGCAATGGTGGGCTGGTAGTATAACCAAAGCAAAAGTGGGGGGGAGGTGTGTTTTTGGCCTTTTTTTTTAGACTAACAGAGTAAAACATGTGCTTTCAAGCCTGCAAAGCTTTTTTCTAGCAGTATTAACCTATCCTTGTGATTTGTTAAGGATACCACTGCTACCTATGTGAAGTCAGGAAGGTTGTGAATGAAAAAGCTTCCCTCACTGATGACAGACACAGAAAGAACTGGCTGTGTTACTTGTCTTCTCATTGCCTTGCTGTGGTTTTGTAGCAACCTATAATGTACAAACAGTGGGTGTTTGAGCACCAGAACAAAGCATACAGTTTGACCTTGTTTTGTCAAAAGACCCAACCCATGCTGTATGCACAGCTCTGTGTGCAGAATCCAACAAGGCTTAAGAAAAATTTGTATCTTTTTGTATCTGTATCTTTTTCAAAATCTCATAAGCATTTTTAGTTGTTACTAAGACACATCATGTGCACACAGGGTAAAGCAGACATTGCTCAGTGCCACACTAAAACGACTTTACCACCTCCACTTCAGCTGCCAAAGCACTAGTTTTAATGTGCCTTTCTTTGATAAACATAATTACCTGGAATCATCCAAGAGCTGTACAGTCCAGGTGTTTCACTGCTCTCCACGGCATTTGAAAGAGACACAGCAATAAGGTGCAGATTACATCAGAATATAAACTGTTTGCACCTTACTATCTGTGCTTGTTATACAAACCTAATATTGCCTCTGCTGGCATTGTGCCCAAGTTTCTTACAGTTTGGATGCTTAAGTGGAAGAATGACAGTGCTTCAATGAGACCACCAGAAGGCTGAGGCATGTTAATTTTGAGTGAGTAGATGGCATATCAAAGACTCAAATTACTGAATTATTAAACTTGCTGTTCAGGAGACCAAAAATAAATTCCAAACTTTGATGTTACACTGATTAGCTATGTGGCTTACAAAGCAACAGCAATGATCTGTAACAAGATAGTTGGCAAAACTTAACTGGCCTCCTCATGCTCTCACATCTCCTGGCTGGTTGGGTGTCTAAGTTTAGGTAGAGCTGTCATAGACAAAGCATCTTCTTACACATCATGAGCAAGGATAAGGATCAGTGCTGTATAGGGACTGGTAGAGGTCTTGCAGTGATTAAAGTACAGCACCAAGGACTTGTTTTGAAGTCACCTTCCAACCTTTTGATGATTTGCTGGTTTAAGTACTGCTGATGTTTGTTTGTACATTGCTAGCTATAAACATGCATGACCAAGCTCTAGATGGTCATAGGCAGTTCTTCCTAGAGGGCTGGACAGCAGCATTCCTGCCAAGGCTTCAACAGTTCAGATAGTGCAAACATTTACCAGGGACACTGCAAAACCAAGAGTCCTCCTATATCAGGTAGTTCTAGCAGATGGTGCCAGTGCAGGTAATGAGAATGCACTGGTTCTTTAGGCTCTGAAATGCTGATAATAGCAGGAGAGAGTTCAGCTGTCCTGTGCTTTTGCTCCCCTTGTTCACTCCCTGTAATGGATAGACAGGTTGGTTTACCCTTACTGGAGCCCACGACTTTCATGGTTAAGGGCTGCTCCAAAGGACACTGGGCCATCATCAAGTAAACAGCACAGTACTGCAGATATTCTGTGAATGCTGTATGTTCACTCCTCCTGAGATCAGACACAACTAGGAGCTAATGTCTGTAAGACCTTGTCTTCCATAAAACCTCTTGTCCCAAATGAAGTGCCTGAAGTTGTGAGGGAGGTTTCAGAACAGATGAAGGAAAACCAACACAATCACTATTATGCTATTAAATATTACTTTTTAATTCTTTCTGATTTTATAAACCCACAAACTTCAGGGAAAACCACCAAGGACTTTTGCACCATTTGTACATATGCAGCAGGTTCTTGTCCAGTTGTCAGAAAAAAGTAATTTTCAGAGCATTTGAAGAACCATTTCCTTAACAGGATTAGGTGTTAACAGTGTCTAGAATAAAACTTTTCAAATGTATTTTAGTTTTTCATGTTTTCTTCATGCCTGCATCTTTGCTTCAGCTGCTAGGGAAAATCACATATGAAGTCATAGGTATCAAAAATGCAGAGCTTCAGGAGGTCTGGAAAGCAAAAGCCTGGTCCCACTTTATGAAGATGACAGGGCTCATCTCTGTTAAAACCTCAACAGTGTTACTCCTGACCTGAGCTACTATCAATGCAGAGCAAAGTGGATTTCTCCTTGACCTACTCATGGAGCTACAATACTGGTATTTAAGCTAGTTTGCAAATGGTTAAGAGCCAGTATTTGCTGATTCTGAGAAAAAACTATGGTATAGTGGCTGCACAATTGTTCCTGGAAACTAAGGAGGTGATCTGGTGCTGTTTGTAAAGTCTGCTGTGAAGATGTGAATTCTTGGTAAGAGTTCCTTGTGAAAAAGAGAGGATGAAGAAATCCCAGAATTAGCCATTAGAGTGGTTCACTATACCAGCAGCTATTTGAAACAAGATTATTGTACAGCAGAGGGGAGTGGTTGCAGCAAGTGTTACATTTTTGTTGGATTAGTTTGAGTGTGATATGAATAGCCCCTTTTATTGCCCTGTACTAGTACATTGCTGGGCTTCTGAGAATATTGTCAGTGGCCTGAGTTTGATGTCAAAATAGTCCATTAAATTCAGGACAAAGGATGGTATATGGTACTGTGACTTCTTCCACAGATACCTTCTTTCTGGGGTAGCTGATCATAGAATAGAATCATAGAATCAACAATATTGGAAAAGACCTCAAAGATCATCAAGTCCAACCTGTCACCCAAGACCTCCTGACTACTAGACCATGGCACCAAGTGCCATGTCCAATCCCCTCTTGAACACCTCCAGTTAGAAGGGTCTGTGTTTCAGGTTCTACTTGTCTCCAATGGTTATTATTAGAGTATCTTGAAAATTCTGCTTTTGGTGTCTTGGATAAAGAGAGCTAGAATGTCAAGAAGGACTAGTTAAAGAAACATGGTTTCCCTAGGTGAGCCTTCACTGGTATTTCACAAACATTGCTCCCAGGCTTCTGAATATTTTGAAGGTTAGGATGAGGCTCAGATTTGCCTTCCCACCCTGCAAGCTGATGGTGAATGGAGGGCAAGAATAGTGTACCTGCAGCCACCAGCACTGCTGAGAGTATGCACAGTGTCTTCTTGAAAGGTAGAGTCTTTATGATCAGACGTGCCACATCTACCTACCAGAGAATAATCAGTTCCCTCTCTGCTAATTTGGCAGGCAGAGAGTAGTAGACTGAGTCTTGTAAGAAAACCTCAAACAATAAGATAATTTACAGTTGGGAGGAGCTAGAAAATAAAAATGGTTACTGCTGCAGTGGTTGGTTTGTTTCGGTTGTTCTGCAGGCTGTAGGCTCACTAGACATCTTTTTCCTTCAAAGGCAAACCTTCTACAATGGGACTCTGCACTCTAGAGATGATGTAATAAAGTAACTGCTTTCACCAGGTCCTTCATGAACCACTTTCTAGATGCAGCCATCTTGATTCTGCCCACTGAAATCACTACCTGCTTTAGGTGACTGCATCATATTTGGTTTTCTGGTGGAAGCCTGTAAGCTGGTCATGTAGAATCATAGACTTCTCATTTCACACAGGTGAGAAATGAGTTAATATCCCCAAATATTCACTACAAAGTGACAAACCATACACATATTCCCCACCATACATCAAGATACGCTCATAAATAATTCAGCTACACTTAAAGCAACATATGGGCTTGCCAACAGAGGCAATTAGAAACAAGAGAATTGCACACTAGTTGCTATGAAGTCAGATGAAATTTAGGAAACAGGCAAAAAAGAAAAAGAGAATACTTCAATTACGAAATGCTGAAGTAGTCACTACTCAACACTACTCTCATTCAGTAGCTGCTTTCATCAAAGAAAAGATTTTGGGTAAGTATTCCCTCCACCCAGGAGGAACCTGAATAGTCCATTCTGTAGTTCTTCCAATACCTAGTATATTCTGCGTGTAGTATAATCCAGCACCAGGCTCGCAGCTCCGAGGAGAGCAGGGTCTGCCAGATTTGAGACCACCACATCCACAGTTTTAGCAGAGGACAAAGCCTGTCGATTTATGACATCTTTGACAGCATTGACGTAGTGGCTAGCTAGAACTCCAGACAGGATCACGAGAGACGGGTTCATCGTGTGCAGGATGTTCACAACTCCAAGACCTAATGCTGTCCCAGCTAAAAAGATAAAAGTAAAAAGCAATAAAGTATAATACTCAGAGCAGTCTAGACCATCAGTAGTTGAAACAGGACTGTAAGCAGCAAATGACAGTATCAGAAAAGCATTCTGCTCTATAGAGCAGACAATTCTGCATTTATGTTATGAGCCAATATGGGTTTGCCTTTAATTCCTCTCACAATGTAAAAGAAAAAAAATACTTTTTTATTGCACAGCAATGCATCATTCAATGATACAGATATGAAAGTCAAAGCAATGAATTAGCACACTTGCAAGGTAAGCAAAGACAGGTAAGCAATAGTTGACCATCTTCATGCTCTCAGCTATGTATGAGCAAGAGGACTGTGTTTAAAGCTAGTAAAACACCAAAATATCCCACGTGAAGTAGTATGTAAATTGCCTTTGATTACTCAGGCTAGCCATTTGCTTGCCTACAAAGACAAGTCTCCAGATTTTCCAGTGTGAGAATGTTGGGACCTCACTTTTTTTAAGCTGATCTTTGCAGAAGCTTTTAGTCATCTCATTTACTGTGACAGACTTCTGTGTTCTACACAATTCTGCTCACCTTTCCTCCAAGATTTATATTTAATATTTCAGCACTGTTAATAATTTTTATATAGAGTAGTCCTCAATGTGTAGAGTTGTGTTTGTACTGTTAACAGGGTATTACCATTTCTGTATCCCCAAAACTATATCATTCCACCTTCTGAGCTATGTTCTCACCTGTTCTGAGAATATTGTCTGCTTTTGTGTTCCCAAGTTTAGCTGCTTGAATGAGATGTGCAGCACCAACAACCTCTTCCTTCTTCATTGCCATTCCTTCTACTAAAAGCAGATCCTCTGAAGATGAGAGAAAGTCAGGAGAAAAACACTGTGATGTGACGAGTCAAGAAATGGAGGGTGACAAACCTGCAGTTAAGATCTTTTACATCTCCTCTAATTTACACACTTAAGTCTGAACCCTGAGCAATCTGTGCACCTCTGAGTTTAGCCAAAGCAGTTACATCCATATTATTCAGGGAACTACTTGTAGAACCAGGGCATGCAACTCTAAACAGTTACAGTATGGTAATTCTTGTTGCCCCCAAAGTTTAACAAAATAAATACAAATGTTCTCAAACATAGTTTATCTAAGACTGAGAAGTTATTGCTGACCAAACCTTACAGAATGCCTGTCAGGTTACCTTGCAGCATGCTTAAAAAGGAGAGTCTGGTAATTTTGAGACCAGTGGCTCCAGATGTGGCTTGACTGAGTGTTGTCATCATTGGAAAAGAATTGTATTGTACTATGCAGGCTGTGGCAGTTTCTGGGTTGGCTGTGCACAGGAACCCTATCTGGCTGCCTTTAGACTTTGTCACTCTTTACAAAAAGAGGTCTATTATTTCTCAGTACTGTCTTTGCAAATGTCTTCTTAGACTTCCCTTTAGTCATCATGTTTTAAAAAATAAAGTACACAGATACCATCGTGCAGTTTCTTAGCTTCTCTCTGTAATGCTATTCCAGAGGCATATGCTTCTATACATCCTTGGCTACCACACAGGCACTCTGGTCCATCTAAAGATACAACAATATGCCCAAGCTCAGCAGCACAGAAAGAACTGCCATGGATCAGTTCATGTTGATGAATGATTCCACCTCCAATTCCTGCAAAGATACAAAAACTTCTACAATTAGAAGGGAAAAAAAAAAAAAAAAAGACAAGAATACAGTTTTTACTGTACCCCATTCTGCAGTACACTGACATTTGCTTACTCTACTACAGACAAGATAAAATACGTACATCAGGGGTCTTCTACACTAAAATTCAAAACTGACTTCTCCATTTGACACACCTAGTAAGCAATCTTACAGCTTCCTCCTGTTCATGTGTGTATCAAAATGGTATATAATATTTTTCCTTCTTTATAAAGCCTATTCATGGTACTGACCTACTATGACAGATCTTCTAAGCCTGCAGGTCTTGGTCTTTATGCACAAAACTAACCTTTCAAGTGGCCTTAAAATTTTGCATTTCAGAGGAGATGTATCAGACAGCTCAATTTGACTGCTAAAGAGCCAGGAGCAACCTCCTGCCACTTCCCAAACCCTGGGAGGGAATTCATCAACTAGGTGTTATTGCCACTTTTCTAAAGGACCATATATTGAACAAATGAGAAGTTACCCCACAGCTGCAGAGAGATATAATAAGCATCACCTCTCACATAAATGTGGTTATCTTGTAGATGCATATCCTGATGTGAATTGCATTTCTGCAGTTGGAAGAGAATCAAGCTATAAAGCTGGAAAAAAATTCCAGCTTAGCTTGCATACATTTTGTTATTTTGAAAAAATGGTTTGCTTGCATAGCTGTATCAGTAGCACTTCATTCATCAAGCTTACATGGTGCAAAAGCTTGCCTGAATAAGTTAACAAGTACCCTAAAAACCCCAAACAGATAGAGAGGCAAAAGGACTTTTGGTTTAAGAACTTCATATATCAGGTTTTTCAGGCATAGTGGTGTGTTTAAGCTTTTAAGATCAGCTGAACCGCTGAGTGATCATGCTGGTATTCCACCTTTGGGTTAACTGAGCTGTAATATACCCACCTGTACCAGTAATTAGTGTTACAAAATTTTCTACTCCTTTTCCATGACCAAATTTCCTCTCTGCTAGAGCAGCACAGTTTCCATCATTGTCCACCCAGACTGGTAGGTGCAGAACATCAGATATTGGAGTTCTGAGATCCACGCAGCTCCATTCCTGAATAAGTTTTGTAGAGTGAAGCACAATTCCTTCTCGGGGGTTTACTCGTCCACCTGTGGAAATACCTAAGTCCCAGGCATACAGGAAAGAAAAATCAAAATTTCAATACTGTCATACTCTGAGTAAAAGATCCATTTTTCTCTTTTCACTGGCAAGTATTTTTATTTCTAATCCCAGGTTTTGAAGGAGAGCATGAAAATAAAAATCTTTAAGTATTAATAGCAGTGCAGTTTCTGACATTACTAAGGTTGGAAGAGACCTCAAAGATCATCAAGTCCAACCTGTCACCACAGACCTCATGACTAGAGTAGGCAGAGGCCACTACTGGCCACTGCAGGCTTGAACTCACAACCTTCCCATTAAGGGTCTTACATGTTACCAACTGAGCCACGTGTGTGAGCTAATTCAGAGAACTCCATTGCTTTAATCATAAAGCATCCAGGATCTTAAGACTAATCATGAGGGTAATGGTTAATCACATAGTTAACTTCAGGCAAGATAACAGCAAATCGTGTAATGCTTGTATGAAAGATACACAACAGGAAACTACAAAACAAATTCTTCAAACCCTGGAACAGCAGAAGCATTCTGAAATTTTCTGAAACTCTTTAGGTTTAGAATTAGTTAAAATAATCACTGGACTTTCGAGTAGTGATTTCTACTTACAAAGAACAAGTGATCTGACACCCTATGAGCAAATGCCTAATAGAAATTACATTCCTAATGTAATTTCTATTAATCTGTGACAGTCTCCCTAGGTTTTTAAGAACCAAGTATTTGTTACAACAGAACCTCAGTTATTGTGAATACATAGTTGCTAATTCAGCAATAGCTTAGTAAAACACAGCTACTTTATCTAAATGCCATAATTATGTAACTGATACAAACTGCTATGGCAGCTCTCTCCTCATTCTCCTCCACTGTCAGCTCTAGAAAGCAAACTTAAACACTGCCTAGTAGTGGTAAACAGATAGCTCTCACAAGTATCTATCTAGATGGGGGTCTAAAATCCATGTTTTGCAAATGTGAAAAACCAACCAAACAAAAAACTCAACAAAACAAGCAATTAAAGCTGTTAGTGATCTTTGGGCCTACTAGTCTTTAAAACTTTCCCCTCATTTTCATAAAACTGTTTTTAATATAAATGCTTTGAGTAAAAAAACAATCAACCAACAAACCACACTAAAAATCATAAAAAAGCTCTTGCAATTTAGAATTACTTGATTATTTATATGTTGAAAATTACAATTATTTTCTTCAGAGTCTTAATTTCAAGCACTCTGCAAACCTGAATAACTGGGAGTTACTCAAAGTTAGCTCATATAGCTGCTATTTTCAGTGATGACAGCAGTTTATAGGACTAAAAGGAGGAAAACACTTTTTTCGTTGCTTTTTAACTCCTTCTTCTTACTAATTTCCAATGGTTATTACTTTTACCCTTACCTACCATACCTGGCAAAAGACCTGATAAAAAGTCTGGGACTAAGTCCATCCCTTCTGTTCAGTATGGCAAAAATGTCACCAAAGTTATAGGGACTCTGCATCACACAGTTATTTGCTTTAAAACTAGAATCTAATACATTAATTATTCCCAGTAGGAATTACATCTCATTCCCTGAAGAGAACTTTCAGGTAGTATTTCTGACTCAAACCATGAGTCTGAATGAGGCAAAGAACAGCCAATAAAACCAGGCAGGTAAGAAGTTTCATATATTGTAGGACAATTCCCCTCCCCCCCAGTAATTGAACAATAAGCATTCAGTCACTTCTGTGACTTCTTTCTAGAAGGGGGCTAAGGAATAAGCAGGAATGTAATCCCTGTAAAATGACAAACCAAAGGGAAGGGATTTGCCTGTATATAAACCTCTGTAAAGTCATTTATGGTTTCATTATCCTAATAAATGTACCTGACTGTGAACTGTTCTTAAATACTAGCAATAGTGACTACTGCAGAATTTATGTTTTCTACATGAACTATGAGGTTTTTGAGATTTAGCATTTAGACACAATAAAATAATCTGGGTGGTTAAGTGTATTACCCAACAGGTAGTCTGAAAGATTTGAGTTGTAAGATCTGAAATATTTCTTCTTATATTTTTGACTACTTAACATTGTTTTGAGAAATACTTTTAAAAGTAGTTCAAATTAACTTTCCTCTATACTATTTGATTCATTTAAGTTTTGGTCTGGAGCAAACTGTTTTGGTGGATTTCTCAGATAAAATAAGAATTTTATGTCCTTATTTAAAATCCTGGACATACTAATAAACACCTTCATAAATAAATACCTAAAAGCAAAGCTCCCAGTCATCATTTAACTGAAGAAGTATGGTATAATCACACAGTTTAACTTGGAACTCTCCTGCAAGGTAAGTACACTAGAAATCAGCAAAAAGCCAGCTTTGTCTCTCTTATCTGCATGTCTATTGTAACATTGTAGTGAGCCCCAGTGTAACAGAATTCTGCTCCACAGTTGACTGTGGTTGCGAAGACTTACAGAAGAGGAAAACTGACTAAACCTACAGTTGTTTCAAGAGGTGTTTCAATACACTAAGCATCTGAGTCACAATTCTGCAACTGCATGGAGCTTCAAAATCCACAAAATCTATATACTACACATTATAGATATTAGATATAGCTTTGCAGATTGCTTTCATGGATGCTACAGGCTGGGCAACTACAGTTTTTGTAGTCGGCTGCTCATTTTCACAGACATTTAAAAAAAGTTTTGGTGTTAAGAATAAAATTGTGGTTTAATACACAAGATCCATTTCAGAAACGTGTTTACATTACTCAGTAGTGATTCCATGATGAAAAGACAAAGTATTTGTTAACTTACCTACTCCCAAAATTCTGCAGTTCACATTTACTGCCTCTGATGCAGCCTCTACACACATCTTTAGAATTAATTCTAGTCTGTCTTCATAAGTTTTAGGGTTGAGCTGGGTATACTTCTTAACTATTTCACCCTAGAAATGAAAACCAACAAAACATGTCCCATAGCAATGTACTTTGAGAATGTGGTGGGTTGAAATTACCCCCCAACTAATTTGAGAGAATTACCCCCCAAAATAAAAATTGTCATACCAGCTCAGTTGAAAGCAAATGAAGCTGCATGTACAATCAAAACTGAAGTCTAGAAATATGAAATGCAATGAAATTTCTCTTAAAATACAGGTGAGCTTGAAACTGGAGAGTCATAACTTGAACCAAACAACAAACAAAACCAACAAACAGATGCATGCCTGATCTTGGCCTAAGCAAGATTCCTGACAACTCTAGGTGACACAATTAGGCATTACATTCTGTTTCAGTAAGCAACCACCTCTGTCTAAAATCAAGTATGTATTTTAAGGAACACATGGATTGTGTAAGGAAATATCACAAGAACTGCTAGAACCATTTTTGGGAGTAAATCATGATGCAGCAAGGCACTTAAGCTTGAAACTTAAGTGTTAACAAAACGTAAGAGAGTAATGATTGCTACACAATGTGGAAACCCCATAGTGCCTTAAGAATAAAATGCTTCCAATTTGAATGCATTGAAGGTTTGCATGGTGTCACAGACATGCCTATTTTACCAGCTGGAGAAGAGTCAGATATGCTAGAAATGTCAGTGTAAAATTTACTGTCCTTTCATAAGTAATTACACTTCTGACACACTGGAAGAATTTCTGGAGTACCATCTACTGCAATATATGTTGTTCAGGGGAGGGAGAGTCCTAGAGGAGGAGATTTATTTTCAACTCTAAGGGTCACGCAATGGTAATTAAAGCATTTGTTATACACACCTGAATCTGTGGGTACTAAGGAGGTAATCTAAATGTAACATTAATATTGCAGGATTAGGCCAGAAAACTGCAAAAGATATGCTGATTAACAATGTTACTGGCACTATATCCTCTGTACTCTGCATCTAAGGGAACAGCATTGTACTAATACAGTTAAGAAAAAAGCAGTCATCAAGACAGTGTACAAGGCTGTAACTTCAGGCATATTTCAAATGGGTTACTTTCATAGGAAGAGAGGCACTTCAAAGTCAAAATTCACTCAGCCTGTGAATGTATGGAATTCTGCTTATTCTGATGATGGCATTAAACCATCAAGCACCTCTTTTTGTACACCAAAGGATGCAGTCAACAGTACTCAAAAAAATCCAAAACAACAAACCAGAAGCTCCAATGGCAATTTTAAATCATCAAGCAACTCAAATCCACCATTGTTTTCTAATGCAAGATTAACAAACTATAAATTCAACTGGTTTTAAGAGACCTTTTAAACCCAATTCCTACTCTTTTGGCAATGAAGAAGCCATACCCTTCCAGACTATCTATAGCAGCCTTCTCTTGCATTGACAGTTAAGCTAGATAGCAAGAAAAACTTCAAAATATTTCTTGCTTCTACTGTTTAAATATTTTACTGCAATTGAATCTGATTTTTCTCTTCATGGAAGAGGTTTCTACACATTTGAAGACTCTCCCCAGTCAGTTTCCTTTTCTATAGACTGAAGAAGTCTAGTTTCTTCAACATTTCTCTATTTTCCATGCCTGTAATAATTACCATTATTTTTTTCCCCAAGGTTCTGTCTCCAGTTGGTCTACATCTCGGTGGTCTGACCCATTAGAGTAAACACTGTTCCAGCTAAGGATTAGCACTGTGTTACTGATTATATGCTTTTGTGCAGGAAGGTAATATTCAATAACTGGCTGTTCTTCTCTTGGTAGAAGAGAAGCAAAATTCTGACCCCACTCACCACTACCACACTCCCTCAGTAACACACTTGCTGGATACTGGTTGTTGCTCAAAGTGTTTCTGTGTGCCCATTGCATGGCTGTGTTTGGTAGCAGGGAAGCAAGATGGCTGTTCTTGGAGTCTTTCTCCTTTTTGCTTGACATAAGAAAGTTACAGTGATCTGAGTCAACTTTTTACAGGGAACCAGCACACCTGAAAATTGTTCTGTTACTTGAGGACTTCCCACAGAGAGGGAGCAGCTAGGCCTGTACACCAGCAAATGGGCTTTGCTAGTTTAAAAGCAGTCTTAAAAGAACAAACCAGTAGGCAAATTGTATTGAGATAGTATGAGAGACGCAACTTTACCATTCAACAGCAAAAGCTAATAGGATTGCTTTGTTTTGGAGCTGTTTTGTATCATAAGCCTATATCCCCAGTGTAGGAACAGAAACACAAAGCCCAGTGGAGTTTGCAGAATATCTAAAAGCACAACAGAGTATTTACCTTCATACTGACAATTGCTACTCGGAGATTTGTTCCACCTAGGTCCACAGCCAGAGCACTTTGTGTCTCTAGAATATGGTCAATATCTTGAGAAATGTTATCTTTTACAGGAGGAAAGCAGAATTTCTTTTGCAATGGCTCTTTGAGGTCAATAGACTTAAGGAACTTCAAAATCCTTGGAACAGCATTGCCATCACCATATATTTTTGAGCTATATGAAAAAAAAAGTCCATTTAATTGGAAATAACATTGCAAGCTATAAAATTATTTATATGGCAGAAGGCTGTAACACTGTGTCATTACAAAATTATGCCTACTATAATATTACTGCAGCTCACACTACTATTGTCATAGCAGACAATGCCAGTGGTTTGAAGATCACAGAACAAATTGTGCAAGTTTGATGTTAGCTCAGTTTTGGAATACGAAACACAAAATGTAGAAAACTGGAAAGCTAATGATGAAAAAAAAAATGAAGAGCTTAGTTAAAGGACCCATATAACAAAGCTCTAAAACTATGAAAATACTATGTATGTGCTGCAAGTCCAGAGAAGATGTACTTATCCCACAGATGACAGCTACATAATAATAAACTGTACATTAGTGTCAGTTTTCAGCACATAAATCTGTTTTAAAAATACCATCGTACATGGTGTCAGACATTTGGTCTTACAGGATTCAGTTTTATTACTCTTTTGAGGCTTTTAAGAAACATACTTCTAATTCATGTCCTTAATGACACAAATACGGCATCTTGAAGTTTGTAAGAACTTGTATGTTAAAGTACTGAGAATCAGTACTGCATGGCTGAAGAATACTGAAGAGAATTTTGCTATAATCCTGCAGCTTCCCTGCAAGCTTCCACTTGTATCATGCCTGTGGTCATGCCTGTGTGTATCATGCCTGAGGTCAATCCAGCTGAGTGTGGCTTGAGCTGGTGAATCCTTCAGGCTCAAGTCAGAGATAGGCAGATAGGATCTTCTCCCCCACACTGTTCCTATAAAACAAGTTCTCATAATCATGCTAAACTAAAAGAACATATAATTTTTATCCTTCTGGCTTTTTCTTGGATGTTAAATTACTAGTGATATCAAAACCTTTTGTTTTACAAATACTAATCTGCATATTGGACATTGCCCTATGATTCTGAATGAGGTATGTGAAATGAAAAATAATTTGTAATCTTAGGTTTGTGCATTAAAAGCACTCAAATAAAACATGATGAACCACCTCAGTACTAAAAGTCTTTTACTCTACTGCTTTAACATGCCCCCAGTGAAGCAAGATGAATGTACTTACCATGGGTATTGTTTACCAAACTGCAGCTGTAGAGCATGCAGAATCTTATCCTGTGTGTCAGCATCACGAACATGAAGAACATTTTCACCTAGACAACAAAGTTTAGCATAATAGGACAGGTCAGCTTCTAAAATTATATTAGAGGATAAAAACTGCTTAAGAAAATAAGAAATAACCATTGTTGTTTGCTCTGAGCAGGAAAGACTCCAGCCAGATTGACATCACTCTTCAATTATGTTCCTCCCCTTCCTTCCAGCAAAGCAATGGTGACTCCAATGAGATGCTGTCATGCATTACAAAACATTAGAGTCGAATATTAGCCTTCAACAGAATGCTGTTACCAAATTAGAAATGCACAAATGAAAACAGGAGGTAAATGGCTATTTGTGTAATAACTGCGTGTCTGTGAGATATCACAGCAGTAACTTCCTGAAGTGGAGAAGGGTTAATTTTTAAAAGTGAAATTTAAATACATGTCAAATGTCAAACTAGCTATAAAGCAATACAGTTGCCTACTCTGCTACATGGAATCCACTGAAAATGGATATATATTTTAACTTGCCCATAGATAAAAGCCTTGTACCTTAGCTGTAACAGCAAGCTACACTAACATGTCACTGGAGTAGCCAGTGAAGCTTTAAAATGAGTCCAAAATTACATTGCTCTGATACAGCAAGATAGCCTCTATCAGGCATTCATTTGACTTTATCCTGTGGAAGAAAAAAACACCTCAGAACCGTGAGAAAATTGAGGTTGTTATGCAAACATGTACCTGTTTCTCTTCCTGTCTGACGTGTCCCTAAATTGATTACAGGTGTACCAAATGCTCCCACCTCTCGGACACCACAACTGCTGTTACCAATCATACAACCAGCATGAGCGACTAGTTGAATGAACTGGTCAAAAGGGACGTGTTTTACTGCCCGGAAATTGGGATGGTGTTCAATGCCCTTCTTCCTCATCACTCGAACCATCTCCTTGCTTCCTGCAGAAAAGCAAGAAGCAGAATAATTGATTCAAGTTCTACTGTTAAACTGAAGGTATCAGCATCATGCAAAGTATGCATGCAAACATGCAAAGGAGCCCATAGCTATTTATTGAGTCTGATTTGGTTTTGTTCTCTTTTTATCCTCACAGTGCAAGTTACATAGCAGGGCATGTGAGCCAAAGTTTGATCCCAAAACCCCTTGCAAAAATCTTGTAGTTTTTAGTTAATTTAAGAGGAACTAATGTTGCTTCTGCAGATTACATGGTTCACCTTCATCTTCCTCCTCACACTGAAAAGCTGAATGTCCCCCAGCAATGCAAGCATGTAACTGCAGTGGATGCACATGTGATGACTCTGAGACCATCCAGCTGGAGGTTGGCTGGAGGTTCTGGGATAACAGCACTCAGTAAGAACTGATGTATGCTTTACTGAAATCTGTTATGTGTCCCTTTATGTTATGTGTGTATTTTACTCACCTGCATCCACATTAGGGAATAGAACAAGTGTTCTCTTGTTGAAGGAGATGAGTGCATCTAGTGTCAGCTCAAACATCTTTATGGAATGTTTAATGTCTGTGGTTACAGGATGTTGCAGAGCAACTATATAATCTCTTGTTTTGACATCTTCACCTGTGCCAGTGGAGCCGAAAACAAGATTATTTTCTTATTGGCATATAACAGTAAAAAGAAGTGAGGGTATACTTTTGAAACTACTGATGTGAAAGACTGAACAGTCAGGGAATGGGACATCTAACACAAATTTCAGTGCTAACAGGAATATCTAGATTGTTATTCACCCCTCTTAGTAAGTCTCACAACTATAGGATAGGATAGGATAGGATAGGATAGGATAGGATAGGATAGGATAGGATAGGATAGGTTGGAAGAGACCTTCAAGATCATCATGTCCAACCCATCAACCAATCCAACACCACCTAAACAACTAAACCATGGCACCAAGCACCCTATCAAGTCTCCTCCTGAACACCTCCAATGATGGTGACTCCACCACCTCCCCAGGCAGCCCATTCCAATGGGCAATCACTCCCTCTGTATAGAACTTCCTTCTAACATCCAGCCTAAACCTCCCCTGGCGCAGCCTGAGACCGAGTCCTCTTTAGATAGCACTACCTAAACCCCATTAAAATATTAGCTTGCAGGCCTACTTCTAGAGCTTTTCAAGACTGTACCAGAGCCAAGTGCCTGTTCTCAAACCAGTGTAAACCTGGAACGTGAAACCCTTGAAGCTGCTTGGGTTTTCTGTCAGTTGTCCATCCTCTTGCAAAGACTTAATTCCTACTGCTTTAAAATAGTCAGCCCTACTTGCTTTATATACATTTGGTAACAGTATTTACCTGGAAGAGTACTTCAGCTTTCAACTACTCAAGTGCATGTGCCACATTGCTTTGTTAAAGACAAGAATCAAGCACAAACCCCGATTGTTTACAAGAACTGTATCTAAGTCAGTGAATATGAAATACCAAAAGCCTTTGGTGCGTGTTGCTCCACTGCAACATGCTGCAGTTTGTTCTTCAAAAGAATGTCCATATAGTGTCAGTTTCCTTTGATTTCTTAAGATTAGCCCTGGACAGCTTAAACTTACTGGCAAGAAGTCTCTTTACTATTCTCAGAGCCACTGGTCAACAAATCCCATAGACTAGTAACATAGCTACTGAGCTTGTCTAATATTGAAAATCATGTAGAAAACATCAAAAGTGGACTGCTCACCTAACCACATGTGTATAATACTCATGTAGTCCTTATTTTTGGCAGAGAGAAGCTTGTCATATGAAGGACAGCCTGCTAAAAGGATGCGGTCATGATCTTCACACATGGCTATCAAATGTTGCTCTGCACTCCTTGTGCAGCACACATGGTAATGGGCCAGTTTGGTTATAGCATGTCTGATGGAATCATCAATGGTCCCACTGACTTCCCCGCCTTCAATGTGAAGAATGCGAATATTCATCAGTGCTGCAGATGTTGCCAGGGCCAAAGCATCAAATCTGTCTCCATGAACGATCATTATGTCAGGTTTCAGGCGGTTCAGGACATCTGGCAACTTGACTAATGCAAGGCCTACTGATTCTACCATAGCTGCCTCATCCTCCCCTCTCACAATGGTGTGCAATCTTGTATGAATATCGAAGTCATCTTGTTCAATCATACGATAGGTATTGCTGTAGACAAGAGGAAAAGGGTAAATACAACTTGGTTTTACAGCAACACAGCTTGACAAAATAACTGTTTATCAGGATAGTTAACTTGGTTTTAACAGAGGCCTGCTTATCACATCTCCTTCATTGAGTGATGTAGTTTTTTACACATGTTCTCACCCATCTGAAGATGATCCTGCTCTGGCATGGGGGTGTGGACTAGATGATCTTTCAAGGTCCCCTCCCACCCCTAACATACTGTGATTCCTCATATTCCAAACATCAAGACACCTATAATGAGGAACTTAGTTGAACACATTCTGGAAAGCCTCAAAAATCAACCTCTTTGTTCAAGTATTTGCAGAGCCTTTCAGAGAGTAGGTATGTCATGGTTTCCTTTCAGGAAAGTTACGTTAACTCCTCTAGTTGACTGCACAAATGAATAAACACAAATGTATAAATATGCATAAATAAAATGCAAATTCGCTGTTGTATTCAAAGGATTACACTTTTAAACTGATTTAAATCAGATTTGATTTTCATTAAATCCACTGTTACTCACATTCTGCAAACACAACTCTCATGATCTGCAAGCAGAGTAAAGATAGCAATGTGGTTTGGCTCAAGCAAAGAAGCAATCTCCATTCTGCTTAACTGAAGAAAATCCCATCTATCCATTCAATTCTGCGCACTGCTGTAACACACAGGATACATTCCCATAGGCCAGGCAAATCCTGTTTATGTGACTGAAGTGGCTCAGATTTTTCTCAGGTTTCCAGCTCCATTTACAATTATCCTTCACAGATCTATAGACCTATCTTTACTACATGCATTAATCTAAAAATCAATCAATGAATCTTTTCTTCTATATTTTGACCCTTCAGAAGGGAAAGAATCTAGGAACAAGACTGCATTTTTGGTACTTTGTTTCTTTTACTGTTCTCCAAATGTTTCAGTAATAAACATTTCACAGGATCACTATTATTTGATTCTCCTACTGTTGACTACCCTACTCAGATCACTGGAATACAAATGTTTTGAGGATCCACTAATTCTGTAGGGTCTCTCACATTAAAAAGTGCAGCATTAGGTCATGAAAATCCTCCAGCAGTAGCAAGGTTTAAAAATACTTGTCACAAGGCAACTAACAGCAATGGTATTTGTCAGATCAAAATCTTTTTGTGCATTACAAATCATTTACATCAGAGAGATGGATCTGGAAAAGCAGTGTTTCATAATACTTTGCACAAGTCTCAGAGGCAGCAAAGAATTCAGGACTACAGAAAAATCAGAGTCATGTTTCTCCTCTCCAGCAAGCAAAATTAGATTACCTTGTTTCTCCAATCAGACAGGATGTAATCCAAAATGTTAGCCTGGTACAAAGTTTGATTGTGTTTCTGTTTTGTTTGTCTGGGTTATTTTGTTGTGGTTATTTAAAAAAAGAAAGAAAGAAAGAAAGAAACCAGGCTAGTTTTGTGGTGCTGAATTCATATTGACACTTTATTAGGTGGCAACAACATCCGGTACAAAGCAAGAAACAAGATGACTACACTGAGAATAGGCAGCAGTGGAACTTCCTGTCTTAGTAGTTTGAGATAATGTAACATCCTCATATCCGTAAAAAAGTGACAAAATTTGTTGTTGGAAGTCCAAAAAGTGCCTTTACTTGAATATACGTATAACATTTCTAAAAGTTCAATAATGCTGATATGCTGTAAGCCTTATGCTACAGTCTGATTTTGACTTGTGAAATAAACAATTTCCTGTTCTTTTCTCCTGCTGGGCCCAGTCTGGTAAATGCAGCCCAAGCTAAAACAACCAAACAACAGCCACAATCCCAGCAAGAAAATGCACACTGTTCCTTCTGCCTCTTCCCCAGTAAACTGGAGAATATACACCTGGGAAGTGAGAAGTCCTTCCAAAGGAAGGGATCTAGTCCAAGACATTCTATCCAGATGATGTGACTGCTTTCTTACAGACAGGTCTCTGATCTCCCCTACCACACATAATACATCTTTCAGTTATTCTTTTTGTCAGGAAGAGACTACCACTCTTTCCTTACTCCACAATCTTGGAAGTAAGAACTAACAGTATTCTCCTGGGTTATGGAATACAGAAGTACTTGCAAAGTACTATGCAAAGTGGCAGCTGCAACTTAATATGACTGAAGATTATCTTTTATCCATAAGAATTAAAAACTGTGGCATATTTTCATTCAGTTATCACCAGATTCTTAGGGAAATCCAAATTAATTGAGTTTTTCACTTCATGTAGTCTATGAACTTGCTGAAGTTCAATTAACAGTACTTAGACATTTATTTATTTTTTAAATTCCAAGATTTGTTTGGAAAAACGGTAATCAGAAATGCACAATCTCAGCAGTGAAAAATGAAATAAAATCTGAAAAAAAGACATTTAAAATTCTGGTGTACATTTATGAAAACAAGAATTTTGTTATCTAAAGTTCATGATGTTATTTGTAACACCTTAGAAACAAATTGGCACAGATACAAAAAATCACCTTACCCATAATCATCAATGAGGTGGGAACCAAGCACTACAACATCAAGCTCAAAGAACTGTGGTTCTGCCTTAATACCAAACATAATGGGAGCCAATTTTGAATAATCAGCACGGTTGCAAGTAGCAACACAAACACGAAGTTTGTGGTTGTTTCCATTCTTCTCCATTACTTCCTTTTGTTTCTGTTTTGAAAGATTCTTGAAATATACTTCCTGAAATAATAAGGAGGAAAAGCATCATTAATAGTAAAGTTTATAGCAAGTAAATGGCACAGTTCATGAACTGCATACATAAGCGGACACATACTGAGTCATTCATCAACAACAGACAACTGATACAGTAGGCATCATTCGAAGACTGTAGAAAAGATTTTTTCTTTTTTTTAGTTAAATCCCACCTAATTTTAATATCTCTGCTTCTGTAAATAACATATAAAACTTCTGTGTAAACAATATATAAGTATTATTAATTTCAACTGCAATAAAAGAGGAATAGGATTTTTTACTGTTCAGATGGAAACATACCTGCATTAACTGGAAAAATTACCAATGCATTAGTAAATGATTAAAAAACCCAAACAACTCTCATATCCCAAAACCACAGAGTGGAACTAACTTACAAGAAACATCCACTGACATGCTGCAAAGAAAAGGAGAAAGGTTTTACCTAAGACAGCATGATAAAACACATTTCAGTGAGATGAGTTAAACATTGTCATCCACTGACACACTCTGCAAACAAAAAGAGAAAGTTTTGGCCTAAGACAATGTCATAAAACATATTTGAGTGAGGCGAGTTAAACATTGATATCCACTGACACACTCTGCAAACAAAAAGAGAAAGTTTTAGCCTAAGACTATCATAAAACATGCTTCAGTGAGAGGAGTTAAACATGACATCCACTGACACACTGAGTTTGTTGCATAGGCTTTTTGCATTTAGCAGCTGGAAAAACATTTTTGGGAGAAAGAAAAGCCTGTTGAAAAAAGAATACAGCAACAACTCCCTCCAAATAATCCAAATTTCTTCTCCCTCCAAACAAAAACCACAAAGTTGAAAGCAGAGGGTATCAGACTGGCTATGTTGGGGTGATTTTTTGTTTTGTTTTGTTTATTCTCAGGGTTTTTGACATTTGTTTGGTTTTTGACATTTGTGTTGATTGTGGGTTTTTTTGTTCTTCTCCTTACAAAAATAACTATTTAAGTATGAAATCTAACATCATGTCTGATTTCTACTCCAGTTTAACAGCAAGCAAGGTTTTTCCAGATTAATGCACTAGGATTGCTCATCTCTGACTCAAATCACAGTATCACAGTAACTAAGGTTGGAAGAGACCCCAAGGATCATCAAGTCCAACCTGTTCCAACAGACCTCACAACTAGACCAAGGCACCAAGTGCCACGTCCAATCTCCCCTTGAACACCTCCAGGGACGGCGACTCCACCACCTCCCTGGGCAGCCCATTCCAATGACGAACGACTCGCTCAGTGAAGAACTTTTTCCTCACCTCGAGTCTAAACCTCCCCTGGCACAGCTTGAGACTGTGTCCCCTTGTTCTGGTGCTGGTTGCCTGGGAGAAGAGACCAACCCCCTCCTGTCTACAACCACCTTTCAGGTAGTTGTAGAGGGCAATGAAGTCACCCCTGAGCCTCCTCTTCTCTGGGCTAAACAATCCCAGCTCCCTCAGCCTCTCCTCATAGGGCTTGTGCTCAAGGCCTCTCCCCAGCCTTGTAGCCCTTCTCTGGACACGTTCAAGTGTCTCGATGTCCTTCTTAAACTGAGGGGCCCAGAACTGGACACAGTACGCACGGTGTGGCCTAACCAATGCTGAGTACAGGGGCAGAATGACCTCCCTGCTCCTGCTGGCCACACTAGTCCTAATGCAGGCCAGGATGCCATTGGCCCTCTTGGCCACCTGGGCACACTGCTGGCTCATGTTTAGGCGGGTGTCAATCAGCACCCCCTGGTCCCTCTCTGTTTGGCAGCTCTTCAGCCACTCTGACCCCAGCCTGTAGCTCTGCATGGGGTTGCCGTGGCCAAAGTGCAGCACCTGGCACTTGGACTTATTAAATGCCATCCCATTGGACTCTGCCCATCTGTCCAGTCGGTCAAGGTCCCTCTGCAGAGCCTTTCTACCCTCTAACTGACTAACATCTGCTCCTAACTTGGTGTCATCTGCAAACTTGCTGATGACTGATGGAACAGTATCAATCTCTACTGGTTTTTAAACAGCTAGAAAAGCTCTTTCTGGGAAGCTACTGCAAGCATGACAATATTGACATTCAATGTCATGCTCCTTTTACTTTTTTTTTTTTTTTAATTGAAGGTTATTGTGACATCCCCCTCTTACAAAACTTACAAAATTCAGCAACACTTCCAAGATCTCCCTGGTTTTAACAGAGATTAGTTTAGATTTTATCACAAATACTGAAACAATATTTTGGTAACATTAGGATGACCAGGAACCTATTCCAAGTTGCAAAGGTAAGAGACATTTCTAGTCTCCACTGGCAGTGCATTATGGCTCTGCAAAACTAGAATAGAATACATAGAATAAACCAGGTTGGAAGAGACCTTCAAGATCATTGCATCCAACCCATCAACCAATCCAACACCACCTAAACAACTAACCCATGGCACCAAGCACCCCATCAAGTCTTCTCCTGAAAACCCCCAATGATGGCGACTCCACCACCTCCCCAGGCAGCCCATTCCAATGGGCAATCACTCTCTCTGTATAGAACTTCTTCCTAACATCCAACCTGAACCTCCCCTGGTGCAGCCTGAGACTGTGTCCCCTTGTTCTGGTACTGGCTGCCTGGGAGAAGAGACCAACATCCATCTGTCTACAACCTCCCTTCAGGTAGTTGTAGAGAGTAATAAGGTCACCCCTGAGTCTCCTCTTCTCCAGGCTAAGCAACCCCAGCTCCCTCAGCCTCTCCTCGTAGGGCTTGTGTTCCAAACCCCTCATCAACTTTGTTGCTCTTCTCTGGACACATTTCAGCAAGTCAACATCCTTCCTAAACTGAGGGGCCCAGAACTGGACACAGTACTCGAGGTGTGGCCTAACCAGTGCAGTGTACAGGGGCACAATGACCTCCCTGCTCCTGCTGGCCACACTGTTCCTGATGCAGGCCAGGATGCCATTGGCCCTCCTGGCTGCCTGGGCACACTGCAGGCTCATGTTCAGTCTACCATCGACCAGCACCCCCAGGTCCCTCTCTGCCTGGCCGCTCTCCAGCCACTCTGACCCCAGCCTGTAGCTCTGCATGGGGTTGTTGTGGCCAATGTGCAGAACCCGGCACTTGGATGTGTTAAATCTCATGCCGTTGGACTCTGCCCATCTGCCCAGCCTGTCGAGGTCCCTCTGCAGAGCCTCTCTACCCTCCAGCAGATCGACTCCTGCCCCCAGCTTGGTGTCGTCAGCAAATTTACTGATGATGGACTCGATGCCCTCATCCAGATCATCAATAAAGATGTTAAAGAGCATGGGGCCCAGCACTGATCCCTGGGGCACACCACTGGTGACTGGCTGCCAGCTGGATGTGGCACCATTCACCACCACTCTCTGGGCTCGGCCCTCCAGCCAGTTCCTAACCCAATGCAGTGTGCTCCCATCCAAGCCATGGGCTGATAGCTTGGCCAGGAGTTTGCTATGGGGAATAGTGTCAAAGGCCTTGCTGAGGTCCAGGTAGACTACATCCACAGGCCTCCCAACATCCACCAGGCGGGTCACCTGATCATAGAAGGAGATCAGGTTAGTCAGGCAGGACCTGCCCTTCCTAAACCCATGCTGGCTGGGTCTGATCCCTTGGCCATCTAAGTGCTGTGTGATTGCACTCAGGATGACCTGTTCCATAATCTTGCCTGGGACTGGCAGTGGTGTTTTTTAACTCCAACTATTATTCCTGAGAGAGCTGTTACATTACATGTCAGAATAAAACTGAAAGAAACTTGCCATGACCAATACGCTCAGAAGAAATGGCAGTTCTCATTTATACAAGCAAAGCAGCTATGGCTGTGCCAACCAACTTCACCAGAACAGGTACTGCCTGGAGTTTCAGCATTTGATTACTCTAAATACAAATTAAATCTGAACTCTATGGATTCAGACATAAAGTAACAGATACTTTTTGGTTTACATTGAGCCCCTTCATTTGAACCTACATTTGAACCTTACTTCAACAGTAGTATGCTAGTTAATTACAGTGTTACACTTTCCAAGGGTCAGATGATAATTCTTCCAGGCATATGAATTATTTCCTTATGCTGGAAATATCTGCAGATAAGCATGTATATGGTGGCTGCTTTAATTTAATCTTGTCTTTCCAACAAGCTTGAAACATTATAAATGTATGCAAGAAATTCAGTACCTCATGTTGAAAACATAAATAGGGTACTTTGCAAGATTTTAAGATGCCATATAAAGGCCAGCTCAGAGAGCATGTTATCCCTGCATTACCGAGTGAAATTTGAAGCCACATTAGCTATATCCAAATCTAACAGCACCACTGCTTTTTCATTTCTAAACCATCTTTTTGAAGATGATTCTGAAGAGGACATCCTGCCACTGCATACATAAAAAAATCAGAAACTAATGCAGATGTAATTGTGTTCAAGACTTGAAGGCCGCTTCTGACATTCCTATAAGCTTGTCTTTGACACTGAATGAATAATGTTAGTATAATTAGAAGCAAACATCTCAGAGACAGACAGCCATTGCTGCATACATATTCTGTACTATGTAAACCAAAGTAAAAGGGCATAGAATAAGGAAGTGTCAAAGTAAGCTTACCCAAAATGTGCTTACTTTGTTACCCAACTAAGCTAGAACCATCAATTTCACCTCTGACAGAAGTTACTTTTCATCTGTGCAAAGAAGGCTTTAAGAAAGACAGCAATTTTCTGTCCTTCTTAATCTTCAAGCAGTATCTAAAATTTTAGAACCCTTCAATCCAAATCCAGAAAATACTACTTCCTAAAACTGTAAATTGTAAAAACAAAACAAAATCAACAAACAAACATGAAATCTACCTGAACTGGAGGGCATCTGTCTGGTCACACAGAGGACATTTACTTATAGTTGCTATCGGCCACAATAATGGTCTCTTAAAAAAATTTTAGACATAAATGTAGAGAATTTTCAAAGGCCTGAACTGACCAGAATAAAAAGCAGTTCATGCTATTTGTGCATTCTAACTTCTGTTAACATTAGATTTCAGTAAGCCTCAAAGCAGAATTATTTTTAGTATTGCCTTACACCTCTGCACACAGTTGATTCAAATACATTTCAATTGTTTCAAGTAAGGCACACAAAGACCTTGGTGCCCACACAGGTTTTCAAGTGCTGTCACTTTTAACATGCATTTTTCTGAAGGACCAAAATGTTTACCACAGAAAAAGGACCGATAACAATCCAATAACAGTGTAAATTACATTTAATTACTACCACTAACTAAACCAATTTATTGTTTTACAGATTAAATTAGATCATGATTTCTAAAGGAATGTGATGCATTGCTACATCATGATTAAAAAAGAGAATTCTATCTTGACTCTGACCTATTCTGAGCCTGTAAATGCAAAAATAATTCTGTATTTTTGGATAGCATTCACTCCCAACATGTAATGATAAAGTGCCTTCAATCATTAACATCATTAATCCCTTCAAGCAGAGCTGTAATGTTCCAGCTACATAATTTTGTTACCACTATGATTTTAGAATTCAGCAGATTTTTCAGCCTAGTCTTTTCAGAGCTGTTCACTGAAATTCCTTTAAATAATTAATCACTAACAGTTGCTTAACAGTTTCTTAGGTGTTCACTGATATATTGTTTGATCTATAAAGCCGCCTTTAGTCCAGGATCTTCCTGTTTCAAGGTCTACCTCTTCCACCATGCTCAGACTAGTAATCTTCAGTAGCAAGGAGAAATGAAACACTGTTCTATTAATGAAATACTTGAAATAAGTAATCTCTACTTGTTTTGTCTATTGGTCTTCCATATGCCATCTTACAGCACTTAGACTATTCAAGGACTTTTTAAGGACTGGAGAATTCTGGGTCAGATTTTTACAGCAGTGTAGTAGTAATTATTTCTGCTAGCAGTCTCAAGTGTATGTGGCTCTTTTACCAGTATTTCACAACAAATGATTCCACCTGTAAACACAGACTTTGACATTTCTAAAGAGACTACTTTCAATATCAAAGAGCCTGGAATACTTGTCTTTATAATGTCTGCACTGCATATGGCTGTGTGCCTGCAGAGTCAATCTTCCCACTTGCTATTCTGTCCAAAACTCTTCCCACACCATGCTTGTGTATTCATGCCATCCTTCCTTATGCATGAAACCATTGCTTCTCCATCACTCAGGCCCTGTTTCTGTAGTCCTATATATAGGCAACCAGATGCAAAATCGAGTCTGTCAACAAACCCCTTGAACATGTTTGTTTGAGAGGAAAAAGCATTCCATCATCTTGTATATTTATTTCTCATCCCCCTATACATGTCTGTGCTGAGGAAAGCAAGCTTTCCTACCATTTCCTCCCATGAATAAGCTCAACACCTTCACGCGCCCCTTCACTGTATGTGGGATCAGCCCCTCTAAACCTCTCCAGCACATGGAGACAGTTATTACGCAAGTGCAAGGTCTGCCTTCCAGTACTGCCTTTCTTCCACACCTGCAAAATACCATTCCTGAGTAGAAAATCCCTCTGCCACGCAACACATATATACACGTGTGTTTACATCTCTAGGCCTGTTAAACCTATGCGTGCAAGTCAGTCCTTCAACACACCCCCAATACACAAAAGCTCACACGTGTTTGCTTCAGAGGCCAGCCCTTCCATTCTCCCCGATCTGCGTACGTACCCCCCGCTACAGCCATTCCCCATTATTCTGGAAGTGAATGATACATGACTTTCCATTTGCAGGACTAGAGAACCTGCACCCACCCAAGACGCCTGTCAAGGCCTTTCCTTCTCCACAACAGGCCGGGGCGCCCGCTACCGGAGCGAGCCCACCCGCTTCCTCTCCCGCCCATGTGCGCACGCCGCCTTTATCACCCACCCCCCCGATCACCAGCCATCCCCACAGCGGCGCTCCGCACGCATGCGCGCCCAGCCGCACTCCTGCGCCAGCCGCTGCGCGCGGCCGCTCCCACGCGCAGCTTGCGCAGCTCTTCCCACCCAATGACGCGCCGGTACCACCGCAGCGCTCCCGCCAGCGCCCCTCTCCCCCGGCCGGTAGCCGCTGCAGCACGCCTCGCCCGGCACCTCTGGGCGCCCAGACACCCCAAGTAGGCTGTGATGGGTCGGCGCGACCCCGTATCGCGCTCACCTCGCTCTGCGGTAACCTCTTCCCCCTACCCAGGCCGCTACAGCTGCGCTGCAGCGGACGGCATCAAAGGCCGAGCTAGTGCGAAAGCCACGCCCACAGGGCCGGGCCGGTTCCGTCCCGCCCTCCTCCGCGGAGGGCTGGCGCGGGGGCGGATGGCGCGCGCTGAGAAGCCGGTTTTGCTTGGCCTGCGAGGCGCTGCGCCTTGCCACTGGGGCCCCGCTCTGCTGGTCTGGCTCCTGCCGCGGTGCCTACAGAATGACGGGGCAGGAGCGTGACTCGCGTCCAGCTGGAGATACGCCGGAGGAAGGCCTGAACATAGGGCTGTGCGTGGTGGTGGTTGTGGCATCGTATGCTGGTTTGACTTTTGTAACGCAGAACAGTATTTTTGTCTCACGACAGCCTCTTTTTCGATCTATATATGGAATAATCTGATGCAGTAGGCATCACAGCAATCCAGTGAAAAACTGCTGATTCAGTGGGGATTACCGTCACGTCAAGAGCTTTTAAAATGACAGCTACCTGGAAACTATGAGCTGTGAGGTCAAGTGCAGGAGATGCAAACCGAGAACAGACACAGCCCACACCAATGCATGAAATAATAAAGAGGTTGCCAGATCTCACAGGCTGTGAGGAGCTACAGCCCTCTATGGTTAGCACACCCAGTCATAGCTCCTGACAAGTTCTGTGTGTGCTGCGTGATTCATCAACTTCGATGTTAATTCTGTCAAGATTGCCTGGGGAGGTGGTGGAGTCACCATCATTGGAGGTGTTCAGGAGGAGACTTGATGGGGTGCTTGGTGCCATGGGTTAGTTGTTTAGGTGGGTTGGATTGGTTGATGGGTTGGACGTGATGATCTTGGAAGGTCTCTTCCAACCTGGTTTATTCTATATTCTATTCTATATTCTTAAATTCACTTAAGTTCATTTCATTGGCACATGACACAAACTGAGAAAGCTGTTAAACCAGCATCACATACTGATCATCATCTGTGTGTTTCAGATGATTGTAAAGGAGATGTGTCTTGTTTTCTCACACTGGACATGTTCTGGTGTTCACATGGTCTCATTAGTGAGATTACTTTGACCTGGATTCTAGTTTAATATCCTAGACACCATGTGTAACAACAGCAACCCACACCCACTGCATTTTTACTGTGCAAGCACCTAAAGAAAACATTTTGGTAGCTCATGTCACACGATCCTAGTAAAATGAGAATTCCTCACTCATTTTTCTCCCTCTGGTAGATCTCATATGTGTGTGGCTGAAACCTGACTGTTATGTGGTAGGGCCATCCATGTGATAAAGCCTGTGCCACGTTCTGCTCTTTGGTACCTGCACTCTGACATAGCTTTTGAGTTAAAATTTTATCTTTCTTCATCCATGTAATATCTGAGGTGTCTCAAATTCTGCTTCTCAGAAAATTTAGCCTTAATAATTGCTTCTGTGTCTGACATAGCTAAAACCCCAAATAGATGCAACAAATGGGGATGGTTGCATTCCTGTCCTTTATTAAGGTGAGAAATTTGACTTTTCTAGCAGTTACAAGTATTGATTTAGAAAGGCTTTCATGAATAAATACTTTAAGTCTTGAACAAAGAAACAAAACCAAACCCAAAATCTTAAATAGGAATTCTAGCAAATGTAGTTCAAAAAGCAGAATGAATAAAAGAGAGATAGGGCGCTTTAGGCTCAGTTCGTGTCCTACCTGTTTTCATTTTCTTTGCATCACCAAGTTTTCTTAATGCTTTTAGGCTATGATAAGCTCACCAGTATATCTGCTTTCACTGAAACATGCTGCATAAGAGCCCAAAACATATATGGGCATGACTGTAGGAAAGTGTGTATAAATTTACAAATTCTTAATTACACTAGTATTATGCAGTTAGAGGCAACTGCACTGAGAATTAATTTTTGTTACAACAGCATCCATGTGTCTGCATGTGATGAGTTTTTTTCCCCAGAAACATTCTAATGGTGTTTTAGCATTTTGCAGCAGAAGCTGCAGAAGAAGGGGGAAAGTTAATGCTCCTTTAGGTTGTAAATACTATGTATTTTGTACATACTCACTGCATTCCATTGTAGATTGAAGTTTTGCCTGTAAATACAGCTTTCATTTACTTCCACCTGAGCTGGTCTGGCAAAGTTAATATTGGGGGGGGGTGGAAATTTCAACACACCACATTCCAGTAACTAGCTAAAGTTGCAGGATGTGATAAAGATGCAGAAGAAAAGCAGCCTCCACTCTAGGGGATTCCTTGGTCAAGGGTTGAGAGGTGAGATAGTATCCATCTGAAACCTGTGCAAAGCACTGGAAAGAGTGCTGGCAATGTCAGTAACTGTATGAGGTGAAAGAACATACAGAACTCCTCTTTCCCACACTTGCTCTGTAAGATTAAAATAGTGGAAGTGACTCATATTTGCTGTTACCATGTGATTCATTCTACTTGTGTGTTCTGTTCAATCATACAAAATTATCTGTTTCCTTTACTTGGATTTAAAGTTCTTAAGTTCTTATGGGTTGTGTGTTTCTTAAGCTCCACTCCTGTTTAGTCCTGCTGGAATAAATATGATTGCTGTTGCTGATCCCTGACACATCAAACAGCCACAGGAAAATAGGAACAGTTCAACCCAAACCAGCTTTAAACCTTGAACAATGATGGTATCCTAGACTGGGATGATTCTGGTACTGGAATTCTTCTTGTTAGTGTGCTGATGTCTGTGCTGTTCATCTAAACCACTCGATCAGTAGGCAGCATGCTTTTCATAAACTGAACTTGGACAGGAATGAATAGAGCTGCTGTACAGATCCAGAGTGTTTGGACAAAAGCCAGTGAGGAATCAACGTGATTGGAAGCTGTCATCACTAGGTAAGAACAGTTGGGTAAGTTTGTCCTGGAACCATAGAACTGTTTTGGTTGCAAAAGATCTCTTAAGATCATCGAGTCCAGCTACTGACGCAATACCACCATGGCCACTAAACCATGTCCTGAGTGCCATGTCCACATGTTTCTTAAATCCTCCAGGGACAGTGACTCCACTGCCTCCCTGGGTAACCTATTTCAATGCCTGACCACTCTTTCAGTAAATATATTTTTCCTAGTAGTCAATCTAAATCTTCCCTGGCACAGTTTCAGGCCATTTCCTCTTGTCCTATCACCTGATACTAGAGAGAAGAGATTGACCAACCAGTTCACTGCAACCTCCTTTCAGAAGGATTCAGTCCAGGGTTTTGGCACTGTTTCTGCTCACTGCTTCTGGTGTCTGGTTTTGGGGTGTTGTTTTTTTAACACTGGGCTGGCTGTGGACTTGGGGAAGTTGTTTCGTCTCTGGCTTCTGCTGCTGTTTCTGCTTCTTCCGTGCTTTTCTGTGAAACAGGCTAAAGTAATTGTCTTAATCTCAACCCAGGGTATTTTTGTGTGTGTGTGTTACTTTCTCTCCAATCTCTGTGTGTGGAGGCCTTGGTTGTGAAAGCAGGCTGTCTTAAACCAGGTTGTCTTGGGTGAATGCCATCCAGCCCCATAGGCTTCTGTGTGTGTATGCAGTTCAGGAGGTCACCATCTCCTCTTGGACTGTTGGGACTTCATGTTGCTTTCCATCCCATCTTCCATCTCAGAGGGCCGGGTATCCAGCAAACAACAAAAAAGGTATTAAGTACCTCAGCCATTTCCTCATCCTTGAGCACTGTGTTCCTCCCTGAATCCAACAAAGGTCAGAGATTGTCCTTAATCCTCTTTTTTGTTGCTAGTATAGTAGAAGGATCTCCTGTTCTCTTCAATGCCTGAAGCCAAATTATTCACCAGTTGAGGTTTGGTCCTTCAAATATTTTCCCTGCATAGTCTTGTGACAATCTTATAGTCCTCCCAAATGGCCTGCCCCTTCTTCCAACAACCACAGACTCTCGTTCTTAAATATCATAGGACCATAGAACTGTTTTGGTTGAAAAAGACCTCTAAGTTCATTGAGTCCCACCATCAACCTGACACCACAATGGTCATTAAACCACAACCTGAAGTATCGTGTTCATACCTTTCTTGAGCATCTTCAGGGACAGAGACTCTGTCACCTCCCTGGGTAACCCAGATCCCAGTTTCCACCTCAGCTGACATGATGAACTCCGCAGCCCTCTACCCTCACTTCAATCTTTCTTTGACTGGTTGCAGAGACTAAGGGTAGATTGTGCTGTCTGTCCAGAAAGGAGAAGTTGTGCACATAGTGGAGACTTGTGAGACAAAGGTGCAAGAGCTGTGGTGTTTTGAAGAAGCAAGTGTAAGAGGCCACAAGCTGGGAGAAAAACAGGGGAACAGCCAGAAATGGTTGTCTAGTTATAAGGCAGCTTAATTTTTCCATGTAAGATTTTTTCCTACAGTGCTGAAAATAAAGTTAGTAAGGAACAATACTGTGTCACACAAAACTGTGTCCTCTTGTCACCATTAATAAATATCTCCTGTGCTGCAAACAGGTTTAGATATTCCTATTCACACTTCTTGTGCAACTAGTATTTCTTTTTTACATCTTTCTTATCCCTTCTGAAGCCCTATGGCATACTACTGGCATGCAGCTGTGTTTTCAATATGACTGTCATCTGGCAAATACTTGAAAAATTCTCTCGTGGTTGTTAATTTCTAAGTTTAGGGGGTACTAATGCTATTACATAATGACAAATGTCTGTTAAGCAGAGGTCTAATGTCAAGACTAAAGAATAACACTGAGCATGTATTTCCATCTTTTTTTCCCATCTTAAAATAATTTTTGTGTTGTTTGTGTACTTTGGCTATTTAGTGCACTAAGGAAAAAATGTGATGAAAGAAGAAAATATGATTGTAGAGATGATTATAGTACAAAGCATATAGTCAGTTTACAGTTTCAAAGAAAGATTAGAAAAGTTTTAGAGACAGAGAATAAAAAATGGGCAAACTAGGTATCTTTAGCTGAGTTATTCAAATGCTGTCCTTAATTGTGTAATTTCTAAAGCAAGCTTAAATCCTAAACTATTGTATTACTATTACGACTTCCTGATACAATTTTAGACTTTACATTTGAAGATGCTGCAAAGATGTAATGGAAGGCTCAAATGCCAGTCAAAAGCACAGCGTTTTCTGTATTAGGCATTATATTGAAGTATATCTTAGTATTTAATTCTGAGTCAAGAATAAAATGTCCTAAATTTTTTGTTCAGAGTATTTATAGCCCTTATTTTCATTACCAGCAGCCTCCAGAAACAGTCTTGGTTTTTTTCCAAACAAAAAAACAGAAGTCAAGGAAAACTGAAAACAAGCACACATTAAAAGAGGCATTATCTCTAAAGAGTGCATAGAAAGCCTTCAAGCAGCAAACCTTCTGTAAATGTGCTTTACTTGGACAGGAAGCCAGGATCTTGTAAATGAAGGAGAACAAATCTCTGGAGTTCAGGATGACATTTAGGAAAGAGAAAAACAAAATACCCACATGTTAAATAGCCATTTACTTCTTTCATTTCTTCTTTTTGATATTTATCAGGGAAAAAAAAATCATGTGAAGAGCATCTGAGTCAGCCATTAGTCTGACTTAACTTTCAGGATAGTCTAATTTTCTCAGCTGGATTCACTATTCAAGTTCTTTTATTAAAGCTTTGATTTAGTACTGGATATTTTAATGGAAGGTGGTCCAGAATTACAAAGGAATAAGAGCAGCTGATAAACTTTTCCTGCAAGAAGTGCAGCTCTCTCAACAGATACTCTTAACTTCAACACCTATGTTGATAGACTATGCCAAGTCCCTCTGGGAAAGACAATACACCATTGAGAGACTAACAATCTATTTTTCCAAGGCTGTCTATGTGCCAGGGTATAGGCAGTTACTCAAAATCACCTGGTTATAGATCACTTTCTAACTAGGCTGGTTAGTTAGCCAGTATTTATCAGAAACTCAGCCTGAATGTCCCTGACATTTGGTTACTGATACTCTGTGTTGTGAGAGGCCCTCTTTCTTACTTTCCCTGTACTTTCTGAAATCTGAAAAGTAGTTATGAAATACTGACATTGTGTAGCATATTACCATTGTCTGCATTTTCTCAAACAATGTTCTAAGATCCATCTCAATCTTTTACAAGAAACTGCATACAAAAAACAATCCAATTTGAACAGGATTTTCAAAAGGACATTTTGTATTTTCAGAGCTAAGTACGTAGTGGGAAAATCACTATGATTATTTCTACCACATGAAGTCATGCTGGTTATGGAAAAGATTACACGGATCCTTGAGACTGCCCTAGTCTCAATTTTACATATCCCATAGCAACCCTCTTTCCCTGAGCAGCACAGTGTTGATTAGAATCTCCTTCCTTAATTATTTCCACTAGTGTGAGCTACCAAACTTCTCACTAGCTAAAGCTCTTCAGATTCTAGGTAGACTTGTTAAGTATAAAGGAGCAATTCAGCAGAGGTGAGAAATCTGACAGAAGAGTGCTCCCAGGTCAAAAAGTCCACTTAGTTTTGGTGTACTAACATTGTAATTTAAAGCCTTGGGGGACATGCAGATGTTCTACAGTTTCCATCAATGCCCTTGATTAGGGGGCTTTGTTAATTTTCATATCTGTGCCTAAGTTGATTTACTCTTTAGCATCTGACATGTGTCACATCTGGACTTAAGAGTACCCTAGAGAAATACTGCTACAGAGGGAAACAAAAGTCAATTAATTTCTTACTTAAAAACAAGGACAATGGACTGATTTTCACTGCTTGTTGGAAATCCATTTCTTTAAAGCCTGTGTCCTAGGTGGCTGGCTAAATTGGAGAAATCTAAGGTGATGGTATTTCTCAGCAACTCCAGATCACAGGGAGACCTGGAGTCAAACCTGAATTTAAAGCTGGCTGCAAGGCAAGAGAAAAGGGAGGATATGTAAAGAAAGAGTCATTTCCAGCTGACACAGAAACGGAACATGCCCTTTTTGCATAATAGGCACACACTTTTTTTTTTTTTTCATTTGGGCAGAACATCTCTGATGCCTTCCTCATCACCCATCCTGCACACAGAGCCATATTCCCTGGAAGCTTAAAACAACTGATAGCCAGAAAATAACAGCTATAGGTGTCAAAGTGAACAGTGTGGAGCAACAGCATCACAGAACTTCGTGCAGTAGGAATGCTGGCCAAGGAGCAAGGTAACAGGATGAACCCTGGGGGTGCCTGGGAGGCTCACTTGGCCTTCGGTCCAATGCCATCTTCCCAACCTTTTTGGATTTGCTGTCCTTCCTGTTGTATGCCTCTCCTCTGCTTTTCCTTCAATGTGTTCATGTTATCTGAATGCCTTCTGAGAAATTCTACATAAAAAATTACCCTGCAGAGCTTAAGACCTCATTACCCTGCCTGCATTCATGTCTCTTCTCACAGTTCTTTTCCGTATCTTGCATGGATGTGAACCCTTTGAGACTCCATGCCTTCCTTCCCACTGTGTCTGCATAGCATCTGGCATGGTGAAGCCATTCCTCACTGCCATTTGTACATCAGCAAGACAACCATTATTAATAACTCTAAAGCCATACTGAGATCACCCTTCAGGTAGTACTCTAACACGAGTGAGCCTGAACCTAGTATCTCATCTCTTGAATAATACGTGAGGAACTAACAGTGACAAGGATCAGAGTGCTAGCTTTGGAAAGGTCACCAGGTTCCCATTGGTTGCTACGGAATCCAGAGAGAATGGGTACTAAGTGGGCAAACATTTCAGCACAGTTCTCTGGAGAACTTCTAAGTACCCTGCGTATTACCCGACACGGCCAAAAACCCTATACGCCAGACAGAGAAACGGAGATAGACAGGTCCCGCTTCGGCCCTGGAAACGGCACCAGCGGTGATATCCTTGCGAAGCGGGCAGGGTGAGCTCCCTCCCAGAGTTCACCACATGCCGGGTGCCCCATGCTCGCCCTCCCCCGCAGCGCTACCCTGGCCCAGGCCACCAGAAGGCACGGGTGAGACAGAATGATGCCTCCCCCGGGGAGAGCGCGGTCTGGGTGCCCACTCGCTCGCTGCCCCGGCCAGCTCGCCCGCCTGGGGGACAGCCACTGACAAAGCGCGGCTCTCGCAGCCTCCGCACGGCGGGCACGCCCGCAGGCGGTCCTTCGCCTGCGCTGCCCGGCCACCCCCCGCTCGGGATCCCAGCCGGCGGAGAGACAAACCGCTGACTTACATGGGGGCCGCGGGCGAGCGGCTCCCGGCGAGCCGGCGCGTTGGTACCCATGGCGGCTGACAGGTCCCCAGCACAGAGCCGCTTCCTGGGAAGCTCTGCGACCCTGAAGCCGAGACCGCCAGGCTGCCGCGGGAGCGGTAGCGGGGGCGGGAACACGCCACGACCGCCCTGCGCTGCAAGCACCGCCTTCGCCCACCGCCGGAAGGGGGCTGCGCTCGGCCATGGGCGACGCCGAAGACGTGGGGGATGCTGTGGGTTTGGCCGCGGTATACTGGCTGTTCCGGCTTGAGGTGGCGCCGAGCCGTGCCCGAGGGCCATCAGGCGTGCTGGGGGCCAAGGTTTTAACGCTAATTTTACAAAGGTCAGGTCACTATCCCTGCAGGGCAACGTGGCAAACGAGCGTGCTCCCATGTCACCGGCACCACCTAGGCACGCACTGCAGTTAGGAGACGTAGGCAGATGCTAACCCTGTCTGATGCTGATGTTTTTAATGCTGCCCAGACTACCCAGATCCCTTCAGAACAACAGCCATCAAGGTTTTCCGGAGAGGCTGGGGAATCTCTTCTGGAGACTTTCAAAACCCACCAAGAAGTGTTCCCTTGCAACCTAACCTAGGTGTGCCTGTGTTAGCAGCGGGGATGGACTAGGTGATCTTCAGGGGTCACTTCCAACACTTGCCAATCTATTGTATGATTTCCCATATGTGAGCCTTCGTTCTTGTAGATAGATGACTTGTCTCCAGCCATTCTGTCCTTTCTTGCTTGTTTTCCCTGAAACACACACACATTCAGTCCAATGCATAGATTTATAGTAGAAGCACTCCAGTAAGCAGGTCAGTGTACAGCATCTGTAAGTTTTTCTTATTGGCTCTTCCTGTGTGACAGATATATGCCTGTACAAAAGCAGTTTAACAGTAGTAGCCATGACTATTGCTGAAAGGATTTTTTAAACTTACAATCAATGTACTATGCTAATACCCGTGTTAATTAAGCCCTTTATAGCCATAGAAGTTTGTAATTTTTGCACTGTTAGTGCAGTGTCTTTCTAAATGGTCATTTTACCCTGTTATACATCTACGAGGCAAGATGCTAGATAAAGAACTGGAAGAAATGGAATAACAATAAAGCAGCAACAGAAAACTTCAGAAGAATGGGCACTTGTAGAATCAGAGAACAAAGATGTACACAATTAGTTTGCTGTGAACCATATGTTGCAATTTCTGCCCCCTCCCCCCCTCCCCCCCCCCGATATTTGTGATTCTTCTTTCACAATGTATTTTAACTGTGAGTTCTTTTGGTGTAAAGTTCTTTGCTTTCTTTGTCTTAAAAAATAACCATATTTTTTCTGGCTAAAATCTAATCTGAAACCCACCAGTTACCCACCAGTAACCAGTGTTACACTCTGTTCTATTGAAATGTTGTTCTTCCACAGACATTTGCAACTCTTACTGCTTCTCAGTATTGAAATAGTCACTTAACAGTTTTGACTCTTCCAGGGCTGCATTATGGATGTGTACATGTGTATACATACACATACATATATATGCAGGTGTGTGTTTTTAACCATATTTGTCAGTTGTGAGAGATTTCAGAAAACATGTGATTTCTTTCTGAATTTTTCTGTGTCTGAATTTTTTCATTGTTGACCAAAAAAGGATGTTAGAGTTGGAGCTTCAGCCTCTGTTTCTTCCCTGGGACAACTCTATAAAGAAAGAAAATTCCAAACTCCCTTGGGCTTTGCCAAGCCAAATTCCCTTCTTACTGTGTTTTTTGCTGTAGCAGATATTTGTCATCCTGCATCTTCAAAGCTCACAGATCATTTGTCTGGCATGGGACCTTTAATTCCTACACGCCTGATAATGACTCCACTTCTGGAACAATGGACCTTTGTTTTACATTGATACTAATGTAAGTTTGTTTATTTAACTCAATTGTTCCTTTAGCCCTGTGGAAAAACTGGAACTGTGTCTCTTGGGCTACTTCCATGTTAGCTTTACCTCTATCTTTTGTTTTTCCTGAAACTGCAAAGGTACTAACCCCAGAGCACAGAATGTTACCCTGAAATGTTCTTGAATTTGCTCTGAAAACTAAACAAACACCTTCAGACAAATGAGCACACTCAAGTGCTATGGGGACAGACAAGTGTTCTTGTCCTGGTCCATTGTGCCATGTAACTGGTACCGGTGCTTTCCTCAGTGTCATGGTTTAGGCCCAGCCAGCAGCTATTCACCACAGAACCACTCACTCACTCCTCCCTCCTGCACTGGGATGGGATGAAGAACTGAAAAGAAAAAAAGGTAGAAACTCATGGATTGATAAAAGAACAGTTTAATAGGACACCACAAGGAGTGAAGAAGTAATAATAGTAATAACTAATAAAGAAATGCATAAAGCAAATGATACAGTTGGGCATCACCTGGAAACTGATGTTCAGCCTGTTCCACAGCTGTGATCCACCCTACCTCTAGCCAGATCCCACAGTTGAGTGGGTATGTCACATGGTAGTTGAGGTCAGCTGTCTTGGCTGTGCCTTCTCCCAGGTTGTCAAAATATGTTCTATCTCAGCCCAACCCAGGACACCTAGCATGGAGGAAAGTACAACCACAGGTGCAGAAAAATACCACCAAGGTGTTTAAGGCTCTTGTGCTGGGTTACACCCATCCTTGATGGGGGCTTGAATAACCCAGCCTCAGGTGGATAAAAGACAGTTGATCCAGGTGGGCAGAGAGAGACTTCGTTTTCCCCCTCCCAGAAGGAGGGTTCCCCTGGGTCAGAGGTTGTCTATTCTACTCCCCCTTCCTGTCCAGCAAGCCTATAAAATGGGCAGGCATCTTTTACTGCTCTCTCTTCCTTGCCTATCATGTGTGAGAGAGATCATCTGCTGCTGCTTCCTGTACTGACCATGTGCTTGGAGGCTACTTTCCAAGATGCATTCATGCTTTTCAGAAGAACTGAATCCACTTACATCCAGGGAACATAAAGCCATCCAGGCTTGGGTTTATGTATTTTTCTATTTATCCTTATCCCTTACATATGTGAACCCTCCCTATTATTTTTTATATATATATATATATATATATATATATATATATATATATATATATATACACACATACACACACACGTATATATTTAAAATTTTACTTCTTTTACTCCCAAACCAATTCCAGACTATTTCTTTAATGAATTTACTTCTCCTTTCCTCTACTTTTTTCTTTTGTTGTTTTACCTTACAAGCAAAAAGGGGGGTGGGGGGAGTGATCTCAGTCCCTTACTGTTTGAGCTTTGTTAAGGTTTTCCCTTGCTGTCTCTTGTCTCAGAGTAGGAGCAGGTGGATTCTGTGATACGTACCGCTTCTCTGCACAAATAAGAAACACAGAAGAGGAGGGTTGTATCCTTTCTAGTCTTGGCTGTGCTTCTGAGTCATCTAAGGATATACAAGTTATTTGGACCTAACTGTGTGACTGTCTTCTCACACAAAACCAGTCTTTCAAGTGCCATATCTGGCCTTGTCTTCTGGCCACTTCTTGGTAAGATACTGTTGCCCAATCTTCTCTCAGTCTCCAGTCTAAAAATTCACTACATTTTCCATAATATTTTGATCAATTTTTATCAATTTGGCACAAGTTTCAGTTCCTCCTTCTCTTTCCCCCATTTTGATCAGACCAGTGCCTTGGGATGGAGGCAACCCCTGTGAACAGAGTTGTTCTGAGGAACAGGCTGCAGAGTGAAATCAAATTGTGCTGCTTTCATTTCTGTCCAGGTTGGGCATCTGGCACATAGCTGTCTAGTAATGAGGAGGGAGAAACAAAGGTTTTGCCTTTGTACAGTTGTATGGAATATTAAATGAGGAGCAGTATAGTTATATACAGACATACACTAGTGGTTGCAAACATCCATGTGTATTCCCCACATGCCTCCATCAGCCTTTCCTATTGAGAGACACCACCCTTTCTCTGCTAATTCTGCCAGGGCTTTCAACAACATCTCATAGATTCCCATTATCTCCATTTTGCAGTTTCTACAGTCTGGAGACCTCTGCTCTGCCCAAGTAAGGAGGTACTGGTCATAGAAGAAACTGAAATGTGGACTTGTAAGTTTTCCAGAATGCTGTTTCTGATCCTGTGTGGGATTTCAGAGCCCTGGGCTAATGTTGTAGGAAGCTGAAAGCAAATGTTTAACTCCTCTGAACCTCTTCCAGGATATACTAACTTGTCACTGTGCTAGAGCGAGAAGATGGAAGAAGATAGAGGGCACTTTTCAGGCAAGCTCTGATTAAATGACCTCGATATACAAGCTTTTGTTGTTATGCCCTCATTTTTGTCCCTTTGCCTCTGGACTGTTCCTGTGAAAATGGTATGTGAACAAAATCTACCCAGGAAAGAGAAGACACTCTTACGTAGTTCCTGCAGGTTTAGTTACAAAAATGTCACTACAAACACTGCAGGGATTCAAACTAATGATTAGGACAGTAAAGTTACAGAAGAGGAAGGAAGGAAGAGTCTGGACTTCCAGAATGACAGGAAAAGAGGTGGTTTCTACCAACCACTGCAGTGAGGGACTGTGGACTTCTCAGACCAGCTGAGGCCTTCCACTGGCTCTTTTTATACCCCATGTAAGAGCCTGGCCAGACTGTCAGCACAGTGGGGCCTCTGTGTTGAGAGGGAGATGAATGGGAAAGCTCTGTGTTAAAATCTCTAGTCTTGCAGGTGAAGTAAAACACACTACCTGGTTCAGATTCAAAAGAATGATGAGCTCACTTACAAAAAGCTCACAACTTCATCCAGATGTCCAAAGATGTTAACATGTAAAGGCACTTCAGTTTCTATAGCTGTTGGCTTACAGTGTGGTGAATGGCCACAACTCATTAAAAATAAAATGAATAACATCTGAAATACAGTAGTATCTCTCTGCTACCAGGACCCAAATATCACATTTATTTGCATGTCCAACACTTTGTGAAATCAGATCTCCTGAGTCAAGTTTTGGCTAAGTCCTCTGTTACAATCCCAATCGTGTGGCATAGGCAGTAAGGTTCTCAGGGTAATGGAGCAGTACCCAAGCTATTGAGAGGCTGACAAGATGTGGGGCAATATACAGCCACGCCCACACCTATGAAAGAAGCCCTTAGCACACTGATGAGGCCAACAGGGTGTAGCACATCAGCCAGGGAGTGGCACATCAGTTTGCACACAGGGAGGATGCTTGAGCTTGGCAAGCTTGACCAGGGAGTTGGACCAGCAGCTGCTTTGGGACTGGTCTGGCCAGTAACTGCCCTGATCTGTGATCAGCTGAGCAGATCAAGGGTCCTCATCCCTACCTGATCCTCGAGGCAGAGTGGTAGGCACTTGTCAGAGAGCAAATACTGCAACTCTGGGAGGGGGGCTGCACCACCCACCCTGTGGCTATGGGAAGTGCCTAGGCCTTTCTTCTGGTACAGGGGCAGGTGGCTGAACTAGTGGAAATGGTAAGAAGTCTATGTAGCAGGAGGCAGGGAGACAGAAAAGGAGTTAAATTTCTTGACCCAGGCACAGTCTGCAGAGAAACAATGGTCATACAGTCAAATACTTCCTCACCAGCAGATACCAAAAGGGGGAGAGACAGCAATACAGTGGAGTGGAAGCCTGCAGATGCAAGAACCAGCAGGAGAAAGAGACCTTCCTCAAATCCTGAGTTGTCCTTCACTGCTCTACAGACTGAAGAAGGGAGGCACAGCCAGGAATAATCTGAGGACCAGTGGTCTTAGGTTGATGGTTGGACTTGGTGATCTTGGAGGACTCTTCCAACCAAAACAATTCTATGATTCTATGGAAAAGGACTACAGGACTCTGGGAGTGGCTGTGAAGGACTCTAGAGTGCAAGTAGTCTATTCATCAGTCTTTGTAGTCAAAGGAAAGGGGGCTGAACAGGTCAGTCAAATCAGACAAATCAACAAATGGTTACAGGAGTAGTGTCACAGTCATGGCATTGGCTACTTAGACCAAGACAATCTCTCTGAGAAGCTTGATGTCCTAGCGGCTGATGGGGTCCAGCTCTGAGAAGCAGAAGAGGATCTTTGGCTAAAGGCTTGCCAGATTAGGAAGAGGGCTTTAAACTAAAATTGCTGGAGGAGGATATCCTAAATCAATCCCACTACTACCACTTTGAGACCAGTGCCAGCAACAGATAGCTAGAGCCTGAAGGAGGATTGCAGGCCATTGGGAGAGCACCTAAGTGCAGCACAAAGGAATTCCAGCCACTACAAGATCTTTATAAAGGACAGAAAGGGGAAACAAGGAGGGAATGTCACCATGTATGCCAATGACAAGTTGGAATCCATGGAGCTTCTCCTGGAAGTTGATCAGTGCCAGTTCCATGAAGTTCAATAAGGCTAAGTGCAAGGTCCTTCCCCTGTGTCTGGGCAATCTTGAGCACAAAAACAGACTAGGCAAAGAATGAATAGAGAGCAGTCCTGAAAAGATGTACTTGGGGTACTAGCTGATGACAAGCTCAATGTGAACCAGCAATGTGTGTTTGCAGCCCAGAAAGTCAACCATGTCCTGGGCTCCATCAAAAGAAGTGTGGCTAGCAGGTAAATAAAGGTGATTCTCCCTGTCTGCTCTTGTGAGTCCTCACCTAGAGAATGGGGGGCACTATGAAGCCCTCAACCCAAGGACATGGAACTCTTAGAATGGGTCCAGAGGAAGGCCACAAAGCTAATCAGAGGGCTGAAGCACCTCTCCAGTGAAGACAGGCTGAGAGAATTGGAGTTATTCTGCCTGGAGTAGAAGAGTCTCCGGGGAGACCTTACACCAGCCTTTCAGTACTTAAAGGGAGCCTGCAGTAAAGATGGAGAGGGACTTTTTATCAGGGAGTGTAGTCACAGGACAAGGGTTAACAGTTTTAAACTGAAAGAGGGTAGATTTAGATTAGATACTAGGAAGAAATTCTTTACTATGAGGGTGGAGAGACATTGGAACAGGTTGCCCAGAGAAGCTGTGGAATGTAGGAGGGATTGTAATTCAATACCGTTTAAACAGCCAGAGAACAAGCACCATTACAAATACTCCCTTGAATTCCATCTGTGCAGGAACTTACGGGGCTAGCAGAGCTTGAAGATTCTGAAGTTAGAAAAGCAGGAGTAAATGTGCTTTCCTCTGGCACCACAAAGAATTATAGAATGGTTTGGGTCAAAAGGGACCTTAAAGATCATCTAGTTCTAACTCTCATGGGATGGAGAGAGACCAGGGTGCTAAAGGCTCCATCCAACTTGGCTTTAAACACTTCAAAGGTTGGAGCCTCCACAGCTTAATCTGGGCAACCTGTTCCAGTGCCTCACCACCCTTATGGTGAAGAAATTTTTCCTAATGTCTAATCTAAACCTAGCTTTCTCCAGTTAGAGGGCATTACCCATTGTCCTATCACTATATGCCTTTGTAAAAAGTCCCTCTCCAGCTATCCTGTAGACCTGTAAATTTAGAGATGGGGGTGTCATGCGGGATGGTGTAAATGTGCAAGGAGTTAAGTTGCTAAATCAAGATATCTGTCTTAACCTTGTCTCATAAAGATTGTGACTGAAGCAACTGAACAGGATATCTCATCCTAAACTTACCTCTGTGACTGTAGCAATTGTTAACCAGACAAAACTGCAAGGTAGCACTGCTATACAAGCTGGAGCTCACGAACCCACAAGTTTTATGTTCGAGAGTGTTGTAAGGAAGGCTAGAGCTTACTGTGCAAATGGACCCAAAGGTCATGCAATGGGTCAACAGACGTTGGGGGTCTTCATACAGAGAGAGCCCCCCTTAGATGACTGATGCATGAGCAGATTAGAGCCAAACAATGTGCAAGAAACTGACGGATGCTGCTGACAAGTCAAAGGCAGTATAACTATGGCAAGCTGAATGTGGAACTATGACCACATATGAGACTGGATAGGGCATAAAGCCTGCACTCATAAGCAAAATAAAATATAAGTGCTTTTCTCAACCAGCTGCTTGGTTCTACTTGGTTCCTTCTTGGTTCCATTTGTGGAGCCATAAAAGAACCTTTTCTTTTGCTGAAGTGGATTGACAAGTCTAGGTAGATGACATTAGTTGCTTTCCTTTATTCAATGCTGTAACCCTTTTGTAGAAGACTACCAAATTTGAGAGGCACGATTTGCCCTTAGGCATGCCATGTTGGCTGTCATCAATCACCTCCTTACAACAACATTTTGAAGGTGTTGTGTGATAAGTTCAAAGAATTCAATATGGATTTCAAAGTCCTCTAATAAGGCCTGTGACCATATGCGAGAGTTATGAGGTCTAATTAATTTTTCGAGGAACAAATCCAAGTGACTCTTAAAGCAGATCATATATGGTTTGTGGTAAGAAAAGGGGTGGAGAAAGAACACCTTTTTAATTTTTTTTTTTTCCCCCAGAGATAACGATGCTGTCAGAGGATAGTTCTCAAACAGTGTCTGTCCTAAACCTGACTTGGCGAAGATACCTTTACCTGCCTTCTACCTCACTGTTTTGAAGTGATATAGCAGGGGGACCAGCAAAGATTCAGCACTTTGTTCTTCATAGAATTGTCTGCTTATGAAGGGAGCATCATGGTCAGGTATCTGATTATGAGAGAACTCTCAGAGCTTCCTTTAAGATGAGATACAGCAGTGAAGGTCTCAGTGAGGTGCCTGCTCTGAGGGTGGCTCACCCTAGTCACAGTCTGACTGCTGCCCTGAGATTTCTCCAGGTGCTCTGGTATGACCCTGCCAGCCTGATCCTGACAACTGCTTGCTCCCTGTCTTTGGCCAAAGCAGGGGAAATGTGAGCTTTCCTTCTACAGCTGAGCTGAGGACTACTAAGGGTTGAGGTGTGTGTAGTTTTTTGGTTAAAAGCAGATAGGAAAGAGAAACAACATAGTCCTGTCAGAAAACAACAGTAATCCAAACTTATGTGAGTCTCTTCCTAGCCCTATCTGGAAAGTGCCATACTGAGTAAACACAGGCATAGACAGTCCTCCCTGTTCTCCTAATCTTACTGGTTAATATTAATTCCTTACTTCTATGTGCATGCACAGAAGATGCATGCTATTGATGGCAATGGATTTATGCAATTGTCAGTGCTTGAAACAATCAATTCATTTTCACTGCTGTTCCAGACCACAAACCAGGAAGTTTGGAGTTGAACACAGAACACTAAAAATGCCTCTTGTGCATTGCCAACAGTCAGAAAGAAGGTCTGTGACTTCAGCTCTCCCAATCTGTGTTCATTAAATGACTGCTCATTGTTTGCAAGGAACTCTTTGGCCTCAGTTTGCCTCTTTGCTTTTCAAACAACAGAGGTATGAATTTCTTTAAATGTTTAGGAGCCTGGGGAAAGTTTGAAGGAGGGAGGAGCTGGTTTTCTTCATGTGGGATGAGATTCAAATTACAGAATACTCAAGTAAATTGGACACACCTAAGGTCATGGGCCCTGATGGGATGCACTCAATTGTGGAGGCAGCTGGCAGATACCGTTGTGTGGCCACTCTATTATTTTTGAATAGTTGTGTTGACGCCAGAATCTAATAACTTCTTAGACACTGTTGTGCATGAGAAGTGTCATTTCCCTATTCAGTACTGAAGGCACATGGCTGGAGCACTCTGGCAACTCTTATGCACTGATGAAGAGTTCTCATGGCTGTTTACACACGAGCTTTTACAAAGTCACGCCTATCTAATAGGAATGGTTCCTCATACCTATTACATATTTATGGGGTATGATTCAGTGAAGTGTTTTTGTGTCTGTGCTTGTGAGAGTGGTCTGGGGTTTTGCAACCTTCCCCCCTCCCCCAAATTACCTATGGACATCCTTAAAGTTTTTCTCACCCACCTTTAATTCCAGACAAATAAATTATACCATAAACCTTCTTTCTTATCTATGCTTAGTTTATATATTTGATCTCTCTTGAGGTGAAGGAGAAGGTTCAAAACCAACTTGTGACAAAAACAATATATTCAAAGCAAGTGGTAAAATGTGAAGAAAGCATCTTGTGAGTAACTGATGAAATGAGAAACTCAAGGTCTCCAGGAAAACAAAGGAAAGACAAAAACCCCCAAATTTTGGTGCAGACCTGATCTTTGAAATGCAGGCAAGGCTAAGGCCTGGCATTTTGAAGTGTGAGCCGAAGGTGACAGCAGTAACAGAGAGGTTCTTGAGGGCTGGAGGAAAGGAAATATTACTTCTGCCTTCAAGAGGGCAAGGAGGAGTGCTTGGAGAACTACAGATCAGTTAGCCTCATCTTGATTCCTGAGAAGGTGGTAAAACAACTAATTCTGGAAATTGATCATTCCTGGAAGAAAGATTATTTGCATTAGTCAACATGGATTTATGAAAAGGAGGTCCTGCTTAATCAAGCTGATAGACAACTTCTGACATGGTAGAGATCTTGTTAGATGAGGGAACAGTGGTAGATGTTTCCTACCTTGACTTCAGTAAGGCTTTTGCAATGTTTTCCATAAAATCCTCAGAGAAGCTGATGATATGCGCTTGATGAGGAGACAGTGAGGTAAACTGAAAACTGACTGAATGTCCTGGCCCAGAGGCTAGTGATGAATGGCAAAAAAATTGAGCCCAGTAATTAATGGTGCACCCAAGGAATCAATACTGGATCCAATACTGTTTCAGCATCTTTGTTAAAACTTGGGTGACAGGACAGGAGTGCACTCTCAGTGAGTTTGCTGATAACACCAAAATGGCAGTATTGGCAGATACAGAAGAGGGGCGTGATGTTGTTTAGTGGGACCTTGACTTCATACAGGTCAGTGAATGAAAATGCAAAGTCCTACTCTTGGGGAGGAATAACCTCATGCACCAGTATATGCTGGAAGCTATGTGGCTTTGCAGGAAGTGACCTGGGAGTCCTGATGGGCATTAAGCTGAACGTGAACCAGCAATGTACACTTGTGGCAAAGCAGGCAAATGCTACATCAGGAGGAGGCTGAGAGTAATCATTCCCCTCTGTTTAGCACTGGTAAGGTCACACCTGGAGCACTGTGTTGAATTCTGGGCTCCTCAATACAATAGAGATATAGAGCTACTGGGGAGGATCCAGCAAATGGCCATGAAAGTGATTAAGAGCCTGAAGCATCTTTCATATGAAGAAGTGCTGAGAGCTGGTACTCTTACCAGAGAAGGCTCTGGGGGGTAATCTCATCAATGTGTACCAGTATCTGAAGGGAAGGTGCAAAGAAGATTGAGTCAGGTGCTCACTACTTAAATGAAACACAAGAGGGTCCCTCCTGTTAACAGTTAGGGTTGGACCAGCCAATAATTCAATGACAGGTGCTCTCTATTTATTCCTCCCTCTTTGCAAAGGGGAAGAGAAATGGAATACAGGAGTGATACTTATGAATTAGAAAAGAAAACTAAAGCAGCTTTAATGAAAACAATAGTAATAAATGAAGTATATACAAAACAAATACCAAACCCAACCCTGTGGATGGCAGTTATGCAACCATCACCACTGATACTGTGGTCAGGCACTGGAAGAGTCTCAGACTGGACTCAGTGATAGACGGGAACTGGATTTCATCAATTAGGGTCAACAGCAGAATGAGCAGAGTCCTTCTCAGACACTGATGATGCAAGAGGAGAGCTTGACCTTCATGATCCCTCAGCTTTATACCAAATAGGATGTACACGGAATGTAATACCTAGCTGGTCAGTTTAGGATCACCTGTCCTGGTTACTCCTTCCTGCAAGTATGGCTTTTTACTTTCACACCCCCAACATAGTACATAAGATTCAGAAGTGACCTTGGTCTGCATACCAATCCTTGGTACCAACTACAAACATTGGGTGTTATGACTGCTAGGAAGCTGTCTGCAAAAAAACATGCCATTAATTCCATAAAGTGCAGTCACTTAGAAGAGGCTGAGATGAAAAGTAAAATCACTGAATAAAATTAGTTCTGTACTAACTCAAACCAGGTTTCCTTTCCTTTGCTCTGAGCGTGACTGAGCATTGGCACAGGTTCCCCAGAGAGGTGATGTAGTCTCTCTCCACAGAGATTTTCAAAAGCTACCTGGACATAATCCTGACAACCAGTTTTAGATGGTCTTGTTTGAACAGAGGGGTTGGACCTGATGACCTCTAGAGATTGCTTCCAAACTCAGCCACTCTATGATTCCATGGTAGATGTTGCATTGAAGACATGCAAAAGATCTTGCAGGTCATGTACTGGCAGCTGAAGGCTATGAGGAATGTTTGAAGAGTCTCTGAAATTGTATCAGATACCTATATCTGAGCACCTAAATTATACCTCAAGTGTGTCTTGGCAGTAACTTCTCCTATGAGCAAACCTGTCTACAAACCTGTCCCACTTAGTACTGTATCTGTGGCAGGGCAGGGGCAGGATGTGGATCCTGTTGAAGAGGAAGAAATTATTTGATTTACAGGGGTTGGTTCATTTGGTGTGTCAAATGACACATTGCAAAAATTCTTGCAATCTTTTTCCCAAGCGTGAACTTTTTACAGCGTTGGGTTTAGGGACATATGGCAAGGGACAATTTGAAAGCATGACCTCAGGTATCAAGGTAGGAAAGGGGCCTAAACACCTTTATAGAAGTGGGTCTTGCAGTTTGATACTTTAAAGGTGGAGAGTATAGTTATGTTGACTGGGATGTGGTACTTTTGGTAAGCCTAGGCCCAGAGACGTTGATAGAAGAATTGAGATCATAGCTGGACATTGGTGTCTTTAATTTGAAAGGGGTAGGCTCGGGGTTCGTTTGGAATTCGGGGTGTGCTGATAGCAGGGAAAAACACACTTTGCTGATGTAATAGAAGTTTCAGGATTGTACTACAGTTGACTGCAGGCACACAGTCTTTCCCTTCTAGATTACCTACCATCTCATCCTGCCTGTTTCTGACTATGAACAGAAAACAGGTGGTGCCGATACCAATGTATTTCTCTGTAGAGAAATTTAGATTTGTATTGATTTGGACTTATTCCTGGTGCAAACTATGATTAACAGAATAGCCTTACTTTTGTGACCATTTTCTTTTGGTTCAGTCCTAAAACCAGAAGGCCTAAATCTCAGAGTTTTAGTGAGGATCTGAAATGTGTTTGATCTTAAATGTACTGGATCTACAACTCCAACAGATCTTTGAAAATGCAGACAGGGGAAAACAAGCCCTAGATGATGCAGATTTCCTGTATATAATGGGAAGAGTAAGTCTAGTTGTAGGCATCCTGCAGAAGGGAACATAGAGTCATACTCAAAGGAGTGCAGGTTTTTCTTCAAAGACAGAAAGGCAGAGCCACCTTCTTGCAAGACACTACTCTTGCGTTGAGTGCAAGGGGAGCAACACTGATTATACAGTGTGAAAGCAGCCCTGAATTCATGCTTTTTATCTGAGATGAACAGGGGACAGAGAAGGTCTTTCTGTTCTTGGTAAAGATATTTGCAATGAGCTGTGAAAGACAAAGCTTGCATACATACTGAGGGTAGTTTTTATGAGTTCACTTGGAAAAAAGCAAGGTGTCTATTTACTTCAGCACTTAGCTCATCTGAAATGACAGGATGCTGTACCAGCCAAGTACTTGGACAACAGTGCAGCTCTGTGAGTAAACACATCATGCATGTATGATTTTTGCTCCAAGAGCAAGATGTGGTATCCCTATAGAAGCCGAGACCTGTGAGACAGATGAACCCTCTGCCAGAACTGCCTTGTTACCACTGCCCTTTGCCACAGTCCTACCCATCAGGTGCTTGTCTGAAATTTCCTTCTAGGTCTTTCCTGTGCAGGCCTATGGCAGAAACTGATGGTACAGTCACTTATTGCAGTAATTTAGTCCATTGCTTTCATTTCCCTCTTCTGAATGTCTGTTGAAATCTGTTCTGAGGCAGAAATAAAGAAGTAATAGCTCTGCAGCTGAGCTACTCTGTGGCTAGCTCCCTGCTGAGCTGAGAGAAATCTTACTGATCTGCGCAACACAGAGACAGAAAGGTTTTGGAGGACATTCTAATTTATGTTCTGTCCTGTCCTCACTAGGTTTTTAGTACAAGTGAGGACCCCAGTGAGTCATCTTTCTTTAGGTGAGGTCAGCAGCCTAATGTAGGGGAAGAGGTTAGGAAGCTGATATAGGGTATATGTGACACCTCTTCAAAACATTCTGCAATGAAACCCTAACTCACTGATTTCACCAAGCTTCTCTGACACTCACTGCTGTACAGAACCAAGCATAGAGATTCCTGAGAGAAATCCTGGTATAAGCCTTCAAAAGACACTCTTTTCCCTGTGTTTGAGGGTGTCCATCTTCATATATGCCAGGCATGCTTCCAGGAGGAACGTGAAAGTGTGTGTGGAGTGCAAAAGTTTCAAACATTCCTAGCATTAAATCTACTGAAAAAATTCAGTGCTTGATATGTTTTGTACTTACTCATGCATTGGCTTTCTGGTATTAGAAGTTTTTGAAAATGTTTCATGCTTTGTATTTCAGTTACCCCCAAATAATCAAACTTTATAAAGGAGGAAAATAAATGACTTTGAGCAGGTAGACTAGAACTGTTCAGACTGAAAAAGATTTTCTTTGACCAAGTTATGTACCATGAAGAGAGTCAGAGGTGCTAAACATATAGTAGTCTATGTGAGTTCTTCTCACCCAAGGTTTGAAAGCCATTTTTAACAGCTAAGTCTTACTGAATTTTATTTAAGAGAGGGCAACTTTTTAAGGCGCCTTTGGCACTTAAAATATAGAAAGTCACCACTGGGATTTTTTAGTATTAATTGGAAGGTATTGAGATTCAGAACTCCTCTCTAGTACAGAGCCAATAGGGATTTAACTCAACCAAGACCTTCCTCCATCCATAGAGACCACAATGTATCCAAGAAACTGAAGTTGTGATGGCCAGCTTTGTCCAGAAGCAGAGAGCTATGAGGTTCTTAAGAAACTGAGAGAGCAGTCATTCTGGACTCCAGCCCTGGCTGAAGGTAAGGAAAGTGTTAACAAATCTGCAGGAGGGCCGTTAGGACTTCGTGACAGCACTTCCTGTATGGCCTTTTCTCTCTTTCTCTGTGGGCAGAGGACTTTCAGGAGTGGTACACCATGGCATAGCAGGAGAGAGAGCGCAGTGAGCAGCTCTTCTTTTGCTTCCCTTTAGGTCACGCAGGTGTTTTACCAAAGGGGTACAGTTTTCACACTAAAACCCAGCTCTCACCCTCTTGGGTATGTAGTCCCATGGCAGTGCTGTGCTTAGCAAACTGTTGCTGTATGTTCTGCAGCCAGTCTAATGCCACAGAGAAAAGGGGTGTGTGATGTGGTATGTTTATCCTCTTGCATATGATTTGCTGTTTTTAGGGCTGTGGTTAAACTGCACAACTCAAGGATGCCTAGTTCTCTCAGTGAAGGAGAATAAATGATAAACATAGCTTTGCTGAGTGGCAAAAATCTGCAGTCAGGGTGAGAAAGCTGTAATGCTTGTGTGGGAATGGTGTGCCTTGTACCCACAGCTGAAGATGGTCAGTATTTGTCAAAAATCTGAAGTATGTAATACCTAGCATGGGCCAGTCTTACCCTTGTTGAAAAATAATGAAGATACATTACATGGAAGTGACCAAGTCTAAAATAGCTCTAAATATATAGTCTAAAATATATTATTTTTGTTGTAGAATCACAGAATCACAGAATTATTGAGGCTGGAAAAGACCTCTGAGATCATCAAGTCCAGCCTATGACCTAACAACATGACGTCAGCTAAATCATGCCACCAGTCTTTTCTTAAAGGCCTCCGGTTATGGTGACTCCACTATCCCCGGGCAGTCCATTCCAGTGCCTAATCACCCTTTCTGTGAGAAAGTGCTTCCTAATATCTAATCTAAACCTCCCCTGGGGCAGCTTCATACCATAACCTCTTGTCCTGTCATAGGTTGCCTGGGAGAAGAGCCCAAGCCCCATCTGACTACAGCTTCCTTTTAGGTAGTTGTAGAGAGTGATAAGGTTCCCTCTAAGCCTTCTCTTCTCCAGGCTGAACAACTCCAGCTCCCTCAGCCCCTCCTCACACAACTTTCCCTCCAGCCCCCTCACCTGTCTCATCACTCTTCTCTGGACCTGCTCCAGCACCTCAATATCTTTCCTGAAGTGAGTGGCCCAGAACTGCATGAGGCCTCCACCAGGGCCAAGTGCAGGGGCAGAGCTACATCCCTGGTCCTGCTGGCCACACCATTCCTGATACAGGCCAAGATGCCATTGGTCTTCCATGCCCCCTGGGCACACTGCTGGCTCAAGTTCAGCTGCTGTCAACCAGTACCCTCAGGCCCCTCTCATCCAGGCTGCTCTCCAGCCACTCATCCCCCTCTCTGTAGCACTGCATGGGGTTGTTGTGGCCGTGCCTGAAGTAGGTGCCAGGAAAGAATGTCTTGTGGACATTTCCACAAGAAGCAATTTCTCTCAGTGGGTTTCTGCCTTAACCCTGCAAACATCTGGTATTGCATCACCAGTCTTGAGACAAATAATAAAAACCCAGCTTTGCCTTTGCCTGCCTGCTGTTTGATGTAGGGGAAACAACAGGAGGCAGAGAGCATCTTCTACTTGTATTTGCCTGCTAGACGTATTAAAATGCATCATCACCAGCTGCCATTAGCCACTCCAAAGACTGAGTTATGGCAAGGAAAGAAGAGCTCACGTGCACAATGAGGGGAAAAACAGAATTTAAAGCCAGGAATATATTTGGCACTGATAGTGCTCCGAAATAATTTGACATAAGAATGTCGCCCATTACGTGGCTGCGTCAAGTGTGTTGTTCAACGCTTTTGCAGCCATAGGTCTATAGTTGAGTGTGATTATCACACACAGAAAATGGGTTTGCAGAAAAGATGGCCTGTGATAAATATTAGAAAATAATTAGCCAATTCAGGCTGTTCCTTGGTAGATTCAAAGCAATAAGGATAAGAGCAACACACTTACAGAATCACAGAAACATCCAGGTTGGAAAAGACTCTCAGGATCACCAAGTCCAACCAATAATCCTACTTTATAAGGTTCACCCCTAAACCACATATATCCCCTCCTGATGTCCAGCCTAAACCTACCCAGTCACAGCATGAGGCCATTTTCTCTTGTTCTATCACTAATTACCTGTGAGAAGAGACCAGCACCAGCCTCTCTACAATGTCCTTTCAGGTAGTTGTAGACAGCAATGAGGCCCCAGCTCCTTCAGTAGCTCTTCATAAGATTTATTCTCCAGGCCCTTCCCCAGCTTCACTGCCCTCCTCGGCACTCTCTCCAGCAGTTCCACATCTCTGTTGTATTGAGGTGACACAATACTCAAGGTGTGGCCTCACCAGAGCTGAGTACAAGGGGACAATCACCTCCCTACTCCTGCTGGACACAGCATATCTAATACAAGCCAGGATGTCATTGGCTTTTTTGGCCACCTGGGCACACTGCTTGCACATATTCAGTTGCTTGTCAATTAGAACCCCCAAGTCCATTCCTGACAGAAAGGCTACTTTGAAACTCTCTGAAGATATATTCCAAAATTGACTGCATATAAGATAAAAAAAGTAACAGAAACAGTGTGATGGTTTAGCCCAACTGCACCAACAAAAAGCTCAGCTGAACTCAGCCAGAGAAGTGAATGAAAGCTGTATTTTACAAGCAATAATGAAATGCAAAGAATTAATAAAAAATATACAGTATTCACAATATTATACAAGAATTTACAAAAGGAAACAACACAGAAAATCCTCGGGAGGAGGATCTCACCTCAGGTTCCCCCCAAACCTCTCTCTCCCTCCCCTTTCTCTCTAGTTAATTAGAAGAAAAGAGAGGAGTAGAAAAAGGATGTTAGGAGAAGTTCAGTGAGTTCAAAGCATTGTTTGGAAAAGACATTCAAGATCATCAAGTCCAACCATAACCCAGCTACCATGACCACTAAACTATATCCTGAAGTGTCACATCTATGCAGTTCTTTAACACCTCCAGGGATAGTGACGCTGCCGCTCCCTTGGCAGCCTGTTCCAATGCCTCACCACCCTTTCAGTAATGTTTTGTCTTATGTCCAATCTAAACCTCCCCTGGTACAACTTAAACCTATTTCCTCTCATCCTATTGCTAGTTACTTGGGGGAAGAGACCAACACCAGCTTCACTGTAATCTCCTTTCAGGTAGTTGTAGAGATTATTAAGATTTCCCCTTAGCCTTCTCTTCTCCAGACTAAACAACCCCAGCTCCTTCAGCTGCTCCTTGTATGACATGCCCTCCAAATCCTTCATCTCAATGTCTTTCCTACATGGTGGTGACCAGAACTGGACACAGTATCAAGCTGTGGCCTCACAAGGGCTGAGTACTGGAGCACAATCACTTCCCGACTCCTGCTGGACGCACTGTTATTGATACAGGCCAGGTTGTCATTGGACTTCTTAGCTGCCTGGGTACACTTCTGGCTCATGTTCAGCTGGCCATCCACCAGCACCCCCAGATCCTTTTCCACCGGACTGCATTCCAGCCACTCTTTCCCAGGCATTGCCTGGAGTTGTGACCAAAGAACAGGTCCCAGCACCAGGTCCAGGTAGCATAACTTTTAACCAGCGTCCTGGACAGTCTGAAGTCTGCCCTCTAGAAGCCCATGGTAGTGGTTTTAGTGACCCTCCTCCCTACTTTACCAAGAATCAAGATGTGGCTTTGTAGACCCACAGATAAAAAGGTGTGTGCATAACATTTCCTCATATATTCAACTTTATCAGTGTGTTCACAGGGAAAAATGTATTGATAGGTGATATCATTAATGTCAGAATTAGCAGCAGTATGCCTACAAATACTTTTATAAATGTAGACTATTTAATACCTAGGTCTAAGATCTTCAGTTGTTGAAGGCAATGGGAGATCAGTTGAATAAATCTCCTAGAGGACTCAAAGCAAGGAAGTGTTTCTCACATGTGTACAGGAGATGCTGTACTTTTCTACTGCTACTCTGAGTCCTGAAGTCCCTTTCCATTTCAAATGGAACCCCAAAATTGATTAAGTAATCAATGGTGACCATGTGAGCAGATATACGTGCATGAATGCTTCTTTTTCAAGCCTGGTAAAAAGGAGTGATTTCATTCACTTCCACCTCCTAGATCCACTGACATTAGAAACTTCTTTTTATTTATATTTATTTACTTAGTCTCCAGGGACTTAAGGTTTGGTTACCTCAAAGATGTCAATGGAAAATGACTCAGCTGATCTGTACCTGAATCTTTGTTGTTGTTAGACAATCAGTATCTCAGTCGAGGTGTGTTTTATAACCTGTTTCTTTTTTTGTGACTGCTTTCAGAAGGTGTCACAAGAATATTACTTCTTCTAACAGACAACAGGAGGGACTTCCTCTCTAGAAATTAAGAAAATCTAAAATAAAAATCCTCCATTACCTTTCTGGGGAATAAGGGACTGAAAATAACATACCTGTGAATTTTTCTTCTTTCCCTTGCTTTCTCTCAGTTCATCTAAGCCTGGTTTCTTTTTGGGAGGAGAAATACAAGTACATTTCCTGAGACTGCAAGGACCCTATGATCTAAGGAGACTGTCAGAGAAAACCTGTCCTATATCATAAACTCTACGTACATACAGATGCAAGAAAAAGGGACTCATACAGTGACTCCTTAATGGTTTAAGCAAAAGTACAGTTAGGAAGGCCAGGGAAAGATTGCATCTAAGAAATAGTCAGTAATAGGACAAGTAGGGGACTTCTCTGTTAATACAAAGTGCTCTGTAGCTAGTCACTGATTCAGTAGAGGAAAACCGGTGCAAAGCAACAGGGGTCAGATGGATTATGTCTCTCTGTGAAGCTCCATGGTGTGTTTTATGCAGGGCTTGACAATCAGACTGTGCTAGGATGTAGGAAGTCAAAGTGGAGCTGATACATGCAAGGACCAAGTAGAGTGGTAGACAAATGTCCAAAATTCATCTGCAGCAGCAATGAAGGGACTAGGAAGAAAGGATTTTAAGTAGAGAAAACCAAGTCTCACTTCAACTGGCTTCTGTCGGCGCCACAGCTCTTTTTCTCACTGCTATCAGTACAAAATTTGAAGCCAACATGGGTATCACAACACATGAAGGTAAATATAGCCACCCCAGAAGATCAAAGGACAGGTTATGGAGATAAGGCCAGGTGTCAAGGGAAGCTATAGGCAAGTTCATCTAAATCAAGCTGAATCTTTCACATTGGGGAAATTTGTGTTTGGTTTGGCAAAAGAGTGCTTCCAAGGGTAATCACCAAGAAGCAAAGCGTTGTCAACATTCGCAGTGTAAGTGCCAGTCTCATGGTATCTGGTGTCTAAATTTGCACTTTAATGAATCAGCAAAATGAATTTGTAGCTCCTGGGACTGAGATATGAGAAATTATGTCTGAAGGTAAGTTAAAAAGCGAGACCTACAAGGTTTTAAAATAATTGAAAAAAATTGAAACAATTCTGCTGGGATTGGCATGTCTGTGATCCTATGCTGTTTGTGTCTCTTGGTGACTAATTCTCATTTCCTAGCTGTGTGTTCCAGGCCTGAATGAATCAAATATTCACCTTCAAGATAAAATAAAAATCCACTTGCTGGACCTTCAGGCCTCTGATGTATATACTTCTGATACAGAAGAAACATCATGCAATCCAGATGGACAACAGCTTTGTTCATTGGCAGAATGATGAGGCTCAGAGTCCAGTATGCTGAGAGGTTTGGCTTGCTGTGGGGCTTGCATACTGGTGGTGGACTAACTCAAGCAGTTTTTCTAATGCTGCTCCTTTGATCTGCCTGCCCAAGGTATTGTTCAAGCTCCAGCTGCAAGTACTGCACAACAGGAAAGCTACAGTGACAGTGGTTCAGGGCTTGGAGGATGCTTATCTGTGAAACCACGTGGAGCTGATGGACTGTAAGACCTAACTTCCCCACTCCCCCCTTTTTTTTCTTTTTAAAAAAAATTTTCTTTCTTTTTTTTCCTTCTTTTTTTCTTTCCTTTTTTGTCTCTGTACCTCCCTACTGTTTCCAGGATAGTTCATGAACAAATCAGTGAAGGAACTGTGGAACTATATGATAAACTCAACTGTCTTGGACTGACAAACAGAAATTCTTACTTTATATTCTAGCAAAGCAGAGTCCTTCACACAATAAAAAAACTATAAGTGAGTGGGTGAAGACATCTGTTTGTTTGGCATGTCCTCTGGTGAGGACCACCTCTGGAATATTGTGTCCAGTTCTGGGCTCCCCAGTTGAAGACGGACAGGGATATACTTGAGAGAATCCTCCAGAGGGACACGAGGATGATTAAGGGACTGGAACATCTGTCTTATGAGTAAAGGCTGAGAGACCTGGAGCTGTTTAGTCTGGAAAAGAGAAGACTGAGAGGAGATCTCATTAAAGTTTATAAATATCTGAAGGATGGGTGTCAAGAAGAAGGTGCTAGTCTCTTTTTAGTGGTGTTATGTGTTAGGACAAGGGCCAACAAATACAAACTGGAACACAGGAAGTTCCACCTCAACATGAGGAGAAATTTGCTTGTTTCCTATATTGGGTGTATGACATCTTGCTAAGATATTCAAAGCTGGCTGAGGCTCTGTTAAAATTCCAGGGCATGTATTTTATCTCTTAATCTCTTTCTATACAGTTGGTTTGGCATTTGATGAGATTTTATTTTTATTTGGACTGTATCAGTTTGCACTTTCATTGCTCTAACTACTTTGAGGTCACTGTAAGGTTTCTGGAGTTAACAGAATGGGGCCCTAATTTCTGAGGAAATAATCTATTTTTAGCTTGCAGACTATGGCTCTGAAGTTGGTAAGCATTATAGAAACAGTATTTTATAGCAAAATGCCTGCTTATTATTGCAAATCAACAGAGATTTATATTTTAATATGCCAGCTAATCTGATTTTGTTTTTTTTCATTTTAGGGTGACTGAGGGCTCACCAGCCAAATAAAAGCTTCTGTCTTGCTGACTACTCAAAGCCCTTAACAGTTAGTCCCTTAACTGACAGTAAGTTTCTGTCAAAAGCAAAATATGTCTCTCATTTCTGTTTGTTTAGGATTCATCTGAAAGTAATTATATCTTCTCACAGGTTGAAAAGAGGAATTTTTTTGGAACCATGATTATCTGACATTTTGGGAGAAAAATGAAATATTTATTAATTGTTTCATTGAAATATCTTCCTTTCTTGGCAACAAGGAAGTAATTGGAATATTTTTTGTTCTGCTCCACCTCTCAGCTGGGGTTTAAGAAAACATTAGTAAGATCCTTAAGAAAACATTAGTAAGATCCTTCTTGGAACAGCATGGCAAATCTGACTGCTTGAGCTATATTCTAGGGTCTGTAAATTTAGAAGGTGATATATAAAAAGCTCTCTCTTGACAATGAAAACAACCGTGTGTAATTCACTAAATCTATGCAGTTATCTCACGGAGTTTACTGTTGGACGATGGGAGATCAGTAGTGGAGACTTTGGAAAATTAATAGAGGCTTGGTAATACATATCCAGGATACCCTCTCAAATACTTCCTCCTGTAGTCAAATCCTGGCTAAACACTGGTAACAACTTTACATCAAGTTACCAGGAATTGAGGAGGAACAGGTGTGTGAAACACTGCTGTTATGGATCAGGTACTGGAAGGTTTTACTGGTGAAACAGCTTAACTTGGCTCTCTGTGATTGCTCCAGTGAGGGAGCCACCAGAAGTGGTCCTGGGGTAGTAGCTATGCTGGTGGATCAAAGAAACAGGTAACATGGCAAGGATGATAATGCCAAAGGTCATGTAGGAGCTGTAACAAGCGCTGCTGTCAGATGTCCAGATCTGAGAAAATATGCAGCAAGCACCCTGTTAGTCCTTCAAGAAGCAAAATCCTGTCACAAAATTCTGTGTTGTTTGTGAATGGGTGGTTGTTTCCTCAGGAGAGGAGAGACTTTTCAAGCATTCTGAAAGAGGCATCTAAACTGTTCTTAATTTTCATGCTCTGTTTAAAGGGCATCACTAAACCTAACTCAGAAAACGTTACATAAACTGAGAGTCAGTTTGCAAAGTTTCCTGGTGGAACCTAACATACTATTCCTACTAAGAAGAAACTGGGCAAAGCTAGGCACCCAATCCCCAAGAGTTCATCAAACTTCAGTTATTTTGCATGATAAATTCAAGTTCTTCACTTTCAAAAGAGTTTTCACTCCTCTGAATTAAAAAACTTCTGATAATTACTTATAGGCATAAGCAATATATTGTGCCTTCTTGCTGTATTCTTTGGATCTTTCAGTCTTTTGTGTGCCCTTTTCCCCTCAAGGTTTTCTCTGCAGCTGCGAATATCAGAAACTTAAATTTTGGTTACTAAGGAGCCAGTCAGGTGATATGACTTAGAGTGCTGGGACTTAAGGCAAAACCAGTGCTTGCCAGTACAGTTGCTTGAGTCTTCTGTATTCAGGCAGCACCTAATCTGTAACAGAGGCACCTGGAATGGCCTGAGTTACCTGCTCAGTGAGCAGTGTGCCTCAGAGGTTGGTTGTATAAACCATGAGTCAATCAACTCTGCACAAAGAATTCATTTACACATATAGGGCAGAAATTCCTGTTTGACTGTGGTAAAACCCAATCAAACCCTGCCACATTCCCAACATTCACTGAGCAGAAAGCTGAGCTGAAACTGCTTTCACTTGCCAACTTTCACTTGTGCTTTTTTGCATCAGCTGCGATGGGAATCAACTCCTCTAAGTTTCATTCCTGTTATCATCCCCTGGGTGTGACACTATTGCAGATTGTATAGCCCAGGGAATGGTGGGCAGAGGCCAATGGACATGATCAAAGAAGGACTAAATTTCTACCTTTGGATCCTGTCTTCCATTTCCCTTCCATTCTTCACTGACAACTCCATTCATGTTTCAGTCTAGAAGAAGTGGGAAAGGACTTTTCCCAGGAAGATAACTGGGATTCCCTCCCAGATGTTCTACAGTGCATGTGGTGGAACTTTTAGGTCTCTTTGTTGTAGGTAAAGACCAAGACTCCCATTATCACAGAAGCTGGAATGTACAAGAAAGAATCTTTACTGCCAGAGTTGAACCTCCCTGCTGGGCTGTTGTGCCAGTTTGAGGCCAGATGCCAATAAGAAACCACAAAGTACAGACCTCAGAGGGGCTAGAGTGTCCAATAGGTGGACTGCATCCCTATAAATCTGGCTGGAGATTTTCTTCCCCTTTTTCCTCCCTTTCTCCTCCTGGGAAGGATGCCCAGGCTCTTATCTCTTTTGGTGGGGTAGTGAGGCCTGGTGTTGGTCTTGGCAATGCTGCCAATTAAGCCTGGAGGGGGCCTGGAGCTGCCTAAATGGGGCATGGAATTGCCTGGCTGAATTTTGTGCTGTGTCACAAATGGAGTGGTATAGAGGGTAAAGAGTCTTGGTAGGGAGGGAGCATGAAGACTTGGGCTTGTTAGCCTGGTTTAAAAGGAGGTTTGTGCGACGCTTTGGCTTAATGAGCCTCTGTGTTAAACCCAGACTGGCTTTTTGTGTATTATGTATTCTTTGTATTGCTGTATGTAGTTGTGAATAGCCTTTCTGTTTAAACTTTCCAACCCTATCCAATCCTCTGTGTGAGTGGTTTTCTTTTGCACCTCTTGGAAGAGGTAAAAGAGTAATCTGTCCTGCTCTAAACCATGACAACTGTTTTTCTTGATGACCCTTGTCTTGGACATCTCTCTCTGGAAAGGGAGGAGTGTAACAAAGGCTTCCTTGACGAGCATCAGGCTCCAGACGAAAAACTGCTTGTCTCTGTATCTTTTGTTGTGGTTTAAACTTTCCTTGAATCTAAAAGCCCAAATGGAACAGATTTAGATTGCCTCCCCTCTCCCTCTTTTCTGAGCAGGGGAAAACAAATTAGGCAGGAGAAAAGATAAGTGAAATTATGAAAGAAACAGTCTTGAATCAATTTGGAAGTAAAAAAGATAAGTTTAACAAAATACAAAAGGCATTTGAGTATAACAAAGGTTAAAAAGGTATAAGGAAAAAGGGTAAATAAAAATAGATACAAAACCAGGCACAGCTGGCAAAGGACTCTCTGGCTGCAAAGGTGGATTCTCTTTAGATGCAGTCCTTAGAAGTCTGGAGCAGCATGGAACAGGCCCCACCACCTGGTCACAGCAGGAGCAACAAGAGGTCTGTTGGGCAGGCAAGGGGCAGGAGCAAGAGAGGGGAGACAAGAAATGGCTTCCCTTAAATGGGCTTGGTGGACAGAAAGTGGGAGTGGAATAGACTTTTACCAGGGGATCCCTTCCCCTGGGAGGGGGGATCAAGTCTCTCTGCCCACCTGGGCCAGGTTTCTTTGTCCACCTGGGGACTAGGTTCTTTTCAGTCCACCCTCTCCAGGGCTGGGTATAACCTGGCACACTTTCTACACTCGGATAATGGAGAATTGGAGATGTCTGGAAATAGGTTTTGCTCCTGTAATGACAAACTCATTCTACACAAGCAGCTCGGGCATCTGACAAGGGACAAAGTGACCTTTCTGTCACAGGAAGTTATGACTGCATCTAGTCTACCAGGACATGTTTGGATTGGATACTGCAGTAAGAAAAAGTCTTTGAATTTGCAGGGGACTAAACAACGATCCAAAAAAGTCTGTCTCCCAAATGAATTGTGCATTTAGTATGTTTCCACCAAACCAGATTAGCAATAAAACTGGGAATTCTCCAAGAACATGTAAGTCAGGTCCAGTGAATCATTTATGAGATCTTACAAATATTTCTGGTGCGACAGAGTATTTTCCTGAAAGCCTGCAAAAGTAGTCTGTCATATACTATGAATATGCATAACCATTTTTTTTCATAAAATGCTTCACTTTACAAAAGGGGGGGGGGGGGGGGGAGTAAGAAAAAAAGGGGGAGGGATAGCAGGAGCTACATAAAGCCACTAAAGAGAGACTGAACTGTTTGCCCAAAAAGCTGGTGATTGCACCAGGAGCATTTCTAGACTTCAGTTATCACCCTTTCTGTTGAACTAAACTTTCCCATTGTTTTGTGTTAAGGTTGTTTCTGAAGGTACTTCCACCTTAAGTAATCAGCTGTACTGGTGAATCAAATCAGTATGCTTGGTAGTTTAAGTTCGCAGCTGAATGTCACTGTGTGTTGACTGGGCAGGATGAGACACCTTTTGCTTGTAGCTTGTTTGAAGTAAAATTTTGAAGGAGTCAAAGTATCTACAAAATTACTACAGTTTCAAAAATATTAAATTTAAGAAAACCCAATCTAAATAAAAATTGACCCTAAAAGCTGTGACCTTCCCATGTGAATCAGTTTTAATTGACTAGGTCCACTTGAACAAATAAGAGTAAGGCACAACCCATGTTGTTTGAACTCAGAAATTAAAAAAGAAAAAAAGCTGAAAATTATATTTTCCATATCAGATTGGGATGAATATATTGTAGTGGTTTGAAACACACTAATTTTTCCCACTATCAGAAATCATGAATTTACAACACTTTATGACTGTAGGGTATTACCATCCTGGACAGGAGATTCTTGGTTGCTCTCTCTATTTTCCTGTCTTTTGAGCTTGCAGGTGCATCTTTGCTTGGTTTTGGGATGTGAACAGTATTTTTCCTTTCCCTTTCTTTCTGTTCCATATAGATACAGATGTAATCTGATACTTTCATAGAGGAGTAAAATATTCTGTGTAAATCAACTAAGAAAACTCTCTCTGCCTTTTTTCCTTCCTGTCTTATCACAGAATCATGAAATCACAGGACATTAGGGGTTGAAAGCAACCTCAAAAGATCTAGTCCAAAGTCCCTGCCTAGAGCAGATCACACAGGAAAACATCCAGTTGAGTTTTGAATATCTCCAGAGAGGGAGGGCAGCCTGTGCCAGTGTTCTGTCACCCTCAGAGTGAAAAAAATTTCCACATGCTCACATGGAACTTCCTTTGCCTCAACTTCCACGCATTGCCCCTTGTCCTGTCATTGGGCATCGCTGAGAAGAGCCTGACTCCATCCTCTTGGCACTCACCCTCTACACATTTATAAACATTAATCATCAGGTCACCCCTCAGTCTCCTCCTCTTCAAACTAAAGAGATCCAGCTTTCTTGATAAGAGGGGATGGAGGGGGAAGGGGCAAAGTGGGGGAGTTTTTTTTTACTCTCACACTAAATCTATAACATATATGAACATGAAATATGAGATGTCAACTGTCTTCCATTGCTTTTCTCCCCATTGTATGTCTTAGTTGATACAGCAGGGTACTCTGAAAAGCCACTTGCCTTCCTAGGAATGAAGGTCCAGTGGAACACTTCATTGTACAACACTAAGAAGTAAAGCAACAGCATGTTTGCAAGAAATGTTGCATGTTTCAAGAAATACTCAGAGCCAATTTCTGTTTTAAGCCCTGAAAGGCTGAAGTCCTTTGGATAAGGAGGGAAACACTCAAGCAAGGCCTTTTGTTCCTTTTTTCCCAGACTTTTTATAATGCATTCACAGCACTGAATATTTCTTTCCTTGACCAAATCCATATTGTGCAAAAGCAAACAACATGAAATTTCCAGCTCACTATCCAGGTAGAAAAATGAGGTTGTCATTGGTTACCTTGCTCTGAATAAAGCAGGCAGTGACAGCAGACAGTGATAGCAAATGGTGCAGACATGTTGTGTCTGTCATGCTGGTAAAGCCTGGGTAGTATATCTCAAGTGACATTGGAGTCATCCTTCTGGGGTGATCCTGACAACCATAATTACTTGAGTGCTGTTTTCACACTTGACCCTAGCAGAGCATTTCTAGTGTTTGGCACCTGTACTCTGAAGCCAGAGCTTGTGGCCTTCTTCAAGTAATTATAAGAGTCCACCCATGAAAGATTAATTTAAACTCAGCAGAGATAACATCACAACATGGAGAGAAGACCTCCTGCTGTACAAGGGAAATGATTAGTAACCTATTGTTGATGTTCTTGATGAACAGCAGTGAGTTGCCACAGATGAACCTCTTTATACATGAATGGCTTTGCAGGACACAGAAGCTGAATGAGTCCTCTATGGGCCAAAAAAATGTTTATTTTCCTCTTTTTCTAAAGAAAGAACCATATTTTTCATGTGTCTAATTGAACCAGAATTTGCAAGGGGAAATGCTTGTTTATCTGAAACAGGGCCAGAGAAAAATCTAACCTTTGTAGACAGGACATCAGTGTTTGTCCACACAGACCTGTGAGAAAACCAGAAAAGGCTGATTTCCTCTTGATGGAGACTTGTCTTACCACTCAACAGTTTCAGCCTACTCAGCAGATACCACCTTCAGTCTAAGATCTAGGTATCGACATTTTTGTAGGATTTTCTCCCATTCCTCATTTTAAGTGGAGCAGTGGGATTCCTTCTAAATACCTGATCTCCTTGGCATGCTAAAACTTTATGTTACAAACAGGATTTTGCAATGAAAACCCCCACATTATAGAAAGAAAAAGGTTGACAAAGCTAAGTAATGATTTTATCTTTCTTTATCAGTGATACTTTCTTCCTTGCACACCTTCTCCTGCAGTTTACTTCTATTACTAAGTGTGCAGTCAGCTCTGATAAGCTTGTGTGATAAATGTGGCTGAAACGTGGGGTACATTTTAGGGCAGGGATGTGGCATGCAGTTGTATTCAGTGTTGCAGAAAATGCCTCATGTAATTCATGCATGCCTTAGCACAGATGAGGTGTGTGCAGAGCTTATGTCAATATGACATGCACTTTGCAGCCATTCTAATTAAACTAGCTTAACTGGTACACAGTGGCCTGGTGGAAGTTTTAGATGTTATTGATACCATAACCCTCTCCTGATGGTATAAAAATAATCATCAAGAAGCTGCATCCCAAATAAATGTCTCAATACAAGGAGAGAGAAAACAATACTGATGTCTCCCACAAACCAGTTTTTTATGCTGTAAGTATATGAACTCAGTGTCAATCCTTCTTCACTGAATTGCTGAAAGGCTTGAGTTGGAAGGGACCTTCAAAATCATCTAGTTCCAACCCCCCTGCCATAGAAAGGGACATATCCCACTGAAACAGGTTCCTCAAAGCTTCATCCAGCCTGGTTTTAAACACTTAGAGGGATGAGGTGTCTGCAATTTCCCTGGGCAACCCTTTCCAGTGTCTCACCATTTTCATAATGAAGAGCTACTAAACTAAATCTAGCCAGATCTAGTTTAAACTTAGTTCTTAACCTTAAAGGTTCTGCTAGGAATGGCCATTACTTCTCACATATCAAGGCAATGTTTCTCTACACATGCAAAGCAATGAACGTGTGGTGGTGGGACTGGATCCAACAGATTTTGGATTGGCAAATTTAATTGACTGCGAATCTGCTTTGGCCTTTTTAGTTTGTTGCTAGGAGTCAAAAGAGTTTTTGTTTTTGATAAAGTTGAAACTTTGAATTTGTTTTGGAAAAGCTGACTACCTGTCTAGCTGGCAAACACAGTTCCTAACTCAGGCTTTTAAAAA